>NW_026136713.1:30514417-31969417 GCF_905237075.1 Dicentrarchus labrax | reverse complement strand
GCGCCACCAGCTGGTTTACATTACTCTGTTTGAGTGAAATGTCTCAACCATGAAATGTGGTACAAACACAAACTTTTCATGTAGCGCCACCAGCAGGTTGAAGTTTCATTTTAAAAACTTTAAGCTTACTGGTGTTTCTGTAGACAGAACCCATTCATATGATAACAAGGCTTTTATTGAATGGTATTAATCAAAGGCAAACTCAGTATAGAAAGATATGGCTGGCAGCAGCAGCTCTGCAGCAGCCACGCAGCTGACACTCTGTCGGTGTAAACACTGCATAGGTGCCAGACGCAGCTGTTCAGCGGTACAGCCGTCACTCGCTGCTCAGGTAGGCGGTGTGAACTAGGGCTTACAGAGCAGCTAGCATGGCTGTAGACTCAATTTCTTGTCTGTACAACAGTATGCTAAGTAGGTCTCTCTGCAGAGGCACTAGATGATACGTGTGTTGTTACTCACCAAGCCCTATAAGTCCCAGTGTCTCTCCTCTGATCCTCGCGGCCCCTGACGCCACCTCTCGGATCTGCTCCACGCTCTGAACCCGCGTGCCCTCCCGGAGAGCCTGCAGTGAATAACAATTACTTATTACAAGCAAATAAAACACAGACAAACAAACACACTGCACTTAACAAACCAGGTATATTTCATAATGTCTGCACTTAATGACCAATGTCTGAATCGGTTTAGATATTGTGATCATAAGTCTAAATAATGATTGCTACTGATAACTGATTTGAGGAACAAATCATTTTACTGTACCTTCTACATCTTACATCAACGTCTTTCAAATACAGCAACATTCTAAAGAAAATGAAATGTTTCAATTTTTGCTGATTTGTCAGTAGACAATTAGTAATTGTCGAAACTAAAATTGTGATAACTGAATATACACCTCCAACCAATGCATTTAGAATGATTGCATTTAAATCCAATTTATTTCAGTTCCTTTTATCAGCCACGCAAAGATACCAACCTGGTGCAGCCAGGTGGTACGTCTGTACAAGGTGAGGATGTGACACAGCGTGGAGTCCGCCGTCTCCTCCACTGAGGCTGCTGGCATATTACATACAGCTATGCCTGTTGGACCAGAGAGCAGATAAGGATTAGTAATAGCTTTTTGGGCCATTTGAGGAGAGAGATGAAGTTTGGTGAAAGCTATTCTGGTGGAGAAGTGCAGACTCGAGGCGTGATGTCAGCAGTTTTCTTTACAAACACTGCTGGCAACTTTAAAACGGCACAGCCTCTTGGTGGCAGAAGATAGGGGAAGTTAAAACGCTCTGGCTGTTGCAGGACAGGTTTTAATAAAAAGCCTTACTTCACTTTTTAAATACAAATGTCACTGACTTGTTGCTGACACGGCAGTGCATACTGGCAGCAGAAAGGAAGTGTTTGCGAGACTAGCACTTCATCAGCTGTTGAGCAGCGTTAGAATGTAACATTTACACAAGAACAATTTAAAGGTACTTGTACTTTACCTGAGTATTTCTATTTTATAATTCTTTATACTTAATTTTAAAAAACGGACTAAATTAAGATTATTAATACAAAATACAAATGCACTAAATTACAATATATTTCTTCTTAGATTTAGATTATTTAGATTTAGACAAAGATCTGATTACTTCTTCCACCACTGCTGCTGAGTAATGAGTAAAATGGATGATAGAACTGATTTGTTTCTTATAGCTTGTTGTGTATACTAATCAAAACAGCTAACCAGTGCTATCAGAACATACAGAATATAAGACTTTTTTTCACAGCAGACATTTTTGCTTGCAATTGTAGGAAAACGTGTAACTAATAACATCAAAGACGTCTCTGTGCATTTAGGTGTTAACTAGCCCAGGAAGCATGCTAAGCTTGGCACAGGCAATTATTAATGTTAGCTTTATATGTGTTTGTCAAGTCAAAATGCCCACTGTGAAAATGTTCTGTTGGTAGCTCTGGAGTTGAATAGTGAGTAATTGAAAGTGATATTCGGTTAAACCTGCCATTTTAGTTTGGGATTTTGGAAAGTTGAACTATGAGAGCGAACAAACATTCTGGTTTGAGCTGCCTGAAACTACGTTTCCTGTTGACATAGGAAGTAACTGTGGTTAACAGTAAGGGTAATATGGGGGAGATTGTTCCAAACAAACATGGCTACAATATCTACGTTTAGTTAATACTGGTGGTGACCTTACATAACAAAGTGTAGGCTAAGGCTGTAGCACGGAGCATTGGAAGCACATGATCTACCAGAGAGACACATGGATGAATGGTAGTGTTCTTAACACATAAACAGCAGAGCAGTGTGTGTGTGTGTGTGTGTGTGTGTGTGTGTGTGTGTGTGTGTGTGTGTGTGCGTTGTGTGTGTGTGTGTGTGCTCTCACCCAGTTCCCCGGCAGATTTGATGTCAATATTGTCATAGCCACTGCCAATACGGACAATGATGCGCAGAGCTTTAAACTTTTCCAGGTCCTCTCTCATCAGAGTGATGGTGTGGTACATCAGAGCTCCTACAGCTTCATTCAGCACCTGGGCACGCGCACGCACACACACACACACACACACACACACACACACACACACACACACACACACACACACACACACACACACACACACACAGGCAGGCAGACAGAAAGACAGACAACAGATGGACAGTTTGAGTTATTTAACTCATTGCCAGCAATATGTGTATCCAGACAGCGATACTCACAACTGTCCAAATGTCTATGGACAAGTCATTTAATGTTACCTGACACCCAAATCATGGCTAGAATAACAAGTTAATATTGTGTGGCTCCGATCCACTTTCTTTGTTTCCCCTTTACAGAACTAGGGCACACAAGGAGCAGAAACCTAGCGGACCATGAAGATATATTCTCTGAACTTGAAAAAAGAAAAATTCTATTTGATTTTGAATTGTGTTCACCCTTAAGCTCTGTGCTCACACACCCAGGGATAAAACAGACAATTACACATCATAAAAGTAGGTTTGTTTGAAGAATCACATTGATAGCGCTTTGAATACAGACGTTACATTTGGTAAAGGTCAAGTCATCAGCATGTGTTTGTGTAGGTGTGAGCACAAGTCAAGCATGGCTTCGCAGCAAGTTCACTGAGTTCCCAGTCTGTGTTTTCATAAACTCTATCTCGGTTAAGGTTTTTTTTTCCAGGATATGCTGTTTGTATCGTTGTCATATCCTGTTTTTTAATATCCCTGCCTGCATGGAGTATTACCATGGAAACTACACTTTTATAACCACAGGAATTGAGATAAGGTGTCTCTGCATCTCACAAAAGCTGCCTAACCTCAGGAATATGAGCAGGAATCTTATGGGATTTCTCACTTGCTTCTATTCATCTTTATTGTTTTAATTGAAAATGAAATATTATACCTCAAAAAGCAGAGAACTTGACAATCACATAGAATGGGAATATATGTCTGAAAACAGGTTCAATCAACTTTTAATTGGTTCTCTGTTAATCTTACAATGTTTTTCTAACGTTGCCAGCCCTCCTCTTCATGTGGTAGAGGATGAAAATGACATGCAGTTCACTTACAATAAAGAAGCCCTTTTAATTACACAATGCGGTGGCTGCTTACTAGAGAGCCAGAGAGAGAGAGAGAGAGAGAGAGAGAGAGAGAGAGAGAGAGAGAGAGAGAGAGAGAGAGAGAGAGAGAGCGAGAGCAAGAGATAGAAAGTGAACGAGGGACAGCCATCTGTTTCTCCCACGCTGTGGCCTACTGAGCGTGCTCTCAGAGAGAGTGTGCCTGGCAGACACCCAGAACGAGACGCAACCCTGCCAGACATACAAACCCATTTACAATCCATAGTGGCTGTGGCAAGATCCAAGGCTGACCCACATTTTAAGTTTGCTCTCTGTACTCTTCTTTAGTTTTTTTTTGTTTTTTTTTGCACATCCTTAATGCAGAGCCAATGTTGTTTTAATGTGGCAACTTCTTTTGTGATGAAGGCGCTAACTCTGCTTTCACTAGAACAACAGTGGACTGGCAAAAACACAGAGAATGACTTTGGAGCATTCGCACATCATTGCGAGATGGTTACCCCCATTGCTATCCTTATATTCACATCATTTAAAAAGCCTTTGCTGTGTGTCATCCCCTTTCTCTCCCCCTTTCCTGTCTATCTTCAGCTATTATTGTGTTTGGCATTTGGATACTGTCAGAAGAAATGCCTGATATGTCTGACTCAGTGTCACAATGTTAATTTTTTAAAAACACAGCTAAATGCACTACATAAAATCATGAACATATGTGGCATCAAAGATTTCTGAAAGGATGTTTTGAAGTCGAATATTTGGCTTGGTTCCATCTTTCTTTTTCAACTACCGAAGCCAAAAAAACTCACATATGTGTTATCTGTGCTGACTTGCAAATCAGAGCAAACTACAGGAGATTACAAGGACCGATACATTAATAGAATTTCTAATAGAAGACGACACATGATTGAAATACACCATCAGCCCCCTGTGATTGCTGTTTTTTTGTGTATCAGCTTTAGATTTTGAAGTTCGAGTTTCCAGTTGCGGTGTGGTTATTTTTTCTTTGTATATTGTATATTCAGCCATGATGACCACTGCTGTTCATGTTAACACAGTTCTATTTAATGCAAACTGCTGTCGCTGCTCTCTAAAATATAAAAAAAATACTTCCTGTTTCCAGCACAAGGTGTTTAATAAAGACTATATTTATACAATCTGTTACAGCAAATGTAAAAGCTTAATGGAACTTTCTTAAACCCTTACCTTTGTTGGTTAGTATGATTAATTTAAAATTTGGAATCATTAGTACATGATCTAGTTAAGTGCGTTACCTTCTCGTGGATCTCCTGTGTGGACTGAGCGTCACAGAAGGCCACGGTCGCTACGTCTTTCAGGATGGGCATCTCCACAGTGCAGTCGCGGCCGTCCAGCAGCGCCACCAGAGGTCGCGGGTGCATGGGCCCATTCATGATGGGTGGCCTGATGCCTACACGCACGCAGACACACAGAAGAAAAGTGTCAGATAAGCGAAACAAAAGTGGCGATGAAGAAGTAACATGGAGAGAAAATAATCTTCATTGTGAGAGGCAGTGTAGAATAATCTTTTATTAGCATAATTTCTTATTGTGATGAAACACCTACACAACTGCAATATCCCTCAGAGAACTCAGAAATCCTGTATTGGAAAAAGGTCATTTTTTTCCCCCTGCTGTATATTTTTAAACCTGCAGGCATGTATTTGTTTGCTTGGCCGTATCTTCCAGCATTTCCTCAGTTGTTGTCAGTTATGAAATCTAAAACAAAAGATGTGCTGTTGCTCCTGGGCACAGATGAGGTCCTGCTTTATCTGCATCCCATAATGTTTCTGTTCCGGACTGATGCAGTTGCTATGACAACTGTGACAGTGAGCATGGAGGGGGGAAAAAAATAAATACCCGGCGCAGCTGTCTATCTGCTATAGAGCTAATTCCTGCTGTGGGAGGTCATGATCCACAGCTGTTTTTCACCTTATTGCGTTTGAAGATTTTGTTGTTTTGATTTAATTATTACGCACTTTCTTCACGTTTGCTGACTCTATGGAAACAGGCAGTAATTGGGATGACACATGAGGTAGGCTGGTAGAAAGTGTAGTATAAAGAAAACGTGCACTCAAATGTTCAGAATATCCCTGTAGAATTAAAAATCAGAAGGTGAAAAACACTGTAATAACTAGGAGTATCCTTTTGTATTTCATCCTGTTTAATTAAGTTCTCACATATTCATGATGAATGTAAGTGCTCGCCCCTGTGGACCACTGACAGTGACTCTTATTTGGAAGAAACGGGGCAGTCTAGAGGAGAAAACGTCTGAGCATGCAGTTCGAAGCTCTGGATTATATCTATTATGTAGCATATTTTGCATGAAATAGAATCCTAATTTACAAATACGCAACAAAAATGTCATATTTCATTGCTCAAAAACCATCAAAATGTCACTGATAGTGATACAAGTCAATAGACAGGTGGGTAGGGAGGTACAGCAGTTCTTATGAGGCAGTAGGATCTGTGTCATGAGAGACAGCCAGTGCTTAAAATCTGACAATCTGTCAATAACTGAGTAAAAGTAAGCCCCATCTTCAACCTTTCTACAGGATATTTTATTGGATCAACTGAACAGATTAAACCATTACCCTAAGAGTGCTGCCAGGCTTCACAGGAGGATAAGTGGCATTTAACAAGGCAGATAGACCCCTCTGGTGGTCCTTTGCTCAGATTTAGCAAGAGCAGTGGTCAATGGGAGTTGAATTTATTCGTTTTCCTTAACTATTTCCTCCACTGCACTCTGCCTTGATTTGTTTCTCCTTTCGGGGAACTGAAGGGTTAATCATTCCAGATCACTGACTGAGAACCAAGACATCTGAGAGACAGGCAGATGTAGATTCAGAGGAACATATAAGGCAGTGTATGTAATTGGGTGTCATAGACATGCAAAATTCTGACAGCCCTCTGAAACACTGTAGATGAAATGAGTGCAGAGTTATGCCTGTTTCTGCTGACGCTGACTGTGCTCATCACTCATTCCTGACTTGTTTCCAACTGAGATGTGCAGTCTGACATCCCACATAAGCAGCCACTTCAGTCATTTCAAAATATTCCTCCTAAAACTTTTATTGCGACTCAGACCTCCAGAATGATAAACAGTTCGCATTCCCTCAGGTTTGAGACTGTTTTCCACTTTCCTGGGCTAACATCATGAGAAAGGAGTCAAATCATTAAACCAGTCATTTCAAAATCAGCATTCTACGGACTCCACAATATTTAAATCCCAAGGATCCCTGAGAATCAGACTTGCGGACAGAAGTTTGGCTGCTCCAAACCCACAAATTAGTTTGGAAAATCTGGGCAGGAAAACTGAGTAACACTTTTCCCTCAGCAGCTATCATTACATGGCCTATGAGTGAAATGAATTAAATAAAAAATGCCTGCTGGAATCATACTCATACTAACAGTTCGTATCATTAATCTCTGATTTTTAGTGTTTTCCAGTTGTGTTTTTGTAACGATGTGCAGTTTATGTATACTGTCAATGTAATTGACCTGTTTTCTTCTACTTCAGTTAGTGAGTTCATGTTTCCCAGAATGCCTTTAGGCTGCACAATTAATCTAAATATTATCGAAATCGCAATATGGCCAAGTGCAATATCCAAATAGCTGAAGCTGCAATTAGTTTGATAAAGGTTAAATATGTGACAAAGGAGCATTACAATAAAGTAGTGTACCCTGGTTCTCCGGATGTAAGAAAACAGACCTAAACAAATGTCACATCATCATGATTTTAGTAGTTTTTTTCAATTCAATTTGTGATGCGAAATGATCATTCCCACTAATCGCGAATCATATTGCAATATCTGTCAAAATAATTACAGTATGATATACCATATCATGCAGCCCTTTTGACAATCTTCTTTTTCTCTTCAATTTTCTGGTTTATTAAACCCCTCAAACCATGTTGCATTTGCAACATGTCTTGTGGTTGCAAGTCTCCTGTTATTGGAGACATTTGTGCGTCTGTCTCTTTTGTAATCGATTGATTTCTACTTGTATGACTTTTAAGAATTCGTGCAAAATTGATTAGTGGGACACCAGTGTCTTCTGATTTAAGACATACAGCATCCATGTTTTACACAGCAACATTTTTTATAGATGATAAAAATCATTGTTGTTGCCTGGAAATGTGTTGTGTGTGTCACGTCATCTACTTTTGGCCAGTTTCTAGTTGCTTGTTTGGCATTTTTTGCTTATATCCGCTCTGACTGAGCAGCTCAGTGACCAGAATGTGAGTCCCGTGTTGTACTAGGCATCTCCCAGGAGTGAATAAGTAGAACAGCATGAATGATATAAATAAGAAGTAGGGAGGTACTGAAAATAAGCATTGAATAAACCTCCTTGGATAAATGTAGATGGATGATCTTCCTCTTCCTCGTGTGAAATGCTGTCATAGAAAGTAAACTCTTATCAGGCTTGCAAATGAGGCGGGTTTTTTTTTTAGCCGACTCTCAGGAAGAGTGAGCCAGAGTGCATGCATGGGGAAATAATGTACACAGTGCTTACATGCATTTCTGGTTCATGCTTCAGTGTGCTGCTGTGTTCAGGGTTGGGCTACGACAGGAAACGAGTACTCAGAATCTGTATTTAGAGAACAGAAATTATGTATATGTATTCAGTCTATGTTATATTTTGAAACATCAGCGTTTAGAGTTTGAGGAGAATACTTTGAGAATACATACATAAAAAACATGCATAGGAGCTATTTTTAAACCAGCATGCACATATTTCCTCCTGTATCTATCACACAGCAGTAGAGCAGAGCGTGGGAGCCTATACACAGAGCCATGTTACTGTAACCATGGAATATGTTAGTGAATACATGTAGGAATTCAACTCGGATATTTGCACCAATGGTAGTATGTGTGGTTGGATGTGGTGGTTACATATTGTTTTAGTTTTGGTTGCATGTGGTTTTAAGATGCAGAGTTTGTCCTGCAGCGAGAAATTCACAGGCTTGATCCCATATTATCCTCATTGAGGAACTTGAAACTGAAAGTGCCTGCATTTTCTGATTAAGGCTTCTAGTGTTAGATAAATGTGTAAAACCCTGGTTTCCTGCCTGGTTTTACTTATAACATGTTGTAGTACTGACAACTTGCCTTAATTGAACCTTATTGTGTGAAGATAAAATCACTTCCTATGTGCTTTCACTGTTCAAACTAAATTTAAGGATGATAAAGGGCATTTTTGCAGCAGCACTCAGAAGCTGCAGAAAAGCAAAGCTCCATCACTCAATGCACATGTCTTCTTATCTTCATCATCAGATTGCAGCATGAAACCTGATCTGATGAAGCAGCACAGTAAGACCAATAAGGTGAAACACAAATCCTTTTCACAATGCCTTTTGTGAGCTAGTAAAACATTAACTTTCCATAATAGGATTTGCCTGGAGGACATTGCACTTACACATCAATACAAAATCGATGGTGCATAGCTGAGAAATTGGAATTCAACAACAGCAAAAAGTACTCTCCGGCTTCAACACAACCTTCATTGTAACTCAGATGTAATCATTAGTTGCACCGTTGCCTGTAGGTGCTGCACTCAACAGTATTCTGCCCTACAGACTCATCTTTTCTAAGATTTAATTTGAGCAGAAACCCTCGGGAACAAAGTGCCATTCATAAGATGGCGTGTGTAAATTAAATGGGCATGATGTCCACTTGAAGAAAATAATGAAATCTGGTCAGGCTAATCAGTTGTGCAGCAGAGTTTTTGGAAAGCAGCAGAGATTCCAGACATTGCTCCGGCTCACACTTGGTCAGAGTGAGGGAGGAAATAGCTTTCATTCCAGCACCAAGCATGACCTTGGGAGGACCAGCACTACTGACTGCTGAGTAGTACTACAAGATAAAACACCCGTTCATCCTCTCTCCGTCTCTCCCACACACACAGAAACCTCAGATCAACACTGTAAATAGTAATACACTCTTGAGAACCTAAATCAGACAAACTCAAAAGTCCATTATCTCCCGGTCTGTTTTATTTAATGTATTTTCTCGCTTTCTAGTCACATTAAACACTCATTAAATTCTTCATTATAGTAAATAATTCTTAAACTTTTCTCTCACTCTGCTCAGTTCCTAAACTCTTCAACCTCATCCATCTCTTCTATCTCTATTCTCCCTCTCTTATTATATTCAATACTCTATCCCCCATAGCCCCAGGGTTTGGGTGACAGCTGGGAGCTTTCACAGTGCAAACAGGCCTCTTGACAGCCAACGGGGGCCACAGCTCCAACCGTGGTTGGATTTAAATTCACTACTGTATTTGGTAAACATTTTGAGGCAGTGTTAGTGATTTGCAGCCAAGGCAACATCAAAAATGTTTTGTTGGTAATAATTGTTCTCTAAAATCAGCCATTTGCAATATGTACATAAGGGCCTGGGACACTAAATGACATCCCCCTCCCCAATATGAAAATTACATCCCTCGGAAAATGTGTAATCAAAACAAAATGACGCTAAAGCCGTTTGACTGAAATTTAGAAATGGAAAAAGCATCTGCCAATGACTGCTGGGACTGAATCATGCGAGCCAGTGGGAAAGCCCTGCAGCCTGCCCGTATCCAGCTGTCAATGACCAGCTCACAAGAACAGCTGGATTTTTGTCCCAGAGGAGCGAACCAGTGTTTTCAGACTGTCAGTCAACGAAGACAATGTCAAAGATTGGCGATTTTCATGTGTTTGAAATGTGCAGGTCGCTGACAAGTCTGCCAGCCTCGATACAGAGTGATCTGCCAAAACAAGCTGCAAGTCCCCGACACTCAAGAACCACGACAACGGGGTGTCACAACATACACTCTTAAAACAAGGGGTTTCATTTCCAGAGCATCTGTGGGTCCAGTTTGGTATGGCAAACACTGAAGTATAAAACAACTGTTTTCACTTTGTGAATCGTTTAGTCCAGTGGTTCTCAACCTGGGATCCCTAGGAAAATGGGGAATATTTAAATTTCGTGGGAGCATGAACGCCACCTGTTGTGTTGTGTGGCTCACTATGAGTCACTTTGTTTACACATTTACCATAACTCAAAGCGTCTGTTTCAACAGTCAGCTATCTTTCTCCAGAATGACTGACCCCACCTTTAATCTGCCAATCTTCATGATAGACAGCTATGTAATATATATCTTATCAGATGGGGATCCCTGAGACTGCATCTGATTAAATATGCAAGTATCAATTTCAGGATTTTTGACATTTTATTGATCATAAGATTTATCGATTAATCAAGACAACAACATTTTGCTGATTAAAAAGTGCTCATATGATAAATACATTTATCATTTGAAATTAATTAATTAATTAATTATGATTATGAACAACTTTGATAATTGTTTAAGTCAGTTATCCAGCAAACATGTCAAGTGTTTGCTAGTTCTGTCTTCTAAAACATGAGGAACTGTTTTATATAATTGTAAAGGGAATGTCTTCTGGTTTGGGGCTGTTGGTCGGACAAAACCAGACAAATAATTATTAGATGCAGCGCTGCATAAATCTTATTTGTGTATGTTGTGTTGAATATGACACCCATAAACATCTCTCACTTTCACAGCCAGCACACAGGCCCGTCAGATATATGAGGATCTAAGCGCGCGTCCATTCTCCTCATTTCAGTCTATCCAAACTACAGGTCACAAACAGCTGTACGAAACATTCTCAGTTACCGGTATTTCCAAATATGCCCACACAGATAGCTGCTGTTAAATGTTTTCTTCGGTTTTTCAGTTCTGAAATAAGGTCAGACTTCCTGAATTAAATCTTTTTTCACTCCCTTTCAAACTGAACTGAAAGTCAACGCCGGCCAGATGACACATTCGCGTTTCAGCTACAGTGTTTGTACTTTTCATTGTGTGAGAGAATAGAAGAGAAGAGAGGAGAGTGTTGCTGTCGGCACCTGTGATCAGTCAGCTGCCTGTGACTGTAGCAAGCAACCACTGGCACTGCTGATTTATGATGTTACTGGCTCTTGTGGCATGCAGCAACATGGCGTGGTTAAAAAGCCCCTATATCCTCGTCTCTCAAACCCTCAGTGTTGATCTCGCCTTCCCTTCATCTCTCGTTGCCTCATTTTCAGATCTCTCGTTTCAGTTTCCCCAGGCTGTCTTTATCTCCCTTGCCATTTCCTTTTTTCTTCTGTCCCGTCCATCTCTCTAGCAATGAAAAGCTACATTTTATATCATAGCTGAATTTATATGCTTAAAAACGCCTGAAAATCCAGGTACAAAGTGTTTCTGCACTCTTTCATTCTTTCTTTTTGTCTTCTGTCTCTTGTTCTACCCACATTTCAGTTCTCAGGGAGGAAAGAGGAGAAAACAGATATATCTCTCACAACCGGTTACACACACACAACACACACACACACACACACACACACACACACATTCTGCCCCACCCACACGTACAGAAATACAGGTGCATGCTCAGCACACCAATCCATGCAGGTTGACATGACTAATATGCAGTGATATATGATACATACAAGTGCTTACACATTGAAATAATCACCTTGCAGGTCATCTCTTTCTCAAATACACACGTATTCAAGGTCTTAACTTGTACTGTATAAGCATACCAGGTTTTTCTCTGCTTTTTGTTTCCAGCACTAAAGACACCAGCAGCAGGAGAACAGACGAGATACAACAATGTTTGGCAGGAGCTTAGACGATGCAGATTTTAGTTCCAGTTGTACTGTTAATTCGCCTCCGTGCCTGAGCAGGGCTGACAACTGGACACTGTATATGTACTGATCTTTTAATTTCTTAGTCGTTCTGCTTGCTCT
The DNA here is from genome assembly GCF_905237075.1 of Dicentrarchus labrax. Lineage (NCBI taxonomy): Eukaryota > Metazoa > Chordata > Actinopteri > Moronidae > Dicentrarchus > Dicentrarchus labrax. The sequence goes on along the minus strand of NW_026136713.1, from coordinate 31,957,059 downwards.
TTGTTAGACAGATGGTGAATAGGGACCAGTTATGGTTTGAAAGCACGCTCAGCTTTACAGTGACTACTGCATAGGTCTAGATCAATAAAGCTATACAATGGCAGCCACGCTAGCTGCCCCCACACACACCCCTGCACTGCATCAGAGAGCAGAGGGTCACAGAAGCATTTTACAACATAGCCGGCCTCGCCATGGGATCAGACAACACATAATTTCTAATCAAAAATATGTTGATTTCATTAGCAGTTTTTTGTTTGCCACGCTACATGTCTAGGGTTATGAGTGTTGCCTGTAGGCACTGCTGATTTCTAAGCTGTCGTGAGCCAAAAAGGTTAAGAAGTACTGCAACACTCGCACTACTGGAAAAACTACATGTAAATACAGCCTGTAACTGGATTATTATATGGCTGTCGGCCTGTTATATTGTATTTACTGTTACTATGCAGAAGAAAGTCACAATCACTTGGAGGGTCAATTGGATTTGGGTCAGTTTGGCTACCCTGGATATTAATGGATTATTAAGACTATGATACAGTTATTGTATTATAGATTAAGGGTTTTTTAAGTGAGTTCAGGGGTTTTTCCCCATCAAAATGAAGTTTAATTTGCACATTTACTTGCTCCATTGATTTATTAGCCAGACTACTGAGTATGAATAGTGTCTAGGTGAGAGAATTTGGTATGTCTAGATTTATTTTATACTCACAGATCCAGCCTGTCAGTAGCAGATACACATTTAGCCTGCCATATGTCTATTTATTTGGAGCTGACTTTACCATGAGACAACCAAAGTTACTGGCCGTTTGTCACTTTTTTAAAATGATAGTCACTTCATGAGATACTGCTGTACAAGCCTTTTAGTGTAGACAATGAATATAAATTTGTGTGAGATGACATCAACAGCAAAACTGTCCCAGCTTGCGGGTGCTATCTTTGAGTGCCTGCTGCATGGACACCAGCTGAGTGAGTTGTTTCAGCTGCAGATTTTACTCCAAACAGACTCTCTTGACTGTGCTGACATATAAATTAATATCAACAGTGCGTGTTTCTGAGTAATTTGTGCTCTTCATTAAGATCTCAGTTGAATTATAGCCTGTCTACTAGTTGTTGTTTTGGGATGTTACACTGTAGGCCTGTTATTTTGTTTCTGTATGTGACAGCACTGCTATTTAGCCACCTGTCTAGACTGTCATGCTTCTCAATTACGTTTCCCTTTGTGAATAGTTGTCTCCGAATAGTTGACTGTAACTGGCAAGTATTATACTGGCTAACCATTATTGCATATTTCATGCCTTAAAATGCCCCCAATTTCGATAGCAGTTGGTAGATCTTTCACTGTCGCTTCACCTTTTAGCTCTTATGTGCATTAGATATAATAGACTAAGCTTTTCAATGTGGTTTAGTGCACAAAGCCTCTTTGCTGAGTGCTTTATGCTTTATAGATTTCCAAGTGCTGTCAATTATAGCTGCTTAGGTGTCAATTTTTTACGCTAGTCAGGTTTATGAGAGTCAAATGCTCGTCTGTGATGGTGGTGCAGTTAAAATATAAGTGCGAACACAGCTATGCAATGTAGAAAATCAGTATTTACCATGTGTCTGTTGTGTGGGTACAAATGTATGAAAAACGGGAACCTCGATTTAACATCGACACGACGTCTGTGCATTGCCGTCATAGCCTATATTAAGTTTGTGTCGTGCAGGTGTGATTCATGGCTTAAACTAATAGTAGTTTCAGGTGTGGTTGTCTCCAAGTTGGCAACATGTCACAACATGAGCAGTTTGCCTGATTTTTCCCTCTGACATAATGAAGTGTCTATATGGAACCTCCTGGTGGGAAACTGCCTGGAGCTATTATGCACAATTACATCACTCTTTACCTTTTAATCAGCTTATAAGATTATTCTATAAATTAAAACACACAAGTCCAATTAACCAAACAAGTCTTCAACTGAACAATAAGGATATATTAAAAGGTTCGTGTTTGCGGGAGTGACTGACGTGTGTGTGTGTCACTTATCGAGGCCTTTTTAATCAGATTAGACATGACTCAACGCTCATGGATCAGAGGACCCCTGCCTTCCGAAACATGAATCAACACATCCATCAATCACCAGGAGCAATTTTAAAGCAGCCTTCAAAGGTTCCATGATCTGTGTGCCGAAACAGATCAAATGACCAGATCAGTTGCACGATTATTGACTGGTAGTGATTTGTACACGAGCATCTTAAAAGGGCAATCCTCCCCGAGCCCCTAATTCACCGTTGTTATTCCTGTGACCTTGGACTCTCGAGCTGTTAGGGCATATAGTTTGGGCGGATATGAAGATCTCTCCCGAAGCGAGGGGGGAGAGAGAGAGAGAGAGAAAAGGGAGGGTGAGGAAAAAAGATCATAGCTGCAACTTTGATCTTTGATGATCATCATCAAGAGACACGGCCCGCAGCCTGTTGATGACATCACAGATTACAGTCTGTACAACCTCTCAGACTGCCTCTCAGATCCAGATTTAGGTGACCACAGTTACAGTGATTCAGCTTTAGGGTGGATGATCATTTATCATCACACCCTCCTCCTTCCTGCTCCACACCCAAACCCCCCGCCCTTCTTATTCCATAGCAGCACTACCTTGATGCCTTTTTCTAGAATAGCCCCTATCATTAGATGCATCTGTCACCTGTGTGTGAATCTGGCTGTGGGCATGCATGTGTGCACTTGAATATGTGTGTCAGTTGAGTTCCCTAAATGTGTGTGTGTGTGTGTGTGTGTGTGTGTGTGTGGCATGCATGTGATTTGTGTGTGTGTGAAGGCGAGCGCTCTCCGTAAAAGAAGCACAATGAAAGGGAAATATGTGTCATGTCCTTGCTAGCCCTCGAAGGAGAGAGAGATCTATTTCTGTCGCCACAAATGGAGGTGTTCAAGCAGCCTTCAATAGCAGAGATTTGCCTCTTCAAACACACACACACACACACACACACACACACACACACACACACACACACACACACACACACACACACACACACACACACACACACACACACACACACACACACACGGAGCTAGAGAAAAGGCTAACCATTCTTGTGTGTCAAGAGAGAGGCTGAGCGATATAAAAAGATAACAGAGTGAGAGAGAATTAAGAAAGGGACGGAGGAGGAGGAGACGGAAAAAGGGAGAGGAAGAGAGAGAGAGAGAGAAGGGGGAGGGGAGGAGAGGAGAGGAGAAAAGCAGAATAATGTACACTGAGTTCATAAATATTGAGACACACACACACACACACACACACACACACACACACACACACACACACACACACAGTTCCCACATAAAAGCAAAGTGCTAGTTGTTTACCTAGAGGCATGCCTTTGTTGAGGAGATGTGAGCTTCCCATGGTGTGTTCCCCAGCCGGCCAGCACACAACAGAAACCTACAGTCTTCACACAGCAGACATGAACAGGAATCCAGTCAGCATATGGCGGCTGTGGCCAGCTACCTCGCTTCCCTTAGTCCTTCTCCCAGCCCCTTAGTGACAAGCATACACATGTGCTCCCCCTCTTTTCTCTCTCTCTCTCTCTCCCCTCCCTTCCGTCCCCTTCGCACGCCCGCTCTCTCTATCTGTCTTACCCCTCCCTCCCTCCCTGCCGTCTCTAGCTAACTCCCTCTCCCCTTCCTTTCTCACTTTCTATTACAGCAAGTCTTTCTATCTCTCCCTCTGCCTCTGTCACCAGAAAACAAAAATGTGCACACACCGAATGAAAGCACTGCTGCATTTATGGGAGCGGGAGAACAAGAAAGTGTGTGTGTGTGTGTGTGTGTGTGTGTGTGTGTGTGTGTGTGTGTCTGTCTGTGAAAGTGTGTGTGTGAGAGAGAGAGAGAGAGAGAGAGAGAGAGAGAGAGAGAGAGAGAGAGAGAGAGAGAGAGCAGGAATGGGGAGGAGCTAACGCTGGCAAAAATTCATCTTTTGTTTCCTGAAAGACGACAGGGAGAAAAAAAGAAAAGACAGAAGAGTTATGCAATTACAATAGCAAAGGAGGAAAAACTTGTTCTTTCTGATATCAGGAAAACAATTACACAGCTCATAAAACTTGTTTAAAGAAAAAACATACTGTGGTTTTATAATTACTGTGTGTTTTTAATAAATAATCAACCAAACTTAATAGCTGGTTTTGTTCTTATAATTTTACTTTATAAGTTTACTTACACTGCAGCTATATACATCCAGATCTAAGATCCAGGTCTGTTGGTTTTCTTTAAGCACACCAAAACTTTAAAAAGTAATTTCAGTTTCTAATTACCTTTAAGTCCACACTTAAACTTATTACTAAATAATAAGTACTTTCTACAGGGGTAAATACTCTGTATTAGCACCCCATTTTCATATTTAACACTTACGCCAATGTGTGAATACGTGTGGGTGAATAATCTGATATTCTACTCAACCACCCGAGTAATTGCTACTGATCATATTCTAGTTTGATGTTTAAATACAAATCTTCATAGAGCTTTGTTAGTGTAAAACTCTTATTACTAATGTTAATATTGTTACAGAGTTGGACAAAGCTGTTGCTGACTATACTGATTAGTTTTTGTCGTTGATATGTAAAAGACTTGTACTTTAAAAATACTGTAGTGGAAACTGGCATAATATTAATATTTTCTTTGCACAAGCACATTATTGTGACTATTTCCAAAACTATGATTAAGGCAATAGTCTAATTAAGTCATATTTATGATCCCATAATTGAATCTGAGGGTTGTTTTGAGACACACTGACACACCATCTCATTACTTCCCAACAGTTTGACCCTAATTAATTTGGTCTCATTCTTATTTCCCATAAAAAATATATAATATCCAATTACTGTTTAATGAAAAAAGTAAAAAAAAGTAGTACAGCAAACAGGATAGTATAATCTATTATGAGGCACAGGCACTTTCATCTCAATGCTTTGGTCTGGTTAACACCTACTATGTACCTGCTCGCGCTCATTCTGTCCCTGCAGTGGTGATGTTACAGTTCGTCTCATCTACACTTGGTAACTAGATAAGCACAGTGATATGCGGCCTCAGACGCACCCATGACTGCCAGGGCCTAACCTAGTTTAACAGCAATGATGGTTACATCATGTCCTCACTATTGGTAAATGTCGCAGACAGCCAGTGGGCGAGCTGTTCAAATCCAAAACGAGGCGCAGGGGTCAGGGAAACAGTTGTTTTCAACACGGTCGGTAGGCTCGCTCATGACCTTTGTCATGAATGATCACCCCCACTATCCTCTTCAACCACTCAGCTGCTGGCTTCATTAAAAACACAATGATACAACACTACAAATTAAGTTTTATCTTTAAAGGAAAATGAGCAATGTGCCCCCCCCCTTAGTTTTTTGCAGTCGAGCAGGGTCGTACATAGGAATTCTGGCTCAGTGTAAAGAGCAGATAGCTCTTTGATAATAATAATAATAATAATAATAATAATAAATCTGAGTCAGAGAGCAGAGAAATATGAGGAATTATGCCTAACCAAAAGTCTGCAAGGGTACATGCAGTGTAGGGCTTATAGCAAAACCGCATTTGGCCTGTTTAGTGACTGCTGCTTGCTAGAGTGCTGCAGGCGAATACCACTGACAGCATAAGTCACTGTGACTCTAGGTGTGTTCATTTAACAATGTCCACACCAGATGGGGGAGTCACTGTGGAAGACGACATGACTCACTCATTCCTCAAAACAAGTAGTAAAACTAACATAACTGTGGAGGTGGAGACAAAACATGACAAATGAATCACACAACATTTTTGACCAGCTGCAGGTGACACCGGTTATATAGTGAATGTGGCTGTTTCAGTTCAGTTAAACAGCCTTTACACACTTAAGAGCCAACCCAAAGGCAGTGCTTCTTTTTGGGTCACAAACTCAGCTTTCTGTGTGCAAGAACATACAAATCTCGTTGTTTACTGCTCGCCTGACCCATGACACCCTCTGTAGATGCACACCCTAATGCCTAATTCACACAGCAGCACGTGGCAAAGGGGGAAGTTTCAAATCTGTAGCAGCCGTGGAGTGGGGAAGTGGTAAAACCCCTTATGTTTGTCATGCAAAAGTTGACTTGAAGTTGAATTGCAGCCATGGCGGCAGCCACTCTGAACAGACCTGAGCCTGTCCCTGGGTTTCAGACTTAAAAAAACACATTGGCTTGTTACTTCAAAAAGTCCAACAAAATTTGTTTTGGTAATATTTGAGGCAGGAAATACCGGTGTACTGAAGCATAAATAATCAAATCACAACATATACTTTGATAGTTTGCTATGAGATTTAGGAGCTTAGAGATTGAATTTTGCACTACATTGCAAAAAGTATCAACCACTTCAGCTGCCTAGTGTCTTGCCATAATAAGCATGATATACTGTATTTAACAAATGATGCTAATTTAAAGTTTAAACTGATCCAAATATCTCTATGTCACTATACTTGACGTGGATGGTATTGCTATGAGGTCCATGTCTTAAAGCATTAAATATTACGTGCGTGTATAACTAGGTGTGCAGGTCTGGCTTGAGTTCTCATACCAAATTCAAACTGACAACATGGAGTCAATAATGTGAGAAGCTACAGGCACATTCATCATGTTGACAGGGCCGATGGCAACTTCACTCCAACCACCTCTTAACCACGCCAAGAGACAAATGTTCCCCAGGAGATAAAGGAAATGGAAACATATTCGGTGCTTCTAAATAAGGATGGAGAGAGGAAACGACAGTGTGGGGAGACAGTATCTAGACGACACAGAGGAAGGGGAGAGAGAAGATGGGTGTTATATGTTCCTTAGATTACAAGTGATGATCAGCAGATTATTTAATGGTGCTCATGAGGGAAAAGGAGGAACAGAAGATGATGGGGTAGAAAAAAGATTTCACATCAACATTCACACGCGTTGTATGAGGGTGGACATACACCCTTTCATCTCCTCATCACTCCTCACCCACTCTCCCTCCCCATCTACCTTCCACCCCACCTCCCCTCAGTCTGCCTTTCTCCTCCCTCTCTCTACTCTCTCCGTAACTCCTGCTCTTCCATCTGCCCATCTTGCTTTCTATCTTCCATCCCAAATTTCCCTCTCAATATCATTCACACTCCATCACCCTCATTCCTGCATCTCTTTCACTCTCTTTTTCCATCTCTGCTTTGCTCACCATACATCCCCCCCCCCCCCCCCCCCCCCCCCCTCCTCTCTCTCTGTAGTCACTGCAGCGTGTCTAATGGTTCGCCTCCTCCTCAGCAGAAGTGGAGGCCAGGCGAGCAGCAGCCCCGACTAACGCCTCCCAACCGCTGGCCTTATCAAGACTGACAGCGAGTTAGACCCACAGCTAGCGCTAACGTACACACCAACACACATAATTACAAAGATACACGCCTGCACATGTACAAAGATACAAGCTTGTGCACAGAGAAATAAATGTACACCTGTGAGGGAAACTATACACATCACATGAACAATCATGTTTGAATATCTGTCTTGCGCATGTATTTGTAATCATGTTTAATTCTCATTATGGTTGATATGTAATATAATCATGTTTATTTCCTATTAAGTTTCTGAATCTTGTTGCTGATGCACACCTACACTATAGCTCTAAATGTAGCTTCAAAGAAACACATAGTGGCAGCCCCCCCCCCCACACACACACACACACACACAGCAAATTGGATTTATGGATACTGACAGTGAGCTGCAGAACAATGTGAATGCCACAACTGAGGAGATACAAGAGAAACTAGCAATCTAATCTACTATAGGAGGAGATGGGTGCTGCGGGCATGTACAGTCTAAGCCATGTGTGAGAGCAGGAGGGGAGGCAGAGAAGTGAAAGGAGGTGGAATACAGGAACAGGAGGAACAGGTTGTCAGAAAAGGCGAATGAGGGTAAGGTGAGGTGAGAGGTAGAAAAGAGAAAAGCAGTTAAACAAACAAGGAGGATTGCAAGGGAGTGGAGGACGAGGAGCAAGATAAGGAAAGAAAAAAGGAACGAATAAAGGAAGAAGAATCATTAATCTAACGGAACGATCTTAAGGCTAGAGATACTGTCTGACAGTTGGAAGGTGCTCACCTCCTTCGACGGAGAGAAAGAAAATCCCCTTAAAAACATCCAATATCAACTGTAATCCCCGGGTCTCATTTATATAAAGTGTTCTTTGAATTTACTTCAACATAATTTACCATGGCGCTCTTTATGGCTGCTACTACAACAGTATTTTATCAAATAATCTGCTGATTATTTTCTGGATTAGGTGCTGGGTTGATTAAATGTCAGAAAATAATAAAGAATGCCCAGCACACATTTCTAAAGCTCAAGGTGATTTCTTCATTAGTCTCGACCAGCAGTCCAAAAGCCAAAGGGAATTCAATTTAATATCCCTTAAGACTGAGAAAAATCCACACATTTGAGAAGCTGGAACAAGGTCATGTTTGGCAATTTTGCTTGAAAAATTACAAAGGATTAATAAATTAACAAAATAGTTGCCAAATAGGTGCTGCCAAGGCTTAGGAGTTGGGACGCTGTCACTGGTTCAGATCTGATCAGACCTTCAGACCTTTGTTGCGTGTCATTCACACTCTTTTTCCACTAATTTCCTGTCTTTTCTCCCCTGTCAGTCATTTTAATGGCGGTCCGCTAATTGATTAGTTTACTAAATGTTACAGCTCTAGTATAGTTATGTATTGGTTCTTGAAAAGTTACATAAACTTGTTTAAAGAGGAATCAGTTTGTCTTACAAATATGAACTTAACTTGACAATATTTTTCTGTCTCTATAATGAATAGGAAAAGGGGTTATCTACTTGAGTTGAGAAAGTCTTCAAATAAGGAAAGCACAACCATGGCAAATTTGGCACTCAATTTATAGCATATCATTTTAGTTTTTTTTTTTTTTTTTTTAATTAAGTCCAATTCAATTTGACATTAAGGAATGCACAGCCCACCTGGGATTCAGAGGACTGTACGCTTCAAAGCCTGCATACTCCAATATACACAGCGGGGAACTGGGAGTAGGAAATGTGTGAAGAGACCTAGTATTTTCTACATCACGCTAAGGTTTTATTTTGTAATTTGACAGTAAGACCAGTTTATGAATGAGTCCCCAGGTTTTGGTGTCAGTCCTTTTAGAATTAAAGAGCAATAGCTTCTTTCTAGATTTAATAAAGTGCACCAACATTCAACAACCACTGCGAAATCCCTCGTTAAAGAGGCAAAAATATCAATTTCTCCACCAATTTATTCATCAAGAAATAATAATCCTCCTGTCATACAAACACTCATATACTCAAGCAAGCCTTCATACTATAAGTGCACACATGAGCAGATCAATTTCCTCCCTTATTTAGCTTGGCACAGAGTTATCTCTTCAAAACCTAAACACAGTGCAGAGCCAAGCTGTAAGCGCAGCCGCTACTATCACATAAACTCACACATTTCTACCCACATAGACACTGACACACGCTCACACACAAACTACACACAGGAAGCACTTGGTGTGGGGCCAAAAATACATCACAAACCTTGCATCACCTTCCTCTCTGTGTGTCCACTGTTCCACTTTGTTCCAAAGCCGGGTGGGGGTGGGGCATGCAGTAGATAATAGGCCAATTGTAAGCGATTAGAGCTCGTGCCAGCCAATCAGCACAGCCTGGCATTGGACAGCGGCCAATGGCAATATGTTCACCATGGATGGGGGGAGGGTGCTTTCTCTCACACAGGAAAAGAAATGTGGCCATGAGAGGGATGTAAGGGGGGATTCATTTGATTTTTAAACCTACCTTATTTAATTTTTACTCCATTGTGGTCTTATCAGTCTTCTGTGAAACACTTTGAAGTGCACTAAACTGTATAAAATGTGCTTTATAAGTAAAGTTTGATTGATTGATTCACTGGTTATATTTGTGGACCGTAAGCTGTATTTTAAATTCCTAAAAAACAATATCCTAATTTGTTTTTTCTTTTTCAAATCATTTAATTTCATCATCAGTGGAATATAAATATTGTGCTGATTAAAACAATATTATTTCTATCATAGGGTTTAATCTTATTTCAGGTGGCTGTGTTTAACTTTAGCCAAGATTTGGTTCCAAATGTCCAAACATAATTCAGGATTCCTCCTAGATTTCTTCATCCGCTCTAATGTCAGTCTTTTGCTGCTCAGATGTTTTTATTTCTTGTTGCTTTTCATTTGTAAATTCTAATAATCACTGTCAGCAGGTCAAAAGTGAGCCCTGCTCTTTCCTCATATATTTCTTAATTTAAAAAGCAGCTCTTGCCATGCAGCTCCCCATACACAAGATTATTGACTTTAATCTCTGGTGATTTGTATAATGGTGTTTGGATGTGGATAAGTGGACCTGTGGACTACACTGGCACTTCAACTAACAAAGATTTTCATTATCAATAAATATTTGATGAATTAATTCATCGCTATCTGAAAAATGTTTATAAAATGTCAGAAAATAATGAAAAATACGACTGTGCTACCTGTCCCTGCCATCCAATCCGTCTGTTGAGAGCTGAAACCTCTCTCTTCTATGTAAATGTAAGAAATGAAGAAATGAAGAAAGCTCAAACTCACCTCTGCTTGAGGTGGATGCTCAAATACAGCAGCCCTAAGGAGTACAAGAACACATGATTAATGGTGCTGACTGATTAATTTGTTCATTATTTACTGCAGTGTTTTTAAATTTAATTACAGAAACATTTTACAGAGAATTTGGTTCTGCCATCCCTACTAATCAACAACTGTGCAAACAGAACAGCCACTAAGTGCATCATGTGATGGTATTGTTTAGTCAGCAACAGCGTGACACTGACAGCATGTAAATAACAAGCTGTATTTAACCTTTAATCAACAAAAGTTTCACTTCACTAAGAAGAGCAGCACCCTGCACACGCAGTCAATGCTGACACCGTCCCACCAGATGGCGGTAGTGAGCACTGAGGCCATTCTGAGTTGATAGAAAAAAAAATACACAAACAACCACAAGAAACCCACAAAACCAAGATGGCGGTGCAAGAGACAGCATCTCAACTGTCCATGGCTCTCAAAGTCCAAGAATATCCCACCCTGAAGGTAAACAAAAACTGAAACTGGCACATATGAATAGCCTGACGATTCGGACGGCTCCAAAACGCACAATGTGTTTGATGGTATTTGGAAAAAGGGGATTATTAGTTCATCTGATAGCGAGAGCAGCGAGCCTGACAGGGAGGCTAATGTTAGCTGCAGTAGCTCCTCCAGGCAGCAGCGTCCACTAACTGCCGTTACCTGAACGCTGAACGCGTCCCAACGGTCACATTGATCGATAAATACCAATAACTGCTGGCGAGTACGCTGGCTGTCTACTACCGTAATGGGCTCGTATTATTAACGCCAGGTGTGTCGAGGGCCTCAAAGCTGTTAGCTTAAGTGTAAACCATATTTTTTTATTTATTTATTAATTTTTTAAAACAAAATAATCTTAACAGGAGTTTATGACACGTGAGTTAACGGTACACACCTAGGTTAGCTAACGTGGCGTTAATGGAACGTTAGCATTCATTGTGTGTGTGTGTGTGAGAGAACGTTAACGACTTTAACCGTTGGACATTTAACCGTTGGACATTTAACCGTTGGACATTTAACCGTTGGGCATTTAACCGTTGGTTACGTTAAATGGTGATATGAACGTCGTAATAAACATAACCACTGACACAGCCTGTGAACGTGGTGGCTCATCCCCTCAAACAACAAGGCACGGCGTCCAAGAAATGGCTGGCAGGCGTGATTGGCCTGCTAGCTAGTCTTGCTGTTTGTAAAACCAGCATTAGCCGTCTCTGTCGGCGCAAAAGACGAACAGCCTACCGGATACGTAACGTCGAGCATGCAAATTGTAGCTGGCTGGAAGATGGAGCGGTTGAAACCACCGGGGGAGAGCCCGTAACGCTACGCTGTCAGACAGACAATCAGCCCTGCGAGTTAGCGCAGTGTCATCAGATTGCTGCTGCCTCTCTGCACTTCAAAATGGCCAGCGAGAGAAATCACAGGCTGCTGCTGCTGCCGCCGCACACACACACTGTTCTCCATTCTACATAACGTTACTGCGACACCACAGCTAAAAGACGAGCTGGAACAAGTCCGGGCTGCTTCCCGTGTTCAGCCCGTCTGAGAGAGCAGGAGATAGCGTCGTCATTTAAAGCACGCTTGTGAGTAGCTATGTATTGACAGCTTTTCGTGTGGTAACTAATGATACATGATGTTGCCATGATGAATATAACGTGGCATTTGGCGTTGTTGGCGATGTTAATGCGTTTCTGTGTTCAGAGAGCATGGCTGTGGTTTGTGTGGTGTGTGTGTGTGGTGTGTGTGTGTGTGTGCGGGGGGGGGGGTATGTCTGTCTTTGCTTGGATGCTGCAGTAAGGATGATGGGCACCATTTTAAGACAGGAGTGATGGTTATAATTGGTATCAAATGGGAGTCTACAGCTGGGGGAGAGCACTGCTGATTGCATTTGGAGTTATATGTGGAGCTATACTGAGTAGAATTATAATGACACAGACACTGAGGGATACCATCAAAATACAGTACGTGTTGGATATCATGTCCTTGGGGATGGTTTTGGCCATTTTCAGTCAGATCAGTCTAAGATTTACACCAGCATTCTTAAATGAAATGGTAGCCCTAATATATTTTCTCATTTATGTCGGTAAATGCTTTGTGACCATGACCAAAATCCAAATTTTGACCAGTGGTTTTAATACATAATACATATAAACCTCAATGCTGAAAATACAGGCCCATTGCAGTCCAATTAAATTGTAATGCTGCATAATTAAGTTGGTCTGTATTCAAGGTAAGTCAAAATAATCATTCAGACTAGTCTCTTTTAATGATTATAGTTATTCTGATTAACATTAATGTGCAGTGTTTGGAGGGGGACTGTGGATGTCTCTTGCAATGAGACACCTCCCAACAAATCAACCACCACAGCATAAATGTATTCATGACTGAATTACATGTCAACTGTCAACTAAATCATAGTTGTATGGAAAAGAATAATACCATGCATATGATCTAGTAGCATATTCAAAAAGGGAAATATTTCTGTTGTCTCAAAATGCGTAAGAGCAAAATGTGTTACTAAATAACTTTTAAAGAGCCACATTATGTTAGTTTTTTTGTAGGTGTGTTTTCTGTGCACATCTCCTGTTAAAAGGAGAGGCAAAAGAACAAAAGTAAAGCAATATATGTTGTAACATAGTGAATCTTATGGAAATGTATTTGAAAAACTGTTTATAGATCAAATACCTAGGTTTCAATGCCTGTTTTGGCTTATCAAGGTGCTACTTCATTTCATGACCCCTAATTAATCTGTTGATCTGTGGCCAAGTGTGTCACTAAAAAAACAAGTCCTGATCTTTATTTAGCTCTCAGAAATAAAAAAAGGCTGGTGACAATGCCTTTTTCCTCTTATACAGTGGCAATACACATTCCTGAGCAGAATAAGCTCTCTATTTCTGTCTAATAATTAGTTTTAAACAAAAAATCCCAAAAGAGCAACACCATTCTTTATTCTATCATCGTGCCACGCATGTATAATTTTCCTCTTTAGTACTGGTGATCTGTGAAATTATCCTGGCTCGAACTTAAAAGAAAATAATCCTCTCAATGGATCAAAATCCTTGTTTTTAGCTCAGAAAAAAAGGAGTCACAATGGTCAATCTGGTTCACAGGTATCTGCAAAGCCATCTTGTATTGTAGTATGAAGGGAGAATGCAATGTACGGTTGATTTTGATCATAGATAATGGTCTTCTTTTATCTTACCAATCTCATAGTTTCAAGCCTCTCTGCGATAAGCATGTGCCTTATGAATGTTCTTCTGTTTTTCATTATACTTTATGTGCCACAACCACTGTAGTATACAGACTGTAGCTCTCTAAACACCCTTTTGAATCTCTTTTGATAGATTACTAAAATCCTAAAAGTAAATAATTTAATTGTTTAATTTTTGTATATGTCACATCACATTTTTAGCCGCCTCTACTACACTAAAATCAGCAAATCAAAGCAAAGAAACTGGCCATAAACTCTCAAATGTGGCAAGGTGAACAATAAAATAATCACTAAATCAGACGCCTTGTTAATAAGAGATTTTCACGGAAAGTATTAGGAATACTTTAAACAGGAATTTGTTAGGATTAAGTGGATCAAGTTGATTTGAGTCGGTATGAATTGGAGATTTTCTCGTAAAATACATTATTACCAACAGAATAATGTGTTAAATTAAATGGACCAATTATCAAATATTCTGTAGATGGCAGTAGGAAGAAAGACAGCATTGTGGGAGTCGGAAAAAGTCGTCATCAGTCTTCTGCTTCTTGCTTTAATTTGTTTCCGTTGAGCAGTTCTTGGACTGGCTGCAGGAATGTGATGAAATTAGGCTGCTAGAAGACAGTTCACAGGCCATCACAGAGCACAATGCTGATAGTGTTAATCTCATTCTAACAGCTGGTGACAGCTTTGAAGGAAACATTAACAGCGGGGGGAAAGATATTTTGTATTAGAAATGGAATTCAAAAATGTTTAATAGTATTTATTTAGGCTGAATGTTCATTTCTAGTCCATGTGATTGTCTGTGTGTGCTCCAGTCCTTATAAAAAAATCTATACAAACAACTTGTTTTTACATGGAGTAACTCAAACACTTTGTACAACACCTATTGTAGCAGAGCTATCTAAACATCCTTCTACCTTTTTCACACTACAAACCTTAATCAGCTAAAAGTAATGTTTATATGCATTTGTTGAACTGTTTGCTGAAGGTGTTTTGTAACGTTGTACTGAGCTGCAAGCTTGCACTTTGCCACAGCTACACCTAAATGCCTGATGCAGCGAGGTAAATGTCCTATTTCATTGTGGTTGTAGGTCCCCTACGAGACTCTGAACAAACGTTTCAGGGCGGCTCAGAAGAACATCGACCGGGAGACAAGTCACGTGACAATGGTTGTTGCGGAGCTGGAGAAGACGTTGAGCAGTTTCCCAGTGGTGGACTCTGTGGTGTCACTGCTGGATGGTGTGGTGGAGAAACTCAGCGCCCTGAAGAGGAAGGTGAGGGATACAGATGTACACATAAACAAACTTTCACGCCACACATCTTCCTCTCTATCAAGGGTCAGTCAGTTGGGGTGGGGGTGGGGAGTAATAGGATAAGAAATACTTTTGCTTTATTAAAGCAATAGTATCAAAAGAGCAATAGAGAAAATTACAAATTTTTTTAAAACTAGTTTTAGTTTCCTCACAGATTTTTTTCAGCAGAGGGGGAAAAGGCTTTTGTTGAACCCCCACTGTACTGCTAGTAGAGTATTTTCAAAGTGGGATATTAGTACTTAAGTAAATGATCCGAGACTTCCTCGACCCTCAGCCTCACTGCACCTGTGGGTTACCAGCCGAGCCTTCTTTAAGAAAGGCGGGCTTGTGGGTAACCTGTGACAGTTTGTCGTGTCAAGTGAGCTTTTCTGTTGTGTGAGGGGTAGTTACATTACTTTAGTCAGCCATAAAGTGTGTAGATGAGTTCAGGTTGCTGTATAATAGTTACTGAAAGGCTGTGTGTTGTGTTTGCTGCCATGGAAAAGAAATATCAAGTCCCTGTTTTTTTACTGCTTTTCACAGTGAAGCATTGTTGTTGTGCTATCGTGCTAGGCTAGTTCTATTTTACAACAGGCACACTGTACAGAGTTTTTATTTTCTCTCCAAAATGTGTTGTGTTACAGTGATAGTCATCTGTGTTAAACACAGTGCGCTGTATATGGTTATGTGGAGGAAACAATGATTTTTGTTTTTGTCAACAAAACTCCTGGGAAGTTTATTTCCTTATAGATCGGCTAAGGACTTGCCGCTAAGTTTTGTTAGAATTTAAAACCTCAGGAAGTTAGTCTGCATACCAAGAGAAAGAAAGAAAATTCTATTTGGGTTAGATGTTGAAAGTTTCCCATCAGCATTGTTTTTCAATAATTCTTTCACAGTGTACGCTGAAATGCCAAGAAACCCCAAAACAATCTCTTCCTCACATTTCTCTTTTGGTTTAATTACGGTTGACAAACAAGAAATGGTTGTATTACACTTACTGTTGACTAATACAACCAATTACCCTCTGGGCTTTATCACAGTTCTTTTGCCTCTGACTTTGTGTTTTCCTCAAAACAAATTTCACAATAGATTTTCAGATGGTGACTCTTGTACAAAGTAGTGATTACATAATAGACAATCAGACACAACAGAAAGTTGGCTGAACATGGCTGGAAAGTGCAACTACGCCAACAATCATGTCTGTGCTTTAAGCTTTGGAAGTCCTTTTCAAAATATGGCCTAGAGGATGGAGATGTTAAAAAAAAAATATATATATATATTATTTCTATTTTAACCCATTGGGAAGCTCTGGGCGAGACAAATACTTTTTTTTTTCTTTGAGAATATATAAAATACTGTAAATTTAGAAAAAGTTTATATTCGCCCAGTTCTTAGTAGTTTAAAAAAATGCAAGCACTGGTATTGGCCGTGTTACTTACAGCACCAGCACAATCTCATCCACAAACAAGATCTCCTTTCAGGTAGAGCCAACTGTTAAAAGCCACATTAGTCACTACTGTGGACAAAGGCTCCTTATTGTGTCTGTGGTTTCTTTATAATGGTATAACTGTGGTATGTTTGTCAGCCGCTGAATGCTGCCTGACTGGTTCTCTCATCAAGCCTTTCTTAAATGACCGAAAACAAGTGATCAAAACACACTTCTCCGGTTCTTTTGTCCGCTGTTCCTACACTGGATTCATAGTGTGGTAGGCTAGGTAGGTCATGCTAGACACTACACTGATTAATTAGCCCCCCCCCCCCAACAAATATCTTAATCTGGTCCAGCAAGGGTAGAGAAAAGCAGTCCAAAACTCCGGAATAAAATTAGAAAGTGAGAGTTTTGTTCAAGGTCCATAACCTTTATGTTTATGACACCCAACTTACCTCCCTCACATAAGTAATATAGAGAACAGGAAGCAGCTGTGTAGTCGGGCTTTATTGTGAGGGCTCAGATTTTAATGTCAGTTTGATATTTCTTCCTGTTCAAACATGAGCTTTGTTACATATTATAAATATAATCAGTCTGGTTAATTTTCTCAAAAATAATTCCTTTAAATAAGAAAACGTGAGCTCTCTCTTTTAGGAAATACAACAATGCAAATTGTTTCGATACATTGAAGTTACAAGAGGCACGGGAATTGAATTCCCATCAGTCTGAACTATATCTGTTTTTATCCGATGCATATTCAGCTTTTTTAAATATCTTTATTGTTCTTGTGTATGTGTGTGACCTGTAGGCTGCCGAGTCCATCCAAGCAGAAGACGAAAGTGCCAAGCTATGTAAGCGCCGCATCGAGCACTTGAAGGAGCACAGCAGCGACCAGCCGGCCTCAGTCAACCTGTGGAAGAAGAAACGCATGGACCGCATGATGGTGGAGCATCTGCTGCGCTGCGGTTATTACAACACAGCTGTTAAACTGGCCAGACAGAGCGGTATAGAGGTAAATGTCTGTGTGTGAGTGATCTGCTTTGTCTCAAGGTCATTCAGACTCTGGATTTTGTCGGCAAAACTAAAAGACTATTTTATTCACCACTGTGATTTACTTTCGTTTTTGTTGTTGTTTTTTTTCCTTTCTTTTCTATTAATACATCCGCTCTCCTGTATTCTTAGGATCTGGTGAACATTGAGATGTTCCTCACAGCTAAGGAGGTGGAGGAGTCTCTGGAGAGGCAGGAGACGGCCACTTGCCTAGCCTGGTGCCATGACAATAAATCCCGCCTCCGCAAGATGAAGGTAGTTCATTTACAAGAGTCAAATTTTACCTCGTTAATCAGAGAGCTTTAAGTTGAGGCATGAAAAACAGAACGAATGCTACATAGGTTTAAGTCAACCATATCAAGCAAGCAGAAGTTTGTGCACAAATGCTTATTGGTTCTGCATTTTCCATATTTCTGCTCTTTTAAAACAAGCATCAGGAGTGTAACAGACTCAGAAAACAGACCTGTTGGGATTTAATTATTCGTCCTGGGTGTTTTGCCCTTCTGTCAGTGGAGGCAAGTTAAAGTGTTAATCCTTAGATGATCCTATTAAACCAGAAAGCGTTCAGTAGAGCGCAGACCTCTGCTGAGAACTTGATAATCTTCCCAGTTAGCTGTTACTTTGACAGGTAACCTTGTATTGTATACATGACTGAATATTCATATGTTAAGTCCAAGTCTGGGATGCTGGCAATTAGGAAACGTCTTTGATTTTCAGTAGTTGTGAAATTTGGTTTGGTCTAGCTCCAGCTCAATGCCAAATGCAGGTACATTTTAGTTCCAACTGATCTCCTCTCTACAAGCCATGGCGGCAGATATCTGAGTTTTTACTGTTCCAGAAATGCATTTGGATGATAAAATATTGAAAGATAGCTTGAGAATCTATCAGCACTGCAGGAGTTGCATTAAAGATATCTGTTCGCTTGCTCTGAAGCTTCATGAAGGGTAACACTCACTTACTTGCTTTAAACCTACTGGCATCTTTTGTCTGTTTCTTTGGCAGAGTTGTCTTGAGTTCAGTCTGAGAATCCAGGAGTTCATTGAGCTCATCAGACAAAACAAACGCATGGATGCAGTCAGGTACTGGACATAAAACCACAACTACCACACACACATATTTATACCTTAAATCCCTTGCACTTACGTAGCTTTTTCCCTCATTTTAACCATTTTTGAAGTCACTAAAACATATATCACGCACTGATCTTGTTTGTATATGTCTCTGTGTACGTCAGACATGCAAGGAAGCATTTCAGCCAAGCAGAAGGTGGACAGCTGGATGAGGTTCGGCAGGTGATGGGCATGCTGGCCTTCCCATCAGATACACATATCTCCCCATACAAGGTAAAATCTACATCTGTGGTCTTTCCTATTGTAAATATGTAAGTATATTAAATCATGTTTGTTCAGACATATTTCACCCACAGACAACCACACATATATATATATATTTTTTTTTTAAATTTGTATTCCTCCTTTATTTTAAAGACATATTTCAAAACAATTGCAGGTATATTTCTCTAGTAGCTCAGTCTCTAGTTTTTTAAAAACACCAAAGAGGAGAGCCTCACTTTAGTTTGTAAATTATTCCTCATAATAGGTGCATGAATAGCAAAGGCTGCTTTCTCCCCATTCAGTCCTATACCTCGACCAATATTATGGTATACTCATCTGGGTTTCTACGATTTGGAAAGTAATTCACACAAAACTTAACACAACTGGCATAAACTTATTTTATTAAAAGCAGTACACCACTAAAATAATTGCAAGTTTGGGACTTTATCAAGTAGAGAAGTGCTATAGCGACAGACCAGCCACTAGAGGGCCTCTGTTGTCTTCTAATAAAATCAACTCTATTCCCTCTTGTGCTACTTTTAAACTTGTCCTTGGGTAGCTGCTTTCAGTAGCAGTGTTGATATTTTGAATTTTCACCTCCACTTAAAAATCCTCTGAGAGACTGAGCTGCAACGTGGCACCACAATGACTGCTTTATCTAAAAAAAGCGTTGAGCTTTAAGTAAAGAAGAAGGGACAAGTCAAACTAGTGCAACAACATTTTTGCCAGCTTCTTGTGCCGGTATGACAGAAGCAAAACTAAGAAGCCCTGTCCTCTGCCAACATGTTTGTAAGGCTGTATGTGGAAACATAGGGCTTGGTCCACAGTAGCCATGCAGCAGACTTTCTCTCTGTGTAAACATTGCACGTGTGCCAGATGCAGCCATCACACGCCAAAGAGGCACAAGCTGCTCAGGTGGCCTATGTGAACGAGCCATTACTAGTGAAAACATTCTCCCTACAGACTCAGCTGTGTTTAGTAACCAGAGAGCTGTTAAACACAGTTTGCTCAAAAGAAACAAACAACCCAAAGCCTTGGTATACTAATCTTGTTTAATTTAAGAGCCCAAAATCATACACTACCCTGATGCTGCTATTTCCAGAGGTTTAGTGAAACAACCTCTTAAGGGCAACACACACTGGCAGGCCTCAATGTGTGTCACAATTTGCTCCTGGGATTGGAACATCCTGGCTACAATATTATTACTTGGCTACTGTTTGTATGGCATGTCTGGTGTGTGTGGCACAACAGTATCTAACAGTGCTGGTATGTATTGCGGTTTAAGCCGCCTCAGCGAACACAGTGTGGTCAAAAATGTTAGGGGAGTAAACATAGTTTGTGTCGGAATGAAAATAGCATGTTGGACAAGGGTTGAGTGACACTGGTCTGCACCTCCGCTCTATGTGCATTCTCAAAATTAGAAATGACTGAGTCTGAGGTCTGTCTGGAAATGGCTTCTGGTGTTAAACTTTCTCTTCTGTCTGTCAGGATCTTTTGGATCCAGCCCGCTGGAAGATGCTGATCCAGCAATTCCGATATGACAACTACAGGCTGCACCAGCTAGGAAACAACTCTGTCTTCACTATCACCCTACAGGCTGGTCTGTCTGCCATCAAGACACCGTATCCTACCATACCTTATTCCCAATAATAAGTTGCTTCTGCAGTTTAGAGTCCATCTCTAAAGCATTTTAAAGATGCAAATAAACCGTTTTTGTTGTTAATTTATTTTCATTGACATATTATATCACATTGCAAAAGACAATTGTGAAAATGTACATAAGATTTACAGTAAAAACACAATGAAGGGAGTGTTCCTGTCTCTCAGTGTGATTTGTATGTGGCTACAATGAGTTTAGGTCTTTCAAATGTTGTGTTGCTCACATGTAACTTTTTCTCCTCTTTCTTCTCTTCGCTCTTACTATCTAATTGAATTGGTTATACTACCGAATAAGCTTTAAGCATGTGGATTATCCTTTCCATGGATGCTATCTGATGAGAGACTCATAATAACCAAATCATTTCAGAGACATACATTTTGGTCCTTAACCTCCATGCCCATTCCAGTCAGTGCTACAAGGAGGACGGTACCTCTAAGAACCCAGACTGCCCAGTGTGCAGTAAATCCCTCAACAAGTTAGCCCAGCCGCTACCCATGGCCCACTGCGCCAACTCCAGACTAGTCTGTAAGATCTCTGGGGAGGTTATGAATGAAAACAACCCTCCAATGATGCTTCCTAATGGATACGTCTACGGCTACAACGTGAGTACACAGCAATATTAACTCCAGCAAAGAGTACTCAGACTATGAGCTAAAGCGATTTGTGAAAGCACTTTAATATGCAATATGGAAACAAGAAAAACAATAATGCTTATTTTTCTGATTTACTTTCCTCTGCTTATTATCTCTTCCAGTCTCTTCTGTCCATCCGCCAAGATGACAAAGTGGTGTGTCCTAGAACCAAAGAAGTCTTCAACTTCTCTCAGGCTGAGAAAGTCTACATCATGTGATCACTCAGATTAACCTGAGTATCAACATGATCAAATAAGGCCCGTCATTCATCACCTCTGACCTGGCCTACTCAGAGAGCCACCTGTGGAGCTGTGATCCAGTGCCCTTCTCCCCCCCCCCATCAGACACACCCAACTTTTTCCACAACAACCCCCCCCAATACATGATCGGCTCAAGTTTTCCAGTTCCACCAACCCCCTCTGGTTTTATCACACAGACACTGGACTCCCCTCCTTTCAGACTGTTTTAGATGTGGCTAGATAATAAGAAGTTGTTTGATCTGATCCATTCAAGCACATGGACTATCAGCGTTGTCATTATTTTAAAGGCCCTCACTCTGAACATTAGAGACTACAGAAAAGGACTGAGGGGGTGAAACACTGCTAGGTAGATATTTGATTTTACTACAACAAATAAAAACTTGTTGAGGTTACTTTGACTTTCTCCTTTCACTAGTGGTGTTCCTTTGTTATATAACATGTGACAGGACTGTGTTAACTCAACTCTATTAACCAGATTAACACATTTGAGAGATTTTGGGCATTTTTTCAAAAACAAACATGGCTGGCTTTCTGATCACGTGGTAGCATCTCATTCTGTGATGCATGCTGTTGACATCCTGTGTCTTCTAGCCATGTTTTTTGGGGGGATATATGTTAAATGTCTCCTTTAACTGCCTATACTCTTTTGCATTTCATCCCCCCCTTGACTGTGAAACTGGAGCCTGATTTGGTGCCACCGTAGGCTCCTTTTCAAATGTAAATATTAGATGGGAATTGATCATCCTCATGTATAAAGTCAAGGGTTTTGGGACAAGTGATGACAACGAAGATTAATCTTCTACCAAGATTGCTGTGTGAACTGAACAGGTCTTTCCTTGGCTGTTTTAACCTGCTATAGCCCACAGTATCCTCAAGTTAACTGGTTGTTCAGTACAACTTCTCATTTCTGAAGAAGTTAGTGTGGTAATATTAATTATGGTCTATTTACTACCATAATGAAATTTACACAATATTCAGACAAGACAACCATCTCTTGATGTTTTGGTTTTTTTTTTATTATTAAACACATTGTCTTCCTTTTTTGTGCGTGAGATTTGCCATTTTCAATTCTCTTAAACCAATTTCTCACTTTTTTCTTCTTCAGCTAAGAGTACATTTCAGTGAACTATATAATGGGTGATTTTAGTTTGTTTAGCATTGCCCAAATAGTTTTAATTTCATAATGATTTCTCCAACAATGAACAAGACAATAAAAAGGACTGTGCTGATATTTTTTATAGTCTTGTATCTGCGTATGTTAAAGCTGCTTACAGCACTAACGCTGTAAAGGTATACCAACTGCTTCAACATTACACATAGCTCCATGCACATGCCCACCTTCATTTGAAAAATGCATTAAAAGGCAGGATCAAAACCTAAACTAGGCTGTAAGTTGAACCGTCCTGCTTTTTTTTGCAAACTCAGAAGGAATTACTTTAGGTTACCTGAAAACAAGACTCATCCCCATCTAGGACTTTGATAACCTACTGTAGATGATGGATGGACTGTGATCAGAACAAGATGGACACAAATCTGGAAAGTTGACTTCAATGACAACTAATGCACAAATAAACCGTAAATTGTGACGACTTTAAGTTTTATGTTCTACATGATCTGGCAGTCTTTTCTTCCATTTGCTGTTTATTGACAAACCAAAAGTTGCCTCATTTGTGTCCATAAATGATTTAGAGCTGTATGTGTAAAGACACAGATTGTCCTGTGTGTTTGTGTTGGTAGAATAGATAACAAGGGATTGTTTCATGAGCAATATGTCTCATAAAGATTTCGGTGTACTTTGATTTCAGTGTTTCTTTATTTGCAATGTCTACCTTGCTCTGTGGGCTCTAAAAGCAGCATTACCATAAGCTCTGGTAGGTGTTACTTGGTCAAACGATTCATTTCAATTCTGTTGACATGGAAATGCAACCAAGTGTCGTGTCTTTCACCTGAAACTACATCTCCATGGTCTGAGGGGGCATTATTCAGTGTAGGCATTTTTTGGTCTAGCAGTGAAAAACATGCTTACAGATGTTAATGTACTGTACTGTACATGACTGATCTGTAAAGTGGATTTCATGGAAATACGTGACTGAGATAAAAACTAGGCAAATTTGGCGGTACATTTAGCCTTGTGGTCTTTCATTGGTCTTTCCAAAAGACAAAATCTATAAAACTAAATCTTAATTTTCTGATCAAGGTGCCAATTAAGTTTCACTCCAAAGACAATGAACGGGCCCCCAGCAAGGCTGCTGTGTGTGCTCTTACATGAAAGTGGAGGTTTTTGGGGGGCTACTATTACAGCTACTATTTTTATTCTTAATTATTCTGTAATCATTTGTTCAATTCAACGATTGATTAAGTCTATAATAGTGAAAAATACACATTGCTAGTTTTCTTAACCTATTATTATCCTAATATTATTAATTTACCCAACAGCACAAAACCCCAAAATATTCAACTTTAAAAGTGGATTATTTAGGTAATCCTCAGATTAGAATTTAGCCAAAAAAGCCAAAAATGATTCAATGATTATCAACATTTAAAAAGATAACCGTCTTATCGCTTGACTACTCAATTGTTTAAATGAATGAGAATATGCTTCATTTCAAACACCAGAGTTTGTTTCACCTTTCACTGACTGCTATAAACTTTGAATCTACTTCAATTGAAACATTTAACCCAGTCCACTAATGGCCCCTATAGTCTTCCTGCACACAAACCATGCTGTTGTGGCTGATCATTTAGATGCAGGTTATTTTTCTGTCAAAACTCCTGATATCAACACCCAAGTCGCAATACCTTTCATACAATCCTTAGGCCCAACTTTTAAACTTTATTCACACAGTATGCCACATTTCATTTCTGGTTGAGAATGTGGTTTTGGTTAAAACCCGCGTACCCATTGTGGCTCCATTCAGAAGCTTGTTAACTCGGTCTTATAGCTTGTGAGCTTCAATTCAGGACAAATCAGAATACAGTAACATGAGAGTGTAGAGTATTATGATACTGGTAAAAATGTAGCTTTTATTTTTCGCCTTGCGTATAAATATCAGAACTGTATTTAATCGATGCCTTTTGATACCATGTGGCAACAAAATGGCCCTGCCCCGACGATACTGCGGATCATCACTGAAAACCTTATTTGTATATATACATTATATAATATATAATTTATAGATATTTAGTAACGTAAACTGTTGTGTTTTAAATGTCGTTTCTACGTTTTAAGCATAGTTTTTAAGCAGAATATCGATTGTCTTTTGTGCGACAGAAGAGCAGTGGACCGGAAGAGGTGTTCCTGTTTTTGAAGCTCGTCTGTCGTCACAGGCCGTCCGGTATAAATACAGCTGCGTTCGTCCCCCTCCACCATCTTGAGATCTGCGCACTGTGCAAGTCGTTCAACTCAGCTCGCTATTTTTCAAAAATGTCTGACCAGCTTTGTAAACTTTTTGTCGGTGGGTTAAATGTGGACACCGACGACGATGGCCTGCGCAAGCATTTCGAGCAGTACGGTACGCTCACCGACTGCGTTGTCGTCGTGAACAAGCAGCTGCAGCGGTCCCGCTGTTTCGGCTTTGTAACCTACTCCACACCAGAGGAGGCCGACGCAGCAATGGCGGCTAGGCCGCACACCGTCGACGGCAACGCGGTCGAGGTGAAGCGGGCTGTGGCGAGAGAAGACGCCAACAAACCAGAGGCCCTCGCAAAGGTGAAGAAAATATTCGTCGGAGGCCTGAAAGACGACATCGAAGAGGACCATCTCACCGATTACTTTTCTCAGTACGGTCAAATCGAGAAGGCCGAAGTCATCTCCGAGAAGGAGACCGGAAAGAAGAGGGGATTCGGCTTTGTTTACTTCACCGATCACGACGCAGCCGACAAGGCGGTCGTAGTGAAGTTCCACACCGTCAATGGACACAAAGTTGAAGTGAAGAAAGCCCTGACCAAGCAGGAGATGCAGGCGGCCAACAGGAGCGGCATGCCGCCGAGAGGCAGACCAGGTAGAGGCATGAGGGGAAATCAAAATGGCTACGGCAGCAGGGACTACGGCGGAAACTACAACTACGGAAATGGCGGAGGCTACAACTGTGGCGGCTACGGAGGTTACGGCGGCGGTCCATATGGGGGTGGCTATGGAGACCAGGGAAGCGGCTATGGCGGTGGAAACGGCTACAATGAGTTTGGCAGCGGCTATGGCCAGCATTCTTCAGGTTACGGCCCCATGAAAGGACCACCCTTCGGCGGACAGAGGAGCGCAGCGCCCTACACCAGAGGAGGAGGCGGCGGCGGCGGTGGCGGCGGCTACCCGAGGGGGGGCTACGGCGGCGGCTACTAAATGAGACTGCACAATGGAGAATCGACCACCCCACCCCCCAGCCATAATTTACCTCCAGCCGGGATTTGGACGCTCAACTCAAATTCAGTAACGGGGCGTCTGCCGTGAAACCCAACTACGGCAGAGATACGGACACAGAGATCCCCCTAATCATAATGAAGACCTCAAAAACCCAAACAGGTAGGAAGGTCACTTCCCAGAAAACCTGATAATAACGAGCAGCGGTTGTTGCCGTTCAACTAGGACACACAAAAATGAAGAATAAAACACAGTGATCCCTTTTTTTATTATGTATCCACGCCGACGGCGTGTAGTTGTCGTTTAGAGTATTATTTTTTATTTGCGTTCACTCGGTTCAATTTCGATGTAGGATTGTTTTGCTGACAAGTTCTGATTTATCTTAATATTTGCATTTTTAAGCAATTAGATTTTGTTTTCTGGAGTAAATTTAGTGTAATTTCAATGTATGAGGATGAGAAAGCATGTTTTGTGGTTTTGGATTTCATAGCTGTCTGATAACATCAATTTTGTATAATTATTTACTTGGCTCATTCAGCAAAGGCGGAACGTGATACTGCAGGATCCAGTTTCCTTGTTTCCTTCCCAACATTGTACTCAAACTCTCCTCACGCATAGTAATAGTTTCTAAATATTGTTCATTTTTCATTACCTGTAGCAATATCTAATGTATATTGTATACTTTTCATGTCTGGAGAACAAAACCTACTGTTAAAACACCTTGGTATGCTTATGTATGTTCATTTTAAATAAAACGTTATACCACTTAGCTTAGTTATTTTACTTATTTAACCAGGCTTCCTCAAGTTCATCCACAGGTTTTATAAGTGACACCATCTTGTCATCTTTAGTTACATGGCATCTTTCCCAGTTTATTCCCTTAAACTCAGGTGGGTGAAATTGTCACAGAATGATTGTAGTCTACCCACAGCCAATGCATGTAGGCTTTGTAGGGTTTGACCTTGTTTTTAAAGTTATGTGCTTTTTCCTTTTTTTTTTTAGAATATATTTATATTTTTGCTAATATTACTTTCTATTATACTTATACATTTTTCTTTTTACATATTTGAATACATATCAATATGTGGACATGGGGGGCTCTGATATTTATCTTTGATTATTCCTACATTTAGGTGTTCTTACTCGTATTCCAGTAGGCTATCCCAGCCAAAATAGCCTTAGCAGTTTGTTTTAGGCTACATCAGGACCCTGTTGATTACCTGGGGTCGATTGTGATAGGAGTCTGAAATATCTCTTTAGGATATCCACATCCAGCAAACTAGGTATGTAAATCAACCTGTCTTCACTATGTGTTGGTCAACCATGTATGGAATATCTTAATGAGATGGTGCACAAGTGTGCCATTATTTAATCTTAAACAACTTAACTGACACTTTAATCATAGCTCAATGCGTCTTTATATAGCTAATCTTAAAATACAAACAAAGGTGGTTTACTTAATTTGGCTTTACTTTAAGTGGGTGGAGGGGGCCCAAATTTTGTTCCACCATTTAAAAAGTGAAATAATGGAACAAGTAAATTGGTGTCTCATCCAGAAAACCTTGTTCTGCCCAGTTTCTCACTCTGTTTCTCTCCCATCTCCTCCAGGTTGCTACGGTAACCTGGGTAACATCACCCCGAACACGATGGGGTGTGTCTCTCCACGCCAACGGGGGGACCGGAGAGTGGTTGTGGCTTCTCCCCCTCAGGTGAAGTCACTTTTCACAAAGGATTCCCCAGTGTGGTCTAAATGCATTTTAAAGAGTCTTAATTGGTTTTAATCCTTTTTTTTGGGGTTTTAAAATTCAGGAGACTTTTGATAACACAGTGCCCCAGTGCAAACACAAGTGCTCTTTTACCAGTGACCAGCACTGGACCTGTGATATCGGACTGAACCAGGATAGTGGCTTCCAGTCTTTGCCCCGTGGCAGCTTAAAATGAAACCTTGTCCGTGTCACCTCTCATACAGGTTAGGGTCTTTGTGTCGACATGAGTGATTGTTGGGTTAATGAAAAATGTGATTAAAAATCTATTTACATCATCTTGTGACCTCTCAGATTTATTTAAATTCACCGACTGAAGTACTGGTGATGACCTGGGAGAATAGTTTGCACTTTGGGCACTGTGGTTTTCAAAGTACAATAAATATTTGAATTATAATGTTTGTCTTGTGTTTTTAATAGTGTACAGGTTTTCCTTTTTGATTTTATAAATTCCATAAAGGTAGTGTATAAGCTTGGCATACAATATGGTTCCATTTCCCCAATTCAGCATTACCTGAGGTAAACTTGCTTGGTGTAGCCATTGTGCCACTTCAGTCTGAGTGATAATTATGGATGTTTATCATTCTACCTGTGGCCCAAAAATTCAATATAACAGAGCTTGGGGAATTATTGTGCAATTGTATTGATGAGCATTTGTCTGCAGACTTTCAAGACGAGGAGCAATGGTGGGAAGTCACATGCTTCTACTGTCATGCATACTTAAACAGGAAGTAGAAGCATGATGTGCACGTTGCTTATTCAATTCCTACTTAAACTGCAGGTCACCTTCCGAGACCTCCAGTGTGTGACCTTTGGGAGGAAATTTCTTTGTACATTGATGAACTCTGCCTTAATATTCCGTCTGTTACTTTTACCATGAAACGAGATGGAAAATGGCAAACTGTTATCCTATTGAATTTTGACTGTTTTCTGAAGGTCTGTTGGCCGACAGGCTCTATGCAGTAAGTAACCAAGAAGTGAATGCAGTTCAGTATCTGCATTTGGACCCCCCCCCAAGCTTAATGTGCAGTGCCTGTAAATTATGAATTGCTAATAGGGGGGAAAGCTGCAAAATGAACAGACTGTGAATACATGTCCTGAACATGTGCCTGAAATTTGAATTAAACAGGCTCTGGGTGTGAATAAAGACCCAGACCTTTTTGTCAATTTGACTGTTTAGGTCTTCAAGTCTGCTTTCAGAAATGCCGATCAATACCTAAATAGAAAATACATTATTGTTAATGAGATCTGTGTTTAATTAGGTCAGTGTGGGGTTTTATTGGTAAACATAAAGGGCCAATGCTTGAAGAAGTCTAATGAGCTGGAGTAACCATGAGAGATTAACAAACTCTTGATTGATGAGCAAACAATACATCTGACAGTATTAACGTGTTTCCAGATGTAGCAGTGGTGCCTTTGAGTTTAAGGACATAGCCACTGCAATTGGGCATTTCTATAACTTAACCCTGTCTAATGTACTGTGACAAGTGAGGAGACCCAGTGTGACACAAGTGTGTGTGTGTGTGTTGAAGTGATGCTAGACATGGCGATGGGAGTGTATATATGACTTTTGTTCTCTTACCCTTATAGGATAATGGTGCTTTCTGATCATCCCGTAGGAAAAGGAAACATCTGTTATGTTGGTCGTGCTTTTTATGAATATACAATAAATATATATATTTTTATACACCAACAGACTTGTTATGTTACTTCTTTACATCGAGGATAGTTTGGTTGCATGTTTCCCCAGGTCACACCTGTCACCTGATGTCAAATATAAGGTTGTGGACTGATGGTCACACTGATCATTTCAGACGTACGGTTTGCAGAGGTGGTGAGAACGAAGATCATTCTGATCTGATTACATTTTCAGGTCTTTGGAGTACTTTAATGTGTCAAATTCAAGGCTTTAAATTCTTTTTGCTGGCATAGGCTTGGAGGTTTCATGTAAACAAACAAAGGTTGTTTACATACAGCACCACCAAAAACCTATATCCTGCATTGTTTATATTCATGAGACACTTTAAAGTGCTGTTTCTCTATTGCTAGATGTAAAACAAATAACTTGATGACCCAGTTTAACAATTGGATGGTTTCCCAAAAACCAATACTGCAGTGTTCCTGGTGACAGGGAAATGGCCATCTGAAGCTAATACAGCTGATACTGGCTGAAAACATGAGCATGCATGTGATAAGTTTCATTTACTGTGAAAAGACTGACTTCAGCTAACTTAGACCATTGAGATGTGTGCCATTTTTGTACAGAGGTAAAAATCCCCTAAGTGGGTCACTGCTGCTCATCAAAAATAACTAATTTGTAGTTGGCTCAGTATGTTAGTGCTTCCTATATTTTTGCTACTGTGAACATTTTGCCCCTCTATCCTGAAAGAAGGATCCTCCTCTTCCCTCTTCCATGTTTTCCCTGTTAAACTGGTTTTTGGGGGAGATTTTCCTTATGTGAAGTACAGGTCTAAGGATAGAGGGGGTATGTTGTACAGACTGTGAAGCTTCTTGAGGCAGATTTTGTGATATTCAGCTCTATAAACAGGATTAACTTGGCTTCTCACAGCAATATAATTTAAATGTAGTTGACACAGTAAAATAACTGCTTTTCATTAGTCAGAAGTACAAATCTGAGATGTCAAGCATTAGTCAGTCTTATCAACTCACACTGAACACAAGATTTGAGGAGATGGCTGTTATGACCACAGCCACATCAAACACATACAGCAGTACCAAGAGTTAAAATGTGTAAGGAACAAAAAAAAAAACTGGGTCACGATTGTTCATAGAAATGTATGAATAATTTGTTGTTGGCTCATTGTGTTGTTGATGCATTTTATATGTTTGCTATGGGTTCAAGATGAGTGTGATCTCCCCCCCAGTCTGAAACCATAAATAAATAGCTAGAGGAATTTATGTTAAATGTTTAAGAAATGTGAAAATTGGTAGGCAACACACACAACCTGCATATATCAGAAATTCTGATTGGTTTTCTGAATTTTAAATAAGTTAATGTTTCAAGGGCTACTTCAAGTCCGAGTCTAAAAAGCGGCATGTGGTTGTGTTCAGAGTCCTAATCCAGACAGATGCCGATTTCTGGTGTATTAAAAGAACATAAGGACTTTACATAATTGAAAGCCTGCAGGTTGTTATATTTAAATAGATGTGATCTATACGGTGCAGGTGTATTCAGCGGTTGTACCGAAGTACCAACGGCATGAGCTGAAGTGAATCAATCGGGGTATAGCTTTATTAATGTGCTTTGTACTGTACTAGAGCAAAACCAACGATCACAAAGGTTGAAATCCACGCTTCCCTTTCTCCTCAGAAATTGAATTTAAGATTTTCGACACCACTTGAAGGCAGCATCAACGTGACCGCCCGCCAGCCAATGCGAGTGAGGATTTTTTCAAGACGACCAATCAGCGATAAATACGTCCTACGAAAGCAAGTGAGTCAAACGGCCCGCCCTGACGTTGTTCATTGAAGAAGAAGGACGGTCTCAGCATACCGTCCTCGGAACAAATTCGATCATGTCGACTAAACTGACCAAGCTTTTTGTTGGAGGACTGAATGTGGAGACCACATCCGACGGCGTCCGCAAGTATTTCGAACAGTATGGGACGCTCGACGACTGCGTTGTGGTCATGAACCCTCATCTCGGACGGTCCCGCTGTTTCGGCTTTATCACCTACTCAACGCCGGAGGAGGCCGACGCAGCAATGGCGGCTAACCCACATGTCGTCGAAGGCCACGACGTGGAGCTGAAGAGAGCCATAGCACGGGAGGATGCTAACAACCCGGAAATCCTCTCCAATGTAAAGAAAATCTTCGTCGGCGGTGTGAAAGACCACATCGAGGCGGACAACCTGACCGAGTACTTCTCCCAGTTCGGCGTGGTGGAGAAGGCCGAGATCATCTCTGACAAGCAGACGGGCAGAAAGAGAGGCTTCGGCTTTGTCTTCTTCGAGGACACCGACTCCGCCACAAAAGCGGTGCTGACCAAATACCACACCATCAACGGAAACAAGGTGGAGGTGAAGAAAGCAATGACCAAGCAGGAGATGTCCACCGGTGGCCGGGGAGGAAGAGGTCGAGGAAGAGGGATGAACAACTATGGCGGCGGAAGAGGAGGTGGCAGCTACGGAGGAGGCTACGGCGGCAATTACGGAGGCAGCTACGGCTATGGCGGGGGTTACAACGGTGGTGGTGGCGGCGGCGGAGGAGGAGGCTACGGGGGGTACGGTGGGGGATACGACGAGTACGACAGCCAGATGGGGGGTGGGTACAGTAATGGTGACTTTGGGGACGGCTACGGAGAGCAGCACTCAAATTATGGTGCAGTGAAGGGGGGCAACTATTCCTACAGGAGCGGGGCTCCTTACAACAGAGGAGGAGGAGGAGGAGGAGGAGGCGGCGGCGGTGGTGGCTACGGCAGGGGTGGCGGATTCAGCGGTGGCTATTAGTCGCTCCCTACAGGTTTTGAGATGTTCATGGGGAAAATTCGGATTACAACGAACTTGAATTTACACACACACACAAACACACACAACACACACACAACACAAGCCCAGTTGGGGTGAGGGGTCAGTTCAAGGGAGCAGTGCCCATCACCCACTAAGAATGAATGAGACTGTCCTCTGGATCCTGGCTCCCCCCACCCGGACCCCATCTGTCCTCTTACTCCACACATTATGTACTTTACTACTAAGAATGGTGAATTATTGAATTGTACTTTTGTTATGTTGGGGAAAGACTTTCTTTGAACCATTTGTAAAGCCGTAATCAATGTCGGTCACTGCTTCTCAACTCAATTGAGTTTGTTTGTCTTGCAAACCAGCCAGATGTGTCTGTTATTTTTGCATCATGAACTCAGGGTTTTAAGTAAAGTTGGTGGCAGTGTCGGGCAGCATGGGACTCGATTGCTTGAGTTTATTGATCTTAAAACACACGTGACAAAGTATTTTTTGGGGGGGAGAAATGTCACGGACTGTTTGTCAGTTGTAAATTAACGTTTTTTCCACCTTTCCCGT
The DNA here is from genome assembly GCF_905237075.1 of Dicentrarchus labrax. Lineage (NCBI taxonomy): Eukaryota > Metazoa > Chordata > Actinopteri > Moronidae > Dicentrarchus > Dicentrarchus labrax. Next base: position 31,924,404 of record NW_026136713.1, on the reverse strand, counting down.
CCCATTACAAGCTTTTGTTTAGATTAAAACCGTTTGAAATACATGTGTTCAGTTCACCCCTATGTTTATTCTGCTTTTATTAAAGTTTTTAATGTTTTGAAAATCTATCTAATCTCGCAGTCTTAATTCAGATGGTGTGTGTGTGTGTTACAATCTACCCTCTTTTCTTTTAAAATGCATGTTATAACCATATAAATCCAGTTCGTGAAGCTACCACCAGGAGGGAGTATTGCCTGTAAATTCCTGTATTTCCAGTTCATCGGCCATTTTATACCGGGAAAGATTTGCTTGGTAGAAGAAGCTGATTGTGTAAAGGCAGTGCGTTTTTAGCTGACCTGGTCCTCTGCTTGCACTTAATTGATCGGAGAACAATTTATATGGAAATCTTTTATTACAATAAACAAATAAGCAAACAACTACTATTCTGTTCATGTGGATGCAGATGGCAGTGTATTAGGTTTTTAATTTATTAAGGTATTTATTTTAAGGTATACAATAGATGTTTGTAAGATTACAGATTATGCAGCTGCATTTCGTAAACTGGTTTCAGTTTACATTTTAAGGTTCACCTTAATAACAAACGACAGGAAACTTGTTTACCTTCATAAACACAAATGAAACCAGTCGGTTGTAATATAATACTTCACTTTGACTCATCAAATATGTGTCCCCTTTCTAAATCTCAGGTCATATCTTTTCTGGCGTTGTTGGGATGTCGAACTGCAGACCATGAATAAAATAAAGGTCTGAATATAGTCATAATACACCATGTTTTAAGGGATATACATTTTATGGTTGCGTTTATATGACTGTGTGGAGAACACTGGCAGAGAGGGGAGGAAACATGAGTTCTCACTCTGACCCTATTTCTGGGTACGAAAACAGTCCAGGCTCTTCTCTGAATCTCTCTGTTAGGAAACGGAGGCTTTTGCAAATAACTTGTATAAACTAACTTTACTCTTTGACTTGAGTACATATTATTACATAAGTTGTGGGTGTTATGACTTCTAAAAAATAAAATTAAGGATTTCTGTGCAGCATGTCATCACACTCCCAGACTTATATTGTCTGATTTATGTTAAACTTCACATATAAAGGCATGAAAACAACATACTCTATACACTGTCAATGCTTGTACATTGTGTTAATGTAACAAAAAGGCCAAATTATCCAAGATGTATCCAAATTTAGACCCCACTTTGTCTCCTGCTGCTTTGTTCTTGGTCTGATGAACTTTTGAAGCTGGGTCTTAAAATCTCAGCAGTGCTTGAACAACAAAACAGAACCACATCATTTAACAAGTATTTTCAGTATAAAACCCGAGAACTTTGCCTGGTCTATGAATGTTTACAGCGCGGTTGTATTGATCTCCCTGTTAGCCTGTCCTCATGATAAAATCCTAGATCCACTTCTCACATCAAGTGGTTGAAAGTCATGTTTGTGAAACAATGAACTGTCTGTTGACATGAATGAAAATTAATCAACAATTACTTTGATGATCAACTTTAACAATTAAGTAATTTCTCCAAACAATAATACAAAATATTGTATCTTTACTGTGAGGTTTTTCTGTGTTAAATCACTGTAACCTGAATATCTTTGGGTTTTGGGCTGTTGGTCACACAAAAACAGACATTTGAAGGCATCATCTTTGGCTGTAGGAATTCAGGAGGTTTCATTAAATAATTGATTGATTGAAATTGATTCTTAAAATAACCATTAGTCGCTGCCATGTTTTATATAAAACAGGTTTACAATAAAAGGAAAATATGCACATTTTAGGAAAATGTATATCGTATGTTTCCATGGTCCCTGGGTTAAAGAACTGAATAAAAAGTGAATAACAGTGTCCCTTATAAACAGGAATTTAAGATATTGTGAATGAGTGAATGATTTTTATGTGTAGGAGTCATTTATTTGTTTTTATACTGTAATTCCTATATGGTTTATTATTTAACATTTTAAATGTGTTGTTGTCGCCTGTCTCTTGGAGTCGGGGAACTCATTTTCAATACGTTTTTTAAACCTGTAGCAGACATGTCATTCCAATAAATATCTACAGTCACATAAACCACATGTGTCGGTACATTAGTTCAAACCCCGGAGCGGTGCATCCCGTCCAGACACGATCTGCGCTCGGCTGCACGGAGCTCATGCCTGCTGTGGTGTCTGACTCCGGGAGGATGGACGGTGTGTCGTTGGGGTGAGTTGGTCTGAGCGCTGGGGATTATTTAGTAAAGCTGTGATTCACGCTGCTTCTGCATCTGTTGGATAACATTTTACCCCACATGATCCACCGGCCATAAGTCCAACACAGACCGTCCCCGAGAGCTTTCTGCTAGCACAAGGACTGAAGCTAGCCTTGTTGATCAGTTAGCCTCGATAAGTTAGCATCGCTGGCTGCCAGCTGATGCTGTTGAGTTGCTAACCAAAGTCTCAAGTTAACATGTAGACATCTGGGAACTGTGGTCCAGTGGTTGCGTACAGACAGTGAGCTGAGGGCAGACCGGCTCTCAGAGGTGGTTTCCCCACCACGCAGTGATTTATGGCAGCTAGCGGTAGCTGTCACAAGCTTATGATAGCAGTGAAGTTAAATGAGTAGCAATGCTAAGAGCTAGCCAGTCTGCTAACTTGACGCTCAGAAAACTCAAAACAAATATCATTTTTCTGTTGAGCTCTTTCTGATATTTGGACACAAAGAGAGGAGCTTTGTGTAAACGCTGAGACTCATGGACGAACACTGGTTAATTAAAATGTTGTGTGTTATCCGGTGCCTCGTTGTAAGTGCTGCATCATTATTTCTTCAGACTGTTAGTGGAGTAGTGTGCGGACAGAAGAGGCTCATTGTGACAGTCCAGGTAACATACTGTACTGTACAGTCATCCGTTGTCTCAGTGACACTGTTAAACACACCACAACAAGCAAATGTCCCGTTAGATCACTAATGGCTGAGGTCACTTTTATTTCCAGGTGACCACTGGTTAAAAGTTACATTTATTACATTCCTTCTTTTCTTTGTGTACCTGTCTTAGGGGGGCTTAAATGATAATGCTGGTAATATTCTGCATTATCCTAAATAAATTCCATTAATAAATGTATCCTAAATATTAAAATAAATATTTTCTCTGTAATCATAATTATATATCATGTATCATAATCCAAAAACACATCAGTGAGCCACATGGTTCCTCATTACCATGAACACAACCACTGTAGTTTAGTTTGACTCAGTCTCACATACGCCATACTCTAGCTGTAAATACTCACTATTGTACCAAATGTGCATTAATCCATGACTGACAATAGTCTGCTGCTGAGTAATGTCATGGCCGATAGCCCAATTTGCTTCGTCAGGTCAGTATTCGTGCAGATACCAATGTTGATGCAGTATATTGGCTTAGAGCATCTCCAACAACAATATATATCGTGATTTTTATATAGAAATTCAGTTGAAACACTCTTAATAGATAAAATATGAATATACATTTTTTGGTTTATCCTGTGAAATCAAATATTGCCTTAAATCAGTTCTGCTCATTGGTGTGAAACATTTCACAGACTGGTGACAACTAGAGGTATCAAAGTGATAATTATGTAATGTACAGTGAACATATATTACATCATATACAGTTCTCTTTATTGTTATATTGCCCAAGCATATGTGCATCATGACAAACTTTCATGTACTCTCACCGTCACACCTCTTTTTGTTTATTAGCTCTTTGAGAAAGTACTTTAGTAGTTGATGCTTTATGTGCAAATGTCAGACATACAGTAAGTAGAGGTGAAACAATTCATAGACAGAAAACTCATTTGCAATAATTTTGATAATCTGTTAAGACATTTCTTTAAGCAAAAATGCCCCAAATTCACTGGTGTGCCAAATGAATGAATATTTACATATCTAATAATTTATTTGAGAAAAAGCCACACTAGATATTTTACGCTATACAAAATCCTGACTCTGTAGTCCATAGTGTGCAGCAGCATCTGGGTTCCATGACAACCAAAGCAGATTACCGTAAAGAATCGAGGATTAGTAAACGGGGATGGGTCAGTGCCGTCATGCAAGCATTCAAAAATGGCACTGCCAGACAGTGAGACATGCTCAGAGACAGCCCCTCATGTGTTTGAACTGGAGATACAGAGACACACTGCATATTTACTAAACTACATTTTCTGTGGTACAGCACAACATTGACAACGGTGGCAGGTACATTTAAAGAATAGATAGAGTCATTTTACCACAGTTATCCAGTATAGTGTCCCTGTCCCACCCTCTTTTCATAACCTTAGAGATGAACCAGAAAGTAATCCGTCTAACTACTGGGTCGCCGTTTATCTCCAATGATCTAGACACTGCCTCTCATGTCTTACCAGTCTGGTGGCCACACCGGCCTCACCACGTCCAAACTGTACCACGGATTCAGAGGAGGACACGGTGAATGGAGGGATGCACACCTTCAACCAGACACACATGAGGAAGGCTTTCCAGCTGATGAACGAACTGAGGAGGTTTGTTGCTGGCAGCGTTGTTTGCTACAGTTAGTGTTTTCTCTTAATGTGATGGTAAAAAAAAAATGGTGATGAAGACAGGTTATGATTAGTATGCCACTCTTGTCTGACAGGGATATTTATACTTGGTACACCAACTGCATCCAATCCATATATCCCTTAGGATTTTAAAAGTAAAACCTTGGAGATTAACACCTTAAGTGGTTCCTTTGCTGGCAGCGGTCCTGTCCGTTCTTGGCTTTAAAGACGTTCCCTTTCCTGGCTCTTCTATGCATATTTAGCAGTTATCACACTTGAATAAATAAGATATAAATGATCACCTTTCTCTCTCTGTTACACCTCATACTTCAGTAAAAAGATGCTGTGTGACGTCCAGCTGGTGGCGGGCAGCGTCGAAGTGCCAGCTCACAGGGTGGTCCTGGCGTCTTGTAGCCCCTACTTCTGTGCCATGTTCACAGGTACACACACACACACTGTCGTTTGCTTGGCGTCATATCTTTATGTGTGTCTGCTGGTGTGTGCTTCACTGTGTTTGTGTGTGTTTGTAGGGGATATGAGCGAGAGCAAGGCCCATCAGGTGGAGATCAGAGAGGTGGACGGACAGACGCTGAGAAAACTGGTTGACTACATCTACACAGCAGAGATAGAGGTCACAGAGGACAACGTCCAGGTGAGAGTGTGTGTGTGTGTGTGTGTGTGTTAGAGAGTGTTTATGAGGAGGGAGAGCGAGGAGGAAGGGAGTGAGAGGGAGTAAAAAACTGTTTTCCTGTTATTACTTTGTGGTTTTTCTTTTCTTCTTCGTCCTGTTACGGTGGGGTTTGCCTTGTTTTCAACTCTGGTTTTTCTTTAAAAACACTGAGGTCATATATTAGCAGCAGTAACATGGTGGGATATTACCAACCCCTTCACATTGTACATCTCAAGGCTTTTTTGTCTGTTGTGTCCATGTAGCCCTCTCAGCCCTTCCTCTACTCTCTTAAAGAAGTAAACATGTGCCCAAAACACTAGCTCAGTCACTGTTTGACACTATTTTTCACAGTTTTAGTTTGGATAATTTAATTTAAAGTAGCGCTGCTGCTCCCAGCTAAAACATCTGTACTCACAACATTAGTCACATAGTTATAAAACCTGTCTTGTAGCTGTTGTCTTGACTTTTTCTGAGCGCAGTCCTTTGTTTTGAGCAAAGGTCAGAGTAACAACATAACAAGCTTAACAAGCCACCTTTTTCCTTCGCCATTTATTCAGAACACATTCATTTTAGACTTTTGCTCTAGTGATTATCAATGTGGAGTGACCTTTTGAGTAACAGAATACAACTGAAATAAGATCAAAGTTAGTTTGTGAAAGCAGATATCCTTCACTTTGTCAGAGCACCTTTAAAAGCAGACTTCTGTTTCAGTGGATTCCAGATATGTGTTATGTTTTCCCAACAAAGGGAAAGAAGACTTATCTGTGACAAAATTAGCAAAAAAACAACAACCAGAAAGTTGATTAAACAGTTGTTTTTATTTACCTTTTCCTGATTTTTATTGTGTCAGTGTTTTTGCATGTCAGAAGGGAAATTGTTCATTCAGGCCTGATTGCTCTAACTCTTTGGTTTGAATTTCAGACTGTCCAAAATGAACCTGCCTGAGGAGCAGATGTTTATTACAAGAAGTGTAAGAGCTGGTAATGGTTGCGAGCTGTGCTTGGCTGTGAAAGCACCAGATTGAGGCCTTGTTTATCTCAGTGGCATTAACCGTTGGTAGCTGCATGGCTCTGGTGCGGGGTTGAATAAATGCAGCAGGATCAAGCTTCAGGCAGGATACTTCCTCTGATTATCAGCACAGGAAGTGTGCATGGAGAGAGGCAGGAAATCCTCCCACTGTTAGCAGCGTGCCTGTCTGATTGGCTCACTTTAGAATGTGCCATGTTTGTGTGTGTGTGTGTGTGTGTTTTGACTATTCGGTTATATTCAGTAAAAGATTGCTTTTACTCTGAATTTCTTTAACCTGTGTGTTTTCACTGTACAGTGTATGTGCTGCCCTCAGTCCTGTGTCTGTGTGTTTTGGGGTGTCACAGCTGCTGTCAGCAGAGTTTTGAGCCTGATGCTCCCCTTTCAGAGACATAAGGCCTCAGGGCAGCAGTACACAGAAAACAGAGGAGACGGTAACAATACACACTGAGGATGAGTGAGTGTGTAGACAGAGAGGTGTCGAGACTGTCTCACTGACCTAGTTGAGTTTGTGTGCAGGGATGCAGCCAAGCATGTCTTTGTTAGCATTGTGCTTTCAGCAGTAGCAGCTCTCTCACAGAGCTCGAAATTAAGGATGTCCTGTTGTCCCGGGGATAATAAACAATAGCACCTGGGGCACAAAGATGTGGTGGGACAGTAGCAAAATGCATCAATACAAAGGAAATTATAATGTGTCATGGAATATATATGATTTTAATTGTTAATTGTTTAATAAAAGTTTAAAATGTGAAGTGGCACTGACACAAGCTCTACACTAAATCACACGCACGCTGACACACCCAGAGAGAGACCAGTGTTACCAATTTGTTCACTAGATTTAGCAACTTTATCGACTTCTTCAGACCCTCAGGGTAAAGGCGAGAAATGTATTCAGTTATATTGTAATACATTCCCGTGCATGCTGCTCAGACAGCACTGGGGTCTCTCCCTCTCCTCTTGCACCCTCTGCAGACAGTCAGTAGGGGTGGTGGTCTGTGGGGCACATTTGACTTTCTCTCTGAATCTCTGGATTGGGTTGTTCCTAAGGCTTCTAATTTCTTTGAACTTTTCCCTCCATTTTTCACTTTTTTACTTCAAATATACATATATAATATACAATATACAATGTCTCTGCAGTGAGTTTGTCATTATTTGGCTTAATAATAATAATTAAATATAAGAAACGGGTTTGCATTTGCAGTGATTTAATTATACTTTGTATTCAGGTATAAGTACAGGGAACAACTAACAGCAGTTGTGGGACACTGAAGAAAAAATTTCCTTTCTAGCTCTCTCCTTCATTTTATTGAGCCCAGTCATCAGGGGTTTCCAACGCAGGGGTTTCCTGTCTCCAGAACTGTCCAGTTAAAAAAGCTGAATCTGGCTCAGCCCATCATATTCATGCAGGCATCCATTCCTGCTCTGTAACTTTGTAACATTAACACCATATTGTATTTTTGTTGTTTATCTCAGAAGATAAAGTAATTGTTGTCATGCTAACTTTTCAGAGTTGTAAAATCCTCTCTAAGTATTATAAACTGTTGTTCAGTGCTTTTGTGGCTGATATAAAGCCTCAAACCCATTGATCTGTTACTCAAACCAAGCTCCTTGGATTATATTTCATTGTCTCATCAGCAGCTGAAACAACACGCCTCCATCATCAACAACCCTTGTTTTAACGCAGAGCTGGATTAGGGTGGAACAACAGTGGCAGACTCACTGTTGATATAATGGGACAAACAATGGCCAAAATCTCACACAGTATTTAATCTCATATTACAGTGTCAGTATTGTTATTTTTTGCCTTTTGTTTCTGCTGGCAAATGAATGAGTTTGGTGTGTTTTTAAGGGCTGTTGTTCTGCGACACTTAATGTATTCGCTGTGACTCCAAGTCTGTAAAGGTGTAAAGCCCAGCTCGTGCAGCTTGCAAGGAGATGCGATGGTGAAACTGGTGAGCTATGGCCAAAAACAAATTGCAACAAATTTGCCTGTTTAGCCGGTACGCATTGCAGACAAATCCCAGGGTTTGTTTTACTTCCAAACTCACTATTTTCCTTCTGCAGACAAACCAAAATAGATTTCATTTAAACTATTCTGCTGCCTATAGACATATTTATAGAGTGGGTATCAAGGTGATGCACAGAGGTTAATGGCTAGCTTGTTGGCCAACTGTTTGGCAGGTTTGTTGACTGGCTGGTTTATAACAAACTAACTGACTGACCAGTAGTAGTAATGACGTAATGTAAATGGCTAACTGACGTCCAGCTACCAAATCCTCCTAAATGTTTGTGTGTGGGTGGTAAATAATTGTGCTCTAACATGTTTATTTAAAAAAAAAACAAAATTCCAATAAAGTTCTTCCATCAATAAAATCTGAGTGTTAAATGGACTTTGTGTGTGTTGTCATTTCAGGTTCTGCTGCCAGCAGCCAGTCTCCTCCAGCTGATGGATGTTCGTCAGGTTTGTTGTGAGTTCCTGCAGTCTCAGCTTCACCCCACCAACTGTCTGGGCATCAGAGCCTTCGCTGACCTGCACACATGCACACAGCTTCTCAACCAAGCCCACGCATACGCCGGTAAGCTTCTCAGTGTTCACACCACAGATCGTGAGTCATCTTTGCCACTGTGCGTGTGGTGGGTTGGTGATGGTACTTTTATGTAACAGTTAGTTTCACCAGCCCTGAAAAATGTCTTTGGAAGTCTTTGGGATAATGCTACATATCCAGATGTCCAGATGTTCTAAATGACGCTGAAAAGGACATCGGTGACATCTTTTCAGCAATAACATTTTAACGTTTGAGCTTTGTGTTTGTTTTTTACAGAGCAAAAATATTCAGTCTGTGTTGTTTGTGTCTCTCAGAGCAGCACTTCACTGAGGTGGTGCAAGGAGAAGAGTTCCTGGGTCTTTCTCTGCAGCAGGTGTGCAGCCTCATCTCCAGTGACAAGCTCACTGTTTCCACGGAGGAAAAGGTACACACACACACACACACACACACACACACACACACACACACACACACACACACACACACACACACACACACACACACACACACACACACACACACTTTAATAAAAGCAGTTTGTCTCTTTCCTTGTGGGTGAAAAGAGGATTTTGCTCATATGGGAGTTTTCAAGAGATATTGGCCACTGGAAAAGATAAAGACATTCAAGTTAGAGTGGGAGCTGAGAAATATCTGTGGCTGTATTAAAGACACATGTCCTCATCCTACTCACTGCGTCTGATTAGCTCGCCTCAGCAGACAGACGCTCCATCCTCTGGAATATGTCTGCTGCTGTCAACAGGAAGAGTGTGCGGGAGCATCTGTGTGTCATCCTGCTGTCAGCAGTCAAGGTGACTGTTGGTTCAGTCAGACGGACACAGAGGGGGCTGTCATACTGTGTATTCATATAGTTTTTAAATGCATCTGGAAAAACAATCAATCACTTTGATACATAGAAATGAACCCTACATTACTTATTTCCATTGCTCTACATACATATGCTGGTTCTTTAAGTAAGACCACATACAAACACTGTATAGCTCCTTATTAAATTAGCTTAATTAATTGTATTAATGTTGATGAATTGTATTTAGATGTAACCGTCAGTGATTTTGCCACTGGTTTGTAGACAGTTTCCACAGTATTGTGTGAAATCAGCATGAGGCTGAAAGTAGTTTGTGTATTTTGTGTATCACGCACAGAGGCTGGAGACTGCATTATTTTTTGGCAGTTTTTATTGCTGTGTCATTGTGTTGCTACATGAAACATGTCTGTATTTTTTGGCTGTTTCAATCTGAAAGAGGATGTAGGTTTTACTGTGTAAGCTACTGTAAAGGGTTTTGATTTCAAACCCTGGAGGAAAAGAGAGCCTGGGGAGTTGTCGAGTAATGGTCCTCTTTCATTCAACTACCGTCGTTGTTGTCCCGTTGTGCACAACAGGAGGAGCACTCAGTCCCTCGTTTGCCCGAGTGGAGCTGCTCCACAGGCCAAGGAGATGACCAAGTGTGAATGTGTGCAAATCAATGAATTTGAAGTAGGTTTGAGATAGGAAAAGATGTAAAACAAAGGTCTGCCACCTCTGTTATACTGACATCCTCCTGGGAGCAATCAATATTAGCATTTCACTATGAAAGAACACAGTATCTACTGCTTAAACAATGAAATTCACACAATCAATGATTTAAATCGTCAGAATTGGGTGGGGTGTGGCACATCATTGAACAGTGTCTGAAACTCTTTCCTTCTAATCATTTCAGATATCAGAATAGGGGCGTGGGGATAAGAAAGTTTGGCTAAAGTGTAAAACATGTAGTGCTGCATGATGGTAAAAACATATTGAGATTGTTTCTACAGAGATTGCGATTCACAGTTATCGGAAATAATCAGTATTGCATCACAAATTGAATTTTCACTAAATAAAACCATTAAAATCATGATGATATGAAACAAACATGTTTTCTTAAATCTGGAGAACAAGATTTGTAGCCCCAGGGCCTCTCTGCAGACCGTCTGTACTTTAATGTTCACAGATTACACTTTTATCAAAACATTACAGCTGCTGCACTTTGCCATATTGTGATTTCGATAATATTTCTACTAATTGTGCAGCCCTATTGCATTCCCAATAAGCCAATATTATACACACACACACACACTACTGTCATTGACAAGTCATTGTATTCTTCAGTCAATGTAGGACAAAGAAAATTACTTTATATAAGAAATCTGAATCATTTTGAACAATTCTCTCCCCGTCTACATTACACTATGCCACTGCTCTCTGACTCTCCTCTCTGTCTCTTAGGTGTTCGAGGCTATGATAGCTTGGATCAAGCACGATAAGCCAGCGCGTCTAGAGTACATGCCAAAACTGATGGAGCACGTCAGACTTCCACTACTGTCCAGGGATTACCTGGTACAGGTAAAAGAAATGTTCTGCTCTGCTTTCTCCCTCTCTCCTTTTTTTTCTTGAGTAACACCAAACACTTGTGTGTGTCTATCAAGATTCTCAGTCATGCAGATTACAGGAACATGAACTGTAGTAAGTGAAGGCCTGAAGATGTTCCACTAGTTCTCCAACAGCCATCTTGATGAGTGTAAAACAAATCGAGATCAAACATAAAAGTCCACATATGGAGTTCACCAACATGCTTCAGTTCTGGTAAAGTTTGGTCTCTTGAAGAGTATGTTAAAAAGCAATATTATTTTATAAAATCATTTAAAGTCTACCATAGTACCTGCACTGAAACTAAAATTGAGTGTAGCATATATTTTTCGATGATGATTATGATTATCACTGTTTGTACTGTATATTTCTCAATATCTAGCCAATTGCCATCATCAGAGCGTTTATGTTCACTAAAGTAACCTGGTTACAATCAGCTGATTTTCCCCATGTTTATAGGGAAACAAGTTTCTAATCAGCTCTTTGCATGGACCATGTGACATGTGTCATATTTAAACAAACAATTTAAACTGAAACCAATACAAAGTATCCTCTAAAAGGTAAAAATAGTTCAAGTTCATTTCCACCACAGAACATTTGACCATTTGTTAAATATCAGACACATTTGCGGTCTGCCTGTCCTCCTCTCACTGCACTACAGTGTCTTCTGTTAAAAGTTCAAATAAGCCACCATGTTTTCTAAATAAGGTAGGAAGTAGGGGAGAGTTCTCGGTACTGACCCACTGCATGTATATGCTGATGTACAGTACCCAGGTCATTACAGTGAATGTAAACCTGTTCTCCCGTTACCAGCCTTACCTGCTTACTGTGTAAATGTAAATGCTTTGTACGACAGTCTTGTGGCATTGTTCTTGTTTACTAAAGAAATGTGGTCCCTGTTTCAGATTGTCGAGGAAGAGGCTTTGATAAAGAACAACAACACCTGTAAAGATTTTCTCATAGAAGCAATGAAGTATCACCTGCTGCCAGCCGACCAGCGGCACCTCATCAAGACGGACAGGACCCGACCACGAACTCCTATCAGCATCCCCAAAGTACACAAAAACAAACTAAATACACAGTCACACTCCTCATAATAAAGAGCCACAAAACTCTTGTGTACCTCACCATAGCGAAACCCACTGACTGTAATTCTGACACTGACTGTGTGCTTGTACAGGTGATGATTGTGGTGGGCGGTCAGGCTCCCAAGGCGATCCGCAGTGTGGAGTGTTATGACTTCCAGGAAGATCGATGGTACCAGGTAGCCGACCTGCCTTCAAGACGATGCCGGGCAGGTGAGCCTGTGTTTTGTAGGGTTTTGTTTTTGTGGGAAGATAAAGCCACCTATAAAAAATGGATATTATGCTGAGTTTATAGTTTATTTATTTATTACATCATCATTTAAAAATATGAGGCAGTTGTTAAGAGGTGTTTGTGAGTAAGTGTTAAGATATTATTAAAACATTTAAGATTTTCATACATTAATTTGTCAACTTTCTGATCAGATTGAATTCATGTTTCCTAAAATCTTGATATCAGAGTGTCCCTGAATGCACCAGATAGGACAACTGATTAAATGTTTTATGTGACGTTCACTGTGTCATTCAAGATTCAGATCTCTGCAAGTTGATTCTTATACTGAAATAAGTTGAAACAGTGTTTTATAATGTAAAGAATAAACTATATGTTGTTAACAGGCTTAAACATGCACAACCACCAGTATGCTCCTTTACACATTTCATTGTGTGTGTGTGTCCAGGTGTGGTTTCCATGGCAGGTCGTGTGTATGCAGTTGGCGGGTTCAATAGTTCGCTGCGGGAGCGAACAGTGGACGTGTACGATGGAGTGAGAGACCAGTGGAGTGCGGTGGCGAGCATGCAGGAGAGACGCAGTACGCTGGGAGCTGCTGTGTTGGCCGATTTATTGTACGCTGTGGGGGGCTTTAACGGAAGTATAGGTACACACACACACACAGACACACACACACATACAAGTGAAACTAAAGCAGTTATCGTAGTTTTATACTTTATTTCTTGTCCACTAAAAATGGTTCCTCCTGTACATTTTTGAGTCTTGGAAAGTAAGAAGTCAGTTTCTTGAGGATCACTCATCCAGTCACAACTCAAGGTTGTAGTTTAACGTTCAACAATTCTTTTGTGATTGATTTTTTTCAATGATTTGAACCGAAGAAATGTAGACATACAATCAGCAATACTGCAGTGAATAATAGTATCAAGTAACAAAACACAATATTTGCTTTCTACATTTGTAGAAATGTTGAAGCCTTTATTGCATGAGGATTATTTAGCCTGTAAAAAAACATTATTATGACCTAAAGTGCTGGCAACTGTTGTATATTAGTAGCTCAATCTATGATATATAAGATGATAAGATTACAGATGCAGATTCAAGATGAAGCCCTCTAACTCTCTAACTATACCTCTAAACTATTTCCAGCTGTAGAAAATGAGATATGGAAATATACAAACTCAGTGAAAAAAATGCCTTCAACAGAAGTAAACAATGTGAGGAACTAATGTGAGGTGAGAAAGACTTACTCAGCAAAAAGCTGATGTGTGACTAGATAATGATAGCATCATTATCTGGTTGATTACCACACGAGGATGAGCAGAATATACTACCTACTATAGTGTTTCCAGTTAACACAGGCGATATGGGAGCCATTTTCTTCTCTTCTCCTAACACGTCCACCAGCTGGATGCCAAACGTTCCCGTCTTAACACACACACACACACACACACACACACACACACACACACACACACACACACACACACACACACACACACACACACACACACAGTCTTATTCTAACCTATTATTGTTATTCGCTTATTTGTCTGTCTTTCAGTTTTTTTCTTCTTTTGTCTCTCTCTCTCTCTCTCTCTCTCTCTCTCTCTCTCTCTCTCTCTCTCTCTCTCTCTCTCTTGTGTGTCTGTATCAGGTCTGTCGACAGTAGAGGCCTACAATTATAAAAGTAACGAGTGGATGTATGTAGCCTCCATGAACACACGACGAAGCAGCGTGGGTGTTGGTGTGGTCGATGGTAAGACGTCTGACCTGGGTTACATCATATTCTCTTTCACTGAAAAGCCAAAATTCAAATGTAACCTATTTGAATAACTCTGTGTCTGTCTGTGTGTCTGTGTGTGTGTGTGTGTGTCTGTGTGTCTACAGGTAAGTTGTACGCAGTAGGAGGCTATGATGGAGCATCCCGTCAGTGTCTCAGTACAGTGGAAGAATACGACCCTGTCACTGATCAGTGGTGCTATGTAGCTGACATGAGCACACGGCGCAGTGGAGCAGGTATATACACACGCACACACACACACACACACACACACACACACACACACACACACACACACACACACACACATACACATACACATACATACAAACACACACTACATACACAATACACAGCGAGCAGTAAAACAATACTTTTTTTAACTGTAACTAGTGTTTCTTGACGTTTCTTAATACTAATTAATATTATCTTAATATTATTTTTCTGTTATTTGTGCTCATCTGTTCCAGCTGCAATGTATGTGAGCCTGGCACTGACTCTATATATAGAACAAGATTACCCCAGTTAATTCAAAGCCACACAAGGTACATACTGTATTATAGTTAATGAGGCAGGTTGAGCTTTTGCCAACAGTTTCCTGTGGAGCAAGAACACCACCCTGTGGACATTGGCTGCAATTGTACAATCCTAGAAAGAACTCAACTCTCTGTGTGTGTGCGTGTGTGTGTGCGCGCCCAGGGGTGGGTGTGTTGGGCGGTCAACTGTATGCAGCAGGAGGACATGACGGTCCACTGGTGAGGAAGAGCGTTGAGGTGTACGACCCACAGACCAACACCTGGAGGCTGGTCTGTGACATGAACATGTGCCGACGAAACGCAGGTCAGATATCAACCACAGACGCACGCCATCCATCTGTCAGTTTCTGTGGCTGGAAAACTGTAAATGCTAGAAACTGCACAATTAGGGATTCAAGAGAATCAAATGACCGCTGGAGTGTTTGAATCCTTTGCTTTAAAGACTTGTCCAACAGATGAATGATCACCTGTAAAGGAGCCATTCTTTAGGCAACGCTAGCTCATTGATTAAAGCAGAAGTATGTAATTAGCAGCTGGCACATTATTGATCTCTATAACGGTTTCACTTCACAAGCAAAGATCAAAATCATGAAGCTACAGTTAGTTTCCTGTTTAGTAATTACAGTCCTCCAGTGGCAGATGTTACCCTGCTTAATGTGTGTTTCATTTACTGCACATGAAAGAGTGAGTGTGTGCAGGTTGTGTGTTTTTCTTTTCTGCCTATCAGTGCATCTCTCTGCTGACAGTTTGTGTGTAACCTCATGAACTGGTGATTTAGTGATAACTAAGGCAAGGTTCCTGTGTTGGTCTTTTAGATCAAATAAGTTAATTGTCTGTATCTAAGAGTTTTGGAAGAACACCGGAATTACCTTTTACTTTGTCCCGATGAACACATAAGCATGTGAGCGTGTGTATAAGGTTTGTCAGAGTGGTTAAATGTGTATAACTCTCTCCTCAAGGTGTCTGTGCCATTAACGGGCTGCTGTATGTCATTGGAGGAGACGACGGCTCCTGTAACCTCTCCTCAGTAGAGTTTTACAACCCGGCCACAGACAAGTGGAGCCTCATTCCCACAAACATGAGCAACGGACGCAGCTATGCTGGTAAGTCTGATCATTTCTACGTCACAGAGAGAAATTAATATGACTGAGTTCCCATTTGACCTGTTTATGCGTTTGTCTCACTCCCTCTTTCATTTTCTCCTACAGGAGTCGCAGTGATTGACAAGCCATTATGACGAGGGCCCTCGCACTGCGGCAGCTGGTCGCCTAGAGACTTGTACTGACGTCTGAAGCTCACCATGCAAACGGAGAAGAGACGCCTAAGACGCAGTCCAAATGGACGGGACGCCCTCAGTCCACAGCTTACTTAATAACCAAGGATGCGTTTTGAGGAGTTTTTTGGCGCTAAACCACAGCCAGACTTTTTTTGTTGCTACAAGCCAGTTTCCATCACAGAGATCCTGACTTTGAAGGACGTCGTTGCACTGGATAAGAAACAGTAGCCACAGGATGGTGGGCTTATAAGAACTTTGTCTTGGTGAGTTCTCAAATGCCAAGCACATAACAAGTGGCTGTATCAGCTGACAGAAGACTAACTCAGACGTTGGACTTTAGTGCTTTAGATGCTCTGTGGTGTAATGGCGGCGTTTATGTGATGGACCGTATCAAACCTGGGAACCTGAATACTGATGAGGTTTTACCTGGGCACGCCATGGGAGCCTTTTTTTTTTTAATTATGAGATTTGCCGCAGTTTCCTAGAACATAAATCAGCTCATGGCAACTGTTTGCTCGGCTTGATTTTAAAGTAATGAACCCAGTTTGATTCCTGTGCGGACCGTCAGCAGGTCCAACTGTTGAACTACATGGAAACAGCTCTTCAGAGAGCTGCGGCGTGGAGTGTATTTGTTCTCAACCTGGAAGCCTGGACCAAGTGAGCCGCAAGATAATATAAAGAATGTAGAAAAACATCTTATATGCAAATCAGCCGTCATATTTAATATTTTTGAGATTGTTTTTAAAGAGCTAGAGAACCACTGCTGTGGCTTTAGACCCAGGCTGGTTGATCCCATTCGACGCAGTAGGACTTGATTCTGTTGTCGACACACACTACTGATGCACTGATCACTTGCACTGACTGATACAGACCGGCAGGCTGGCTGTTTGACTCACTGATTGGCTGGCCCAGACGTCAGCCTGTCTCACTGACCTGCTGTCAGACAGACGGCTGCTCAGCTGTCTGTCTCCGTTACTGACCGTACTCATTGGAGCATTTAAACGCACCACTCAAAGGCCAATAATTTCATCCGAAATTGTAAAAAAAAAAAGAAAGAAAAAAGTGCCAGTTAGGTCAAACAGATTAATGCTGGAGTCACGTGGTGTTTTTTTAATCTCTGAAATGATGAATTGTTTGTGTTCATTGTCTAAGGGAGTGTGTCAAAATGCACTGTAGAAATTCAGCTGCACAGTTATAATGTAAAAGATGCAGGTTTAAGATTTTTCTATTTATTGTTTTGGGACAATTGATCACACAGCATTTATTCATAACAAAGTGAGGTTCTCATTTCATTTTCTCAGCCTCGTGTTACACTTGTGCTCTACGCATATTCATCCAGATGATAGTGGGTATATTTTAGGTGTAGTTATTTAGTGGACTGACTGGTGCCATAGCTTTTGAAGAAAAAGAGATTAATAGAAGCTGTTTTTATGAAAGGTGTCCTCAGCCAGCCTTTCATTGCTGCCTGCACTCTTCTAAAAAATCATGGAGTTAACTGGACGTGTTCGGCTGTGATGACAGAAGTATATAAAACGCCTAAAAAAACCATACTGTTGTTTTTGTATGTTCAGTCAATTTACAAGTCATGTGTTCTACATTAGTCCCAACCATGTTAATACTAACCTTATTAATACAAACCATACAGTCAGATTGATTAGTGTCTTCCAGGAAGTTCAGATTACCGTATGAAACTCACTCGAGATGCTGTAAGTGATCACTGTGAATATTCCAGTTTTTTAAGGGACTCTCCAGGGTTGGACTTATGTTGCTGCCTCGACAGACAGGACTGTTGGGGGGGCGGCAGTGCTGAGGTCTGGAGCACACAGTTACTTGCAATGTAATACAACATCAGCGTGTGCACCACTCCAGATCCTAGTTTACATTGTTTGCTAGTTATCTTGGCGTAGTAATGCAGGTAAATGGTGTGGATTGTACGCTGTGTTCATGTGTCTGTGGGCAGGAAGTGCATTATAAGCACCTTTAGAGGTCTGCTGCAGCACAGTGTTGCAGCATGCACCAGCTATAATGTCAATCAAGAGGTAAACAGTCATATTAGCAGTTTCTTACATTATGAATGTGGCAGCACAAGTCTTGTGCTGTTATTTGAAACTACTGCTGCATTAATTCATTCTCTATTTCCTACATTATAGACACTCGGTAGTTCGTACACTATAATATTATTTTGTGTTCTCACTGATGAAGATGATGTTGTGTCAAAGGAGAAATATGAGATTTCTCATTAGGGTTTACACCATGAACACTACTTTTTTGTTCTGTTTTCCTTCCATTGTGGGGATGTTTTAGGGAGTGTGTGGAGCATAAAGTGCACTTGAACAACTGGAAGTTATGTAAATACACTTGGCAACAGATAGGAGGTGATTAGAAGCACAGCTTTGGGTGTTAGAGCCTCCCATCAGCATCTGAACATACCAGAGGGAACAATCTATACTTTCTTCACTGCATTACTGCTATAAATAACAACTGCTCTGTTCACTGGCATGAGTCATCTGAAGCAAATCAAGTTTCTATTAGTTTAACTTAATATAGTTTCTTAATAAAATGGAAACCAGTGGTCGCCTGGAATGTAGGGAAAATGTGTTAATTAATAACAGTAAGTTATAACCGTATGCAATTCAATGTAGATCGGCTAAAACATAAAAAAACACCAGTATGGTTGAATTTCAGTTCATGTGTGACCTTGTAGAAAAAACAGAATTTCACCTTGAGGTCCATTTAGTAGCTGTTCTGGAGCTTTTGACCGTATCACATGGCCTTCATTAGCAGACTGAGTTTGCTGAATTATCGTGGAGTCGTTGATGTTCAGTGTCCGCTATCCTGAGCACCTTCGGGACTTCTCCACCGCATTAAAAGTTAAACTCAACCTAAACCTCAGCTGGTGAGCACTTGGTCGAAAGCTCCAGACGAGCTGCTAAATGGACCTCGAAGTGAGTTGGTGAGGAGGTGTGGTCCTCGCAGTTTTCAGACGAGTAATGTTCTTACTAAGCGCAGATGTTCTATTTTTAATATCATAAACTGTGGGTGTCGTAAACTAAACGGTTGATATTGTGAGTTCATTGACTGACGTGTGTTTGGGAGATCTGTGAAGGTTGAAGTTTGTGCACTGTACTTGCAGATGATTTGTAAACCTTCATACTTGAAATAATTAACAAAAAAACAACAACAAAGGCTTACTTTGCAAAAAAAAAATGCTCTAAACTGACTTGTGCTGCTTTGTCTGGAATTGTAAAAATGTGCATTTAGGATCTTTTTTTTAATTTTTTTATATGAAATGAACTTCCATCTTCTGGCACATAAAAGCTGACTTTGTGTTGGACAGAATAACGTGAACACAGGGATCTTCCTCTAAGAGCACAACAGAGTTCTGCCAAGTTTAATGTGTCCTTTGTTCATTGTGAAGGTACACAGCAGTACACAGACACAGGTGGTTTATATGATCTGTGTCACTGTTTGGGATCTCTGATACACCTTCATCAGACACTGTGTGTGAAATATCAGTAACAGTTTCATTATGCAGAATAATATCAGACATTAAGTAAAAGTAAATATCATGACGATATATGCTAAGGACAGTGGGAAACTGTGTGCATCCTCGATATATCCTATAATATTAGAGATAAGAATTTTTAAAGTACCGGAATTTACATTTTCTGCTACTTTATACTCACTCCACTAAATTTTACAGGGCAATACTTTAAAATATGCTAATTACTTCACTACATTTATCTGACAACTTTAGTCACTTTGTAGATTCAGATTTAAAACTAAATATATCCAACAAATGAACCATGATGTATTGTTTCCAGGTTGAGACACTTTATTCACAAGCAGCCCAGCAGTATGAGAACTCATTAAAAGAGCTTTACCAGGTGCAACATGTACACATACATACACTGATAACTACAGTAACGTAATGGGCCATTCTACATACTGAGTACTTTGAGTATATTCTGATGCAGGGGGAGAGAGAGGGGGAGAGAGGGGGAGGCACGCAGCAAAGGGCCACAGGTCACAGTGGAACATGGCCGCTGCAGCAGGGACTCAGTCTTGGTATTTGGGAGCACCAGCTCTACCAGGCGAGCAATCAGGGCGCCCTCGAGGTCGTCATTGTAACATTTTTTAAATGCAATGCATGAAAAGTCACCACAAACTCCTTCCACACAGCTGCTGAACTGGTGTCAGATCATGTGATGTGTAGCACAAAGAAAGGAGACTTCAAATCATAAATCTGTTCGTTATGGAGATGATTGTCATCAAATTACAAATGTCATTAATAATGAGATATAAGCTGAAGGCTGCAGTGCTGCTCTTTGATGATTGATTGACAGGTACAGTTAATCAGCGACCTCTGACCTGTCCGTAGTGCTGAACCATGCAGGTCTATATGTAAGTGTTTACATAACAATCCTAATAAACTTACTACAGCGTATTAATGTTGGGTGGTTGTTTCAGTCTGGGCTGCTGGAGGGGTTGTTGTGCCGTTTGTGGAGCTCAGAAACAGGTGAGTTTTTCTATATGTTGACTTGGCAGTGTATTTGTTTACAGATGTAGAGAGGAGGTGTGTTTAATATCGTCACTGACAGGATAAAGGTTTATTTATTAGCAGCCTACTTAGCACAAACCTTTCTTTTTTACATGTGCTGTTTACATGGAAACGCTCTGCTGTATTTTTAGTTTGTGAAAAGTTGGTTTCCTTGGCTACGCATTACGTCGTAAGTTCACATGTTGCCACAGCAACCTCGGGCACAGTGTTGTGGGGGAGAGTTGAATAAACTCTGGTGCATTATAACCTTGGTTTGATGTTTGTGTGCAGATTCAGGTTAATAACAACATATAACCAACAAAGAAATCATCATGTATTATTATTATTATTATTATTATTATTATTATTATTATTATAAGACTACCTGTGAAAGTAATCAATTACCCTCTTACACATTTCATCAGTATTTATAATCCAATAATATAATGTACATTTTCTGAAACAGGCCATTCAGCATAGAGAACTTTTACTTTTGATACTTTAATTATACTTTGATGCTAATACTTCTGTACTTTTTACTGAAGTAACATTTTGAATGCAGGACTTTTACTTGTAACAGAGTACTCCTGCACGGTGTTATTGCTACTTTTACTTAATCTAAAAGATCTGAATACTTCTTCCACTGCTGGTTGTTAATAAGACAGAAGTCTACATGTGAGTATGGTGGTGGAGCTGCCTGCTTACCACTGGATAGTTGTGATTCCCATCAGCCCCAAAAAATAGTTATATATACTATTTAATGTCCAACATTATTTAATTAAAGGACACTTAGTGGCCATTTTATTAGTTCAGTGATTGGAGACATTGTCATAAAGCTGATAGTATTACTGATTGCTCTGTGACAGTATGGACAGTATCAGGAACTCCGAATGGAGCTCAGCTATAATCAATGTTATTAATAACACCTGTTCTCTCCACACTATTAACCAGTCATAATGCAGTTACTTTATTTGAATGCACACGTTTTTAAATATATATGAAAAATGCTGCAATGAAAGTATAATTGAAGTCAGTGATGGCGGGTGTGTTGTTGCTGTTGTCCACTAGAGGGCGCTGTTTACTAGTCAGTGTGCTGCACAATTACAGGAAGTGAATGAAAACTTAAAGTTCAAAGTAACCATCAAAATGAGAAACACTGCTTCTTAAGTTCATTTCACAAAACTGCAGATGTGTTGGAATAAAAATGAAGTCATCAAAGACAAACAGTGAAATATAAGAGTTAAAGGTCCAGTGTGTTTTATTGAGGATCTATTGGCAGAAATTGAAAATAATATTTATATATATGTTTTCATTAGTGTATAATCATCAAAATAAGGCCTGTTGTGTTTTCGTTACGTTAGAATGAGCCTTTTCCTCAGGGGCGGATCTAGAGTGGGTGACAGCTGCCTCGCCAACCCAGCTGTCACCCTGTTTGGTGTCAAATGCTATTAACACATATAATTTAATCTTCTGTTATGGCCACATTATAGACTCCGTGATAGGCATAAAAAGGTATGTATTTGTAAAGATTTGGAAATAAAACAATGTATTGATTTCTAATGCCAAATGTAGATATTTCTATTCAACGTTTTACTAATGTGCCACAATAATTTAATGTTTTTTTGTTAAAATTTGGGGGCTTTTCCAAGCAAATATTGATATATGTGACTGCATTTTTGACATCCCATAAAGTCTCCATGTCACCCTCGGGCCACCACAGGAATATTTCTCTAGATCCGCCCCTGCTGTATTTAGGGGGTCCTCTTCTACGGAGGGCACCACATTTCTACTTTAGCCCAGAATGGAAAAAACAAAGCCCTGGCTCTATATGGGGCCTGTAGTGCGTCTTTTGTCTATTGCTCTGCATTTGGCCCAGCTTGCTAAGAACATTATTAAGTCCTTTACTGCTGTATCATAGACATTTTTCAAGTATTTGTCTATAGTATCTAATATTTTAACCATTTACCTTTATTTATCCAGGGTAAGTTGACAGACAATACGTTCTGTTACTTTGGTTCATTTGACTCAAGAAGCAAGAGAACTGATGTGGCAAGCTTGTAAATTTTATTTTCATGTGTAAATGTTTGTTACTGATTGTATTTTCTCATCCTTTTTGTTAATGAAGAAACAACAGAAAAAAAGCATTCACAAAGTAAGAAAACATTTATAGATACATACGTACATACAATATATTGATGTGATAAAACACAGTTTCACATGTAGGCGACCTGGAGTAAGCAAGAACCTCTCTGGTCAAAGGGATTAACAGCAAAATCCAGTATCAAAGATGTCAGGAAGTATCTGATTTCTAACTTTCTTAATCACACCTGTAAGCAACATGACCGTTTGTCCTTTAAATTTTAAAGATTTAAAGACTCTCTTTACTCAAAAATCCATTTACAGACTTGTAAAATATATCTTTTATCTCATCTGTTGCCATTTTGACCAAAAAACTGGTCATTTTCTTCCAACATTTCCAGGGGGAGCTCTGACCTGCCAGACATCTTCGACAGTGACTTCTGCTGCGAACTCCAGGCGTGTGAAACAACCATGCATGTTGGATGGGTGAGTGTGAGAGGAAACAACTGTACACTGACAGAGAGAGAGAATACATTTACAGTTTACAACGTATGAACCACGTGAATTTTACCACTCTGTTGCAGGCACAATGAAAAACAAAAGTAAGAAACTGAGGCGCCAAACAAATCACCGTTGTTAGAGACTCACAAAAAAAGTAAAATCAAAGTCACTCAGAGACTGACGATGGATTGTTTCCACTTTCTGAATGATGATAAAACTGGAATGTTTTCAGATATGACACATCTGTCATTGGCTTTTCAATCCCTGTTCACCATCCTGCTTAATTTAAACTCTTATTTTGGTTTTTCAGCAGCGCCAACATGAACATTATGCTGACAACAGTGGTAAAAACACACCGTCTGAGCAGAGTGTGTGTGTGTGTGTGTGACAATGTGTGTGTCTGAAAACAATTAGACTAAAAAGAAATAACAATGTACCTCAAATATTCACACGCAGTCGATCCCACCCATCATTACCCGATACTGTAAAACCTCCACGCAAACTTTTATTATTGCTGCTTCTTCATGGCACAAATAATAGAAACAATACATCGTGTTATTCATACTATTATGTTCTCTTTTGCCATGCAAGCTCACTACAGTACTGCTTCTATATTAGCTTATATTACACAGAGCGACAAAAGAAATCAGAGAACAGAGCAGGTTCATGTTTGATTAGTCACACACAGTGCCCGACTAACTTCTACAGCTGGTTTTACAGTTGGTGAGTAGATACAAAAGGGTTATTATTATTGTCATTATCACACAAAATAATGGTTATGATAGTAATAGCAATATTTATAATAAAAAAACACATTCTCAGGGCATCACAAATATAATGAACCAAAGGGGGCCAAACGTAATGTTTGAAATAATTTAAACATTTCTGACATTCATTCCTTCGGGTGTTTTTTTATGTACAGTATATATTTATATTTGTATAGAAGTAGTGCTTCATTTTTAGAAATACAAATGAAAAAACACAAAAGGGCTGCATTCTGTGAATGCTGTGCAAATAACATCTTTTTACATCAAACCTTCGAACTTTACCGTCCTGACAAACACAAACACCTCCATCGTGTTCTTCACAAGCACTCACAAAAAGTTCAACTCTTGACTCACTCAAAACTTTGATTTCAAACCATCTCATCTGCCGTCCACTGACAGACAAAAAGACTGCAGTCAGCTTTGATTCTGGCAGTTAAATGTACATCAATTCAGCAAAGAAAAAAAAGTACTATTTTGTCTTATCGGCCTTAAACATCTCACAAGTAACGAGCCAAAGAGGTTCTGATAATAGAACTTCACCTGCCAACACAGCCGGTGTAATAACTTACACACATCACACTGTGACATCTTGACTCCTATCTGATATAAGACAACATGGCCTCTACGGAGAGGAAGAAGATAAACAAAGAGAACAAGCTTATTGGCATGCACCACACCTCAAACGTTCTCCTCCTCACCTGCCCTCATTTTACCTGCCAGCAGGAAATGAAACTTCACTGGGACTGCAGGTTAGACCGAAGAGAAACACAGCCGAGGGTTGTTGTTGTGTTCTCTCAGCATCGTAGACATCATGCTACATACTAATCAGACCCTCCGCACTGACTCGCCAGTTGGGGAAAAATATCAGTGAACCACAGACGGAGTCACTTCTCTGTGTTTAAAATCAGTGCTGGCAGTGTTGGCACCTCATTGATACAATACAGCCTTTAAAGCTACATTCAAACTTTAACCAACGTCAGTAACAGTCGCATCAGCTGCACAGCAACTGCTGACTGCGTCGTCACTGACATTCAACACACCGTCAGGCTGACACTGCCTGTAGCCAACATGCTTTTGGTTTCAGAGAAGAAGCAGCAGCAGCAGCAGCAGCAGCAGCAGCAGCAGCAGCAGGGACCAGATACTGGCTCCTCTCCTCAGCATTTATCACCCATAATCCCTCAGAAACTAACACGCCTCCATGCAGCAAACTGAACAAATGGAGAGACAAAATGTCATAAAATCTCTTAATCTGAGTAGAAATGTTCCCTATGAGCATCTTCAGTCTAATGCTGCCTTTAAGTGCAGTCAGAAATATCAAAATCACAAGCATATGACGTCTGAGCTTAGGGCGACTTAAAAGCAGCATTTTCTTTTTTGCAAGAGGCTCATGGGAAACCAAGTTACTTTGCAAACACCAGCGTACGCCAACCTAGTGTACATCTTACTGACAAATATTGCCAAAAAACCTAAAGGAAATGCTGAGGAACAGAAATAAATGAAAAGCAAAATCAGAAACAGGCGTTTCTCCAAGGTCACACTGGGAGTTAATACTTTTTTTTTTTTTACTACGTACTCTATTTCATTCAAGATAAACATGAACAGCAGTGTCTCACAAACATGTATGTCTACACTTCTTTTTTTAACAAGAATACACAAACAAACAAACTTGTTTTTAAACCTGTGAATGAATTTTAAAATCAGTCAGAAGGTGAAGCATCCAGGACGTTAAATAAAGTTTTACTGACAGAATAAAAGAACCAATCACTCGCACCAAAGAGGCTGCTTAGAGAAACCGTGGCCCCCCAGGAGCGAGACGAAAAGAGGGACTTTTCACACAGTGCGACGTCCTAAAGAAAGAACAGGTGTCTTGAGTGAAGAGTCTAAAATGCTTCATGCTGTTCAGCATGAAGCAAAAATAAACACGAAGAAACCAAAATCAACACAAGAAAAGTTCTTGAAATTAAAAAGTCAGAAAGTTGTTTTTTTTCTCACAAGTCGAAGAAATAAGAAGACAAGTGCAAAGTCTCGAGTCAACATTGGTGGAACGATGATGAAGACAGACAGTGAAGATGATTCCTTTTTTCCCTTGTTTTGAAACAATTCGCAGTCAGACGAGGCAGCAGAGATCAGTTGTGGCTGACAGGAGTGATTTTAAGTTTATATTGTGGTGGTGCTGCATTCATGAAACATGAAAATGGCTGTAAAAATGTACGTGACCCTTTAAAGCGGTTAATTAACCTCAGAGACTGTAATGTCCACATTACTGAAATCTGAAATCACAGACAAGGAAAATATCTGTAGTCACATATAGATAATCATGTATTTAACAAACAAATGTAATGATCTGAAGTGATTTTGTGATCAAAATGCTTAAAATTTGCCCTTTTTGCACTTAAAATGTGTATTTTTAAACACTTCAATGCATATCGCTCACTAATGGGGATTCAATAGTCCCAGGACCAAAGTGTCATGAACTTTTTCGCCAAAAGATTAAAGTATTAAAACCCATTTGAGTTGTTGTATGCCATGAGACAACAGTCACCATGTTGTTCTTTTTAATTTACTGCTTACTTATTACTTAATTTTATTTTTTTTACTGGTCAAAATAAAATTCCCATCCCTAATCTGATTACTGATATTAGCAACAACCAGTGTTTGGTTGCAGTCTGAATAGATACTGTACACATAGCTCTTAACAGTGCTAGGTGAATACTCCAAGAACCAAACCTGTGCTTTGGTTTCTGTAGTTAAAACGCAGGTTGAGTCCCTCAAAAGTTCACTGAAAGTTGTCCTGGAACTACAAACAGTGTTTAAGTGTTTCAGTTCAATCCTAACTTACTGACTTTAAAGTTCAATTTTCCAAAGTAACTCTGAACCAGCAAGTCACTCTAATTTACTTTCCTCCATGACATAAATGCAGCACACCAAGTCGTGAACATGAAGTCTGACTGAGCGTCTTGATGTCGACTTCCTGTCAAGTCATGTGACGATGATGCTGGAGTGTTTATTAAGTCCTCCAAGGTGTGATGGCGTCTGACAGACTGATGGACACCCTTGGCGGGTCCTCGCAGCGGTGATGAGAGCTGATGTGTGCCGTGATGGCGAGTATCTGAGGGGTTGCGAGGGGGAGGGGTCTAGATGGACTTGGAGGAATCCTGTTTGCTGATGAGAACTTCCAGGAGGCGGAGTTTGGCCTTGATCCTCTTGTACTCCCGGTACTCCTCCAGCATCGGGACCCGGTCCTCCTTCTGAACATTTCTATAGCAGAGGAGGGAGACAGAGGAGAACAGGTTTTATTTTCCTGTGCTGAAGAAGTCTCTGACACACACTTACTGTCCCTACTCCAGCAGCTACTGAACCTCTACAGAGCTCTGTGGGGCTGCTCAGAAATAAAGGCAGTTATCAGCTCTCTCCTGACAGACACGGCAATCTGTCAACAATCTGACAGCGAACACAGGCATCGGGCATTTGTATGTCTCACAGTGGAAGTCAGTGGACTCAGCAAGGAGCAAGGATGCCTCGCAAAAGACAGTTCTATGATGGTCTCCCTCCGCGATGCTTTCGACCACAGCAGTTGACATTCCTGATGCCAAAAGTCTGCCTCTAGCCAGTCCTGCCTGATCACATTATCAACTCATGCAGGTTGCGGTTGGGGTTCAACATGAAGTCTGACAGGAATTTAAGGCATCCTGATCCCCTAATCTGCCGATTACTTTCCGGGACATATATGGTCTAAATCTTGACTTTTTTAAGCTGCTAGGAACTAACGGTGACTCATACCTAAAAATAAAATGTTCTTTACACAGCTACATTAATTGCTAAAATTGCAGCATGTGACCAATGAATGTAGTGCTCTTCCTGGTTAACAATACTGGATTTCAGTCAACTTTCATTAACATAGCGGATTGTGCTGCATGTGTCTGCGTGTGTATCCACCATATTCAATTGTTCAGGAGAGGAACAACACTGAATTCATGATGCGGACAGTCTGGATTTTGTTCTGTGCACGTGAACACCTACCTTCCATTATGCTGATAAAAATCTTCCTCAAACGCTCGGATGGTCTTCCTCAGTTTCTTCTTCTCTGCTCTGGCCTTCCACAGCTGTTCCAGCAGCTCTGGCCTGGAGGATGATGGGAAACATGAGAACACAGTTACTGTAAAAATGCTGTCATAATAATAATAGAACAGTTTGTTCTCTCAACTGACTGAAGCACAAAAATGCTTAAAATATTTGTGTTAACAGCAATCAATTAGATCTTGGCCCATAAATTAAGAATTGAGTCTGGAGAGAGCAGGAGGGCTGGAAGTGAGGTCACTGTGAGCAGGAAGTAAACTGTGGTGGCGTGAGGGATCAGCTGTCAGGATCATGTCCAGGTAAGCGACCTGGATGTACAAACCTGATCTGATGAAGAAGATTAGAGGCGTGTGTGTGTGTGTGTGTGTGTGTGTGTGTGTGTGTGTGCGTGTGCGTGTGTGTGTGAGCTACAAGCTCGGTGACACAATAACCAGATTACAGACTCAGCAGATAAAATCTGTGTTTTCTGTCTCACGTTGTTCCTGCCGGTGTCTGCACAGTCAGCAAAGTTGGAGATAATCAGATCTTGTTTGAGGATGAGCTGATATTAATTAATTAACTCCACTTCTACAATATGCCCAAGCTGAATAATCCAAAATTCTTCAACCTGAGCCTTATTCTCATTATTCTGACTGTGGGACAGTCTGCATTTCAAATGCCTGTCTCACAGTCTAAACGACAGCAAACACAGAAAGTATCCCCCTTCATTAGCTATTACAGCTAACTGCATAGGGAACCACTACAGGAGCAATTTGCCAGCTGCCCGTCCATCTGCCCACGGCAGTGTGTCTCCACATGTGAGACTGTTGGCCGCCTTACATTTAGCTTGTGTTTGATGGAGAACGTTTACGTTTTAGTCTTCAAAAAATACTGATTGTTTATCTATTGAACTATTAATGAGGAAGATGAGTCAGAAATAATCATGAGAATTAGATTGTTGGAAACTATTTTCATTTAATTGTAATGTGAATGCAAATAAGTGATATGTGATACAGGTGTACCACGAGGATGTACGTGTGTGTGTGTATGTGTGTGTGTGTTCTTACATGGACGAAGCGTTGGAGCTGGACAGCCGCAGGTCCAGCGCCAGCCTCCCCGACCCCTCCTCCAGCTTGGCTGTCATTGGACAGTCGCTCTGTTGGTCAGGTTGGTTCTGGCTCCTCACTGGTCTGTCGGTCGGGGTCACAAGGTCAACGGCCATTATGACTTCGGAGCTCTGCATCTCCCCACCGCTGCTCTCTCCCTCCTCCTCCTCTTCTTCTTCCTCCTCCTCATCTCTCTCCTCCTCCCGCTCATCTTTTTCTCCTCCTTCTCTTTCCTTCCGCTCGTCCTCCTCCTCCTCTTTGATCTCCTCCCAGAAATGAGCGGTTTCCCCCTCAATGATTGGCTGGAGGGTCTGAGTTCGTCTCTTACTGGAGGGGGACATCTGGGGAAGAGAGCAACAACGAGAGCATGTGAGCAAGTACTTTATGTAGACTTAAATTGTTTGAGTGTTGTCTATATTCAGTTTCAAGTTTACACGGTACACCTGGTGAAAACTACTGCAGTCTACAACAACATCGCCGTGTGTGTAGTTCTAGAATAACAGCAGGAGTATGTGGCTACTATAGTGTTACAGATGTGATGTTGTGTACGTACTGTGACAGGTGTGATGCTGACTCTGGTGAGCATCTGTTTGACCAATCTGTAGCGATCGTAGAGAGGCTTCACCACCAGACGCTCCTCTCTGGTCACCTGACAGAGAGAAAGAGAGAGAAACTGTTTAGAGAATGTTTAAGTGAGGGTTTTAACACAGCTTCACAAAACAAATGAAATCTGGGCAGGATTTAGGATGTTGGGAACTTACCGGTCGGCCATGCAGGCCCTCGTAGTGCAGCAGGTTCTTTTGTAGGACCGTCTTCTCACAGGACAACTGCTCCTTGGTCATCTTCTACAGAGACAGAGACAGAGACAGTTAATCATGTAATAGTGATATTACCTTTAACTAAACACACTCTGGCCACACTGTTCCACTTGTTATGTTGCTCAGCTGTGATCTTCCACAGTCAGTGCACATCAATGAGCTGTCAACTGACAATGTGACATCTTATGCAACACAAGTCAAACTGTTAAACACCGTCATTGTCAATGTAATGTCTACATGTTTTACGTATTTTGTGTTGCAGTAGTACAATAAAAAACCTGCGTGGGTGTGCAGGGGGTTTAACATGAGTCCTATTCCAGGCTCTGAAAAAACAAATGTCCACTAACCTTGATGTCATCAGGCCAGCCATCCTCCTGCCTCTTCCCTTTGACCCTGCACTGGATCAGCTCCAGTGTCTCCTCGCGGGTGGGACGCTGACCCTTGACCTCAACTGCTGCATTGTAAGCGCCTTGGTCCAGCGTGGAGCCGAAGCTCTTGGGTAAGGTGTTGCTCCGAGGACGAGTCTGGGGTCCAAGCTCACTCTCTGCACGGTGTTTGGCATCTGGGGAGGGAGGAATACAGTGATGAGGAAAGATATAAAGCAGAGAAACAAAGGGGAGGGGGTACAGGGGGTGAAGTACAAGAGAAAGAACCAGGAGAAGAACAGCGTTGCAGAGAGAGAGAGAGAATGGGGAGAAGATCTTCAGTCAGACAGCACATACATGTTTCACTGTACGATCAGACATGCAGGAGTCTGACAGCTGCAGTGGTTAAAGTCAGCCAGTCACAATATGAAGAGAAAAAAAAAAACATGCTTAGACAAGAGATACACCCCGAACAAAACCACACCACCGCACACAGTCAAAACCCAAACACAGCAAGCAAAATTTCCTGAACATTTTTCTACCAGCGTCTGACTGTAAAGCTCCTGAGCCAGTCTGATACTTATGAATGAGACATACTGACATCTCTAGATAAAGCATCACATTACTCTGCAATGATGATTTCAAGTGTATTTATTTCCCCTGTGCAAAAGCATATATAGCTACGGTTTGCAATTGTACTGAAATTGTGCTGTTGTTTCCTATAAATTAAAATATTATTTAAAGATTCATAGCAAAAAAAATGTTTCATTATGTGCAGCACTTTCCCCTATGTGATAATGTTGGAATAATGTCCATAGTATGACGTTTTAGAGTGTAGTTTTAGTCACAATGACAACTGGTCAGCGCTATAGTCAACGCTGAAACATACATTTCTTTTTCGATAAACACCCCCCTTCAAAAAATGTAATAAACTGATGATCTCTTTCTGGTGAATCCTCTGGTTAAACGTCTCGTCCCAACATGCGGTTTCAACAGGAAAAACACCAAAGCAAAGAAACAAGATGCTCTCACAATGCCGCCTCATTGTGACTGTCAGTAGTGTATGTATTGTCT
The DNA here is from genome assembly GCF_905237075.1 of Dicentrarchus labrax. NCBI lineage: Eukaryota > Metazoa > Chordata > Actinopteri > Moronidae > Dicentrarchus > Dicentrarchus labrax. Next base: position 31,893,013 of record NW_026136713.1, on the reverse strand, counting down.
ACTTACTGAGGGGTTGGTACTTACTGAGGTGATACGTTCTAGAGCTCAGGCCTGAGTAGGGGTGGAGCGGGGGGGGTGAGTGTGTGATGGGGAGGTGAGCAGATAGAGGAGGAGGAGGAGGAGGAGGAGGAAGGGGAGGAGGAGGGAGCATGGTGGCGTCTGTATGAATGGAGCAAAGCCTGGTGCCTCAGCGTGCTTCTGGGTAAAAGGTGGTGCTGGCGTCCTGGTTGGCCGATCGGTCAATCAATCAATCAATCGGTCGTTGGGCGGAGGAGGAGGGAGGAAAGTGGAGAGCGGGTGCTCGCGTTATTGTTGTTTTCAATTTTGATTTGAAACAGAGAGAAATGTTTCGGCCACTGCGTTCTCCGAAAAGGAGAGCCGTCACCTCACATAGAGAAGGTGGACGAGTGTAATGGGGTTTGTTCAGAATGGTGAAACGATGCACAAGAGACACGTCAAAGTGTAGAAATCAGTAGTCATCAGTTAATTAATCAGTTAATTAATGTTTTAAATTCTAATACCTGTGTTTGGGCTCACTGACTGGCAAGAAAAAAATTGTTTAACAAAGGACAAAAACTTCTTAAGTCCTAATTTGAATTCTGATCATAAAGAATATTATATTTTTGTAGATTATATAGATATTTTTATTTCCAAATACTTTGCTGTTAATGGTTTGTGTTTAACTTCAAGTCTTATCCACCGTTTTACCTTACCAAATTCACCGCAGAGGTAATGAATGTGGGTTCACAAGGACGCACCAGCACACTGGAGGGTGGGAGCCACGCATGTGAGAGCCACTTTAACTCCTGCCATGTGCGTGTCTGTGTGTGTGTGTGTGTGTGTGTGTGTGTGTGTGTGTGTGTGTGTTAGACCAGCATACATGCGATGTGGTTAAAAACAGTCAAAGGTTTGGAGTGAAGAGGGTCAAGCTGTCCAGCATGGAACAGGATGGCACACAAACACTACACATCTAACCCCGACACACACGCGCGCGCGCGCACACACGCACGTACACACACACACACACACACACACACACAAACACAAATGCACATTCACAAGAAAAAGAGTGAGTGGTTCTACCTTTAATCTGCCTGCGGATCTTGGTGAGGTCGGTCATCCATTTGAGGACTTTAGGGTTAGCTGCCTTGTCTCCATGAGAAGGCTGCAGACAGAGGAAGAGAAAGAGGTGGTGTGTTAATTATCTTATTGTACATAGAAATAAATATAGAAAAGAAAGTCTTAAAAAGTATAAATATTTAGTCATCAGGACTGATTCAGCACGAGGCATCAAGCAAAAATCTTATTAACAGCTACATTTCAATGGCTGTTTGATTCTATGTAAAATGGTTATTGTCAGTAATTTCAGAATAAAACAGACTGACTCATTTGTTAAAGGGGTTTTCTTTCAAACCTCATACATTGCTGTTTCTGTTCTCCAATCAGCTAGCTGTAGTCACTTATGGGCTATGGCACTATTTACAACAAATACAATTTATATTTTGGCCTTTTCTTTATCACTAAAAAGTTTTAGTGGTACGTCAGATCATAAACTCTAAAACTGTAAAATAACCAAATTGTCCTGCAAGCTGTTGATCACTTGTATTAACTTTATTTCCAATGGTATGTTGGCTTGTTATATATGAAGAAGAGAGAGATGGAAGAGAAAGAAAGATAGGAGACAGAATGAGTCAACGGAGGGAGGAGGAGCGAGATGTAGCTATTTTACTTTTCACATTTTATTTTTACCTTATAGTTCCTCTCCTTCTCAAACTGCTCTTCAAACTGTTTAATTTTCTTCTTCAGGTGCTGAAGCTTCTTGGTGAGTTGGTGGGTCACTGAATCTCCTCCTCTCATTGACTCTTTGGAACCAAATGATGCTCGCCGCGGCCTGGAGTGAAAGGAGGAGGAAACACGAGTATGAATGAACTGCCCAGAAATTCAACATAATCTTACACTTCTGCTCTAATGGACCAAAGAATTACTGTTGGTGTGTTTATACACTTTACGTGTAGTAGTAATGGCAGCTCCGTCTGCAGCTCATTGTACCTCTGTGCTTTAGTGGGTGAGGTGGCGTCCGGGTCCTGCTGGAGGAACCGCTGGGCACTGTGCGCTCCAAAGTCGAGAAAGCGGCGTGCCAGGAGGTGAGGGTGGGAGCGGGAGGAGGAGGGGGAGGCATCTTGCCCTCCATCCTCCTCGTCCTCCTCGCCTTCCTCCTCCAGGGGCAGCGGTGGGAGGGGAACCATGCGACCGGCCAGTGGGGAGAGCTGTGCCTCGCCGCTGTCGTTGTCATCCTGCCAGGATTTGTAAGCCGGGACGGGGTCTGCAGAGAGGAGGAAACAAATAGAGAGGAGGGAGTCAGAGAAAGTTAACAGAGGTCAGGAAAGGAGGGAGAGAAATGATAAATTTAATCCCTGGCTAACAAGAGTATTACACGTGAGGTAAATGCTGTACATGTCAATATGATACAGACAAAAGCTGCCTGGGAGTTGGCCGCTGAGCTGATACATTCAACAACAAATTAATTTTCTTATTCAGTACCCTGCTGACTCACTCTTCGCCTGATTAACGGTGTCCTGACTATCAGCACTATGCTAACGAGCTGAGTCGAGGGGGGAAAAAGGAGGGGAAGGGGAAGGAGGAGCCGGAAAGATAATGAGACAGGGTTAAGAAACTGAGAGTGAGGAGGAAAACAAGTGTTAAGAAAGGAACGGTGTCCTGATCAATCTGCCCAGTGACCCTGCAGGAGGAGGGAAGAGGAAAGACGACACCAGCTGTGTTATCACATCTGATGGGGGGAAGAGTGTTCCACATGCAGGGATTTATTTGTAATCAGTATCCTAAAAGCACATTTTAAAATGTGAGAATATATTAATAAAGCTTCCTGTGCTTTGTCCAAACCAACAAGCAACCACAACAGAATAAAAAACAAATCAATGAGAAAGGATGAAAGGACGGATGGGTGGACTGGTGGATGTGTGGACAGATTTAACTACTTACCATGGCCTTCTTTTTGCAGATGCATACATGAGAAGTCTATGGGAGGGAGGTGGAGATGGGAGGGGGGTGATGCTGTTTGGATGGAAGGAGGAGGACGAAGAAGAAGGGGAGAAAAAGGAGGAGGGACAGGGAGAGAGATAGTAGAGAAGAGGAGCATTGAGGTCAGTCATTCATAACTTCACTCACTAACATTCATTCAGTAGCGTGTGTGTGTGTGTGTGTGTGTGTGTGTGTGTGTGTGTGTGTGTGTGTGTGTGTGTGTGTGTGTGTGTTGGGTTTAATTACAACAAAATCATGCTGAACATCAAATCTTTCTCCCGGTCATACTAGATATTTGGGGACTGATAATGGGGGAAAGGAAGGAGAGTGACAGCTCAGAAAATGTTTGATGAATCCATCTGATTTAAAAATACGTAGGACACACAGGCATGGATTCATATTTCATTTGAAATAATTTGATTTTGAAATGGCCTTCAAGCCAACTTTGAAAAACACTTTTATATTAAATATACTGAGAACAATTAAATCTCTATGCAATGACAGAAAAGAGGTTTTAAAACCATTTCAACAACATTACTCTATAAAGGACTTTTATAAACAAATATGGCAGAATAACCAGATTCTACCAAGCTGGGAGAATATTTAAGTTAAAGAAGTCTTCTCTCACTGAAACATAATTTCGTATTTTGTAAATCTAAATCAAAATTTGAGTTAAGGTCGCGCAAAATATTTATTTAGTTTTATTATATGAATAGTCTCTAAATAACTGGAATCCATTTTATTTGATATATATTTTTGCTGCCAACAGAGAACACGCTGTGATAGCCGAGATGAGTGGGTACCTACCTTCCCATTGGTTGTCAGGGAAGAGCTGGAGGTGGGGGTTGTGGCCGGAGTTCGGTTGGCATGGCGACAGGTGATTCCTGTTGGTCTGACTGGTGTTGGCGTTCTGATCACAGTGGCATGAACCCGAGTCCTGGAGGAACAGAGAGAGAGAAAGAGAGAGAGAGGGGGTTAAAGAAAGAAATCAGAGATGGAAAGAATGAAGGAAAGTACAGGTAGACAAATACTGTAATGTAAATTTGATTTGAGATATTCTCACTTATTGTTACTTACACAGCTTATGGTGTCAGTCTCAGTCTGCTCCATGATGTCACAGGGTTGATTGTCCTGTCTGAAAACAAAGAGAAGAAACAGAAAACACATTTAAAAAAATAATTACAATTAAAAGCTAAGAGAACAAAATGCAAAAAAAAATGTCATGTGCGATCAGTCTCTACCACTGCAAACCTGAGAGATCTTTGGCTTTGAGCAAAATCATTACTATTTTCTGCCGTGAACAATCTAATAATTATAAATTGGAGACCCCAAAGTATTTGAGTCATAATTCTTCCACCTTATTTGGAGTCTTTGTTAGTGTCTGTGGCAGATCTGAACAACAGACAACAAAGTCCCTTTTCAACTAAACGCCTTTACACATCATAAATGATTTCTTGTGGGAAAAACTCACAAAGCTGCAGCTGCTTCAACTGTTGGGAAATCTCAAATTTGACACACCTAAAATCAGTGCTGTGTCTTTTGATCTTTTACCCATTTTTTCCTGATAATGTGTGAAACAGTATTTAAGTGCAGCTGTAACATTTTACAATTAAACACTACATTCCACATCAACCACGCTACGTTATCAGAACGTGGAAGTGTGACACAGTATGACGTAGGAGCTGTAAATCTACACAAGCATGCTGTCTAAGTTAAGTGTGAGAGGGAGAGAGATAATGAAGGTCTGTTTCAGATGCAGCATAAAAATGAGCTCAGGCTGAGACGGCATGTCGAAAGGATTTGTAAACGTGAGGTGTCAAGTGATCAGTGCAAGACAACATACCTCTCTCTGGGGAAGAAAGAAGTCCTCTCTCCACATCCCTGACATTCACTATGCTACATACAGCACACTCATCTGTCTGCCTTGTTCAAATTAAGCCTATAATGGCCTAAATCTTCTTTGACCTCTTAACTCTGGTCTTCATACTTAATCCATTAGGCTAAAATATCACTCTAATAACTAACTAATATTTTCTTGATATAAAGATGAAACTGAATTCAATAAAGGCTTGAAAGCAAACGGACATCGACCCAGCCCACCTGGCAGTGTTGATGTTGTTCTCAGCATCTCTGACAGCCTCTGCATCCAGGTCCATTCCCGAGCTCTCCTCCAGGGTGGTCACAGAGTCCAATGAATCCTGGTAGAGAGCAACAGCAACAATGTTAGCAAGAATAGAAAGAAACAGGCACATTCCTGCTCTTAGAAAGGCCACACACCATGATGTTTCACTTCGTTTGAGTATTTGGAAACACAATAGTTTCGTGTTTTGTCTTGAATGGTAGAAATCCCCTACATTACCACTGCAGATTACACCTACATCTATCATGTAAGGAAACAACATGGTCATTTTTTTGACATTTGAAATATAGATCACAAGATAATCTTATGATTATCTGTCTTTTCTCTCTTACTCTTTACAGTGCAAACCTCCAATCTAAAAATATGTCCAAAGTCAAGGCGAAGGGGCTTTTACAATCGCAAACGTTAAACGTTAAGATCTCTGTACCCCAAACTGGTAGGTTTCATTGCAATTATTCTGACTAATACTACATTATTGTTGAATCATGGTTGTAGACTTCCACACAGTAGGTTTAAAAGTTTCTGTACACAAATTAACTACTACAAATATGTCACACAGTTATTACAACTGTTATATAAAGAAAGAAAATGGTATGTGTGTGTGTGTGTGTGTGTGTGTGTGTGTGTGTGTGTGTGTGTGTGTGTGTTGTTTTGGTTAGGTGCACAGGTGTTGCTGTCATTCTTTGGCTCTAGGCTGATCTATTTAAAGAATTGTTCCCAAATTACTTTTTAAAGAGGTGACAGATTTCTCACTAGTCCTGGAACACGTCTCACTCTGTCTGCCATGTTGTCTGCTCCTCAATTTTCTCCTGCTGTCTGGACACTAAAATGGTTCTTGGGACAAGAGCCACTGAGGTTCGATGGGGGAAGCACCACTGAAGGGGTATTTCCACCGTGACATAGCTTTCTAAAACCGTAAATGACTGGCTTAATTATCCACACATTAATTAAGCACCAAAAACTTCTCTCTAATGGCAAATCTAAGAAATTAAGAAAAGCATTTGTACTTTTTAAATTACTAAGTTTAAAGACAATGTACAGGTGGCACAATTTAGACACATTTTCTGTATGTGTTGAAAATATGATGCAAATTTCTGTGCTACTATGTACCCCTGGCATACAGTAAGAGCAAATAGTGGATAGGATTGTTGATTTCGGAAAGTTAAAAAAATGATGATGATGCAGACCCTCTCTCGTTAAACCTCACAAAGAAGTTTTTCACTGCTTTCACACTGAGCAGCACTTCTTTACAAGTACATTTCTGCCTTATGTCATTCCCTCATGACTTTCAGTTAGTAGGAACAAAACCCTGCCTGTATGTATCAGTGTATTCATTGATCTGTGTATATTTGTAAAACAGGTCTGTTGTTGTTGTCTCTGTTTGCTTCCCTGGTAGAATTCCAGCTATTGTCGCAATCAGAGCAGAACAAAGATGGACTGTGCTGATAATATCAAACATTTAGCCGTGGAATGAACCGACAGACAGGGACAGGAAGGAGGTTAGCTACGGGAAATATGCTGCTAACCCACACAGCAACTGGTCAAAGTCTGTGTATTGTATGTGTGCGTTTTGATTCACATTTAGTGTGTGTGAGAAACATGAATGATGTGTGTGAGTTTGATGTCTTATATGGTGATGATGTGTGTTTGAGTTTGTGCGGGTGTGTGTTTCTGTGTCTCCAACAGACCTGTGTGTCTTTCTGGCTTTGTTGTATGTGCTGCTCGGGCTGTGTGAGTGGGGTCTCCCCTTCTGTATCGCAGGGACTGTCCTCAGGGTCCGTTTGTTGCTCATCTCCATGGCAACCCTGGTCTGCAGGCTCACTGGGATTCACCCTGGACAACAAAAATGAAAATAAATAAAATAATGAAACTTTGAACAAAACGAGTAGAATCATTTGTATTTACAAAGTTAAACTACTGAAATGCCATCGTGCCTTTATGTGCGTGTTAAATAAACCCTATTTGAGTATGCAGTGTAAAACTCCTGGACCTCTTGTTTTGTCTTAGAGGTGACTGACTATTGAACAGCTGTTCCCCTCAACATGCAGGGTTTGCTAATTAACATCACAGCTGTCAACATGTTTACTGGTAAACTGAACCATCTGGCTGGCTTCATGCCTTTGTACACAATGTTCTCTATGACAAATATGTTACTTTAAAGTAATCTGATGCCACTTTCAACCACTGAGGAATCTGTGTAATGCATGTTTCTACCAGCAGGTGCATGGAGGATAAATGCAGAACACAACAGTACGGACCTTCAGTGTGTGTGTTTCCTTATTCTTGATACAAGTGTATTTGGTTTTCATGTCTGCATGTGTGTGAATAGTAATGTGTGTGTATGCACTCTCACCCTTGGCTGTCATAGTTGCTGAGGTCTTGATCAATGGAGGTTTTCAGCTCAAAGAAGTGCTGCTCCACTGCAGCCCTGATGGTTCGCTGAATTATCCTGAGAAAACACACAAAATACATCAACTTAATTCATCAAGATTTCTATGTGTATTCACATTGTGTTACTGTGTGTGATGATGCATTGACTTTGATCAAAATAGGGCATTTAATTAAATTACAATTAAATTCAGTATTTAACTTATTAGGGTGACCATGTTGGCCACTGAGCTTCACACGGTTTCTGAGGCTGTCACACATTTGAACTTTGGCAAGGCAGTTAGTTATTGCATTACTGCAGTCTGTGTTTAAAACCCATGTTACTGTATAAATGAGTTGAGTTCAAGGGTAAAACTGTAACAGCTCAGTTTACCAGTAATTGTGTCTACTCAGGACCAAAGCCAGGGTTTACTTAACTACTGACCATATTACCAGATTTTTTCTTAATACGATGCAGAGCTTATCGATTTGTCAAGCATGTACATTGGATTGATTTGAATAACTTTAATGTAGTTGAAGTGTGCACTGTGCAACTGTATTATCTAGGCAAGTATTGGACCGGGACTGATCGGAAGTCCCTATAAAAGATACTATATTATATTTAATATTTAGTAACAATCCAATTTTCTCACACTGATCAGATCAAAATTTGTAATGTTTTAACAGTTAATTAACTGTTCAATATAGCTACTATCCTGTGTTCTACAAATAGGGTTCAATGATGTGTAATGCCCTCCACTGTGTTCAATTATTTGATGAGAGTAATTTATGTTCTCTTTTGTTCAGTTACACTGAATCCAATAAGCTTAGTGCATCGTTCATCCATTTAATTAAGACCTTTGTGTTCAGAATAAGGTTTATCAGGGCCCAGTAAAGATGCGCAGGTTAAAACCCACATCTCTGGAACCACGTGTAAGCCTCCTCACATAATCCTACCTGTCATCAGCCTCTTTTAATGAATAGGAAGAGCTCAGATAATCAATTAACAGACAAAAGACTGGAGCTTTGAGTGACAAACTAATGTGTTTACCTCCATATCACATACGAGAACCTGGCACCTGGCAATTAGGGTACATAGTAAGAGACATTTTCTGAGAGCCTAATAATCTCTGAAAAGGTTTATTTTCCCTTCTGGGCTATTTAACAAGTCCTTATTAAATCAATAACCTGGTTCAGATCTGAAAGGATTACTAATGCTTAAACTAGAGCCTCGGAAGAGAGAGGAGGAGAGGACGTTACGGCCTATAAAAGGTAACAACAGTCACAGTCTGACCTCTTCTACACTGACATGAGAGGGTTGATCCACAGGCTCTATTCAGACTTTATTTAACTTGCTTGACCACGTGTGATTATCCCTGTATCCTTTCCTTGTTTACTCTGGCTTCTAGCAGGCTGTTAAGCTTTGTTTCTCCTCCAGCTTAGACAGCAGTAGATGTTAAAGACATGGCAGAAAACTCCAGCTCTCTTCACCTCCACACCAACTGCTGCTCCTGATAGATCATAATTCTTCCTTTATAACATCATACTGGGGGTGTTTGGTGTATACAACATTTTTACACTAACAAAGTTACATGGTCTTGAATGAAAGACTTGGAGCTGGAACATAACTGCGTTCAGGCTTCACATCCACGGCCATTTAAGGTAAAACTCATAAAGGTGTTGGACCCGAGGTCGAATAAATGTGTGTGTGTGTGTGTGTTTGTCCTTGACTGCAAGCACACCTTCGCCTGCAGCAGCAACTCAAGCTCTCGTTGCAGGAAGCGCTACAAATAACTATCTATCACACACAAACACAGTTACCTAACACATAAGCACTGAAAGATGATGTGCATTGCATTCTTTCTGACTGACACACACACACACACACACAGTCAAGAGGTGCCAACGTGTGTTTTGCTGCTGTCATATAAATTTTGTCTAAATCCTCCCGTACGTTCTAACAGAGGAGAAGCTATGCTGATGGCAGGGTTTACGTTACCCGGCATTTGGCCAGTATCAAGTGTTGTCTGGCAGATGAAAACGTCAACGGCCAAATGTCTGCTGGGAAATATGCCCAATAAATAATTACATATACTCATAAATAGCATATTAAATAGCCTAATATGGTGTGAGCTATAAGATACGTTGCCAAGACAATTTAAACTTATATTTTGCGTGAGTGCCTGTTTGCACCCTGTTTATGTGTGTTCCTTTCTTGTTCGCTCTTTTTGACAACCGTTCTAATCAACGAGGAGATGTATAGATGCTTTTACACGTCTCTTTAAACAGAGTTTAGCCAACTTTACTGCATTTACTGCACACACCACATCACTGGAGTTGAAAGCACCAGTCAGAAACACATTTGCTCTGCATCATGCTGTTATGTGTTGAGGTCAGTGTCACAGTTATGAGTTTAGAGTTTAGTTTAAATTGTGAGGATTTGCTTCTTTTCTTTGGCTTGTGTTACAGTACACTGAATATGTTTGGGATTGGGAGTGTTGGTCAGATAAAACAAGCATTTTTCACTATTGACATTTTATAGATATGATTATGTATCAAATAATTAAGAAAATACTCCACAGATTAACTGATAACATGTTGATGTCAACAAATGCAAATGGTCAAATTGAAAATGACAGTTTTGGACAATTCGCTGCCATCTAGTTCTTTTTTGTTGTTAAAGAAATCCTCAGGTCAGCAAACTCACAATAATAATAATGTACAGCACCATAGAAAACTATTTTATTCGGTTTCCATGTCACACAGTGGTGCAGAGACAGTCATGTGATTGCTTGTCCTTGGGGCTCTAAAAGCAGCAAGCCATGCAAAATGCTTTGGTTTAGCTTCATAATCAAAACACAAGGGCAGCTTTCCTCCTTACTCCTTATCACTTCCTCTTAACCCCTTACCTTTCTCCCAACTCAACTCTTCTCAGTACTGCCTGCACTATGATTCCTGTTATTGTCTCTGCCTCTCGAGCAGATGGCTCTTTGCTCCCTCTTCACACTTCAGCTAACCTGGTTGTCTCTCTCTCAACCCTTGTCTGCAGTTGTTCGATCATTCCCTTAATAACATAATAACTGCTTACTTTAACATTTCTTTCCAATTATTTAATTAGTATAGACTATAGTTTCTTAGTGTAGCTTGAATATTAGGTGCGTGTACATAAAGAAGTGCCTATGTATGTTGTTGTGAGTGGATAAAATGTCTGGTGTGTGTCTGTGTGTGTACTTACTCAGCAGAGTCAGCAGGCAGGATGGATATAGGGGAGAGGTGGGAGCTGTAGACAGAGAGAGGGAGAAAGGAGAAAAGGACAGCATGGTTAGAACATCACGTACTCCTCGACTCCCTTCCCATTCTGACATGAAATGACCTTGGAGGGTGTGGATGTTGGGCAGCAGGAGTAAAAACAGGGAAGAAGTATGACAATAATAATTGAAACATGAATATTGATCTAGTTAGTTAGAGAGACAGAGATCAAGTGTGTGTTTAAAAGGAATTAGGTAAAGTGTCAGCATGATGAGTTTATATTCTCACTGCAGTTGGGTCCAAATGACAATCTCAAGAAATGCACCACACAAACACGAAAAACACTCAAAAATACACAAAGTTTCAGTCACCAGCGCGACTCTGGGCGGCCAGATTGTTATTTAGGCTAGAGAGTTCTGCTAAAGACACACACAATACAAGGTCATTCACATTATGCCACAAGTGCATTGGTACTTCTCATATATACTGTGTGTGTGTGTGTGTGTGTGTGTGTGTGTGTGTGTGTGTGTGACTTAAATAGTCAAACTCATCTCATTAGAAAAACAGCAGCTGACGTTATGCAAGCTTTTTGTGTGGATGTATGTTGGCTCTTAAACACACACACACAGACACAGACAGACAGACAGACAGACAGACAGACAGACAGACAGACAGACAGACAGACAGACAGACAGACAGACAGACAGACAGACACACACACACACACACACACACACACACACTTCTAATGCAGTAAGAAGTTCTCAGGTTGATCGATACACACTGAATTATTAATGGCAGATAGGACACATTTATGCCCTCCATCTTTATTCTTCTTTTTCCATCTTTTCTTCTCATCCTTCCCTTGTTTCTTGTTACTCTTCTTTCTTTCCTTTAGCGGTTTTCCAACTTTCTTTTCTGCCCTCCTTTCTTTCTCTAGGGTCCTTTTCATCCATTAAAATTATTTTAAATTAAATGTTTTATCCAAACAAAAATGATCTCATTACCCTTGATTTTTCTCCATTTACTCATCTTTACCACTACTAAGCACCCTTATTCCCCTTCCCCTTCCTCTCATTCCACCCCATCATGCTTTATACAAAAATGTTTATATCATCTCTACCCTTTGTTCATGTTTTTCTCAAATTGTCCTTTCTCTGCCATTCTCCAGTCTTTCTTTGCTCTTTAATCTTCTCTCCTTTCTTACTGACTTTAGCATCTCACACTGCCCTTCTGACACTGTAACCTTGATCGTGAATGTGTATGTGATGAAGAACCAGACAGAAAGAGAAAGAGAGGCACTAGTGTTGTTGAAATCAAACAATAAACCAACAGTAGTCAAAATATTAAAAAGTACTTGGATAAATTTAAATTAGCTTCTGACGTAAGGCCAACCACTATTTTGCCCATCTTGCTCCAACATCTGACAAATAGTTCAATCAAAGTCAATAAAAAAATATCCAGACTAAGTTTCTGATCTTTTGTCATCCGAAACTCTCCTGCAGATTGTTCTCCTGTTACTCAACACAGAGAACACACCCTGCAGGCTCCCTACAGCAGCGACTGACCCTTTAAAGCACGATAGCATCTGACAGCACGCTCTCCTGCGGAGTTGTACCCTAAGGGGCCACACTGGGTGGCTGCATCCCTAACAATAGATCCCTGATAGGATCCTCAAGGACATTACATAATCGCCATGTGCCCTAAGTAGCAAAGATCATATCTGACCTTACACCATTTTACCCCTGAAGACTTGATTTAAAATCCTTGTTGCGGCCTTTGGGGTTTTGCTGCCATCCTGGAGCTCCCTAAGCAGCAGAGATAACATTTCTATCAGCGTCAGTTGAGCCCTAAAGGACCACGCATGACACCCTTTACAGGGGCCTTCTGGGCATTCCTTCCCTGCCGAGGACACCATGAAGGGCAGATAGGACTGAGTATAGTCCCCTGATGTAAGGAAAAGTGGTTTTCCAGAGGTTCTGATTGTGTCTTATTATGTTGAAGCTGTGCTTGACTCCACAAGTATCTTGCAAAGCCACTTTTGGTTTAGGAAAATGACAAATGTCAAATTGCAGAGGACCACAAATCCGTCTCTATTAGGAATGCATGATATGATGCCGATATGATAACTGATAATTACCTGAGATGTAGTGAGAAAAGATGGATGATTTAATGTTTCATGGCTCTGTTCTAACCAAACCTAACCAACATCACTATTTTTCAACAACAACAAATGACGAAACATACTTTGGCTTTTAAAGAACATAAAGTATATCAATTGTTTTGCATAAGAATTCCAATGATTATTAATATCAACTGATCATTTATAATAATATCAATTTCTCATCATCGGCTGATAATTTATCCGTCCCGATTATTATTGTGTCTCTATATATGCTTTTGTCAATTGTTTTTAAATTTTAAGAATATTGTGTCACTACCAAACATTATCTTTTCTAAAAATTGGCAAAAATAATCCACTGGTCCTCACTCTGACAAAAATATATACACAAGAAACCAGATACATTTGGTTTGAAAATCTTATTTTTGCTGACCTCCATGTTGTTCAACTTCTCACCTTGCTGCAGTGATACTCCGTGTACTCCAGGGTGTGTCAGTACACTGTGACATCACTTTTGGTGTGATTACAGGTGCAACAGCAGTGAAAAACTGCCTTTTAGTCTGGAGTTAATAACTGCTTGTTGTTTATTCAAAACATGATAATTAGATAAAGATCCATGTTTGATTGCATATGCTGCCCCTATGTTGGGTGCCAAAAAAGCACTTGTTGGCAAATAAAGCCTTGGCTTTCAAAAGTGGTCCAAGTAGGTTGGATTAGATTAGCTACTGCCCTACAGCCCTGAATGCAGTGGGAGCCAAACACAGAGATAAGACCTTGATAACATCTTAAGGAGTCACACCTTCAGCTTGCCGTTCCTTGGCGTTGATACTGTAAACCCTTTTAAAGTAGACTGTCACGTTGTCTTTGATAATGTCTCAAAAGCAAACAAATGGTCTGCTTGTTTCTTCCAAGCGAAGATGACCGATTATGCTCATTATCAGCAGTCAACCACTTTCACCTTCAGATCTGATGATTTTGATATAAAATGAGATTAAAACAGATTATTTATTTATTTTTAGTCCACTAATTTATTTATCAATTACATCCTAATGGCATCTGAGGTGAACGGCAGAGTAAAATTAATCCTGGCCAGGTTCACTCAGATCACATCGGGCTAATCTGCAGTCTGCTAACCAGATCCCTCAGCATGATCACAGCAGGAAAAATCTCTCTGCTGGCTGATTACTGCATCAACTGAGGGCTGACTAATTAACTTCTAATTTATTTTCAATAGAAAAAAAAGACATGTATAAAATACACGTTAACATAATATTACAAACAGCATCTATCTATTTCTCTAACCTGTGTTTAAAACGTCTCTATAAATACAAGCTCTATGTGGACTTCATTATTTACACATTTACTGCCAATTTACCTTTAAAAGATTAGTGACATATTACTGCCTCTGCATGTTTTACTGGCAATGAAACCATTAAGGATTTGTGCATAATTTAACAGAACTGTTTTTGTATTACAGAAACTATAAGGAATACCATATTTTATATGAGATGCAAGCATATTAGGCTTCATATCCTGTTGTAATCTAGGTCTGTGACCTCCATATATTAGCTGTTAATATACTGCAGTAACATTTAAAAATTATATCTGCTTGTTTTTATATTCAGTTCAGTTTCAAGCTGAAGTTTTTATTTCTAAAATTCTGTAAATTTTTGCTGTTGTGTAAACAACTGGCCTGAACCTATTGTATTGGTATAGTGTGGTAAATATCACATATATAGGGCAAGAGTATCAGTGTCTGCTCTATTAAATTAAAAGAATACAATTACAATAGAGGAACCTTGTGTCCTCAGTGCAGATGGTAATGAGGAAAAGGGCTGATCAAAGGTGTCCTCTCACTATTTACAATCAATTATTCTGAATGTTCGATATAAAGGAAACAAAGGGAGAGAGACTGTGTTGTTGTGTGATAGAGAGTGAGTGAATGTGTGTCTAAGGTGAGTTTGAGGTTAGTTGTGATTCCACAGAGATGCGGTTGTCAGCAAAACAAATTGCTGCAGTCTACGCATCCACCCATACGCACACACGCACACACACAGATTCATACCACACATATACATCAGCATGCACAAGAGGACATATTTCACTTTGGCTAGTCGTAACCTACTTCAACACACTTTGTCTCTTTAAGCATTTCCTTCCCTCACACACAACACACAGAAACCGCCTGTGATTCACAGACACACGCACACAGAATCATAAGCATCATTTTACATCTCATAAACAGCTCTTCTTGCTGCCACTGAAACAGCAAACATTTACAGTGCTCTCACAGAGCTTTATGGCAGATGTTTACATTTAAAGAATCCCACTCAAACACACACCAGGTCAAAGATTTGAGATCTGTTTAGTTTTCTGCTCACTTGTTTGTTTCCGTCAGTGGCTTTGAACTTGGGACAACAAATGACCAGTGCAGCTCTCTTTTATTCATTTCCCCCTAACCAGCCCACAGACATTTGGACATCTGAGTATAATGATCTAGTTGGTTTAGTTGACTCAACACATCTTCCACAGCCCCTCTCTCTACCTCCTCAACGCTGCTTCCATTAATCATTCCTCTTGCAACGTCAAGAGAAGCTGATGCAAGATTGCT
Source organism: Dicentrarchus labrax (assembly GCF_905237075.1). Taxonomy (NCBI): domain Eukaryota; kingdom Metazoa; phylum Chordata; class Actinopteri; family Moronidae; genus Dicentrarchus; species Dicentrarchus labrax. The sequence continues at coordinate 31,877,485 of NW_026136713.1, read as the reverse complement.
GAAAGCTTGAGCTCAGAATGTTAAATTTTTTGGCGCTGCCTGAGGACGCGTATAATTGGATGACATATATTTATAACCAATCAGCATGCATATTTAAGTGTGTGTCAAACGGTTTGACAGTTTCTGGTGCCACATAAAATTCCCATCTTATGGAAACATTAACAAATATTGATAAGCAATGATGAATTATTCAGTGGACAATTTTTGCTAACACTTATTGTTAACATGAAGGAGTCTATATAAACGTTTATAACTTAAGTGTCAGTCGGTTAATTTTGTCATTTTTAATGCAAAGCTGACATTGTTTGAGATGTCTTTGTTAAGACAACTTGATATTAACCAAGACAACTAACCCATCGTCAACATGTCAACAAACTGTCAAACTTAAAGAGACGATTCAGCGTCATGTGCTAACAATACATTAAATATGTGACTGGTTTTGACATTGGCTGACTACTGTGGTAGAATTTTGAGTTGTCATAAAGAAGTTATTAAAATGTTATTACACTTTTAAATGCGTTTAAATACCTAGAATTCGTTTGTTTTATACATCCTGTATAATGTCAAAAACGAGTGAAAACTGTCAATTTCCGAGACGAAAAGGTGGCATTCAACCAGGAGTCCAAGCTTTGGTCAGATGGCACAAACATAGGAAGATGTCACCTTTCATTATTCTTTAGCATATATTAGACTAAACAATTGATTAATAAAGAAAATATCCGGCAGAGTAATCAATAATAAAAATAATCATTAGTTGCAGCTTCATCACAAATATTCCCTCACCACTTCTTTAACCTCTCTGGCACATATTGAGCAATTACTTAAAAAAAAGTTTTTGAATTGATTGCTTAAAATCTCCATACTTTGGACCTCGATGTTATGAATGTACAGAAAGTGCAGAGAGCTGTGATTTCTTGCAATTATGAGCGCACCTACTTGCCTCAGTACATGTTCTATGTATCAAAATGCTGACACATTCTCAGCCAGGCCCCCCTGGCTTTCTTTATACTTAGACTGCATAACACAATATCAGGTATTAAGTAAAGCCATGAACCCTTTCATCTTCTTTTGCTCTGTATTATTCTATTCCCATAAAAGAAAGACAGATTTCCTTCTGTCTCTTTTTTCTCTTTCATCTCTTCCTGGCAACAAAACAATGAGCAAGCAACACAATCCAACCTCATTTCCCCTAATTCTTTCATTTATAATACAAAAAAAGGGTTTTAAATCATTAACCTCATTAGGAGGGTTTCCACTAATTCATTCCAGCATTCATACATTGATCCATTCTTCTAGTTTTCCCCTTCTCATTTTTTCATTTTCAATCCAATTCATTCATCCAATATCTTGCCCCTTTTCCCTCACTTTCACCCTCCAGTGCTCATTCATTCATGTATCAATCACATTTGTTTTCTCCTTTATCCATTCATTCATTCATTTATTCCAGTTAGACTAGAGGAGTTACATAACCCCGATGTTTACCTCTGCAGCAGAATGTCACAGGCCATTCTCATTTTCCCAGCTGGGTTTTCTCTCACTGTGATCTGTCCTTTTTATTTTGTCTTGGGTGTTTTATGTCAGTGGATCCAGCCTGCGGGTGGCTCAGTATGTCTGGAAGGCTGTTTCTATTAATTTCACTGTTGTGTCTCTTCTTCTTCTTCTTCTTCTTCTTCTTCTGCCCAGTGCGGTCAGCAAGCAAACACGTAGGTTATTAATAAATATAATTTAAATAAGTCCAGTCTGTTTTTTTATTTTTTAAATCCCGCAGAGGAGTCAGCTTGACTTTTAACCAGACTCACCACTTGACACATCTCCTGTAGGAGCAGTATCCAGCTGTTAAGCTTGTTCTGTCTGAACTCTCAGTCTCTCCTCCCTTCCAATTTCTTCTTTTTCAGTATCGGGGTGCGTGGGGGGTCTGTAGGTCGGCCTTGTATCCAGTGGGAAGGTTATCCCAATTGAGCACTTTGAGGTGTCAGCGTCAGTACCAGCAGGTCTAGCAGCAGAGCCAGGGTATCGCCTGGGTGCATTCTGTGGTGTCCTCTGAACCGGTGTGTGTCAAGCGTGTTGAGTGAGGTTGTCTCAGTCTGCACTCTGTCTGTAAAAGTGCTGCAGTAAACATCCAGAGCTCTGCTCAAATATATGAGCTTCTGATGTAACCAGGCAACAACCCCAGGAGGACCAATGGGATGGGAGGGGCTGACGTTGGGAGCCAATTGTGAAGAGGGAATGGGTTCTGTGGGCCAATCACAAAGCAGAAAGTGGGAGGGGTGGTTGATTTTTTTTGTCCATTCAGTGGAGACTATAACTCAGCAGTTATTACAGCCGGCCCAGTGGGCTGTGTAATGGCGTGCACGCACACACACAAGCATCATATGTACACACAAGATGCACCTAATCACAGACACACACCTGGGTTTTTTATATCACCCCCTATGAGCCTTTTGTAATAGAAGCCCTTCCTTTGCTTCTCAGACAATGGGGGGGTGGAACAGCAACAGAGAAAAGTCAGGAGAGGGGTATTCAAATGTAATCAATGTGTTTCAAATTTCACAGTTATGATGACACTCATCACTATCAAAGAAACTACATTAGACGACATGTTTGTCTAGTGACATAATGCTTTGAAATATACTTAAACAATGCAATATCTCGAACATAAAGACAGATATCAATAGAATAATCAAATAATACCTCACTGAAATATGAGTTGTTTCAATATGAACCAAATTAATCTTTTAACTCTCTTACGAGCAGCTTCAAAGAAGATACTCCGAAAATGATGCTTCTAAGACTGCAACTATATTTTGTTTGGACCAGGACAAGATAAGTCTGTTTTATAACAAACATTATTAGAAACAATGCCATTTTCAGATACAGGTCATGGCACTCAGGGATGTTTGGAATCTCACTGTAGGAGAGCAATGAACAAGATTTGCTGAGGGCAGTGAAAGCATCTTTGCCAGAGGCCCTGAATAGCATGGTGCACACTAAACAACCAGCCCAAATGCCGAAACCTGAAGTCAAGAATCACACATCATGTTGAAACAATATCTGAACAGTGAACGCATATTTGAAATACAATGGGGGTGCCCTGGTAGCTCACCCAGTAGAGCGTGTGCCCCATGTACAAAGGCTGAGTCCTTACTGCAGCGACCTGGGTTCGATTCCAACCCACACCCCTTTGCTCTGCCTCTCTCTCTCTCTCTCTCTCTCTCTCTCTCTCTCTCTCTCTCTCTTGTCTCTCTCTCTCTCCCCTCAATATCTTGTCTCTCATCAGCTACTCTTGGCTATAAAATCTTTTAAAAATAAATGAATAAACAATGAATTTCTGGGTAAAGTCAAAAAGTCAATCTACAAAAGTAACATAACTCCAACAATGACTCATGCTCCCAGGGAGATTTACTTGTACTTCAATTCAAGACAATGTGGCTCTTGTTCAAGCAAAACATACCAACAAAAATGATTACACTTGCAGAATTACAGTTCTGTGTCATCTATAAACACAGTATTTTGTATTCTCCATTCTTGGAAGCTTTTGCCTGATCAAGTGCCACAGTGGGAGCCAGGTACAATGTGCTGATGTTCTTTTGTCTTTGAAAGACATACCGTGAGGTAATCAAGATAAAAAACATTCACACAATGTATTGTTATGATGTTGGTATGTTATGTCTATAGTGGAACATAGTTCCATGAAGTGGCTCTGAGCACTGATACACCTGAAGCCCACATAATTAAGAAAAGGTCTATTCAATCTGTACATTTAAAATCATTCCTGGTTTCTAAGTTAGAAATAATACATGGCAAGGTGTCCCGCTGTGCTGTGCAGTTTATCTTTAGACAGGTTAACCAATATAAGGTCTGTTTTACCCATTAGAGTTAGCTTTATTGTAAGCAAGAACTGTTGCTAGATAGCTGAAATGATTAGTTAATTAATCCGTCTGACAGCAATGATTTTGATAATGCATTTATTGTTAGGTCTTTTGCTACTTTCAGCGACTATGACAGGATTTGCTGCTTTGATCTATTTTAAATCATTGTAAATTTTAAGTTATTGGGCTTTGGACATTACATGCTTTAAACCTTGGGCTCTGGCTCCTTGTAAAAATAAACAACATAATTGAAAATGTAACTAATCATTAGTTGCAGCTCTAGTTTCTATGGAAAGCTGCACTAATTTATCAGGATGACTGGATACATGAGGTGTTCTGTGGGCTGCCAACACCAATCAGTCATGGTACTTTATAAATTGCAAGAGAAACAAATAAGTGACATAAACAAAGTAAAATACACCATCGGTCACACCTGTATAAACTCTACAACATTCCAGAAATTCCTCAAGAAAGAAAAAGAGGGGAGAGGAGAAGAAAGAATAAATGTTATATGGCTTTGGACATGAATGATTAACTAGATTTGCCTTTAGTTAGTTGATTTGTCATTCCTGGTATTATTTTTGGTTTGGCCAAACTCTTATCTCAAACTTCAACTGTGTCGTCCATGACCAACACAAAGGAACTACAAGTGACAATGTGTTGACACAAAGCAGTGTGTGTGTGTGTGTGTGTGTGTGTGTGTGGGGGGGGGGACGACGACAATCAAAATAAATACTTTTCCATGATGATTTATGAGTGAGTGCTCCCCCAGAAAGCTAGATAGGACAGATTTACCAGAACGGTGGGTGAGAAGTGATAGCGCACGTGGTGAGCACTGCTATCTAGGTCAGTTAGTGTATCATATTACACATTGTGCCCAGCGCTGGCGCCCAGGCCTTGACTTTATCGGGAAGTGAAGTGTGCAGAAAGCAGGGAAAGGAGGGCACGAAGTGAGACGAACTGGAGGAAAGCGAGGGACGACTTCTTTTACAACAGTAATCACTGATAATCGCAATGCGTTAGAGTTTTAAATTATGACACAATGACAGATTTCTCTCTTGAGAAGGTTAACAGTACAACATTAACATACAGTGTGTGCTATGAAGTAGACAGAAACAACCAGAATGCCATTATCCTTTCAGCCATTGCTGATATTTCCCATGTAAATGTTACACTGCAATTATAATATTTTGGTCAGAATATTTATAGATAAAAAATCAAAACACTTGGTCTATCAGTTTGTACGCAAGTCTTATGTCCTTTGGTGTCATAGAATAAAAAGCAAACATGATCTGTGAACTAGGTCAAAACACCAAAAGCACACAGCTGATCCTCCTGTACTGACCTATATACTGTATTTGTGTGTATGTATAGGTCATGCAGACATATTACATTCAACACATACTTGTTGTGGGTACAGTATGTACAGTATTGGACAGGGCAATGCTGTGGGTACAGTATGTACAGTATTGGACAGGGCAATGCTCAATTGCACTCAAGTCACTAATATTAAAAGGAAAACCAAAAAGGAGAATAGGGTCAGAACTAAGACACATACTGTACAATCAGAAGTAGGAATTGTGTCACCACAAGATGTGGCACCGACGTGCACCAGGAACCAAGAAAGCACTGGAAAGCCAGCAACTGCCCTCCTTTTGAGAAAACAACACAGCTATCAAGGAAGACTTTTCTTGATTTTGTCCATCAAAGGTAGGGTTAGGTCCTGAAATACTGGACTGAACACAAATGTCTGTGCCTCATTTTTGTACCAGTGTCTGTCTATTGAAATATATTTTGTATTTACTTATTTATCACTATTTAAGGATACTTTAAACTGTTAACAGTTAAAATACTATTAAAAAAAAGGTGTTCTTTAATGTCGTTGACCGTCCTTTTTTTTTTTTTTTTTTAAGAATCAGCTCAGGTAGCTGTATCAGTTTCAAAGTATTGCTTTAGCACCAATATCGGAAAAACTCAAACAATACCCCACTGTAATCATAAGATTATGTTTTACAGTTTTAGCTTACATCTTGGACAGTGGTCATTGCATTTGTTTCTCTTTGAAAGGTCAAAACTGAAACTGATTCAACAAGGAGTACAGGTGGTAAGTCTATTTTCTCTCCATAGAAAATCAAAGGCTGACACAATTTTTCTGCTGATCGTGTCTAGAGAGCCTTAAGGCCCCTTTACACTAAGCAAAGACTTTATTAGAATCATCTTACACAGTGGGACGTGCAAACTTAAATGGGCCTTTTGTCGCACAGCCTAGAGGGGTCTTTACATAGATAAGATAGGTTTGTGTGTGTGCATGAATCATCAGGTGGAAAAAAGCTAATGTAATTGACCTTGAAGAGAGGAGTGTACATATATTTGCATCTGTGTTTGTTTTGTGTGGGTGTAGACATCCACATTGTTGGCACAAACAGAAAGAACTGAGCTCTCCAGAGCGGTGTAGTGTCACACTGGGATATAAATAATTTCCACAGCCTCATAAAAATAACAGGAAGAAAATCACAGAAGGGGATTCACCGAGAGCAACTTTAAGACATACAAGACTGGTTATCTGTAACACGAGACAGTACATACGTCAGTCATGCTAGGATGATGTGATGGCTGTAACAGTGAGGAACGGCTAGGAAGAATGGCGGAAGGAAGGCTCTAATTTGACGAGAAAATTGAAGACAAGTGTTTTATAATGTGTTTAAATGCTATCTTCAGGGTTGACCTTTTCCCTCCTGAGGTCTGATATTGCGTTTTCACTCAGAGCGAAAATCAATACATAGTTCGTAAGTAGGGACACTTTCCAATTCACAGACCCTCTCCTTGCTGCCTCATGGCCTTCTCTGCCCTTTGGTTCTCTGTTCCTTTCATTAATCCCTCCCTCCCTCCTGCTCCGCTCCTCCTCACCGGGGGCCAGGAGTTCATCCCAGGAGCCCTCTTCCTTAGCCTGCCAGGATATTTCAGTGGCCTAATGAAAAATACTTTCCACAGAGTGAGACAGAGAGAGGATATAAGCAGAATACAGAAGGAGTGACGAGGGAGGAAGAGAGATCAGAAAAGAAATACCCAGGATTATATATAGATTTGAAAGGAGCAGAGGACGTCAGCATGCAAGGTGCGTGTGTGTGTGTGTGTGTGTGTGTGTGTGTGTGTGTGTGTGTGTGTGTGTGTGTGTTGACAGTCAGAGTCTATTAAGGGAACACTGCAACAGCCATAGAGGACAGACTTCCCTGTCTGTCAAGTGCTAGACAAACAACTCACACAGTTAATGCCGAGTCACTAGACGGGAACTTTTTTCTCTTTTTACCGGTGATGTCATTTCAAGTAAAAAATGCAAACATTTTCACAACAGTAATTAAAGTTTACTGACATTTTGAGACAATGTTAGTGGGTGACACTGCTTTCTGTAGGAATAAAATGGAAGATAGACAACTGGTTTTCCATGAACAGTGTTTTGTATTTAAACTGACAATCATACATTCTTCACATTCTTCAAATTGTGGGTTTGGGAAATGTTCCATAAACTAAAAGGATGTGAGATTTTCTTCACAAAGAGAGACAAAATTATCGTAAAGGAACAATGTGTCGGGTTCAGTGTCATCTAGCGGTAAAATTGTAGATTGCAACCATTTGAATACAGCTCAGCCTTCCAAGTGTGTCAGAGAAACTATGGTGGCCACAAAACTTGCAAAAGGCCCTAAAAAAACGGCTCATTCTAAGGAACCAAAAACACAACATTTCTTATATAATCAGGCGATGATACACTAATGAAACAACATACCTCTGAATAGTATATTTAATTTCTGGCAATAGATCCCCCTAAATGTTACACAGTGGACCTTTAAAATTACCAGAGCTGAAACAAATAGTCAATTAATCAATCAACAGAAAACCAACAACAAAATCAACAATTCTGATTCAGTTTAAGTAAATCTTGAAACAGAAATACACAAAATTAATTGGGCCCCCTTTCTGAAGTGTACATAATTTCAGGTCTTCTTAGATTTCCATTATTATAAACTGAACATCTGTAGGTATTGGACTGTTGGTTGGAGGTTTGATTATTTCAACTTGTGCTTCAGGAAATTATTATGGGACTTATATATGGTCCATTTTTAATTTTATAGACCAAACGATTAATCAAGAAAATTAGGTTAACCATCTTAATCGACATTGAAAGTAAGCTACAAATACAGCAATAATCCCCCAGACCAGACAATCATGTTAGACAAGGTCACGGGGGGTGATGGCTGCAGGCTAGCCCCAGCTAGAAGACAATGAATACGGACTAACAATCCCATGAGACTTAAGAGATAAAAAAACGACCAGCACCATTTCATTTAAATAATTTGCTACAACTTCATCAGCAATGATAAACGAGTGCCAAGGGACAACAGCTGCAACCTAAAGCCTTCCTAAAAACACACACACACACACACACACACACACACACACACACACACACACACACACACACACACACACACACACACACACACACACACACACACACACACACACACACAAGGAATCCTGAATGTGTTGCCCTACAAACAATGTATTAACTACTAAACCACTTAGATGCCGAAGCTGCACACACCAATGCACAGATGACAAACATAGCAGCCCGAACTTTGTTGTTGTTACAACCTTAAATATCATAACACAGATTGTTGAACCCTGGCACAGTGGACGACCGCATCCTGGCAACAAGTTGTCTTGATCCAGTAAAGTCAACTATGAGGGCAACTTCTGTGTAGCCATGTTTCTGTGTTACAGTGAGGGACATAAAGATATAATGTATGTGCTATATGGTCTAAGTTGTGTGAGCATGAGTGTGTGTGTGTCCATGGATTATGGATTACTGTCTGTAATCATCTTAAAGGCCAGTAGGACAAGGCTAGCAGCATGACCAGACTAGACCCACACAAACACACACATAGACAGGGCACAGCGAGTGTTCACACAATTACAGCGGACTCATTTATTGTCCTGTTCCGCTTTACAACATAGTCTTTATCTAACAGGTAGCGAGCTACTGAGCAACTGGGACAATGCAATGCTCACAGTGCTGATTGTGTTTGTGGATGATGAGTCGAAATCGACTTTTCTGGTTTAAAAAGAAACGGATGCAGCCAAAGTCACCAAAGAGACAAACTGCAGTTCGATTCAGCACAACTGACATTTCAGAGTAATTAAAAAATGGACACATAAAGCAGTGTCTTCTGAATGGCAACAATGTCACCACATTAAAATGCAGCACATGGTAATATAGAGCATAAAGCACAGTGGAATCAAGTGGTAGCTATCAATGCTAATATAATGGATAAGAGAACATTTTAGTAAATGTGGTTACTTTTTGGTAAAAGAGCAGATTTTTTATTTTTACTAAAAACTAACCACTAATGTCATGTGAGAAATAACAAGCCCCTTTGCAATATAAAGGATAACTTTATCTTAATTCACACTGAACAACTTGAAATGTACACATTGCCAGCAAAGAACTGACTGTATTTGGCCATAAAGTTTGAAATATTTCACTTTTCATTAGTTCATCTAATTAAACTGACATTTGTAAAATACTGGCCTTTCTTAAATCAGTGCAGCACTTTGCAACTTTTGTTTTGAAAAGTGCTTAATAAATAAATAAATATTTACTGAATTTCTCACTTCCTGATGAAAGTTGTTCTAAACTGAAGACGGGTCTACTCTCCCACTAAATGAATAATGTGAGTGACTCTTCACATGTTTATAATAAGCATGATCACCTCCTTTGTGCACTACTAACCCTCTCTGTCAACTTTAGATATACACCAGCTAATATAATAGCTGTCTATATACGGGAGTCTGGGTGTTGTGCTCAGTAATCAACTTAAAGGAGATCAGCAGATCAGAGGAACCTAAGACGATCTTCATGTTCCTTCAGGAGGATTGAACTCTGGTCTTCTGGGTTTGGACGGAGACTCATTATCTTGTGTACATGAGTGTCTGCAAGTGTGTGTCAGATCTTTGTCTTCTGGTTGGTTACCAGCTACAGAACATCAACAGGTCAAAACATGAGCATTGCATCTTTTAGTGTGATCAAATGGAAACTGCTGTAACTGTGACCATGAAAATTAATTAGCAAACATTTTGAATGACTGTATTCTCATTCAGTTGGACATTAAACATTAACTGAGCAGATGACTCACATGTGGAGACCCCATTCTAGTGTGAATTTCTTGAAAACGTATTAATGTAGAAACTATATTTCTTATAACATTTACATGAATTATTAACATAGTACTATCTACATACCTACATATAATTAACACTCAAAGACTACTAACATGTCTATAACATGTGTATGAACAGACTAAAGTAAAAATAGAAGCTAAATATTTCACCAGGTGATGTGATTCCAGTCTACAAACTTATTAAGGGCTGCACAGAATTATAGTCTTTCTAATAAACCTTTCCAGTGACACAAACAGTAGACAGAAACCAGTGTAACCTGACCTCTCCTGTGCCAGGAAACACCAATTTTAAGTCAGTTTTATTTGTTTACCATTATTCAGTAATGAATGTCTAAAAATAACAAATTATCTTTTAATCATTTGGTTATTTCTGCTTTATTGACTTTACTAGGAAACACTACGGAAAAACACAACCCTGAGCTAAACTACTGAAGAGGATAAAAAAAGGGGGGAAAAAAGGAATTATCAAAATTCATCATTAAGAAAATGAGGGTAAGTGTAGCACAGATTCAGAGATATATGAATGCCAAGAGACAGTGATGGGATGTTATTATAACTCTATAGTCTGTGATACACCAAACAAAATGTGTGAAAATCAGACCAAGATGTGCAGCTGGTACAGCAACCAAATCACAGGTTGGCCAGACAGGCTATTGGTGAATACAGTGTAACTGCAACTTACTGGTTTTAAATCCAGTCCAGTCTGGGACCTTTGTCACATGTCATCCCACTCTCAATCCCATTCTGGGAAGACCCAAGAAAAAAGATCTGTCTTACATAATAACATATGACACAGTAGCTATGTCTCACCTGGCTGCGGGGCTGTCGTCAGTGTGTGTGTGTTGTGGTGAGTCAGAGGAGGCAGGACCTTCCTCCCCGTCCTGAGGCAACTCTTCACATTCTGCTTCACACCTCTCATCATCCAACAGCTCAGTGATCTGAAGACAGACATTTAAAGCACACAAAAGGTTACAGTCTAAAAATGTATTTATTCACTTAGATGGAAAAAGCATGTGAAGATATTATTAATGCTTCCTTTAGTTAGTATGAGATTGTAAGCAATACCAGGGGATACCAGGGAACAGTTATAATAAAACAAGAAGTTTGCAGTTTTTTACACGCTGAAAGAAAATGCATATATATATTTACTACTTAAGTAAAAAGATCAGAATTATTTTAGGAGACTTGTGTTCCTGTTATTTATACTGACATTTAACAGCCTCAGGACAGAGGTCAGTGGAGAGGATAATACTTATAATAACCTATTCCTGGTCTTTAGTCTCTTGAAGAGTGATATATTCACATGGACAGAAGGTCAAAGTAAAGATTTAACTAACTTATTTGGTATCAAATAGCGATGCAACGACATATCGGTCGGACATTGTTATATTCGCTTTACATTGATTCACATCAGCCTATTGGCAAATAAGATGGTATTTGACAGTATCAGTAGCCACTTTTGTGCTGGCTATATGTTGTTTTGGTTATTTCCAAGTAGGATATCGGAAAAATAATCACCTACGAAATCACCTACAAAATCTATGCAAATAGATGTTCAGTTCTGCATCTTGGAACTTGGATGGGAATTGAAATAGACTGGACAGCAACAAGGCAGAGATTATTATCTTTGCAGGTTTCTTTGTTTCACGATACAAAAGAGTGAAAATACAACAAAAAGCATTGGTACCGACACAGCTATTGACCAGAATTTCCCAATCGTATCCTTAGTATCAAAGTTGTCTCATCTAGCGGATTTCTAAGATCAGTTTACACCTATAACATCTTCTGAATTTGTAGGGATGATATACAATTAAATATTAATAAATACCCTTTCCACTTTATTCTTAATTTGTTTTGTTGTGACTTTTTGTGTCCAGAGATGAACTGCAGTGGAGAACGAAAGAAAGGTGTAGGCAGTCTGTGTTCATATATGCAGTATGTCTGTGCATGACCGGAACAACGTTATACAATTTGTTCCATAAGACATCTTAATATAGATGAAGCTAATGAGTAACACATTGACACCACCGAGATGGTGGTAAGCAGAGATAAAAGCTGAATGAAAAAATAACAAGAGAAGAGGAAGGGAGCGAGATGAAGGGTTTAAAATAGTGACATATATCATTTTCCTGTTGACTTTGCAATGTACCCATGCATGATGCAATGTCACATTGCAAATTATGCAATAAGGCAAAGAAGGCCCACCATGACGGACTATCAAACCTATTTTACTGACATAAAATGCATGTTTTAATGACCAACATGTTGCCCCTTTTAAATATGTGTTGGTTACAATTACAATCACTCTCAGGTTAGAGAACTGAGGAAAAACAAACTAACAAGAACATCAAATAGATGTCTGCATCTACAGTGACATGGCTGTGAGGAGTAAAGACAATGAAAGAAAAGAATGATAAAGAGAGCCAGAGGGAAGAGATGGAGGGAGTGATAGAAGGCAGAGTGTAATGAATCTGACAGTAGACGAGAGATGTAAGACCAGAAGGAGAAAAGGGAAGGGACGTCCCCTTTTCTCATCTGGGGAGAGAAAGGGAGGACAGTAAATATGTAGACACAAATAATTCATCATAATACGATACCACAAACAGAAATCCTTGGGCAGCAGTTTATCAGAGATAAACAGCTCATTTCGCTTTGTTTTGCTGATTTGATTTAGTAATATGTGATTTTTCTAAATAAGCATTATATTTATATATAATACACTAGTGATTAAAGCTATATCCTGGCCACAAAGGCTTTTTTATGTGCAGCTTAATTCAGTGAGTATCAGTCAAACTGAACTGGGAAAAACCCTGGAAGGAACATGGGTGAATAGGTCATGAACCAGATTTGTCATCATGAGACTTTTTTTTCTACCTCCATATCACTCTGTTTGTCCCCAATGCTATTCTCTTTCCTCCCTCACTCTTCAGCTCCCTTCAACAGCAACCCCATCTGCTGCTGTCACTGTGTCGTTGCTACGGCAACACCTCTGTTCCAAGAGCTCTGATTGGCTGTCAGGGAATTCTTGCATCGTCACATGGGCAGATCAGGGAGGATGACTCACAACACTCCTCTGTGTGTATGTGTATGTGTATGTGTGTGTGTCTGTGTGTGTATGATGTGATTAGGTAAAGAAATCCTACTTTCAAACAGCTTCAGTCTCATTTTATATCTTTTCCTTGTGACAATGACTTTGTGTTGGTGTGCAGCCAAGCAGAGCTGTGATGTGCATCTTTATGTGTAGGTGTTTTTAACCAAATGACCAAATGGTGTGGAAAGCTCATAAATAATGATTTATCACCAAACTGTCTCTCTGTGCTGTGAGGATATGAACAAATCAAAACAAGTGCACACTGACGCTGACTTCCTATACTTGCGCAAATGACCTTGTGTTTTGTCCCAACTGCACTTGAAAGCTCAACATATCTTAAAACTCTCCCTGTGATTCATTTGTCAACCAGCATCTGAAAAAGTCAGTGAATGCCATAGGAACATTGGCAGAAATAAATCAATTCAATAAATATGCAATTCAATAATAAAGTAATATCTTAGTTTAAAATGTGCAGAATTGGATATCTTTAATTGAAATTATGACCAAAGAACTACATTGAAGGTATCCTGAATTTAAGTTTCGACTAATTATACTTTAAAATGGGGATATCTATTTATCTTTCCACTAGTCATGAAGGTATTGTTTAATATGTTTAAAGGTCTTGTCAGAATTGTGGACATAGTAGCTATGCCACCCTTACAACTAGTACACAAAAATAACAGTTAAATCATCTTGGAGCATTCACGTGGCACAGCAGTCTTAGACGAGTATCATATAATCGTGTAACAGAGAACAGAATAAGGGACAAACAATTAACATAACAGAACTACATTAAAAGGCCACTGGAAAAATAATCTAAAGACAGTCATTAAACTAAAGCTGCTATCACCATCCAGATCACTGTATTTTCTGTCTAAAATGGTTCCTGACTTCATGGGCAGAATAAAATCATTCGGAGGACATAAGTGACCTTGATTCAAACTCTGATCTACATTATCATCATGTAAAATTCATTCAAAGCTATTCACCAGTAATACAAATGAAGGATGCGATGAATATAACCTTGAATTATACACCAGCTTCCAAAAGCATAGTCTATCAAGGCTGCTGGTCAGTGATATGGAAAAATGTGTCTAGATATCTCTGTAAATAGAAGTATCCTTGTGTATACCCATTAAAAGGCAGGAGATGACATAATGAACAATGAAACTTGAATTCATAAGTGATTCTGGGCTATAGGCATGCATTCAGATGGCGTGAACAGCGTTATAAATATGATCACGGCTGTGCTGAGTAAGTTACTGTATCAAAAACCTTCTGAGGTGACGTAACAATATTAGAGGATAAGAGTTGTTAAATTCGCTGTCAGGATGACCTGGAATGGTCATTCATAAGCTGAAAATATTATCCCCTTATTTAAGACTGTGGAAAATTTTAATCATGTTAACTCACAAATCAGAGTTTAAAAAAAAAATAAAAGGAGATGCTGTGTGCGTTTCTGTGTATTATGTAGGACTGTATGGTGTGAGTGTGTGCCCGAGTGGGTGCAACGACAAGGCCGAGAGCAGCCTGGAACAAAAGGTCTTGAACTTGGCCCTGGTTTAGCGGTTCGGTCCAGGGTTTCAGGGGGGAAAACAGAAACAACAAGCCCTACTGACATCACTAGTTGAACTGTTAGTGGGCCAAGAACACAGAACAATGACAACTGACTTGGACTGACATTACAAGTCTCACGCTGTGGCCTACATCTGTGGCTCTTTTGTATGCCTCCTTCATTCTGATGTTAGATAAACATTAATACAGTGACTACATTGTACCTCTAGAAAGTTGAAAAAAAAAACTGAATTTTTTTTTTCCTATTTGGACTGTCAGGCAGATATTATTGTAGGGTACATGAGTTAGCTTACAGTTTTTTATTTGAGTGATTTCCACCTTTCATTTGAAAATCTAATAATTATGGATTTACCTTCCTTTGTAATGCTATTTGATCCTTTTTTAAGAAAACATTGCATGGTAGTGTTGCTGGACTATTCAGAAATGTTATATGTATGAGTGCAGGGTATCATTTTTTATTTCCTTTGTCTTTTACATTAGAAACGCAAGGAGTTTTTAAAATAAACATTGCAGCATTCAGTGGCACAATCTGAGCAGTGGAAAAAAAGGTCTTAGTGTTCAGCTCAACTGTTCAGTTTCTTCTCTCAGTGAGTTCCTGCTCATTCTTGCCTGTGTGACTGTACTGTTTACTTCCAGCAGTACCACCATGGGATGTATCTCTCATCTTTACCTGATGAAACTGATTTACAGACATTCATATTCTCTATGACCGCTCATAAACTGTTGTCAAAGTAAATAAATCAACTGTATAGCTCTGTATTTCTAAACACTTGATGGAAACAAAATGTGTAAAATGTGTATGTTTATACTACATGTCCCCTTACAGAGATATTATACATCTCCCTGACTGTCCAACTAGACCATCACCTCCTCCTTAAATAACTCAGCTTATCACTGTGTCACAAGATCATATAAGTGTATATGCTCTAACCTGTATAGGCTGTTCCCAGCTGCTGAACATTGTGACAACCCCTGGTATTTGTAACATTACTCCATTCACCCAGTTCTAATTCATGTCCATGATCCAGGTTACAGCTATACATTTGCTGTGGCATCTGAAACATGGCTCAGCTCCAGAAGCACCTGACTAAGTTGGCAGAGACAACGTAATAGGATACATCCTGATTTATTTATCTGCTAAGGTTAAACTAACAGAGCTGGAAAAAAAGGCTGTCATTAAAATGCTAATTAATTAAGTAGAGAGACAACAGTCTGACCACTGAACACTGTGTCAACAGGATGGACAAGTTGCCACTGAAGTCATTTTAAGGTATAAGTAACATTACTGGCCTAATGTATCTGTTAAAGTGACGGCAGTTTGTCATTTAGACATGGGGGGCCATTACGTTAATGTTCGTTATGGCTTTATTCATACATGACAGAATCTTCCAGCTGCAAGTAAGGAGTGTTCTCAGTTGTCTATAGGCTGTGTCACTGATTTACTGGGACAGTCTGCTTACGTTTCATGTTCACTATACTGGTACTGCCATGTTGTCCCATTTCTAAGAGGTATGAGTCTAAAAAGTACAGGTTGCTATCTAATACTACAGGATGCAATGTGGTTGATAATGTTTTCTGCCTGGTGTGCATCCTCAGAAAAGTTGTGCTGAGGAATCAAACTGACTCTCCAACACTCTCCTAAACAATAATTCAACTCAATCCCATTTTGCCAACAAAGCCAAAATCCAGGTTAGCACGTACCAGTGTTATATACCTGCCTGCCTCATTAAGTTTCAAAGTTATGCCCAAACATGCCATGACACAACAACTGTCCTCTTCCTTCACACTCCCTCAGTCTTTCATCTGAGTCTCTGTTAAAACTGCCCTTCCATCTTTTTCATTCAACAAAATTTGCATTGTCCATTATTTTGTAGCTCATTTGAACTGTCCTCTCCAACCTCTGTGTGGAATTTTGAACTTACTCTACAAGGCTTAACAGAAAGCATGAAGCATGTGTGTTTCCTGTGTGAAAGCAGGTGTGTGTGTGTGGGAGATAATCCCCTTCATGAGGGTTTGTTCGCACAGAGCGATCCCCAGTGTAGTGCAGGGGCTGGAGGTGTGAGCTGCATGGTTACATCATCAACAGCTTCTTTTCTTATCCTTCTCCTCCCTCGCCATCTCTCCCTCAATTCATTTCTTTCTTCCTCTTCTCTCTCACCATTTCTCCCCCATATTCCTGGCTGCTTTTTCTCCCTCTACCTCTCTAAAACCGCCCACTTTTTTGCCCTCTGTGTTACATAAAACACATCAGCGCACAGATAAATTGTCCTTACAGAATTTTCTCATGGTCTCTCTCTGCTCCTTCTCTCATTCTGTCTCTTGGTAATGTTATATTCCAATTCATCTGACACGCCAGCTAATAAAACTGGACAACGGGAGAGTAGGAAAAATCAGAAAGTGAAAGAAATTGAATTTGGAAAATAAAAAAGAAATTCTTTAGCTTTCTTTTACAAGCCAGAGCTTTCGTAAGAGGTTTTTCTTGAATAAAGTCACTATATGACAGATAATGACTCAAGATTACAAGGCAAGTAAAATTGGAGCCAAGTTTCCCACAGCAGAGCAGACATCAGTTAAGAATACACTGAAATAAAGATGGAAACTGTAACAAAGACAAAATAAAAAAAGGAGGGAATCAGTGAAGGACTTGAGCAGGCAGTCTAGAGTAATTGAACAGGTGACCTACTGTAGATACTGCAGTTGCTCTTCCTGTCCTGGCCAGACTTTAACAATAACTGTCTGTCAGCCTTTAACTTCAACATTCAAACATGACATTTACAGTGCCCCTGCTGTGTTGGAGAATGCGCTCTCATATGCGACAGGAAACGTGAGATACCGATCAAGGGTTGTCTCGTAATTATTGTGTCCGTGTACATGTTATCATGTAATAATACAATGTAATCAGACGACTGTAAAATTAAATGTTAACTATGTCATTCTGTTGGCCTAGTAGTGAGGTTGTGTTGCTGGGCAACAGGGGAAATGCCTTTGAGTTTGTTTAGTCTGCCAGTCACGTTCTGTGTGTTCAGTGCAAGACAACGACAGTTATATAGTTCAACACAGTCAAACAGCTAAGAAAAAATGTTTTGACATATGCTCATTAAACCATGTTGATAGTTATAGTTGGAGAATCTCGACACTGAACACACCTCAGAGTTTATTCAATGCTCTGTGTAAAGAATGTGTGTGTGTGGGTGTGTTTGGGTGGGGCTCTTTCTAGATTTTTCTGAGAGATATTTTGTTGATGGAAAGAACTTGTTCATTTGTTCATTAATACAATGCACAGTACAACAACAGCTTGAGGAGGTGAGTACAGGTGAATATCAAGGTGACTTACATTCCTATACAACAAAAGTTCTGGCTGAGTGCAGCTAATTAATAATGATCAACCTGGATGGATTCACTAAGGTTTGTTTCACTGAAAAAGATTTATTTTCCTAGGATGTAGTCACTGAATCCCTAGTCATTGAATTAATGATTTATAAACTCAAAAGCTCATTCCAAGATGACTGAGCATATTATGCATAATGCATAGCTGACTAATTTGGTAAAAAACAAATGTATGCTATGATGAAAGACTGGAGGTAAATCTGTTATTATAGTATTGTCTTTTCCCTCAAAGCAAAGTTTGCTGTGTCTTGCTAACAGTTTGATGGCATATCGAAATTTTAATCTTCTACTTTTCACAATAGGATTTGTCTGTTTTCTCTATGCGTCAAGCCAGAAAGAATTTCACCCCTGACCGGGGCAGAGTTAAATGCCACATTCTACTGTCTCAGCACCATTAGAGAGGAACAAACAAGAGGAGCAGACAAAGAGGAATTTTATGGGTTTTGTAATTGGACTTCTTTGCCATGATGTCAGGAATGTTGACAGTGAATTAATGTATTCATAAGAATTTCTTACACAAAGAGCCTTACAGCAATGCGCAGATTCCACTTTGTTCTCTATTGTATTTTGTTCTTTTTATTTGCAAATTGTATGTCGATATATGACCAGGTACTAGGCATTTATCGCACAAACAGCAGATTTATATGCTGATTATTTGGGGGGAAAGAATAATGGCAAAGACCGCTTTGGGTGGATGGAGGAGAGCGGAAAAATATATAAAATATACTTTACATCTTCACCATTCACATAGGGACAGCTTTGGAAACGTCTTTGCAATAAGCATAAGCATACGCTATGAAAGTGTGCCATGTTCATTCTTATATTACCAGATATGCAAGCGGATACTGACACAGTGTAAAAAAAGAGTGTAACTGAGAAGATAAAGATAGAAACACAGTTGATGGGCAGTACCTGTTCATTGATGGAGCTGTAGTCGTTGGTGGTGGAGACGTCATCATCCTCCGAGTCAAACAGGCCGTCCTGGTTGTCCAACAGCTCTGCCAAGACTCTGCTGACAGACTCCTGGTCTCGAAGGTCCTCTCCCTCTGTTGACAGACTGCAGAGAGAAGACGAGAAAAGAGTGTGTCTTGTTGTGTGCACACTGCTCTCCATGGGAAAAGCTAAATAAATGCATATGCAAGTACTTTTGTGTGCCTCTATATGTTAAATCAATAAATAATAAATACAATTCTCCCTGTAGATTTATCCTGTTCACACTTTCTAATAATTTGACGATATACGATAACATAATACAGAAGGATTTGTAACTAAATAACTTCAGAGTTTTGGCACTGATAATTAATACTACACTGGGAGATCCACACTATGAACCGGTCTAGGTGCAGAAACAAGCATGCAAAAAATGCAAACCAGGATGCAAACAATAAACTAGAATAACCGCCCTGTGATCCACGTCTGGATCTTTATATCATTTTACTACTCGTCAAGTGGAAAAACATGCACTTTGTTGCCCTTAGCTCACAGTATCTGGCAGCTCAGCTTATTTTGTAAAGGTACAATGATTGTGACTATTAAACACAATCATTAAATGGCCATATACAGGTATCTTACTGGAAGATGTCGGGCCCGAAGACAGCGGCCAGCGCCCCGATGTTCCAGCTCTCCTGCTGAAGTGATGCCACACTGGCCAGGAAGCGACACAGGAAGCGCAGAAGACCATAGTTCAACTGGGGAAGCTGCTGCAGGAGGTACTTCAAGTTTCTACACAGCTCCTCTTCACTGCTGTAATCTGCAATGTTTAAATGTAGGATACAGGCTATGTTTACATGTGACTATTAACGTTTTTATGTTAAGCTTCAGTGCAGTTGACATCCCTTACTTACTGTAATTAAAAAGGGTGTTGGTTTATAATCACCATTAGAACTTGTACTCTTTATACAAGATGTACCCAATGTTACTACAAGGCTCCTTTTCATTTCTGTATGTGGAGATGTGTGGAGTGAATTATGGGTTATCAAGTTCGTTGAGTTCCTTCGCAGTTGACCTTAAAAATTCTTATCTCTGGGAAATATGCAGACACAGATAAGATAAATACAAAATACTCTTGGAAGAGGTGAATTGAGGGGAAACGGGAGATGGCATTAGGAAGGACAATGTGCAAAAAGGGTAATCTTTGGATAATCCGCGCAAACTCGCCCACTGCTGTAATTTGCATTACAGCAACAGGAACAACCATCATGATGACAATGGGATTAGAACAGATTATCTGTGAGGCCAAAAAGGGAGACAAATAAAACAATGGGAGGGAAAAGTGCACGTGATTATACATTGTCAGTTATCAGTCTTATTTTGTTGCCTGGATTAAGGACCAGTGTGGTTTAGTGGCATCTAGCAGTGAGCATGCAGATTGCAACCAACTAAAACTCCTTGATTCCATGTGCAGGAGAAACTATGGTGGCTGCAAAACTCTTAAAAGGCCATATATAGAGCCAATGTTTAGTTGATCTGTTCTGGGATACTGTAGAAACACGGCGGTTCAACATAGCGGACTCCGTGGAAGATGACCTGCTCCCTCTGTAGATAAATGAATTCCAAGGTAATTTCTTATTTTTAGGTGATTATACGCTAATGAAAACATACCTACGAATATTGTATTACAATTCTGCCAATAGATCCTCCTAAATGTTACACACTGGACCCTTTAAGTAAGAAACATGCAAAGTGAAGAGGCAGAGATAAACAGACAACAGAAGGAAAAGAAAGCACAAGGACTTAGTATTACTATAGAACATACGCACACACCATTTAGGCAATTGTGCTGTAGAACTAACCACCTTGTGTTATGAAAGCCAGTTTCTGCTTCATTTAGTGATCTTACTATGCACTGTGTAATCACAGCTTAGATAACCAAAGTCTACATGAACACAGTCATAACATGGTAACACAGAATAAACTTGGATGATTACCATCCAATCAGAAATGTGAGAAAACGGTGTGTGTTTCGTACTTATGGTCACATCTCTTTTTGTCAAAACAGAGCAAAAAAAAGAAAAAACACACCTTGGTGTAGCTGTAGTATGTGTCCCTGTATCGCTGTTGGGATAACAGGCTCAGGAAGCTCCTGCAGGAAGAGTCGGAGCAAACTGACCGCTGATGCCAGGTCCGCCTCCTTCTCTAGCTCCACGTCCTCACCACTGTCGTAACGCTGGCGCAGCCAATCCACACGCTCTGCGTTGCCATTCACCAGGAAGAGGCCCTCCAGGTCCAGATGACCTGATGACACACAGCAATGATTGATTATAATCAACTTTATTATCATATGCTTGGTTTGGTTATTGAGCAGTTGTCTGTTTTTAAACCACCTAACCTCCTGTACCAGGACAGACAGGCAGTGAAGTATTAGAAATGCTGATTACATCTGTGGGGGTGCTCCTAATTGGCGTATGCACCTGAATGCTTTTCTGTTAGGCAGACATGAATCAAGCTGAAGGAATTTCTTTAAAAAAAAAAAAAAAAAGATTTAATTCTGCACAACCTGCCAATGATTGAGTCAAAACCCAAACTTGACTTGAGATTTACATTATCGCTGGGAAAATGTCCTTATCATAGCCCTACTCTGCTAACAAGCCACAGGAATAGATGCTTTAGTCTCTAAATATAAAACTTGGTTATAGCTAAGCTAAAGGTTTGTAAAATTCACCAATATATTGGTAAGGCATGCCCACTTATTCTGAAACTATAGAAAGTATCTGGCTGTTATATAATCTTTTCTCTTTTGAAGTATTTTCTGGTATAAAAAAACTCCTCATCTGCAGAGAAATTTAAGTGCCTTGAGAAACTATAAAATCATAGACTATAGTCTCTGTTACATGTTTGTGTGGTTGTCCTGCATGTGTTTGTGTGTATGTTAAGGTAATCAATAGCTTGCAGTGGCTTTTAATTGGTCTAGTTCAAGTGATAACAACATGTAACTACCTGATCGCAAATATCTGGTAAACACAGAGTTGTGTGACATTCATGAATTTGTGAGTTAATGAAAAAAAGAATAAACCGTCTCTCCTCCATCTTCAATCATAAGAAGACTGTATTTCTCAGCCACATTTGTAAGAGCCTTTGAAATGGGACTTATTTGGTCTAGAAATACAGAGTCAGTATGATCTGGTTCCTGAATTTGATAACCAGCTAACGTAAGGTCAGCACAAGAATAGAAGTACAAGGACCTGTGTATACAAATGCATTTGTGTATGTGAACTTCTCCCTTATCAGTATGAACAAATAGACGCATTACCACACTGACTGTTATCATTCCTATCACTGGGTGTTTGTGGTTGAAAGGACAAACCGATAGTTTTGCAAGTCATGTCAGGGCTTGGACCGGTTTTAGAATTTTTTTTTTTTATATTATCATGTTTTTCCTCCTTTACATAATAAGCTGGTTATCTGTTCATCATGCATGCCTGTGTTGTCACATGAACCGCCTGCTAGCTAGCTACTATAACGAGCACCGCATTTGCACATATCAAAGTCAAGATGATGTTGGCAAATGTTCACTACATACTGAAGATGAGGTGTGTGTAGAGCCATATAATTCTAAAAATGTGATCTTTTTATGAGATGAAAAACGCAAACAACACATGCTTGTGTATGTGTATGCCCTATTACATTAACGCGTACCTAGGCTTGGCTTGCCTTAGTCCTACAAATGTTTCATGTAGCAATGGAGGTAATCTACCACAGTGTGACGTAAAAACAATGACTGCCAAATGAGAATGCTGATAGGCCTGTTTGGGTATATTTTCGGTTGGTTCCAGAATAAAGTGGTTCACCAGTGGAGCCTAAAGGGTTTGGTATTCTTCAAACAAACTAGTTTGTACATACACTTGTCTGAACATGCCTAAAGGCAAAAGTGGTTATCCCACACTCGAAGGCTGGGCAAAAAGCCTGCCGTAATACCGAGTGGCAAGATGTGATGTGATTTTGGAAAGTTACAACCATTGTCAATCCAACAAGCACTTTGTTTGTAGCATACTGCATCTTAAGTAGAGCATAAAGCAATTGATTCCCAACCAGTGCTAGCACGTTTCACTGAACATGTCGCATTCTAAGCAATTACTTATCATGATGACTATTGCAGAAGTCCCACCCAAAGTACCTGGCGAGGTTTAAACACAAGAGGCAATGCTTCAAGATGGTTGAGGTGGTGATGTTGTGGCTTATGAAACGACACAGTGCATTGTTTTAGTCCAAAGTTTCCACAGGAGACCTTTGGGACCTATTCCTATTTTACAACTCAACAAAATAGCATACGTGCAGAACAGCATTCAGTGACGACAGGGCTCGCAGTAAAGATATCATGCAGATCACTGATCTCCTCACACATTGCTGATTAATGATTTGAGTAAAACATTGCTCAGCCCAGTGTAACAATGCAATATCTACCAAAGCCTTGTTCAAATTGTATGAGGGATGTAATCTGTCACAGATGTCACAGCTTTGGTCCGACACACCTTTAAGTGCTCTCCATTTTCAATCGCTATCCTACACCAGATTACCTTTATACTTCATATTTTCAACACCTTGCTCCTACTAGAACCTCAGACATCACACACGGAGAGATTAAGGTCTTTTCACTGGCTGAATAACTTCTGGACTGGCAGCACCACTCTAATTAATGCGTCAGCAGAGGCCCGGGAGGATTAAATACTTATTACATAACTTCGTATGGTCGAGTGGCCCCCAGGTCACACACACCATCAACCTGCTTCACTGGTCACTTGAGGGGACTTGAGGCGAAGCTTCATTCCAATTGTTAAAAAATAAAACATCTAATGACTTGACAGGTTTTACAAGAAGCTCACTCCAGAAGACTGAGAAAGGAAATTAGAAAAGGAAGCTTTTTCTATTGTTCAACCTGTCAAGCAGATGTGTGTTTGACATAGTCATTAGGCTTCCAAACCCCAGAGCCAAATAAAATACCTATCCAACACATATGCATTACTTTCTATAACATGTAAATATATCCAGTGGGTACTGGTGATGTGTCTTTAATTCTAAACATTATTTCCATATTGGTCTTCAGGATACTTTCATTAATTTAGCAATTAATGCCAATCAATCAGTGGCAACGACTTTTTTAGTCATCTGATTGCTTCTACTGTGAGACACAAATTAAATTTTGTAAATTAAATTTACAAATTGATCTTTACATCCATATGCAATTTTATCTAATATAAGACATACAGTCATTTTGCACACACAAGAGATAATGAGATTTTGGGAAACCAGTTAAATCTAATCTAATCTAGATGACTATCCATTTCCCCAGGGTTCACACCAACAATGCATCCTTACCACACAGTGGATTGACTGGTTAGGCTGAGGGCCGAATGGGCTAGGTAAAACATTAGAAGACTGGTACTGATGGTGTTATGTATCCAGTAAAAGTTAAACATTTTTTTAAAAAAAAGCAAAGGTTCTGCCCCTGGTTAGTTTAAAAAATTGGCTAGTGAAATGGTCAGTCTTCATTTTTTATCCCTCTCATCCTTCAGAGCCAACCTCTCTTATAAAGATAATGACATTAGACTGAAGTTCCTGCTCCGCGAAGCTTGAAGAGAAATGTTCCAGGGGGATATGGGAAAGGCCCAGGGCCAGGACTTTGGTAGGTTCCTCTCTTCACCGTTAAGCTCTTCTGTTTTCACAAGTGGAGCTGCAGCTGAGAGAACTGTTATGTAATGATGAAGGAAGCGGACCGGAGAACTGTCTGCCGGTGCATTCAGAGTTCATCTTATCACATAAACTGGATCTCCACTACCGACATATTTTGGTTTATCATGATGCAAGAGCAGTCAACAGTAGCAGGGCGTGCTTGGGAGACTGAAACGTAACAGAAGGCAATCAAGTGTAACTGCTCAGAAGTAGGAACTCAAAAAGAATAAGTGGGAGAAATAAGAAATAAGCAAGAAATAAGCAAGAAATAAACAAATTCTGCTTAATTCACATACAGGGAGGGAATTCTAGTGGCCTAAGGAAAGATATTTAAAATTCTATTACAGCAGATGATAAAAAAATTTCTTTTTGTTTAAGAATTCTGCTTCTATTTTGTACACTAAAAGTATAGTTCCTTTAGAGTGTAGCCTTGAAAAGGTTGCATAGTTAAAGCATACTTTTAAACATAACTCAAATGAAAATGGGAGTGTTTTATTCTGTATTTACATTACTGTGTATACTCTGCCACTGTAAAATAAATAATGACAATGGTCTGTGGTTTTTGCTTTCATTTGAGCATTTTGTAGAATTTATAGTCAACGTTTTCCATTAAACATACTAATAGGTTAATAGAAACCATTCCACCCCTAACCCCCACCCCCTGACAACCTTGCAGATGAAGGGCGGTTGTAGATAATGAATGAATTTTCCATTGAATCACTAAATAACGGTTGATTCTTCGGTTATATTTAAGGAGTAACAAAGGAGACCAAGATTAACTGACTGAAAAAGACGAATACATCACCACAAACGTGGGTGTCTATGAGTCATAGGAATATACAGTATATTCAAGGCATTAGGCATTTCAATTTACTTGAGATTGTTGCATTGGTGTCATCAGCATCGGTTGATAACAGTTATTTTAGGTTTGTGAATATCACTTTGATGGAACCAATTCCATATGAATAATTATATTGAATCTGAAAAGATGTGAACCAAAGAACTGTAGCCCAAATGTCAAAAAAAAAATAAAACATTTAAGGAAGACAGCAAAAAAGTGGCTTGATTTTGGGATATAAACATCACAGCATGTATGTGTGTGTGTGTGTGGGTATCACTCACCATGCTCCTCAATGTAGTCGACAATGTGTTTCACCAGTGCAGGAACCTCATGGCCACTGATTGTGTGTGTGCGTGTCACCTCCTCCAATGGAACGCCAAAAACACGTGTGGTGCTGGCTGAGCTCCCGCCCTCATTGCCTGGCAACGGAGACACGCTCTTCCTCATGGCCTCCTCCTCCTCCTCACCACAACCCCGCCAAGACCTCACGTCTTCAAAAAGAAAAAGAAAAGCAGAAGCAGGGGATTAGACATAAAGTGACGTGGAATCATTTACAAAAACTAAGAGCCTTAGTGAAGGATAGAGCCTGGCATAAATCATCGCTTTTGATCTTCAGTCGTTCTCTCACTGCAAGCCAAAGAGAGCAGAAAATACAATTACGTAGACCAAAGATCCAAGGAGATAATAAGAAGAGCGATTGAGGGTTATCAGACAACTCTCTACCTCTGCTGTTCACAAACAAACAAAATGAGCACACCACCCGTAAACATGGGAGTGGCTGGTTTGCATGTTTATGATCCTCCCCTCCTCACATTTAACCAAGAAAGAAGAGGAGGAGTGGGAGGGGGAAGGGGACAATGGACAGCAGTAATATGCCACTGGCCAGAAAAGGCATTTACACCTGGTCCTTCAAAAAGGTAGGAAGCACAGGTGGAGCAGGAGGAAGGATAAGAGGAAGGGTATATATAAAAGTGTATTCTGTGTTTGGGATAGTCATATGACCACTACAGTCACCCATCACCAGTCAGTGTTTCTGATAACGGTGAATTTAGATAACGAGCCCTTATGAAATGTTCTTATTCAAAAGAATCAGTGGGTGAAGAAGATTATTTTATAAAATGTAGGTTCCATGGTGGCTAAGACACCCCTGTGTTTGGTGAGCCATACCAGGTAGAGAAGGAGACAGATTTAAGGTTTAGGCAAGAGTGGTGGTGCTGCTGTCAGACAGGGATCATGAAGCGTGAAGTGTCCTGTCTATGCTAAATGAAAGGGTGGCTAAAGCAGCACACCAGGAATTCTGTCTGTGTAAAGTATTGTATCAACTCCCCACAGGGGATGTTTTAAATGACATAAACGCACTTCAGCATGGGCAAAAGTCTGCTTCTTGTCCGTCTTGTCTGTTACATAATCATAATTTAAAGGTCATTACTTACATTAAACTCTGATCCCTATAGTATTTGTCACCATTTGCCTCTCATGCAAAGGAGTTGCTATCACTGGCTAAATGGAATGGAAATTAATGGAAAGAAAGAATCTCCAACAATAATTTCTGTTCAAAGTTAGACTTTGATGATGGTCAGCTGGTGAGTAAAACAAATGACAAAAAAGCAGAACACATAGGTATTGCTCAAACACAAACACACACACACACACACACACACACACACACACATAGAAGTTTAACTTGGTCAGCTGTTTACTCCTCCTATCACTCTGCTGATAACCAGTTTAAAACCAGTCTGTTGGTGTATTTATGTCCAGCTTGTTCTTCTAATGACAGAAATCCCCAAGAATCTCCAGTATTCGTGGCAGCAGAGTGGCTTTTATATATATTTAAAATATTCACGTGTATTCACATATATGACATGTTTTCTTAAAGAATTTTTGTACCGATTGAATAACATAAGCCTGTTTAATAACTTCCTGTACAGTATTAGACTGTACATATTACTCTGTATTAGGAGGAAGGAGGAAGTGGGAACTCTCATTTTAAAGAGACAGTAACGTCTGCTGGGTTATGGCTGTCGAAGATACAGTTGACCATGGCGGATTGCTTGTCTAGACAACTTTTCTAAGAACTGTCAAAAATTTGACTTATGTTGTGTTATAGCTTGTCATTTAATTATGTGAAGTTAATGTTAACTCAAGGACCTAAAGGGTGGGGCTCTAGATAATGAGTCAATTCACAAAAAGTGAATACTTTAATATAAAAATATGCATTTGAAGTGAAGTGGGTCCATTACTTCCTCCAGAAATGGATGTGCCTGCATGTGTTTGTGTATGTGTGAGTACTCACCGTGTAGCAGTGAAAGTGTGTCCTATCCTCTCCTCCCCTGCCCAGTGAACCACTGAACCATCTATGGCTGCTTCAGGTTGTGGCAGAAGATGAGCCGGTAGTTCCTCATTGACGGACCGCTAATCCCTCTTGCAGGATCCCCTTCTAGCTACACTGAGAAGAAACAGAGAGAAAGGGAAGAGGGAGGAACAAAGGAAAGGAGATAATGGCAGAAGAAATGAAAGGGTGAGGGAGGAGACAGAGATGAGGAGGAGAAAAAGATACAATGTTTTAAGTAACAATCCCTCATAATTTTACAACCATTGTAATAAAATGATGAAATGCAGCGTGTTTCAAGCTGTACCATCTAACTATAACTTTTACATTTCCTGTTCTCAAAACCTGTTATCAAGTGCACAAGAAGAGACGCGTATTATGTTTGTTGCTGTAACGGTAATTTCCTGTAAACCATCTGTCAATCTTGTTTAGTGGTTCTGGTTCTTATCAAAATTATTATTTCAAAATGAAAAATAAATAGAAGTACTAAAAGCAAAAAAACAACTTTATTTTTCAGGCTTAGGTAGCCATAATCAGTAATGTGTCATAATTAAATATGAATACCTTTGCACTGAGCACTTATACAAAATGACTTTATTAAAAACACATTAATCAATATAAAATGTATATATTGGACCCTGCCAACACACTGGCAAGATAATGTGGGTACCACAGATCATTAGTTCCATGCCATATGGACATACCAGCATTTAAAATCTTCTGTGAGCAGTCATACACAAGCTTTCCTCCATCTTGGTCAACAGAATCAGTGTTTAAACAGCCAAAGAAAAGAGCGCTACCTACAGAAAATCAAACCTTAACAGAAAATCCAGGAAAGAAGATGCTGCAGTACAGACCATGCTGTTTAAATGCCATAAGATATCTGGGAATTGAAGTGTACACTGACCACAGCAGTGGTGACTGCTTAATAATAATGACTACCTCAAACATAATTTATACACAGTTACACATGTTGCTGTAATTCATACTAAATATAATAATATTAAAATTCATCATCTTAAGACTTGGCTACAGACAAGAACAAATTTCCTCAAACTAATTATTCAATGCAATTAATTATAACCAATTGCAACACTAGTAATTGATGCAATAAATCAAGCAAATGCTAACTAAACCACATGCAAAATACCTTCCCACAAATTGGACCAAATGAGGACAAAGGATGACTGAACTATAAAGAAAGTAAAGCAAACACATTGCATCGCGCAATAGCCACACTCAGCCTCTTTCTTGTAACATAATGTAGATTCGGGTAAGACATGATAATTCAGTAGAGAAACATGCATTTGTCCCAACAGTGACTCAACACTACATGCCAGCACTCAAACTAAAATATGTATCAGAATCAAACAGATTAAAACATTAGTATTTGTCTATTTCCGTTTGTGTCTCCTTCAGCTGGTTGAGGTTTTGCTGCTAAAGAATTTAGGGGCACCCTGGTAGCTCACCTGGTAGAGCCCCCATGTACCAAGGCTGCGGCGGACATGGGTTCGAGTCTGACCTCTGACCCTTTGCTGGGTGTCATTCCCTCTGTCTCTCCCATTTCTTGGCTATCTTCAGCTGTCTTATCATAACTAATAAAAGGCAAAAAGCGCAAATATATATATATATATATATACAAAAAAAGAATTAGTGAACTTAATTTCCTTTTGCTTCCTGTACTCCTCTTTCACTTCAGTGTCTATACCCCTTTCCCCTCCTTGTTTTCTCCTTCCTTTCTTTCTTATCCTTCTTCTCTCCCCTTTTTATTTCTCACATCTCCTTCCTCACTAATCTCATATTCCTACTTAGAGGCTTGAGATATAAGGTTGTCCACAGTCCAAGAGTCTGCTGGAGGTGAGGACTGAACACAATAATTAAAATGACACTGGTTAGGCTGTGTGTGTGTGTGTGTGTGAAGTAGGAGTGTCACTTTGAATCTGTGTATGTTAGGTGTGTGCCTGTTAACTGCTGCCACTTCAGTGCGTGAGTGTGTGTATGAATGTCTGATTGTACATATGAATGTATGTGCTTGATGAGGCTGTAAAGACTGCAAGTGTGTGTGTGTGTGTGTTAGAGTATATGTGATATGTGATGAAAGGGTGAATATTAATGTGTGTTGGTGTGTCCAAGTGTGGATGAAGAGAGAAATTGTCCTTTGAGGTTGTCCCCGTCTACTTTGGTCTCCATGGGAATGTGGCCATGTGGTAAAATATTAAAAACATAGCTCTACTTTTGAGACTATTCCAAAAGATCCAAGAGACGGAGAGGGTACGGGAAAATGAGAGGGAGTGAGGAAGAAGGAAACATGCATTTGCTAGAGATACACAATCATTTTAGTTGTGTTCTTGAATAATAATGTAGTAAATAAGTAAATAAATAAGAAGTCTTTTTAACTTTATAAATGTTGAAAGCTAAAGCTAGTGCTGTACCTTGACTTTTTGGGAGTTTACAGGAGTGGTCTGACTTTATAATTTGTATTTTGATTTATCCAAAACATTGCTACAGTGCTCAATAATATTTAATGAGAAATCCGAGCACATATATTCAGGACTGATAAGTCTAAATTATAGTTTTAATTAGACTGATTCTTTTGAGAAGCCAGTTCATCAATACTTAACAATACTGATAGCCATGTTGCCTATCTTTGCCACACACATTCTGCAGCATTACACACGTTAATATTAACATATTCAACTGCTTGAGCTTTGATAAGTTTTATGCCCAATCCCCTTCTGGAGCAACTCTCTCATTCTTGCTTTTCTGCTCGAACACACTCTGTCCCGTCACCCTTTTTTTCTGTGCCCTTCCTTTCCTTTCATTCATCCTTACGCTGGGCGTTACACAAGCCATCCGTCCTACTTGGGTTGTCAGCATCACCTCTACGTCAGGAGGAGCAGAGGAGTAAAGATGAGCAGGAATATGGATTGTCAATGAGGGAAAAACACTCAGTTAAGATAGATATTGTATCAATTCCTTAATATTATAATATATTTCTTTCTCTGCAGGTATCTGTGTCTCTCTCACCAAAACAAGCTTGTCCTGATACTTAAATTAACTTTGCCGTTTACATTTTTTGCTGAATTTCTAAAACCTAAATCCTTGTCAAGACCTTTTAAGTACACTAAATGTTTTTAGTGTGTTTGGTGGACCAGCAATGATTTACAGAGTTACAGCTTTTAGTGGATGTTCCTTTGGTATTTAGCTCAGTGCTAAACGCTCTTTGAAAACTGGATATTTTATTATTAAGGTCAGATAGGGGCTGCCACACACTTGTAGCCAACTGTCTTTCAAAGCTCCTTATGTAATACAGTACATATACTTCCAAGCAGGTGTGCAAGGTTGCATATTAATCCATACATTTTTACAGTGTGTAGCTCAGAAGAAGACTGAAACCTCAGCAGTGTTGGTGGCATGCAGAAGCTACTGAGCTACACAGAAAAACAAAGAATTCAATCTATCAGCTTTTGTAAAGTGCAGCGCTGAGGTGACTGCCCTAAAGGAGTAGGCAGCATAGACTGCTCTGCCAACATGGAGGAAGCTTTCACTTAAGCCAAGTCACAGCATCACAGCATTTTGTCAGGATGACAGCTAAGTGCTTCTTTTCACATATATCAGGGCTGAAAAAATAAAATGTAAAACTCAAAGCTACCTACCTAGTTCACTAGCACTACCTGGGTGCACATCATATAGATCCCAGTTTCATCTAACAGTGAGAACCACATATTGCTTGGCCTAGTGGATGCAGGCTATTCATCTGCCACTGCCTTTATTGGGATAGACGCACATATGAACTCAACTTAACCTGAGAAGAATTTAAACAGTACCTCCCCCACCTACACCAGCAATTTTCTTTTACCTTTTCCACTTCCAAAGTTATTTTTTCTCTTATTGCCATATAAGTTTTATCTTTGATTTGGCATATTTGACAGCAAAAACAAAGAAAGGATTTTCAACCTTGAAATTTTGTATGTTGAGCTGAACCATTTTCAGGTTTTCCTATTACTTGGGCTTATTAAATGGGTGTTCAGGAGTCTTATGTTTGCTCATAAGGATTGTGGAGTCCTCTAAAGGCATTCTTGAGCCTCTATTCTTTCCAAAACCAACTGAACTGGCACTGCTAGGTCCTAAGCCTCTTTAAAAGCTAGAGAAAATCCCAGAATTGGATCTGAAATTCTTGTATTGCGTCAGGGCCTTTACTACGGAAATCAGAAATGGTGCAACACACCAGACAGTTTTGTTGTCAGCAGAATAGGGCTGTAACTAACGATTATTTTTATTATTGATTAAAATATAAAGTCGCGCAAAACAAAGGCCAAGGCCTCAGAGGTCTTGTTTTATCTGCAACCCAAAGACATTCGCTTCAGAAACCATAAAATATTCACATTTGAGAAACTCAAATCAGAGAATTTGGACATTTCTTGGACAGACAATCAATCAATTATCATAATATTTGGTAATTAAACTTATAGCTGACAACTCATCAATTAATCTACTAAATGTTGCAGCTATAAAACGTAAATAGTACAGTAACAGAGCGCAGAAACCTTTTAAGCAGAGGTGGTACTGTTACTGCCGGGCTCAACACAGTTGAGCTTCAGCAGAAAGATGAGGACAATGGCACTCTGAAATCAGGGAACTCAATGTTCTCAAACCAGTGCCTTGTCTGCCATGAAAAGTGGCCCTAAAAGGCCTCTGTAGTGAGGATTTGGTCAGTAATGGAACAGTCTAGAGTGTCTGACTGTGTTTCTTTCTGTCTGTCTGTGTGCCTTAATCCCTGATATCATGCTTGACAACCTCCTGCTCAACAATGAGGGACATTGTTAGAAGAGAAACAGAGAAAGTTAAGGCGGTGCTATAAAAGAGGGAAAGAAAAGGTAAGGAAAACAGACAGAAAGAGAAAACTAAAGGACCAGAGGGGAAAGGGGCCAATGGATAATATGAGAACAAGCTAGAGGAAAGTGTATAATGGGAGACGCAACTAAAGAACACAGTAGACAGTCATGTTAAGACACACATTAGCACTGTGTGAAAAAAGCCAGCAACCTCATTCATTTCTATGAGGCCAATGCGTTGACACAATGGTGATGCAGACGCGGAGGATTTTGCCAAAATATGCTGTCATCTGTCAAAGATGCAAGCAAACATTTCTGGTAATTACTTTGTAAAGTGAAACGGGTAATTGTACTGTTTATATAGCAATCATCTAGACTAAATTAACTGCCACATAACAGCTTTCCAGAGTTGTAAAATTCTTCTATGCAAACTCATGGATCTACTACTCAAACTGGCGTTTTTAGATCATATTACATTGTCTCCCTGGTACCAAGAGCATTATGCCCACAACAATACAGCCTGTTGCAATTGTCTTGGCACAGTGCTGTTTTCGGTCTGAACACCCAGTAAGACTTTAGCTACATTCCTGATGCTGAAAGCCTCATAATTCTAGTTTCCTACCCATAACAAGTGTAAAAGACACCACAGAGGAGTGCATGCAATTATGAACAGTCTCCACTTAAGCTAAATGCTTTGTTTCATCTGTAAACTACTACAAAAGGTGAAGATGACGTTAATGTCTCACTGTGAGTAAATCAACTCAGAATGGTATGCAAAAAGACTTATCTGAAATCTGTATATCTTAATTCACAGAAAGTTTTAATAACCGTTTCTACCCCAGTGGTACATTTAAATAAGCCTACTGTTTATCAGATTTCCGTTTGTTTCTAAAAGCAGCACCTGCACACATCAAGAGATAAAGTCCAGACAGCAGTCTACAGGGTGGCAGCAGTTAAAGCAAATGTCCTTTAACAGAAAGGTCACACTATTGGCTTGTGAAAGATACTTAAGAGAGACATTTAACCTGACTATTGGCTTGGTCATTTTGTGCCTGTGAGTTAAATGAACTGAAACCAAAGCAACAAAAGAAGCAGAAAAATGAAGCAGGAAATATGAAGGGAAGACAAGATGGGCAGACTCTTCACTAAAAACAAGAATATTAAAAAAAAAACATCTCAATTCATATCATTTTAACAGAAAGATCCCTTTCCTCATACATTAATTATTAATTGTTGAAATAACTATCGCAGATCTAAGTAAAACCCTGTGCATCAACAAATGGAAGAGTACATTCATATTTCATAAAGACAATTTTATATGCATTGTGTATGAGAACAATACCCTGTTCTGATTAATCTGTGAAATGCCAAATAGCCTCAGTTCCATCAAAACAAAGTGCACAGCCAAAAAGAAGATTAAATATTCACATGAGGTTATAAATAAGTTAGCGAATCTCCCCCAACTTGCATCATGTTGTTAAATCCAAAAAATAAAAAGAGATCAAAGCAGTTAAACTCTGCATAGTCTATCATCGCTGGACAAACTGTCTTGGTCGACCAAAATCAGCGAAGCAGAAAGTGACAGACAGAAAGGTCAGACAGCAGGAATCCTCTTCAGAAGTTAAGATTGATCAGATTTCTGCGTCAAAAACATAATGTATCAAAGTCAAATATTATACTATTTCTAGAATAGGGAGTTGATTAAGTCTTACAATCTTAAAAAGTTAAAACAAGCAGGGAAAAAAACCTCTCACCAACAGAGAAGAACCCACTGAGTGCTGTCCTCTGGTCTGAATCTCCACAAAACAATCAGGGAGAGAATGAATGTATTTCTGTTTGTGACCCTGATACAACGCACAATTTCCTTGTGCTCTCCAGTATGAGCTGTCACATCCAAAAAAGCACACGCCCAAAAAAAGGACAAATGAGGACAAACACATATCTCAAATCATCATATTTCAAGTATTAAGCAGACAGTGCGGGGGCTAGATAGCTAAACAGAAAATGTATTTAAGCCTATTATTGTTTAATATTTACACTCTTTGAAATTTTATTTTTATTGAACTATATAAGTGTTAACAGACTAAAAATGGGAAATTCATAATAACTATATACTTTACTAGAAAAAGCTCTCGGACCTCCACCGAGGAGGCAGCTGACTGATGAGTGATGGTTAAAATATGTAACTGCAGCAGGCAGTCCTGATGAGCAGGAAATATTATTCAACTTTAACAGGTTGAGACACTATTATGCAGTTACACAGTTACTGTGCATGTGACACCTGTAGCTACTGGTTGTAAATGTGGTTTATTACATGTCACAGAATTCTGCAGACAGCAAAACAAACTTTAGTCTTTAAAGAAGTCAGGCAATAATTGCCATCCGTCATTCGGAGCAACACTTAACTGCGAACAGTGAAAGTGAATGTAGTCACCTCACTGAGAAGTTGGAGGTGTGCAGCCTGTCGCCTGCAGCTCCTAACCCACTCACTAATAGCTCACTCTGGCTGCGCCTTCTTGTTCCGTTACTCCCTGCAATATTTCAAACTGCTGTCACAAAATATAGAAAATGACCGTTGTCTGGTTTTACAGACACAATTTTTTAACTGATTACCGAAAGCTTCTCAGTTATTATAGGTTACTCATTGTGTTGTCCCAGTCAACATGTGTATTCTATGTGCAGATGATGATACTGTGCACAAAGTTGTGACTTTTAAGATGAAACTTTTACTCTTACATACTTCTCATCATGTGTTACCCGGTGGAAATGATGTTTCAACTAACATTAGATCAGTATGTTTAACTGCTTTGCAAGAAGCTGCTGAACAGGAAGTCTATAAATAAGCTGCTTAATATGAAGCTGGTGTTTTATGTTGATCTGAGTGTTTATAGCAGCCCACCTACACTATACATATTTGTATCAACCTACTGTGTAGCGAAAACACAAATAGCTTGGGGTTGAAAGAATGAGACATTTAGAAATGACAGCCTGTGGTCTGAAGCATACACAGAGAAGAAACGCAACTCCCATTGAAACTCACAAATAAACACACACATACACATACCTAATGAAGCCTAAGTGTTGAAAATGTTGACCTAAGACCTGCTTGTGCACATTTTAAGCTGTCAACTGCAGCACTGAGCCATGGTGTTAGGCCAAAGTTTAAGATTGATGGCCACCATAACACTAAGGTCAACAGTAAATACATCATGTGTAGTCACTGAACATAAAGTTAAGTTAGAGAGCAAGTTTAAGTTGGTCTTTAAAATAACAACACTTTGGTATCCTAACATATAGCATTAACTTTTTTTGATTAATCTGCAAAAATGTGCAGGTCAGCATTCAGATGTGAGCCTTTCATGCACTGGAGCTCTTGCTGGGGGATTCCCTACACCTGCAGTTTCTCCAAAAAAAACACTTTTACCCAACATCTTTGGGATTCCTTGCAACCCTGTAGTAGGTGCAAGACAAGGGCAATCTGAATATTCTGAACTCCACTAACCCAACCTACATAAATGGCATGAGTCAACTATCAACCATTGCCTGTCTGTCAACCTATTTACCTGGATTTGTCAGTTTACAAAGGAGAGGTTGTCCACACACCCAAGATGTTCAAGCTCCAGAAAGTTTTTACTGATGCAACTTTTCAACACTCATGTTAATATAAGCCGTTCTACGTTCTAAGTCCTTTTTGTCTTGCACCTGTACAAAACTGTGGCTGGATCCAGGGTCAGTTCACTTACCAGGCAATGCTACTGTACTGTTTCCACAATGAACTCTGTTAAACGTGACCTCATTACCGCTTGTCAATAGTTAGGTAACTTAACATCGAACAA
Source organism: Dicentrarchus labrax (assembly GCF_905237075.1). NCBI lineage: Eukaryota > Metazoa > Chordata > Actinopteri > Moronidae > Dicentrarchus > Dicentrarchus labrax. Next base: position 31,840,817 of record NW_026136713.1, on the reverse strand, counting down.
ACCCACTTCTCATTGGGGATAAACAGCCCGTATGGTCAGAGCAACAGACGGAGAGGGATATTAGAGAGGCTGGCAGAAATCCTAATTATTCATACCCTAAAATGTGGATGAATTAGTAACTGAATCCCTCAAATTATTATTTTGCAAAACATTTTCCCTGAAAACATAAAAAGGCCATATCTAGAGCCACAGCGGACGCTCTGTGAAAGAGGACCTGCTCTCTCTATAGATAAATTCTAAGGTAACAAAAACAACTCATTTTCAGGTGATTGTACACTAATGAAAACAAACCTATGAATATTATATTTCACTTCTGTCAATAGATCCTCCTAAATATTACACACTGGACCTTTAATTCAAGAACATAAAAAAGTAATTTGAGCACTACAGCCCCTTGTAGCTTAACACTAATAACTCTATCTTAGTACAATTAGTATTAATTCTATCATTTAGTAATATAAAAAATAATTTGAGGTCAGGATTTTGCACAAAGAATCCAACTACTAATTAGTGCTGAATAAATCATTAATTTAGTAGAAAGTACACATTTTAATTTTAACAGCCTCCAGGTTTGCAGCGTTAGCTCACAGTTTTGAAATCATGGTGTCTTACAGCAGATATCAGGAGGTCAAGTCCGGCTGGGAGGCGTGGATGCAGATGGATGAAAGGAAAAATAAAAGAGGAGAGGCAGCATTATGGGGAATAAAAGAGCACGAGAAAGAGAATGGCAGAGGAAGATTAGAGGACAGAAAGCAGCAGGAAAAAGGGAAGTGACAGGGAAAAAAGAGTGAGGTAAAGGGAGGCAGAGCAGGAGAAGAGATACAGAGGCAGTAGAGCCAGTGTTTGCCCTTGAATCAGTAGCAGCATTTCACTGCCCTAGCCTAGTTTAGCTGCTTCTCCAAGGCTAGCCCTGTCAGTGATAAATTAATAAGCACATGTCTTCGGGGGACATGGGCTTTTTCAGGCCTTGTTATCTCTCTCTCTAGTAGCAGAACCTCATCTTTATTTATTTTGCAGATGTAGGGAACGTCCAACAAAAATAATGATAATTTTTAAAGACTTGCTCTTATATTTTATTGTGTAAAAAAAACGGAGTGAAAAGCTTAATAATCTGTTAATTTATTCATCCTGAATTTTCTTCAACTATTTCTTTAAATCCTGAGGATCTGATGAATATGCCTGCCTGAAGGGATGAACGAGCTGAAGCTTGTTCCATGCAATCAGACCAATCCACTGTACCATACTTGCTAGAGTCAAGAAATAATTAGTCAATTTGCAGAAAAGTATAATTTTCATAGTTGATTTTTGTTTAAGGCATTTCTTTTCATACCGTACGACCAAAAACGTCTACAGCTAACGGTTAATTGCCACTATGCACTTGCCCCGTCAGGGTTAAGTGCCCCGCTTAATAGCATTTCCTGAAGGAGGAGGGAGTTTCTCTGAACTTCCAGTTTCAAGCCTGCTTCACTTCACTACACTCCAGTTTATCATAGTCTCCAACCCTTCATGTCACTCTCAACTAGGTTTTTTAGAAAGGCTGACATGTCATACAAGTGCTCTTGAGGGAGAACAGTAAAATAAGATCCATTCTTTGCTGCCCTGAAGCCGGGCTGTGACACTTAAACGCCTACAGTGGAAACAAGTGCAGCTCTGTGTTGGCAACTGTGGGAGTGGAGCATTTTGTTCAGGACATTTGAATGAAAGTTTGTTTGGTTGGTATCTGGGTGAACAGTCCTACAGGTTCGTCTTTTATTAGTTTATTTCCTTATTGACTCCTCAGACCAATCAAACTTACCTACTGAATACTCAAAGAAAAGCTTTAGCTCAAAACTACCCCTTACATAAAACCCCCTAAATGTGTCATTTTGAGGGTTGCACAATTTTCCAAAGAGCTCTATTTTTAGTGTTTCGTCTACAAGTAATCAACCCATGCCCTGGTGTGACTATCACTTCATTAGCAATGTTGATGTGCAACACATTAAAACATCTAAATAATGAAATCGTAAGCATACATTACATGCAGTCAGTGCAGCTCAATTATCTTTTTAAGTTAAGAAGTTAAGAAGAAGGTTACGATTCCAGTGTTTCCTGTAGGATTTTTTTTAGCAGTGGGGGGCAGGCCCGTCCGAACACCCATATATATATATATATATATATATATATATATATATATATATATAGTTTACAACACTGCTACCTAGTGGTTGGGGGTTCAAACACAAAAATCAATAGTGTTTTTGAGAATATATCGATATTTTCTTACACCTGTACTGAATATGTTGAATGCATTATCTATGCATAACTTAGGGGTGGGGGATATTAATACAATCATCTGCATCATTAGTACTTAGTACACAATGACGCAAATATCAAATACAAATCCAATATGACCAAAAAGATTTGCAACATTGCACATATATTGGTGTAATACACCTTGAGGAGTTAAAAGGAACAGCTATCACAGCATTAATAATATCGCAAAATATCTGACAGATGACAAATCATACCATTGTATCGGCCAACCCTATCAAAACTGTATTGATTTATAAAGACACACTAGTGCATTATTCCGTAGCAGATGCATTACACTGCAGTACAGGTGTGGCTTAAGCTGGATTTATTCTGAACTCTCTAATCACCTTCTTACTAGCTCTGTGATGTGTCTGTCTGGAAAATGAATAAAAGTCACAAATAAATTTGCCTATGGACAATTTAATCTGTTTATTAATATGTAGGGACTTAACATTACAGTGAGCTGAGGATTTGGTTCAATTCACAATACAGGGGTCATGATACTTTCTACGTTTGACTAAGACAGTTAATCTTCCTTGATTTCTTATTGGGCATAAAATGTGCACACAAAGTGTTTCACTGTGATTCACTACACAGAGCTACAATTCACAGCCACATCAGTGCGTTGTGGATTAAGTGTGATCCGAACCTTAGCAGGGCTTGCCGGAGTCACAGGGCCCAGCCTAGTTTGAGACACTGACATTGAGCTTTATTGATTAAGTATTGTTCTAAATCACCTCTCTCTTTCTCTGTCTCATACTGATGTAAAATTACCAGACCACTGCACACTAAAATATCAGCCAGTATGCTTCTGCTTTTGCTGCATTAAAAAAAGATCCCTCTCCATCTGTTGTCTTTATATTCTGCACATGCCTGACAGCTCTATGAAAGCAATGACAGCACAACGAGGAAGTGAGACTACAGTGAACTGATGAGGAAATCCCAAGCCTATGGTTACATCTCATCGAATAAACCATTTTTGTTCTATTAGACGTGAACAGAATGAGACTCAATTGACACAGAACAAATAGCTTCCACGGGATAGTACAAGTCTTGTCATTTCCATGTGTGCAAACAATGGATGAAAACACCAGCTGTGAGTGCACAGTGACAAATGAGCAGACAGAAGAGCATGCAAACAGTGACCAAGCAGTGACAGTGCACTTTGATTTTCTCAAACAGTATAGAGGAAGTTCACTTTTGTCCATTTTCATTCATTCAGGTTCACGCTTATGTTGTTCATTGTTTTGTTTACAATTTTTACAATACTTGTTTGATGTAAATGAATCTGACTGAGAGTAAAGACTTTCAGAAACCAATGAGTGAAGAAATATTCAGTACTTGGGACTTTCCTTTATAAATACAAAACTGCAGAGTTAACTGAAAGCAAAGGTCCACCAACCAGTGTAGAAAATGGTGCCAAAAATTATACATGACTATATGTGACTCTATGACTTAGTTTGTCATCCTGTATTTCCAGTCATGTGACTTTTATCACTGTACAATCTCACTTGTGGCTTCACACATTCAGCAGATGCTGTACAGTTAGAGCGCTGTCCTTAAACCTACTGAAGACCCAATTTAAACAAAGCAGCCAGCCAGTATAAGACTTCCCCATCTGCCTTCTTTTTATACTCAAGCTGTGGCCTTCTGCTTCTAGTATAGAACAAAAATGTCAAATCATATCAGCAATGTACAGGGATAATAAAGATTATGAATTTCTGTCTGATATCTTCAGTAAAATTAAGAGCTTGTCTCACCAAATCCGCTGCCATTACCAAGTGACATCCACAAACATCAGCCCCAAGAATCCCATTTATTCGATAATATGCACCACAGATTAGGAGTGGAAATAATTAACTAGATGTAAATAACTAGTTTGGAGTGTGTAATATGAATACAATTGTCTATTAGTCCACATTTATTGATGTATATTGTGTTGTGCTCATATAGTACTTTATCATCTAGCAATTCAATTGAAAAACAATGAATGGATAAAATAAACAGATGGCTATGTCTGTTTTCACACCTGACAGTGGAATATTGCCAATATTACCAAAAAGCCGTCGTGCTCACTGATTTGCAACATTGTCGCCTGCCATAAGACTACAGCAACACATCGACAAAGAATAAAGGAATTGCTTCCTTGGTAGAAATTGTTAGCAAAATCTTTACTGGCTGACCCATACCTAAAAATCTGTTTTAACCAAAGTGCAGGGATGTATGGGTGCAACTAACAATTATTTTCATTACTCAATCTTTTAATTGTGGGGTTTGTAAAATTTCAGACTATAGACGGCAAAGAAATCCTGCAAACTCACATTTGAAAAGCTGAAAGCTGAATTATTGGCTTTTTTGCTTGAAAAAGAAAAAAAGAAAAATGACTAAAGCAATTAATTGATTCTCAAAATAGTTCCATAGTTTCTAATTGAATGATCATTTCAGCTCCACTCTTTTTAAATTCTTAAATAGATAAAATGGTGTATGTATCTGTTATTGTATTTATTAAACCAAGGGAAGATTTCCAGACATGTATTTCCTGGACTGCAGTGCTTTTATGGCACAAGAGAAATCCAGTAATTAAATTACTGGATTTCCACTGTATTAAGAGAAAAAAATCCTTTCAATCTGTAAGTTTTGGTTTAAAATAAATGGTCTAAGGCTTTCTAGTGTATTCACCTGCCAAAGACAAAAATATGTTTAATGAGGAAAAAATGTTAGCAAGCCACATTAATTATTTTCTATATTTCTGTGGCATACTAAATCCACCTAACATATCTGAGTCCTCAATTTTCCTATGTTTGAATGAACATGCCTGTGAATGATGAATTACAGTACTTTTATTTTTGGTATGGTTATAGTCCAGGATCTGAAAGTAAAATGCTCTTGTGGGCCTTTTCTGTGATATTCGTAGGCAAAGATAAAAAACACATGAATAAAAGATTTTTTCCCCCGTGGAAGCCTTTGTTATTTCAGCTGCCTAATGGACTATCTCCATTTACACAATCTTTGGGCCAGGTCAGTGCCACACTGCATGAACCTGCCGTCGGCCCATTTGGGCTTAATGTACACCAGAAGATAACGCTCCAAGGTTTCTTGTTAGATATTGACATCTCTTTTCCTTTAAAGTCTTCATCATTTTATATCCAAGTTCTATCCAATCGAACTGATTACTCATTGAAATTAGTTACAAATGCCAGCTTTTTTTTTTTTTTTTTGTTGATTCTATCTTGTTCGGCAAAAGAGCAAGAGTTAAATGCTTAATAATAAAAGCTAATTATATTTTAACCAATAAAAAGAGAGGTTATGAAACATATTTCTATACAGGTGTGAACACAAGCAGACGGATTAAATCTGGTGAATTTCTGGCAGTGTGGGTCCAGCTTTAGAGAGATTTGGACCGCATTTGGTTTAGCTTGGCCCCTGTCCACAGAGTCTAAAACAACCACTCACTGACCTGGCAACAACAATCCCACACTGCAGGCAGCTGTGTGGTTATGACACTGCTGTGACTGCTGTGTGTGCGCGTGTTTTCCTTCCATATAAAAACTATGGGTCGGCTTACGTACACAGCCTTATCTCACACAGCGGGAGGTCGGAGAGTTTTGACACTGCTGGTATGTGCATACGTGAGATCCTTCACATAAAAAGGCTACAGGTTCAGCTGAGGTACATTTAATGAGAATTAATGCTCATGGCAAAGCCTCAAATGTCTCACTGACCTTGCCACTGAGTAATATGCTGGTTTTCAAATGAGTGGCATCTGATTTTTGTCTTTATTGGATTGGACAGTATAGACATGAACAGGAAATAGGGGAGAGAGAGGGGTATGACATGCTACAAAGATCCCTGGGTAGAATCAGACCGCGGGCCATTATGGTTATGTGGTATGTGTCTTTACCATTCAGCTATCCAGCTCCACCAACTAATTGTGGGGCTGCTGATTTGTACAGCATGACATTGTGAGGTGCTTCTAATATCTATCCTAACAGTATTGATACATAACATGGACAAAATATAAAAAGTATGTCTCTAGATAACACAAACTACAATTTCCAAAACGACCGTAAAGTTGAATCAACACCTCTCTGAAACACTTCCAACAACAAGCGGTAATTACAACCTTCACAAAGGTAGGATTTATTGCAGACCGACTGTCCCAGACTGCATTAGTTGAATTACGTGGACCTCATACTTGCCTAAACCTTCAACTGAGTGTATTACGCCATCAATCTAAAGTGTGTTACAGTAGCTGACTCAACAACAGTTTTGCTAACATATTTCCAACATCAGCACCGATGCAAAGTTGACCTTTACTCCAGCCGGTCTATAGACATATTTGCTGTCTCTTACTCAATAACCTTGCTGTTTTGCCAACAGGTTAAACTTTACTGAGGTATGGGACACATTTTACATAAGCCCCTCAGATAAAACCACAGATCATGTGTATTCTGCAAAATAGCTGCAGTTTAAATTCAACTTGTTTATAGATTGTTGCTGTCATTTAAACACTAAAGTCAGGAACCCAAAAAAAACCAAGAAGATATAGCAGAAGAGACCATTCTTCACAATGAGTGTTTTTACCTTTGAATCTTAAGTATATCGTCTGATAATTACAGTATTACTTCTTGACATTAAATAATAAAGGATTTAGGTTAATTGTACACTTTTGTGTATACATACAGTACATTAGTTTATTGGTAGTAAATCCGTATATTGCTCCATATAATGAGCTCAATGCCACATAGATACATTATGTAGTCTGCATGTGGTGCAGAAGCATCAGGCGCTGCTGTAGCACCAAAATACTGTCAGAACACCTGTTTACAGTGCATAAATTTACTTTATGTCAGTCTTGAAGACAGTTTTCACAGGCTTGTTTTCACTTCACTCTCTGGTGTGTAACACTGGCTTTGTTTTCCTTGTATATTTTTCTACTCCTTCATACAAACTGTAATGCTATTTCTGAATGGATAAATGCAATATAAATAAAGATATTGTTAGAAATAACTGTAATCGTCATCATTTAGGTTGTTGATATTGGCAATAATGGGTTACTGTCCCAATTAAAAGATTAATCATTTAGTCTAAAAACATGATTTAAGAAAAGCGTATTTTAAAAAGGTAGTCTGTTTATTCCAATTGTCAGTCAATTTCCTATCACAGAAAACAAAGAAAAACAGCAAAGCCTCACAAATAAACAGCTGGAACCTGGGACTGTTTGGTATTTCTGCTGATAAATTACTTAAACAATCAACTGACTGTCAACAGAGTTGCAGATTTGTTTTATTTTGATGGACAAATCAATGCTGCAAATTAACCTCACTTCCCAGGAATTAGTAATAGTTATTTATTTTCTAACTTACATTACCTGGATAAGATATGTGTGTGTATGCACAGTAATCTATTGACATGTAGAAATAATAATATAAGTGCATGTTCTGCACCCTACAGTGTACTTTTGTATTACAGTCCCTTCACTTAGCCCTTGAGTCCACCATATGGAGGACCCAATCCGCTCTAATTCAGGACAACGGCAGGATACGATTATGCAATGTGCAGAGGATTTAAGAGAGCCCAGAAATGAAAGTCAGCCATCCACATCCACAAAACGACGTTTTTAAATTATTATTACACATTTAAAATAACCTATTCAACAGGAACAGCCAAGGCAAACAACAGTGTGCCACAAACCACCAGAACATTCCAGCACAGACAACCTGATATAACCAATCCGGAGCATCCGTGCAAATGAGGAAGCTTTCAAGAAACAGTCAGAACAGAAAACGAAACCCCCGGCGACAGTTCAAAGGAACAACAAACACACAGGATGCATGTTTCTGTACAATAACCGTCAGAACCAGGTGATCCTGAAGCTCTCTCACACACTCACACACACACACACACACACACACACACACACACTCCTGACTACAGACAACTATAATGCCAATATATGTCTGCCCAACTGAACACAAGAGGCATTGTTCACTTTTGCTTGTGGCATCCAGAAATAAAAGCGGGAACAAAGCCCTGTAATATTTATTGATTTCTGACAACAGTTGATGTTGTTCTGTCCCCGAGGTATCTCGCTCGTGCCTGCGGAGGAGCCACAGATGTGATGGAACTGCCTCCGTTGCTAACCGTTAGCCGTTAGCTCCCAATGAACACAAATGAACCCACCAACGGTTACAACCCCGCTGTGCGCGTCGGTGCTGGCCTCTCAATAAAGACCCAACTGCGGCAGATACATTCACAAACTATACTCGAGCCATAATTATTAAAAGACAAACAGGAAAAAAAAAGAAAAAAAAAAAAGCAGATAACACAACGCGTCAGACACAGTTAGCGTAGCTGGCTAGCATTAGCAACTAAGATGCTGAGTGAAGCAGAAGAAGCGCTGTTAGCAAAGCGAGCTAATCAGTCGCTACGGGGTACCTTACCAGGTCAAAACAAACAGGAACGCGGAGCAAGATGCATTAATTTCTTGTTTGGTTTCTGTAGCCGACGCCTGGAGAGACGGCAACTTCGATGATATCAGAGCAGACGGCGCAGAAGTATCGTCGGGAACATTGCAAAGACACTCGATAATAATGTGGTTCCTGTTTCTTCTGGTGCTCGGACTGGCTCTGGTGCCCGTTCGCAGGTCGTTGCTTAGCGAGTCTCGCACACACACCCTCAAGGGACGAACCTGCCAAATACTGACCCCGCCTCTCTCACTCTGAACACAGCGGGGGACAGCTGCCAAATACTGACCCCGCCTTACAGACAGGCACAGACGGCAAACTTGAAACATACAATCGAAGATAATTGTTGATTTCTCTGACGGATATGTAGTTTATTTGTTTCTAGTGTAGCCTGCCACCTTTTCTACCCATGCAATTACTTTGTCTTAATTTAGTAATAACTGATTATTTAGACTATAAGTAATATAGTGATATTACCCTCATCATTACTCTTTCCCATTGATTAACCTGAATTTAACTACCAAAGGGGAAACAAAAACTTATTACACTCTTGCTATTTGTAGTACTCACACCTACTATTAATGCCTAAAGCTGCATTTTAATGCCCATGAATCACATACACATGTTGAAAGTAGCCTATAAAACCATATTCGTGTCTGATACATGTATTTATGTGCGCATCTACCTAGATTTCAGAGGAAAATATTCTACATTTCAATGTTTGTCACAGTTTGACTTCAATATTAGGTTTCACCAACCTGCTTTTTCCCAGAGCTTTCATCCATATCTTACTGCTGTCTTCATAATCAGTTATTCAGTTGGCAAAGTGATAGTTAAAGTACAGGTTGATGTATCAATAATATCCTGAAAGTGACATTTCTTAACAGTAAGTGCTTTTACCTTTGAATGTCTATCAACTAGTAATTGCAGCTCCATACATTTTGTATATAAAAGGAGCAGGGATCATCTACTACCTCTGCTTATCTACATTAAATATTATTGTTATACCTGATGTGATTTATCAAGTCTGCATGCAGTACATAAGCATCAGAGGTGCCAGAGTACTAAATTATCTAATAAATGACTCAATTAAAGTTAAGTCATAAACCTTTGTTTTCCCTATTCATATAGGACTTTTAATATTAATTGTTAAACTGGCATGTGTGTATCAGTATATTACTTACTACTTACTTTTATTTACATACAGCTCTTCAAATGTTTGGCCTACATTACTTCACTATCTCTATTAGTGTCTTTCTGTGTGATATGCACAACAATTTCATGTGTCCAAACTCCAATCACTGAAATATGTACAGCTCAACTATCCTTGTATTCACTGTGAACATCTTTTACATTAGTCTCTGGCACTTCGCCTGATAACAATCAATTGGCATATACCGCCACCTGGTGGACTGCCTGTCTCACAGCACCTTCATTTGCCTTCCTCCCCCCTCTACATATCTGCAACAGCATTGTTTTTCTCTTGCTTTTCAGTTTCTATTTCAGTAGTTGATTAAATGACTCAAATGCAAACATGAGCTTCTCTATAGACACTTTATTGCTGTGTTTATTGTTTTACACACAATGGAATGTTTAACGGTGTGTTTGGTGGACCGGTCCAAACACTAAACCTCCAAATATCTGTTACCAAACCAAGATTTAAATAGCAAAAACAACTATAATGCAGTAATACAATATACATGACACTAGAAAGTCTTAAGGTGAATTCATTCTCACTAACATATAGGCTATACTGGTCCATTTACAAAATGCTTCTTTATATATATATTTATATATAAGATATAAAACAAGAGTAATGCACATTCTTCAAAAGGTAAAGAAAATGTGGTGTTTTTGTATATATGTAGATATATTTGTGTGTGAATTCTGTTTGGTGGCAACAAAAAAAACACCCAACAGTCATTGTTACAAAGTGTATCCACAGCATACAAAATAATAACATGTTTGACAGTATTGTTCTGGAGATCTACAGGAGGAGAGATCAGATCAGAGTATCCTCACCCACACAGGACTGCAGGAGACAGTGAAATCATCTTCAGCAGTATAAGTGAAACACCTACCATTTATTCCAATAGCTGTTGTGTAATTAGTGTTGTTTTGTATGTGGACAGTAAGTATGTTTCAGAGTTTTCAGCCAAATTGTCCCATCAATGCTAAAAGAAAGTTGAAAGTTTTCTCATGCACTGGTCCAATGATTACTTTCATAACATAACATAGCTCATAACCCATTTTGTAGGATACGTTTGATAATATTCAGTATTTTCTTATTCAAGTCAACAAATCCCATGAAAAAAACAAAACCTATTAACAAGTACTGTCTGTACGAGGCCTGATGTATCTTATTCCTCTGCGCCACAGAGCTCCATTGTAGTCAAACTATTAAAAACAGTGAGCAACACAGTTAAACTGGGTGACATGTTGTTTTATAACCATAAACATGGTCACTTAAGTTTATTTGGAGTCACCGTTGTGCTGCTGTAAATACTCAGTAGAGCACCGCTTGTATATTAATCCGCAGCTGAAAATAGTCCCCAATAAATGCACCATTTACTCTACTTTGAGTGAAGTGTTTTTTGTATTAAGAGAGTATGTATTCCTGACCTGTTTTTAAAGGTTTAAGTAGGAATGAATGGGCTGAGTGCAACAGACAGGTTAGGGAATTTAGGAACTACTGAGAGACATTAACACATTGTCGATTTGAATATTTTCATGGGATATTGGTTAACAAAAAACTAGGTTATGAACAGCCTTACTTATCCTTTAAAGATGCTCAATACAGTAGTTATGTAGGCAGTTTGTATAAGACATTGCTTCATTACACATTTATTTCAAGAGGTGGAACTAAAATGTCTTTCAACCAATGAAAATATATAACAGATAGTCCTTTGTGGATGTAAACTGCAGACAGTCTTGCTTTCTTTATTAATCAAGCTTTTTAAAGGAACTCCAATCCACAGACTGTACTGTATGTAGCAATGGCACAAATTAACTATTTGTAGTCTTTAACATCTATTGAAACTACACCCTGACAGTTAATGAGATAATATTTTACAAAATGGGTTCTGCAGAGTAGTGTTTGTTTGACACATATGACTAGTGTGGACATGGTAAACACACACACACACACACACACACACACACACACACACACACACACACACACACACACACACACACACACACACACACACACACACACACAGAGTGGTAAATCTCCTGTATCTGACTGAACAATAGCAACTTCTGTATTATATGTAACCGCACATCGACCGCCTCTCCTCTACAAATACAGAGAATCAGATTCACTGAGAACCTTTATCGCTGCATCTCGACTACAGCCTCTTAAACACGGGTAACCAGATCCTAAATGTTGGCATTGTACTAGCATCCTACCTGTCACATTGAATACAGAGTAGAGAAAATCTTAACAACTGAAACACCCACACTGTAGTTTTCAAAGGAAGGTTTGCCTGTTTCTTCAGAAGGACACATTCTTACACATTCCTCACTTTGAAAGAAGCCTAAAAGCCAAAGCAAAAGAGAAGTCCCTTTAAGTAATAACTGAACAAACCTACCAGTGTTTGAACACAGATTGCGGTGTCTCGTCCACTATTTGAAAAATATAACTACAGTTGTAAAGACAGGAGTGGTAAGTTACTGTGACTAGACTGATGGCCGACTAAAACGAGCCCACCAGCTTACATACGAACTATAAAGATATCTCTTAATGTGCTTGACGGATCTCAGGCAGAAGAGGGAGAAGTACAGTCTGATTGTAGTAATACATCTTGTACTTCACAAAAACAGTCCTGGTGATTGTTGTCTTGTTTTGTTTTTGTCTCACTTGATCCACGTGTGCTGGGCGGCCGAGGTTTTAGGCTTCATACACCCTGGAGGAAGAAACACAAATAAGAGTTAATTTCTCTGAGAAACGTCATTATCCGGCTCCATCGAGTGTCAGAGGAATAGAGATCAAATGTTTCTTGGGTTCAATTTATTGGTCTTGTGGATGTAAGTGGAAGGACAGGTTTAATCACCCTGCAATCTATAGCGGGTCCCTGTGGAAATTATCTTTTTTACTCAGCTAAACACTGAATCCCTGCCCTCTCCATGGGGCTTTTGTCTGCGGCTGACCCTGATCTCTGACCCTCCCATGGTGGAAGGACAGTGAGAGGAGAAATTTCAGCAAAAGCAATCAATTAAGCTGCACAATGAAGCCATTGAACATGATCTAGCAGTCAGTGATAACAGTATAACAGGGCAGTAAGGGATATGGAAATCTAACAGGAAATAATACATACCAATTCTGCACATTTTGGTGTTGTGTCTTACTAAATGTGTCCATTATACAAAGCCTTTATTTAACCTACAAACACAGTTTTGGAGTTGTGTTTCTGGCCTTCTGATGAATGTTAATCCAATTTTCACTCTCCTTTCAGCTCTGTTTTTAGTCTCTTCATCAACCCCTGAGAGGAATAGCTGGCTCTTCAGCTGCTAAACGCTCCACTATGTTTACCAGCTGGTCGCTAAAAAAAGACATTGCAAAGCCCCGTAGACGAGAACTGCACAGTCGGGTGATAATTGTCTGTGGGCTGCTTGATAAGAGTGACACCTTTTACATTACACATAGTCATAGTGATCCACTGTAAGTACTGATCATAGCCACTTATATCATATCAATTATTGTTGCCCTGTGCAGCATAATTATATTACTTTATGTTGTCCTAAGCCTAGCCTTAGAACCTTTACATTAAGGTAGGGAGACAGATAATATAGACACAGACTCAGCCACAAAGACAATCAACATGATTAATAAATGATGGGGTGGACGACAAAAATCTATGTAAGGAATCATAATATTTATCACCTGTGCTTGTCCTTCCAGATGCGGAACCATTTCACCAGATTCTTGGTGCTCTGAAGTTTGGGATGAAGACAATACTCTTGCCCTTTGAACCGAGCCACATTCTCCATCGTCACACTGAGAGGGCAAGCAAAGAAGAAGAGATGAAAAAAGATTAGATGAGATGTTAGAAAGTGAAAAAATATATATACAAATACAAATTATCCTGTACACTCCCATGCTGTCTGCTCAACACATTTTTACCATTTCAAAAATAAAAATAACATGATAATATACACACACTTAATACAAATAACAGGATAGCAGGTCAATATATCAAAAATTTACTCACAATACCATAAAACCAGAATCTGATTGCTACTGTAGATTGACTTAGAGAAGAAAATGTAGAGCATAAGCTATAAATATTTGACATTGCAACTATTGTAAGTTGAATTAGGATGCACAATATATTTGGAGAAATTGAGCCAACAATGTTCTCTTAAACAGTTTGAGAGACGGTTGAGATCAACTTCAGGAGTCAACTTGCAGTATGTTTTCTTCAGTGGAGCTGAATAGAGTATAAATACTGATTTGGAGCTATTTCAAATGATCTGAAAGCGTGTCTGAGTCATCTGAATAGAGACTGGTCAAGTTGTAACACATTTGACCTGTTTTTGCCCCAAATTTGAGCTGCTATTCTGCACTGCCCTCAATAACACTTCCACAGTTAAATGCCCTCTCAATTCAAAAGATCAGCTTGCACAGGGCGGTCAGTTACTTGGCAATGGAGTAATATTATGGAGCTGCCACTAAAAAATGTGGCATCTAAGCTCATTGAATCAATTGGTCTGTCTGTAACCCTCTGCTAAAGGCATCGGTAGAGACAGTCTGCCTGCATGTGGCATATTCAGGCCAAACAAGAAGAAATGTGGGAAAAACACCAACCATGCCATGGGGCCTCTCCATCCAGTGACACACTCAAAGGCTCACCAAACCATGAATGTTAAATGAGTTGACTACAGGAGAAAAGACTTGACTCTCAATAAAAATGCTGCATTCAGTAGTTATAAGGATTAGATTAAAGAGTGTTGCATCTATTTCCCTGCCCATTCAGTTGTCACTTTGTTTGGCTATAGAGCTTTAGTTGGGCAGCTGTACATGTTTTGTGGAAGAAGAACTGAGCTTTGTGTGTGTGTGTGTGTGTGTGTGTGTTTGTGTTTGATAGAGAAAAAATGCTTTTGTATGCGTGCATGCCAATGGCCTCATATCTGCAGGTCCTTAATAAATGAGTGTTTATCCATGGCTGCTCAGCAGAGGTGAATTTAAACCTAATCAGTGTGTTCATTTGAGCTTTAGTTCCTCCTCATTATAATTCACCTGGGCAGTGCAGCTACTGGCTCCAACAACTAATATGGTTGGCAGAATGTTTTTATATGACTACATTCATTAGACAGCTGCAATTACATGTGACTTTGCAGATTCAGATACAACATACAATAACATCATCTTATAAAACTATTAACCTGTTAAGCACAACTCTTCTCTTGCACAATACTTGCACATGTACAGTTATACACAAGCTTATCATATTACACATTATTGCATATGGTGTATGTTTTAAATTTTTTTATTATATTCTATTTTATTTTATTGTACTTTAATCTTTCTCTACTCTTTGCACTATATTTCCCTTTGTTGCTGTGCTAAATTTTTATTTTAGCTACGGGGGATCAATAAATATCTTAAACAAACTGTTAAAAAGTTTACAAAGTAGCTTAAATGAACTCCACTAGCAGTAACATTAAAATGCTCCTTAGATGTTAATCAGTAATAGTAATCTCATAATATTTTTTTAAAACTCTGGTATTACTGTTTTTACTTAAATAAAGGATGTGAATAAAGGCTTAAACACAGAAAAATAATGTGATAAAGACAGGCATAAGGCACCAATAAGAAAAAAGAAATTATAGAAATAAAAAGAGGGTGAGAAATGGTATAAAATAGAAAGTATACGATATAGTGGGAAAAAAGGCTGAACGAAAAAGATAAAGAAAGGGAAAATGGAGAGAAATAAAAGAAATACGGAGAAAACAGGGACATTTCAGGGCTCCTAGCTTCTAATTGTGGTTAGGAGTGGTCGCTGTGAATGCCAAACTGAGAGCCGTAAGCCAAGCGGCCACAACAAATGCCAAAGAGGGACTCTCTCACTCATTTCTCTCCTACTCTCTTTCTCTCTGGGGCTTTCCGGAGCCCGCTGAGGCTCATTTTTCACTGGGCACCAGCGGCTGGTGGCCCCCATCTCATGCTAATAGAGCAGCCTTAAATAATGGATGTGCAGCGGATTACACACACACACACACACACACACTGGATTTCTTCAACTCCATGTCTTACTGCGTAGTCTTTCAAAACACAGCACATATATATTTTCCTTTATAACTTCATAACTTTATAACAATTAGCTGTTATATATTGTAAAAACCTTTACAGGTTCCCAGAGGCCAGGATGACATCTTCAAATGGAAAACACTTAATAAATAAATAATCAATAGATTGATGCTTGATATCCGACTAAAATGAGAAATATGTTAATAGAATTTTCTATTCGTTGATTATTTGAGTAAGAATTTAATTAAATCTGATAAATCTCATTTTAATTAGGAAAACTTTACTGCACACTCCACAGTTCAAGCATCTAACCTTCAACCACATAATCATAAAATTTAAGTTAAAACTTTGGTGTTTTCTTAACTGCAGAATAAATATTTTAAATTTAAGGGTTCCGTCAAAGCATCTCATTACAAATGTCAACTAAAGGGAGCATTGCACTGACTTAAATTCATTCCCTAGAGACTAATACAAACCTTATGATAACCACTATATGCCTAACCTTAACCTTTAACCAAGTCTTCACCCTAAAATTGAATGATTAACTTTGTAGGAACTTGCATTTTTGTGCCTACAAGGCTAAATCTGTGGTAACAGATTTATGCCATATGTCACATCCAAGTTACCAGTTTCTCAGTGGTCACTGCTGTTACCCACATTGTGTTCTCCGTGTAGTTTGCCAGCAGGTGGCAGCAGAGTTTGCGCCTCGAACACAAAACTGACTCTAGGGAGGCTGACATAACATCCCCATCTGTTGTTCCTTCCTGTAGCTTTGACATGAAACTTCAAATAAATTCCACAGCTCACATTTCTAGCTACGTACAAGACTATATCCCCAAGAGTTGGCCCAAGATCAGAGTAAAAAAAAAAAAAAAAAAAAATACTGCATACTGTATATCTAATGTAAGTTTATTTATTTAAAGCTGTCTGTCTGTGCGCCACAGGCTCCTTTGAGTGTGTTTGGACCCCTTTGGAAGGAGAGCAGAGACTTTCATGCTATGGCTCAAATTGAACATAACAACTGTCTGTTTGCTTGAGCTGTGATTTTATGGGTTAAAGGTCAGATGGTAGGGGCACCCGGATAGCTCACCTAGTAGAGCTAGATGTACCAAGGCTGAGTCCTTGCTGTGTGTCATCCCCTCTCTCTCCTCTTTCCTATCACTCTTCAGCTATGATGACAGGTGAACATTGTTTACATACAAATATTGTTTTCATTATTTTGTATGAAATAACATAATAAAATTGCTTTTATTTATCATTAAATATCTGGAAACGTTGCTTAACCCTTTATGAGATTGTCATGGAGATAGTACCTGAAAGTTCTGGAAAGAGGCGTTTCTTCTCTCCCCACCTTTTCAACTAATAAATCATTCCTTGGTTCCTGACTGCAGGGTTTATTTAAATCAAAGTCCTTTAAGGACAGATGACAGGATGTTTTGGTAACACTTGGCTCTAAGTGTGCAGCTGCCAAAAATATATTTATATGTGTTTATGTTTATGGTATTTTGGAGGACAGTCATTAAGGTTAAAGGTTAAAGTTGTACAAATACTTCGATATTATGACTTGTAGTGCCAGCACAGGGACGGAGAAGGGGAAGAAGTAGAACAGGGTAAGAAAAGGGCAAAGAAAAGAAGAATAGGATGAGAAGGATAAAGAGGAATTACCACTAAACTAGAGAGAGAGAGAGAGAGAGAGAGAGAGAGAGAGAGAGAGAGAGAGAGAGAGAGAGAGAACAAAATTCTCACTCACAATATCATCTTCTCTTGGCAGTATGGGTGTTTGGGTTTGATCTCCAGCTTCTGTACATCCTTGTATCTGATCTTTGGTCCTTTTCTGGTGCACCTGCACTTGTAAGCTGTTGAGAAATCACACACACACACACACACACACACACACACACACACACACACACACACACACACACACACACACAGGCATAAGACTGACTTTAATCATCAAATGGAAACATAATGAACTTGTAATGCCAGGGGATTTGAAAACAATGGAAATTGATCATGTGGAAACGGAACTGTGTGACAGATAACTATTCAAGTTAGACTCAGAATTACCTCCAGCTATAAAAACTGACAAAGATATTGACGAGACAGAAAAGTTACTTCTTTGTGATTTGTCAGCCAACTGGCTCTCAATCAGACTGCAGTTCATCTTGACAGCACACACAGACGAGGAGGGATTACCAGCAGTGCTGAAGTCCTGCAACTCACTGCTTCACAAACACCGTCTCCGTCACTCAGCTACTTAATTCATGTACTCGCACAATGCAGTACAACACAGTAAATGTTTTAATTACAGATAAAGTCATATATAAAGATGTTAAAAACAATACATTGTAACTCAAAGAGGAATGAATTAAGTTAGGCAGGGAGAACCTCTGGCTTTAACAGATAACCCCCACTTTTTATGCCACTTTTCTATAAATTAGTTTAGAAATCTGGGGAGAGATGCATGCACTGCTTTAACTTAGGCTACATCTATCTATACATTTATTCATTTCAGTCCAACATCTTCCTGAGGTCCAGTTTTCTAGTTGCTGTGACTTCATGCTGCTGAATAAAGGCAGAGGAAATGAGTTTTTGCTGGGTTGTATATTATGATAGGAGGTGATGACCTGGATAGTCCAAGGCTTCCTTCATCCATCACCTGCTATCTGTCCCCACCGCTGGCCACTTAATCTGTCACAAGACCCACAGTGGTGCCGGCACTCGGCACATACACACCGGACAACAAGGGCCAATAAAAGAACGGTGACACTGAGGTTAATATATCTGTGTATACCGTGTAATGGGGGTTTGGATGGAGGTAAACAGCTTAGACACTGCAGCCTATGGGAAGAGACTGTTTACTCATGTGTCCTGCCATCTAGCTGATGACAATAATATAACATTTAAGTGACATTGAAAGCTGAAAGCAAGCTGATGGTTTAAGTTATTAGTTTCCCCTCTTTTTCCCCAAAACACTACGAGTCCATCTAAGCAATATGTGTGTTCCAAAATTCCTAACATTATCCCAACAAGTTGACATTTGCAGGTACAACTCTTCCACTGAGTATATGTATACTACATTTAATATTTGCAGATCATTTTCCTCATTAAATCTCCCCCCCCCCACGAATATTGGCCTTAAACTATCTCAGCTACATATGGTGAGCTTCATTTGTCTTGGCAGACACACAGAGTCCCAGAGCAGCGTTCAGGGTGTAAGAAAGCTTGCAAATGTCAACTTCAGGCTCATGATGAGGTCAGATTTTTTAATACCACAGTTGAATTCATCATTACACTCTAGTCTCGAGAAGTTATCAGTGTTTACGGATAGAATAAGGTTAAGATTAAGAACAAAGTGCTGGATTGAGTGTTTTTGTGATCAGATTAAAACACATGCAGCTGGTATGAATAGGGCGATGTCAACATAGAGACGTAAACATGCAAGCAAACGCACCACTGAGACACTTTAAGTTGTTGTTTTCAGTCTGTGATGGAGATTTTGCGGATCTTTGACACCAACTTCACTCAACCCATATTCTTCCCTCAATGCGCACTAACAGAGCAAATGAGGCGTCACAAAAAACCATACATCCCTCCTCCACCTATTGTTTGTTACCCAGTTACATCACCATAGCTTAAGTGCAAAAATACCAACTTAAGATAACAATAAACAAATAAGAAAGCTTTAAGTTTACCTTCTGCGCTCAGGAAGTACAAGGCCACCACTAACAAAAGTAGCACCGCTGTGCACCGATGCATTTCTTCACAAGTTGTTTTTTTATTTTTTTTTTAAAGATCTGTTTTTCCTCAAAATCCTAGCTCCCCAAACGCTCTCTACGAGTGAACACACAGCAAAAGTCTGTCGAGGTGCAAATAATATCCACTTGCAGCGACTGTTGGATGGCAGAGCTGAAGGAGCGCTGAGGGCTTTCTGCTTTCTGGAGTCCCTTTGGAGCGCTGATTGTGCAACTCCGTCTGTGCGTCCTGAGCGCTTGGATGAACCTTCAATCACTCTTTTAGGTCTCTCTCTCTCTCTCTCTCTCTCTCTCTCTCTCTCTCTCTCTCTGCTGTGGAGAGGCAGGCAGCAGCTCTTTTAAAAGCAGCCCGCTGTCCCCTTCTCATTAATATGCACGGCCAGACAGCGAATCAAACACTTGCGGCCTTCGAGGGAGAAGTGGAGAACATGGAAAAGGAGGGAGGGAAGGAAAAAAAAAAGAAAAAGGAGAAGAAATACACACACTGTCCACCAAACCGAGGGTGGAGTGACGTCCGATTTGCTCGACGGTGTTGGCTGGTTTATGTTAGGCTCCCACTGTAACCAGCTTCTGTCCTCATTATAATAGCAGGAAACTTAATAGATTACCGTCATAACGAGAGGAATGCGACAGGACAACGGGCTTTAACTAGGCCTGATGGGAGTCTGTGCTGACTTTTATGTGTCCACTTATGTGGGTCAGCACATGAGACAGCACATAATCCCGACCAGTGGCAGAGGCCTGAAGTCTAGCAAGGTGTATTTAAATGGTTTGGACAGGTGTTCTTAAAGGCTGTATAAAACGGTTTCTGATTGGCTCCTCACTTTAAATATATGTAACAGTCTGAGCTCAGGGGTCCACTGCTGAATGCAAACTCAGTTTAAAGTTCCAGAAAGTTAATAAAGGAGCCCTTGATGGCTTTGATTTAAAAAAAAAAAAATGAAATTTAGTTCCCAGTGGTCAGAAATGAATTTTCTGGAACCTCAAACATAGTTCACGCCAACAGTTTAACCATGATTGTAAATCAGTACGCAGGTATCCATAGCAACAATACTTATTTCTGTTGCTACTTGCTTACTACTTGGACCTAGCCGCACCAAACGTGCAAAAAATTAAATAAAGAAACAGTAAAAACATACAGATAAACACAGGTTTTTTAGCCTCTGGTGAGTGGTAATGATGCAACACACTCTGCAATGCTCTGATATGTGGAAATAAGGATAAGACAGAGGCAACGAAGGGCCACAAACAGAGTGCAATTTCCTCAACATGGACCATTTTGGACACTTCAAAGAGTATTGCATATAGTTTCAACAGTGAATAGTCCGTGGATAATTCTCTGAAAATGAAGAGTAGATTAGACCACACCAGAAGAATTCTGAAATAAAAATATTGTCCCCCTATAAAATCAGCATATCCATATGTAAACAGTATCATCATAGTTTATATTTCCTTAAATAAAAAGAGGGGACAATTGTATTTTTCTTCCTACGGGACCAATCAATCAACAGCTTCAGGACCGTGTCACTGACCACAATGTTTGCTTTGTACTTTCTGTTCATTTAATTAAAGAACAGTTAAGTCTAATTCAGTGTCATTGTTCCTGTGCAAGGCTTGGTTGGTGATACTCTATTCTGTTCTGTGGATATGAATAAATGCAGCCATTGTATCTGGGGATGCCATCAGGCTGAACCATTGGTCTGTAAGAGATAGCCCTGAGAAGAAGGTCTGACCCCTCCCACCTGGGATGCTCTGACCACAGGACTAAACAGAATTCATCACTATCCTGCATCATGAGGGATTTGTATGTGTATGTGTGTCTGCCCTCTCTCTTTATGTGTGTTTGTGATCCCTCCCTGCCCTGAACACTGATGCAATCAGCTCCTGTCATCACTCAAACTGACGGCCATGAAATGTCTGTCTGCACCATGGACCTGTGTGTGTGTGTGTGTGTGTGTGTGTGTGTGTGTGTGTGTGTGTGTGTGCGTGTGCGTGTGTGTGCGGTGCGTGTGTGTGTGCGTGCAGTTTGTTCACGCCTGCATCCATATTGGTGAGCGTGTATCTATGTGAGTTCTAGCATGTACGTCTGTAAAATGCAGCTTAATGTGTAACTTTGCAGTTTCCATGCATGTGCAGCCTGAACTACCTTTATATCACCTCAGGTAATGTAACAGACAGTGTTGAATTTAATGTCTGGCTTTTAACTGCAATAACAAATCTGGGATCCAACCCCAAGGAACCACAAATGTTGTTTTCTATCTTAATATGGAGAGTCTTAACCAAAACCCTTCTTTGCTCCTCTGGCAGATGACAGGTAGAAATGACGCCAGCTACTATTTACAGCAAACTGTGACAGATTAAGATGTACGCGACCCCTGCAGGACACTGATGCTGTGCGCATCCATCTCAAGCCTTTTTGATCTCAGGATAAAAGACATCGGTGAGCTGTCTGTTCCAGTCCTCAGCTGAAGTGACTGATAATCAGTCGGACATCTGTTGTCTTCATCCATTAGATCACTTTAGCTTCACCGAATGACAAAGGAAGGGAAGAAATTGAAGGCAGGAATAGAAGTTAAAAGAAGTCTGGCTTGAAATGATGATGAAAATGACATCATGTGTCATTCATAATCAGTCAAAGATGGTGGTGGTTCAGAGACATCTTTAAGATTTTATTTTATGATCACTAACCAGAACCTCATTGAGAACATCTCAACAGTTATTTATATGTGTATTCCTATAAACATAAAAGGATATTCACTGGCAGCTTTAACAATAAACCATAGTGAACAGTAATAGAGAGGATAATTAGCTGATTTGTAGCCATATTTTTAACAGATGCAACCAGGAGGCTGGAGCCATGTTTTCAAACAAATAATCAGTAATGACATTTGGAAAGCCCCAAAGCAGTTGTTTCCAACCCCTTTTTTTCCTGTCTGATGAACTCAAGTACCCTTTCATCCACACCAATCCATTATTGAACTGGCTGTTAAATTCTTCCTCAACAATTTATCAGACAAATTTGAACTTTTTGACTCACTGACTAATTTCAAAATTTCATTCTACATCCTTGCGTTGTAAATGACAATAAATAACATTAAATCCTTGAATATTAAACCAGAGGTTATTTAACACTATTCATTAGATAAAAGTGGATACTTTAAAATACTTTTTTTCTTATAATACATACTGATCCTAGGGTTGTCACTGTTAAGGCTTGGTGTGTTGCTGTTTTTTTAACCAAGCCAAAATGGCTCTAGAAAAGGCAATGTTGGTCGGTTGGAAATGTAATAACTTTGGTAAACTGACTTTTCCATTAGCGCCATCATCAGGTCAAGATTTTAATTTGCTTTGATTTATGACTACAAAACTAATGACAGTCCCATCAGCCACAGCTGCACTTTATCTTTACTGTTAATTACCAAATGTTAGAAGGCTATCAAGCTAAATGAAGATGGTGCGCATGGTAAACATTATACCTGCTAAACCTTAGCTGGGAGCATGTTGGCATGCTGACAGGAGCTGTTTGCTCAAAGCACAGCCTCACGGAGCTGCAAGCATGGCTGCAGGCTCCTTCAGTAGGTTTGGACAAGTAAGCCTTTGCACCAGAGAGACAGAAGCTGGGCGTTTTCCACCATTCATCCATTACTTTCGTTGGTATCTACTTTGCTGCAAAATGTTATGTTAAGGGATTAAAAATGAGTTAGATTGGGGGAAATTAAGACGTGCTAGAAGTTTACTGGTTATTATGACAGTTACTGACATTTATATTTAGGGATAAAACAAAAGAATAGAAAATGTAATATCAAGTTCTTTTGCCAGCCTGAATCACTGTGATCTTCAAAAGATCACTGTCACAATAAACACTTCATATTCTGACACTTTGCAGAATAACAAGATTTTTCCTTTATTTGATCAAGTATCTTGGCTACACTGCCAGCCCCTCCGGCCACCTCTCTTAATTCTTTCAACATGACTGAATTCATCACAAAGAGAAGTACAGCGTCTCGCTACACAAACCTGGACTGCTTGCTAGGTTGTAAACTCCATTTGTCTCAGAGATCTAACCTGCACTGTGTCTAATGGCTTTTAGTGGACTTGGCAGCGGCGTGAGTGCAGACCTAATTCACAGGAAAATTGTACAGTTTACCCCAAAGTCAAACACGGCAGAGGGTGTGTGAAGTGTGTTGGGGCTGTTTAGTTTGAAATGATATGTGGTAACAGTGTGACAAGAGACAGAGTGAAGAGAGAGTGTATTTGTCAGTGATGTTTGTTGGCAGCCAGGCTGTAACTAAAGCACACAGAGCCTTTCAGTTTGTTTATACTCAAAAAAAAAAAAAGCTCAACATGGCCTC
This sequence comes from Dicentrarchus labrax, assembly GCF_905237075.1. Classification (NCBI taxonomy): domain Eukaryota; kingdom Metazoa; phylum Chordata; class Actinopteri; family Moronidae; genus Dicentrarchus; species Dicentrarchus labrax. The sequence goes on along the minus strand of NW_026136713.1, from coordinate 31,816,693 downwards.
CAAATTAACTGTGATATATGTTACTGAGGACATCTTTAACATGCGGGCCGGCTGAACTAAATCCCAAAGATACTCTTACGAATTAAGTCAAAGTTTCACTAACACGTTGGAGTTGTTGTCTCTGGTGATGTTACAGAGACAAACTTTAAAACCTTGACCTTTATTACCGCTGGAAGAACAGCACCTGCTTCCTCTTTTATGCCAGAAAGCATCACAACCTACCTCTTTGGTTGGAAAAGTGATATTTTAGTCATTTTAATGATTATTCATTAAGGATGGATTAACTCTGCATGAGGACACCTGAACCACGGGAGTGGACACCTGTTATTATTGTGTGTTTACTGTCCACTGTGTGTCTTTTGAAGTCAGGTAATTTTAGCTAATCCTCACTTCTGAGGGTATTTTGGGGTTAAGATGAGAGGAGTATGTTGGGAAGTAAGCAAGTAGCTTCAGAGTTATTAGGCTTATTTATTATTACAATAAATAAAACCATTGATTACTCTCAATAGGTGTGTTTTAAGCCATGGTAACATGTAAAATAAGTTTTTGATGAAAGGTTGTATTTTTCTGGAAGATTTTTATTATTCCGTAAAATAGTTTTGGTAAAGTAGCTTCAGGTAGATGCCCAATATCTATTGTAGAATTCTTACTCATTTGAATGTTGTCCCTGAGTTTGTCTGGGTTTCCTTCAGGTGCTCTTGTTCCCTCCAACAGTCTGAATACACAAACACACTGAGAGAAACTTGGAGCCGGCAGAGATACATGTAGACAGACAGGCAGGCAGGTGCTCAAGGTAATTGCAGGAAATAATGATGGTGTTTGGTTAATGCAGGCATGTAGGGACACTGCATACAGAGACACAGACAGGTGTGCAGATTCTGGGGAGTAATTACTGGTAATAATGGGATGCTAAGCAGCATTAACAGTTTTGCTGTTTCCCTGCGACACATTATTCCAGAAGCCATGAATAAACCAGTGAAATGAGAATATTCCTGTATGTACCATTACTGATTCTGTGTGTGTCGCTCAGACAAACAGAAAAATGGACGGACAGACTGAAAGGTGTGTACAGGCAGAGAGGCAGGCAGGTGTGAGAGGATAATTCCTCTCAGGTGATTGAGGTGGGGTGGAGGGTGAGGCTAACTGCCCTGGGCACAGATGTAATTGGTTTTTAAAGTGTCATGTTCACATCATGCTGTTTTCATCAGTTTACAGCCACCAGGTTAAATGGGTTTGTAGTAAGTGCATGGCTGGAGGTTAGATCTTTTTCCTTTTTTCCCTTCAGGTTAATTTCTTATTTCCATTTACAATAATGTATTTATTATTCACCATAGTGAAACACGTCTGTAAATTTCCACAATATTTATTTTTAGTCTGTTATTTTATTGTTTTTTATGTGCAAGAAATAAATGACAGTAACTACACTAGCAAAGCACATTTTTGACCAATGGACTGTTTGTGCAGCAACTGTACCGACTGTACGGATGAAGCTGTAGCAAGCTGACGTACACACCAAATGTTTGTGCGCAGTGTGTGTCTACCAGAAACTCTGCTTCTTTTTGTTATTTTCCTCTTGTTCCTCAAATGTTTTCAACTCGTACGATTGCATCTACGGCTAAATTCCCATCTAGGCTGAATTGGTTTCAACACACCGTTACACTGCTACATAACCATTGTAGCTGCATACATAAAATACAATGGACAACATTTCGATTCAAAATAATGTGGAAGTCAAAACTGAGTCTAGATCAGTACTCTGTGAGGCCCAATATAAAAATGCTCATGTAGAGTCCAAACTGAAAGAGACTATCCTTCCTGATACAGTCCTGAGTCTGAGTGAATATTATACACAGGCTACACTTGTGCAGTGACATAAAATTACCTGATGGGACACGAAAAGAACAGAGAAAGCAAACATGCCATCAGTTGTGGCTTGTTTGGATTTGCATGACTTCTACAAGAGACAGCCTGACAGGAAATAGTTTTACAGAAAGAGAGAGGAAGAGAGCACGTATGTGTGTGTACGCAGAGATTCCTATCCCTTACATCCATGTCAGTTAGCACGTAAACAGACAGGCTATTAGGGCTTAGCAGAGAGACGCACTGTCGGTCTGTTTTGACATACATCCCTGTACTAAAGTATGTGAGTGAACACAATGTCCACAGGGCTGGAGGTACATGAGAGCTCACCATGGTGAGACAACAGATACACAGCGTTTTGAAAATATCTGTGCAGAGATACATTTTACACAGGGTCAGGGGTTACACTGATAAAAACTTTGATCACTGAATACACCACTTACACTGATATACCAGGTGTATTAATGTACAGTAAGTGGAACAAATATTATACTATTATTAATATTAGACCAGAAAGGCAGAATAGCAGCAGGATTGTTTCTGTTTGGGAGTCTGTTGGTGTGTTAATGTGTGTAAAGGTCCCTGATGACAGGGATGTCAGGTCAACAGGAAAAATCAACCAAACCATCACACTCTGGCTCTGACTGCAATCAAATTCACCATGAAAGCAGCATATGTTCAGTCCCAGGACATGTCCTATTTTGAGGTATTTTATGACATTGATCCTGGCTTATGTTCATGTTATGTAATTTTTTACACCATATTAAGGCTGATTCTAAAAACTGACTGCTCATTCTGCTCACATCTAGGTTACGCTGGACACAGCTGATGGAGCACGGAAATTCTTAGAATAGAATAAGAGCAGTACCACATTACACGGAATGGAGGGAGGGACCACAGTACAGTGGGAACAGGACTAAATAAGGATGTTTATATACATATATAAATCTGCATAGAAGTGATAAAGTGATTTGCAATGTTTTTTTTTATTATTATATATTTAAATTTGTACAGCAAAAGACATTACAACAGTATAAAATGCTCCATAGTGGCATTGAGAGAATGCAGTGGTTATTACAGCCCATAACATAAACCCAACTGATTTTGCTCAGCGTATAGATCCTCATCAATGGCCTGAATTGCCAAACTTTATTTTGGAAAAACTATGTAAGGTAAATTTTTTGATGCTGTTTGAATTGTGCCATGAATTACATCTCTCGTCTTGCATGAAATACGTTACCAACACCAAAATGGCCGTCCCTTGTAATGTTATCTTACCTGATGTGTTTTATCCAGCGACTCCTGGTCCTTCTATCAGCTGGGGAGAACGAGCAAGACCTGTTGCTCGTGTGACTACATCCTGGTATGAAACACACAGGCATCGAAGCGTCAGTGGTTCTGGGTATCTTATGGAGAGAAAAAGTTATGACGTCACTTACTCAACTTCTGGGCGTGAAGTCGTACACGTCCAACAGTTCTACGAAAAAGTGCAACTTTTTTGACTTGCAAAATGATCGACACATCGTGTGTGTAATTCATGGCACAATTTAAACCTAAAATAATTTGCCTCTCGCCGTTAACTACCGCACATATTCTTTCAGAAATAAGGTCCCACAGGGGTCATAGTCCTCTGCTTTCACCTCATAGAAATGCTCCATTAAAAGTCAGGGCATCACCATGTCATGGCAGTTTAGCTGGCACTCGACATCTTGAGTAAATGGAGTGGACCTCTGAATATTTTTCAGGGTGATTTGGTGTTGCTATCCTTATTACTATATAAACCCCAAGCAATCATACTTCATCTCTTAGCTTGCAGCTAATTTAGAATTTGTTCCAGCTTGATGTGTTCCAGGTTTCTTTCAGGACTCCTGAGGGACTTCCAACAAAGAGACAAATAAATAAAAGAAACAGGTTTTTTTACCCTAGATACAATCACAACAGCAAAATGATCTATCCTTGAGCTGTAGATGAAGGCTGATATTTCATTAACAGAGCTATAACACTGTCAGCTGAACAGAGCTGAATATATAGTTTCAATGTGACCTGATCATTGGATTTGGAGCTGGTTTCAAGTACAGTATGGTTTATATAATTGGGCCAGTCTTATACTGGCTGAATGTGAGTAAGACAGCTGCACAAAAATACAATAAAATCCACCCTGCCCCCAGGCTCTCTCTGAACTTTGTTTTCGCATTATAACAATCACAACTGTCTTACGACTTAGGAAACCAGAGCTCCATTTGTGGTTGGGAACGGAAAGAGCTTCAGAGACTATAGCTTATAAAACCCTTTACACTGGGCTGTCCCAGACAAAATATGGCCACAACCTTTTGACGACCATCGACCATCTTGTACAGTATGACTTTCAATGAACTTGTACAGTTGTTGTTATTGCCCAGTGTACAGTGCCTTAACCAGCGGAAATATGTTCCTTTTATTCTTCAAGGCACACAGTTTTCTGCTGGAGTAAACGGAGTTCTACAAAACGGATGCAACAGAGGCTGGGATATTCACCATATATGCACCACATCCTTCTGCCAAAAAGTCTGCCACTGCCTGTGATAATCAGAGCTTATTTTCTCAAATTTGATAAAGTTCCTCCAGAGCCAAAGATAATACAGCTGCTCTCCAGCCTGAGTAGTACTCCCCCATGACTAGAAAACAGATTGGTATGCATGTTACCATTTAAGTCTAAGCCATAGTCAAAGATTATCTTGCAAAAACCGACTATTATGATGTGATATAAATCTGAAAATCTTATCTGGAGAAGGTAAAACAAGTTCATGCAAAGTGTGAACACACAGCATGCACTGATGTGATATATGAATGTGATCGGATTGTAGCCAAAGGTGGAAATACGATCAGTGTTCGTGAGAAAGTACAGCCCACAAAAACTGTCATGACTTGCCCTGAAGTTTGAATTATACTCAGCTGCAAAGACAACTGCAGCTCAAAGAACCTGTTTGTGTTTATTTTGCCTGCTACTGAAGAGTTGTAAAACATGAAGGGATGAGAGATGAGAACACAAACTTTACATAATGTTTCCTGACCCCAGTACCTGTGACTATACTGCCTCCCTGTCTGCTCGCCCACTTTGAGAAACAATGATGTTTTAATGTCTAAAACAACAACTTCTCTGCTTAGAGTACCATTTGTTATAGGGTTTGCAGGTCCCCCTTAAATTTCCCACTTACACTTCATTAAGGCTGATGGAAGAAAGGGAGACATTTTTTTGATAGTTTGTCATATTCATTTAGAAATAATGTCCAGTTCGAACTAATCACACAGTTTGGGGTAAAAGCAGTAATAAATAAAATGATTGGTCAACCTCCAGTCTGTGTGTGTGAAATCCGAACAAACACACTTGAAACACTTCAATTTGAGATCTGATGTATATCAATTCAGCTTTTCTCTCCTCTTGTTCTCCCCGTCTTTACAGCATCCACACAAAGTTTTCCTTGTACTCTTTTTTTCCCCCTTCTTCAGTCTACCTTTGTGTCTCCACATCTCTCCCTCATCCCAATCCTTTCTGTTGTTGCCAAGGCAGATGGAAGGTTTCAGTGAACAGATGCAGGAGAGATCTTATCCATGTGCTTCCCTGTGCAATATAAACGAGTCAGACTCTCTTGTGCTGTCCTAACATGAACCATGTTGCTTAACAAAACACACACGCACACACGGACAAGACTTTTCATGTTAAAAATGTGTTTTTTGTATGGGAGTTGTATGAGCTTGTAAAAAAAGATGTGTAGAACATACTGACATTGCTTGTAGGTATTGAGTGATTCATGCATGACATTTCTACAACCCGACTGCAACATTTATGACCTATGAGTTTTTAACATTGTGTTTTGTAACCACCTATTAATATAGAAAAGTTTGACATTCTGAGAAATATGCTTTCTTGTTGAAAGTTAGATGAGAAGATCAATACCACCCTCCTGTACAGTAAATATGAAGCTTCTGTCAGCAGCCAGTAGCACAAAGACTGGAAACGGGAAAATATCAGTCCTAGAAATCTCGGTGCCCTGTGAATAAATAATCTGGCATATAACTGCCAGTAAATGCAGCACTTTTTTCCACAAACTATCACACTAACTAATTTTGTGCACAACATACAAATACAACATTTGTCAGAAATTTCCAAAATAAAATAACTAAAAAACTCCTAAATGAATTTCTTTGGAAAACTTCTTGCTAAAAAAGGCAAAAGAGACTTCTATTTGAAGCATAATCTGATGAATCTTCTTATTTGACTGTGGATGAGAAAGCAAACCAGTTCAGTTTCTGTTCTTCACTAAACTGAGGAAAAGCTCTGCATAGTGAGTGAGAGAAAAGAAGAACTCTACATGGAGGTAAATAGCCGGATTGACATGGGAACACACAGATAAGAAACACATGCAGGTAGAAATAAAGAGGACAGACCAAATGACCCAGAAATGTAAATGGATGAAACCAGAGCGGAAGCAGCAATGATCCAGACTCCATTGATAACAAAGATTAACAATACTCATTCGTGGAGATAAAACACACACACACACACACACACACACACACACACACACACACACACACACACACACACACACACACACACACACACACACACACACACACACACACACACAGATATGAGGGTGCCTGCCTCTGGCCAAAACACTATACTGTCCAACTCCTCTCTAAATAAACAGCAGTTAAGAGTCTGGTGCTAATGAAGCTGCAGAGCTGCAATTCTGCCAATGTTCTCCCGAATGATGGAACATAAACACAGAATCCTTTTCAGACAGGATCTAAAACATGTCCTCTTACCAACACCACCACAACCTTTCAACTCCCTTTCTCTTTTTTATGTACCCTGTTCGGTTCGTCACGTTTGGTTGTCACATTAGAACATATTAAAAGGGGCGTTAATGGCTTTTATTAACCTCTACTGGTCCACAGTAGGTATTACAACAGCATAAACAGAACATGCCTCCTTTATGGTTCCAGCAACATAATATGAAGAATTCCATATATAACAATATAGCAGATTGCAAATGTACCCTCAGCACTGAAATGTTCATTACTCCAGTTATTTCACTTGGTCTTGTCTCTGCATAATCCTGTGGACCACGACAATGTCTCAGATAGTTGTGTTTGGAAACTTGAAGCTTGAAACTTGAAGCATACATACATGGTCAGAAATCTTCAATAATAAAGCAGTAACATTGCCTACTTCTAAAACTCTTCACTGTCATGAAAACAGGGGAAATATACGGGAAGATTGACATTATCACTGAGAATTACAATTGCCCTCATCGCTGTTTCCAATCACTAATTAAATCAATCACCACGGGCTAAAGGCCAATTCAAACACCATTTTTGTCATGTTTCTTCTTTCCAATAACAGCCACATGCGTCCGTCTGTGTCTGTCTTTGACTCACGTTTGAATCCATGATTCACCAAAACACAGTGATTACTGCTGATTAGAAAGTAATTTTGTTGAGGTAATTTCAGTCATATTAAATCAAACTAATTATTTGATGTTTTCTCTGTGAGTCAGTGAGTAAGAACCAGGAGGTGCTTGTCACACAGAGAAATGTCACAACAGCAGCTGTGTCAGCTTCCCTCATAATAGTTAATAAAAAGGTTACATATCATTCTTTAACAATTGGACAGTTGTGTCTATGATATAGGAATAAAACCTTAGATCAGTCTCTTTTAGTGCTTGAATATACTGTATTATTTTACATTTTACATACATTCATGCATCACATCACATTACCTCTTTATCAGAGGTAAACTAATATCCAGACAATACGAAGACTTTTAAACCATACTTGAAAAAAACAAATAATGTGTGTAATAAAATTGTCGTTAAAATGTTGCTTCAAAGTGGGATTTAAAATAATAATGACTGTATTCTAAAAAGAAACTGAATTATATGAAAATATGTAAGAGTTAGTCATCAAGTCTCTTAAAACATGTGTGCTGTCAGTCATTCATAAAGGGTTGATGCCCTCTTTTTTCCCAATAATAAAGTTAACTAGCATTAAAATGGAAAATAAATCATCCGGGAGGTTTCTGCGTTTGTGCAGCGGCAGAGCCGTTTAGTTCAGCATGATATTTGAATGTAGGAAAAAAATCTCTGTCACAAGACTTGATGAGACTTTGTGTCACGCATTTTTACAATGACCTGAAAGTGTGACAGGAAAAATTACACTTATCCATGAGTGTGTCTAAACGGAGGAGAACGCCTAGTTGCATTTATTAGAGGGGCTGCAAGGACTAAAAACGTTAATTTCCAACTGATTCAAGCCAGAAGCTCAAGTGTTGGATGTGCACTTTCAAATACACCAGTTGTTTTCACGTGCTAAGAATGCACTCAGGAGGCTCGGCTCATCGTTAGATCAGTACACACTTGATTTGTTATTATGAACATAAACAGTGGAGAAACTGGCTTATTTCTGTGGTTTCTGGAGCAGCAGGAGTAGAAGGAAAAAGGTTGTCATTATATGTCATAACTCTCACTGCATTTTAATCTGTTCCTGGTTTTATTCTACTTCTGATTCTGATTTTATCATGTTAATTGCTTTAAGTTTCCCTTTTTCTTTAGTCTTGCCTTCTGTGTATTATTGCACTATTGTATCACATTACATACTATTGCAGTTTATACTATTCCTTTCATGTATACCTGTATAAGGCTGATTCTAAACCCATCTCAACCCATGTTGTTTTTAAATGTGCTATATAAAACTATAAAAAACTGACTTGACTTGACTGTTTAGCTTAGCCTAGCACAAAGTCTGGAAACTGGTAAACAGCTAGCCTGTGGCTGTATGAAGGTAACAAAATTCTGACAGTACACGAGACCGATAAAAATCAAATCATGTTCATCCGGCTCCTCCTAGTGCTCCTGATGGCATTTGCAAGAACCCACCGTGTCGGAATGAAAACAACCAATCAGAGCGTAGAAAGTGGTCAAATATCAATGCTTCGGGTTGGTGGCTGTTGAGTCTCATTTCCTGGTCATCGGTATTTGACGATATTCTCACAGAATATCTGCCCCATGTACTACTGTCAGGATATAGTGAAAGTTTCAGAAAATAGGACAAAAAAAGTTACTTAATAATAATAATAAACATTGCCTACTGCAGCTATTAGACACATTTTAAGCTACTAAAACTGCTGAATTATAAAAAATGGATTTGTAAACAACCTCACTCAACTGGCTTGTTTGGCTTTGTTAAACAAGTCAGACAGGCTGCACCTCTAAACTGTGCTAAACAAAGTAGGCAAAGAACAACCATCTGATCTGTACAGTAATTACGGAGCATGTTGGTGCATCGCCCAAGGCCTCCATACTGTCATTAACATTGACTGTATCTAAAGTCCTCAACATTCCTGACTGCTTTGTCTTGCACACATCTGAGCTTGATAGCTCAGATGCTCAATAGCTTGATGTTTAAGATAGGTGTCATCTCTGAAATCTCCACCCATTTGTTACTTTGCTGACCTTTAAGAAAAACACTGAGGTGCTTTAAGCTGACTGTCAGACTCTTGTTGCTCTCAGCGATCCCCACTGAAAACCATTATCATCATGAAAGAGGCCCTAGATACACAAACAGGTAGCCTGGAGTTACATGTTACAATATTAGTGACAGATATATTTTCAGTGTAGGCTGTACATGTACGTACACATAAAGGCTGAGAACATGATATAGGTCACCAAGCTAATGCTGGCACGAGACAAGGTGCACGCCCATGGAAACGTGACCAGACTCCTGAATAATTAAGGTGTCATGTAAAGGGATAGCTCTGAGATCTCACGCACAGAAAGGCCTTTCAATCTGGAGCTCGAGGACATACATTGGGGCGCTGGCGAAGACGAGGACATAGAAGCTGAATGAATAGAGAGGAGTCTCTGATGTACTGCGGGTCTACAAATTGAGCTATCTACTGCACACATATAGCTCTGATGTCCTGACATTGGACAACTATTATGAAAAATAAAGACTTCATCACGTATTAAAACATCTACTTCAGATTCTCAGTTTCTGACCAGTTTCCACACAGTAAACAACAAAAGATTGCTTTCTTTCACAGGACAATGATTAAATGTACAACAAGGAGTTCTACATTTAATACTGATGCCTTTATATGACCTACATAAACAAAAGACCATCAGTGAGAAGATTGGCTGTTTCTATCAATCCCCTTGAAATCAATGAAAGTTGGGGCACCCTGGTAGCTCACCTGGTACAGCTGGCGCCCTAAAAAAAAAAAAAATCTATGAAACTAGGAGGTAGAAGTTACCACATTTGTCCCAAGTGGACACCAGAATCAGCACAAAAGGAATAAAAAAGATAGCTAATGGTTAATTTAAGGCAATTCAAACAACTTGAATTATACTTGGTCTTGATTTAGACAACTTAAAACAACTTGGATAATGTTGAGATTTTAGTAGAGTGTGAAAGAGTTCTTTAACCTGGAAACAGAATCTTAACTCGGCAGTTTCAGAGATTTCAATTGCATGTCACCATCTTTCTCATTATACAACACCATGTAATCACATGACTGAGTTTCCATACTCGGGTCACACGATGACACACGACTCCATTTTCCATGGAAGACCATGAAAGAAGAAAAAGTGGATTTTAATTTAACTCAAACACAAAATGTAACACATCATTTTGTGTTTGAGTTAAATTAAACAAACCACGGACGTCTGCAAATGTTGCTCAAAGCAGATTTAGTTCGTTTTAGGGGCCATCAAAGAAAACATATTCTTATTTCCTTTGATATCTTTCAAGTGAGCCACAGAGAGCCCTCTGTTGATCTGACTGTCTGTTCTAGATGTTTGAGTTCAGCAGCTTTGCATTGTGTTCATTATGTATTAATGAGGCCAGTTAATTATTTACCAGTTTGTCCTTGTTGACTCTGACCACAGTGACCTTAACGTATGTGAGTCACACTTCAGAAGGAAGGCACCTGGGACCTATTTAACACGTGTGCCGCTCAAACACATGCACAGGTAAACGGACTCGCTCGTGGAAGCGTGCGAGTACACATACTGACACCTGAGACATCCTGCTGTTATAGGTCAAAGATAGCTTCTCAACTCTCAAAGCAACAAGTAATTCATTCCGTCATCCAGCTACTAACAACTTCAACTCTGAACTCGCTGAGACAGACCTACAACAAAGACCAGCGGAGGTGAGGAGAGAGGGAGCATCACAGCCTCCAGATGAAAACAATGCTACTGAGCTGCAGGTACAACCTGGAGAGACAGATAAGAGACTGTTTTTACCTACACACTCATTCATCTTCTTCCATTCACACAAACACACACTAACATGGATGAACTGGTTCACACAGGCCAGAAAATCGGGACATGCAGGGGAGGAGGTCCCTTCCAGAAATATGCATTAAATATTCAGAACTTTCATAATATTCAGTATCTTTTCATTGAATGTGTCTAAATGTATCTTTATCTTTTCATCCCTTTATGTTTTTTCTTATTAGAAAAAAGTTAAGATAGGGTTATTAAAATGGATTACTGTAATGTGTGGTGAATAATAATAATAATAATTGCTGCAAAAGAAAGTTGGTCCATCTGTACTGAACTGCAGGAGCTGAAGGATGTTACGAAAGAGACACACACTCACCTCCCACTGACCCAGAGCAAGGAGCTGAATTTGAATATCAAACACAAGCACACACACAAATGAAATGTTATGCCGTTGTACAAATATACAGTCAGAAATGCACGTATGCAGACACACGCAACACACAAACACACACACTTCCAGGAGTTCAGTTCAGAAGTTTGCTTTTGAAACAAGCCTAATACCACTTGCTGTGCTGAGATTTCTACTTTGGCATTAAAACAGTCACCTTCAGCCTGGACTGTGTCTGAGAGAGAGAAAGAGAGAGAGAGAGAGAGAGAGAGAGAGAGAGAGAGAGAGAGAGAGAGAGAGAGAGAGAGAGAGAGAGAGCGAGTCCCTTGGCATACAAACTCAACCGGCATCCAAGCAACTGCTATTGACCAACTGTGGAAACTATTTGTGAATGAGACGCCGCTGAGTCCTAAGACACACACATACACACACAAATGTGAGCATGCAGAAATGTCTGCATATGAACATACTGATATATACACACATATACATGAACAGACAGCTGACACGCATGCCCAGAAACACTGAGACATGTACACATGCACACTTGCACACTTGCATGGCTGAAACACACACACTACATCCAAATGGCTGGTTTGTGCAGACATTGTGTTTCAAGAGCACACACACACACACACACACACACACACACACACACACACAGACCCTTGTCCTGAGACAGTCCTCTCAGAAGGGAATGGGACAATTTTGTTCGGTCTATAAAGGCGGCTTTGTGTCCCGACTATCTGCTAAACACACACAAACAAACCTAATGATGGCATTGTGTCCACATTTTAAGACACACTCACACATCAACAGAGGGACCAGCTGCTTTGTACCCTCATTATGTAGCGGTTAGGCTCAGGCTACTTGGGATTGCAAACACGGGCCAAGCAGATGTCCACTAGCCCGGCAGTCACACACAGACACACATAAACACACACACAACCTTACCTGAGAGAGGAGTGTGAAGACACACTCCTCTCTCAGGTAAGGTTTCTGGGGAAATACATGTATCATACACTCACAAAAAGTGATGTACACACATTCCCAGTGAAGAGAGAAACTTGTTAAAAAACGAGAAAGAGGAAATAATATCCAACATGTGGCCGTACCGTCTACAGTAGGCACGTCCATACCAGTACCCCTGAAATTCTACCACTCTCGATACCTAACTTGATACCACGGTAGAACACAAAAAAATAAATCCCATGTACTTCAATGTACACTTCTTTACAAAAAAAACAAACAAACTAAAAATGTAAAAAATTACATTGGAATGTGACCTTCAAGAAGTTTTAACCTTTTTTTTTTCTTCACGTAGCACAAATGCTCTTTCTGACTGTTGGTCTCAAAGAAATATCATCCAAACGTTTTAACATGCATTTGTCCTGTTCCTGCACCAAACACGATTAATAAAACTCATCCATTGTTATTATTCTTTGCCACCTGAAATAAAAACGTTTCTGAGCTTTTACGACACAGAACTGAGGAGAATATTTACTAAGTCTGGACCAAATCACCATCAGGGGAGCATAGTGCCCATGTGGAAAGTAATGGTGTGCAAAATGTGCTGTCTACTGCTGAACTCGGAACATAAGTTGAAGAGTGCAAGTAGTAGTTTATATTTACTGACATGGTGACAGAAATCCAGTCCAAATAAAACAAAAAAAATGATTACATCAGACAGCGCTGATCACAATGTAAGCTGCATGTGTGTACTGTGACTTGCAACACTGTAACATTAACATCAAACACAGTTAGTTCGTACATTGTTTGGCTAACAGCTCATGTCTGTATATGGTACATTGGCTGTTTGAGGCAAATAAACATAGACTGCAAAAAACATCTCAGTGGTCAAATACTCACTCACTCATACTAATCTTAATTATGGGATGATTTTCTTTGAACAATATATAATAAGATATAATAATCAATAACATCTTTTACATTCTTGTTTCTCTTTCAGCATCAAGTATTGTTCTGTCTTTGCTTTATTTTTCCCCCTAACCCATGACCCATTAATTAGACCCATTAAGGTTTGACATACTGATAAGATAATGAGACCTGTTGTCTGATGTTAGCGCTCCTGCTCACCTCTGTAGGTTCACGTTATATATGCATGAGTCTCACAGAATATAGAGGAGCGTAGGCAGTGCTGGACGCAGCAGGAATGCAATGCACAAGACTTTCGGCCACTGCTGACGTTCATAATCATGTTTGTTCATGAGTCACGAGAGGGCAAAGAAGAACATAAAAAGATCTGAAGAATGAGAAGGAAGAACAAAAGATTCAGCTTCTGTGTTGAGTCAGTGCTCTGTTGTTTCTTCTCTTTCTGATTTGACTGAATGTGAATCTCTATTAAATCTGAGTCACTCTGACGCTTTCATGTGGCTTCTGGCTGGATGGTAAACAATTTCACGTTGAACAAAAAGTCCTTTTCTTTCCCCTGCGACGACTGTGTAAAGCGATTGACGTACTTCGGAGTCGGTCCACGCCTACTCGGCACGCATAGTTCTTCATGACACACTTTTAGCTGCTCATCGAGTCTGAGTGGGAAGTTTCATGGCAGTTCAGCCATTCACCATCTTATCTTTGCCAACATCTTCGCAACATATTTCCATGCAGACAGTCAAGAACTTGACCAAAGGAAGGAAGTTGAGGAAGTCAACCCACATAAGCATATAGTTTGGACTATACCAGACAAAAACCCTGCAGAGAATTCTGGATGTGAGAGTTTTATGGCAGGGTGGGATGTGAAATACCAGATAGGGGCCAGATTCAGCCCACAGAGGCCATGAGATCAGGGTAAATGTCTTGGAAACCGGAATGAGAATGTGTCTTTAAAATCACTTTCTGAGAAGCCTGACACATTTCCGAGAGTTTCCGCCACGTACTTGATAAGTTTAACCACAGCGCCATGAATTCTAACAGAAGGCACACTAGATGCATCACTACCTAATTTCACCGACGCCACAATTGCCTCTGGGGAGACGAGACAAGGTGAATGGAGTCGCCAAGTAGTGAGGAGACAACTCGATCCATCCTGGGCTGCTGTCCTGTGGAAGGGCACCACGGGCTGCTGCTGGAGCCAGACGGGACCTGATGTGCTTTTCCTGAGCTGCCTCAGGGAGCTGCAGCATGGGTTGGCTTTTTGATGAGGAGAAAACTACTTCACTGTTTGTTTCACATCCTTACATCCAGTTTGTTTTAAATGTATTTGAAGTGAGAAAAGGTTTGTGTGACTGTATACATTAGAATAATACAGTAATAAGGTATTATGTATATGTTATTAGATATTACTAATTAGAAAAAATAGTAATTAATAATTAGATAGACCTTCGTAATAAATTAATAATATTTTATAATAATACTATTAATAATATTAGGCATATGTATTTTTTTATTATGTTCCATTAATTTCATAAATTAAACTAGAAATCTGACAAGGTCTTCTGGGCTTTAAGGAATTGTGATGGGCATTTTCACTGTTTTCTGAATCTGTAGACCAAATAATTGGCAGACTGAGTGATGATGCAAATGATCGTTAGTTGCAGCCCGGAAACAGATTATGCTAATAGGTGGTTTTAAATAAAGCACATGCAAGCATTATGGGGTGGCTCTTTGGAAGAGTAGCTTGTGCTCAGTCTAGTGGAGTCACAGTCTGCTATCTCCAGCTATGCACACTACTAATGTGAGTGCATTCAGAAGGTTTATGCAATGTTTACATGCTTTGAACTGCCTCATTTCATCCACATGGTTTTCATTTCAGTGTTTAAAAGAAAAAAAAATATTGGAAGAAGTTTTCTTGTGCCCTGAGTGGATGAATGACAGAGGGATTAATGTGCATAGTGTACATACCCCAACAGTGATTCCCAGATATCAGTCTTCTCCCAAGTAATCATCTTAGTGATGAGATCTGGGGCTTCCTAATAGAGAATAAGAGGGAAAAATGAGTTTGTCAGATACTGTATACCTGACAGCATGGGCTCTGTGTCTGAAGGAGCCTATATGGTACTTTTCGTAATTGAATAGGCATTTGGATTCAGAAATAGAGCACATTTATAGGAACCTTTCATTTCCAGCTATAATCTTTGGTACACCCAATTTGATCACAATCAGAAATTAACAAGTGACAAAGTATGACTCAGTTACAGCAGTGGGTTTCAGTTGAACATTCAGTTGCTCATAGCAACCACGACTGAAACAGCAGTTTAACGGACAATTAAATCCACCATTTTGTCAAACAGGCATCTTCTATCTCCTCAAATGCACTCGGAGGAACATTATCTGAAGGTACTCTTTTTTTTAATGATAGCTGTTTGTGCTTCCTCATTTGTAATTTAGCTTTTCTGCTGTCAGTTTACTGCTAACCAAGCTAGACTTTATCCTAGCTTTCTTAGCCTGATCAGATCTAGTTCGTAAGACATGTTGTAAGACCATGTCGGAAAGGGGTCAGTGTGCGACTTCCTCAGTTTGGTATGCCCTGTGACCCAAACAATTACTGTCAAAATACTCTATTTATGTCTTGTCACTTTTGGGATTGTGCCGGTTGTTCAGTTATAGCATGTTAGTCAGCTTAGCCCGGTTGGCCAAAATCATGAGTCGCCATCATCCGAAAGGCAAACACAAATGAAGGACCAGAGCTGGAGGATCCTCCCTTGATATCCCCTGTATGCAAGCGTTAGGTTTTCCCAATTAGTTATAATGAAAAAGGACAAAGATTAATGTATAGGATGAAAACTGTATGCTGACAACTGAAGTCGGATATGTCTATGGATACAAATGTAATTTAAATGGAATCACCCAACCAACGTTTCAATTAGCCGAACAAGAGAAAAACAGACCTGCGGGCAGATTCGGAGCATGCCAAATCTATAATGTTATAGGAGTGTATATCGCTGTAGATTTATACTCGATCATAGAGAATACAGAATTTAAACAAATGGTCAAAGTGCCACTACAATGTGCCTTCATGTATGTATTTTAGTCTGTCCATTTTGGCTGCCCAGTATTCATGAGTGCAAGTGTCAGTTGTTCAACAATGATCAACTGCACCGGCAGTTGCACTCACCACTGATAGATGGACACCCAAGACTACAGTGATACCTCACAGTGTCGGCCCACTACATCACTGCCGAGAGGGAAATCGGTAACCTCAACCCATCTCTTAACAGCATACAAACATGCACCTGGTAGAGAAACTAAAAGAGGTAGCATCAGAGTAGATTATGTATTTCATACTACGGGTCAGACTCTTACCATTGAGCATTACTGACATTTATATTATTTATTTTTTCTTATTGACAATATGGCAGTAATTGTGTGCTTTAATTGATCGAGTACAGATTGTGGGCATTAGGGCACTGTTGGATGGGGATAACAGCATTTTCAGACATCTTTCATGGAAGACTTTTACAGTGTTGCACTCCGTTGTTCACATCAACAGTGAAAGAAATAGTTGTGTCAAGAATGAAACAAGAGCTAGAAAGAGACGTTCTCACCTCCACACAGCTGACCAATCAGGGAGTGCAGTGAACGGGTTGGTGCAGTGGGTGTGAATAATGGATAGTCCGTTTCGGAAAGTTACAGATATGGTTGGACCCAGGCCACCCTAAAGCGTGGAAAGGGTTGGGGTAAGGGTGTTTCTAAAACTATTCGGCCATCTAATAAGCAGTTCTGATGGAGAATGCTGACCCTTTATTGTGTTGCTAATACGACATTATACGTTTATTTGCTGCTAACTGTTATATAGTCACCTTTTTACTTTACTCTTGTGGAGTCTATTTTCTTTATTTACTCAGGAAGGGACAGTGTCACTCAGCAATTTTATACTTTGGGAAATTTTGTTTCCTTGTAAATTCATTTTTACAGAATCTTCAGCCGACCTATTGTTTATGGTCTCATCTTTTTCTGATTCATAGTCACTATCACTCAATTTGTTGTATGTGGGTGTGGAGGAAGACTGATGTGTCTTATGCAGCATGTTCTATGTTTACTGCTGTTGGTTTGTATTGCTCCGGTTTTTTATGATGATTCTGTTTTATGTTTTAATGCTTCTTTTGTTTTAAAGTTTCTTTTATGATTGATGCTTTTCTCATTTTGCAACTGTTTTATGTCATGTGTGCTCGTATTGCCTGTGTGCTGTACATTTGTAAATTTATTGAGTAACAGCGGTGCGGAGTCCAAAACTAATTTATAAAGTATACTTTTATCTTGTCCAACATTGTTTTCGCAATATACAACAGCTGTTATCCTCGATATTTGTGGGAAGTGCTTTTAGCTTGCTGCTGTGCATCCACACACACACACACACACACACACAATGAGGGCAGAAGAATGTTTCTTCTCAGAGTGCCAAAACCAGATTAATACTTCCCACAGTTGCTTCACTGTAGTTCGTGCATCTTGCTGGCCTAGTCATTCCGCTCTAAAAAGTGCATAAATGTATCAATTGAACATTTTGAGAAATATAGATGAGGTCTGACACCTTTAGTGTACAGTATGGTGAAAATATTTTCAAAAACAAGCCATATCGATAGTTCTGAGTCAACATATTCGAAGGATTTCATACTGAAAAATGCCAATGAATACTTCATCAGCAGAATAAATTGGAGAAAATCTGAGGAACAGTCACACTGAGAGAAAACGCTGATTTGGAACAGACAAGTTAAAGCACGATTCACTGTTATGTCTTCATATTCAAATAAAATAATTAGTGAGAATCTCCTTGTATTCATATCCTGAGAATGTATGTAAAAAAAATCAATTAATAGTGAATGTGCAAACTTGATGTTGGCATGGTAGTGCCGGAACAGCCTAACATAGAGAAGCAGCCACACTTTTTGCAATAAGTAAAGACACTGTGTGCATGGCGTCGATAACACAAACAGCAACTAAAATGTCTGTTTTGCAAAGGAAAATATCCACCCAGCAGTCACAGTGTCTGTGAGGAAATGTGACATTACGCAGATGATGATAGTAATTACCGTGATTTTCACTTTGCAAAATTGCATTGTTTGTGTTTTGTAGGTGGAGATTCCTGAACATGTACAGTACAATAAGAACATTTAGAGGATGCAGGATATTCTGAGTGCAACATACTATTACAAGATATATAAAAATGAAGGTGCCCATCATTTTAATAACTGTAGGTATGTCTGTGAAGGCTTGTTCAGGCATGTCTGAATGTACGACACTGTCACTGCAATTCTGTTTATCTAAACAGGAAAAGAAACAAAGAGAAAATTATGTGTTTTTAAAAAAAAAAATCTACTTCTCTCCACAAAAGTTTAAACAACTGAAGATAGGAGCAGGACCGCTATATTGGACAGCATTAGTTTTAACTAGGTGAAGCTAATAAACTGGCAACTGTGTGTATATATTATTTATATATTTCAGTTCAATTTGTTTGACATGTGAGCACACTCACAGTGCTGATGTGTGAATGGCTTCACCTGAAATATACCAAAACTTAAATCCGGCTAAATGAGCTATCATTTTATGTTATCAAACATCCACTTTTTTTTAAGTAAATGGCAAGTGCTAAGACCAGGAGACAATGGATTACTCTCTCAAATTACGCTGTTTGACAAAATAAAAAAAGAAATCATTTATTTTAAGCATGACAATATGAGAATAATGTTTCATAAATTGGTGGTTGGTATCGTGCAACCAGAATCCTTTCACGTCTTCAAGTTACCCAACCTTTATAAACTCCTGGTTGTCATCATAATGACATGCTTGCTGGAGGTTTAATCACCTGTCATCTCTAAACAATGGCGTTTATATAAGTGTGTGTGTCCATCTGTGTGCAGTGACAGTGTGTGTGGTTGTGTCATCTAGCTGAGGTGTTCATTGAGGATGACTCCAAACTGGAGATTGTGTGCCAGAGGTTATTTGTTAAAAAAAAACAAAACCCACTCATTTCACGAGGTAATTACAGACTGTGCTATTTCCTCAGGGAGGATTCCTGAAAAGACCAAGGAGTCTTACACAAGAGGACATGTCTCTGACGCACACGCATAGATTACTGCCTGGAGCTTATACTTCCACTATCACTACCCTCCAAGAGATAGGTATGTTACAAATGGTAAATGGATCTGTACTTGTATAGCGCCTTTCTCAAAGCGCTTTTACACTACGTGCCACATTCACCCTTTCACACACATTCACTCAGTGATGGCAAAGTCCATCGAACAGAAACTAACATTCATACACACTCACACACCGATGCACGGCATCGGGAGCAATTCGGGGTTCAGTATCTTGCTCAAGGATACTTCGACATGTGGCACCAGGAGCCGGGGATCGAACCCACAACCTTCCGATTGAGGAACGACCTGCTCTGCCTCTGAGCCACAGCCGCCCCCGCACAGCATTGAGGGTTATCACATTTTTCCAGGTTACATGAGAAAGAAGAGCATCAGCCTGTATGAGGAAAAAGATCTGTAGGTGGAGATTCCTGGACATGTACAATTTAAGAGGGTGAGTGAAAATTCATAAGAATCAAGAGAATGCCCGATATAACAACCCACAGTAACTGTAGGGCTGGTATTAGCCTGCCGGTGAGCAATACCTGTTTTTTTAGCACCTGGGGTTTAGGTCGGGTCAATCTTTCCTCGTGTTTTCATGTAAGTGCCATTTTACAAGGCAGGGATGCTGCCATATGCGCTTTTTACTCAAGTGTAGCTTCTGTCGTAAAGGCCTGACTGGTGGACCGCTTCAGATGCCGGTTCATGCAGCAGGTTCTGGACTCCTTTCCGGACCGCCAACTGTAAAAACAGTCCAAGTGGTTACAAACTGAATTTTGGGACCTTATGTGCAGGTGTGTGCCTTTTTAATTCAGGTCCAATCAGTTAAATAGACCTTTTTCACTGCAGACATTTTGACTTGTCATTGCAGGCAGAAAAAGTATGTGAGAAACAAATGTCATTAACAATGACTCAGTACATAATCTGTAAATATGTAATCAGATTTGTAAATGGGTAAAAAAAAATCCACAAATCTGTATTCAGATATACAAGTGTGTTGAGATTTGTAAATGTGTGGACAAATCTGTAAATGCAGACATACATATTAATGGATGAGTGTGGAGATTTGTGTTTGTGAGGAGAAATGTCTCTGTGCGCCTCAGTAGCCACGCCCACTTCTGTCTGAAGAAAGCCCCAAGGGAATAAGCAATTTACAGCAGCTTGGAAAATGTACATGGACCGGCACTGAACAACAACAGGGGATTCAGAAGAGTGAGAGGGAGGACGGGCATCAGCATTTAACTCTGAAGGCCTGAGCGGGGGATACGGCGGGGTCATCTCGGGGGTGCCAGGAGTCAAATCCGGCAAGAAAACCACCTGGGCTTCGCTGTCATCGGACTTGGAAGCTGTTCGGCCAGCTGTATTAACACCGTGCTCAGCTAGCTACAGTACCCAGCTACAGTAAACTAGCTAGCTGCATACTTTGGCAACAACAATGCAAATAATAATAAAACAAATCTGAATACGCACACACAGATTCTGAACACACATTTGCAGATTCCTGTACAGATTCTTTTATACATTTACAAAATCTGATTACACACACATAAATAGTTTTGCTGCATGCTCTCAAATAAAGACAGGAAAATCCCCCCAGAGATTTTGGTATTTGCACACCTGCACAGGTGTTTTCACACTGATAAATGATCAAAATCTTCTTAGGACTAAAAATATAAATAAATCAATTTTTTCCCCGCATTATGGGCTGGTTTGTGCAGATTGATGGCCAGCAAAGTAAATTTGATCCATTTCAAATCAAATCTATGACACAATAAAGTACAAAAAGTGACGGGGTCTGGGTAATTTCAGGCACATATATGGTCCATATGCATACAGTACATTATACATAAATATCTCAGCAAGCCTTACTCTTTCCCACAGCAGGACTTATTTCCTCTTCTCCCTTCTCCCATCTTTTTCTCTCTTTCACACACACATTAACACACAAAGTCCACCTCACGTGCATCCACATTCATCAGCTTCTCCTCCGTCCCAGGAGAGCTCGGCTTTGCGTGCACGGTCATCAAGCTCACATGCTCATGCGGTCCACTTCCCTCCATTCACACAGCTTATAGATTTTTGCCTGCAAGCGTGTTCATCATCCCTAAGCGCACCCCACGCAGTCTCACGTGCACTCTGCTGAGCTCATCCTCTCTTGTACCCCATATCCCCCTCCATCTCCCTCAGGGAATCTTGGCATCACCACATTATTCCTCTCCAGCTTCATACTGCTATCATGTTCTTCTGCTGTTTTTCTGTTCTCTCTTAGCCTGTTCAGACACAGCTCCTTTGCTTTCCTGTTTTCTCCCCAGTTTTGTCTCTTTTTAATAATTCCTCTCCTATTTTAAAATTTAATGTAAAGACATCTAGACAACAATCCATAGTAAATAAGGGACCACTAATGTTACCACCAAAGACTGCCAGTGGTGTCAGGGCTGGATCTAGACAAACATTCATGGGTGGCAAGAGGGTGGCATGGAGACATATAGATTCTGATTTAATCACAAACTTCCCCTTTTGCTTGGAAAAGTCCAGAAATAAAGATATTTTACCTCAAAAACATTATTGTGGTGCATTAGTAGAGCACTGAGTATAGTACCAAAGGTGGCATTAGAAATCAATACATTGTTGTCTTCTTCAGACATTTTTCATTAAACTTAAGCATCACTTAGGGCCAAACAAATGATGAGATTGTATGTGTTAATTTTTGTTTTTTAACACATCGTTTTAAAGTTAAACTAAAGTGTTAAATTCGACAGCAAGCTGGGGTGGCAAGGCATTTTTTTAAAGTATTCAGATCAGTAAAAGCAGCAATACCAAACTTTGATAATACAAAGTACAATCTTTGTCTCGGAGATGTAGTGCAGTAGAAAGTCAGAGAAAATGGAAATGCTTAAGTAAAGTACCTCAAATTTGTATTTAATTACTGTACTTGAAATGTTACATTTCAGCACTGAAGGCTGGCTCATGATACTGTGGCATGCAGTTCATCATCTGGGATTTGGTGTCTTTATTTTGTTCAGATTTTGTGGCATTTCCTGTCTTCATTTGTTTGTGTGGTTTGTTTTGCCTGCAGGGCTGTTTTACCAGTTGTTTTTCCACCTGGTAAAAATGATCTGTGTTGTTGTGGTGAGCTCAGGGAGAAAACAGACTAGTGTATTCAACATAGGGATGGAAAATATTCATAATATTTCCAATACAGTACCTGAGTTGCAGCACTGATTCCAGTTATGTATATATATTTCAATACTTTACTATGTTTTTCTCTAAAATCCTTTATTCATTGAAATAAGTAAAACAAGTTTCTCAACATTAAAACGCAAGCACCCGTACAAGAACTCTGCCTAAATAAAATTGAGTCTAGAATTGGCGTGGTTGACAGGAGGTGCCTGGGATCAAGATATTTAATTCCAACTTGCAATACATTAAAGTTTTCATACTCCCAAATTTTGTACCAAAAATATCCTAAAAGCTTCACGGTGTCCAACCATTTTCACTAATGCCTTTTTTGATGTGAATTATTTCCTCATGACATAACAATTTATTATTTTCATATAGCTCCAGTGTAAAACATTCAGAGGTTTTGAAAAGAGTTTTCTGGCATTTTGTCTTTATTTGACACTTGACCAAAGAAACTGGGGAGAAAAATAGCGGGAGAGAGGGTGGTGGTGGAAGGAGAAAGGGTCCTGGTGACCTCTCCAGTTCCAGTCGGATTAATGAAGTCAGACTTTTGATATCAGATGTTGTGTTCACTACCACCAATAAAGAATTGGATGTGTGGTGTGTCCAAAGACTTGCAGATGTGTACGATAACATTTCTGACTTAGGTTACTCTGAGAGGTATAATCCAAACCCACAACTATGTGCTAACAAGAGTACGCTTCACCCATTTAGATGTATAAGGACTGGTTTTACTTTACATGTTGCTTAACACTGAAATGAATAAAACAGGATTCTCAGAAACAGACTCTGTTTCACTGCTGTCAAATTTGGTTGTGGACAGATCTGCCAATGCAAGTTGACTATTTGTATACATGAATGTGTGTGTGTGAGAATCAAATACAATACTGTGTTAGCCAGCCATGTGCAGTTTGGGTGAATAATAGAAGCAATGAAGCTTGTTGTCTTCATGTATTTGTACAACTGAAGACAATAGTCAGCATTCATTTGGGTTGTCCAATAACCACAGAACATCTCTGAACAAACTACCTTGGGATCCGACTGTCCTTCTTCAAAGCATCTAGGCTTTAATTTCTTTAGAGCTCTGTGTAGCTATTGGTTTATATTAGGGCCCCATTAGGTCGTGGTTCAGATTAGGTTCCTTCTGTCTCATGTGGAGCATCTCCCTTTCAAAACAAAAGACTGACAGTTAGTTTGTCGCTGTTGAAGGAGTCTTCCCTTGAACTACTGTCATCTATAGTTAAACTATAATAGTATCATGAGTTACCCTGCGATAACTCAAACTCGGTCCTAACCTTCAATGAATCATATTCATTCAACAGAATGATTAAATCATCAGAAAAAAAGAGTAAAGAAGCAGTAATTTGAAGGGCAGTTATCAACAAATTACACAAAACATGTCTATAAAGGAGAGTTTGCTTAGACAGGTTGTTCCAGTTTAAAAACTGCCTACGGCCTTATTGCAAACTGTAAGAAACGTGGTGGCTTGATGATCATTGGAGGTGTTTGTGTTCAGCATTGAAGACATTGAAAACATGATTTCCTACCAGCAGAAACTTTAAATGCCAGATGGTCAGAGAGCAAAATAACATGTCTGCTGTTTTGGAAAACAATTTTGTTATCTTTCAATAAGACTCATATTCTTGCATTTGTATAATTTAAGAGATAGTGCATCAGTATGTACTGTAGAGCATGCAGCTATTACAGGCAGATAGAGACTATAAAGTAGAGTTATGATTAATGATGTTGATGATAACTTTCTAATTTTTTATATGAAAACACTGATGACTGATTTTTAAAAACAGATTTTTACTGCTTTAACTATGCCTAATGGCAAAATTAAATAAAAAAGGCTTAATAAAACTATAAACTGATTGAGCAAATCACCAGCCAGCGAGAAATTAGATATTAGGATAAACAGATACAAAGACAGAGTCAGGGAAAACGAGTGAGAGCGAAAACAAAGAGGGGAGTGATGGATAAACTATAGTTACGCAACATATCGTGCAAGCAAACCATCACACATCAAGTCAAGTTAGACATAAGCACAATAAAGAAGCATGAAACACAGAAACAAGTGAGAATATAAATTCTACTGAGGCTAGAGGTGAGTATGAATGAGATGTTTTCTTTTTTTATTATTGAAATCTTTGTTACCACGTAGTTTCTTTGATTTAAACCCATAATGACCCTGGGCTGAAGTAGTAAATGCCTGAAGAATAAAGCAAAGTTTCACTTAAAAAACCCACACAGCTACAGGCAGTGAAGGAATATTACCCTGCAGTGATTAAGGGTGGCTCAAGAGCTTGGTGTTTGGTATTATCGCCATTTTAGTTGTTTTTGCAAGTTACTTTGTAACAGGATAACGGCCAAATTCCAATGCGTGCTAAACTGGATGTTTTAACATTGTGTTTGCATCACTTAAAACGTGTTTTTAAACTGTGAAGTACGTTTTTGAGCACAGCCCATTCTTACCTTTGGATTAGTGTGTGTCTGAAATTAATGTCACAATCTCACTAAAGGAGCTTTGAATCACAACTCATGGAGATCTTACAATTATAAATGTGAATTCATAAAATCTTACTTTTTATAATTTCTGCTTAACTGAATTTCTGTAAGGGTAAGCAGCACTGAAAACAGTGACAGCTAGACAGAGTGCAATGTACTGTGTGATGATGAAAGGAAGCTGCAGTTAAAATTTGAGGGTGGAATCATCATCACTTTTCCAGATAAGAGGATCACATTCCTGATAGATTAAAAGTGATTCCTTTGCACTCTAGGAGGATGTTTGCCTGAAGCCTTCTCATTCCTCATAGTGGTAATCAGAAATGAGATATTTCTCACGCTCGATAAGAGTTATTAACAGACTTCAAGCTGTCACAGCTTGTAGAAAATGAATGAAAGCAGCTCTGATAAGCAAGAGGAAGGAGGAGGATAGGTATTTGTGATAGAGGCAGACAGAAGATCTGAAATGAATCACTCTTTATTGAAGGTGGTGGCACATTCATATAAACTATCTATGTTTATCTTTATCCCGGTGGGTGGTTTGTTGAAAATTACAGGGGTATGTTTTGAATTTCAGCCTTTTATTTTCCTTCTCCAGACTCTTGGAGACACACTGTGGGTTCAAACGCCTCCAGAGGGAACCCATGCAAATAGACTACACATGCAAACTCATAGAAAAAAATTTGCAAATGAAGGTTGGAGGTGGATACGTCCGCTCATGAGTGTGGAATGAATGAGAAGCTCTCAGAGGAACCTTGACAGCAGCTCTGCAATCCATCAGCTAACTTCAAAGGTAGTCCTTTAGCTATAAAAACCTTCTCCTCTTTCCTTTTCCTCTACTGGGCGAGAAATGCAAGCCTGACCTTTTCCCAAAGCGAATGAACACAGCCTGGAGTAGGCAGACAGAGGCCAAAACAGGAGCTCAGTAACACCTTTGCATGTCTTAGTTTCCCCAGCTTCCCCAGCTTCTTCAGCTTCCTCATTTGCATCTACAAATCCAAATTGGAGTCACTCCTGCAAAGCGAAAAAATGCAAAAAACACACGAGACCAAAGACATGAGACAAACGTGGTAATACTGTGTAAAAGGCAGAGCAGATAAACGTGGGGATTTGGGTCATCATTTTTGGGCTATAAATCCTCCTCCAGGTAGTGACAACAGCCTCACTGTTAATAGAATAAAAATACTTGTAAGAGCCTGAGCAGAAGTTATGTAATTCATCATCTGACTTCAAAGGTGGTTGTATGATGTGACACTAACCCGCTCCCCTGCTGGATAAATGTTACGAAACCAACCTTCTCTGTCTGTTGTAAAAGAAAAACATTTTAGGAGAAAAGAAAATTAGAGTCTTCCTGGAACTGTTTAGGAGGATCTATTGTCAGAAACTGAATATAATGTGTGTTTTCATTAGTGTATAATCACCTGAAAATGAGAATCGTGTTCTTGTTACCTTAGAATGAGCGGGTCCTTCCCTATGGAGTCTGTCATGTTTGTACAGTAGCCCAGAGCAGACAATCCAAACACCAAGCACTGGGTTTTTCACCGCCACGATATTCAGTTGGTCGCAATCTGCAACTTCACCGCTAGATGCCACTATATCCTACACACTGGTCCTTTAAACGCACAGTGTATCATGAATGCTACTAGGGGCTCTCTCGCGTTACTTTTAGTCACACTGGCCTTATTTCCTCCCTATAGGGCAACTAGAGGCAAGTAGGAAACACACCATTAATGTAAATAAAATAACAGGTTTCTCTGTACAAAACTCAAGAAAATATAGAACATAGGTCTAATGTTTACACATTTGAATGTGGAAATGTTACATTTTATATCTTTAAAGAGTACACTTTCTATAATGGGTTATATATGTGTTAGCGCAGAAATGTTAAATACATATTGGAATAGAGAGCTGAAGTCCTGATATCACTTACAGCCTCCCCACTATTCCACACGCTTCTGTAACTCAGTACAGCCTACAACAAAGTTAAAAAAAACTTGTGTGTAATATTTTGATTGCCCACAGACTTTTGTAGGTTTTCTTACTTCTAGATCAGGTCCCAGAATTTCCAGTTTCACTTGAGCTCTCTATGAAGCTCATAAGTTCATGATTGAGACTCTAGAAAAGGGTGGCGAGATGGCAACAATTACCTCCAACAATACCAACACTGTGTATTGTTGTTACACTTTTGAAATATATTCAAAAGCTATTTAATCCTGGTTAGGAGAGAAGGTCATAACTTTTATCCAACCTTTCTGCTGGGACTACAGCCAACCAGGCAGTGACACACACAAACACACCATGGCTCTCCCTCAGACAGGAACAGAGCAGGGGTTCTGTGCTTTGGTGCCACTGGCACACATTAAAAATGTAATGTACTCACAATTCACAATTCAGATCCATGCTCAAACACACACCTACACACACACACACACACACACACACACCTACACACACACACACACACACACACACACACACACACACACACACACACACACACACACACACACACACACACACACACACACAATGGCTTTTGTCTGGGCTGCAGCCACAGAGCACCGTAATTAGGTCTGTTTAGTGCTGATAGAGAAACAGTAATGTGATACACACACATGCTTCTGTGATTAAAGACAGAGCCGAAGGCAAACGAGAGGACAGACCAGAAAAGGAGACAAAAGGCAAAACTGCGAGGAAACAGGCAAACAAAAACAAAACAAAACAAAACAAAACAAAAAGCACTCGCAGTTGCTTGGAAAAGGGGAACAAAACTGAGCCGAAGAACATTGGATACATCATGCAGCTACATGAAACATGGATTTAAAGACATTTAAAGAGCTGTAAGAGATGATGGATTTATTTCAGGAAATATAATATGGACACAAAAATGCAAGAATGACACATATACATACATACATACATACATACATAATCTATGTGTGTGTGACTGGTAAAGTGGTGGCAGGGCCAGATGGCAGTGCCCTGGGGTGGAGGGGAGAGAGGGAGAGAGAGACAGAGAGAGAGAGACAGAGCTGTCATTTCACTTCATGCTGTTAACTTCTGTTATCGCTCCTCAGATTGTCTCCTCTCCACATTCCCTCCAATTACTGTGTAACGGATAAAATGGAAATGCGCAAAAAAGGTGATATTTTTTAAGCATTTAAAAAAAAAGAAGGCTCAGCACACTTAAGAATTACCCACATGTGCATGACAAAGCACCAGTGTACCATAGTCGGTGTCATTACAAGCTCTGAGATTCTCTTTGGTTAAATATTTGTCCTGATGAAGACCAAATGATCAAAAGGTTCACTTGTAGTCCACAAAAAACATAGAATAAATCAATACAGAGAGCCACCAGGAAATACATAATGAAAACACATGTCATATGTAATAGGGAAGAGGTATACAAAGTAAGACACACAAAAGACTGCTGCATGTCCGGACTGACAGGAACATATGATCTCATGATGTTTAATTTAAACGGTTTCTTTATGTGTTCTTGACATGAAGTGAACACCAGAGTAAAAAAAATTTTAAATCAAGTTAGGTTGAGAAAAGTCTGATATATAGTTTTAGTGATTGGAACACAACTTTTTTTAGACTGACATACTAAAACATTTTTTAAAACTCTTTTAGAGATAAAACTCTGAATGTGAGCCACCCTGAAGACAGGCTTATCTAATGTCAAATGATTATCAGAGTGTCTGGTTTAACCAGGGTTTAGATGTTAATAATTTGGTTCGCTTGAAAAAACTAAGTCTAAATGTGTGACAGTGCTGCGTCCTCTGTAGCTTGTTGGTATACCTGTTTTGTAACGATGACGATATACACGAATGTATGCACCTCTCCAAACAAAGCAAAAACCAGATTGTGACTATGGAAATGCCTGAGTACAGGTTAGTGTGACACTAAATGGTTTATTTTTGGGGCGTTATTACTGTATTATCATAGTTGCCTATGCATTCTGTGAATTGTGATTTATTTTAAACACACATTAAAGCCCCCCTCCAATCAAAAATATGTTTTTGTTCTTGTTCCTACAGTTGGATGTTTGATGTTTACTGTGCAGAATGATGTATGTGTAGAGTTTGATACTAGAAGGATGATTTCACATTCATCTGCTTAAAGTGGAACGTTTCTCTGTGCTTATTGAAAATCAGATTTGAAGGGGCGGGGCCTACGAGCAGGATTTGTGACATCACAAATAGTTTGGAAGTCAATCCTGGTCCAGTGTGCAGGTTATGTAGAAACCTGAGACCACCAGTGCACATACATTATGAATGGACTGAAGTAGGAGATATCTTTTGTCAAACAGAAAAACTTTAGAAATGAAAATGTGCATATTCATAGATAATGGAATTTTTAATGAGGAGAAGGAGTAGATTACTAATTAAGGATTTTAATGTAAAATTATACTTTTTTTAAAATGAGAAAATATATAAAAAAAACAGAGTAGTGTCCAAGCAGGTTATTTGTCTTAATACATGTGTATTCTGGAGATCTTTAAATAAGTTGATGTGGGGGAATGATGACATACTCAGGCAGGGGTATTCAAATGGCGGCCTGAGGGTCACATCCACACCGCCAAAGCTTTCCATTCAGCCCGCTGAATGGCCACTGATGGAAATATTTCAATATTTCAATATTTACAGTATTACAAAATGAGTTCCTGTGGCAAAGGTTAAGTTAAAGTTAAGTTTCTGCTAATGCAAACCCAATATCTCCTACAGCCACATCTTCACATCAAAAGCATTTAACTGGCGAAACACAAGTTGACTTGACGAGTAGTCGTCGGAGGAAATGCAATGTGTTTCTCAGTGAGCTTGATGCCGCCTGCTATCATTTATCTAAAATGCAGTCATTTTCAGCATTTTTTGACAGTGGCTCAGTTTGAAATATTGCAGGGAGTAATGGAACAAGACAGAGCAGCCACATTGAGCTGTTAGACGAAGAGCTGCAGGCGACCCATTGAAGCTCCACCTCCAACTTCTCAGCAAGGTAACCAAAGTTACTTTAACTCTCACTGTTCAGACTCATGCTGTGTGCAGCATAAAAGTTGCTCCCAGAATGATGCAAAAAGGCCAATTATTGCTTGACTTCCTTACTAAAACGACAGTAGTTTCAGTAGTTTGGTGCATCTGCATAATAGCGTCAAAACCAGTTAAATTTGATTAATATTTCCTGCCAACAGTTACTGTTTCCAGAATGATATGTTTTAAATATCCCTCCTTAGTGAGTCTGAGAGCACTTTCCTTCAAGTATCTGTGTGTCATTCCCCCTGTGCCAGTTCATCTTCGTTCGCTAGTGTCTTGCGTTCTAGCCTTTTCCCCCAGTGTTGTGTGTTTTCTCTGGTTTTTGGATTTCTGCCTGTTTTGGACTCTGCCTCTGCCCATCTGGATTTGTTTGCTTGTGTTTCCTGGACCTCCTGTGTACCGAACCTTAATTCTGGCAAGTAAAGACTGTACTTTGCATTTAGATCCAGTCTCTTGTTGTGTGTTTGAGTCCTTTTGCCTGTTATTTTAACGTTGTAACAGTATCTAATTATCATTATGGATTAATTCCCATGTTTTTCATCTGTTAACACTGATATAAGCTAAATAACATTTTTAAAAAAAAAATATTGAAAAATATGAAATATTAACAGAGTAATGAGGCTTGAACACATTTTGATTTATGTTTTGTTTTTGATAGTCCGGCCCCAATTATTTAGAAATATTCTGGCCCTTGGACGAATGTAGTTGAATACCCTTGCTCTAAGGTTTATAGGACAAATCTCTCCTCTCACTGCAGTCAGAGCTCAACAGCCAAATGCAACCAATATGACCTACTAAGACCAACATCTGAGCAATAAGCAAAATGACTATGCAAAGTTATGAACACAGAATAAACAGATAAATAAATAAATAAAAGGCACATCACAGATTGAGCAAACCAACTGATAAATGACTAACAGCTTAAATCCTAGTAGAACCTGTTTGTATAGTTTATGTACTACCTGTATACTGATGGCTGTATGTGTATGTGTGTGTGTGTTCGTGTGTTTGTGTCTATGACCGTTGGCCACACCTCAATATCAATCCAGGTGTAAACCTGATGGAAGTAAACAATCGAATTCCCACCAAGTAATCATAAAACCACAAGAATTCACCTTCACATAATCACCCAGGTGTGTTAATTTGAACGTCAGCACACAAACACACTCACACCCTTGACAACCATGTTTTGTTGTAATGTACCTTATAAACCACAGACTGCATTGTGATGGCAATACATGTAAGAAAGTCCTTGAAGCCCCAGATCAAGGCTTAGTTCTCGATTAGTTCATTGACCTCAAGTAATCTGTTGTTAATAGGGGTTTACATCTCTCCCTTCTAAGACAATACAATGCATATCTAGATACAGAGGCGACGATACAATACTTTATAGAATGGGAACATGGGAACGTGCTTCTTAGACCCCACGATCAAATTTTTTTTTTTAAACTGTTTATAGCTTTTTTGACGAAGATCAACTGAACAGCAACTATTCTTATAATATTTTCCTGCTGCTCTTAAGACCGCCATGGCCAAACCTCCTCTTAAGTGAAACTATTTAGATGCCTCACTTCTTAACAGCTACAGACTGGTAGATCAAATCTTCCATTTTTAAGTAAAATTTTAGAGAAGCTTGTTTTTAATCAGTTAAATGATTTTATAAACTCCCACAATATACACATTTCAATCTGATTTTGGGGCCAATCACAGCACTGAGACGGCGCTAGTGGAGGTTGTAAACAACCTTAGGTGCAATATAGACATTAAAAAACTCTCTGTATTAGTACTACTTGACCTAACTGCAGCATTTAATACAGCAGATCACTTCATTCATTCATTTAACTAGAGTTCACAGTCTGGTTGACCTCTCTGGTACTGTTTTTAATTTGAGGTTTAAATCTTACCTTAACAACAGAGAATTTTTTGTGAGCTTTGATGAATATTCATCCAAAAGCTATAAAATTAATTGTGGTGTTCCCCAAGGTTCAATTTCAGGTGTTGCCACTTGGAAACGCCATCAGCACACACAGCTTTACATAGCCACGTCTCCTGGATGACTCAAGACCAACAGGTGCCCTTTTTAACTGTATTTCAGACATCAAGCAATGGATGGAAGAGAGGACCTGAGGGCAGCAGAGTGTGGACACGTTTAAGAGCAAACTCAAGATTTACATTTTTAATCTGGCTTTTAATTGATTTTATTTCATTACTTATTTATTTGTCTATTATTTATTTATTTAATCTGTTATATCCCATTTTTTAATTTATACATTTGAATCATTTTCCTTTTTATTATTCCGTTTACTTTGTGTATTTATTTGTTTATTTATTTATAGATCTTAATCTGTTACTTACTGTTATTTTATTTGGTATATGATTTTCTTATTCTTAGTTTTCATCTTTGTTTCACCATGTGGTTTAAATTGCCTGAATGCTGCAAATGTCTAATTAAGAGGAATCACATCAGAAAATTCATATTCATATGAGTCATTTTTAGAGCAGTCCTGTTTTCATTTAGATGACTTGGCAGATGTGGATCTCAACCTTTTTGGTGTCAACACCCAAACTGATACACTGAATTATTTGTGAATTAATAGTGAAGAGTGTGAAACCTATGAACATAATAGTCAAATGTATACATTCTCTCTTTTAGGCAATAATAAATTAACATGACCCTCATATTTCTGGGGACCAACCTGGTCACTATGAATGATGGTGTTTTACAGTTAATTTATAATTTGCTACAAAGGTCTGAACATAACACTACTGTTGGGTTTCTTCTGGCGTCACATTTTCTAACTTTAGGAGAATAAAAAAAACATTCAAACTTTCAGAGTGAGGAATCATCTTGACTTTTCCCTGGAAAGAAAACAGGAAGTCCATCTGTTCCCAGTGAGACGAATCAGGGCAGAGAATTGGCTGTGGTGTCATAGTTGCCCCAAGTAACTGAGGTCGACAGATGACAGCAGCTAATTGGAAAACTAATGAGGTCCAGAAACCCAGCCTGGACTCTGGTGTGTGTGTGTGTGTGTGTGTGTGTGTGTGTGTGTGTGTGTGTGTGGACAGAGAGAGTAATGAGGTCCAGAAAGAAGGACAGAGTGAGGGGTCAGCCTTGTCAAGAGCAGATGCTCATAAAACAAACAAAAACCCAGTTGAGGAACAACTTCTGCTCTAACTTGTCTTCAACTGCTGACAAACACAATTTAACACACAGGTGCCTCTTTCTTGAGACACAACCAGTGGAAATAAGAGGGCGATAAGAAGTAATTTCAGCTCACACTGTGGAAGCTGCTTTCCACAGTACTAAACCTTCACTTAGAGCCAAAGCTGCATGACCGCCAATAAGTCGTGCCTACAAAAAATTTGCCTCTGTACCTTCTGTACCTTCTATGTCCTACCCCAGAGTTATAAATGACACCATAACCATCCAATCAGTAACAGACAGTAAATACCCATTCTTCCATGAAAGGTGTCATGTTTTTTGTTAGAATTCTGACAGACACACAAAGCACATGGCTGATTAAATAACCAATTTGATACAGTCAGAGTAATAATAATAATAACGACAATTATTGTGCATAACTGTGCCAACTTGTGTGGATAATTTGCACTTATTTGCTGCTATGAATCAAGATTCTACCACTGCACTGACTCTTTCTAAAATATCTAAAATGTCACAATAGGTTTACACTTGGAGACTGTCTATACGTCTGTCAGCCGTTCCTCTCGATGGCATCAGTGGACAAACTGTATTTTTTGGGATTGAGGAGAGAGAATGGGAGAAAGGAAAGGCCTATTGTCCAACAGTCCAGTAGAATACAAGATAAACAGAAGGAAAGAAAAAGACATATAATGAGGAGAAGGTGGGCAGCAGATGAAAAGAGGAAGAAAATGGAGGGAGGAGAGAAAGAGATGTCGCCCTGACCTTGACACTGATAAGTCAGTTGACAAGTTGTATTTTAGATTTATTATTGGAAGCAAAACTGTCACATGGTGACAAAGGAGCAATAACACCAGAAGAGCATCTCTTGGTCATGCAGAATTTCACACACACACACACACACACACACACACACACACACACACACACACACACACACACACACACACACACACACACACACACACACACGAAGAAAGAGTTATCCAAGGGCCATCAAAAGGCCTACAGCCACTAGTCTCTTAAAAGCGGAGATTAAACCGCCGCAGAAAGAGGATTATAGAAAACACAGGAGCACCGGTGAAAGAGAGACAGAGAGATATAAAGAGTAGATAGAGAAAAACTGAAATGAAAGGAAGGGGAGAATGAGCAGGAGGATGGCGGTACAAAAATAGAGAAAGAGGATAAGATATATAGGACAATGGGAAAGATGAGAGGTGGGGAGGAAAAGCCATCACATGCAGAGGCGAGGGAAGGGAGAATGACAAAGGGCAGAGAGGATTTAGATCATAGGAGTCATCATTATGTGCATTACAATGGTGAAGGAGGGAGGGGGGGGGAGAAAAACGAAGACAGTGAATTAAGGGATCCATCAAGGGAAAACTGCATGAAGGATATTGTCACAGTCATAACCGAAGCCTTCAGCCACAGCGCCACATGCAAGGTTTCATTTCAACACGTGATACATATACGCTTTGGGCTGGAAAAATAGGCACGTTACCAACTCTTCAATTTCTCTCATAAAAGAAGTTTACACTGGTCATTTGTGGGTATGAATTTGATAGAAGACATCAGTTTGCTTATAATGAGTCTGCTGCTATTTTATATGCTGCAGTTGTTGCAAGTTGTATTAGAAAATTCTTTTTTTTTTTCCCTTTCAGTTTATCTCAACCTGGTGTACTTCTTCTTCTTCTGTACTTCTCAGTGTCTTGGGACTCAAAGACAAACACTGATTCATGCAAAAACCATGTCTTGGCTTGATATCTGTTGTTTTGTGTCCTCATTTCACTGATTCTCTACAACATAGAAGGTGAAGTCAGCATGACCCAAAGAGCCACAGTAGCTGCATTTATGGGGAATATGCCAGGTAACTGGAATTTTCCTTTGAATAAAGCGTTACTTCCTGGATATTATACGTCCAAAATGAATTTCACCTGTAGCCTGTTGACAGTGCTGCTGAG
The DNA here is from genome assembly GCF_905237075.1 of Dicentrarchus labrax. Classification (NCBI taxonomy): domain Eukaryota; kingdom Metazoa; phylum Chordata; class Actinopteri; family Moronidae; genus Dicentrarchus; species Dicentrarchus labrax. The sequence continues at coordinate 31,781,301 of NW_026136713.1, read as the reverse complement.
CTCAAAGACTTCTGAGAAAAATTAATGAAATGTGAGAAAATGTTCATATTCTGTGCTGAGCACTGTAAATGGTTGAGGTTTGCTACATGGGGTTATGATGATTGTCTGCTTGTTCATTTTGCTGCTGAAGTGTTTGCCTACCGATATAACATAATTATGGACAACCAGCTGAGACCCTGGTCCAGTATTCTTCTTGTTGCCTCTTTCTCACAGTCTTCATCTTTTTTCACTTTACTCCATGTTCTCACGTTTTTTTCTGGTTCGTCTTCACATCTCTTTTTTGTCTTAATTACAATTAAATAAAATTACATTCGCTCGCAATCAATCCTTGTGCAGTTCAGACTCACCGATATGATCCGCTGTGTATAATAAATCATCAACATTTGATGGGAAACTGCATAGCAATCATAGATAGGCTTTAAATATATACTATGTACTTAATTCACCTCTGTACATATCAGGAGACACATAAGCCAGTGATTAAATAAGACTCTTTATTTCCTCTCTATTGGGTATTCAACCTTAAACAATATCCTGCTTCAAGGTCAGGTCTGTTTTCCCCGTTGGCACTAGGTTAATCTTCTCAACTTCATTCTTTCTCTTTGGGTTTCTCCCTCATTCTTGTGAGAAGTTAGAAGTGTTAGAAACACTGCATTGGGTACATGCCAGTTGTCAGTGTTTATTTCACTTGTTAACAACCAAACACAATAAAACATATATGGTGTAGGCTAGCAATCGGGATCTCGAATTAGAACTTCCAAAGGCAACAACAAATGGCTGCCTTTTTGCAGCAGTCATTCACTAAACAGCAACCAAATTGTAGCCACGGTTTCCCACTGACAACCCAAAGTCCACCTCGTACACACAGGTGATAGCTTGTTTGTCATGGCGTAACATTTCTGACCTGATATTTGTACAGGAATTCCTGTGGCTTTACAGAACAAACATTATTCAGGTCAGACTTTTCATGTCCTTCTCTTCGCTGTCTCCTAATCTCGCTAACAGAGATAACACTGCTGGGAGTAAATTATAAAGATGTGTTCAACGGGAAAAAAACTTGTAAAATTTTGAAGTAAAACATCTTATGAAGGAGTCACTAATGTTATATCCTTTTTTCTTTATTATACTTTTTTTATACTGTGGTTGTTTTTGATGTGTGGGAATCCGCCCAGCTAATCAATCACGTGTGTCACTGTTCTGCAGCCTTTTGTCATTGTCAACAGGAGTTACCATGAATACAAAAAACACACTTCAAAACACTCCATTAGCCACTGCAGCTCAATGTGGTGCTGGCACTAAGTGTGTGTTTGAGCTTGTGTGTGATTATTTTGCCTGTAAGAGGGTATGTGTGTGTGTGTGTGTGTGTGTGTGTGTGTGTGTGTGTGTGTCAGAGAGTGTGTGTGTGTAGGTGTGTGTATGTGTTAAGCCCTGGGTTCATGTAGAGTGTCATACAGAGCGTGGGACTCTCTTCTATATGACAATAACATCAAAACCACTCAGGCTTACTCTTTGATTTCTCTCTCTCACACACACACACACACACACACACACACACACACACACACACACACACACACACACACACACACACACACACACACACACACACACACACACACACACACACACACACACACACACACACACACACACACACACACCTCTCTCTATCCTCTCATTCTTTTTTCATCAGAGTTGACTCTGCATGTGTGGCTGTCAAAGCCTTCCTCTGTGCTTTAATCTATGACAGGGACTTGTTCGGCAAGTGATGAATGACGCCCAGAGCCTTTTGTGTCTGCATTATGTTCATATAACAAAAAAAAAAATGGAGCACTGAGCGTTTTGTTGGATCTCTGCCTCTAATTAGCCGACTTACTCCTCTCTTTCATTAGAATAGCTAATTACAGGACACCATGGTTAAAGATCACTAGAGCTGTCAATGTGCCTGTGTTTGTGTGTGTGTGAATGTTGTAGGAAAAGTTTGACCACAATTCTTGCAATATTTTCTAAAAGATGTAAATAAAGGTCACTTTACACCAACAATTAACCTACAGTTTGTCCTAGAGTACTTGTGTCTCATATGGTTTTACCAGTTTAATGAAGCTAATGTTTGAATGTGTGGATGAATTCTAGCTGGTAAATCTCATGAGGAAGTTGTCTGACTTTGGTAAGGGAAAGAACAGGAGACCTTGCACCAGAGCAAACACAGTAAAAGCTTTTAGACGGCAGGAGTGAAAAGCCTGTGGGAAAATCCGCTCAAATGCGTACTGTATTTAAAAAAAAGGGAAAATGCATTCTTGGAAAGAGACGTCACGCAGGAGGGCAAATCATTACATTCCTTTCATGAGAGGAGGCTGAATCCATCTATCCATTTTTTAACCTGCTTATCCAGTGCTGGGTGGCGAGGGGCAAGAATCAGGGTACAGCAGGTCATCAGTCTATCACTGAGGTCATATGAGCCAAAGATACTGCTTGAGGTGAAAGGCAGTTAAGGTACTTTAAAACCTTAAGCGCCCAATTGCCCCAATTTAGGTCTCCTTTGCGGACTCATTCAGATCACACAGATGTGATACACATATTTTTAGATTCAGTGAGACACGCTTGAAGAACATCATTATCTTTAATGTGCATCTTCAGTACCAAAGTAATCCAGGGGGATCCACAGGAACTGCTGCTGCCAATGTGCCAAAACGTAAACAAATATAGGGCAACACATCCACGTTCACTTTTAGGGTGCCTTTTTCAGCTGTGGGAGGAACCTGAGAACGCTGAAGAAAAACATGTAAAGAACATGAAAAGCAGTGTGGTGACGGGGGAACACGCCCATAGAAAATGTGTCTTTCATCTCAAGGGAAACAGGAAATGAGCTATTGATTTCAATATTTGCAAATTTCAAGTCACTCACCAAGATACCTGTCCAACACATGTCCAGCTCATCGCACTAAAAACAATAATTTCTGCAGCCGGTCCTGATCCTTTGGACAATAATCAGTCCCATGATTACAAGTCTGTCATTCAAAAACAGGTTATAGGAAAGTATTTATAAGCAAATGCATGTAGGTGTTGACACATGCATTCCTCCCTCCATTGTTCTTTTATTACCACTTCTGTTACGACTAGCACTAATACCACTTAACTGTGACTTGTGACTGATGTACAAGTACAATGAAACTGACCACACAATATCTATCCTTTTAGAAGTACAGATCACAGATTCTGAAATTCATCTGAAACTGCTGAAATATGCTCAGAGATGTTTTTCCACTTTTCTGGAGAGCGACAGAATAGTGACTTGATTAGTTTAGTGCCAGTGATTACGACCTCTCAGTCTGTTGGCTTGTGCGTAGTTGGTGTGTGTGTGTGTGTGTGTGTGTGTGTGTGTGTGTGTGTGTGTGTGTGTGTGTGGTGAGAGAGAGAGAGAGAGAGAGAGTGAGAGTGAGAGAGAAAGAGAGGGAGAGTCATTGATTGTGTCCCAGGCCTGAGGGGCCGCCAAGACAGCTTGACTGGTGAGAACAGATGGCAGCCCACAGTGAGGGTGTGTGTGTGTGTGTGTGTGTGTGTGTGTGTGTGTGTGTGTGTGTGTGTGTGTGTGTGCGCGCGTGCAAGCTACAGAGAAAGTCTTTCTTTGCAAGTGTGAAAGGGGGGGATATGTGTAGAAGTGAAAGTGGTTATGCTATACATATGTACTCCGTGTGTGTGTACATGTACATGTTCTCGATTAAAAGAAGACGTGAACACTCACACTACATCACTCCAGCTTCGCACACACGATGTAACCCACGCTGGGACTGGCTTCACACTTGTCAAAGCTTGAAATTACAAACTCTGCCTCTCCGTGATTCTTTGTCCTCTATGCTTCATCACACACAGACACAAACACACACACACACACACACACACACACACACACACACACACAACACACACACACATACACACAGGTGTCAACACAACAAAATTCTGCTTAATCTAAATCACAGAAAGTCAAGTTGGTAAAACAATAAAACTTTACATTTATACTGAGTCATATTGTATGTTCATCAAAAGTATCTCCATCTCCTGTAATGTGCATCACACACAGTTCAAATAAGCTTTTGCACCTTCATATGTGTCCCTCAGAACATGGACAGAACAAAACAATCCAATTGTTACAATAAATAAATTCTGTTGGCTGTGTTAAGGCACATATAACCTCAGTGTCCCTGCACAGTTGCTGCCAATGACCTTTGCTGCATGTCACAACTCCTATTGTTCTCTGTCTGCCTCTATATCATAAAGACAAAAAAGTATATGTATGTACTCATCCGTATGGGATTAACATCTACTTCGGGTAAAGTCATTCTTTCTGGATGTCTAGACAAAGGCTGTATTGGAAACCGCCTTCTACAAATAAACTAAATCTGCAGTATGCAAAATATACCCAGACGTTTTTTTTTTTTTTTGAAATTTTTTTTTTTTTTTTTTTTTTTTTTTTTAAAGAAAAAAAAAAAATATTTTATAGGAAAAGGGGCATTTTTTAAAAAAAAAATTATTTTTTTTTTTTAAAATTTTTTTTTTTTTTATTATTTTTTTTTTTTTTTTTTTTTTTTTGAGAATGGTGTTTTGTTAGGGTTGAATATAAAGGGGGTTTTTTTTTTTTTTTTTTTAGTTTTTTTGTCTCTTAAAATTATTTTAAGGGGGGGACCTATAAGCATTATTTGTGACATCACAAATATGTTAATAATATTTGATAATAAGTCAATCCTGGTCCAATCTGTGATGTAGAAACTTTAAGCTACAAGTGCACATCCACTGAGAATGGACTTTACAGTGAAGTAGGAGACATCTTAAAATTCATGCATTCTGATTCCTTCATATGTTCATTGTATCATCTTGTGGGGCCACAGAAGCCCTATAGTAATCAAAGCCCTCAGTATATACATGATGGCATTGAAATGTTTTTATATTCTATGTTCTTCTGACTATGGACTCTATAAACCTAATGCACATAGAGGCCCAGGCATGCAAATATACCGTTGATATACCATGAACGCGCCAGAATCCGCCCACCTTCTGTCACACTCTTTTTATCCAACATGTGACTCTGTAAAAACACCTTTCGTGTCTATCATGTCATGTACCTTTTCTGCTCCTCTCTTGTTTCTTTCTCTATGTATGTCTGTTATTCCACAGTCTGACCCAGTACATTTGGCCAAATCAATTGCCACACTTCTGCAGCCAAAACCCCGAGGCTCAGCTGTGGCTCTGTACTCTCTCACACATCAAAAGCACAGACACAAAATTATGCAATGGCCCTATAGGCATCGGTTTAGAGTTACAGATATACACATTTTACCAGGAGTCATTTCAAAATGAAGCCTTGGATTTGTACTGCGTGGTAATAAACAAAGATGCACAAATCTCAAGTGTTTGAAAGATATTGATTTGAGGGCAAGAAGATGGACTGAGGCAGCAGACTGATAAAGTAAATCTATGAGCAAAAAGCACAAGAAATGCTTTCTTCTCTCAACTACAGCGCTGTTTAAGACGGTCACGTGAACCAAAATGTTCTGTTGAAAGGTATTTATTATCTTTATTAGCAAGCATTGCATTTAATTATAAAACTGTAAACTCTATGAATATGATCCTTTTAAGACATCACAACTTTAAATACAATATTTTATATATATATATATATATATCAGGATTTACGAATAATAGTGGGATCAGTTCATTGTTGGTTCTGGTCTTTTCTTGGAATTTGTTGAAATATAACCAGATTTATCCTTGAAGAAACTTGGAGCTACAGGTGCCATTGGAACAAAATTACATATTACCATAGAGGATGTACTGAATATAAGAATTCTAATCCATACGCATTTTCAGATGTCTCTAACAAATGTTGGTTCTTTTCAAGACAAAACATATTAATTCGGCGTCTGAACAACCAAAACACTAAAATGTGGGAAGTTGTAGCTACTCGCCCTGCATCAGGTGTGTGAGTATGTATGTGTGTGTGTGTGTGTGTGTGTGTGTGTGTGTGTGTGTCACGCCCTCAACTGCTGGTGCCAAACAGAAGCAATCTGATGAAGGCCAGATTGTTTTATTTGGAGTCTGAACTCTTGTTCACTCACATTTGATGTTTTCATGTTTGAACTCATCACCTGCCCGAGTATACCACGCCTCAATTAATAGAAAGCACAAAATATTCTAGCACAGAAAAACATTAGTATAAAATGAATCACATCCTTACCAAGTCCTTAGCATGAACTCAGAGTTATCATGTGTGTATGTTTATGTGTGTGTGTGTGTGTGTGTGTGTGTGTGTGTGTGTGTGTGTGTGTGTGTGTGTGTGTGTGTGGGGTGTGGTGGTGGTGAGTACACCATTTGGGCACCATCTGCCCCTGTTGGTTCTCATGGCAACCATCACCAGCTGTGTGGTGGGAAATATTCACTTCACACACTGCCTGTCATGCTCTCCCATCCACACACACACACACACACACACACACACACACACACACACACACACACACACACACACACACACACACACACACACACACCTGTTCTTTCTCTCTCACATGCTCCCCTCATCCCGTGACTCTAATGTCGAATCAGTTCAAGCTCCTAGGCTGAATATTTTGTTGTCCTATGGCCACATTTTGTGTTTGCTTCTTTATCCTGTGGTGAGATCTGAGATAGATTTGTTCCCTTAATGGTTAATGTCACACATACGATTTCTCTAGAAAAGAACAAAGCTGAAGAAATCCCTGGTCTATGTTTGGTAGTGAATGTTGATTCCTTAAACAGAGCCATAAAAGTTAATGTAAACACTTAGGGCAGAGTATAGAAAAATTACACAAACGGTGCATTTTTCTGGTTTAACTGCACACACGTCATTTGACCATATTTGGTACTGTTTAAGCTCAGTGTAAACAGCACATTGATTGAATATAATAATTCAAATTGGTTTGGGATTTTTTATTAGTTTACTTTTTTCTTTAGTTAGAAAGAAGATAAATGTAGAGGGATAAGTGAGACTTAAATTGATGAAACCCTTTCAACAAGCCTCACATATCTGCTTCACCACTGAACTATATACTGTACACGACTGTGATTCAGTTTGCTTTGACTTTCAGCCACAATGTCTGCGAGCACAGCAAGACGACTTATTTCAGACACAGTACTGTCCCCTCTGGCCCTCTAAAGTTACCAGAGCGAGATAAGTCCTCTATGAAGTTGACGTTTTTTTATTTTACAGGTCTGGGAATTGCAAATTATTTCCTTAGAAGCTGCCCAGAAATAACCATGTAATCTGGCACTAAGCATGAGGGAAAAGAGAGGGACCATTTGGTACATTTCTATTTAATTCCAAACGTTATGGTCAACTAATCTAACAATAGACTACGTAAAGTTACAGTTTTGTCTGTGTTTTCCCTGTCATTACATGACAGGAAACCTTCAAACAACATGAACATTCAAGTATTACCCAGTAGAATAAACCATGTCTAGGCAGCTGTGAGTTTACAATACGGCCAGCAGAGGGAGGAATACTTCAGCTGAGAGCCAATTATTTATGTAAAATACAGAAATTTGCCTTCTTTTGCTTCTTCACAGCATTAAATATATGGCCTGTTTATCTTTACACACACATACACACACACATCTACAGCTGTCTCTTGCTGTCAGTTTGTCACCATATTTCTGAATCCTTTTGACAGAAAATCAATGAAAAAATTATGGCTTTACTCCACTTTAGCACAAATTATTAACCACTCCTTATGTGTCAAGTACATGTAATGGCTTCATTCCCTGCCTTAGGGCTTTCACATGGGTTAAAACTTATCAATAATTTGTATGTCAATGGTGACCTCTGTAGGTTGCAGTTTGCACATGCAATGAATGCATTCGACCACAAACTGTAGACAGATGCACACACTGTGCATACATTCACTGTTCATATGTGTATGCGTTGCAGAATTGGGAGGAACTATAAGCTTCCTTACCCTAAATAACTGCTAATTAACCAACTTCCTCAGTATGTTTTTACTTATTTTCCTTTTGTTTTATAATCCTTGTTTACTATGTTGTTTATTAACTATTGTAAAATCAAGTGGCCCAGATCGTTTCAATAAAGGTTAATCCAAGCTCTGGAAGAACACACCACATACCAATCACACTACCTATTAGTCATTCTCCTAAAATCTTTATAAAGTCATCCAGATAAGAAGGAAAGGGCCTCAGAACAACATCCAAGCACAGTGATGAAAAAGCACCATGATACTCTCAGGAAGCCTGAAATAAAGTTGCAGCAGAATATGAGAAGGAGTCAAATAAACTGGCAGAAGGGTAACAGCTAAGCGATGATTTGGTGTAACCTGGACAGCTTGCAATTACTGGATGAGCCATGAATCCTGCTCTGAAGAGAAAGACACTGTTTCTCTCACAGGAGAATATGAAGCCATTTCTCCACAGCTGCAGCTGAGGTGTAAAGATGCCACATGGCAGGAAAATGATCAGAGACACGCAACCAACTTCACTGTAACGGAAGAGGAAGAATTTAAAGTTTTGAAATGGCCTTGTCAAAGTCCAGACCTAAATCACGTTGGAATGTGGCGGGTTTCTGAAACAAGAATTTCATGCCTGCTGAGCAGTTGTATGATTGGCCGGGTCAAAATGAATCCCATCTGGTATTACTGCTTATTGCATCTATATATTATTCCTATTGGATGTGAAAAGAAACAGACAGTCTTTTGAATTTGATACATTTCTAACACCAGTTTTCAGAATAAGTCATATAGAATTTATTTAAATATATAGATATGTATATATACTATTTTTTTTTTCACATTTCAATTCCTTATACAACAACACTTAAAGAGGTTGTTAAAGTAAAAGACATTTTTTTTCAGACTGGATTTTCCCATCAAAGTCTGAGCAAGCCTCCAGTCCCAAACACTCCTCTATATATTTTTGGCAATATCAAGCTCAGGGGGGAAAAAAATCAAATGATCTTAGATTAAGGAAAATGAAGTTCATAGTGCAGATGAAAAACTGGAGGTAGGAGGAGTGCTTAATACCATCACTGTGTATCTGCTGTGTTCTGTTTCTGTCCCAGACCAAGCTGGAAATAACACCCGCATCACACTTGAAGAGACCCTCTGTTGTGCTGCTGTGCCACAGAGACTCCTAGCAAATTATGCATTCTCCTAAATACATGTGACTTGGAGCTACTAAAGCTAATGTGCTGGTTGTGCTTTTCTTATGCACATAACTAGAGGCTTAATTTGAGTTGGCATGTATATGGTGTTTAATGTTGCTGTTGAAAGCCAGTTCATGTAGTCTTTATAGACCGAGAAGAGGCGCTCTTTACTCGAGGCTGCTGCAGGAACAGAGATGAGATGAGGGGTGAACGGGAATTATAAAACTGTCAAATGAGATGAACCTTTAGTACGTATGCAAATTAAATTGTGTTAATGAATAAAAGTAAAAGAACTAATTAAATTATGATTCATAAGAGTGGCTGATTCATAATAAGTGATTCATCTGAATCTAGTGATTTGCTGCAACATTTATGATACAGTCAATGACCTTTAGGGACTTAATACTTATAATTGGTTTAAAGGGAATAAAGAAAACACAGGTTATAATTTATTTAATTAAAAAAGAATCATTATAATGGAAGAATGAAAGAAAGACTATGTACAAAGCAGACAAGTGCTTCAAATACTCTCACACAATATTTGGAAACCAATGCTTATAGTTGTATTTCATGTAGTATACTGAAAATTAATTTGCTCTTAAGGAAACGTACCCGTCACTCGTCACTGTGATGTGATTTATTTACTGCTAATGAACATATCTCTTAAATCAGTATTATATAATTGCTTTATAATTTTTAATGTAGACCATGCCAAATATAATTATTAGTTATTCTTATGGCATAACAGTTCATATATTCATTTTCTACATCTTCTGTATCATTAGGTTTATGACTGCTGGTTTGACAAAGACATTTGAAGGTGTCTTTTTCAAAAATATTTTTATTATTTTCTGACATTTCTTCGAACAGAAAATTAAATGAGAATGAAAATAATTAGTAGTACATCTGAGTTACGTGAAAGATTTACACATGGAATACTTGCCAATTTTGCCGCACATTGGACTCTCATTGTCCAGGGTTGCCATTTTTATACTTGTTTAATTAGTTGTTTAAGGTTTAAACAGTAACTACGTAATTTCCCAAGAGGAGAGTAAACTAAGACATACAGGGCAATAATGGGCATATGACAATAAGTCTTGGAATCTTTAATTAATTCTTGTTTTCTTACATACCTAGGTTAATTTCAGTGGTATTTCCATTCACATAACTTCTGTTAGAAATGAACAGTTATGGTATGTATTGGAATACTAAAAGTCGCAGAGGAACATTTTGAATGCTGAGCCTTTAAAAAGGTGCTCCTCACTTGAACTCATCACGGAGGATTGTGCACATATCTCTCTTTGTGTGAAACGGTAGAGTGGGGGAATTTGTCAGCGCTGTGCTACTCTCTGTCTGTCGTAATTATTAATATTTGTAAGTTTTGTCACTGAGGTTTTCCTCACCTAAAAAGATGGCTTTGAACTCATCACAGAAGGCTTTGTGCATAATCTTCTTCACTGTGCTGCTGTCTTTGCCTGTCACTTCTGTTCAGTGACTGTGGCAATCAGAGCGGATGCCGATCGTACTTACCTGTATGGGAATGTCAAGGTGGCAGTGTGGGGGGGGGGGGGGGTTGTTTGGGAGCAGAGAGAGACTGAACACCAAAGAGAAGCAGCACATTTTCCACATTTCTTTCACACAGAGGATTGTACATCTGTCAGCTCATATGTGTAAACAGACCAGGAAAGCTGCTGGGAGATTTACACTAGTAGCAAAGTGCTCTATAGTGACAGTATATTTTTATTAACCTCGACATGTACTGCAAATTCATGCAGTGCATTTTCGTTTTGCAGGAGCATCGCACTGTTTACACATTACAGTGAACAGCACAGTTGAGCTACGGATCCTCCGTTCCATATAATCTAATATGACTGCTACTTCAATGACTAATACTTTGGCCTTTCTTGATTTGTCTTCGTTTGATGCATTTCTGTACTTAAATTAATGAACATGTGAGAGTCTCTGTCACATTAGCTTCATTAGACATTATCAAATCATGCACAAGTGCTTTTGGTAATTAATGCATTACTCATTTATCTGGTGTTAAATGATTTGTGAAACTTATCATTGTCCTTGGGACAAAATTCTGCAATGAGTTGTTTTTATATCCTTCACTGAACTTTCAAACTGCCATCAAGTGAGAGCAGCAGATTACAGATCACTGAACTGCAGATCCTTGCTGCACATTATGATTGTATCTCGTAGTGATCCGGTGTTGCTGGAAACTACTAGCTGCAGTTGTGGTTTAGCTGAAATAAAGTGTTGCTTTTGTCATGTGAAAACGATGTGATTGAAAATGAAATGAAATGAAAAACTGGACAACAGGTCACCCCCAACCAGAAAAAGGTAGTGTGTAGAATAATACTATCATGTGCAAAAAGCAAAACTAAACACTATCAAAACTTGTGTTTTAGAACTGCATAGATAGAATACTGATTGATGAACAAGAACAGAAGCTTGTTTGAACATGGGAAAACAAAACTCAGAGTCTACAGCTGTGATAGCAATAAAAAAGGCTGCTAGTATTTAGATGCTAACTCCAGCATGCGAACACCCTCACAATGACAATGCTAACATGCTGAGTAGGTATAATATTCACCATGTTTGCCATATTAGGTTAGCGTGTTAGAATGCTAACATATTTAACTTAGCACTAAACAAAAAGCACTGCTGAGGATTACGTTACTGTTATTATACCTGTAGGTTATTACAATCATTGTGAGAGGGACAGGAAGGTCTTTACCAAATATACCAATCCATCCAATAGTTGTTGAGATTTATAATTCACGGCCATGAATGTCAACCTCATTCTTTGGAAAAATAATTATTCTATTAGAGTACAAACATATGGGCTTATGTTGACATTTTCTTCTTCTGCTCCTATAGAAATGAGGATTATGATATATGTGAAGCATTATTAACCAAAGATTACAACTATAGAAAGGGATAAAAAGCAGAGGAGCAGAAAACCAAGAGCTCCAATCAAAGGATAAACTACTACAGGCAACGAACAGACTACTGCAGCGGAAACATGAAATTACATTACAGTGTAAGTGAGGCGCCAACAGCAAGAAGGAAAAAGGAACAAATAGGAGAAAAATAGGCACCAACCAAAGAAATTCTCAATAAAGAAAAAGTCCAAAATGAAAAGCTTAACTGTGGGAAAGTAAAGATGAAGTCAACAGAAAAGGATGGAGAACTGCAGAGGAGGAAAGCTGGATGAAGTAAGAAAACTAGAGAGAGGAATGGTTGGAGGAAAGAAGTGAACAGTCGAAGAAGTTTCTTGATGACCTCAAGACTGAAAAACTCTTTGCGAGTGAAAAAGTGAACTAGAAGATGAAAGAAGAGAGGGATGAAAAGAATACTAAAACAGAACTGAAACGGGAGCTAAAGAAGCAGCTGAGCAAATGGAGGAGATGGAGGGAGAGGCTGGGATGGGTTTGAAAGACGGGAGAGGGAGGAGACACGTAGACAGGGATGGCAGGAAATGAGAGAGATCTGTGAAGGAGAGGCCAGAGAGGAAGAAGAAAGAAACCCTGATGAAGGCAATTGATGAGGAAAAAACTGTGCAAGACAGGTGGAGGAGAGCGACACATAGACCCCCCCCCCAACTTTTCTTCTGATATTCTTTCTGGGAATGTTTTTCAGCACTGGAGGAGGTTGGAGTGAAACTGCTGACAAGAAACAGAAACAACAAGCAGACAGGGAGAGGGATGGATATCAAGAAAGAACTGGTCAATAATGTATTAGTCTGACTGTAATTACAAGTGAAAAAATGTATCTGCCTATGATTTCTGCAGTACAAACTGCTCCTCTAAGACATGCTTGGGATTTTGTGTGAATTCATGCACCATTAGAGGTAGAAACACATGACTATACAGCAGTTCTCCTATTTGATAGAGATGTCAAATTGACATTTCAGCAATAATTTAATACAGCTGAAAGGAATTGCAATCTTCAAAAAAACCTTCAAACATTTATTCCATTTGATGATTCTTTCCGCACGCAGACACAGACATGGGTATTATGTGTGCTTAAGGATGAAAGTTAATATACTTGCTTTCGATTAATCTGACAAGTTTGGATGAAACAGGGGAAGAGGTTGTTTTTTAAAAAGGAGTGGTGGCAATGTGGTATTACTGGGCACAGAGAATAGGAACTGGACGGACAGTTTCAATGTGGATTTATAAGGGCAGTTGATTAGTTGGTAAAGATACTGAAGTGTGTCAAAAGTGTGAAGCTAATGTAATGTAAAATAATGTAATTAATGTTATTTAACGTATTCTATAAATGATAACAATAGCTGTGGTAATAGTTTGTCCTGCTGCTTCAGTTCAGAGTTGCACATATTGTCATACAGTAGATTCTGAACTCAGTATTCAGTCAAAATAGGAAGTAAAAGACAGGTGTTCTGTCCACTCTCAGTGTTTTAATGCTCAGTTGGTATTTGCCCATTTCTAAGGAGTGAAGCTGCCCAAAGCAGAAGGGTGTATTAAGAAGTCTGCTGAAGAAGTAGAGCATTTTTCAAGTAAATGTGAACATATTTATCTTTGCCACTGAAGGCCCGAGAGCCTCTGTACAATCAGGAGGGTAGAAAAAGAGGAAGCCGATACGACAAACACAAGCAGATTCATTGACCAAATAAACTGAGTTTCATGGCAGAAGTATAGTTTGAAAGAAAAATAAATAATAACATTGAGCATTTGCTGACACAGATTTGATAGCAGTCCAATACTTCTAGTTACCTCATTGAAAGAAGTGCTGTAGCCTACCTTAATCTATAAACCTTACTTACTGATATAATATGAATGAAAGGCTAACTGGGAAAATATGCTACTTCTGAAACTGTAGTGAAGCGATCGGATGGAAGAAGATTTATCTCTGTAGTAGTTGCTGGAAATACAGAAAAACTTCCGGATGTGCAGTGGTGTTAGAGAGTTTTTACCTTAATTGAACAGAACCTAAATTTGTATTACTGGTTGGTTATCAGCTGCTGTGAAAAAGTTCTATAAATCTTAATATATGCCGTGGCAGAGTTTTTCATTTTCACCTGTTAAAAGTGACGCCTAGCACCAGCTAAGCCTGAGAAGCTGCCACGTGAATGTTTTATACACTACTCGCTTGCTTGCTAATAAAAATGAGTTGGTTGAGTGTTGATTAGCAAATCTGTGTATTTCAGCTCCTGTGTGCACTAATTATTTTTCACATTCACACACACTCCCAGCATACAACATACACACACACAATTTTCACCAGGCTATGCAGTGAAACACTCACAGTATGTAACATCCATCTTTCCATTAATGCTGACTACTGTCAAAGTGTCAACAAGGTCAGAGAGCTGCTCTCTGACTGATCTCTTGATGAGATGAAAATAAAAGTTAATTTTATTTTAGCTATAAAAAGAAATTAGATTCAATGAGTTCACATATATTGTTAATTAAGATTGGACATACTCCAGTTTATGAATGAAGTCCTACAGACTGCTTGATGGATGCACAAATTCTACATCTGCATGGGTCATAAATAATACTGAAATGACTTATTGTTATCTTCACTACACAAAAAGCCTCAATTTAAATTCAAATTATAGCTGCATTTGGGGGTGAAGGGAGGTGGGCTTTATGTCCTTTAGCGTCTACTAGTTCTGATTGTGTGTTCTTTATAGTCACTTATTAATTCTAAACTTTTAAAACAAACTTTTAAAACAAACTTTTACACATTTCCCTGCAAGCACAAACAGAATGCTAAAGAAAAGATTTGGTCAGTTCTGACGCTGTTAGTACACGGTGACAGTCTACACTGCTCATAAACCTGTGCACTTGATTAAAAACACTAGATGGCAGCAATGTATCAGAGTAGTATAACAGGATATTTAACTACAGCTCACTGACATGACTGAATTTTTTTTTTTTTTGCATCAGCCAGGGCCAAACACACGCTCCATATTTTACTGGATAGTAAATAGTTGAGTTCTACAAGATATGTAATTGCTTAGAGATTAACAGAGAAAAAGATAAATGAATTCCTGCTTTTGGTCTCAATGCCTTTATTGATTGCTTATTGGCTCCTCTAATCAATAGGCCTAACATTTCCTATGTGACCAGAGAACAGGATGGAAGGTTACTCCTTGGCACGAACACTGACCCCCCTGCTGATCTGGAACAGATTGAATTAGAAACTCCATCAGTTGGAGGCTCAACCACTTCCTGAGCACCATGCTGTGACACTGGATTGGATCTCCCTCAAAGGAAATCATCTCCCAAAGTCTGTATTAACACCGTCTTGCCCCCCTGCCAAGTTAGGCCAACCTGTTCCACTTGTCTCTTGCCAGGGTTACAACTGGCACAGACGGCAGCAGGTACCTTTAAAAGCGGGCCAGGGCACAATTCTCCAAAGGTGGGCTTCTGATTAATTGAGCCTGAGGATATGCGGCCGAGCCACTGACAGATACTAAGTGTGTGTGCCATGTTGAGGGAAAGAGCTCTCCATCTTGCCCCTGGTGACTCATTCTGTGCTGAGGAATAGAGCGGGAACTCCCTTGGAGCTCCATCTCCAAGAGCTACGCTGACCAGATGCACAACATTTGAACACTGCCAGCGTGCAGGGAGATGTCTCCCTTGTGATCGATATCTCGTCCGAAACTGCAACACCTTGTTGGGGATTCAATTTAAGTTCCATTTCATTGAAAAATGATTCCTTTTGGCTGATCAGTGTCCATACACTCAATTAAATATCACTTTCCCCGTTCAGTGAAGATCAGTGACAAATGAAATAGGTTGCTACCATGGTAATGGTCTACTAGGCCTGCAGTCAATTTCAATCTACTGTCTATAAGCCTGCTATTTCATTGTGTAAACAAGTCATGCTTTTGCCTCTTTGTCCCATGCCGTTGATGGCCAACGATGTTTAATGCCGCAGTGGGAGGCTTGCAGCTAGTCACTGCGACTGTGAGAAGTAATTATTGTGAATTTGTAAACATACATTTTCCATATACACACCTACGCTTTCTTATGCAGATCTAAGCACATACACATACAGAGACACATACACAGAGGGCATGTTCATTGTGTGCAAATACAGACGCTAACTACCGCAGTAAGACTATACGCAGACAGTTAGGCAGAGCTCTTCTCCCTGGGGACAGAGAATGCCTCTCTGTAGTGCTGCATAAATGATCTCTAACTGCCTTCTGTTGTAAATATGCTCATGTTTATGGCATTTTAACAACAACTGGCATGCAAAATGAAGTACCTGGAGTGTGGGCGTGTGCATATTTGTGTGTGTGTGTGTGTGTGTGTGTGTGTGTGTGTGTGTGTGTGTGTGTGTGTGTGTGTGTTTGTGAGTCTTGTGTGGATTGTGCGCTGGCATTTACAGCTGTGCCTGGATATCATGAGAATACATCGGTCTCTGTAGCTCAGGCAGCTCAAGCAGCTGAACCAGTCACTTATGATTACACTTATCACCCTCTTCCATGAGCACAGAAAGCTGGAGAGAGAAGACTGGGAAGAGAGAGGAAGAGGGAAGGAGAGAAGTGGGGGCGAAAGTGGGAAGAAGAGAGAGAGAGAGAGAGAGAGAGAGAGAGAGAGAGAGAGGGCGGGGGAGGGGGGGAGGAAGAGAATGTGTGCGTGGTTAAGTGAGTTGTAAAAATCTTCAGCTAAAATGGGATATTCTCTTCACAACGAGCCGTACTTGATATTATATGAGCCTTACAGAAAAGATAAGGCAAATATTTAATGGTGTAGTCAACAGAATAGGAAAGTGCCACTGCTCCATGTGAACCTGCGTGCCTTACAGGAAACACTGCAGGTTGAACATTCAAACTGATAGAGCTTTAAGTAGTGCAGAGTTATTAGAGCCAAGAGGTCTGGACTGCTGCCTTTTGGTGCACATGCTTGCCTCTGGATACGTTTATGCAAAAGCATAGTAAGATTATTATTTTTTGCTAAATCTACGTTTATTCTTCTGTAGGTGATGGTGAGGTCTCTGTCTTCCCCTAGGCATTTTTTTTTCTATCTATGCAGCTTCTTGCCATTTTGAAATTATTCTAAAGCTTAATTCATTTTAGAGAGATATCTTGGCAGCAGACAACTATCCTCTATGTGGTCTTCATTATACATGGGGATTTCCATCTGAAAAATATGGAGGAAGCAAATGTGTAGGCAGACCGGGGATTCAAGAATACCCATGAAGATCACAGTGTCACACTTTTATCATCTAACCTTTCCTTTTATCTTTAACCCAGCAAAGTTCTATCCTATTATAGCTTTCTTAGAATTTTTAAAAACTTGACACATTAATTGCCCTCTCATTTTCTTTTTTAAGTAGCACCTGATCCTCAAAGAGATGGAAATTACAGCATTTAACAATAAATGGGCTCCCTGCAATAACACTTTATAAGATTTCTGTAAGAAGATTAAAATCCAGCTCATCTTGCTTGTTTTAACACCAGTGACAGTTCATGTTTGATAGTGGAGCAAGTGGTAAACAGGTTTCGAAGGTTTTGGAAGAAACATTCTTGCCAATGGTTTCACACTATATTATTTCATACTATACTGTAACTGTAGCAATACAAAACACTATATGTAAATTTAATGTCCTGCATTGGTAATTTGACTTAAATGTACAGTATGTAATTTTTGCCACCCGAGCCAATCTCAAAGATCATCGGGGGCCAGTCAATAAATATTTTAACTGATCAGTATCGTATATGTTGAGCCTGAACTAATCCTTGTCACAAAAGTGCTTTAACTCAAAGCTTTCATGCACAGGAACACAAGTGTAGCCACTGCCAACTCTCCACTGTCTGTCTCTTTCCATATCGCTGGCTGCAGGGAAGAGACAGACAGCGGTGGAGAGCCGACAACAACCACACTCACCACGCCACTGGAAATGCAACAAAAGAATATTTCCGTTCATTCCATTAAGATAAGCATGGGCTTGTCATGGACCAGCCAGCAATTCCAGGCAGCTGCATCTGTATGTACGTACTATATGTTAGGCCCATTCAGAAATTGGACATAAAATGATACATTCAGTGAATATTGTAAAACGCACATTTGCACAGTGTGCAATCTGAAGTCCTGTAAATCCACTGAGAATTATTAAGAACTCCCTCCTTCAACACACAACTCAAAAGTATTATGATGATGTCATATGTTTACTCTTCAATATTTCTGTCCATTTGTGTTCTTTGCAGATCATCGTACTTGTAAGGCTCTTGTTTATAGAAAGTGACTCACTGTGAGTCACTTTCTGTTAGTGTCTCTCTCAGTGTCAACAACTATGTTGTTGTATTCTGGGATCTAACAATGCTAATGACATTGTTATCAATTCTGTTGATGGCTCTACATCTTGTTTGCTGAGTACTCCGATGAATTGTTGCTCCCAATTCACAAGCTGCTCCCAAGTCAGTAGATTAGATCAAATGAACCAAGCTATAAACCTATCATTTTACTCAAGGTAGAATAAAGAGGTGATGATTTAGAAATGAAAATCATTAATGTGATAGAAATGTAGTGGAAAAATATATGCCATATAGCTACTGTTTCTAAAAAAAAAAAAAAACTAATGAATTATTTATCAAAGCCTGTGTTGCCAACTTCAGACACACGATGCATCATGCAAAGCTGAGCTACACTCAGAATGTATATCAGATACAGTACTCCATATTAGGTTCTCTTTGAGCAAATGCAAATGGAGATGCATAAGTACTGTAAATCAGACATGCAGCTGTGTTAAATTGTATAAATCATTTGTATACTTCATGCTTGATTTCAAGTCTATTGTTGACTCCATTATATTGAGTGAGTGAGTCTGTACTGTATGTTCTTCCTTTCTTGGGTTTCCCTCTTTCTGTGTCTGTGCTATATCACTGTGGGCTGGCTGAGTTTTGTGGGAGAGCTTAACTCTTATCAGCTCTTCATTATATATCATATCATAACTCTCTGCCATGAATCGCCAACAATTGAAGAGAGCTGTTCATAAGATTTTTCCAAATGGAAACTTTCATTCCCATCTAATACTATAATGCTTATCTTCCAGTGTGAAAACAGATTCATTCAGTTTCCATTGCAGACTGATTTACCATGTTCAATTCACACTCTGCGATAAGTGGAGATACAATGGAAGCTATTCAGCTCTGACACTGTGTGAGGATGTCAAGACTCCAAGTAACAGTTTCTCTGATAGAAGAAAAGAGATGGCCTTGGATTGTACTCATTTGTATCACAACTGTATGCAGTAGAATACATGAAACCTATATTATACCAATATGTCAACAACATTTCAAGTTTCAGAAGTCACGGCCACAATTCAGAAGCAGAACACACTGTGCAGCAGCTTCTGTGGTTCCTTTGCAAAATGATCTTTAGCCTGCTGGTCTCACACAGCATACAGCTTCAAGCACAACAGGAGGTCACATATCTCAGTAGCTTCACTGTAAAAAATTATAGTCATATAAAATATGACTAATTTACAACAGAAAATATGTTTTCAAAGAAACATAAGCCACTCAGATTACGATGACAAAATGTTTACACTGAAAGTATGGTTTTTGATTGGCTTTTGAGGAAAACTAAAATATGAGGTCATATTTACGTACTGACTGGTTAAATTATGAAAAAGGCATCAGTAGACGGGACATGTTTACTTTTCTGTATTCAACCAAAATGACCATCTTTCCCAAATCTAACCTCAACTGAAGTGCTTTGCAGCCTACAAAACAAACCCAAGTGTCTGGTGTCAAAGTCACTTTGTACTCCACCCCGACCAACAACATATGACTTCTGTGTGGCATGAACACAGATCTTTGTAAACTGAAAAAACATTGCCAGTGAAAATAATACATGTAGAAAATAAATGCAGCAATGAGGTAATCTGTTAGGAGACAGTGTTGAGTCTTATCCAAAAATGTTTTTCAATGTTAAAGTTAGTGTTAATCAACCCACAATACATTAGAATCTTCTTTTTAATTCTATTAATATATATAATATATATATAATATATATATGTATATATATATATATATTATAATTAAATTAAGAGTATAGCTCACACTTAGCTTTAGAGAATATATATGTAGAATTCACTCAGTAGTTTTTAATTAACTGTACCTTATTTATATAGAATTAACAACTATAACACAAGCAAAACATTTTTATATATACACCTGGACTGATACCAAAAAATCTGAGTCACCATTGCCATTTTAAGTGCACTGTCGGGCTTTGCCAATGGATAGAATTATTCAAGGCATCATTATTTCACTGCCTTAGCATCCTTCTTGAAATGTGTTAAAAATAATCCAAAAGGCAAAGTGACCCAGTCATAACGGCTCTCCTCAGATACCATGTTTTACTCAACAAATGACACATTTGTTCATGGACCTCCCACTAATCTGGCTAATTGGAATTATGAAATTTCAGCATTACTAACAATCTTGGACAAATGCTAAAAATAATATCATTCAGTAAATATTTAAATACATTACAAAGAGCTCTTCTTACTACTGCAGTGCTTAAATGTTTCAATGGCCATCTATTTGAAAATATGTCAGTTTGTTTAAATAAAATCATTTGAATATCCCAGTTACTCTTTCTGCTACTCTCTATTGATAAAAGTTAGTTATGACCAGTGTTGCGCAAGTTACTTTGAAAGATATTTGCAATATGATTGACAATTAGTGGGGATGATCATTTTGTAACACAATTGTAATTTTTACAAAAAAATAAAAAAAATAAAATCATGATGATTTTTAATTCATCATGAATTAATTGTCGGGCCCTAGAATGAGTCCATTTAAATTTCAGTAATTGTAATTGTGTTATTTAATTTACGTAGTTACATTACTAGTTACTGCAAAAAATAAATAAATAGTGGAATTACAAAACACACACAACGTGTGGTACACCTCTCTTGTTTCTGCAAATATCTTTTTATGTAGGAGTAAGAAAGGTGTGAAAGCATCATTTCTGTCTTTTAAACATTGTGATTACATACATTTTCTGATCTCTGAGGATTTTGTCAGAGGTGATTTGAAAACTGTTACACTTACAGAATAAAAATAACAGGAATACAAAAGAAAGACTGAGTGCAATCCTCAATTATCACACTAGTGTAGAGCCATGTGGAAAAGTGGCGACGTATTCAAACACAAGTGTGTTTCTCTTGTTTTCCCAATGACCTCTACGATAGGTTTACTGTTGGGATAACATTGCTAATTTGTTATGTCATTCTCTCACTGAACTACATGTTAATTATATCTATACTGCTGTTTTTCTGCAATGAGACTTCCAACACTCTCTGGTAATTGTCTGATGTTGTACAACCACTACTGTAAGCTGAAAGAGAAGGACACTAAGGGATTGAGGGTCACTGCACAATCTTTTTTGATGCACAGAACCTTGAGAAACTAAGAGACTCAAACATTCACAGTTATAAGGCTGCAGATTTTTCACACTGCAGGTCTAGTTTCAAAAGTTTTGCATCATTGACACTGTGCGTCCTCATCCAACCAAATATCACATCTACAACATGGCTGATATGGAATGACATACCTGTCACTGGCTTCTTAATTGAGCAGAAACATCAGCAGGGATTTCTCCAGTTACTTCCCTGCTCGTTTGATACAGACCAGTGATCCCAGACCCTGCAGAACCATGGGTAATAAAGGCACTGCCAGCTGTGAATTCATTCATAGATCATCTGGTGATTTTATTAATGCATGAGGACTTGCTGGGTAGACCCGCACCTCAACACCCACCCCCCAGGAGAGCATGATTAATGGTGTTCCCCCCAAACTGCATCAGTTAGCCAGTGCTATCTGGTATTTGTCTTTACAAGATCGTATCGACTTTTGGGAGATCATGCAGAAAATGAACTGTCATGTGTGCAGGAGCTTGCTGAACGAAGGCTGGTAATACCTTTGTTCTGCCGGCGAACAGAAACAAGCCTCAGCATGGAAACAGAGACCACAGAGGGGCTGTGTAGATGATGGTGCACAGACACCTCCCTGGTCTCTTTCTGAG
The DNA here is from genome assembly GCF_905237075.1 of Dicentrarchus labrax. Taxonomy (NCBI): domain Eukaryota; kingdom Metazoa; phylum Chordata; class Actinopteri; family Moronidae; genus Dicentrarchus; species Dicentrarchus labrax. Next base: position 31,759,089 of record NW_026136713.1, on the reverse strand, counting down.
GAAAGAAATCTTGTTCTGCTTTTAATAAAGTGTCGCTCCCCGCTTCTTTTATGGAAATGGGTTTTAACAGAGGTCTCAGCAAGGATATTACAACATATCAAGCTGTTCCACTGTTTGGTTACACCACATAATGGCATCATTATTTCTTCCTCTGCATGCAGATGGAAAATTTACCACCGAACAGTGACAGCAGGCTTTGTCTTTGTACTCTGTAAATGGCTACTTACAGTCAGATTAACATCTAAGACCAAACACCCTTTGACTTCAAAGAGCTTTTTCTCTCCCCTTCTTTGGGGCTTTTGCACATTTTCATGGACTTCACAAAGACATTACAGCTACATATTATAAGATTCACTTTATGTAATGACATGTTTGTTGTTTATATGCACTTCTCTTCAAAAACAGTGAAACTTTGATCTTCCAAGTCCAATATGGCACCGACTTGCTCAGATATCACAAATGACAATTGAAGCAAAACCTTGTTCTTTTGGAAACTTAGTGGGCATGAGATGCATTTTAACTTGTGGCTCAAGAACTTATCCAGTCAGTTAAAGTCGAATATAGACATTAAGAATTTCCACAAAAAAAAAGAAAGACAATATTTATTATCATTTTCATTTTCTTTCTGCTGTGTAGCCTACTCATCTCTAAACATACCTTTACTATCATTCATCCAATTTGGTGAGCATTTTTTCAGAACGTTTTCCCTCCAAAGTCAGCTGTTAAAGGGTTGTGTTTTTTATCCCTTCCTTCCATGTAATTCACAGTCAAATCTCAAAATCTAGAGTCACTGCCAGGTCCCAGAAGTCATCCACCAGCCATTTGGGGGCAATCTGGAAGAAAGAGATTGCATCAACCAGGCTGATAATGCAAGTTAAGCATGGGGCTGATTTTCTGACAGACCGGAGATCAGCAACCAACAACCGGTGGAGGGAGGGAAAGAGGAAGGCAGCCCTCTTATGGAGGCAATTCACATCCGCCCGACTGAGAGTGGAATGACTGCTTTGGGAAGATAATTGTGCCTGGAGAAAATCCAGCTACAGGAACACTAGGAATTTTATCTGCAAACCACCTTCCTCTTTCGCCGATAGGGTGGGATATGAAAACTGGCAAGGTGCAGGTGGGAAGGTAGGGAGTGTCATTACCAGAGGGTCACTGCACACATGATAACCCTATCCGCTCTTTTATTCCTTTCATTTTGTTTATGCTCTCCACTCGGTTGCCTGCTTGATGAGGTAAACACATTGGTCCCCTGGCTTTTGAAATCAATTTAACTCTAGACTTGTCTCCGCAGACACCTGACGGACCCTGTGGTGCAGCTCCGTTATGGGGCCTAGAGGAATGCTCTGGCTGCCCTCCTTTCCTTCAAACGCTGAAAGAGGAGCTGGTGATCAACCACGAAACAACAGCACTCCTCACTAATTCAGGCACGAATAGAGATGCCGCCACAGTCTCTCCTTGCCCTGCCTCTCTGCTGTCCAACTGTGTTGCAGTCTTGGGTAGCGGCCAGAACAACGCAGTTTTTGGATGAGCCTTGTTCCTGTGAGAGACTGTAAAGTAGGTTGAGAGGACAGCCATACCCACAAGTCTCTTCCTAAACTAATGAACACACTGGAAAATAATTAGTGGGATGCAGCCAAGTGTTGTCTTTGACCTTAGCAACCTTCATCTGTCTCGTATTTAACAAACGGCTCCACTTTACTGCTCATGGCTTACTTATCCATTAGTTTTAATGTAGGCTATTAGTAGATAATCAACATAATCAGTATTACACTTTGTCCGTTGGTGGTAAATACATAGTTAATCTAGAAAAACAATCATTCATATCAAATAGTGTTAAGAGAGATATAGGGAAAATGCATATGATATGCTGATAACTTAAGTTATAGAAGCACTGTATCTAGATTAGGGCTCCAACCAATGCATATTGTTATGATCATTAATATGTTCATTAGGCCTACCATTTTTAGTAGTCATGAACTGATCACTGACTGATGAATAAAAATATACATAAATAAATAAATAATAAAATAAAATATAATATAATAAATAATAAAATAGTAGCAACGACTAGTGGAAACATTGCATGGCAGTTTCTGCCATTTTGTAAGCATCTGTAACCAAGCATCTTTAAACTGCTCCCCAAATACTCTTGTTGGAGCATTATGTGTAAGTACTCTTTTTGGATGAAGCTTGATTTTATTGTTTGATTTGTTAATCAATTTTGTATGTATTATACTGCTGAAGCTAGTCACGATTCTAGCTGTGTGAGGCTAATCAGTTGCTAATACAGTTTTCTAAGTAAGTTTTATGTGTTTTCCTTCTTTTACTTCTACTCTTGTGGACTATGTCTATGTTTATTGTGTTAACTGTACTTCCAATGGAGAATTAAGAGTTGTTATTCTTTCCCTGGCACTGTATTTTTACAGTTAAGGTGCTATTGCTATGTTTTCTGAGTTGATCACACACACACACACACACACACACACACACACACACACACACACACACACACACGACAGTGTCTAAATTACCCCAAATATAACTTTGTATTGCTGTGGCGTAATTTTCTCTAGCCTAACAGGACATAATACGCATTTATTGTTTTATCTAACCAACAAATCCAAAAGATATTCAGGTAACAATGAACAGTGAAAAGAAGCATAAACTCATATCTGAGAAGCTGAACAAGAGAATATTGTTTGTGAAGATTTGCTTGACACATGAAGATTAATAACAATTAATTGATTGTCAAAATTATAGTCAATGTGATTATAGTACGCTTACCTCTGAAAAAGAGACAGTAAAAAGACAATTTATTCCCCTCATGAACAAATTGCGCGTTTAATAAAATATTGTATCATATCATACAATATTTTATTAATCCTCAAAGCAGACAGCCTTCTCATTTGGGGGTCAGGCTGCAATGTCTGCACCTGACATTATTTGCACAAGGACTCTTCAGCAAGTTGCTGTCAGAGGGGCCTGAACCCAATCCTCCTGGCTGAAGGATCATCTCCCTAATTACAGGTCACCCTGACACTGAGATGAGGGATAATTTATAAGGGACATTATATTTTAAGTGTTCATAACAGTAATAAGAATCCAGGACACTCAAGGATGATTACAATTATTTCTGTCATTAGATTGTAAAGAGCGAGAGAGGGAGGTGCTTGCTCTCTTTATCAGACCTGAGCTGATTAGGGGTTGTAAATAATTCCTAATATATATGTTAACCTAGTTTAAGCAAGCAATGGGTCAGGTTTAGGTATTTAGAACAGTTCATATTAGTGGTCAATTAAAGGTCAAGTATAGTTGCAGGTATTTTCTTGTACATGTTTGTTTTGTATCTTATGTCCTATCCAGGTAGTTGGTATTCAAGGAAAGCTTACATTATATGAGATTTCTAATTCCCAAAGATATATTAAGACCGATAAAACATTTTTGGTTGTTTAATTTGAAGGATTTGTTGATTGAAAGATAGTTGAAATGGTACTGAAGCACCAGACATTAAAGATTTAACATATTGTAGGAGTGGGTGGCAGGGATCAAGTCTTCTATCCTGGTACAAAAAATAATCACATATAAATCCAGTAAATTAAAACACTCCTTTTACAAGTCTGTGACAGTCAATAAATTTAAATTATTTCACTGTATATACAACACATTACCCAAACTTATGTCAGAGAAAAAAAAAAAGATAAAAAAGATGAATCATATTGTCAGTTATAGAAGCAGATGTAAAGTAAATAAGTCAAGATAAGAAATTGGAATGAGGACAATGGTAAATTACAACACTGGAACACATCCAAGATCAAATATCTATCATATGTAACAGTATAAAAGATCTAAGGGCTGTCTTTAGCTCGAAACCAAAAAAACACAATTATTTGCGCACCCTCATCTGGATATGAAAATACATGACCTTGTTTAATTTGCCTTTCTGTTTCCTCCTCCAGCTTATTTGGTTTAAGTCCAAGAGTGGCTGTGCACCCGAATTAGCCTGATTACCACAAACACTGAAATAAAGACCTTCAGCGGGAAAGTCCAACAGCGAGCTGACATGCACCAGTTTTTCTCATCACGAGCCGAATAACTCAAGGTGAGATCAATAGGCGAGGCCCTTTCTACATGAGGCAAGTCTCCTGCGAACTACTCCTAAAGAGCCATTATTTACTGCTTGCTCACGCTGCGACAAATGAACTCAGCATGGGCCCATTAATGTGTAATTAGAGAAAAGAACGAGACAAATATTTAACAACACAAGTGTTTCTGCTCATTAGATCAGCTTCAATGGGGGATTATTAATGGCTTCCAGGTTTAAGTTGTAGTGATGAGCTCAAGTTACAGGAGAGAGTTCAAGTGTGATTTATTATATAGCGCTACACTGTTGAAGCATGCTAGATATACAGATATATATATTTACTATTACTTTCTAATACTATATCTCTTGTATTTTTCATAGTAACAATAATAATACAGTTTTAAATGTTTTTGTCGGAAAAAGCTATGCTAAATGACGTTTCAAGACGTCATTAATACCAATATGATGGTCAGTTATCAAATGCAAATTATGTTGATTACAGTTCCTTAAATGTGCTTGCTCTGTTCCAAATATTTTAATTTGAATAATAATAATTGTCAGACAGATCTAGTAAATTCAAGCATGACTTGGGTCTCTAGGAATTTGAAAAGAGCAATTGTCATTGGATATTTTATGATTACTTAGAAAAACTAATCAATAGATTAATCTCTAATAAAGATAATCATTGGACGCAGCTCTAGTGGTATGCTGACTTTTTCTCTATTTAAAAAAAACATAAATGCTGCAATAATTCATTGTTGGCCACTTTGCAGCAGAAACAACCTGTGGTGACAAGGTGACATTATCACCTTTTGAGTTGATATGGCTTGACTTGTTAATAAACAGTTGCTTATTTACATATCTAACACATACTGAGGAAAATTGGAAGTCATTTGGAGTTGTATTTTTGGCTACGTGATGAATGAAAGTCCAATATTCACTCTCCTTTTAGCTCTGTTCTTGGAGAGCAACTCCTGAGGAAAGCCCCCATAGCTCTTTAGCTGCTAAATGCTTGTCTCTGTTCACCAGCTACGCTTTAACTTTTCTGTCTGCTATTTAGTGCTGGGCAGCTAGTGTACTACCTGTGCCTTCAGAAATAAAGTAAAAAGTTCTTGATTAAAACCTAACCTTAAAAGAGCTTTTTTTTGCTGAAAACAATTCTGATGAGAGCAGTAAGACTGAGCCAAAATATTGAAAAAGCTGCCCATAAAATCAAAACCATGAGCACAAAGATACTCTGTAGAGGTAAGGATGTACCAAAGCATGGCACGTCCATTAGTAGAGAGTAATTGTTTAATATGTGGACCCAAGAAATCAAACTTACACGTGGTTTGAGCTAACTATGTAGTCTAACATCTTTATCTCTGTAAACACTGACATAAAAGCTCAGTTCACACTGAAATACTGTTCGATGTGAAATAAGAAAACTTGGTTTCACAGGGACTGCATTAAAGAAGATGATATCTGGCACGCTCCAGGACTCAACAGAGTTAGAGGAGTTAAAACTGTCTGAATTAGGCACAGACTGTAGGGACTGTTGCAGTGAGAAAACTACTCTCCACCCTTAACTTGCTCACGTTGGTCTGATTAAAATTAATGCCATAGTCTGGTTGGTTTGGCAGTGGTGAAGCTTTCCCATGTCTTGTAATGGTTAATTCATACGCTGGTTGTGTTTTCTTTTCTTCACTCCACTCCATAGTATTTTTTTGAAAGGATTCTTTCCTGTCTGTCCAGTTCTCAGTGGCAGTTGATCATGCTCCACAACATCCCCCATAATCCCTTGCTCTGCTTCCATTTGATGTCATCTTTTCCCGGGGATTAACACGGGTGCCCCGAGGGCTTGCGATAAGCATGTCTTCTCAGAACAGCCCAGTCAATGAAAACCAGAATCAGGATACTTAAAAGTTTCACTTACACACACACACAGAAACACACAGAAACACACATGCAGTCAAGTACACAAACATACACTGTGTATCTAGAAAACTAGAAAAACATGACCACCAGATAGAGCCAATTATTTATTTAGAGCTTCGATAAACCCATGACAATTATTCAGTGTTAAAAAGGTTTACTTGCTGCTCAATACAAATGTAGTTGATGGGATTTTGGCAGCTTTTGACATTAAATAAAATCAGAATAAGTAAAATTGCATTTTTCTCAATAGCAGTTGTATGTCAGCAGTCGGACAGTGAGCCCCCAGGCTAGAGGGTGACGGCTGTGTATGCAGCAGTGTTTGGATAAGAACAATATTCAGTCAATTACTCAATGTGGGTTTTTGCCAAGGTCCCAGTGGACTGTGGATTTTTAGCATTTGCCAGCTTGTCCTGAAAAAGTACTTATTTCAGAAGCCGACTGTACCATGGCATTTAGGTATTGGAATAATATTTGGCTTACAGCCTTTTTCCCCCTAAATGTGGATTAAGCTTGTAAGCCTCAGACAAAAAAATACCATTGCTTGGTTTAGAAATGTATCTATTCACACATAGTGGTAAACCCCAGAGAGGGAGAGCTAAAAGCTAAAACACATATTTGCACAGGTGAGATAAATTAATAGAAACAGGCTTTAAAAATATCTCAAAGACATGAGTGGGTTTTTTTTTTTTTTTTTAAACAAGCTAGCTGACAACCTAACTCACAAGGAGGTAAAATGACATTCAAACACTAAATGGATAAATGACAAGTATTGAAGTAAACTGAATGACAAGACTTTGAGGTGGGCTTTTAAATCATACAAAAAAAATGATGCTTTTATTCTCAGACAAAGCTAATTACCTGACAACCAACCCATATGTTCAACGCTATTCAGAGTTACAAAATAGGATTTTATTCAGACCATTGTCAATTGTTCGTCACTGCCAGCTGAAAATGAACTTTTAGATAAACCACACATACAGCCAAACCACTTGTATGCTCCTGTCAGACAACAATAGAATCAGGAGCAGAGAGGGTTGAAGACAAGCTTAATGAGCAAAAAGCAAAACCGCATTAATACAGAACCCTCATGTTTTCCCAATTGAATCTGACACCTTGGTCTTCAGTCAATACCCAGTGATCAATACTTGGACCATGCTGAAACCAACATTTTCAGATGATGCCAAGCATAAATCATTTATGTCATGGCTGAGTTATTGACTTCAAGATGGGAAAAACAAAAACAAAATACACACTCTCTCTCTCTCTCTCTCTCTCTCTCTCTCTCTATGTCTGTGTGTATTTAGGGCATGAAACATGAAATGCGACCACCACTTACAGTCCTGTCTCTCATTCTTTTGCCATTTATGCGCAGAAAAGCAGCAGCATTTGCATCTCTCTGGGGGGACATCCCTGCTGGACTTTGTGTGGGTTACATTACTCATGTTGGTCTGATTAGTATAAAAAATTTCCTCATTGCACTTCTAATCATTCAGCAGATAAGGGTGGGCTGTTCTCTGAGAAAAAAAAAAAATAATGAGGGATACACAAAAAAAAGTTAATGAGGTTTTTCCTGTACTACACCTCTAGAGGCAGGGGTTGGCTTAGCAGCAATGTCATTAGGCAGGAATTAAACTGGGACTGTTGTTTTGCTGTGCTATCAATTTACATGCTTTAATTGCATAACCAAACTGTTCTACCAAAACAAGGCGAGCAGTGTGAGTGTGACCGGTTGTATTTTGTATCAGCGAACACAAGCTTTCTCTTCCTCTGCACAACTTCCTTCCACATGCACACAAAGAAACCCTGCTGTCTTGTTTTGTAAGTGCATTTGTTGCAAACTTTTAAACTAGAGCAGACTCAGTCCCAACAGGAGCAATACATTAGCGAACACCCTTTAGCGAGCTGGGGACTATGTCCGAATAGTATTTTAAAGCAGCTGCACTTGGCAATCCATCATGGAGATAGCAATCTCAGTCTGTCTCCTCATAGTGCAATAGACTTACTGTCATCACATACACAGGCGCCCGCATATACATTTATGCACTGAGTAATTCGGGACTGCTTGGAAATACAGCATGACGCAACAAAATAGTGTAAAATGTGTTCAATCTCGATTTGATTACAGGTAACATTAAGCCTTATCGGGAACTTTTATCAGCCAGCTACGAAATTGGAGAGAGATCTGTGCCCTGCAGACCAGGTAGGCAGAATGGACCGCGCTCAAGATAATGTCATTCAAAAGGAAGCTGTCCCACTTCTTACACACACAACTCCCCAAAACTGAAAGTGGAATAACATAGGCTCCTGCTACTTCTCTGGGAAATGTCATGTGTGCAGTAAGGTTAAGATATTTTGGTTGGGAATGGCAAGTATATTTACATGTCAGACCTATAATACAGAGTGAAACACAAATTGATGGAGACAGAGATAGGAAAACAGAGGGATGAAGTTCAATGCAAGGTTGACTTCTCCTGGAATAGAGTTTACTATATTAACATGTGATACAATCTACAATCTAACTGGAAACTGAGCGTGTGGAAATTAGTCTTAAGATTTTCATATGTTTACTGTTATTGTTCAGGTTGGCAATATAATCTTGTCATGCATAAGGCTGCTCAATTAATCGAAATTTGATCATGATTACAATTTTGGGGCCAAACGATCTCAAAACTAATAAAACCGGGGGAAACGATTTTTTTTTCATTTTCTGTTGTGTAACGTTGTATTCAGTCTGCGTATTTCGCTCATGCGTATTTCCGTCCCTCCCCCACAGCATGCACTGCACATGAGTCATGCGCTCGGTATAATCGCCGTTCCCGACCTGTCGCGCGACAATGTGAAGTCACGGGAGTGCCATAACTATTTATACTTGCGCTGGTGGTCGCGACACTTGTTGCAGTCTTCTCCTGTCACGTTGTTTTCGTTTTAACAGGTAACGCGGAGACCTACAAATGTTTATGGGGAAAGGAAAGTGTAACTGAGGACTTCCTTGCAAAATGGTTTTGACAAATGTCCAATAAATGCAGCATGTTTCTGAAGTTTAACAAAATTATCGTTTTAATAATCGTGATTTCAATTTTGACCCAAATAATCGTGATTATGATTTTTTCCATAATCGAGCAGCCCTAGTCATGCATGCAAAGCTTACTGAACTGAATGTTATTGATTTGAACAGAAGGGGAGTGTGTCAGGAAGAAGACACACAGATAGACAGGCCACGGACAAAAATCTGATAGAAGATATGTCAAAATGAAAAATAGTACAATTTCTTTTCATCTGTATTTTTTTTGTTTTCTTTCCTTTGTTGTGTGGGAAAGTAGCAATGTTTTTTCTGCATCTCCTTCTTTTGATATACAGGCATGATGAAGGCATCCTTTATTTTCACGCTGCTGCCTTGACTGAGTGATGTTTTGTTCAAAAGCGTGTTAATATTTTCATTCGCCTGATTGCATTGTGAGGAACCTCTTTCAACTCTGTGGAACAGAAAGTGTGTGTGTGTGTGTGTGTGTGTGTGTGTGTGGGGGGGGGTGTCTGAGTTTTTTCAGCCCACACACCTCAGCCCTTCATCGCTGCTACCACACCAAACCTTTGTAATTGAACCTGAGATATCAGGATGGGCGGCGCTGATGCCAGGTGCATACTAAAAATAGCGCTCTCTCATTGGACCCTCTCTTAGGGATGCCATTTTGTCATGCATTATGTATATATGCAAATATGGGACAAGAAAACGGATTACTTGAAAGGGCACCTGTGGTTCCCAGCTCAAAGATATACGCAACAGGGGAAATGAAGCGAACGGAGCTATCATTTAGCCGACACACAGCTGTATAGAGAAGTGAAGAAACACTCTCTCAGACAGTTCTGTAATTCAAAAGTGGGTGATGACTGATAAGAAGGGATGAAATCACAAGCAGACTTGAGGGTATATACAGGTATATGGAGGGCACTCTCATCTTTTACCCTGGTTTTGTCTGTACAAGACCATTAGCTTAATTACCTCTAAAATATAAATGTTGTAGAACAGTATAGCACAGTATAGCATCAATTCTTACCTCTTTAATCATTTTCATAACAACTTGCCAGAGCAGCAACGGCTGCGAGGCCCTATTGAGGCTGCTCGGATTATTATTATTTCCCGCAATGAAATGCATTTTTGGTGCCCGCAACACGCTTCAAATTTCATGGGCGTGGCAGAATGGCTCAACATTGCCAAACTGCAGCCCCTGTGGCACCTTTCCAAAATATGGATGAAAATCGGTACACACGTAGATCTTGTCCAGACGTACAAGAAAGCCCCATACCCCAAACCCAACAGGAAGTCGGCCATTTTGGCTTTAGTAGTCTTTTTGCACGTGTTGTATTTTAATGAACTCGTCCCAGGGAACAATTGATCAAATTTGGTCAGTGCAATCTAAAGACCATCACGGTCAAAAGTTATCAAAACCTTGAGTTTTTGATAAAGGCCGTGTTTGTGGCATGGCGCCAAATTTCAATGTTTTGCCATGAAACAGGAAGTTGTCATAACTTCATCCATTCTCCACCAAACTTCACGTTTGATAGTCTTGCCCTCAATACATCTACATGCTAATATTCAGTCCTACTAATAGCGCTACCTACGAGGAAGTTAGCCTTGTATGGCAATCATCATCTGATTTAAATGAAATTTTCACATCTACACATGAGGCTGTCGCATGACAAGACTGTAGCACACCTTGACGTGTGCAGATCTGATCTCAGTGCCAAGTGACCAATTGTTTCAAAAGATCCAACAGCCACACAAAAGAGGTATGAAGTGAGCTAGGCTGCTGGTTTTAGGAGGTATTTTCACCATCCTGAATTCCAATCTGATTTTTTTTTTATCTTTTATGCTTCTAAATATATAATTTGGATAGTTTAACAACACTGCAGCTCATGACCGTAGTTTAAATTCTTTCAATTCAGTTTTATTCTACAATACCGATGATGCTTAGCCACTGTTGCTATGGAGAAGAATCCTGTGAATAGAACGAGTCGACTGTAGCAAATTCCAAACACTTTGTTGTTGCAATTTGTAATAAAATATTGCACCATGCATGGCACCTCTAATGTGGAGCTGTAGATGATGAATTCATCCACTGCGACTCTGACCCAGAATCTTAAAATTTATTTTAATGCCGGGCTGCCCAATTCTGGTCATAATGAGAATCCTTTTTTTCCCCACTTATAACTGAGATCGCAATTTTTTTATGATTTTCTTTACTAAAAAAAATTTACCATTTTGTCTTCATCCAGACAGAAGAAACAGTATGATTATTGATGATAAGGAACACTACTTTTTCTTACACAGATCCTAAATTTAAGAAGATCAACTAAGTCTCTTGTATGTAATTTAAAAAAGTCATGTTGTGTTTTCCCTTTTATTTCATTTCACACCTTTTTATTTCAAAACAAAGAACCAGATATTTGACAGCACTATTGCTTATCTTTAAGCTACTGATGATTCAGCCAGGAGCCAATTCAAGCCCTGCAAGTGCTCAAACTGCCAGTCACTTATCAATATATATGCAGAAAATGGACAGGACTTTTACTCCCTGAACACCTCAAAATAACTCTTAACACTTTGCTACTCGCCTTTGAGAGCTGCTCAGCAAAACCACACCGTTGTCGTTCTCTCACAGTTCTGATCATCCCGTAGCAGATCCACTTGAGCAAATGGAAGTTTCTTGCTGCACCAGCAATAACTGTTAAGAGAACACCTTCCCTTCCCCTGTTCATCCAGGATTTTCAAGCCTATTTCAGAGTCACCATGGTAAAGTGGTAATTTATCTAACTTCTACATATTAAAATGCCTCTCAAATGCCATCCGACTGGATGCCAATTTGAAATTCACCAGACTGATCAAATATTGTTACATCCTTCCTCAACAACAAACCTTACATTCTCCATCAGCCACTCATTGGTATATTTAGTATTCTACCTCATCATGTTATGGAAAAAAAATACTTTTCTTACCGAGCATTGCATGCATCCATTGCATTTGCATTCTTGTTAAACAACATTTCTGATTAATTGTTAAAATGTGAATTACTGCACATTTTAAATATGTATTGTGAATTTATATTCCATGTCTTGATCTACAACTTTCACAATGTGAAGCTCTTCTATGTCTGTGCTGAATATGTTAGTATTACTGATGAATCGAATAATCTTATCTCCACTGAAATAAATTCTTGTAAAATTATTTTCATATAAATTCTAATTTTCCAAACACCTGCTTCCTCTTCTTCCTATAATGGAGCAGTTCTAGTACTGCATCTCGATATTTGTAGCTTCAGAAAGGCCCGAGGGAGATGAATGAGGTCTGGCCTCCTGCTGCGGAGTAATCCCTCTCCTTCCTGACGAGGAATCATCCCATACAAAGCAAACTGAGGCACACTTTCTTTTATCCTTTCATGTGGGCACAAGACAACCACACACAGCCTCCTATAGAGTGTCAAAAGCCGACAGATGCACTGTTAGTTCTGAACAAAGGTGACAGCTCTCAGTCATCCACTCACTGCAGGTGAAATTGGGGTCTCAGTCTCAACCCTGGCAGGGACCCTTGTGACTGGGGCTTGGATTTAAAAAGTCTGAATGACAGTTACGCATGTGAAGCGCAAAACAGGGAAGCAAGAAGTCATGGAACCAGGGTAATATCATTAGTCACACGCGCATCTTGTGTGCCTGCATGTGCAGATATGTCAACTTCATGAACTGATGGTGTGAATAAAAACTGATTCTATTGTCTCTGAAGATACAGTGCAATTATTCTCTGTGTCTGTTTCCCATCAGCCAGGATGCGTAAGCTATCTACTATATGAGTTCTGGCTGGAAAATAGTTCAGCCCATAAGCTTCTGTCTCTTCAGTTCAAGCTATAGAAGCTGATTTCCCCCGCGTCCCTTGCATATGTGATGCAGAGTGCACCCACGAGGTACAGTATGTTTGTTTGTATGTAAAACAATGAACATCAATTTGTTGCACTATGAGGATCTTTCAGTCACGCTAGGGGTGGGCGATATGGGCAAAAAATAATATCTCAATATTTTTTGGGATTTTGGCGATAACGATAATCAGTCGATATCCTTTAAAATGTGATTAGAATTGTCTGAACTGTACTTGTGTCCACCAAACGCGTTTACAGCGCTGAGAGAGCTCAAAAACTCATTTTCCGAGCGCCCAGCGGTGTTAAAAGTTGAACAGATTTCAACTTGAAGCACTCTGAGCACTGCGCTAAAAAACGTCTCCGCTGACATCTTTTACCGCTGAAGGCGCTAGCGCTCTGAACGCTGAAGCCCATAGGACCCACGTCTCGGCACTAGATCATCTGAAGTACCGGTAGCTTCAGGGACTGGAGGTGTTTGCATTTTCTCCACCATCGCAACGCGCTGCTAAACTGTTGCAAGGAGGATGCTAACGAGAGGTCACGTGATCACGTCATGTGATCACGTAGGCCCACTAGTTGTGTGACTGAATCCTGCCATGCTGTAGAGAGCGCTGCTGCACCGTGTATTAATGGATGTGAGGAGTTTCCGCGGGCGTTTGATTGTTTTTGTCGAAGTAATTTAAATACTCGATAATGGAAATTTGCACATCGTCAAAACAACAATGACGATATTATCGCAAACGATATATATCGCCCACCTCTAAGTCACGCTATAAATGCTTTACAAACAACACATTGTTTTAGTTAGGGATGCAACGATCCACATTTTTTCACTTCCGATCCGATCCCGATACCTGAATTTGGATTTCGGCCGATACCGATACTATTCTGATACCAGAGCTGTGTTTGCTTTAATATTATTATTATTATTATCATTATTGTTGATTTTATATGAGGCTGAAATAATCTCCTCTCAACAGGAAAATATGATATGTACGTATGTATGCATGTATGTCCCAAAAGGCAACTTGAGGTGAGTATAAGGTCAGAAAAGGAAGTCAGAAAAACAGGAAATCCTGTTAACAGGAAAAATCCCATTCTGAAAACAAATATGCAACTGTAAGGGTTTCAAATTGATTGTCATATCAATATTTATTAAATTCCCAAATGTCAAATATTTGAGTCTTGAAATATAAGAAAGTGCAATAAGTGTAAACATCTAACACACACACTATCAATAAAACAGTGTGCATCTGAACAGCACAAATCAAGTACACTGGCTCTTGTAGCATCAACAAATCAAGGTTTTAAAATGTCAATTATCTGAAATATAAGAAAAGTGCAATAACTGTAAACATCTAACACACACATGCACGCACGCGCACACACACACACACACACACACACACACACACACACACGTTGTCTACCTGGAGTTTACCTTGTTTTTGGAATGACTCCAGAAGTGATTCCTGACAGCTCGCCTAAAAAATCCTCGTGCTCTTTCCTGTGGTGCTTTTTTTAAATGTTTGATTGCGTTCGTAGTGTTGTGCGACGCAAGGGAGCTTCCGTGTCCCTGAATCACGGCTTTGCAAACATTGCATTTTGCTGTCTTACATAGCGGACATGTTGGCTAGCCACAATGCTGCTCAATGCTATCCAGCTAGCTGGCTGTAAACTGCGGGATGTATTTCCTGAGCGGGGGCGTGTCTCATAACTCTGTGTCTCATTGAGCCGCGCCTCCGTTCAGGAAATCCATTCCACAGTTTGCAGCCAGCTAGCAGACCGGCCGGCAGGAATCGCCTGTGGAGTCATTTCAGCAGACAACGTTAAAGCGCAGACATGGCTCATGGATATCGGAAATCTGCGCAGGTTGGATCGGGAAATTCCGATACGTGAATTACGCTGGTATCGGTCCCGATACCGATACTGGAGCGGATCGGCGCCATCCCTAGTTTTAGTCATGCAAACACACAACTACACTAGAACGCGACCAATTGTGGACTTTTGAGGCTTAGATCAGGATCAAGACTTGAGAGTTTAAAGAAAGAAAATCAGACGATATTCATTTTAACGGGATACACATTTTATATAGATCCATTAAATTTGGTTGTTAAAGAACTGTGAACAAGATATATGCTGAGCAGCTAATTTTACTTAACTAATTTTAGCTAATTAAACTTATCTTTGGCATTTCTGTACAGCAAATTCTTGTTCATTACTGTCCAGCATGCTGATACCAATATGTCTGCAATAAGCTAATACTGCCTATTTATCAGTCTGGAGCCACTGTATAGGATGTTGTTAATGTATCTTAGAGCTGAAATGATTACTCAATCTATACATTTATGAATTGCTGTACCTGAAGTAATTTTCTACACAAATGCCCAAAATGCACTGCTTTCAGCATCTGAAATGTTCTTCCATAATAGTATATGGATTTTCTTTCTAAACAAGCAAATTCAATATGTCAATTTCGATTTTTGGATTTTTTAAAATGTATTTTTGTTTTTACTATTTCCTGATACTTTATGGACAAAACAATGAATTTAATAATTGAGAAAATAATGGTGTATAATAATCAATAATGACCAGATTATTTGGGTGGTAAAATAATCATTATTTTCAGCCCTTGTGTATTTGTGGATTAATGCCTGTGTATGCCTTTAAACGGATGTAACTGTGATGATGTGGGTGCATGTCCTCAAAGGTGTGTGTTTGCACATGTAGGTGCTTGTGTCTATGTGTATGTCTTTGTGTCCTCCTGATCTCCAGCCAGCTGTGGCCATTAGCCAGAGGCTGAGCCTGTTCAGACGTGCAGGTCAGAGTTCTGATCTAATCTAGAGGATCTGTGTCTGATGAGGTCTCCACTGTAAACAGAGTGGCCAGCCAGAGCCAGTTGCAGAAATCATGGAGCCAGTGGGCACTGGGGATAGAGTGGGCAGGCAGACATTAGCACAAGGGTAATTGCTGTCCCCACAGCAGCCCGTTGAATGACATCTAATATTGCTGGGGGGGGACTAACCATTACCTGGTGCAGAATAAGAGCTTTTTCTGATAGCCACTGAAGTCCAATTGGGCTCGAAAATGGTTCATCATACACCCCGGTCCACCAATTTAGCCTCATATGCTGTTGTGTCTGAGAAAGGTACGGCAACTAGATTATTGATTGTCCTTGAGATTTTTCATACATTGATGTTTTTCCATAGACTTTGAACTGACAGGAGGGTTGTTAAAGTGAAGAGGGTGACTGCTGCATTTATGGATGTGGTGCATTGCAGAGGCACACAAGCCTGATAATTGGGGGCCTTTGGCGACTTAATCTAACCGGAGGCACCCTCAGCAATGCAGGATTTGAATTTGCTAGAATAATGTGCTCTATAAGCAAAATGTGGTTTTGTATTTGTTTGCAGCCAGTTTCATCATTCTGTAGTGATTCATTCTGACATATTAAACATGCTTTGATCACTCTTTGAAGAAAATAGACTTTGTTTTCAGAAAAAATACATTTTTTAAAAGCACAGTGTCACAGCTCATGCTTGTATAGCTAAAAGTTTTGTATGAAGAAAAAAGTGTATCCCCACAGGGAATGAACAGGATTATGGCTCAGTGATAAACAGATGCTGCAAAAGAAAAGAGTAAATCAATAAAGCCATATATTGGAATGATGAAACAGTTACTTCACAGCTACAGTTTGTAGAAGCCATTGGGCTGTCTCTTTTGCATCATTTTATTACACTGAGGATCTCTTATGTCCCAGAAGACCTTAAACGCACTGGATTAAGTGCCCCTTTTGCTCATTCTGTTGTCACCAGGTAGTTAAGTTTGCATTTTCCCTTGTCTATATAACTCTGATTGTTCCTAAGTGCTGCAATTCATTTCTGAACCCAGTCTCTTTACTGCTTGCCAAAAAGCTTGAAATCAGGCTAGAACCCCATCTGCTTCATAGCTTCAGGATCAGCTCTACAGCTGGTCTTCAGGCCCTGGCTGATGTGCAGATGTGGGATTTCATTTCATAAAGTTTAACTCAGCCAAAAATTCCTTCATGGCAATTAAAATTTGTAAAGGTCAAAAGTTTACTCATGCTGGACAATTTAAACATGATTGTGATTTAAACTTAAAATCATGCCGTTCATAAAATCTTTAAGAACTTGACTGCTTCCCTACTGTGCAGTTTCCCACTTCCTATGCATACATCTTGCCATGGTGTGAACCTAGCTCTCAGATCTCTGATAGTTGCTTGAACAACTTCAGCATGTGCCTTCACCTGAAGAAACTGTCCCTCAGGCCGCCTTTGTGAACCAAAACATGGAGCTACCAGGAAGCTATTCAAAATTTACAAGCCAGTTCCTCTCATCAGTGCAGCAGTCGGTTGTGCTCTTCGCAGATTCAACTCAGCAGCCAGTCTTGCCTCAGCGGCAAGAGTTCCTTTATCTTGCGCCGGCCTGGGCTACAGTTCAACCACTGTCTCAAAAACAACTGTGCATAGTTTCAACACAGGAGTGTGAGTCAGTGAGTGCTTTGCTGTTAACACTGCAGTAACTCTCCAGGGCTGGAGGTCATTTCTGGCCAATTGCTGCTGTATCCTCTATGATGCAGCTGCAGGTATCCTTCTCTACATGCAGTAGGCATATGTTCGACAAAGACTTCATCTTTATCATGACACTTATAATTCTATTAACACTTTTTAAAAGAAGAAAGACTTTGCATGACTGTGTTGTTTATTTGTTATTTCGTGGGTCTAGTCAGATGTTTTGGCTTTCTATCAACTTCATCATTCATTTTCCTTTGTCTCTGACTTCTACAGTTAGAATGAACTATCGTCATCACATTACTGTGTCTCTAAATAGACTGACATCACTCAAGATTATTCTCTGTCGAATTAGAAAAGGAGGCTCCTGCAGTATGCTTACAAACGAACCAATCAGTCAGTCATTGGGTCTATCATGAGCCAGCTGGACCAGGCAGCAACCAGGCAGCAACCCAGAGCCGGAGGGGAATTGGAGGCGAGGAAGACATGGTGTAAGATTATCAAAGAGAGCAGAGGGCTGTGTGTCTAAAGGCTTAGCAGAGGCATACCAAACACCAACAAGAAGTAAGGGGGTGGAGTGTGTGTGTGGGGGGGGGTCATTTGGGTGGCAGAATGAGTGGGAGAAAGACAGAAAGAGAGACAGAGACTGAGGGAAACACAGATAAAGAGTATTGGTGCCGAGATGATTGAGATTGAAACCGCCTTTGCTCGCAGTCGCATGGGAATTTGCACGTCTGTGTGATTAGGTGTGCGTGACAGTGGAAGGGCAGGAGTACGTGAGAGAGTGAATCTTTGCATGTGTATCCACACAGCAAGATGCTCACATGGGAAGTTTCTCCCAGGGGCTGTTGTTTGTTTCCTATCTGTCAAATCGTATACAGGAAAAATTCAAAACATATTCAGACAGAAACCTAGTTGGTGATGGTGAACTTTGGAGGTCACACAATCTTCAGGGGAAAACAATGTTTACTGTGGCAAAGATTTTATGCTAAGTAGTTTATTATTTATAGGAGTTTGTATATGTCCGATATTTTCATTCAATTGCACTCTGCTTTTTTTGTTATAGAGGCAGCAAGGCATAAACAGACATTTATGAAACTAATAAATCAGGAGGTTTGATCTGCAGCCAATAAACTGTCTGTCCATACCTATCTATACATGTGGTCCAGGCAGCAGATACCAATGGTTCTGGAAAAGCTTTATCCTCTCCTTTCTACAGTTACTGTTTTGGGGATCTCAGCAGACATGTACAGCATATAAATTGGACTTTTAGTTCATAGCATTTTATTATCTCATAGCCTCCCTGAATAAGAATCAGGTTCACTTTATTCACTGTGTACAATGAGTGAACAATAGTTATTTGTCCAGCAAACTTAATGACATTAGTGACAATCAATATGCTCTAGTATTGCTGTTTTGATATCCAATCTTTTAGGTCAAACATCTGCTGATTCCAACTTTTTGATTTTGATTTTCTTTGTTTTATATCTCTGTAGATTTAGTATCTTTGGGTTTTTAACTATTTCTCAGTTAAAACAAGACATTTTAAGACATTAATGGCTTTGGCACAGCTCAAAAATAAGGATTGGGCCACACTGGGCAAGTGATAAAAAAAAAGAATCAAACATATTTTTTTTTCCAGCATTAATGATGGAAGTAAGGAAGGATTGGAGTAAGCCATCTTGCTTCCTTCTCAACTCTGTTGAGAGCTTCACATGCCTAGTACCAATCAGGTGGTGGGTAAAGACAAAGTTTATGAGCTCAAGCACAAGTGAATATTTCCATTATCCTGGAAACAGGAGTTTTGTTGGGTGGCATGACTGGTGTTAGAGGATGTGGGCAAAACTCCAACTATGCCACAAGTTTAAGAAGGAGGCGGATAAAGTGGGGTAGTTTTTCAAAGGCACAAGTTTCCAAAAAAAGTTTCTGGAGTACAAGAGCCTCTCGCTTGCACAGCAGCTTCCTTTGTATTTCATTCAGTGTTTCGCCTATACTCATTCAGCAGTGGTGCACCGCCGCTCCTAAAATATCACACAATCAGTAATATCAGTGGGCTACTAATCATTTTCACTCGCACACTGCAAGCACAATAAAACCCAGCGGCTGACTAACTCCCTCTCCTGATTCTTCAGAGCCGTCAACATGAAAGGTACTTCCACGTTATAATACATTCTACATTAAGGAATAGGGCAACACTTAATATCATTTACATGGTGCAATGGCTTGAACCCCACATCTGGATCAAAGCTTTTGTCACAACTTTTTCCGTGTCTCCCTCCCTTCTCCCAAACTACTGATGTGAAATAAATAAATAAATGAATGAATAAACTAAACAGTAAAGTTAAGTGGGCCGCCTGCCCCTCTTCATAAAAAGCGAAAGACCAAACCTGTCTGGCTGTTTACCCTGTTAGTAATGCAGCGTTTTCTAATCGTTTATTTATTTATTTACTTTTTCAAAGGATTTTTCCAACTTAAAAACACAAACGATAAACTGGAACAAATCTGCTTTCTACGAGAGAGTCAGGGATGAAGCATACGAGAAACTTGTGTTGCGTTGTTCATTATCATTGCTACTGCATGTAAATATTATGATTAACACTGCAAAAATGAAGCATTACCATTAGCACGATCTAAGCATCTCAAGGCCATTGTTTGTCCACTGACATGTAAAGAGAAGATGATGTCAGATGTCATGTTTTCAGATTGGTTTGCGCATGCTTTCACATTTGCATGAAATCTGAAGCTTGCAGAGGTTTGGCTTCAAGTTTAGTACAGCATCTACAGTATTTCACCTCATCTTAGCCGATATGACAGTCCGCTAATAGAGATCAAAAGCAATGCAACAGTGTCTAATTCCTGTTCACATATTCAACACACACACTAGCCACAGGTATTTTAAGCTGGAATCAATTTCCACAGTGTCAGCATTCACCTCTTACCTCCGGGATAGCTCTATTTCCTTGGAGGGCCCCCCCTTCTACGCCTTGTTAGCCAGAAAGCTGAACGTTCTGCAGACCCTGCAACACTGCCAGCCTCTTCACAGCTGTCTAAAAATGCCCACAAATCACCTCAAGCATCTTCTGCCACTCTGCTCCTAAATTCAATCCCTGACAAATTTCCAGCCCATTTTATTTCATGTGCCCACAAGACTGACGGCCTGTTGTTGGTGTGGTTCTCCTGTCAACCAAGTGGGGGCACTGTTGCATTTCTAAGCTTGTTTTCTCATACAGGACACCAAGGTGCTGAGGTACAGGAGTGCCACAAATATATCCTGTGTTATTCATGGTTGCAGGCGGAGCCCCACTGTTTAGGGAGACTTTGGTCAAAGGTTTGGGCACAATTTTCTGTTCACACGCTTGCCAAAGACCTTTTAAGGTGCAAGTCAGCGTACAGCCTCACACCAGAAACAGAGGGAAAAGGAGAGGGAGTAGAAGAGACAGAGAAGGAGAGACAGACTTGAATTCAGGAGCTGCGGGCGCTGCACTGTGTTGTCTCCTGAAGCAAACGCATATGACAAGTTCCTGCCGTCTCAGTTTGCAGACACATACCGAATCAGTCGTCACTGAGCCAAGAATTTACATTGGATGCACACCTCTCCTTCCTTTACTAAATCCACCCACAAACGAGACAAGGGCATGCAGAGTTATTTGTATAGCTCCTGCTAACAACAAGGCAATTTACTGAAGACATAAAGGCATTAAGAAAAGATTTAAGAGAAACACAAGGCAGTGTAAGTATAAAAAGACAATATATAAAAGGTACACATGAAATAGGATTTTAAAAGCATCAAAACAAAGTAAAATAGATTCAAATAAGCTAAGCTAAGTGCATTGGCTACCAGTGGCTATCATTGTCTGTTCCTGTAAGTTTGTGCCATTGAGACATAAAGTAACACGAAATGTTTAAAGAGAAAAATACAGTTGTGTTTTCTTAACTCTTGTTCAAAGAAAGATTGCTGTAAGTCCAATGATTTTGCAGTCATTATAATAGCAGTTTTATTCCCCCCCGGCTCCATGGAGTATCAAATACACACAGTTCATTTATATTTGGGAAAAATATATCCATAATAATAAGTGGGGTTTTTTTGTAGGTGATATTTAGAAAAGTCAAATTGCAAGTAAAATGTCATTAATGGTGCCCTATTATAATTGCTTACTAAATTAAAATAATTAGCAGCAACAATTAATTGTATATATCTTCACTATTAAGCAGATTGTCACCTACATATGCAGAAATGTAAGCTTACACTCACCAATTATTTTCTATCTGTAGTGAACTTTAAGGTATCTGTATTTTTGTTGCCGTCCCTGACTCTTCAAAATGTCCCTAATTCATATTACGCTACAACTATTACTGTAACTATTCTACGAGTACTGAACTAGTTCAATGCATCTTCTCATCATTCAGGACATAAAGGCTATGGCTCCATTTCTCCAGTTTTGCAGACCAGCGCTTTACTGTGTGCTCAGATGATAGTCATATGGTGATGTATTACAGAACACAAAGAAAAAAGACAAGCATGACATTAATACAAAATAACTTGACGTGTTCATATAGAATTAAGTGTTGTAAGATGTATGTAGATGACTGCGTCAAAACTGACAACTACGTTAGTGTTGAATTTGTATTACAAATGCCACGCTAAACCCTTTCCCCACGTCCTGCGGTGTACTGACAGATAGCAGAGCCATCAATCAGAAAATCCCATGATAGTAATTTCCTTTCTGTCTGATCAAACCATCAGACTTGAATGTCTCTGAGGGAGGTGGTTGGCAAGGTGATCATTGAATGTGACTGACAGAGAGAAAGAGGGAGAGAGAAGGAAGGAAAACTAATTTAGAGGTTGCCATTATTTACTTGTGTGATATAAAGTGCAAACATTAATTGTTAAAAAAAGCTCAATCATCCCAATCACCATCATCTGCTGTCCCTGACCTCTGACCTAATGATTGCTAGAGGTCTAACTGCAAAATAAAACACTATTAATGGTCTAAAATAATGTCACGGTTCTGTTGATGCTGTGATTCTGACTCTCAGATGGACCATTATTGGCATGACCTTTTTTTCCTGAACCTTCCCACTAAAATAATTGCAAATGTTAAGGGCCTTAAGAGTAACAACCATGATGTTCCTGTCAATACACTATAAATATAAACAGGACAGAGAGATGTGCAATGTACCATACACAATCAGTATTTGACGGATGCTGATGCTACAGTGGATATCAACATGCTCACTCATTTGTGAGAGACTTCTCTGTACAAGATATCACCATTTTTGATCATTTCCCAAGCAAAAAGGCCAAACTTTTGCAGGTTCCAGATGAGGACTTCCTGTTTTTCTCTGATGTAAATTGAATATGTTTGAGTTTTGGACCGTAAGTTTGACAAAACAAGACATCTTAAGAGATCATCTTGAACTCTAATTTTATTTATTTGTTACCGTTTTTTTGGCATTTCATTAAAAAGACAACAACACATTTTTCCTTTTCTTTCAAAAGTAAGGTGAGACATTTGCTATGTGTCGTATTGACTGCCTTCGTGGTGAAATGGCATTTTAAGAGTCAATTTGGTGCTGGAGGTAGAGTCGAAGCTAAGATGGCAGCATCAAAATTACACTGGCATCACTGCAAGTCATGAACTGAGACTCTGCAGCTGCGTCCCAAATCTCCCTAGCAACCACAGATGGCATTTTCACGAAGGTCCACAAGCTGTAGACGAATAAAGGTTTAACATGTAACTGCCAGAGATGTGATGTGGGTGCACATGTTCAGATATAGCTACTGGCACAGGAATGTGGAACTATTTTTTATTTTGAGGTCCTTTAGCTCCTTATCTGCACCAAAGCACTAAAGTGTCTGGAAATTATCTTTTTTCTTATTTTTCTTTTTTATTCATACTAATAACTGTATCTTATGGATAAAGCCAGCTCCAAGTGAGAGGGCCTTTCTGTGTTGTGCCTTGTGGCATACTGATGAAACATGTACTTCTTTTTTTCTTTCACAAGCACTTGGCTTTTCTTTTTTTCCCCCACAGGCTAAATGTGAGATATAAGAGAAATCAGACCTTTAAACACTGCGGACGTGATGAATAAACAACACAAAAAATGATGTCACTTATCACTGTGTAATATTCATGTTCTGTGTTAAAGTGCTCATGACAAAAACACATTAACATTCACACAGAACCCCCCCGGTGTGTTAAGGCCTTAAGGCAGACAATGAGATCCACTGTTTGAAAGCATAGAGAGTAGGAGTGGCACATTGAACATATCAATTGACAAAGTCCCTAGCATCCACAGTCAGTGCAGATCTTGTTGGACTGTTTTTTCTCTTCGATGAAATAGCAAAATGACCCTCTCCATAGCAGCTAGTTTATTTAAATACCTACACAACACAGACATTACCAGTGTTTTGTTATACAATAACAATATTCTGAATGTTTATCATTCAACCTGAATGGTTTCGTATATTTTCAGGGCCAAGAGCAGGTATATAGCAGGACGGGGGTGGTTCTGGGATGCGATGACTCATTGTTGAGAGTCCTAGAGGTGTTATACTCTATCTACCTAACTGAACAAAACACTTACAGGAGATACCCACTTGATTTCCACAATAACATTCCAGCACTCATATTTTTAACCTCCAAGCAGAGGTTGAACTAGAATTGTATTTCTTTTAGTGTCTGATACAGAGAGTGTGTAGTATTATTTATTTGCCTTACTATCCTAATAATAATAATAATAATAATAATAATAATAATACTGTTTCACTGTTGAGCTTTATTTTAGTCATGAGATTGCACGTTTTGCTACTCTTCATGATTCACAATGACTGGCACATTCTCCCCTAACCCAGACACTTAGCCTCTTGTGGACTTACAGCCTTCAGATCTCAGAAATGTGTCATCCAAGTTCGTAAGCGTTCAGCCCAGTAGTCCAGAATCCACACAATGGGATTCAGCCTTGGTGTGAGTGACTCACTGCTCGACATTATGCATACTCAACTGACTGCCACTGCTCCTCTTTATTTTGTGGGCCTGAATCCATAAGCAGTAGCAGGGGCTGATTAAAGGAGCAGTTATTGTAAATAATGTATCAAAACAATACTACTACTGGAATAACTACAACTACTATACTATCACTATTACCAATAAAACATGATAACAACAACAATAACACTATAAACTAAGATGCAAATTAAGCCTATGCTGCTGCCCAAAGGTGGGTGTAATGTTTTTCTGCAATGAGCAGAAAAGTCATACACTGAGTAAACCTACAGCTATGCACATATTTATACATGACAAATCAAATGTTTAGGCAGTGCAGTCAGACGCTACACATGTTAAATCGTGCTATGAACCACAACGTGATACATTGGGCTCACCGTATTAATGGTAATTTATTCTTGTAAACAGCACCATATAAACAGGCACTCATTTGTTTCAGGTTATAAAAGTATTAATTGCATGTCAAAAATTGCATGCCCTACAGTATAGCAGCATGAGCATACCAAATTAATTTAATATTCCTTTCCTACCTAAGATGAACAACCAATAACTAACTAATATATATACTAAACAATAGCTACATACCATACTTTCTTGAGGCCAAACCAAATATAGATATTTTACATTTTAAATACTCGAATAAGAATACTCTCTGTGATTGTAACTCACCCTCCGTTTGAAGCACAAGGGAGACACTACAGTGGCCGTGAAATGTATAAATTGGCTTATTCTAAAAGCAAAAAAAACAAAACAATTCCTATATTCAGGTGATTGTACACTAATGAAAACATACCTTGAATATCATATTCCATTTCTGCCAGCAGATCCTCATATATGTTACACACTGGACCGAAGATATAATAACAAACATTTATGATAAGGATCCCTTAAATTTGGCTATCAAACATTTTTTGGCCACTGTTAATAGACGCTTATTCACACATTGAGCACTTACTGAGCAAGACCAACTCATTTAGACTCGTCTCTACAAACTCCTGTGAAAAATATCTGGCTTTTTAGCAGCTACATGCTCTACTGTGTTCTGCAGCTAGTCGCCAACTGTGTCTGTCTGGTGTTTAGTGCTTAGCAGGTAGTGTACAGTGGTATTACAGATTACAGATACACAGTTGCCTGCTGCAATTTAAAACAAAGCTATGAGAATACTGAGAGCAAACCAAAACAGCTAATGAATGAGCTCAGATAAAAAAAAAAAAACACAATTGTGTTTTTTTTTTAATAAAGAAAGTTGCTGGGAGACATAAATCCAACCAATGCCTCTGACCGAGTACACGGCCGCCTTCCTCAATGGATAGATCATGTCAAGCAAATCAACATCTCTGTTGCTGGAATCTCTGAGTGCATCACCCAAAGAGAGGACAAAGAGAGTGCCAGTGTAACTTGCATACAGGAGAACTGAGAGAGAGAGAAAGAAAGACAGAGGTTGACCCTCTCAACGGGACTTTATTTCACCTGCAGCGTAATCATGAGGATAAAATGGTCAGGTCATTTAAAGGCAGCAGTATTACAGAATTGTCCTTGACGTTGAATTAATTAAGACATCAAAAATGTCACCTTCTTTCATGTCAACAGTTCGACAGGCACTGGCATCAACAGCTGGTGTCTTGCATGTATACTTTACAAACATCCTTTATGAAGCCCCCTGCATCAACCTAGCATAATGTACTGAACTGAAAAATGTAGTTTTTAATTCTTATGTTGACCTAGAGTTGTATTTGCAGCATCTACAATACCGCAAATACAATTAAAGCAAGATACAAGAATGATCTTTTTCCAAGGTCATTTTGTCAACTTCTGTTGAGTGTTGGCTTCGTTGTATTGTATTTCTACCAACATGCCTGTCATCAAGAGAAATTTCTTTGACACTCTATTGAATGAATGTTGTTGTGTTATAGATATTCTTGCCACATTGTAGTACAACAATTAAGTGTTGTTATGTTTAGGGATCTCCTGATCAAGTTTTTTTTTTATCCCCTGATCCAATCCGAGTAATTTAATATTGAGTATGTGCCGATACTGAGTCCCAATCCGATACTTATATATTTTTTTAGATAATACAGTTTGAGTTCATTAAATGTATTAAAATCAATCTAATGTATATTCTTGCAATTAAGTACATCAAAGCTATTCTTAAATGTTTTTTTTATTAAAATGTTTATAAAGTAACAAACCCTCTGTAATCTTTTTGGCCTTGTCGCTGTCTGGAAGGAGTTTCTCTCTCCAATGTTTGGTGCTTCGGTGCAGCCTTTGTCTGAGTTACCTGAATGAACGGTCTGTTTCTGCTGACCGTTGATTTCCGTAATCTGTACATCTTTTGCATGGATTATAATCATTCATTTCTCTTATTGGCTTTTTGTCAGAGGGTGCATGAAAGCTTCGTGGGGAAAAAACAGCTGTTCCTAGCCATGTTGTCCTCATAAAGCAAGTAATAGTTTTATAGTTATATACACTTAAACAATGTATATAGTTCTCAGCTCCAGGCAAAGTGAGGAGGGACCCCAAAGAAAATATTTCCTGTTGTTGTCTAGTGACAGGCCTGTTAAAGACCATGCTATGTACTGAACGGGACACTTGTTAGTGCTCTCCGGCTGACAAATTATATAATGGGTCATTGTT
Source organism: Dicentrarchus labrax (assembly GCF_905237075.1). Lineage (NCBI taxonomy): Eukaryota > Metazoa > Chordata > Actinopteri > Moronidae > Dicentrarchus > Dicentrarchus labrax. Next base: position 31,732,014 of record NW_026136713.1, on the reverse strand, counting down.
TCTAAACTACTCAAATAAATATTTAATAATAATTACTGCAATTTCTTGTTACTTACCTCTTGTTACTACTGCGGACAACAAACCAAGCTTAGTAGAAAATGTTTCACTTTAAACCTGTCATTAATGTCATCATCTATACTACGGGGCCAATAGGATAACAAACTCTTACTGAGTTGATGACCTTTTTCCCACTACTAAAAAACTAAATGGCTGATTAAATAAACTGCTATTGATCCTAGGAATATTCCACATAAAGGCAGTGACACAAATATATGAATTATTCAATGGGTTAGAAGACTGTTTAAATAACTTTGGTAAGGTGTGTGCTGTGTTTTTGTGTGGTGGTGCTGGGTTGTTTCCCACTTCCATGCCAGATTCAGGGTCTGTTTCTAGTGTAATCAAGTGTGACTAGACCAACAAGCCATGTGTTGTGCAAATACTGAGACAATTAAAAACAATGTGTACTCTCAGTGGTCACAGAATGATTCCCCTTTCTGTGTGGTTTAATTTCCCTTCCTTTTGTGCATCTCAAACCTTAATTTGTTTAAAAAACAAAGACAAAATAAAACCACAGAAAGTTCCTCATCATCCAAGTGCTACTTTGGGCTTTGGACTAGAGGTAGGTGTATTTGATTCAAAATCAGTATAAGGTGACGATACTGACGTAATTCATTGATCAGATATCGGACTGATGTCACTGATCAGAATTCTGTAGTCTAATGTTTCTATGAATTATAAATATTTAATAATGAAATTTAAGCCAATAGTCAAACAGTTTTAGCACATTTTAATGAATTTGTAATTAATTAATTAATTAATTATTTAATTAATAATTATCCAATAGTTTCTATATTCTAAAAAATATCAATATACTTTTCCTCTACTTAAAATGTATCAGTATATATATATAACAATATATTTTAAATAAAACTATCACTATTTATTTGAGCAGTTATGACTACGTGATTTTTGTGTACATGAAATGTTATAAAAGGGAGTTGCCATCCACAATATATTTCAGTAGTTATGTTGGTGTGTTTGCTGTGTTCATGGAACGTGATAAAAAAAAAGGAAAGGTGACACCTCTTTTCCCCTGATGCTTTGTGCTGCAACATGTCTGGCAGTTACCCAGGCACAACATTACTCAGCAGCTTGCTTGGAATTACAGCCAACTCTGTTCACTGCAGAAGTTTGTGGATACTAGATAAAGTGGTAAGTTGAGCAATTTTAGCATAATGCTTTGTGATGTAAAGTTGCATTAAACCCATGACTTCAGAGGGCCTGTTCAGCAGCTAACTTTAACTAAGCAAACCTAGCTGCCAATGGCATGTCAAACTACACTGTGTTCCAAATTATTATGCATATACTGTTTTTGTTCTTTATTTATATCTTTACATATCCAGTTACATATTAACATAGGAGGCCTTCTTTGATATCACATTAACAACTCTCTCATCCATTGAACTTGTAAGTCCATGTACAGTTTCTGCCTGTATTTCCTTTGAGGATGCCAGAGTTGCCTCCCAGAGCTGCTGTTTTGAGGTAAACTGCCACCCACCCTCATAGAGCTTCCTTTTAAGGATGCTCCACAGGTTCTCAATAGGGTTGAGGTCAGGAGATGATGGTGGCCACACCGTGATTCTTTCTCCCTTAATGCCCATAGCAGCCTAGGCCTCAATGGTATTTGTTGCAGCATGGGATGGTACGTTGTCTTATATGAAAATGATTTTACTCCAGAAGGCATGGTTCTTCTTTTTATACCATGGCAAGAAATGGGTAGTTAGGAACTCCACATATTTTGCAGAGGTCATTTTGACACCTTCAGGCACCTTAAAGGGGCCTACCAACTCACTTCCCATGATTCCAGCCCAGAACATCCCTCCACCACCTCCTTGATGACGTTGCAGCCTTGTTGGGACATGGTGGCCATCCAGAACTCCATCCATCTGGACCATCCAGTGTAGCACGGCATAGATCAGTGAATACAACTGTTAGACAATTAGTCTTCATGTATTTCTGAGCCCACTGCAATCATGTCTCCTTGTGGGCATTGTTTACGGGTGGCCGAAATACAGCTTTATACACATCGGCAAGCCTCTGGAGGATCTTGCGTTGAGAGGTTCTTGGGACTTCAGAGGCACCAGCAACTTCAAATACCTTTTTTACTACTCATCAGTGGCTTTTTTTTTTTTACAGCTGCTCTCTTAATATGATGAATTAGCCTCGCAGAAACTTTCCTTAACACGCCTTTATCTGAACGAACCCGTCTGCACTCTGAATTAGACACAAATCTTTTCACAGGACGATGATCTCTCTTAATATTTCGTAAAATATCCTGTGGTTTCATACCTATTGAAAGATACTGCACTATTTCACGCTTTTCATCTGCAGAAAGATCTTTTTTTCCCCCATATTGTATGAAATCTGTGACTTGTTGCAATAATATAAACTGTATCATTTGCACTACTTACAGACATTAAATGACAGAGAAGGGCATGTTGTCATGGACTTTTGACTGTGGTGCATTACAAATAAAAGCCTTTGGCATTTTAATTTTGAAAGCCATCCAAAGCTATTATTTTCATTGTCAACAAAGTCTCCTGGAAGCAATAGGGATCCTGTTTGACACCTCTTAAATATACTCCAGAGGTAGAGCAGTCATCTTAGCTGACAAGAACAATCATTGCATTTCAATTGAGACCACAATTACTGCAGCATTTAACCCTCAATTCACTCAATGTAACATTCACCCGAGTCACACTGTAACTGCCATGCACATGAAACGTCTTGGTGACATACAGACATCTGACAGTTTGGATACTGACACGTTGAGTTACACAGTATACAGAGTACACACTGACTCACATGGTCTTAATGGACAAACTCACATACAGACCAGAGCAAAGGCGCTGTGAAACATATGCTGTGAAAATATACAGCGTACATATTGTGCTTGTCAGCAAACAAATTGAAAGGTATCATTTCATGTAGTTACGCCTTCATTCTCTTTCTACAGATGGGCTGTATGTATAATGCACAGGGCTGTCACTCCGCTGCTGGAAAAAATACACAACAATGGACCCTGGATGTCAAATTCACTTTGAACTTTATGCAACATGCTGGTGGTGTCCTACACAGACCTTTCAGCACTACCCATGAATGTAAACTAGGTTAGAGTATGGTTTTGTTGCAACGCACGTCCCATTGTCAAAACACCGTAAACAACGCCACCTACAAGCCCAGGGGGATGCATGTCAGCAGGTTGCACAGTATGATGGCACGCTACTATAGTAGTGGATGTTTACTTTTGAACTCTATGTGTGAAACTGATGCATGATCTATGTTTGAACCACTGTATCCAAATACCCCACAAGGTAATTATTTTCATACGAGAGGGGGTTTATTTATTTTTTTGTATTCATAACTTATATTCTCAGGATTTAGGGTTTCATTTTATAGTCAGTAGAGTAGATGCTGCAAATATTTTGGCACAAATGGAGACTGCAGCAGATTCTCAAATTTCTGCAAGTCACTTATCTTTTTTGTTGAACACTGCCATTAAAGATTTGTCGACACGTTTTTGTCCTTGGTGTAAGTCCACAGTTAATCTGCTCAGCTAACTTTCCTGAGTCTGCTTCCACCTACACCACCTTGTACTGGGTGCCATTGCATTGCTTCTCTCAGCCAGTGGAAGGATCAACACAGGCTGGGCGGGATAATCCCCACTGTGCTAATCTGAGAGACTAGCCTCTGGGATGCCACAAAATTTACTCACTGAAAAGGTGAGCTTTGCTGCTCAGCATGAACCCCCCTGACCACAAAACATAAACAAACTGGCTTTTAGTTATCTTACCATTCAGAATGCCCTCACCACACCAAAGCAGCCTTGATCCAAATTGAAAGGGACAACCTTAGGCCTGAAAGAGGTGAGTCATTGGAGCTCTGTCCATATTCTTCCCTCAAGGTATCAACATGACAAATTAGCTTTAGGAGACATTAAGCTGACAAAAATAACTTCAGGAATAGAAAATGCTTTAGAGAAGAGTAATGAAGTTATTGCACAACATTAGTGTGTAGATTTGATATTGATGGATGAAGCTAATCTGTAGCAGGCAACAGGAAACATTCAGGTTTGGACAGGTTTGGACTTGCTTACAAAAATATTCATATTTAACAAGCTTACATAAGCTTAGCAAGAATGCAAGCTGAATAATATTCATATCCAGGCAACTATGTTTCTTAGCATGATTGAATATCAGCCTTGGGCTGGTAAGCAGGACCATTTCTCCCTTTGTGATGATGTTATTCATAAATTCAATAGTCTTGCTTATTTTGCATTAATTAACACAAGGCACAAAAACTACACCACCACAAATTAATCATGACCTAAAAATAAGAACAGATTGTAATTTTGTTTTTGGCACCACACAGCGAACTAGTCTGCATTGCATTTTTAACATGGCTTCCAACACCCAAGTGTAAGCACTCAGTAATCCTTCATTATCGCTTTGGTTCTTAACAACACTCAATTAACGAGGAGAGACTTTATTTTACAACAATTCAGGGGGTCTTTACAGGGGTCCCTGGGAGGTTCACAACCTCACACATACTGCCCTTCTGGCAGAGTCAGAAGGCAGATTTTCAAAAGCAGGGTGTTTGCCTGCTATTGTCACCAGAATGGAGCCATGGCACACTCCACACTGCTGAGTAGTAATTTTCAAGAAATACATTATTTTGTTCCCAAAGCCTCATGCAGATATGGACTTTTACTGCTTTAAAAAGAAATTATTTAAAATCCTCCCCACTGTAATTGATTTGTTGTTCAGCCTATTTTCTACCCCTTCCTATTCATCTACACTAATCACTGTATTCAAACCATTATGAGCCATAGACATTTGTAGTTGTAGAGACTTCCAGTTTGGCAGCATCATAATTTGCCCTGTCTTGTTTCTTTTCATTTGCAAAATGTACACTTTTAGTGAAGAAGAAAACTATCCGTACTTTCACATCAGTAGCCATTCTCGTTGATTAAACAAAGCTTGTTTTAAGTAACTGACCATGTACACTCCGGTAAGAGAAGAGAGAAAAAACAGTGACAGCCAGAGTATGCTGACATTTGTGCAACTCTGTCTTTGTCTTCAATTTGTCTGACCTATTTCATTTAACTGGCAGCTACACTTTTCTGAATCAATACGTAATGTTGTCATGCTATCCTCTACTGCTGCCCCACTGAGACTTACAGTACAGTCCAGTGCCACCATTGTGTGGCCGTGTGCCTACGAATCAGGTCACTCTATGTTGTGCTTGATGGAAAAATTAGTTTCTGAGCCAGACTTTGCCATGTACAGAAAAATACACACACAAACACACTTCTCTTTACAGGAAGCTGCTGGGTGTCCCACGGGATGATTATTGTTTCGAGAGGTTGGAAGGTTTTTGACTTGTTGACTGAGAAAGGCATTCCTCCTAGGACTGAACGTGGAGAAAACACTTTGCTGCCAATCCCACATGCCAGCCAATCATTTGACCAGCGCGGAATCGTACTGAAAATCAATGACAACAACAAAAAAAAAAAAACTTTTGGCACCAGACTTTTTTTTTTCTATCAGGGGAAAAATCACATTCACAATATCACAAAAAGCATTTAGTCTAGCCATTTCCCCCCAGAGGCGACTAGAGGTGAATACAGTGGATGATGTTTGTAGCAGGAAATAAACCAGCAATGCAGGCAGAGCGAGTGTTTTCCAGTTCAACATTTGAATTAGGAGATTAAACTAGTTTGTTTCTGTGATAATATAGTGAGGTGGCATGTGATGCAGGGAGGAATACATTTACCAAGGCACACATCATTATTCAACCCCTTATTTAAATCCTGTAGATAAGCACCCTCAAGAGAGAGATATCAATTATGGTTAGGCTGAGACACTGGTCACTAAGGGTGTTTAGTGCCTCACTGTGGATAATGTAAGTGCAATAATGCAAGAGCACAGTTCTGAAACCAACTCATTTTCACTCGGAGATTGGGTATCCCTCATTCAGGAGATGATTGGATTTGTGACATGCTCTCCACTTAGGTAAAAGGAGTGTAATTATGGGCTTGACCTTCGGGGCCATTTTCTGCATCGAATCCTCTTAACAGCATTCAAAAGTGAGAATAAAGCTGTGATTGGTCGAGTTTTGTACATTTCATGGGCTGCACTTCTATTTCGTGGGGTTAACTCATCTTGGGCTGGTGTACACGAGCACATGAGGGGGTTTCTTTTTTAAAAACTAACCACGTTTGTTGGGAGGGAAGAGAGAGGTTGAGACCTAGGATAAGAGGGGTTTTTTTATCTCTGGGCTTTCAAAATACAAAAAACAACTGACCGTCTTAAAAATATATAAAGGCTTTGAAATGAAATATAAGTATCGGCACAAGATGAACATTTCTGATCTGAGTTTTTTTTAAGTGTCCGAAACAGATAACAAAGTTGATATTTCCAATGATGGGTCAGCATCAGTCATGCAAAAAGGAGTCAAATTGCATTCCTCGAACATAACAAATATAATTTCCCATCTTAAGATCTGTCATCTAGGGCTGTTGCAGTTCCCCTGCAGTGATTCAGGGTGACTCAACAGCGTGGTATTCTGTATTATGACTTTTTTGTTGGTTTTGCAAATTACTTTTTTAAGACGCACAGCGGGACAATGTTAATCTCAGTACTTGCTTGTACTAATCACCTGCACCCTCTGCCCTCCTGCCTCCTGGGTCTGTGACTGTTAACTGGCAACTTTCAGCCGAATGAAGTTAGTTGACATATTCGGTTGAAAGAAGCTAGTTAATAGGGTCTCTCCTTAAACTGAAACACTGGCAAGCCACGGGACGCAAACGCCACAGCTGACGGCGAATTGCGATAATTAGCAGACCAGTCAGCATTTTGTTTCCAATCAGGAGTTTTTCTATAGTAAGTGATTCGGACGTGGTGTGACTTTCTCCTGTGTGGTATTGTAATCCTTGTAAAAAAAAAAAAAAAAAAAACTGTCAGCAGTAGTTTTCTTGTTTTGCCCAGTGAATTTGTTCATTTTGAAAAGCAAGAGAAGAGAAGCTGTATTTTACGTCTGCATCTGCCAGTGGGCCTTCACAATAAGAGGCGTAATAATGTGTTAACTCCACTACAGGAGAGACTTGATGTTCTCACCAATTATGTAGAAAAAAATTGGCACTGGCCAAAATGAGTTGGAAAGTGTTGGCATATTGGATATCGGCAAAAAATGCAATATCTAACCTAGCTACCCTAGAAAGCACATTTTTACATTTTCAGATGGCACTGCTATCCTCAGCCCACTGCACAAAGACACAAGTCCTTCAGCCTATTTCACTGAAATAGTTTTGTGCAGGGGTGTGACGCCAACCAATACCTTTAAAACAAGAGAAAAAACTAAGGAGATGGTTCTGGACCTTAGATCAATGGGGGATCATCTTTCAGTGGTCATACATGATGAACCAATCAATTCAGTCTGCTCCTACAAATACCTTGGAGTTCACTTGGACAACACCTTTAGCTTCAAGGCTGATGTTGAAAGTTTGTGCTCTCATTTACAGCAGAGGTTATACTTTTTACGCAGATTCAGGGTGTATGGGGCTGGATCAGAGGATTATGCTTTTATTCTACCAGGCTGTATTAGAGAGAATAGTATGGTATAGGTTGTCAGCATAATGTGCCAATCTCACTGTACAGCTAAAATCTAAGGTTGCTTGTCTGATACAGACTGCCAAGAAGGTTATGGGGGGGACAAAATGCCAGTCCCTCCACTAAATATATGAGTAGTCTCAGAAAAGCAGAGGGAATATTGTCTGACCGATCTCATATTCTCCTTGCTGAGTATGAGCTCTTACCCTCTGGCAGATGATATAGAGTACCCCCAATGTAAACTCAACTGCTTTAAAAACTCATTTGTGCCCACCCCAATTAAAATTTGAAATAATGTTGCTTGAGGCTGCAAGGGTTGTGCAATATCTTAGTGGTGTTCTTCTTAGTGCTCTCATTATCACTGGTTGTGTAATATATGCAATATGTTGAATGTGCAATATGTGTAATTTGTGGTTGTGATTTGCTACAGTATGTGCTGCTTTGTTTATATGTTGTCTCTTTCTCATTATTGCAACTATGGGAGCAGCTATATGTGCAAATAAAGATTGTCCTAGTCGACTTGTAGTCGTTAGATAAAGCATATAGTTGACTAGTCATCGCACGTTTATGAAAGTAACTTATTTATTTCAATATATATATTTTAACAGCCGTCTGTTAAATGGTAACATAAAAAGTGGTAATGATTCTGAATGTTTCAGAACAACCAGCAAGGTGACTGAACATTTTGTTAGATTACTTGCTCAAAATACGTTTTAAATAACTTCCAAATTCACAAAAACAAATACTCACCGACGTATTGATACAGTGGATGATGTATAAAATTAAGTGACTTAAAAATGAACACGCTAAAAATGCGCCTGCTTCCCTCTACTTTCGTGTGCCTACCGATGTGTCTTCACTCCGTCATTGTCCTGGTCGGAGCTGATGTAAATCCATTGAAAAATTCCTGACTGGAAACACCAGTGGCCTTTTCAACCACACAGAATGGTACACTAATTATCCCAATTCACCACACCTGTGGGGTTTGTGTCACAGCTTGCCAGTGTTTTAGGTTTAACTGACCCTGTTAACTGGTGACTTTCAGCCAAATATGTTAACTAACTGGCAACTTTCTTTGGCTGAAAGTTTACAGTTACCAGGTTCACAGACCCAGGAGGCAAGAGGAGGGAGAGTGCAGGTGATTATAACAAGCAGGTACAGTACCTGGGATGAAACACTGTCCTGCTGTACCCCTTACAAAGTAATGCGTAAAAAATGACAATATACCACATACTGGGCCACACATGTTGAGCCACCCTAAATCACAGCTTTACTGTGGCAACCCTATAATCTGGCTGACTTCTGACAATGTTTCCAGGATTACAGTGATCAAATTTCAGGAAATAGTATTAATCGTTCACCTGTAATCAGACAAGAAAAAAATGAATGGGCATACAGTAGCAATTAGAGGTGTTGAAATTAATCAAATAATCGATGCATCGCGATGCAGACATGGACCGACCATAATCGATTATAACGCAATGATGTCGCTCGTTAATTTTCCGGCCGCGGCATAAACATTCAAATGAAAAATAACATTCTCAGTAGCCTAACCCGTTTCATCTATACCAGTACTTCTCAAATAGTGGGGCGCGCCCCCCTGGGGGGGCGAAGTGAGGTGTCGGAGGGCCGCGACAGGCAGGGGGGACTGACGGAGGAGGAGTTTCTGACAGGAGTAAAAAGAAAAAACGGAGGAGGCGTCAGAGGCAAGAACAGCAAGTGACGGTAACCGGCATAAACCTAATAAGACCAGGAAATACGACAAAGCCTACATAGCCCTGGGTTTACCGTGAATACGGTCAGAAATGAGGAAAGACCTGTGTGTGTTTTATGTTTAAAAACTGTGGCAGCGGACAGCATGAAACCAAACAAATTAAGACGGCACCTGGAGACCTTACACCCCAGTTATGTCAATGGGCCACTGGACTTTTTTCAGTTCAGTTTTCGATGAGTATCGCCAACAGGCCGGTCATTCAGTAAATAAAAACCCACCGTAGCCTCGTACACACACCACCACATCGCAAGGTGCAAAAAACCATTACACAATAGCAGAGGAGCTAATACTCCGGCAGCACTGGACATGGTCACAATCATAGGTGAGGAAAGTGCTGAGACACTGAATACTGTCCCTCTGTCCAATGACACGATCGGGAGACGTATATCTGTGTGTGTGTGTGTGTGTGTGTGTGTGTGTGTGTGTGTGTGCTGTCTGCTGTGTTCAGACTGTTAAATAAAAAAGATTGTTTATATCTTGCTACTTGTATTTTTGGATGAAAACAACCATATGAAGTAATATAGAAAACTGTATTATATTGAACTATACAGTATCTTAATGCATTCCGTCAAGTCAAATATCCTACATGGCTTTAATAGAAAAATGTATTTGAAGCATCGTGATGCATCGAGGAATCGAATCGAAGACATGATAACCGAAATCGAATCGAATCGGGAGATCAGTGACAATTCACACCTCTAGTAGCAATGGTATTACTCTTGGCAGCAGAAATTTGCCCGTTGCATAATTCAACAGAAAGCATATTTACGGAGAAAACTGAGACACAAACACAATTCTTTACTCAGTGATGGATAATTGTTGTTGTACCACTTCATATTAGATGCTGTAAATTTGATTAAATTCAAGCTTGATGCCAATTGTGAAGATTTCTGAGACTGCTAAGCCTTCAATAGTATATGATATCAGTGTCTCAGTGTTGTTGCAGTGAGGTTCTTTTCTTTGACTGAGACAATTTGCACAAGAAGCAGAGCCCATCACACATTGGATGTACTAGAGAGATGCTTGATTGAGTGACGGTTTATTGTTGCTGACAACACAGCGCTTGAATATTTCTTTGTCACAATGCACCACTGGCAAGTCAGGCATGTGCACTATTTACTGAAAAGTCCGGCATGGCATTTATAGTAACTATTTTTTGATTGGATTTTGTAGCACAAGACCAAATGTAAATGAACTCCCAAAAAGAATCCATGTTTTATCATCTGAATGTATTCAAATCAAAGGAAAACCGGTACCTTTGCACCAGCAGCTGCTGCCATGGTGATACTGAAATCAATACAGGCAAGTATTTTCACTTATTAGAGAAAAATGAAATTGCATGCTTGCATGCAGAGAGCACTTGACTCTCAGGGGCAGTCAGACATCATTTAAGTGTAAAGTGTCCCTTTCTTTGACAGCCTCTTTTACGGGGACCCTGTTGGCAGGGGTCACTGTCCTCCCAGTACACCACACTCACTGCCTGCGTGACTGATTCTGAGCTGCGGATCTGCACAGAAAGCTGTTTGGATAACTGTCAGCTCTCCCTCTCTCTCATTGCCATCAAAGATGAAGGGTCATTTTTCTCCATCTCACCGTGACTCCCCTCAAGACGTCTCCCTCCAAAATGCAGAGGGATGGCTTCCTCGCCTCCCTCCCACCAGCTCGTAATAGATGGCTCATTTTTGAGTGACAGTGAAAGCTGTGTTTATTCTGTATGTTTATATGGATTCATTCTGTATAATGGAGTTTGTGTTGAATGAAGTTTAAAGTATTAAGACCATGTCCTTTTATGAGCCACAATATTATCACATGAAAGGAGAGTTTAACCTTAGACATATTCAAGGCCAGATTATGTTTGTATTTTAGGTGTGTGCCAAAATTGTTAACATCTGAAAAAGATTTATGGTCCTGCAAACCATAAATACTGTAGCAGAATCCCACCACATAAGCAGCAGAGCAGACATTAAGGATTTCATAGCTGACCCCGCCGGCTTGTGAACATACTGAAACTTGTCTCCAACGTGGAGTTACAGAGCGCCCCAGACAATGCCAAATATTATAGCAGCTTCCTCTCCTCCAGTAGCCATCATTTATCATCCTCAGCCAGAGGACTCCTAAGCATCTCTCCCTTTGGGTGAGAGATTGATGGTGACCTCAGCTCAGTTTATCGAGCGTCCACCTACTCTTCTTGCCTTGCGAACACTAACCACGCAGCTTCACTCTCCTGCGGTCCACCTCCTTCCTCTAGCTGCCGCGAGGTGGACAGATTTCTGCTGCTTCGACAGGTAGCCTGGACCACGATGATATGAAGAGATGTCAGTTCCTTATAATTCCCAGGATGCACTGTGTGACTGTTAGCCCCTGACAGATGGTGATGGGACCCTGTCTGATATACTCCGGTGACCTGTGTGTCTCAGAAAACATCATTTCAAATGCACAGTGAACAAGGTCCCAGGCCTTCAGTCAGAGGAATGAGTGTACCAAAGGTTGAAAAATACTCAATACTTCAAAACTGATCAGTATGGAGCTTTTTCCATCTAGTTGTTTTTTTTTTTTTTTGGTCAAACAATATATATTTTGTGAACCACACATTCACCAACATAAACATATTAAAATCTCATGACCAAATCCTCTATGTGGCTTCATGTGACACCATCACATGAAGCCACATACATCTCATACTTGCAGTCACTTGAAAAAACACACTATCAATTGTAACACACCTCAAACAATCACACATCTCAGCCTTGCTGACAAGGAATGATTGATTTTTAAATAGAGAGGTTATTGATCCTAATCCAGGATGTAAATGAAAGCCTCCTCGACATCGCTCCTGACAGCCTGTGCGGCTTCTATTAGGGAGATGAGAGGGAACGTGTGGAAAAATGAAGGCCATCTGTCTTGATGGTGCCATGTCCTCTGTAAGCTGTGTCTGATGTAAACAACTCCATTTGTCAAGATATGACAAACCTTGGACTGTCATAACATGCACAACACCCACTGAGACCCCCAGCCTCCATGAAGCAAATCTCAGCAACCTCTGACTGATTTGTGCTCAGGCAAATCTTTTTGAAGACACAAGAACATACATCTTTTATGCACTGATCACAGTCAGATAACAAAAGTTTCAAAGGTTGGTGGACAAATTACAGTGGCAGAGTCACTTGACTTGAAGTGTATGCTCAGTTAATAATAACCTATATTAGAGTGTGGCGAGTGAGTACATGCCCTTATTATCCCACTTGGGGCACAAGGGCAACTCCTCCTTCACACACACACACACACACACATTTGCTGCAAGCATTCAACCCAATCTGCACTATAAAGTCAACTGCCAATCTTATCGGGTATGAGAAAACAAAAAAAAAAAAATTACAAAAATCATTAAATATTCTTTTACTGACGAAAAGTCAAAGAATATGTGAATTTTCGTGATAAGTTGATAATGTAACAAGAACTATTTCAACAAAAAGTGAAGTCGTTGGAAAATAATTCAGTAAAGATTGACGGCATTACAAACTGTGTCCACCAGAGAGCACTGATATGTTTATCTTTAGTGTTCTGTTATACATATGACGGTCACAAAAAACTGATATCATATTGGCCTAAAGAATACAGTATGGGTTGGGGTATACCATTTATTTTTGTAGTTGAGTACATGCATGGCATGTATGCAAGAGATTGCTGCACTGCAATCCTAATTTATATACAATACATTGGAACATGAATACATGTTCTAGCTTACTTATAATTAACATTTCAGGAATAATTCAACCCATCCCTGTATGTGAGAACTTGACATTTTGTAAAATAAAAAGGTATTGCAAACGTCACCCTTTTCCCCATATCTTGGTCCACTGAAACAATCAATAAACAGCCTGCCTTGGTCTTTACAACCAACAGCCCTATAGCAGAGAAAATATGAGGATAATTCAATAGACAATAAACTATTAGTTTTATGTTACATATATTCACCTCTACAGAAGGAAGATGTTAACTTTTGTTTTCTTGAACTGTTTTATGATCATGACACACGTCAATAAGTAAAGATTTTATGTGGTGCTTAATGTACTCATGCTGCCTTCATGATGTATGTATATATATATATATATATATATATTACTGCGTTGGGGAAATGAAGAGGCCCTGAAACATCTCAGCAGTTTCCAGTGATGTGCTGTGAGTGAGACTATATGCTCAGTATCACAAGAGGTAATTATATACATTTTTATAATGATAGCCAATTATAGAAAAATCATAATATTATCACTGTAGAGTCACTTTAGTATGATTGTTACCTGTGAGTGAGATGTGACTTTAAAGCAATTTCAATAACTTTACTGACAAATAAAGTAAAAATGCTTCATGAACAGTCTAATATTCTTATTCAGACCAGGTTGGACTGCAACTGAACCACATTTAAATACACTGTATATTGTTTATCTTCTTTGCATATTGCAACATTAGTTTTACTGACATGCAGAGTTTCTTATGCTTACAGTCAGACAGACACACTGCTGTCTGCACCCAGATGGTTTATTAACTACTTACATGGGTCAGCCAACACATTTGAATGGATAGAGACATCTATGGCAACTAGAATCTTTCTATTGTAGCTGAAATGTCCCATCAGAAATGACAAGGGAGCGTGTTTATAGAATGGCTTTGTTTTTACCGCCAGTGTGCTCTTGGACTGCATTCTTTGTCTCTCTCTCTCTCTCTTCTACACCATATTAACAAACTATTTATATTTATTGTTTGAGATTAAAAAAAGAGTAAACATCTGCAGTGCTTTGCATCATCACACTATTTGAATGCTTAAAATGTACAAGTACTTTTGATTATCGTGCTGAAAATGCCTACAGCAATAACAAAAGTGAAGTCTTTTATAAACCATCTTCTTACAAATAGCAGAGCTCGTTTTTTTGCCAGATGAGCGGAGGTTGTCTTCCCTTTGGTAGGGCAGTAACTGTAAAATTACTGCCACCAAGAGGGTATCAGTTGAACAATTTCCATCTTAATTGTGTGAAAATGAAACAATTTCTTCTCTCAGAAGTGGGGGAAGTGTTTGCATTTTACAATTCAGTCATCATCCGATTGAATAACTTCACTTGGTAACTCCTCACAGGATTGGATGGCCTATTTTTGAGCGTGCAACACTCATACTCCTCCCCTCAAAAAACATGTGATACGATCACATAGCCTCAAGCATGTTTTAATGAGTTGCTGAACAAAAATAACTCATTTTTGCTCTCCATGGTGTGTATAGATTTATTAACTGAAAAATAAATTGTCCTGACTCGGTTCAGCTCTCTGTCTCACAAACATCTTTCAGTGGAAGGTCTATACTAACACAGGTTTACATCAGGCATCGAATCCTTCAAACCCATGGGTAAACCAAGAAGGAAATCAACCTGTCTGCTATTCAGCCCCAAGCAATGCGAATGAGCACTGCTTCCTTTCTACACTGGATCTCTGTTGCTTTTGATCAAGTTCCCAATCACATCTATGTCTGATCTGCTCACACTCCAGCCCTCTGTCGACACTCACGCCATTTCTGCTCGCAATTTAGACCTCCTGACAGGTTAGTGGATTGAATCTGCAAGACAGTATGCAACGGGTTACTGCCAGAAAAGACCGGCTCCATCAAAAGCCAAACTTTTGTTCCAGCTTTTGGGTGCCAAATTGTCACATATTCAGCCATGCAGTGTCGTTTTACTGCTTCACCAGCAATATTGCTCAGTGTCTAAATGAGGAATTGCCAAATGTTTTCACATCAAGAAAACCCATTTAGATACACATTAGACTAAAGACCCCCATTTCATTAGCGCTTATTCCAAAGCACCCCATCTGATATGATCTTTGTTAGAGTTTTGGTACAGAATTATTTAACTGTGTGTACAGAATTATTTAACAGTGCAGGGAGTTGGCAATGATGTGGGCAGTCATACTTAAGACCCGAACAATCATCATTTTGCATGAACGCTTCCATTTTAATGGCATTGAATAATAATTATCGATTATATTATTAAGCAAGACTGCTTTTTATATTGGTTGGTACCACCAGAATCCTCTCGAAGACCCCTGATGGTACCCAGATGGGACTTTGGGACTCACAAATCTAAGAAATACATACCAGACATGTCTACTATCCTTTTAAAAATATTATCACATTAATTATTTTTAGAATCTCCCCCTTTGATTAATTCAGGTGAAAGGTTTCTATAAAACATTTAGTAGATTCCAGGTCACATTTTCATGTGTCTGTTTACATTTGTGAAGTGAATTACTTTGTCAGTTTGATTTTGAAGACAGTTTTAGCCAGGAAGCAGTAGTGGTTAAACCGCAGAGGAGAGACTGGGTGCAGCTGTTATTTTGAATAAGGTAAGTCTGAAACTATTTTTGGATGTAGTGTAATGCAGAATAAAATGTGACAGAGAAAGGAAGCTGACTTGGACAAGTCTTTAAAGAAATAAGATAATTGAGTGGGAGGCTGTCACTTGTACAAACAAAATGACTAAATTTAGATTTGTACAACTGTTGCATGGTGGAATACGCATAAAAAAAACTTCCATTTAGACATGTTTACTTTATGTTCACATCAAAAAGAAGCAACACATGTCATAGACACGGCTTAGAGGCATTATCTATTCCCTTGGCAACAATTAAACAGCATTGCAGAGTTTACTTGAGTATTGTGCAGGACATATCAGTAGCAAAGTACAATATATGTTCACACCAAAAGGCAATCCAAAAATACATGACTTACATAGCCTTCTTACCTACTGTATATGCTTGGCATATGGAAAATACGTCCTATATTTGTAGATTAGTTCCTCACCAAAGCTAATTATTCATTATAGAGCACAGATTAAAAACAAAAGTACTCCAAAATGTTAATAACTGTCAGACCTTCTCTACAGTATAAAACACAAATCACACACACAACAGTTGACTAGACTACTAACACATGCCAAATTGGGAACATTTCACATATTTTCAAAGACTCAGCAGCTTGTCCATCTCTGTATATGACAACAACACAACGACTTCAATGTCCAGACAACCAGTCACAATACTATATCACATTTAACATGACCTTTATATCAACAGCTACACAGCAAGACAAACTCAAAGCCACTGCTCTGCAATTTAGCCACTACTACAACCATCAAAGGGACAGACAGACACAGACCAAAGAGAAACAGAGAGAGAGAGAGAGATAAAAAAAAGAACTGACTCACGCTATTTGAAGATGACGGTCTGTCTGTTTCCTTCATGGGGGTCAAAGTGGTCAATATCCTTACCCCTAGCAACAAACTTAGCTAACGTTAGCTAAGTGCCAGCTGGGATTCTTTATCTGAATGACGTTGCTAACTTTAACTTTCTATGATTTGTTTAGTATCAGACTTATCTTCACAGTACACATTAGCACAACATTAGCTACTCGACATTAAGCTAATCAGAGGATGACAACTTCACCTGGGTTCCTGTGGTTACCCGGGTTACCGCCACATGATTGCTTCAACTGCAGTACCCCGTTTCACCACACATCCTGACGTTCACCAGGCGTTGCAGTCCAGAGGGGCGCTGTTTCACCAGGAAACTCACTGAAAGCTGGGGAAAAGATGACTGTGATATTACATTACATTATATTATGTGTTATTTTATGTGACACAGTTAGTTTTCTGATATTAATTAGTAATGTAGGCTTACATTTAATAATATGGAGCCAAACTGATTTATGTGTTTCTTTTATGATTGCCTAAAGGAACTTATTTTCAAGTAAACTGGAAGTTTGTTTGCAATTTTCGCCAAAGTCATTACAACTGAATTAATTAATATGGCTATCCAAAGCCATAAAAAACACACCCCAACAAATAACACACACACACACACACACACACACACACACACACACACACACACACACACACACACACACACACAATCTTCCCACAACACAAATGGCTTGTTGTGATAGAATTGGACTTTTACATAGATTCCTTAACACTAACAAAAAATAAATAAATAAATGGATTGTAAACATGAGGTGTGAAGTGCATGTGAATTAATAATATATATATAATAATATATAATATATATAATATGCAACGTATCTACTAATATTTGTTGATATTTTAACTAAGCTGTAAGTGTAACAGGCTTAATATTGACAAACTGTAACAAAATTAACCAAGTGAGTAACATGACCATATATATATATATATATATGCCTTTCCCTCTCTAAAAAACTAATGGGCCACTGTGTGTTTTGTGCATTCGGCCAAATCAGTAGTGTAATGTATAAGCGTGGTGAGTTTCTAACCTTATTAGAATCAATACCCATTACAATATTTTTATATTTTTTCAGGGTACAAATGTGATGGCAGGTGCAGACCTTTTACAAAACTACAGAGGGTGTATGTGAGTCAGCACTGCTAATCAGTTTTTATGTCTGCTGATCAACACCTTACAACAGAGGACTGCTGTTTTTCAGGCTGAAAATTTGTTATCTCTCATTCTACATTCTAACCACTGTACTTTTTAGCAAGGCAGCAAATCCCACCTCCTAAAACCTTTGGTACCTGTGAACATTTGTACAGGTCTGTATATGAAAATGGGTCACGGCACTGATGAAAACATATACATTTGGCCAGCAAGGATACTCCATAACATTTAATTAGATTCTGTACACAACTCAACCTTTAGGCAATGTTCTTAAAATTCCTTCACAGGTATAATCAAAAGCATCACAGATGCAAATTATACTCAACTACACCTCATGAATTAACATATTCTCCTGGTATTTAAATAAAAAGAAATACTGAGACCGTCCTTTGTAAAACAGAACCTACACGTGATAAACCTGATTACCTCTCATGTAGTGTAATGAATTAAGAAATGTTATTCCTCTAAAAATATAAATATTGAATGTTCTTCCATATACCATTCAGTCCATTTCCATCTCCTGCCACCATTTTCTCTCAAATGGCTTGAGGGTAAATGAGTTCCTGTGTTATAGTGACCCGCTGTAAAAGCAGAGTGAGTGGAGAGGCTGATTTGACAGTAAGCAGCTGATTAGCATACAACATTCACCATACCATACCACTTAAAGTGAGTTATTAAAAATTTCCAGATCACCTCCTGCCAGCATTGTGTCACCTACTGCTGTAGCAATTACACCCAACATACCAGCAAACTACCATTTTTCCGCCAGAGAGCAGTTATTATCTTCCATTACGCAGAAAGACTACTCAGCAAGCAAAACCGGACCATCTTCAAGGAAAAAAATTAGAATTATAAAAAGAAGGTCTTGCATGGCATTGTTTCTCCAAAATGGACGTTATTGTCCCATTGTCGATAAGAGTGTCTGGCAGACAGAATGTGAATATATCTTTAGTGATATTTTGAGCAAGGAAGAGTGCCTTTCAAAGGGGATTGCGGTTACTAGGCAACAAGCAGCAGAACCAATTGAGTGGAAAAAAAAGTTTCCCTCTCTCTCAAACATGCAGTCTGTCTCTCTCTCTCTCTCTCTCTCTCTCTCTCTCTCTCTCTCTCTCTCTCTCTCTCTCTCTCTCCCTCATACAGTCTCGCTCCCCCTACACATGTGTAAGTCAGTGCTTTGCCTGCAACCAAAATCCCCTCTGAATGGGGTTTGACCATAGATAGAGGACTTAACCCATTTCTTATGCTCACGTGTAGGATTTATGTCCAATTGAAACTGAAAGGGAAAGCTTAGATAGCAGAGAGGGTAGACAAGATGTTGGTGAAAATCTGTGTTGGTATGCTTCTGATAGTACCCTGGTTCCTTTTTTTTCCATCCCCGTTTAAGAGGCGTTGGAGGCTGAAAAGGAAAAGCACACATGATGTAGAGGCAACCTTCCCCTATAAAAGAAAACTACTCAGGAAAGGAAGCAAACAGCAACCTCCTTCATCCAAAAAAAAACACAAAAAAAACACAAGTTTGTGTGAGTATTATCAATACCAGATTTCCAGGGTGTCTTGTTTTTCTTTCAGCTCCTGTTGAAACACTTCTGTTTTTTATCTTTGCCAGCACATAGTCAATTAGCCACGCAATATGGGCACAGTAATTGAACACAGTGCTGTGAAGACACAGTCTTCAGTCATTCGAATCTGGACATTGTTTTTGTGTTGCCTCACCTGTCATGGGATGATATGTAAGAAGTTAAAATAAAACTGATGATCATCCTGAACAAAACTGCTTACATCGGAATCATTTTAATAACCAACGCTGTACATGTAGGCGATTTTGCCCCACAACCAATTATTACTAACACTCCCTTACATGACTGATGCTTGACATCCATTAAGGGAGGCAAAGGGAGAAGGTGTGGGCCTAATTTCTGCACTTGAGTCACTCCTGATGAACTGGGTGGAAATGAAAAACCCACACTGTTGTGTGTTAGAGAATATCTCTGCCTGGTTTTCAGTTAATTTCCTGCTTTTGTTATGTTTGCACATCCTCTCTGAGCGAGTCACACTGGGTACACAGACAGCGACAGGTATTGACTGGTGAAAGAATAAACACTGACTGACTGCTGGGAATGGATAATAACTCCTGGAGCATCCTGTAAGCTGCAGATGCTACAGCTGCCTGTGTAACAATAGCAAAACAGGACCTAAGCTTTCATCATCCAGCTATTCATGTTTTGGAAGTTAGATTTTTGTCACAATTTCTGTTATCTCCTCTACGAATGTTTTGTTTGAGGCTCCATTTGACACTTCACGAAGATATGGAAATGTAGTTTTGTCACAAGATAAAGAAGAGACCTTAATCCAATTTAAAGTCTTAGCAAAGCAAAGGGTCTGTGTAAAAAAGAAAGGGAGGCAATTGGCTGTAGAGCACACACCTACAGAAAGAAAAGATTAACATAAGTCTTATGCCAACAGAGAGAAATCCTCTGAACTGGCTGGAGAGTCGAGAGACTGAAAAAACATGTAGGTTTCAAAAGCGATGCATGTCATGACTCATTTGAACACTTCTGATCCAGGTTTCACTGGCTGTTTGACATCAAGGAGGAGAGCAGAAACCTTAAAGTAGAGGCCTGGATTTCTGACCATTACCCAATGTGTGTGTTCCACTTCTGCCAGCATAATAAAGCTCCATTGATTTTGTGTCTTCTCCCATCTCGCAGAGAAAGAATGTGATTTTACTGTGTAGTATTAATAAAGAGACATATACCTGTCAGTAATAATGTAGCAAAATCCCATTATCCTCTTCTGCATTTAAACATAACACTTTGCAACCGAAGAACAAATCAACTGCGTTTCAAATTCCATTCCTCGAATGCAGAAAAAGTGTGAATGAGTCACCAGAGCAAAGAGAGAGAGCCATATCGCATATTGTGGATTTTTAGGTACCAGAGTGTGCACCTTGCTTTTGTATTGTAACGACCCGCTTTAATCTTCTCCTCAACTTCATTTGTTGACCCTATTTTCATCCTTCTGGTTAATGCAAATTTTTTGAAGGTTTAAAAACACCCCGAGATCAGTGTTGCATCCCCAATCCCAGTGCAGTCCTCTTCCTCATACTACGTGTTGCTGCTGTCTACAAAAAGACAAAAGAAGCAACTCAAAGTTAATTTAGCCTAAAGCTTGAAGGAGTAGGTATATTTCTAACCTGTTCTAATATATTAATCTATTTGCTGCCACTGCTTTACAATTCTACATCCAAGCTCTTTAATATAGCGGACTACTTTCTCTAAAATTAAATACTGCAATTAGGCTTATATGATCAGACTTGTAAGGCTGAGTCAAATCATGCCTAGGGTTGAAGGAGTGAGTCACACTTTCAGACACCATCTTGTTAAATGTCAGGGATTAGGGTCGGCCTTGAGTAACTGCTGCTTTTTCATAAAAATGCCAAACAGTTTACCTTTGTGTGTGTTTGTTCAAAAGGCAAACCTCCTGAATCTGAGGGGTACATTAGAGGAGACTCCAGTGTTAGCTTCACAGCACCCCTGGGAGTCGGCTAGAGAGCCTGGCCTTTTCAACTCCTGTGAGCTACAGTTAGAATAATCTGTCTGATTTATAATATGCTTTTGGGTGGCTTAAAACAGGCAGGGTGAAAATAAAATGAATACTCATGTACCGAATGATGATACACAGAGCACTGTTCTATTCATCTGTACCTACAAAATGGATTGAAATGATGCCAGGGCATATAAGCCACGTGTTGCTAGTTCTTGTTTTCTCACCTTTTATAGATCCAGTTTACTCAGCGCTACAGCACATTGTGTGCGCTAACTGCCGCTCACACTCACACATCACATCCAGGAGGTACCAGCAGACTTTGCTCGTGATTTGATTTGATTTGATTTATTAACAAAATTCTTTCTTTAATGTTTGTCTTGCACCCCAAGGCATACGCTGTTTTACATACACAACAAAACACACCATTTAACCAAATGACAAAACAAATACTACCGACATATATTACTTTCACATTTACTGCTGAGTCTACACAAGTACACTGAGGCCTACTTTGAGCATATACGTAAATGTCTAGCTAGTTTAGCTTTAAGATGAACAGAGAGACAAGTGTACCATGCCCTGATTCCATATTGCATAACACTCTGTATTACATATTGAAAAAATAGTAGCAGAATATGTGTGTTTAATCTTTACACCCATACCAAGATAAAGCAGCATCCACACAGAAGGCTCAATATTTACTATAGGCGGAAACAATCTGTGGCAACTAAACATCAAAAATTAGGATTTGAATGCCTTGCTCCATATGTTTATTATAAGCAAAAGTAGAAAAACAGTTCCTTTTTGATGAACCGCCTCCTATTTTCATCTGTTGGGCCATGTGTGAGGGCACAACAGAGGTAGAAGAAGAACAGTTCTGTGAGACTCCAAACACTGAAATCTGTGGTCACGAGGTCTCTCTCTTGGCAGGTTGTTCTATGTCTTCCCATGTAAAGATTCAGGCTGTGGCATAAGGCTGACAAACACAGATCTGAACATAGCCTACAGAATAAGTATTTTGGATCCATGTAAAGGCCAGGGCCATTACACACTAGAGGCTTTTTATAAAGTAAAAGTATCATGCTTGTACATCGAATTTATATTCATAAAATTAAGTATGCACATGTGTAAGTAATCTGCCTTGATTTGTGTGTGCATACATTTATTTACATAATAGGTCCTGTTTTTGTGTTTTCACTGCTAACCATTAAAATGATTGTGCTACCCAGAAGTGATAGGTATCGTCATTTGTCGCCATTGCAGATAGTGGAAGACACACTGGTGTTTTCTTGTTATTTTGATCAATTTAGTTGAAGAAGGCATCCAAAAGACTCAAATCATGTATTTAATACCTACTGTATCTAGTTTTACGTTTACAATACTGCATTTAATTTCACTACTGCATCTTATTTGGCTATACAATGCAGTACATTGTCAATTATTTTTTCTTATCCAGTGTGGGCACTTAACAAGTTGGTTATTCAACAACTGGCAGCAGGTGTTATTTCATCTGTGGCCAAAAATGATTTTTAAAAAACATTTTGCCAGCAAAATAACTGCAGCAAGCAGGAGGGTCATTTGTGCAACAGTTGGACCATCCACTTTGGACTAACAACCTGCCTGATAAAGTGATACATATTCATAAGCTGAGGACATTTTTCAAATACTAGCACATAATCACACTGTGAAACTAAATGATAAGCCATGTAAGTGAAACTCAACCTTGGAGTTGTAAATAATTTAAAAGCAGTCTTCTGATTAAAACCACAAGTTTTCAGTTCAAAAGTCGCTTTCTGTAAGGCATTCATGTGTAATTAATGCCTTACCTCCTCCATCAAAGTAATATGAAGCATTTCCTTCTCATCTAAATGAATGTCTTATTGTTGGCTTTTAAATATGCATTGTACTCATAGTTTAAGTAGCAGTCCTGGTTTGGTTATAATTCAGTAAAAGTATTCAGAATATGGATTAAAACATGAAATCAAGTATGCAGTAAACCACAGTCTGAGATCTTGGCAAGATTTTCATGATGGTTTTCTCAGTGTAAGTCAACTCTTCAGTTTTGTTTTCTTGCTGATCTGAAAAGACTCATTGTTAACGTACACAATGTACATGTTTACACACATTTGTGTGTACACTGTATTAATAAATAAGGTCTGAGATCAGTTTTTAGTGTTGCTGTCACTATATTTAAATGTTCTGGTCACCTGATGTTGTTTGAGTGAAAAACGTGTTCCAGCAAAATAAATAAATAAAGTGTAAAACTAAATATAATCCATAAATCCCAGACCCTTAAGTCAATGCACTGTAAACATTTTGAATGCACAGGATGAAAAGAATCTCTCTTTTCCCCACCCCACCTCCTCTGCTGTGGAGAGACAAAAGTCCTTAAGGTATTCTTGTTTGCCAAATCCTTGTTTTGCCAAAATCATACTCCATTTGTGTGGAGCATGTGTGGGGAATAAACCCTCCCTAATCATGAGGCGTAGTCAGTCATGCTGTCAATCATGAGGACATAAAAGTTATCCCGGATAAAGCAACAGTGGCTGGATACAAGAAAATAGTTTAGCATGCACCATTGTCTTCGTTTTCGAGTTCCCTGCAACTCAAACATACTCAGATGAGTAAAATTGATTTCAGAGAAGTGGAAATAGATGTCAAACACTGATGTGGTATGAACACCATTGCTGTGCTGTTGTTTGATAACTACTTATACTTGGCTTTTCCAGGCATAACATCCTCAGTCGCCTGCTCAGCCTGTGAAATAACTCCAGTGATGATTTTAATCAGTCCATTGAGATTATTCTGGGCTCTGTTTGCAACATATATCTCAAACACACCTGTAGCTCTTGATTGAAACCTGTTTTGCTTGCTGTTAGTGGCCATTTCCTTAATTTGTCTTCAGCCAGTGTTCAGCTACAAACTAATGGATCAGCATCAGAATGATAAGTTTGCTAATGCCTTTGCAAGTAGACTGGAAGCCAAGGATCAAAGAGGAGGGAGCTGGTGGAAGTTGGCTCATCTATTTTCTCTTGTAATGTGAATACTTTCATGGCGAATGCTAAAGGATGATTTTGGGAATATCTATGATGGCTCCTGGTGCTCAGGAGAGTTGCGTGAGAGCACAAATAGTTCTGAGAGACTGCACACTGTTGTGAATCTGTTGAGTATTCATTTTGGAAAGCAAACAATTGCCCTTGAAATTTGTGTTGTAGCTCAAAGTAACACGTCTTAGTGAGGAGGTTTTGTCATTGTGCAGATCTGAGCGAGGCCCTCCTCTAATTAGGACAATTTGGATTAATACCCGGAAAACAAACTATTATCTTCTCATCATGTGTGTGCGTGAGAAAGAGAGAGAGACAGAAGCAACAACCTCACAAAAAGGAACCTAATCACTGTCCATGTAACTGTGATTACATAAGGTACAATAAGTTCCTGATGTGTGAGAAGTGATTATGTTTCTGATAATGTTCCATTCTTTTGTAGGAACTGTTTTCATATTCACAGGCTGTAGGTGCTGGATGTATCAAACATATAACATTACCACAGCTCAGGATATCCTTTTTGAGAGTAATTTGTCTGAACAGCTAGCCACAGATTTTATTAGCCAGTACATTATCCGTCCAAAAGACGCTATGTCGTCTTTGAATCCTTTCTCTTCCTTTCATTGCTTCCACCATGCAAAGACTCCTTAACCAATGTTCACCCTTGTGTTTGAGTGATTTACGCCTCAATACGTTTTGTCATCTTTTCAACCTCAGACAGATGCTGCTTCTTTCTTTAAATCTGGTGCAGAAAATTACATAAAAGCCTGTCCTTTATTTCAATCAGATACTATAAAAGATTATCCACTTCTCGCATTTGATGTTGATTTCAGTGCATGAAACTCCAAAAATGTTGGGAATGGAGTCTCTTCCTGTATAAGAGACCTTACTTGTATTGTCAGCCCAAAAGCTGGCTGTTGAAAATGAGAATGATTGGCTCATACTGAAGAGCAGACAGCAAGTCCAGTAAACTTGCTTTTCATCAACACTCTACTATGATACTAACATTACCATATTTCAATTACAAAAGATTACAGATTTGAGCTTAAATACAATATGCTATATATATATATATATTACCAGAAGGACCCAAAATATGCTGTTACTGTACTGTTGGCTATGAGGTTATTGGTTAAAAGGTACCTTGGGTATTCTTTAATGTACGTCCACGCTTGTTTTTGCCACTGATAGGCTCAGATAAAACTTGCCAAAACCTTGGTTTGTCTTTCCACTGTCCAACAATAACCAACTCTGGTTTGGTCGAAATAAACCCTTGATTCAAATATTTGGCTCTGCCTCTCTGATGCCCGAACTCTCATTTCTCTCACGATATTCTCACATGTACCTCGTTGAATATTATTTTTAGTCAACACAGAATATCTCATAGCTTGAAAAAAGGGAGGCCATATCTAGGAAAAAATGCAAATACAAATGCAGAATATGATTAATTTATACATGCATCTACATACATATTCATCTAGTGTATATGTATAACCACATATAGGCCATACATGTACAAAGAAAAGGGAAGTCCTCCTGAAAGCCTCTGCAGTGAAATCGAGATTTTTCATTTGAAATGAATTCCCTTTCATCAGAGGGTGATGCATTTGATGCATTAAGTGTGATTGAAGGGTCAGGCATGGGCTGTTGCCTGCAGCATTAGCTGCTTCTGGCTACAGCCAGCATGAGTTGGCTTTTCTTCACCAATGATTTCATAGCAGTAAGGAAACTGGGGCAGAGACAAGACTGTTTTCCATATTGGCAAGACTCCTGAATTAGATTTTGCAGGCATCTGCTCGCTGGGATAGCTCAATATGTCTCCAAGCTGGGGCGCAGTGTACGGACAGCTACCTTCCAGCCAACCACAGCAGCCTGTGCATGTTTAGAAGGAAATGATGATCAATGCATCATGAAAATCAAACAGCTCAATGAAAGAAAAGAACTCTACAGCAGAAAGATGACGAAAAAGCCGGCTTCTGATAATGAATCAATGCAAGCATGTGGTAGTTGCACCTGCTGCAGTGCGCTTTGATGAATATCTGGCTGTCATTGAAGCAGCCCCACAGGAAAACATAATTACATCTCTTTAATTTCCTCCATCTTGAGTGTACCACTCTGTCCCAGAGAAGCCTAGCGTTGCTCCGGATTCATCACATGCTTATTACCACAGGTCATAGCTCTGACCGATGCTGCTCTGAACACCCCCCCCCCCCCCTTCTCCCTTGCTTACTGTACCTTCTACAACATGAAGGGCAATGACTGCTGAAAATCATTTGTCATTCTCTGGCAGATTGCATTTTTGATTTTAATAAAGTGTTATGCTGGGGACACACAGGAGGCAGAAGTGCTGCAAAGCACAGCAATATGTCAGCTCATGAGCAGTAGCCTGGCTGTTCACACTGAAAGGGATTTTCTTTGCACAAGTCAACAAGCGATTCTGCTCCTCTGTTTTTTCTATTCACATATAGAGCCGATCTTTACAAAAACAACAATCATTAATTAATAATGTAAAGCTTTTTATGGGTTTTGGATAAGCGTGGCATCACATCTTCTATAACAGAACCCCAATTGATTAATATGGGCTCAGAAAGGAAGCGGACATTGTTCGCAGGGCTTTCACCCCCCTGGGGTCCCCAGTGTTTGGAGCTGTTAAAACCGAAGCAAACGAACTATCCATGGAAATGGCTGGCTGACTTTAGCTGACTGCTGCTTACCTGATAGACCCATGGCGAATGAAATATTCCTTCAAGCATTATTTTTCATACTGATACTCAGGGACCAGCAGCATTAATTTTCATTGTTCAGCACTTGTACAGGTAGGATATGAAGGTCTTTGTGATTTTGACAGTGACACGGACCAATAGTTTTCGAATTAATATTTTTAAATTCTCTGGCAAGGCAAAACAGTTGTTCTCAAATGTATCTTTACCAAAAATGATCTATAGGTCCGTGACAAGGGAGAAAAACCTAAATTAACTCGTCTTGATATTTGTCCATTTAACCTTATTAATCTATACAGGAAGTTTGGAGACTCTGGAAAGTTTTGAAAGTTATTTTTCCATACAGGACTTCTTAGCGACTATATGAATCCTCTGGATGCTGTAAACTCCAACCATCTGGGACTTTATGCACATTGAAGTAAACGCTAGGAATTATATGCAAGTACATACACACATGCAAATACCCTCGTTAAAGAGTGATTTAGCTTTTAATACCTCTGCTTTAATGGTGTTCATATGTCATTGATTGAAAAGGCACACGCTTACAAGCTCTGCCAAACATATTGTTGTAATCGATGCAGCGAATCCTTGGGGTGTCACAAACTTGTAACCAAGACTCAGACCATCTGCTTCCTCAACAGTAAATGTCAAATGAATGAATAAATATGCTAAATGGCATAAGAACACTGTTTGTCAACATGACAACACCCACACAACTAGTGCAGGAATTATGAGCCAAAGTCTCTGTATGAGGACTTTGAAAATTACACTAAGCTGACCAGTGAGAAAATACGGTTTGGGTAGATTGGAAAAAAAGCGTTTTAATAAAGTTTTAATAAAAAATTACTCTTACTTTAGCCGCACATAATTGGCAACACCTACCACATTTAAATTTAAATTAAGTATAATTCTTCACAATAGAAACAGGAGGAAAGTGAATTTGACAAAAATGGCAGCTCTCCCCTACAGGGGTTCCTGGCAAGGAATTAAAGGTAGTTGAACAGGTCAAAACAACAGGTAATAATTTTAAATTAATTAATAGATTAACTGAAAACTAACAGCAAAATCACCACCCTTTTTGCCCTCAACCAGACATCTGCAGACAAAAGAGCTATGGACTAGGTCCTGAAAAAGTCGCTCAAACGGCACAACAGTAGCAACTGGGTGTACACAGGCAGCAGAAGTGACCAAGGAGAGATAGCAGTGCTCCTCAACCTTTATACATCCTCAGCTGGACTGTGATTGGCTGCAGGTCCCCAGGTTACACAGCCAATAGCAAGAGAAAGTAGGAGCAACACAGCACAGGTTAACACAATTAAATTCATGTATGTGGGAATGTATGATGTATGAATGTGAAACTGTGTCACAGAGGCAGTTGTGACAGAAGTATACAGATCCTTTACTTAAGTAAAAGTACCAGTACACAACAGTAAAGAGTATTATTACTATTATTATTAAAAGTATTATTAGCAAAATATACTTAGACTTTAACTTACTGCTCAACTGTTTGCTAGAGAACATTTATTCACTATATCTTATTGAAAAATGTGTTATGCAAACAAAATCCACTAGATGTCGTAGTGTGTTTAAGGAGTAGGCCCTTTCCAGTTCGCCTCCTTACAGGATGTTAGCACCAAAAAGCTCACTCCAGACATGAAGAGTCTTTTTGATGGAATTTTCAAAGGTAGGCATTTTTCTTTGATATATTTTGGGTTCATAGGTCTTACTGAACAGAATTATGTAACTTGATAAAACAAAAGGGTCTAATTATTTTGTAAAACATTGTTGTTTGTCATTTAATGGTGAAGGCAGTGAGGCTAGCTAATGTCATTAAAACGTAATTTGTTGCTAACTGTCTAAAATCATGCTCAGCCAAATGGTTGAATTGTCCCTTAGTGATAAAGGTAGTGATGCTATAATAAATTTGATAGACATTAACATTTCTTTTAAAGGACCAGAGTGCAGAATTTAGTGCCATCCAGCAGTGAAGTTACAGACTACAACTCCCTCGCTTCACCTTCCCCCTCCAAGTGCGAAGGAGAAACTACATAAAACATAAACGTCCATATGTAGAGCCAGTGTTTGGTTTGTCCGTTCTGGGCTACTGTAGAAATATGGCGACTGAACATGGCTCAGGATTCACATCAGGATTCATATAACCACTTGACGACCAGCTCTATGAGCCTGGTTGGAACTTAACGGATAACTGAAACAAAGTCTGAACAAGCTCAACTCTACTTTGCTGTAGAGGCACCTGCACGTGTACAGACAGAGCTTTCAACCACAAGTCAGTTTCTTACCTTTCCGCTTCCTCTGAACAGTTCGGATCATCTGCACTTACAGAAGGATGTCAGCTGGCCTCCATTTAAAATCATCTGGCAATTCTCCTGAAGCATGGGAGATGAGGTTGTCAGGGAGAAGAGATCAGTGCCTTAGCTCGATGAAAGGAGCACTTCCTATCAAACACTCTCTGAGATTATTGCTGATGACACATCAGCAGGGTCAATAGGAGAAAAGTGTCCTCCGTGGGCCAATTGACTCACTTAATCAAGAGCTGTGTCGGAGCGCCACTACACGTTGCTGATGATGTGAGGACAGTTCACCTTGGATTTTGCCTTTTGAGAGGTGAACATACTCTTGACGTAAACTAATTTGAGTATCTCTGAGGGGCGGTTGTGAGCAGATTATTTCAGGTGGATGCTGTAAAATCAAATCATCATACATATCCATCTCTGTTCCCAATGAGCGTGTGTCACAGTCACAGTACACGCAAATTGTGTTCGTATTGTCTGCTAAAAATAATACCAGATATTGTACTTCTCTAAATCTACATCTAATCTTTCAATCTTTAAATAATACTTCTTATCAGTAGATTAGAATGAATTTAGGTATCAAGATAAAAAATATGTTATGGAAAAACTTTTGTTAAGGTAGCTGTAGCATATTATTCTTTATTTTACATAAGGTTCCTCTCTCCTTGTAAGCAGACATAAAAAGGTCAAATCTGTGTGCCTCAAAGAGTGATAAAATAAACAGGTTTCTGAGTCTCAATACATCCAAAACAGGGACATGACTAAGAGCTTGGAAGGGGTTTGTGGGTGTTGGCCAGTTTGCAGCAGGGATGAGTCAGCTAAAGGTCATGCAGATCAAGGATGTTGACACCTGTGCTCCCTTTGAAAATCAAAGCTAAAATATGTACGTTTCAGTATGTTGTAACGGCAGGGAGAAGTTACTGAAATGATTCTTGAAGTATAACAAAGCAACGCATCAAAAACTCAAACTCACAGGCCGGCTCTAGCCATTTTGGTGCCATAAGTAAGCTGTTTAAGTGAATTAGCTAGTTAACTAAGTTAAAGGTGCAGTCAGTCATTCTGGAGAAAATTATTCATTGTTGAACGTTTTGTGTGCTTCGCTCTGAGTCACTTTGTTTGTTTCCCATTTACCATAACCCAAAGCGTCTGTATTTGACAACCTGGGAATGAGAGTCAACAATCAACTATCTTTCTCCAGAAGGACTGACCCCACCTTTAACTGGTTATCTATTGAAGCTTTAATTCAACATCCATGTCTGCTACAGGCATTGCTCAGGGACAGATAGAGAGCACAGAGAGCCGTACTTGCTGTTCACATATCATGTATGTGGCAGCCTGTTAATCCCACCTAATCTGGTAAGTAAATACAACATGTGACTGGATTTTACTTCTGCAGACACCAAAGAGCAAACGCCCCTGCCTCCAGGACTCTGGCTTTTTGTTTTCATCAGACGGTGTGATTTGGAGTTTTAGTCCAGAGCTGCGAGACACCTGCCAGGAAATCATTTGACTTACAAGCTTGCAACTGGTGGTGTTGTAAACCAGTTCCCCCGAAATGGGCCAGTAGTATTTACAAATTGTCACGTAACTTATCATTATGAAATTAACATTAGCCACAGAAGAGGTGCAGATTTTGCATCAATACTGGCCCACAGGCTGGAGAGACAACTACACAATTCTGTATTTTGACAGGTTACTCCATTCACTCATGAAAACTATGTCATACCTTTGCCAGACAGAATTTATATGTGGGTATACCTAATGTTGACAATAAATCTGTATACTCTGTACAGCTGCATACTGTGCACTTCACCACTGAATTCATGTGCAAATGTACGGACACAAAAGTTTCAAAATAATCCTTTTGAAAGATTTTAACATTTCAGAGCTTTTTCCCACCATCTGCACACCAGTTTTCAGATCACCAAGGTTTCATGCCTGGAACAATGAAACATTAAAAAGAGTGCTGCAGTTGTAAAGAAGGAAAACTAAAATACAAAATAATGTCTACAGAAATTTGAATTTTTCTTCATCCTATCAAAACATGCAAGCCTTCAAAACTTAATTTCAATCTTGTAAAACATTTTTAATTAAATTTCAAGCTTTCAAACACTGAGTTTTAATCTTTTGAAGCTTTTTTTCAGTTTCAAAATGTGACATGGTAGTCATGAAGCAGGTATAGTTGCTGCAATATAAAAGATTGAAAACATAATGTTGGGACCCAGAGCTCTAGGTTTTAAAGTGTCAAGAATCAGGGCCAAAATTAGGACTGCTCTTTCATCATTTTTTGCTAATTAGGTGTGTGTTGCTTAGGTGTGTGTTTATATTGTTGACCTTGCTAAATGAATAATTTTCCACTACAATGCCAACTTCCCAGCATGGATCACTAGTTTTAACTGCTACTTCATATACAATGTAATGTTTTTTACCCTCCGATGCTGTGTGTGATTGGCTAGCTAATTCGAAAGCTAGTGACTGGTTCCAGATACATAAAACACATATGCATGTATTGTGTATATATATTAATCTGTGAGATCTTTAAAGAAAAGATTATCAGAGTTTGGTCACAGAAGACAAATGTATTCAACATGTGTTTAGCAATGGTGTCTCCCTGACTGACCTTGGAGGGACCTGCAATGAAAGGAGAGGTGCTGGAGGGAAGTTAAATATCTGTAAAAGATGCAGATGGACAGACACAGGAAGCAAGAATGTTGGTAAGTTACAATAAGTTTTCCGTTAGATAATAATTTTTGTGGCTGATATTTTCCATCCTGAGGCACAACGATGATGGAATTCACAATGACGTGAAATGCCTGGCACAGCCAATGGTTTGGCTGTGCTGGTCTCCCCGTGTACTAACGCCTGCCAGGTCTCTTGACTGTAGTGATAGGACCTCTCCAATGAAAGCCTATCCCTCAATTACATTGGCAATAAAGCCAGGACAAGGCCAAGCATATAAATATCCACTGTTGAAAAGACAGAATTACTTCACAGAGAAATATGCCACAGAGAAACTATCTGGTGGGATGTTTAGTTGGATTTGCATCTTTTGTTCATTGCAGATTTTTGCTGTTTAGAAATTGGGTGGAGATTAAATGGATATAAAGTATGGATATCCTAAAGAATAATACAATATGACTGGCTTAGTGGAAACTTTCCTTTTACCCACACATATGAATATAAATATTTAAATATATTTCATAAGGTAAATCTGTTAGATGTAGTGGCTCAGGATTAGCTTTTAGTAATCTGGGGTTCCAACCATTGTGTGATTATGTTTCTTTAGCTATAATTATAATTGTAGCCGAGACAGGCTTTCCAAATGTACTCGATGTTTGCAGAGTCAAGAAATGAACTCTTGGTATGGTGCATTTTGGCATGACAGCAAGTTGGAAACTGGCAATGGTTTGCACTGTACTTAAATAGATTAGAACGATCAGAAGTGACACTGCAGGGATTAAAACACATGGTGGCTGGAGGGAGTAATTCACTAACATTGATCCTTTCGCTAAAGGAAAACCACCTGGACAATGACCAGCTTTTCTGGAGTTTACTTCCCTTTACATTAGCCTAAGCTGTGATCTCAATTCCTTCCCTAAATCCAACGCATAAAATGTCATTATCACGACATTCATTCA
The DNA here is from genome assembly GCF_905237075.1 of Dicentrarchus labrax. NCBI lineage: Eukaryota > Metazoa > Chordata > Actinopteri > Moronidae > Dicentrarchus > Dicentrarchus labrax. Next base: position 31,698,859 of record NW_026136713.1, on the reverse strand, counting down.
ACTGCTGCTTTAGCAAACAAAAATTGATGTTTCTTTGCAAACTAAAGATTGTTTTTATGATGCCGCTGAGGACTCTGACTCCATCCAGTGTGTCAAAATGGCATAACAAAAAAAGTCAAAGTGAGTCAGTAATGTGCTGGTATAGTCATTTCAACATAAATCCATATGTCAGTAACTACACATAATGATAGAACACATCATATGCAACTACTGTGCATTAGCAATTTATGTTCAAAGGCAATGTTCAGTGCCCCTGAGAAAGTAATGAGACAGTCATATATCAAAGGAAAAAGTACCCAGAGGGTTTAGATGGATGTATCAAGCATATGCAGCGTATCTCATGCTGGTCAGAGTTGACCAAGCCAGTATCCTAGGAATTATGTACAAATTGGGCGATTTTCTCCAATGCCAACGTTCAGCGCCAATGTAGGAAATAGTGTGGATACATACAATACATTCAGTATTACTCACATAAATGCATTGTGTGTATCCTTGAGGGTCTAACAAATGTATTGAATGCATTTCCTTCCTCATAAAACATTTGCAAAGGTGAAATATATATAATATAATATAATATAATATTTTAAACTTTGCATTGTTTACATCCAGTCTTTGTTGGCACATTGCAGCTATCTTGACAAGTGAATAGTGTCAAACCATTGTCAGAGATCATTTGAAACTCAACTCAACTACATTGAGTTGCTGATTATTATGGACATCTACATACATGTAATTCTATATAGTGTATGAAGTGTATGAAGCTTTTATATTATTTTTTTGTTAAGAGAGTAGTTAAGAGAGAAGTGTATTCACCTCTACGGTCTTTGATATACTCTCTATGGAATACCTGAATAACATAATGACCTAACAAATCCTTTCAGGTAAATTACCACAGTAGTACATGACATGAGATTCAGATTAGAAAACATAAAATACAAAACTACAACCTAATTTACAGATCTAAAAAGCATAGAATAAAGTAGAGATGAATTATTCACCAAGCTGGAGAATTCCATTTAAACACACACACACAGCAACAGCACTGACCATATGAATATTCTCAGTAATAAAATATAACAATGAAAATTAAACCAACAGTCATTTTAACTGTGTCTTGGTCTTTACAACCAGACTGCAAGATTTAAAAGGTAAAGCAAGCAAAAGGGTATATTTTAAGATAAAGTATAAACTTGTACAGCTTATATAAGGCTCTCTAGAGTCCATTATTTCAAAATGATTTATATCAGGTCAGTGGAAATGTCAGCATGATTTCTGAGGTTACACTTTATATTTACTGAGAAATGAAGTGGTGATTTAATCAGGACTGTTGTTTTTCAGAAACAAAGGTTAAATAAAGACATTAGATAAACTTATAACCTGTCTATTATTTATCTTATGTTTCTTTACTTAATTCTGCTTGTGATAGCCACAAAATGAAGAAACTAGTCAAGTAAGCCAACAAATTCAGTTTTCTTGCTTTTCAAATATGGCCTGCTGCTTTCTGCTTGGAGTCCAGATGAAATATCTAAAAACTGGTCAAACCTTCAACCTTTCTGTGTTTTTAGAGATTTGATTTGAAGAGCCAAACCACTGCTTTCTTTATGAAGTGTCATCACACTGATGGAAAAGCAAACCTCTTTATTCAGTCTGAGATGATCTGCCAAAAGGCAGTGTAAGAAAGGTGAAATCCTTTCACTTACACAACAGCAACAACATCATCATTAACACTGATGGAAAGCCTTGAGCAAGAAAGCAAGTTCGTCAAGTGCAACTCAATTAAAATTTGTTTTCTGACTGTTGTAAGGAAACTTATGCCATCTGTTGAAACAAACATGTTTATTCAAAATGTTTAATATTTGAAAATTATTTTATTTCCAAACAGATATTTGTGAAGTGGCCATGTGATTGCCACAGGTTAGACCTCAATGTGTATTTAATTTATCAAACTCAGAGGAAACAACAGCAGTAAAAAAAAAAATTCATAGTCTCCCAGCAAGTGAATATTTGGCTCCATCTGTGAACTGCCTGTGACAATATTTCTTTCCTCTATAAACGATTTTGGCTCAATATTAATAGCTGTGTGAGAAATTTCCTCATATAAATTAAGTGTAAATGACATGAAACCACTGGAAACTGAACAGTCTTAACAACAAGACTGTGATGGCTAATTGATCAGACACTGTAATGAGTTTGCTAATCACACAATCAGCTCAGATGTACAGTATGGATCAGGGGCACAATTGTGTCTGCCAAGGAAAACTCATCTGTAAATGTGTGTGTGTGTGTTTTGTCACCTAAATGCTGCAGTAAAAAAAATAATAAATAAAATAAAAGAGTTCCCACAACTAATGTACATCGTTTATGTGTAAGCTGTGGAGTCTCTCAGTGAGCCAGAAGAATATATAATAATCAAATTTTCAAGACATCTTAACCGAAATTTAGACTCCAGTCCTGGCCCAGTCTTGCCATCCACGCTGGACTGTTTGTTTTGATTTACAATCCACTGACTCTGTGCATCCCTGACATAAGTGCTGCATTTGTTCTGCACATTCTGTGTCTCCATCTAGCCTCTTTGTGTGTGGGGCTTGATTTTACAGGTAGTTAATATAGTTTGGTGATGAGTATTTGAGCTTGTGATGGGAAGGACACCAGAGTGAAGGTACTTAATGGGGCAGAAAGCAACCTTATCACGACTCTGAGACTTACTGGTGCTGGCAGTTGCCATTGATTTCTCTTCCAAATTATCTCCATGTTTTCTCATTGGTCTGTGGTGAAATCCATGCCAGCTTGGCCAGATGTGTATGTTTGCTTGAGCACAGACTGATGTTAACTTAACAGTTTTGCAGTGGTTGGTTTTACACTTGACCATGGATGGATTACAAGATAACGAGCCCCTAAGCACAGACATGAAAAAGCCCCCCTCCCCTTCTACATGGGAGCAAGACACCCAGGCAATGTTGTCATTTTGCATCTCTTTTGGTCATTTTGTGTCTTTTTGTGGTCATTTTGTGTCTTTTTGTGGTCATTTTGTGGTTGTTTTGGACCTCTACGTAGTCATTTTACATCTCTTTGTTGTTGTTTTGTGTCTCTTGGTAGTCATTTGATTGTCTCTCTAACAAGAAATGTTTACACTTCAGACAGAAGCCCCCCTGGGGGTAGAGCCGATCATCCCTGCACCTGCCTTGTCTCATTGTTAAGAACTGTACTTTCTCCCATGATAGCAGGACTTCAGTTGCAGTCAGTAATTTGTAATTATGATGATACTTTTACATTTAGTGAACAGTAAATGTCAGTGAAAGTGACTCTGATTTCTTATGTGGTGCATTTACTATTATCCATTCTACCACCTTTTATAAATCAAAGTATAACAAATGAAAACAGCATGCTGTTCCTACACATATTTCATGGTATAACAAAAAAATCTTAACAAGTGATGCCAAGGAGTTGGAAGTCCTTTCTCTTGGCAGACTGTTAGACTCTATCTCTGCCACATGCTGGGTGTCTTTTTGAGATCTTAATGGCCCAATTATCACAGCTCTGGAACAGATCAATAGAGACCTGCCAGCCAGTGCTCTCTTCACAATGGGGGATGGGAAAGGTGTGACAAGATGCACGAAGACCCTTTGAAGAAGGTGACAGGTGCAGCCACTTCGCCAGAAGTCTGTCTTTCTCCAAAAGGTACGGCAGTGACAGTAAGCCGTCTGCAAAATGGCAGCGCTCCTCTTTTATACATGAGACACAATTGCTGTATTACATGCAGTAAATCTCCTATGCCACTGTTATATAGCACGATGTGAGTGTATTTCTTGCTGTCAGTGAGGATGCCTTGAAGAGAGTTTACTATATCAAAAACCTGGTGGCAAGTTGTAGATAAACTTGGTCTCCTTCATCTCTCACCATGGAAGAAGATAAAGAAAAATGTGTCACATATCTTTTTATAAAAGGAGTTGGAATTCATTCTGCCAAGGTCGGCCAACATGTACAGCAGTGGTTGTGCATTGTTCTTTAAAAATCTATTTACTTTACCGTTCCACTGATAAAATAATTTTATAATATGCTTCACAAGAGTGCCTAGGTATGTTGTGGCATTCCAGTGATGCTCAGTAGGTATTAAGAGATCTTATTTGTGCCAGGAAACACTTTCCTCTTCTGAACCTCACCAACCAGTCTGTACCTTTGATACAAGACAGGATGTATCCCTTGATTCTCTATGATCCCACCTTTAGCATGTTAAAACAGAATTTGAGATGTGTGGGATCAATAGACATTATTTTGCTCAGCTGGTGATGACCCAGGAGCAGAACCCAGCATGGTGTTCATACATTAGCACTTATGCAGGGATCAGATTACAGACCATCAGCCAGATAAAATTACTTCACCCATCAGGACTGAAAAGTAGTATTTAATACAATTGCTCATCAACAGGTTGGTACAATTTGGTACAGACATGCATGGCTCTCAGATGATGAATCTTCATGACTTTAGCAGTCCTCACACTTTCCCTCTATAGCACCACTTGTGTCACACTTGTGGTGAAGAGTATGATGTCTCAACAACTTTAGGGTTGAATTTCCATGAAATTTTCTACACACATTCAAGCCGCCCTCAGGATAAATTCTGATAACTTTGGTAATCTAGCAGCAACATCAGGGCAACATTTTTATTTGTCCAACAGTGTTGGGCATCTTACTTTAAAAAAGCAATTAGTTATAGTTACAAATTACTTCTCCCAAAAAGTAATTGAGTTAGTAACTCAGTTACCACATTATAAAAGTAATTAGTTACTCAGCAAAGTAACTGTGACGTTATTTTTATTTTCTATAACGCTATTACATTCTATAACATCTTCTATAACGTCAAAGATGAACTGAATGAAGAATAAAAACACTATATACAGTATTTTAGAACATTTGGTATTTATTTGAACTCAGTAGATTGCAGCCGGCCATATGCATAGAAATAAAAATATAAAAAATAAATATTGAGAATAAAATTCACACTTTGCATTCAAGTGCAAAATTAAGACACACAAATGTAAACTTGGGTAAAAAGAAACAAAAGAAAATCTGGCCATTAAGTAATGCAAATCTCTGTAACTGTATATTAGGCCTACTGCACAATAAACAGTACACTATCCTACTCTTAAATATTCCATAAAGTAACAAAATTAAATATTGAAAATAAAATAATATTCACACACTTTGCATTCAAGTGCAAAACTAAGACATAGCGTGCATGTTACATAAACATCCTTGCCTTTAACTTCAGTAAGTGAGAAGTAGTGTCGGTACTTCCAGTTTGAAAACGCTACCTTTGAATTTCGCTGGCTCGTCGCCATTGTCTCTGTCTTGTGTTTATAGTAGTAGTTAGAGCGTGCAGTGAGACAGCGTGAGCAGGGCATCCGCCCACCCAGCCAATCATCATCACCTTTGCAACGGTGTCATCATCACCACCCCTGCTCTCTCCCGGCAGCTGATGTGTGGCTGTCAGAAAGCCTGACACCGCTGCGCTTCTTTCAACCACATTGTAGTAACGCGCCACTTTACATTCTCAGTAACGGTAACAGCGTTGCAACGATGGGAAAAGTAATTAATTAGATTACTCCGTTACTGAAAAAATAACGCCGTTAGTAACGCCGTTATACTTAAACGCCGTTACTCCCAACACTGTTGTCCAATACTTCAATTTATAACCAAATGCCTACAAAACTAATGATATTTCATCAGCTGTACTTTGTGTTTAATACTAAGTAGCAAATGTTAGCATGCTAACATGCTAAACTGAGATGGTGAACATTACATAAACATTATACCTACTTAGCATCAGCACGTAAGCATTTTAGTAAGCTTAGGCCCTTATATGTGAACTGACTGGGGACAACAGTCATTCATTGTCTATGGGAAGCAACTAATTCATTGCACAAACCATGTTGAGATACTTAACAATGCAGACCAAGCTGGTGGTGCGACGAGAGGACACAAACTTCTAACATATTTTTAATTTTTTCTTATTAGCATTTTCTGTTTTTCTGTTTTTTGGTTGGAAGCATAACACCTGCCTTAAAACCTCCATCTCCTTCAGAGTGTGTGATGAAATGTGATCTATGAAATTATATTGAAACTGTGTGATGTAGGGTGTGTATTACCATACTGGCTCTGATTTAGCTGTGTTGAGCAGATTAATCTCAGATTCTGTCTGACTGAGAGAGTTTGACAGTATCGCTGCTGTATTTATTTAGCCTTCTTTTCAGGAAGAAAACAGTAAATAAGAAAATACATTACAAGAGGTCCTCTGTCCCCCAAAGTCGTAGTCAGTGTACCATTTGTCTTTTTAATGACTGTAAAAAATAAAACAGCTAAATCTTATCCATCCTACTTAATTTCAACATGATATCTGGCTGCTTAGCTCATATTTCACACATGCCAATTACCCAAGAGCATCATCGTTTTTTTGTGTACATACAAGCTCTTTGTTAACAAAGCACTACTTGACAGTCATGCGGTTAGTACTGGCCCAAGGCCTTAGGTGTGCTTGGCACTTAGCATTGTGAAATCAATGTTCACTGTGAATCTTATACCTGAGAGCAGAGGAGCCAGTCAGAGCTGTAGATTGCTGCTTCACTGGAGCTGTGATCACATTGAGCACCTCTACTACTGTTTTCCCTCACATTTGGCTGCAGTCCATTAGCAGCTCAGAGAGGTCGTCTCAGCCCAGGACCCTAATGGACTGTATTCACTGGTATCACATGGTTTTTCAGATTTTGGACCTACCGTTTAGTACTATTGGATAAGTTGTAAAGGGTATGAAGCTCCAATTACACCTTACCTGCTTATTTTATGTTGTAAATGTGAGGGCAGTTTTCCGGTGAAATCTCTCTGTCATTTGTCCCGAGGGATAATTCATCATCATGCTCTTCTGCTCTTTATTTTTTTCTCCTTATTTAACAACCTGCTGACTAATGAAGGCAGTCATCACAGCTTTCACCCGTCATGACTCCGAACCACTCCAGACCAACACGTTCCCTTTTCTTTTCAGTTTTGCCTATTTTAAGTGGAGAACAACAACGGCAGACTGGAAGACGTCTTAACATCTACACTTGGAGGAAGAAGAGACTAAATATATGATGTGGTTTCGAGAATGCACCTAACGTGACCTTCAGTGGCCTAGATGAAAACATATTCAAAATCAAAATCAATCACTAATTTAGCATTTCACTCCTAAGACATTGACTCCAGATGGACTGTTTTGGAAAAACCATCAAAATTGATGCAGCACAACCAGAGGTATCCATTTTCATATTTTTATTCCACTCATTCTTCTTCCTTCTCAAAAGCTGGTGCCTCCATTACACATAATGCAACTCAGTCACCAATAGTTTGGTTGGAGATGCAGGTGTGTTACGTAACTTCACACCCCCAGATTTCTTTTTCATTTTCAAACCTCTTAGCCCCCAGTCTTCAGCCCCAACATGAGGCAGTGTTCAGATTTCAAACAGCTCCATTTGCAGCTACAAAAGGTATTTTTTTCACACATGCAGTTGTACTCCCCAAAACCCATAGACAGAGTATGATTTTTAGAGTTTTAAGTTGATGGAGTTGCCTCTTAAAGTATCTAAAAAGCTGAAATATTTGTCTTGGGTTGGTTTAGTGGAATTTTCATAGCAGATTTCTTTATGCTGTAGAGCTTTTATCAGGTGTGAGCGAGAATAATCATTCATACGGCACAGAAAGCAATGTTCCATATAGTGAGAGCCTTCACAACGGTGTCATTAGTGGCATATCTTTAGGTGTCTTCAGAGCAACAATGAGCACACTGAAGCGTACAACTAGCTTTGCCCCGAGGCTTTGTCAGAGTCATTCCTCCCATAAGAAGGATGTTATTCAGTCAAACCTGGGTGAAACGCTTCCGCCGCAAACACAGAATATTGCAGCTCTCTGGAGGCTCAAACACCACTCTTAGACGGCTGATTATAACAACTCGAATTCAATTTTTAGTAAAACATCAATCTGTTTTAGCTCTGTGTAGATCTCATTCTTCCCAAACTTCCACAAGGGACCCAACGGGGTTATAGCTTGAATCAGGAGATTACTATCAACCGTTTTCCTGATTCTCCCTAAATGGGAGGATGTTGCAAATTAAAATGTAATAAAAAACATTATTCCTAATTATTACAGCATCTCCTAACACCCACAGTGACAGTTTGTGATGCCTTGTGGGCTCTAAAGGGGTCAAGAGTGAGGAAAGGAGGGCTAAAAAGGAATAAAGGCATTTCTAAATGTTGCCTGTCCTCAATGCTAATTTGGCCTTTGTGGCAGAAGAAAACAATGGGGTGAAAATAATTTAACTGGCTGTCTTCAGCCAGAGGAGATGAGAAATAATGAGCAAATAGCAACAATAAAAGTGGAATAATACCAGGATTAGCAGTGGCCTCACAGGCTTCTGTCCAGCTTGGTTTATTATTTACAAGTTGTGTGCTCTGAGGCCTGCAGCTGGAGATAATAATATTGTCTTCGGCAGCAAAAGCAATAAGGGTAAGCAGAAAACTTCAGGCACACCCCACATCACTCTCCCTCTCCCTGGTGGAATATGTGGAGGAAGGAGAGGAGGATCATGGGTAGTCATTAGTGAGCTGGAGGTGATGCTTTTTATTGTTTATTGCTAATTCATCTAGTTTCTGTGGAAGATGTATCCTGATGTGCTCCTGGGGGGCAGGAATTTGAGTGGGACTTCCCTGAACAATTTGAAGGTAGAAGAACCTTGTTATTTTCTGCATAACTGACTGAGAGCTGAAGCTATTTTACAACCTCTATTTAAGTTTATTCTAAAACATTGGCAAGGACCTTGGACAGATGGAAACTGTTTTGGAATGTCCAAAACGAGACATACCTGAAAAGAAGGTTCACAGCTACAAAAAAAACAACAACAAAAAAAACAAACAAACAAAAAAACCTTTCAGTCTCACAGGACACATTGTGCATTTTTGAAGTGAAGACAAAGTTTGATAGTGTATGTTTGCTTCGTCATCTGGTGTTTTATACTTTACAGAATACTTTGGACCCATCAATCAACTGTCAGGTTTGTTCTTTGGAGTAAGGTACTCACACATATTCCCAAGGCAGCGATATGAAAGCTAAAAAATGTTGAGATAAGCTGTTCCAGTATAAAACACAGCATTTCTTCAAAATCAGGTCATACACAGATCTTATGATGAGTGTGTTGCATTGATTTCTGCTCCCAGAAGATGGTCTTTAGCTCCATGTTGAGGTCTGGCACCAGTCAGTCTCGAGAAGCCCATGAGTGTGGTGATTAGTCTCTCTCGTAGCACACAGAGCTCCTCTTCTTCCTCCTTCAACCATACCATTGTTAAAGCCCCTTTGCGTTAGAGTCTCTACCTTCAGGAAGAGTTCATTGGCAGGCCAGCCCTCAGGGGTCACACACACCATGCTGGCTGCTGAGGGGATTGCTGCAGGGCAGAGGGATTGGGCAGAGATCACAGACAAAGTGGGAGTTGCTGGTGGGCTCTCAGCTCTGCAGCAAGCAAAATTAGCTACATGGTGACCCCGTTCTTTCTGGTTCCTTCAACTGTGAGGGGCACTCGAAGGTTCCTTTGAAAGACAGAACAGTAAGAACTCCATTACTATTATTGTTATTAATGTTATTATTAGTACCAATCATTGGTCAAGACAAGTGCAAGAGTGCTGTCAGTATAGCAGAAACTGTGCAGCATGTAACAAAGTAGATAAACAACAACAAATTTAGCTAATGTTTGTAGGAACTGTAATGAGACTTGTTGTGTTGACTTTCCCTGCAAGATGTCAGATTAATAAAAGTATCAGGTAAACAAATTTATAATAAGTCCAATGTTCCCAAGCGGTGTCTCATTAGTAATTTCACAGCTTGAATGGAAACAAAAACCAAACAGGAAATATGCACTGAATTTTCTGAGACATAACTCAATCTAAAAATGCTTTTTATTTGTGCCTCTAACTGTGTCATTTAGCGTTACAAGGGTGCATGCTGATTTGTAATTTGCTTAGAGTCACAGAAAGTTTCAGAAAATGATCTAATGGCTAATGGAAGAAACTAATGATTATTTTCATTATTGTTTAGTCTATAAAAATATGAAAATTATGAATAAATCATCATCATCACAATTTTCTAAAGCCCAGGGTGAATTTATTGTTTTGTCTGACATTGGAAAGGTGCAGAGTACCAGTCGCCAGTTCATCACAAGGCTAACACACAGAGACAAACAACCATTCGTGCTTACATTCACTATGAGCAATTTAGAGTCACCAATTAACCTGCATGTCTTTGGTGACATGACTGTGGGAAGAGCACTCGTAGAAAATCCTTTCAGACAAGGGGGACAACATGCAGACTCCACACAGAAAGGTCTGAGCCTTCTAAGCCATGAACCCTCTTGCTGTGCTAACCAATGCACCGTAGTGCAAGTTTATATGCACCAATCCAATACTAATCATTTATTAGCCCTGGAACGGGAACCTGCAAGATAGCATGACCCCGCCCTACTCTGACTCTGATTGATTACCCTGATATTCTTACCCTAACCCCAACCAATCTAACCAACCCAACATGAGTACTAACCAATCAGAGCATAACAATCATAACATAAGCCACAGAAGGTTAAATGTCAGCAATTTGACTCAAACTAGATATTAAAATAAATTTGTATTACATTCATTTCCTTTAATTGGTGCAGTGTTGTGCGGTCAATACACAGTATGTTAACCTGATTAACTCTGCAATCATATAACTCTGTTGAATTGTCCAGTGCTCTAAACACTCTCAGATGAGTGTCTTTCCCATCTTTAGCATCCTTCCCATATGATGTGAACGTGGCCTAAATGATAAGTTCTGTGTCTTGCATGCAGCTCTGCCTCTAGCAGTGTATGAATGTGTGTGTAAGAAACACTGTGCAGCCCATTTGCCATTATGTACTTCTTGTCTAAAACTCTGACATCAAGGTCAGACCCAGATTGCTGTTTTCTGCCGAGGTCGATTAAAGAAGACTAATTTTTCTTTGCGACATTGGCGCAGTGACAAATCAACAACTAAGACCGTAACAAAGACCAACACACAGGACAGCAATATTTCACATTTAGTGCAAGCTGACTATGATAAACAGCCGGGTACATATTTTACTCAGGTACACATTCAGCAAGATCTTACATCACCTTGGGAAATGATATAACTTTATCTTTCCATACCTCTTCTCTTAACAACTATATGTAAAGAAATGTTTTTTATCAAGCATTTCACAATTCCCATATTTGCTTCAGTGTGTCTCAAAAGAACACATTGTTTCTTATCCCTCATCACAACTGACAGACAAAGTAAAAATGCATCTCACTGAAGCAATCCACTCTTGACTGGCTATGGCTCCCATGAGAGAACATTCTCCCCACAACAATGAGCTACTTAGACTGCCAGAGGACACAATGCCTGTGCAAAGAATCGAGATAAAAAGACAAGTTAGATGTGGAGAGGATAGATGAGGAGAGGGAGGAGGAAAGGGAGGTTATGAATTTAACATAGAACAGATGTGAGACATATTGCACCCTGGAATGAATGAAGACTTCATCTATAGCATCCAAATGTTGAATCAAAGTGCACATGATAGGAATTAAACCGCAATTAAAGAGAGGATCAGTGCCATGCTACCACATATAATGACAGACACACGGATCCCTTGGCTGATTTAAAGTACAGGCAGGTAGATTAAGGAGATGAGATGACTCATTTTGGCAGTCAAAGAGAAGCAAACAAATAAAGCTGTTAAGAGTGGATGCTGAAAGATAGAATAAAATTAAAAACAATGTACTATAACATACAGCAGATCTTTCTTTTCATCAGTGAATAGGGTAAGCATGTTTAGTTCATAGTTACATAACTTTATCTATACATCATGTAGAGACAAGCTGGGAAAACTGCTCATTTATTGTCCATACACCAAATTTCTTTTGAAATAAACTCTTAAAACTTTGAATTATTACTATATTCAGTGATTTATAATTGCGTACATTGACATTTTTGTGATGTATTTGTCAGTAAAATTTTTTTTAGTTTAAACTGAATTATAAGTTATATTTTTAGTATTTAAATTACGCATTTGTACCTTCATAAAGATGCTTTCTGGCAGCTTGGTACTTTGTTGACAGGAGGGGTATAATTTTGAGGTACTTCTTTACCTTCCATTTGTGTTTGATGGTACTTTACACTTTTAGCACAAAACATTTCAGGGCAAAACATTGCACCTTTTATTTCACTACAATTATCTGACAGCAACTTGTGCTCTTCACATTTAGATTTTACTTTTGAAAAATGGGATCGGGGGGTACACTGGTAGCTCACCTGGTAGAACCTTATGTACCAAGGCTGAGTCCCTGCTGCAGTGGCCACGGGTTCGAGTCTGACCCGTGCCCTTTGCTGCATGCTTTCTCCCCTTTCAACCTCTCAGCTGTTTTCAACAGTATTGGTACTTTTAGTTTAGTAAAGGATGTAAATACTTCTTCCACCACTGAAACTTCAGTCTTCAAATGAAAATCCCCATGAGTCTTTAGTCATTTCTAGCCGACCGTAATGAGATCAGTCGCATGGAAATATTTGAATGAATTAGTGGATTGGAAGTAAAGAGAAGATGCAAAGTAAAAAAAGAAAAAAGAAAAAGTGAGACATCAAAACATTATCATTAAATATGATTCTCCACTGAGCCACACAAGGAGACTCTCTTTGCTTGTCTGAACTGAAGATCTATAGTGACCTTGTGAAGGACTAAGCAAGCAGAGGAAATTAATGAATTCATACAGTTACTTGTATAAGAGGTTGAATCATCATTTTGTCATATTTTATTGATGTAAATGTTTAATCCCTTTCCATATTATATTTTATCTTCTCCTCCCTTGACAATACATCTACAGAATGGACAGCAGTGGGGATTATCTCCTCAGGCTGCTTTCTATGGACCCTCTCATCGGACTGAGAATATTTCAGTGGGTCCATTAAAGAACTTCAATTACACTGTCATTTCAATGACCTTGACAGAGTGATGTAAAAATCAATAGATGCCCCTGTTTTTATTTTTTTCCCAATCCATACAGGTCACTCCTCTCCCCTCTCCCACAGCTTTAATTCTTTGTTTGACAAAGGATTACTGAGCTTTATCATCTCGCTGACAAAAAACGATGCCCATAAAAGCAAAAGAACAGATTTATTTATCTCCTTCTTGATAATTTGGTCTATATATCAACCCTTCTGGGCACCAGAGCTCCCTTTAACACTGACATATTGACAAATAGAGGGTTATTGTCAACTGCACATTAAGGAGTTTCATTGTTATTGCCTTGCTCAAAGCAATACACGTAGCTTAGTGTTGAAACACTACAGAATTGTCACCGTACTGTAATTTTTGGGCACAGACACTTCAATTCAAAAAGTTCTTCTCTGTGTCAGCAGAAGTTCTCAATACTGTTGTAAATGAATCCAGCTGAGTTTAAGACAACAGATTACAACACCATGGAAACAAGCACCACACTGAGCACCCAATCATCACCAGAACAGGAACAATCCCAAAGCATATGTCTGCCAAACCAAACTGCTCTCAGTAAAGAAATTCAAAATATGAGACTTGAGACTCATTCAGTGGAACAGGTTTCTTTCTGGTATACATGCGCCATTATTAGTAGATTGGCATTTTCAGACTCATTACAGAGTCCCAAGACCAACTAACACCACTGTGACAAAAACTACTAGCTGCCAGAACTCCCTCCGATGTTCTTGGTGGCTTCACCTCCGAGGAATCATTACAGTTTTTTGTATTTGTGCCCATTTAAACGTCTCCATTTTTGAGACTGACAGCTCATTGTATGCAAGCTTTTTGGAGCAAATGACCAGTGCTGGTTTTCTATGTGACGTGTTTGCTGACAAGTGACCTCTCCTAATTGTGCAAATAATGACTATCCTGTCCAAGTAGCAAAGGCAAAAATAGATGGGAAAGTCTTACAGTGGAAGAAAAGGTGGATGGTTGGTTGCACAAAGTGTACAACTTTCACACTGGAGACTGCAGTTTGTGTCCAATCTGTAAAGTCAGTATTATTTTTAACTGTGGCCACCTTTCCCTAACCTCTACCAGTTACTTTTAGTGCCGTGTTGAAATTTCAATCACAGAATTCACAAAGAAGCCTTTTAGCCTCTTTTAGGATAGTCCAGTCTGAGTGAACCTGACAGTTGTTTCCACTAAAACAGAGTTAACAGCTAGCTGGTGAAATACGTTTAATCTTTTGTATCTGCTGGATGAGTAAAGGTTGGTAAACTCTTAGCCAACTCTTAAGCTATAACAACTTGTAAGCTTGTGATATGGTGGTTGCAATCAGCTTGTTTTGATGTTTTTCTGCCCCCTTGTTGGCAAAAATTGTTTACGGCAGCTTTATCTCTTCATAACGCCTTGAGTGAATTTGTTTAAACTTGGCACAAGCGTTAAATGAGTCTGGACTGACATGGATGCAAACTACAACTTGTCTGGCTGGGAGAGGCATACAACCGCAGGGCGATATTTCTAGCTATATATTTACTTCATCTTACAAATACAGTAAATCACACTATGGGTAATTAGGCTGAAATTCACAGAACCTCATCCTTAGATGTGTGATACCTGTGCCATATTTGAGATCAATAGTAAAAACTATCTGAGACATGATTCAGACATGAGTGCTGAACCAAGCAGCGTAAAGTTACCAAGCAACAATGGCCGTGAAAATGTTCCTTCCTCTTTATTATGAAAAGTATGTTATCAAAAGACATCTGCTGTAAATTGAAAGTTATAGATAGAAATACTTTATTTATCCCCAAAGGGAATATATATATATTATATCTATTTCTTGGTATGATATAAAATAACCTATTTGTTACCTGAATAAAGTAACTAACTGTAACAACCCAAATTTGCTGCATTTATTATTTTACATATTTAGCACCACACAGCTGAATGATCTATTCTTACTAAACTGTCAAGTAAATTAATGTTGTATATATTTTATAAACTTCTTCATCATGGTTTTTATTTCCATTCAGATGTATTCTATTGATATTTTATAACTCTTTATGGAAACTGATTAAATATAATATCAAAAATAATACCCCATGTTGGCTCCCACTTCTTTTACTTTGTTGGCATTAGATCCTACATTTCTATCTTCTTAGGTAACTCTGAAGTTACACAGCGGCATGGACTGTACTTCACATCTTGTTTATGTTAAGTGCTGAGGAAAACACCCACTGAGAAAGATTTACCTGCATGAGGCTGATGATTTTTTTGCTAATAAAAAGCAATATTTGCATAAAATATTGTAGATGTATTAAAGATAATCTATGGAGTTGGACTGCATTTATTATCCTGATAATTATTCAGCCAGTTAGTCTACCTCTGAGGGTGTAATATAACTTGAGCCCAATGTTGTGTTTTGTCGTTTTCTTTTCTTCCACTTCCAGGGCTACATATGCAAAATAATTAGCAAACATTAGATAGTTTAACATATAGGGATAGCGGCTTTCAATGTATGCTTTTGTCTAGAGTTTACCTGCAGATTAGTTTGAATTTGCTCTCTAATTGCTTTAAGTACAATATTTTGTGTGTTTGTTTTCTTGTTATTAATGTTTGCATATATATTTGTAAACCATTACAGAAGTTCATGTACAAAGGCTTCTTCTCAGAGTCTAAATTTCTTGGGACGCCGCTGTTGACTTTCCCGTTTAGTATTCATCTATCTGATGCTCCTTTCATTTGAATACTAGGTGCCAAGTGCAGTTCTAATGTTCATGAATAACTCATGTTTTACCCAGGGGTTTTTGTCTAATCTTAGACATTTAAGGGAAGCACAGAGATACAAATGGAAAATGTGGATTTAGTCTAATTTAAATGAGCAGTCTCATTCCTTCGTCTGAGCCGCTTCAAAGATATATTCGGCTTAGAATTTTTAACCATAACTAGCTTGGTTCAACTGAAGTGAAATACATACCAAACACTGTTAAATATATTATATGGAGGTGCGTTCTAAATATCCTGTAGTAGGGGTGGACCATCATCATGTAGTCTGTCCTTTTTACAGGTTATCTAGCTTTTGTGTTATGTTGCTTAAATTTCTCTCTCTATACTTAATTCATATTTGTATTCGGTCCACCTCTATTGTTTCTCCACAGTGTAATTTTATAACATCTATTGCCTGTCCATCCCAGAAGAGGGATCTGTAATCCAATTCTGTTGATATTTCTTACTTTTTACCCTTTAAAAAAAGTTTTTTTTGTGAGTTTCCCCATAACCAATTCAATGGAGGGCATCACAGACTGTACAGATCGGAAGGGCCTTGGAGCCAAATGTGTGATTTCAGGCTGTACAAATTTAATTTAATTGACTTCACGCCAGAAAGAAGAAAAACTTAGTGGAGGAAAAAACTGGTTCAGGAAACAGTTTACATGTAGGAACAGATAATAAAACATGCATCCTTGGCAATCAGTAGTCTCCTTAATACCACAACATCCAGGTTTATCCTGGGGCTCTCAAATTCATAAATGCACCCCTGATTTCAGCCAGATTTCAAACCATACAGTGCATTGTTTTTTCTAGACCTTTAGTAATCTCCAGTGATTCCAAAGTAGTATGAAAATAAATGAAAATTAGTTTTGTGCACTACAATTATAAACAGGGGTGATTCTGAAAATCTCAACTGTGATGCATTTAAGGATATTAGTACATTCAACATTATAACTGGTGAAAAGTATTACATTAATGTTTTGTAAGAAATTAAACTAAGACAAACAGTAGGATTAGAATTTAGGGTTTAATATAAATTTGTTCATATTAAGTAAATTTGTTCATTATTTATTCTCAAAACTGTCCTTCAGTGTACAAACTTTTGCTTGCTACTACATTACCCTGCAAACAGAACTTTGTCAAACCTCTGAAGGCAACAGTGTTCACTGTGATTGATTACCTATCTTAAAATAAATATTTGTTTTTTTGCAAGTTGATTTTCATACTGTTGTAAAATTAATTGAAACCAACGGTTGCCCAGAAGCTATGGAGTCTTTAGTAGTAGTAAAATAGCTAGAAACAGCCATTGCCACTAGTATGATCCTCTGTGACTGGTACATTATAGGATTTACCAGCCACTGCACCTGAAAAAGAACAGGGTTTGTTTTCTGCCCTTGCTGACCGTAAGTTGGCTGATACAGGCAGTGGTCTCCTCTCTCTGTGCCCATCTGTGTCTCTTCCTGCTTCATCTCTCAGGTTAGGCAGCGATATCCATGCATCAGACACTCCTCTGAGGGCGCCTCATGGCTGTGGCTGCAAGTCTTCCAAACGGGTGCAGCTGTCCTGGCAGGATGCCTGAAAGTTAAGCTCTGATCTGGCTACACAAGAGGCCTTTCTCTCTGCAGTCAGTTCCTTAGGTTTCTGCTCACATGACATGACACAGTACTGCTCATTGTCCATGGGGAAATTCAGTCTGAAAAGATTCAGAAGTTGTTTGGAACAGAAACAGTATAGTGCATGTCATACTAAATAGTAGGCAAGAGATAAATGAACACAGACGAGTTAGCATCTGTGCACTTGTTCACACAGCTAATAAAGCCATAATTTACAAAATACAGACAAAAAGTCAGTTTTATAGCTGTTAACATTTTCTGCATGTTTTCCAACTATTATAGAAAATAGTCATTTATTGAATTATTTTCAACATTCTGCACTTTCCCCATTATGGTAGACATGTAAGGGATAATGCCAGATGAAGTATTCATGATCAGAAATTAATGGACAAGGTGGAGGCCAGAACCTCTGCAAAGTCCATTCATTCCTGATTATGGACACCTCAAAGGGCATTATCCCACTTATACCATGGTCACGTACGAAATGAAAAAACAAAAAGATCATTATTTTATTTTCTCATGTGTATTGCACATGTTTTTTTTTACAAGCCCTGGTTTCCCTGGTAACGGTAGCAGTTTAACTGATCATTACCATCCCATAAGGTTCTAATGCAATGGAAAAATTCTTAACTACAGACCATGGCATAAATATATCGAAGGTAGTGTACTAAACTGACAGTTGATGGAAAAATCTGTTAAAATGGTTTCAGTTTCATCACACTGGAGAATAAATGTAGATTTGAACTCTGCAGGCGGTTTTGGATGTGTAAAGTTGGTGTTA
This sequence comes from Dicentrarchus labrax, assembly GCF_905237075.1. Classification (NCBI taxonomy): domain Eukaryota; kingdom Metazoa; phylum Chordata; class Actinopteri; family Moronidae; genus Dicentrarchus; species Dicentrarchus labrax. The sequence goes on along the minus strand of NW_026136713.1, from coordinate 31,680,639 downwards.
GAGTGTGAACAGATGTTGCATCATTTCAATCTGCGACATACCTGTGCCCATTGTTCATCCTGTGAATACATCTAATATTTGAACTAGTTTGATGTATTTGTTTGGCAGCCTCATTTGATCGTTTTCTTCCCCATAAAATGAGTGCATTACTAATCCTAACAAGAGCAGGGGGATAGAAATCATTAAAACCTTCTTTTCAGAGACATTTAGCTCCTTAAGGAAATGCATTTCTTAGAAATCTGTCAAGAGTTCTTCATCTAATTCACACTGTGTGAACTCATTCATTACTGATTGCCTGGAGCTCTCTTTTGCAGATAATATAGTTACACTTCTTAAAAAGAAAGTGATAATTCTGCTTTGTGTAAGATCATCACCTAAAGGTTGTGACATTAAACGTTTCTATATATGGACTGATTTTGTTTAAACTCACTGACATACAATGATATCAAGAAAAGGATAGAACTGTTTTGTTAGACATTTAAAAATGTGAGTAAACTTGATGACGATGCAGAAAAGACATTTTTGCACACAGACATTTATTGTTGTTATAAAATCCTCCCTCAGAAAGCATTTGAAACAGCAGTAAAGCAAGCTGTGAAGTGACAGCTGTCAGATGATTTCTAGTGCGAAGATGGTTTACTGTGGCAGAAAAGTACTCAAGGTGTCATCAAACAGCCATGACATGAACACTGTAGTCGTGTTGTTAATTATCAAGCAGTGGCATTAAATTGAATGGTCCCATGACACCAAACAATATGTACATGAATGCATGTGCAGGATTTAGCTACACATTTCACATTCACTTGTGCAAGAGAGTACAGGTTCGTGGATTTTGTCCATTCTCACTTATGGGCAGTTTTTGTAAAGCTGTACAGTAAAAAGTCTACACAGCAGGTTACTGAATCACAATATAGGCTGCTACCCATTTGAGGTAGTTAAGTACACCACCCATTTGGTGCTGCTGCTTTCAATATCTTGCATATCAGCATGTAGTGCAATCTTCCATCATCATTATACAAAAGGCATTTTCACTTATACTTGACCTTACAGCGCAGAGAGCATGTGACAATGAACAAGATTTATACCAGCTACTGAAATATAAATAGATTAGGCATGAGTGGGTGTAAGAAACTGTTTGAATAACCTGACAGAGATGTGTTAATTTCACTTCATGTCATTGTTCCTCCTGCCTGTGAGATACTGTAAACAACGCCAGTGCAAAAAAGGGAACTGCTCCCAAAGACATACCTTGCCCAAGGGGGTAACCCAAACAAGCAATGCAATAAAGAGGTATTAATTATCATGTTATTAACATTACATAATCAATTGAAATGGACAATCCAAGATAAACTCTCTCATTCTCATTTCTTATCAGCTGACTGTAGGCATTTACTCCTTGAGTTAAACCAATCAGATGTAATAATAATCTCCTCCAGCCAATCATGTTGCTGCTGTCACAGTTTGAATCCGTTCTCCTCTCTGCTGCTTTCAGCTGTCATTTAGTGTGAAATCAATGCAACCCTCCTCAACCCCATTAACCTGCAGTTCATCATATCCAGTGCCCAGGTTGAGCTCATCAGAAGACCACTCCTCATCACATCCAGATCTTCAGCATTCTCTTCTTTCCTTCATCATCATCACCACCACCAGTGTCTCAATCAGGGGGTTTCCCATACTAATCACAGCTTCATCAACCCATTTCCAATACCATGATTTCACAATCGTTCTAACAGCCAAAGACTTTTCACACTTTTCATTTTTATTGTGCACATGTGAATTAAATACATTTGTTCATTCAGTCTCTCCTGATATTAAATATTGAAAAGTTTACCTGAGACTTCTGTAATCCTCAGAGAACCACAGGACTCCTAGAGCAATCATAAAAACATTATTACAGGCAATTTAAAAGCAGAAAAATCATAGTTCAAATAGAAATAAAACACAAAAAACATCGCAACCTGAAGCTTGCACTCTGTTCAAGCGGGCATGGTCTTTTCAAGCTGTGAGCCCACAAACAAACCAAAGGGTCAGAGTAAAGAAAACAAAAAAAGTATGATGATGGGAGAAACTTGACTGAGCTGGGGGGGCGCAGGAGATACAGGAGTACAGGCACAGATCCTATTTAAAAGCTTACCCTTGATAGGTTGATGACATGTTGGTCAATTTGACTTTGATATACAGTTAATCCCTTAAGGAGGGTTTATTCTTTGCACCATACAGGAATGACTCATGGAAATAGAGCAGAGAAAATTAGTACATTATTATGTGTGGAGAACTTTCACAACATAAAGGAAATTAAACTGCACAAAGAAAAGAATACAACTAATTTGTGTTTCTTGAAATAACATTAACATGGTCACTTATGTATAATCCCTGTGGCCACTGAAACATTTCTTAGGGCAATACAATTAGAAAATAGTCCCTCTTTCCTCTTTTCCTGAATAACATTCTGCAGTTTGCTGGCTTTCACTTGACAGTAATTCCTCTCACACGGATGCCCTGACACACAAACAAAGAAACACAGATTTGCTTAAATAAAGCAAAATAAATATCGTCTAGAGGTTAATACTTGGTGGGTGGGATGCAGGTGCAGATTATGTAAGGCTCAGATTAAACCTCAAAGCATCCTGGCAGACGTTCTGCGCCTTTAAAATAGCACGTCCCTATAAATTATTGGGGCAAACCACTTCAGTGAAGTGTGTGTGTGTGTGTGTGTGTGTGTGTGTGTTAAATTTGCAATGCATCTGATCTCATAATTCATCCCCTTTAATGAATGAACTGCTTTGCCCTGATAAAAACCCATGGATAAGATCAGTTGGTTTTACTGCGCAGTGTACGTAACTTAACATAGATGAATTTAACTGCTCCTCATGAATCACCACACCATGCACCAGTCTTGCTGAATATTACAATGTGCTCTGCCCGGATGCTCAGCGCTCCCACAGATTGGAAGCACACACAATTGTGCTATTAAATATCAAGGCCTTTGCATTTAGTTGAGAGGAGGGCGGCCATCTAAATATTTAACATAGGACTATAAATTAACTACAGCAAGCAATTTGAAGAGGAAATGCTCTGAGTGCCGGTGCATTAGTGTTTTGGGCTTCATACAAAACTGCTGTACAATATTTAGGGCTGAACTAATGGAGAATTGTTGGAAATGTTGAGTTTTAGTTTGTTTCAGAGCTTTAAAGCAGCAACAAAGTCGTGCTGCAAGTTTCTATCTCTATCTAAACACAGGAGGTGATTTAGATGCGTTCTTCAATCGTCCATCTGAAGGAACAGATATGCTAGCTGTCTACCCAGGCTGTGTAATGGCTTACATTGTATTTGGAAGAGTTTTTTTGTACTTCAAGTCTTTTTTCTTCTGTTTTACGCACATAACTACAGACCCACACTCAGTACAGTGCCAAACTCCTCCTGTGTACAATACTGAAACTGCTGCTCTGCTAACGTGCTGTCGTCGCTACACCTTCTATGTGCCGTCAGTTTTAAATGTTTGTGATTCTTTGAGTAAATGTGAGTTTATAGATAATATAATAGATGAACAACAATTTTTAATATTCAAGTGACACCATGAATTATGAGTCTTTTACAGCAGGAGCCAAGGAGGAAGCCGTTTGTCGTCATTATAGAGCTACAAAGTCTGCAGAGGGAGGAAGTCTGGGTGGATGGATAGTAGGGTTGTAACGGTATGTGTATTGGTTCCGAACCGTTCGTCTATTTAAAAATAGAATATTTATGTTTACTACTTGCAGGTGTGGAACAGAAACTCTACAGTGAGTTTTACCTGGAACGTTTTGGTCGATCTGTATGCAGACACTGTTCAATTTAAGTTGGGTATGTCTGTGGAAACATTTAAAATGTGTAATTTACGAGGATATCACCCGAATGTGAGTATGAGCGTAACGAGAGTGTCAAAGTATCACAGTGTCAAAGCAATAACTACTAGTGCTATAGAGTGTTTATGGCTGTGGATATGCAGCCATACGCGGTTGTAGAAAATACAGGATGAAAGCACATGGTGCTTGAGCCCCGCTACAATGTGGCGTCACATATGCATTTTAGTCCGTCTGTTGTGCTGCTCTGTTTAAACAAGCAGAAGTTGCAGCTGTTCAGGAATTAACAGGTCAGACTCTTATGAGGGAGAATTATTGACATTTGTATTGTGTATGTAATGAATCTTTGTTATTGACAATTAACTCTTACTCTCTTTCTTTTACCCATGAACAAGATCATTCCCTAACCTTAAAGAAAGTACTTATTTTGACCCAAACCATCTTTCCCTAAAAAATAATAATACTGTAGAGTTGCAATTTTTTTTTTTTTAAGGCAGACGCAAATCAGAGATCACATGTATTGTTCTGCAGGTGATATTACACATTGCATTTTGTGTTTTATCTGGAGGACTTGTTGAAAAGAGGCTGGTTGGTTTTTAGGTTGACCAATGATCGAAAGAAAAAAGGAATAAAAAATAGTTTAGTATATCAATTTGTTGAAACTGGTTTATATATGAATCTGATGAATCTGATTTATTTAATACAATAATTTCTTCATCAGTTTTGAAAGGTATCTAATTAAGGTTACATTCATTTCAGCTGGCGATGAAAGCCAAAGCCTTGCCATCATCTTGCTATAGTAATCAATAATATTGTAAATCTAATAATATCTTGTTGATGGAAATGTTTCAGCGAGTGGCCAGACCTTTTAAATGACCCTAGTACTTTTATTGGGCTCAGGGTTTACAAATCCAGGTGAATGCCAACTGGAATCAGTCTGAAATGCAGAGGAACATTTTACAAACTTCTTTCCCCAGAGCAGCTTATTATTTGTGGCGCAGTTTTTAAAGAATGATGATTGTACAGCCTTTCACTGTGTTACAATCAAAGCAGGAAATCAAAGGCTGCATAAGTAAAGAATGAGGTCACACATTCTGCTCTTTGTTATCCAAGCATTTTTTGTTCATTTTGAAAAGCACATTTGTACAGTGTGTTTCAATATCACCTCAGATTACTGTGTACCAAATCATTTTCAAAGCTAATATTTAATATATATATATTATTATTATTTCTGGTGTATATACAGAAATCAGTTTCACCTTTCTACAAAAGCCCCCTTTCACATAACCAACAAAATCTGCTCATTAGGTTCTTACATAAAAGCCTCAGTATGCTTTCAACAAACTAGGTCGGGTCATCTGATGTCATCTATAGGGACAGGATACCCAGGGTTTTTTATTTTAAACCCGAATAGCTGCATTTCCCCCACATGGTACAACTCAACTTGACTCGACTCCTCTTGACACGCTTTCGGTACCTCTACTTCATTTCCCACTCTAGATAGTGCTTTGCATAGTACCCCCTCAACGTAGGCGGAGCTGATTGTCATAGCAACACAGTTGGAAAAGAACCAGGAAACAACACACAGGAGCTTTACTTTGGTTTGAGAAGCTGCAGCCCTTTATTCACTGACAAACCTACACTGTACGTTTACTGCCCGATTGATAACTTCACTGCCCATGCTTTCCTCTGCTCCACTCACATTCACCTTCACTCTCTCTGTCTTTCGCTCATCCACACACTAACTACGCACACAAAAAGGAGCTACTATGGTAGGTGGATGGTGTTCTTAATATGTCTTCACTTTGTCAGTTGACCACGGCGTGGTTTTGTGGGCTGCCATTATTGTGGTCGTTATTGATGGTAGCTTTGACTTTGTGTAGGATGTTCCATGTTGCATGACCAATCAGTGGTCTGCAGGGTTTTCACGTCATGTTTTAGAAGCTCGCTTGGAACCTCGACTGAAGTGGTACCAAATAAAAGTACCAGGGTGAGCTGTGCCATGAGGTGGAAAAGCGGCTTAAGATCATCAGACCGCTCGTTCCTGTGGCCCTGTTGGAGCTACTTTTAGAGATGTCACTGTGTTTCTAGGTCTCAGCATGCGGTAGGGTGATTACAATGTCAAAATAAAACCTTAGTTTTCCTTACTGGAAGGAGAACAAGGATTTGGTAAATATGAATGTACTTTCACCTTACCTTACATGTACCATATATCACCATGTCAGGTGGAAAAATCTGGGTGTAAGGTAGAAGAGTGAGAAGCAGTTCTTTGGCCACCAGCACAAGAAGGTAAAAACTTTATTGTCAACTGATGCAACTGCACGTGTGTGAGTCTCTAGTTCACAGCATATGAGCTGCCATCTCAGCCAGGCATCAGCTGCTGAGACAAAATGCTATTTATAACTTGGTGAAAGTCTATGAATTTCTGAATGCTGGCACAAATAAATAGGAAATTCAAATGAGTGAGACACTTATTTTGGATGCAGGAGAAAGTACTCTTGACCATAGATTGCAGCAGGTAGGCTTTATTTTTTGTGTGAATTTCAGTGTGGTTGCGTGAAATTTAGTGAAATGAGCACCATGTTTTAAAATGCAAATGAATGCCTTGTGTGGGAAAATGAAATATGTTCGTCTACCACAAACGTGTCAGAGACAAACAGGACCACTCGGGCAGAAGTTTGACACTGAAAATGGTGCAGTGGAAAGTGGGAGTGTGGAGGTACAAAGGGCAGGTGGAAAGATACATTTACTTTTAACTACACCAGCTCAGGTTAAATGTCAGTGTGGCGCGGGTGCTCCGTGGTTAGTTCTGTCACCTCCACAGCCAGCAGGTTTCATGTTCACCATGTGTCTGCGTGGGTTTCCTCCCACAGCCCAAAGACATAGAGGCTAAGTGAAATGGAGACACAAATTGCCTGTGGGTGTGAATGTGTTTGTCTGTCTCTGTGTGTTACCCCTGTGATAGATGGGTGACGTGCACGGTCTACCTTGCCTCTCCACCTGTTACTCATGATGAAATAGGTGGTTCAGAAAATGGATAGATAGGACCGGGTATCGTGGGTCCAGAGGGAGCCGCGAAACATGTGACAAATTGCATGTGATGTCGCTGACCAAAGTGGGATCAATTTTGATCCTCTGTGTACTCTTAAGTACAGTTTGAAGGTACTTGTACAGTACTTGATTGTTTACATCTTATGCTTCCAATCCTCTTCATTTACTTACTTCACTACAGTTCATTTAGCTGATAGCTAATAGTTAACAGTCAGGTGACATTTTTCTGCAGAAAATGTACTTAGATTTAATACTTTAAGTATATTTTGCTGATAATACTGTGTACTTTTACTTCAGTAGGGTTTTGAATAGAGGACTTTAACTTGTATCTTTAGATTGTGTTATTGGTACTTTTACTTAAAGGGTCCAGTGTGTAGGATTTAGTGGCATCTAGTGGTATACTTGCAGCATTTCCCTCACCTTCACCCTACCCACGCAAAGGAGAAACTACGGTGGCTATGAGTCGCCAAAAAAACGTAAAAAAAAACAGCTATTTAGATTGCTACTGTAGAAACATGCTGGTTCAACATGGCGGACTCCATGTGAGGTGACCTGCAGCATCTGTAGATAAAAACGTCTCATTCTAAAGAAACAAAAACACAGATCTTATACACTAAACAGGGTTATAAATATTATATTCTCTTTCTGCCAATAGATCCTCCTTAATGTTACTCGCTGGATCTTTAATTAAGGATATGGATACTTCTTCCACCACTTTTGAATCATAATTTAGTCCAATTAAGCTAACCTACCAAAACTACCAGTGAACCAAACAATCTGCATTTGAAATCAGTGTACAATATATTGTATGTAGATGATGTGTGTTATATCAGTCCAAATGTGTCACAGTATGAAGTATGGAACATAAAGCTCTGGTTCTCTGTGTATTAGTTGCACATGACATTTTCTGATTATAATAATTGGCAATTAAAGGGATTGTGATTCAGAATTGTTTGGGCACAAGCCAAGCATTTGAACCAACTTCAGAAAGCACTTAACAGCTTATTATAGTTCAAATCCTGTGCTGCAATACTGACCATGCAAAGACAATTCAGGGAGGCAGAGACTAAAGCCAATGAAGGGCACCTTCAGATTTAAGTTCAGAATAAAAGTTTTAATTGTTGTTTTTATGTATATGCTACCCAAATGATGTTTAGATATTTACAATAAAAAAATAAAAATGATTTTAAGAGGGCTGTTGGTGAGTGGCAGGTAGGAGTAGTTCATTTACATGAGGCTCATTGTTCTCAGTTTTACTGATTTTCACCAGCATCAACTGCCAGATTGAACCTGACTTTCACAAACATTTCTGTGCCCACATACTCCAGAGTTGTTGTGCTTCCTGCTGCAAGAAGACACTGATTCCAGCAGTAAGCAAGGTCACTGTTCACTGTTCAGAAAATGCTTCTGTGAGCTGTTGATTATGCACCAGACACAAATAAAAAGAAGAAAAGACTAAACTGCTGTGCATTGTGTTTGTGCTGCAAATTAAAAGTATTTTTAAATTCATATTTATACCTACTATATTATGGATTTTTGACTGTTTATATTTAGAAACATTTAAACTGAAAATAATAATAATGATTGCACTATGATGACCATCTAGTAGATTAATTCTAATTACGCTTTCAGTCCCAGCATACTTCTGATTGTTAGGGGTTTTTCCTCTGTGTTAAGCATGGGTTTGAATTCAGTGAAACAGTGTAGAAACAAATACTCATCTATTCTGTCTTGTGCCAAATCCAAAATTTGTAAATTAAGTCTATGAAAAGCTTTGCAGCACAGTCAAAGGCTCCCTTATGGTCTTCTGATCTGTGCCATGAAAGAAAAATAGCATTTGGAGGCCAAATTACCCAATACTTCATCAGGTAGCCTCAAGGATCAATGGGTATATTAATATAAATCCCCTGTGCATTCCATGTGAGTGACTCCTCTGTATCTCTCTGAACGCCATATTGATGTTGCGATATTGCAGTTCATATGCTGACATTGATCCACAGGTGTTGTTTGTTGACTAGTTAAATGTTTGTTTATTGCTCATAACAATGCAAATAATTTGAAGACATGTATCAGTTTCCCTGGAAAATAGAAATCATTAATATCATACCATAACTCTATGTATAGTGATCGACAGCAGGTTTACCTTAGAAGGATCTGTATTCATCAAATTCTGATTATAGATGATGTTTATTTCACAATTTTATTTTCTGTAACCAGTTTCAAGTGGTTGAAACTTGTAAGCCCCGGAAATACATGCATGTATGAATGAAACAACTGACAAAATAATGCAATTTGGGTAGATTTTTGCATTTAACATGTGGGGTCTGTCTCTGCCAGGAAGATTCAGTTCATGTCAGGTAAGCTAAATGAATCAAAGAGCAGTATAGCTGAAAGAAATGGGTTGCAAATGTATAAACTATATGGAATTATCTGACCTTCAGGTCATAATAAGAAGGGCTTGACACACATCATGTACCAGCAGGAAAAGAGATGCACAAGGACGTGGCACTCGTCTTCACTTTTGCCTTGCTTTCTCCTCCTCTACCAGCGTGACAAATCCATTGCTGAAAAGAAGTGACGTTTCAGAGACCTTGAAAATCAAGCGGCAGCCCTGGTGGTATGACGAGCCGTGAAGCAAGCGGTGTTGCTTGGTTTCAGTTCACAATGCAGTAACAACTGGTCCTGACGCATTAACAAATGAAGACGGATTGCGTATGATGACACAAGTCGAGTTTAATTCGCTCTTTTGCCATAAGGGGAAAGAGCAGAGGGAGAGAGATGTATCGTGAGCATGGAAGTTAACTCAATATATAACAAAGCCCAGAGGTGTGGCTTTGATCTTCTCTTGCAGAGAGTTGTGACATTCACTGTTCCAGCATACATGAACTCAGGTGGCCCTTCGCACAATAGCACGGGAAAATAACTTCATCACACAGACTAAATAAGGAACTCCTGAAGTCCCTGTAGAATCTGGAAAAGGAAGAGGATGAAACAACCGAACACAATTGTATTATTCTTCCCTGATGTTGTGTTCATTTTAGATAGAAAAGAGCGCTGCTGACTGAGACCTGCATGCATTGTAAATCTCTTATCTCTCCGCAGCACAGGTGGGGTCAGCTCGTTTTCAGTGCAATCAATTCAAAATGTCAGCAGAAATTCCTGGTTTATTTTCCACAGTTGGAACGTTCAGTCTCATTTATTTGTCAGTGGGTTGGATATATGTCAAGCCAAGATTCTTGTTACACAGCAAACTACATAACTACTCCTCCTGCAGCGCACACTTTTGTCAACAAGCATGATTCCCACTCTATACTGGCCTCACCATGTGCTCCACAAGACCTATAGCTAATAGGAAAAAAAGATAAAGAAAATATATTCTAATAGTAACCAAATGATCTTTTCTCTTGTTAATTGATATACCTGGTGCAAAAATGTTTTATGTATCAGTAAAATGTTCATCGACAAAATATTTCAGTTATTCCGCCAAAATACACCAATGTAATCTTACAATACAATATTCCACTTGTAGTGACGACTGCATTATTCATTTTTATGGTTATGTTTACGTTTGTGATGTTTTAGCAGCACTACTACTCAGCCAAGTCAGCATTAGCCTAAGGCATAAGACTTTTATTTTTATTAACATTCAACTGAAATCACAACCACAGTTAGGGAGTCTGGATGCCCGCCTTTAGCTAACACTGCTGGCCTATAACTGTCACCACAGCGTAATTAGGAAAACAATTCGAAATACAAGCATAACTTCTGGGAGACAGGGTTGCTTTTTTTTTTTTTTTTTTTACATTTTCCATAATTTTAACTCTTCTGTAATCTTCCTATTCTATATGCACCTCATGTCCTTCGTGTCAGAAATGACCTGCCCTGGCTTTCCCACGATGATAAATCCTCTTCATTAAATTTTAAATACAAAATCTATTTTGTATGAAGACACAGTCTGTCACTCATCAACAACCTCTGAGAATTAATCTGTTTTTTTTTCTAGCAGCCTATACACACCTCCTTTTCGCACCAAACACATCCCAATAAATATTTTTTGTTATGCTGATGTTTGCTCAAGACTCCTCTGAGCCACTTGCTTTGGCAGTCTCTATATGCTGTGTGTGTGTGTGTGTGTGTGTGTGTGTGTGTGTGTGTGTGTGTGTGTGTGTGTGTGTTAGGGAGGGAGACTGAGAGAGAAAAACAATGGTTCCTGTGTGTGTGCACATTAAATAGCCTCAGGTTAGCATCCATGCTCCATGGTAACTCTAGACTCAACAACTGCTGGATCAAGAAAAGTCAGACAATCTAACATGATGGTGAGCTGATTTTTTCTGTTTTTTGGGGGGATGGCAAAAGTTAGATAAAAGCCATCAGTTTCATTGTTTTAAAAATCAAGATGGTTTTCACTTCTGTCAAACTCAGACTTCCTTTCATTCAAGGTGGTACAACAGAAGATATTTTGAAATCAGTGTCTTTGTCAGACTCATTCACTCTGAATGCTGTAGAAAAATCAATTTGATTGTCTATCACTGTAAATAAAAAGCAGACAAAGACGCTGCAACAGCATTAACATAAGACTTCAAACGTTTTGTTCAAATGACACTCATTCATGTTCTGCATCAGATGAACATCATCTTCCACTTTGTGTATCACTGTAGTTCTTTCGAGCAGCACTGCACTGTTCAGTGTGGGACTTTGAGTGGTTGACAGAGTCGGCCTAACCAATTCACTGAAAGTTGAAAACAGTTTGAGGAGTCTGAGGTGAGGACATCGAGGACGGAACAGAGCAGACTTTATATTGTCCTACAGGGCTGTTGCATGCTCATACATGAGTCACAAGTGTAGTACTTGTTTGTTGGGACAACGTGGACCGTTGTCCCAACATGTGTAAAACACATTTGGTATGATTTAACTGGACTTTTATTATGACAGGTCACTTCCCTTCACTTCTCATCCGATCACTTCCAGTGACCGTAATCTGATACACTTGATGACACGATGACCATTTAACAAAACTTATGGGAACCCCATAAATTGGCTCCCTTAACTCTTTTTCCAGGTCTCTCACCCACCCTGGCTGACAAGCTCCCGAACCTCGGTGTGGCCCGGCCCGCTGAAGAATGCAGAAGAAAGGATTAAAGCGTGGCACAAGAGCCTGCCTTTTCCTTCAGCGTTCAACGTACTGGGCACAGATAGTTTCAGATAACTTAACAGGGTTAATGGCTAAGGACTATTTAACTACTGTGAATGATACTGTACTGATGTGTTTTTATTCAGGTTATTGTGGTTATTGTATTCTGTTGTTGATTTGATTAATGCAGGTTACTGTAGTAACTGTCGTCTCTGAGACAGTACTGTGGTGTAGTTTAATGTTATGCTTCACACAGACACCGTCTTTGCATGCAACTAACTCCCTTTCAACACACACCTTTTTCTTTAGCTGAGCTCCTTTTAATTCGATCGGATATTGTGTGTTTCTATCTGTTTTGCCTTTATTATAATTTAAATAAATGTTTGTGTTTACACCTATTTAAGTGTGGGTGATACCAGCCTCTTCTATGCAGAATTCCAAATGCTACCGCTTAAACTATTGATACAGTTTTTTTGTTGTAATTATTAATTTAATTATTAATCAGATTTCCAAATTGAGAGTTTAGTGGTTTTTATGAGACTTAATTAATCAGTTAGTGACTATTGTTTCCCTTCTTTAAGGGTGATGCCCTGAGGATCTTTAATGCTAATTAAAGTCATTATTAATTATCAATGATAATTAATCAAATTGAATAGCCAACCTTTAATTGATTGCAGCAACACAGTTTGGTACCGCTGTGATGACCATAGCACCTACAGTGAAAAGTGTCAAAATTAAATGGCATAATGTTGTAAATCACAGATTGCATGTGGAAAATTTGGAGAAAGTGGCCCCTGAACCAGAGGGGATTAAGGAGCCTGAGGGGATGGGGAGGATGCTGATGCTGCTGGTGTAGTGTGTGTAAATAGCTTTGGGCCACAGGAACAACAGGGACATCATGGACAGAGTGGAAATCTCATGAACTGGGTGATTCAGGGGCCCAGTTCACCAGTGTTGCCATATGCCAGTTATGATTTGCAACATAGATGAGATAATTTCCTCTAACATGTCAAAATCAGTACATGTTAAAGCTAATACAAAACCAAACCTGTGCATGAACATAAAAGTCTTCTAAGATTGAAATGTATCTGCAGCTTTTGAGCGACGAGCATTTGTGAAATATGTCGTTGTCCCAATTTGCAATGCAAGAAGTGCTCACATATCGCTTTTGTGAAATGTGCCTCAGGATGATGGTAAATGCTCACACCAAGACCTGACCATTAACACTGAGAATACCTGTGTATGACCATGGCGACAAGCTGCAACATCTGGACATTCACCCCTTCCTCACTGGGCCACTTGTTTACAATACGTTCCCCAGTGTGGACAGCTGCAACTCCCTCTCTGCCGGAGTCCAGATGTCTGCCATCAGATCCCTGCAGCTAGTCCAGTTTTCCCCTGCCTGTCTGGTGTTTAACCACACTAATTCTCTTCTCTATTCACTATGCTAGCATCCCGTAACAGTTTCATTCAGTTGGCTGCATTCAGCCAGACTCTGCTGCTGGCCTCCAGGGCACTGAAGGGAACGGCTCCTTTCTGCAGTTCTTCCAAGCCTACGGTCAAACCCTAAACTCCGGCTCAGCCATTGTGCTTCGATTTCTCTTCTCTGTTCTGGCCCCACAGTGGTTGAATGAACTCCACACTATAAAGTCAGAACAGCAGAGTCACAGCCCATTCACTGCTGCAGGCTGCAAAACCTTTTCAGAAACAACACCTACACACCATGCTAGCACTCACTAACATTTTATTCCCTTAAAAACTGTGAGACAAAATCCAGCTCTTGTTCCTGTCATTGTAAGTTGCTTTGGACAAAAGCATCTCCTAAACAAGTGTAATGTAACGGATTTTCAATTATCAATGATAAGGTGAAATGAGGACTCCTTAACATCTAATAGTGAAAGCTTTAACATTGTCTTATTTACCTTAACCATTACATTTGAACGTGACTAATGATACTAATATAGAGAAAGGAGAACATAAGTGAGTTTGCTGACACAATAAATTGTAAAGAGGTAGATCTTGAATGATGCCGGGGCAGTGTTAATGGTCTACTAATGTTATCACAACGGTGGAATCCACTTTAGCAGCTAAGTAACAAAGCTGTAAGCAGTAATTAAAAACATCCCAAGGCATCTATTGAAAGTAAAGGATGAGGAAAGTGCTTAAGGGAGAGGTAACCAGATTCCACCAGGTCATGGAAGCCATACAGTGTGTGGGAAGGGGACAGAGTGCAAAGAGAAGGTGTTGATGACTTATGGTTGGTAGGCAGAGTTCCTTCAAGGATACAATCTTTGTTTGGTTTAACTGTGTGCATTGTTGCAGATTGTAGGAGGATTCTTCAAAGTCAGAGACCGACTAGATAACATCAGCTCAGCGAGGACAAGCTGAACAAAAGCAAAAGTGTGACAATACCTAATGAGGGAAGTAGCACAGTGGGGAGTTGGAACTTGAATGGACAGTCTGTGTAACAGAGAATGAGAAAAGGGTTTAAGCAGTTAAACAGACATTGTGCTATGCAGAAGAAAAATATGGAAGGTACGCAGGAGGACAAGGTTAGGACTGTGTTTCCAACATCTACAACTGAAAGTGAAGTGTGTTTAACCTGAACACAAAGCAGATTTTTGCCTCGTCTTATTATGCCGGCTCAAGTTCTTTTGCACTAACACCCAATGGTACTGCATGTGCAGGTGTTAGCTGTAGTTAGCTAGCCACGGAGTGTATCATTTATGAATTGGCCTCATAAGGCCTTGAGATGATGAGTGTCAACAATAAGAACTGCAGTGTCAGTAATCGTACAGTTATCCACAATGTGTCATTAGAGCAATGCTGGACTGTAAGCTTTTTCTGATACATATGATCAAGGACCGCTGGTATAAATGGGCTTACAGGGCTAAGCCCTCCCTATCTTCTACAGTAAAGATGAAAAACTATTATTAAACACCTTAGAACATATTGTTTGACATTTTGGTGGAACCTAGAGCAGCAACAGCATGACATGGGACTTCAATGACATGGTGATTAACATGTTTGTGTCACAGAAAGGCCGTCGATGTGAGCTGCTTTTTAAATAAGGTATGCCCAGCTCTGAAACAACTCTCTCTTCTACAAATACAGTTATTTTTGCTTTGGTTTTGTAGATTTATTTTTGGTACATGGTGTTGCAAATTGTTTTTTCTATAATGTTGTTGTAGCGCAATTGGCATGTGCTGATGTGTACAGAGGAGAGAGAGAGTAGACGGATAGAGAGAGATTTCTTTTGGAATCAGGTCATTCTGTTGGGTATGTCTCCCCAGTGTTGCCGTAGAGCACTTGCTATAACAAAGTATACAATATTGTTGCTGTAACGTGATGTGATGCTACTGTTGCTGCTGTGTGACGTATTGATGAGTGTAATGCATTTGTTAGCCCACCCACCCAAAATCTCCACCAGCCATCACTGCATGACTTTGCCCTGAATGTGAAGTTGGTGATTTATTTCAAATTAATTGATTTTAACAAGAGCTAGTTAGTGGCCTGCAAATTGATGTAACCCCCCCCCCATCATTTCAATTTACTCAGACTGGTTTTCCTGAGACTTCAGAATATCAGCTTATGTGATATCATGAAACAGGAACATGGACTTTTTAAGGCCACTTTTTAATTACCTTGGTTCCACAGAGAGTGTCTTCAACCAGACACTCTCCATGTTCTAATTAAATCATTGTGCAGGTGTTCAAAGCACGATATGCCTCTCAGCTGGAGCAACTGCGCCATCAGAACTAAAGCGAGACCTATTATCTATACTGTACCTTCCTCTGAAAGTCTCAGTAGATAATCGCTTATGTGAAATTTAAGCATTCATGAGGAGTGTGAGATACTGTGTCTCGAGGGCTGAACCTCGATAAAGTTCAAATCACACTTGGATTCAAGACGCCTGTTTCAGCTATGACTTTAGGTATTCACATTGTTTAATAAATCATCAAAATATACTACTGGTAATAAAATGCTTCATACAAAATTCCTACTTGGGGATGATGGTGCCACTTCAACAGAATAAGCTGAATAAATAATTATTTTATTTCACCAAGATGAAATATTGCTTTCACTTCTGGAGGGGAGGAATGTAAAACTTTCCGTCTCTTTACTCCAATTTATGGGTCCATTCGTCATTAAACAATTACATAGGCAAAAAATTCAATTTCCCTGCTCTCATTTCTTCTTTCATGACTGTGTTTCCCAGAAAGGGCAAAAGCATAATTACAGAATGCAGCAACACGCTAACAAAGAAATATTGACTGCTGGCTTACAGGAGAACATTTGGTGTGAATTGTGAACGGTTTTTGTTGCTAATAATAATTTTCTCCTCCATTATCCCGGAGATGTTTGTCACCACAGCCTTGCAGTGTGAGAGATAAAGAAGGGACTACCTCTTTTTCAATCCCATCAATCTACCTTTGTTTTGTGGGCAAAGACAAAAGAAGCTGTCTTAACTTTGCACATCAACAATGATGCGACGTGCAGGAGGCAGTGCATGCAGATACCTTTTAACGTGTGCCAAAGAAGAGCAGCGTTGCGTATCGTCTTTCACCAGAAGCAGTTGTTTCATTTTATGATAGAGAATGCTTGAATGTGTGCAGGAAGATGCATAGCAGCACATGCATGTCTTCCTCTTTTGCAGCCAGCCACAATTTTTGGACGTCGGGTTGGAACTGGAGTCGGCTCACTTGGGAGCTCATTTGGCAGCCCGGCCTGTCACTGGGGAGCGTATGAAAGCTAAACCTAATGAAAGCACACACAGCCAAAACCTGCCGGCTAACATCTGCCCCAGACTTCAGCTACAACAAGCTCCACTTTCTCGTCAAAGCGAAACCACACAGTTCCCGTTTGCCAGACTTTCTTTTTCTCGCTTGAGTTGCAGGTCTATATGATCTTTTATGCGTAACATGGGCTTGGTGGCCCGTGGGGCTTGGAAAACGTGGTGTGTAATTTCAAAACAACAGGGATCTCTGTGAGCAAATGTGGACTTTTTTTATTTATTTCTGGGAGTTGTTTTGCCGATATGTGTATTTACATAGACTACAGAGATAAACATAAGCTCTCCTCATCCATAGCTGACAACTCTTTATTTCTTTTTATGAAACAGCTTATTCATTCATTCATTCATTGACAGCCAATTTATGTTTGTGTGGTGTGTGTGTGGGGTTGTGCACTTTGTTTGTTTTGTATCCTTAGAGCATCTTAAAGGATTCTTTTGAGGTACTGAAGAAAGCTTCTCTGAGTAATATGCTGTGTGTCTGCTAGTGGTGGGGCTCTTCGTTTACTCCATCTTTCCACCACGTTACTCTAGAGTCAAATATCTGTGGCGCACAAAATTTGGATCAGACATTTATATTTTTGGTCCATGACATAGCCATATCTCAGCCAACTGTGGACGAAGTTTCAGCACTATATGATTTTGGGTGTGTGTTTTCAGTGGCTGAATTTCTTCATTTAACTATTTGTCACCACATTGCTACATGCAGTCCTGACAAGGGAGGAGAGTGAGGGACAGTTGGCTGAAATATGGCTATATGTCATGGGCCATAAGTGGCTTCCACCTCTGGACTGTACTTCATTGCTGCATTTGGACCAAATGTAAGTAGGCTGTGTGGGCCATCATTCGGCCAGAGCAATTTTGCTATGTGGACTAGACTCTTTGTCTTGTTCTCTTCTTCTTAGTTGAATTTCAAATTAATATTGACGTGTATGCTTTTAGTTTTTGTGGTATTTAGTTAAAGAAATATAAAGATATAACAGGTTCCCAAACTAAGGGCTGTTTTGACTCTAAACAACTTGCTTTATTGACTAACAATTATTCATGGGACATACAAAGGTTTTGAAGTGTCTGACCTTTCAGAAACTGCATGTCATTTTCAATTATAATTTTAATGACTGAAGTATAAATGACTTGATTGATCGAGAAGGGTGATAGTGATAGTGTCAGTCATCAAAATTTTTCATGTGCAGCTTGAGCCAAGAACAGTTCTATTTTAATAGAAACTGCATTAGTCATTTTAGGTTGAGAGACTCCCATCTGTTTTGCAAAATTATCCTCGCTAATTAGTCTGAAAATAAGAGTGGTCAGATCAGTCAATAACTGATAAGAGGGGGACAAACAGCCACACAGCTCTAACAGCTACTCAGATGCATCCAAATGCACCAGCCCAATCAAAATGCAGTCAATTATTATAAAGAGGTCTGCATAACACAAAATGATTATTCTGAATATCACCATGGAAACACGACGCACAGACTCAAAAAACAGATTTGTATACACCTCAGTACCCGGAATAATGTCAGTCTATTCCAGCCATCAGATTTCCTTTGAATCCTATATCTGGGTTACTGTAGAAACATGTTGGCAATGTAACCATTACTGAAATTACTTAACTTTGGTAAGAGTGCATGGAAACATACATTCCTATCATACAAACATTACCATCATTTAAAGTAGACCTATTATGCTCTTTTTCATTCTTAGTCTGACACTCCACTAAAGTAGCGTTGCATGATTCAGCCTTCAAAAACATACTTATTTATCTTACACTAGCACTTCATGCAGCCCCCCTCAGTTCATCCTCTGTCCCAAACAAGCCATCTCTCTAAGCATACTTTCTTCTAATTGGCCAACTTTGCAGAAGTCTACCTAGTGGCTGCACCCAGTACTTGTGAACACCGTTTTGCTCTCAAAGGCATGACAGCTAGAGTACCGTAGCTTGGACAATAAAAGATATGGGGCACTGAATTTGTGAATTTACTGTTTCTAGGGAATGTTTTATAACTTTATTCACTGATTTTGGTGAAACTGGATCATATTTTATGGAGAAAATATGTTTTGGTTTTCACTCTGATGTCCTCCAGCTGCTCTGCCTCAACCTTTTTGTTTTCTGACATATTGCTTTACTGTTGTTGCTTTATTGTTGTTAGCAGTTAGCTACTTTAACCGCTAACTGTAGCTTCTGATGATGGAAACCTTTGGAGCAGTCTGAATTCTTGGCTTTTTCCTCACAGAGATTAATTTTACATACGTTTGACATTGTAACATTGTATACTGTATATGACAGAAACTAAGGAAGAGCATCATAGGGCCCCTTTAATATGAAAGGCTGAAATTTTGATCTCTTAAGAAGAAAAAGTACCATCATAGGGGGCAGCATATTTCCTTTAGTGCTATTTGGGACACACACTGTACCCTATGTATATGAGACTACAAGTAGAGAAAAGTGAGGTTGCACTTGTACTTGTAGGGGCCTCATTTGTACAGGAATGCAAAGTCAGTCTCACAGGCTCAAGGAAAACATTTTTCATGTAATTGACTAAACAAACGCTGTGGACGTGGGCATTGCTGACCTACAAAGTTAACCTTGTTTCTTTTGTAATTTTGGAGGAGCTGTAGCATTTGGTGTTCTGATTTCTGAAGCCGCCCAGGGGACTGCAGACTCAGACACCAAAAAAACTCTGTGGCTCTTAATGAGACTGCACAAATTAGGGGGACAGCACAAGAGATATGCTTTGGAAAATAAGAATTTCAAAAAGCAGCCAATGATTTCTGGTGTGTCAGACAAGTCCGCTGTTAATGTCAACAGAAAGCAGTTACTGTGAATCATCACTACAGTCCATGTATGTATCAATAACACATCTTTGGATCATAATGTGTTTATCAGCACTGGAAGCAAAGCAGTTAATAAACTGCAGTTTAAAATAAGAAATGTTTTCTTCAGATTTTTTCCCAAATTTAACAATGCCATGACCAGCACCTAACTTTTGTTGTGCATTCACCAGACAACAAACTGGTGAGTATTATGAGAGTAATTCACTTAGATATGTTGGTAGCAATTCACAATTTGTAAATATGGTATAGGTGAGTGGTTCACCAAAGTTTGTGAGAAGTCATTATTGATTGACGTGCCAAAGCATACATCAAAACAATTTAGTGGTTTTTGGGTAACAATTGATCTTTTGAAGAACTGTAGCATAATATGCTGTTTTACTGCATTTTTATAAACTTTTATGTCGCACCAAATGGTGGATACTTCCCTACGCAAATGAGTGTTTCTGTAAGGATTAAACTTCGTGAATAATGTGCAAATTCCTTATTTCTTTGTTGCAACTTTAACAGAAGATTGTGAAGTGAGGCTCAAGAGAAGGAGATTTCATCATGTATTAGCCATTTAGTCAGACTCATTTGTACAAATACATCTTCATTTATTTCACGTACATTTTTTTTTACTTTTACTTTGAAGTTTTCACAATCTAAATGATTCAACAACAAAATGAGGAACTACCACAACAAAGTCCAAATTTCCTACTGGGGAAAATTAAGCAAATGTCACTGTAGTAAAATTGACACATGTATTTTTGCCAACCAGCAAAGGTACAGTTAAAGTAATAAAAAGACACAAAAATAGGACAAAAAGGTGGTTCATGTAGGTACTTTGACCAGGGTCATCTTCATGATGATCTAAGTGTTATGATAGATCCTGAACAGTGTTTAAGGACTGATTTTTGTAAAATGTTCAACATGTTTCATAAATAAAACATTTTTTTCTTCATTTTTATTGATAAATAATATATATTAAATCATACCTGGGAGTCAATTTGGGGAGCAGGGACAGATAATCACCCATAGGAGCCCTTCCTGAATCCATGGAAACTTCAAAAGTCTGAAGAATATTCTTGCTGAACATATGGGGTATATCAATTTTGGCTAATGCATCCCATGAATATTGCTATGAATAGTTCTTTTGAATGAATGTGCACATACATGTACATAACGATGCATTAGGTACACATATGCAAATTATTGAACATAGGAAATGATGGTCTGTTTCATTGATTTCTTCAGTGAATAAGCATGGCGCAAGACTAAACAAAGTAGGTTAATAGCTTAGATACAAATTTGTACTGTACATGGTTCAGCTGAGTCTGTAGATCCAACCCAAAACTACAATGTTCCTTTTGGGCATATAAATTTCAAAAAGCTGATAGATGACACCTGTTCCCATCAGGTCCCCAACAACAGTTAGGGTCAGGGTTAGCAACAGTTTTCACTCCTCATCCACACTGAAGTTGCCCGCTGGCAAGAGAATGTCCTACTACGATTTTTAGTATTTCAAACATAGTATCCAAGCATTATGTCAAGTTCCAGTGATTTAAGGTACTGCTCATCTTGTTATGATGCCCCAAACATTTTCACTACCATTCTCCCTGCTGCAGTGGGAAGTTCAGTAGTCCAATTTTCAAAAAAATACATTGTACTTTGGGCATTTTTACAATCCAGAATCTTGGATCTATTAATGAAGTCACATCATTTTCATGTTAAAACGACGAGGACCAGCTTGTCCCTCTGCCGAGTCAACGTTAGTGCCATTAGACTTTGACCGAGGCACATATTCAACATCTATGTTGTTTTTATGTTTTCCTTTTCCTCTGCTCCAAACGAAAAGGAGCAGGAAACAAAACAAGACCACTCCCAGGAACGTAAAACAACCCATAGCTGTTGACACTAAAATAGTCTTTAGGTCTAAGCCGAGGGTCACACCAGCCGTTCCATTGGCAGTGGTATTGCTGGGATCTGTGTAGTACTGGGTCCTGTTGGCGTACAGCGATCCCAAACTTTTCACCGCCAGAGAAGTCATCAGGGTGTCATTCCCAGCAGTGTTGGAGGCAAGGCAAAGGTACACTCCGCTGTCTTGTACCTCCGCTGACTTGATCTCCAGTGTTCCATTGATGTGGACGGTTACTCTACCGTGGCTCCTACTTGTCAAAACTCGTCGACGTGGGGACAACCAGGACACAACGGGCCTTGGTGTCCCCTCAGCACTGCAGCGCAGCATTGCTTGCTGGCCCTCATCCACAGTGATCGTTTGAGTTTTATTCTCCCGAATTTTTGGCTTGGTACATGTCACATAATAAGACAGGAGAGTCTCTTTAAATTCCTTAAAAGGCCTTCCACGAATACCTTCAGGTGTGCTGCATTCTGGTTGTGAATCCCCGAAGAAGATGGAATGCCTTTTCTGTAGGATCCACATGAGACGACAGTCGCACACCAGGGGGTTGCTGTCAATAAGAAGAACCTCCAGAGCTTCAGGAGACTGAAAAACACCCTTCTCCAGTGTATCCAGTCGGTTGTGAGAGACATTGAGGACTTTGAGCCCCCGCAGGCCCTGAAAGGCATACGGTTCAATGGTGGTTAGCTGAGCTCCAACGAGATGGAGCTCTTTAAGCCGAACCAGTTCCATCATCATCCCCCCTTCAATGTGCCTGATGCGGTTGTAAGACAAGTTGAGATGTGTCAGGTAGGGCAGATGCTTTAGGGCTTGATAAGGGAAGGAGGACAAGTTGGTGTTGGTTATGAACAGAGTGGTCAGGTTGAGGCCATGCAGGGTATTGGCTGGCACATGGTCTAGTGAAGGCCAATTATCAATTTCTAAATGCTGCAGCCGGAACAGCTTTTTGAAGGAGTAAGGATGCAAAGTGCTGATGCTGAGGTATCGTAGATGGAGGCTGACCAGGTTGTGCAGGTGGGAAAGGGCCTCAGTGGGTACAACTGTAAGGTTGCACCTTTCTAAGGTTAGAATCTCCAGACTTAAAAGTCCACTAAATGCACGGTGAGAAATGTAAACCAGATCATTGTCACCCACTTCCAAAAATTTAAGATTGTGCAGGTCCTGGAACATGTAATCCAGGAGGATGACGATCTTGTTGTCACTTATATCCAGTCGGGTAAGATTTGTTAAGCCTGTGAAGACGCCCAGAGGAATGAGTTTGATACGATTGCTCTTGAGACTGAGTGAATGCATGTTAAACAGGGCGTTGAAAGCTCCAGGCTCAACATAACTGATAATATTTCCACTGAGGTCAAGTTCCTCAAGTCCAGGAAAGGCAATAAAGTCGTCAGGGTTGATCATTGTCAGCTTGTTCTTACTCAGGTCCAGGATCCTGGTCTCAGTTGGGACGCCATCTGGGATGCTGGGCATGCGCTTGCGGTGACAGACAACTGCCTTGCTCTGCGCCGAACACTCGCAGCGCGAGGGACATCCCAGGGTAGAACCCACAAAGACAGCCACAAGGGCCAGTCCCAGGAATGGTTGCCAGCATGAGACAACCGTGTGCAGCATGACTTTGCTCATACAGTCGACCATTCTGTCACGGTTCTGCAAGACAGAGAGGGAAAGAACAAAGAGAGAAGGGAAGATATTAGTTAGTCACTCTGTCACACTGTGTTCCTGTAGAATTAATTAATTAAAAACAATAAAGCACTGGGTCTGAAAAATAGCCTCAGATGCCTTTATTTGTATTGCAGATTGGATGGACCTCGCTGCACAAAAATGTCTCATTCACACCATTCTGTTTTCATCTAGTTACTTATTGAAATACAAGCAAGTTGAACTGCTGGGCTCCAAATACTTTGAATTTAAGAATTTCTCTCTCTGTCTTTCTCTCTCCCAGACACAGTGATGGTTTAAATTCTTCCCTGTTGGCAGTTAAATTGATTTACACCCAAAGCAACTATTAAATTAATAAAAAAATGTGCAGCTTTTGCAGCACATTGTATCACTCCACTTTCTGTGTTTTAACAATTTCACAAAACTTGTTTTCCTTTAGAAGAGTTTTGATTTTTCTAAGCCAAAAAAACAGATGGGGATGACTTCTGTTCTGAGCAAACATGCTGCATCTCCACTCTGGTAGAATGAAAGAAATCAATCATACAAAAAATGCATGACACTATATGCAGTTCATGGATAAGTGTGACAAAACCCAATCAACAAGCAAAAAATGTTGGAGGGAATCATTCAGTGTTGGGAGAATATTATGATAGTAATTACAAGTATTACCACAAAGGTCTCAAAAGCCAATAAACAAAGGTTTCACATTTAATATTTTTAAACCGATTTAGAAATTAATTAAAACAGTATGGAAACAAATGCTGGATGTATTTCCAGTTATTCTGAGAACCATCTCCACTCAAATAAACCATTGTCATGCCAGTGTTTTACATGCATTTCTGTCTGTGTTTCTAAGTGCAGTACACAGACACAGTGTGAATCATAAACTTGATCAACCAGTCTGTTTAAGCAGAGTTTAGAAATCACCATTATACAGTGGAAAAAGAATATTCTTATTTCTACTTTCTACACTTGTTGTCAAAAACATGTAATTGTCCCATTTCATTTTAGGTGATCCTTTAAGATGTGTAAATATTACAATTAAAGAAATATCTGGTATTTTTGTACATTTGACTTAAACAAGTAACAAATTAAAGGAAAAACGAAGGAATAAATGTAGTAGCATGACAAATGCAGATGTTTTCATACAGGACACGTGGGGTCATTAAATGGTTTGATTAGAATGAAAATGATATGAATCAATTGAGAGAATGGAGAGGGTTTCAGAGACTTGGATGTTTGTGTTGATTTTTCCTTTAAATTGTTACCCATCTGTAAGTTTTCATACAGCCTCTGCAAAAAAAAAAAAACCTGATCCTCCATGAATCTATTTGTTATGCTGGTTTTTCATATATATCACATAAGTACATGAAGATGAGCAGATATGACCCAAATGCACTGCTTGCCACAAACAGACTGGGTGATATGTTGCAAAGATCGCAAACCATCCCTGCCTTATTTGGTGTGTCATGGGCTGTGCTAAATTTAAACCATGAGAGGAATAATCTGAATTTATCCCCAGGCTTAATATGCGAACAGATTATGGTGCGAAGATAATGTGATGGAGCACCCATCTAAAGAAAAACATTATGAAAACCTAAGAAATCAATTCAAATAGCCAGAATAAGGAAAATCTGAAGCTAGAAGTGCCAAGGACCAAGCACTGTGCCTATGTGTCAGCTCCAAGTGACACAGTTAAAAACATTGATGTGTCCCTTTTTTGTGTCTTTACTTTCCCTTGCCTCCAGTTCACTATAAAGCTTTATTGCTACAGCTAGTGGGCACCATATGGCTAGCTCTGCATTGCTGCTGACTTGAAAAACATCACCAAATGTGCACTGGCCTGTTTAAGTGTTCAACAGCTTATTTGAAATGTAAAGCTAAATGCACTTGCATTAAAAGCAGTACCTTCATGCTAACATGCTAATTGCCTGAGCCGGTCTTCACAAAACTCCTCTGTTATTCTCTTTGGTAATTGGTGTCATTTTATGATCATTTGTTTTGCTCTGTTTTAATATATTCATGCATTACATTTTGAAGGGCTTGTTAATTTTTTTTTAATATCAAATATCAAAAACTGTAAAGTACCAAATCTGGAAACTTATTTGTAGTCTCATAAGACAATATTTCATTAATAATTTTGTTGATTTTTGTTTTTAATTTAGCTGTGTAGTTCCTATACAGCTGTTTCTTTTAACCTAAAATTAAACACACTTTATGTGCAGTCAGGTATTAAAAAATATTGCTTCTGATAGTAAATAGGTCAGTAAAATACTTTGATTAACACAGTGTTTCATCACACGTACACATGGCTAACATGATTGTGACAAACAGACACACATACATGCACACACATCTCTATACAGGAGATTGTCATAGTGTCCTTGTGTTTCTGCAGATTCTTCCCACTTAATAACCACCTTATGCACACACACACTGGCCACATGAATTGCAGCACCATATGATTCAATGATTTACCAAGAGGGTGTCTAATCAGTATAATGATTGGATGTCTTTGTAACAGTGTGTAATCAGAGTAAGAGTGAGCCTGTGATGTGACCCTCTCACCTGGGCGCTGCTCAATAAGAGAACCATAATGCAAGTGCATCATCAGCAGCACCTGCTGAAGTGTGTCCTGTGCACAGAATTAGGCAGAGGCCCTGGGGCAACATCCGCAAATAAAATCCTAACTATCTGCTCACTTACTGATTGTTTTCTGCTTGTGCCCTCCAAAAGAAAAGACAAAATACAGGATGGTATTGGAGCTATAATATTCAGAAATAATAGGATTTTTTTTTTTATTTTACCTTGGTTTTCTGACCTTGAAGTAAACATTATTTTAGCAGTGTAGCTTGCATTTTTGTAAACATTTTTGTTTGACAAGGTGACTTTAGAGTAAGAGTATGGTAGCAGGAAGAATATATTCTACTACCTAAAACAGCAGCGGTAGCCTTTTTCTTTTGATAGTTTTTCAGAATTAATGACCACCGAATTTTTTTCTAGATTCAGCGTTTGGATGTTCACCAATCACATAGTTGAAGCAAAGACAACCAGTATCTCTACAAAAAATGATCCCAGTAGACCACAATACTGTATATTGCAGCCACAATATAAACTGTCTCACACACAACTCAGTTAATACATTTATTCTTGAAAACTTTCAGTGACATTCAGTAACAGTCCTGTGATGGCAGAAATCCCGCAGTGCACTATGAGATAAGACTGCGCAGTGAAGGTGTTTCTATAATGTGGCCCCTGACCCACATTAGTGCAGGGTTGGATCCTGAGAGGGGGAGGATAACAGCTAATGGTGTCTGACTCAGCATAAATGTGTGAACAGCCATTTCGCAGCAGTGCTGAGGTCGCCTGCGCAATGCCATCATCCCAAGCATATGTATACAAGTGGCCAAATGTGAATCTCAAACTTACACAACACTTCAGACGATTAAATTATGAATTGCTCCCCCAATATGATAAATATGAGAACATATTTGTCTTGGCTTATTTCTAATACGCATACAGTCTTTCTATTCCCATCACAAACTAATCTCCATATGAATCGCAGAAAGCATGCAGGGCTCTTCCATCCCATGATGCTGCTCTTTACTTTTCAACACAGCCCGGGGCTAACTAGTAAGAGGATGAGTAGAGATGACGTCTGTCTCTACCAGAGTAGCAAAACACAGCGCTGCATGCACTAACATGTCTTCCTCAAGTCTTTGAAATGCTTTTCTTGCAAAAAAGGGAAAAAAGACATATTACATCATCTTTAGTCCCTCTCTTGTAGCTAATATAACTGCATGTAGCTTGACTATGTACATCCTTTTCCTGACTAATGGAGCTTTGACCTCTGCACCCTTGACTTAGTATCCAGGTGGGTGAACACTACATATCAGACACAGATCCTGAGGTGAGAGTGGAGCTACTGTATACAGGAGATTGCAATCGCTCCCTTGGCAACTGATATCTTCCCTGGATGATCACTAAATTTTCTTTCTGCGTCTCTTTCACACAACCTCACTATGACTCTCATTTTGCCCACACCTTTTAACTTCCTGTGTGTGTACCTTCCATAATTGATTTGTACTTTTTTGTGTAACACATTGTTTAGAAAATAATTCATTATTATTGCTTATCGTTGCTTTACGTGGATGTATTCAGCCTGACTGTGTGTGGAATGATGTATGAGTTTAACACTAAAAGGTTTTCACATTTATCTGCAAAAAGTGGAAAAGAAGATGTAATTTTAAGAACTTTTTAACAAGGAAAAAACATTCTAAGACACAAACTATTGTTCATAGTAGAGTATTGCTATGTGTTTAAATTAAGTTAAGGTTTAGTGGGATAATTGTGTTGGTAATTTCGACAACTTTATACATTTTGTGCAATCATTTTGTGACAATGGAGTCTATAAATAATGACCGTATATGAAAAAGTTCTGGCATGTGAAACTTGTTTAATATACAGTGTGAGGCCCGACGCTTAATATTCATTGATTCTCTTTCATGGGAAACATCAACAACAAGGATCTCAAGTCTGAGTTCATGTTCTGTGGCATCCTTTTGACTGTTTACATTTGAACAGTATTCATGTGTTAATAACAGCAGAATAACAGCAATACATGTATATGTAAATATATGAAATACAGCACATACAGAATACAGCTGTGATGTTAAGCGTATAACCTTCTCTGAGTTACAGTAGCCAGAAGCTCCACAGAAACATGGCAGTTAATTTTGTTTTAATTGGAGCAAATTGAATCAAGCAATCATGGGTCAGTTTGCTCATCACTGTGTGTCCCCCTGATGGGCAGAGTGGACACCCACTATCCATGTTTGATTTCAAATTATTTACCAACTAATTAGCCCAACGACTCCAATATGGAGTAAATATAATTATGCAAAATTATAAATTAAATCACTTAATGGTAAACCTCTGAGGTCAGCTTGTTAGACTGCAACATGATCTTGGCAAGTTTAAGGTCTGACTTAATATAATCTGATGCAAACATATTGAGTGCATCTTGAAAAACCAGTTAAACTGTTTATAACTCTAGTAGCTGTAGTCTTTAAATACTTGTTAGAAATCATGTGTTTTGAATATATTTGAATGTAGGGGCGTGAAACCTGCTCATCCGCTAAAAGATTGCACAAGCCGTCAGTTCAAGTTGAAACACAAAAAGTCAGCATAATGCGTTTTTTTCTCCACATAAGCGATGACACTGTTTGTCACCGGGCGACTTTGTAACCACGGAATTCTGTTTACACTTAGTCTTTTAAGCCATAATCCTGGCAAACCATTGGTTGTAAACATTTTGCTTTGGCTTTCATCTGAGGGGTAAGTTTGTACACCCTGTACGCTCACAAGGCACTTCTTATTTCGCCCAAGTAGTTCGAGGATTTAGATAACAACTTGGCCTGTGTGCAATCAACCAATAAAAAGCCACTTGTGAAATTGGCCTGCCTCTATCTCCTCTGGAAAGGTTTTCAGACTGTGTTTGATGTGGCCCCCAGGCACTGATCATGGCACATAATGTGATTCCTCTTCACACAGAAAAGCCTCCCTGCGTTTACGGTGGATGGTGGGAGACAGTTGCTTTCTGTGCCTGGCAATTATCAACACCCCTTAAAAAGCATAATCAAAGCGTCAAATTTTGATATTTTGACTTAGAAGACGGCTCTGGAGGAAGAGCCACTTCGAAAGGCAGGAAAAGGAGCTCTCAGAGCTTGAGCAAAGTGGCAGAGGAACAGGGCTGTGTGAGGAATAAAGCAATAATGAAAGCAACATTATGTGTAATCATGCAGGGAGAGAATGTGCTACATACTGGGTGCAGCAGTTATACAGCAAGCTCTCTTGTACATTAGCATCTGACATGGCTGCCCTCGTGTCAATGGGTCCAACTCATCGTAATGTAATTGGTTATAGTAAGGACGGAATAAAAAAGCAGGGATGCAAACAGGTCAGGGGTAAAAAAAGAAAAAGGTGAGAGCATTGTGTTGATAGAGAAGACCAGGTACAACTAACATTACCTGTACTACTATAGCACTTCCATTTACCCCACACAGAGACAGAGTTTAGGTTTTTGAATAAAAGATGTATTAAAAATATAAGACCAGCCACACCAAACACTACTAAGTGTCTTTTTCAAAACAGCAATGTATAGCCTCAGAGAGATTCAGTTTAAAGCATCCACATATATGAGGCATATAAGATACAGTAAGTATTTACTGATAGGGCTGGTTGTGACGTTAAACTGAAACAGCCTGCGGAGCATGTAATCGAAAATGAATGCACGACTTGCAATCTGAGACTTGCATTCTACGACAGCTCCAATACAAAAGTAGCCAACTGTTTGTCACCAAACAACACACCGAGTTTCATTTTCACCTTCTTCACTTCTTCTCATCTTAGAAAATCACTGTGCTAGCTAGATACCTGGTTAGCCACATTATTCATCGTAATTGCCTATTAACAATTCCTACATTAGAACATATGCACAGACTTGTGCATGGTAAGTGTAAGCACTATATACACTACAGTCACTGTTATTCTCACTAGGCAAATAAAGTTTCTGTGGTCGAGAGATGGTTAATTTTTGCTTACTGAAAACAGCAGATGACATGCAAAAACACTGTGTTTGATATCCTATTTTCCCAGATAACAACAAAATAACAGCACATCCTCATAAGGGTCATTGTAAGGGAAAATTATTAAATCATCATTTTATTTTAATGAGGCTTATATCTTATAATGATGCTACCCTGAAGGAAAGATGTTATTAACTCACAGGTTAGTTCATAGTCGGAGTGTGCAATTAACCCACCTTTTCAAAAGAGCAGCGGCAAGTAATCAAATGGGATCATAATGAGAGGGAAGAGACTGCGATGCTCTTTGCCTTATCCATTATTGAATGGATCTTTGTAAAGGGCAGTGAGGCTTTAAGGTGAGCCTGCCAACATGCAAAATGACACTGTGCGTCTTTAATAAACCACTGTCAATCTGGCTTCTCATGCAACACAATGCTTGCTCAGGATGTGACCTGGGTATGATTAAACAACTCAGCCTCCATCAAATTTTCCAAACACAAATAACAGGCGAAGACAGCAGCGTTTCAAATGGCAGAAGCATTGAATAAGAAACACAAAATAACAGCAGCAGCAACCTTGATTATTCTTCATACACACAGATGGCAGTGAAAAATATAAAACCCTTGTTGGTTTTCAGAACTTTTTTCATAAATTGGATTCAATGTGGCATACTGCTAATTCATTAACACACACACTGCAAGAGCAATGTGATCATAGTCACATGATTGAGGGTTTTGGGACCTAGAGCCCTTAACAGTGAGGATCAGCAGCCTCGGGGCAATAATAGGCTTCCATGCACAAATTGTCCTTCTGCTTGGCTTGCAGAGTGAAGTCAAAGCTCAATTAATCCATGTTAATTAGAGATAAACTTGGTAGATTGAGTCAGTTGCTCTTTTTAGTGTCTGATAACCCTTGGTTTAGGAAAGAGTCAAAACAGCTGCATCATACAGTCAAATCTCGATTCATCCCACAAGAAAAGCCTCTCAGAAAAGAGAGTTAATCCTATGTGTAATAGCTATTAAAAAGTCTGAACTTTGGAGACAGGAAGGAGCTTGCAAAAGAAGGTAACAAAACTTGATAATTAAATGTGTGGGGACAAAAGTACAACAGCATGAGAGGACTTAATAAGGTCGGGGGAACACAGCATTGCCATTTCACTACATTTACAAAGTGACATGTGAAAGAGAAAAATCAACCAATTTGTCAGTTCATTAGGGAGCAATGTGTTAGTTTTATTGCAGTGTATTTTTCTAAGTTAAAGTGACACCCACTCACAACTCCCATTAGACTCATACAATATAAACATTAATGCACCTTTATATTGATATTAAGGTGATGCTATTGTGCTTTTTAGTACCACTTAAGCAGGTCACAATGCTCTCTAGAGAAAAGTCTGTGTTCCTTTGCTAGGACAGATACTTAATCTCACATTAACAAGGGTAAATATTTTAAATAGGTGGATATTACAAAAACATTGGACAGCTTCTTATCTGGAGAAAATAAATCTGGAGCCAGATATGGTGAGACTGCCAGCAGCTCTTCTGACTTTACACTGATCAGATGTTTGGTAGTAATTCACATTTTGTTATTTTTTTTCAAAACTGACTGAAATCATTAGGATTTGTAAAAGATTTTGACTGGAGAGGACATTTGGACATGACCAATAGGATATTGGTAGGATAGGCTGCATATGTCATCTCTTGGTATAAGTTTTTATATAAAAAATCCAGTAAAACAATATATATTTTTATGACTCATCTTGATCTCAAACATAAATGTAACCCAATAAAGCGACTAGCTAACCCTGCCCATCATATAAAACCACACAGAAGCTCGTGGGTTTGCGGAAGCTAGCAGAGCAAAGTCCGACATTATAGAAGCTAAAGAGGCTACAACTGCAGTTCCACTGTTTCTTTGATAACCAAAATTCAAATCCAGATGAAACGAAAAAATGCCTTTTAATCCTTTAATATTACATTTCCAGCCATATTGTACCTCTATTTAACAATGTACAGTATACCAAATTTACAACAAATCTGTCTTTGTATTTTTCTTTTTTTCCCCCCAAAACTTGACTTGTGCTAACGTGAGACAGTGAACCAACCAATTTCAACCAATGATATTAGAATACTACTACTGGCTACTGAGAGCATTAGTTATGTAGCTAGCAACGCGATCGTGGCTTTTGTCGGAGCAGCTAACACTACCAGCAGGGGCAATACCACGAGACAAACCTGCCAAAACATACACCTTGGCACTGTATTCCCTGTCGTCGAAGTGGCCTCCATTGGCATCGGATGCAGTATTCTGACCCGGCCTGGCCGTGCTGCTCACTGTAGCTGCTGGGTGGGGAAATTTAACACAGACTCAGTGCTATTGGCTACCATGACAAATCCTTTCCTAGCTGCCTGTTTTTTTATAGGAAAATAAGTAAATATGTAAATATGTAAGGAAATAAATATAAAGGAAATATGAGGAAACAAACAGCACTCTGTTTTCCGCTTTGTGTGGACTTTAAGGGCTCCTTCTCAAAATTGTTTATATACACTTATGAGAAAAAATTAAGATTGTTATCACTATGGTCCTCAAAAATCCACCACTGATCAGGCACTTAAAAGCAAGTACTGTCAGCTTTAGTAAAATGATGTTAAACATTATAATTTATAATAACTAATGTAGATTATACACGTTCACCTGTAAAATAATTTGGATCGTTCCACACAACCACCTCTATCATCCCTAACATGACGTGCAGCTGATAAACATCTTTGCGGTTTTTAAATACCCAGAACATATTAATATTCCTCTTCAGTAAGGACAGCAAAAACCCAACCTCATGAATCATAGTAACTAGCAATATTTTTACATAAGGAAAACAGATCTTTCACCATCTGCACCCTGACAACCTCTTAGACTGATAGTGTATGCTACGTATGTGCTATGTAACATATACTCTATTACACACACACTAAAAATAACATGTAGCTTATTAGGCTACTCTATCTGCATCGTGAAAGATCAATAACTGCATCGGAGTACAGAATCCCTGTCACACGAGTATTATGCAGGCTTTTACATGGATGAGTGCAGGCATATCATTGATTAATTATAATAGCAAACCACCAATGGTTGGGACTTCACTACAATGAGATATGTGATGTTACAATGTACAACTAACACAAAGCAGGATTCAGGTTGGACATTTTTCATCTCACATTTCAGGAAGCCCTACAGCGATAAGTCAGTGACGCCTGAAGGGATCTTCTTTTTTCCACCTGCTGCCCCACAAAGAGATTAGCCCACAACAGCACCCCTGAAGCTGCAAAGGGATGCTGTGTCTTGCTCATGGGAACAACCAGCAGTGTGTGTACACGCATGCCAACAAAGAGACTTCAACCTGGGTGCTGCCGGTGTTAAAGAACTGCTCCCTAAATCATGCCAGACTGCTGCCAGTAACAGGTAAAGAAAGGTCAGACTGGGAAATGAAGGAAGAATCCCCTTCAGTCTCCTTTCCTTAATCTTTTCTTTCCTTTAATGACTTCATCATAAACTTGCATAACCACCCTCAATTTTTTGTCACTGATCTCTTATAGTTTCACTGACCTAGACTGTATTTTTATTCAGCCTCACGTCTGAAGAGCATTTTTAAAAGGGTAAGCAGAACCTCAAGTGAATTTCTTCCTTCTCTGGCTTTGAACTGAAAAACCTCGTGATATAAACTGTGGACTGATTAAAATGCATCTGCAGCAGCCGTTAACACATTGTGTGGGCTCCTGAGAGCCCTTGTGGATTCGCTTCTTGCGCCCCCCGTCCCAACCCACCCCTCCGCGTCTGGACAGCCCACAACAGGTCTGAGTCAGGGGGGTGTTTCATCCGTACTATGACTCAACCACAGGGACAGTTAAAGATGGTTGGCAAACCCCTTTACCCCTACACCCACACACCTCATTCTGGTCTATATTTTCATCTTTTATAAAGACTAAGTATACCATATAGCATATACAGACAAGAGTGCGAGAGTGCTGCATGGTTAAAAAAAAAGCAAAGCAACCATACCACTAATCAGCCATAATAAAGGAAGACATGTGCTGCATGTCCATAAATGCCTGTAGCAAAAATTCTGAAAACAACAAACAGTATTACTGCAGCATAATGAAAGCGTCATGCTTCCTATTCCCAAAAGTGCATCAGCTCAGACCAAGTACTGTGCTCAGAGGATGCTTTTCAGTACTACAATGAGACACTGCAAACATCTCACACTGATAAGAAACGACTCCATATTCATTTAGAGAAAGACATTGTAACATTTTGCACAAGCTTTAAGAATTCCATCAAAGCAAACAGTGTTGTCATTTGTGCATTAAGCATCATTCTGCACACACTATCTTCAGCATACCCACGAGAGACCATTGGGTAAGAAACATGTTATGCCCAAAATAACAGACAAACAAATACAGAGAGAAAATTTAAAAACATTTTTTTTCAGAAATAATTCATGACGTTAGCTAAAAGGAATACATGCAGCTCTAACATACCCATCCTTCTCTGTGATGTCTCAACAGTTTTTCAGCATACTTGCACATATATCTACAAGACATCGTTCCATCTCTTCGTCTAAATCAAAATGGATTCACAACTTCTTGTTTAGAATCTCATTTTCTTGTGTTATCATTTTCTGCACATGTGATGCTTGTTCCTCTGTGTCTCCCTCTTTGTCTTCCCCTCTCTCCCTCCTCTCTGATTTTCTCTCTCTTCACCCAATCAAGAGATCTGGCCTCTGACCTTACAGCTCAATGCCATTAAACTCCTTTCAATTCTGCGGCTTGTAGCGCCTCGGAAAAGACAATGTAGCCTCATACAGTGTTTAATGTCACCCCTTGAAATCTGCTTGTATAATTTTTTTCTCTCATATAGTCTCAGTCATCTTCTGGTGTGAGGTGTTTGGCGAGAGAAAAATATATTATGGCTTTAAAGATGATTATTTTGCTTTACACTGCTGTTTCAAACACAGGGAAGGTAGTGGTGTATTGATCGATTCCAGTGGATCTATGGTATTTCACACTCTACATCCAAATCAAATTCTTAAACAATCATCAGCAAAGGTTCAAAGGATTATACAATGTTGATAGACAAACCATGCATGTCAATTTCAGTACAGTCTCTTCACAGTTCCATCAACCTCAATCTCCATATTTTATATAGAGATTAAGGTATTGCTGTTGTTTTATGATTGTACTATATAAAATATTTCTGTCTACTGTGTATATACTACATCTTGGAAGAGGGATCCCTTCTCTGATGCTCTTTCTGCAGCTTCTGTTTTCTTTTTCCTATATTACAGAACTTTGATTTTTATTTAAAAATATTTGACACATACGATAGGTGTAAGATGAGGTATCACTGTGTTAACATTGTTAATGCTAATGTTTTTGCTGTGGGTTGCACTTCATTGCACATCACTGCACACAGATACAAAAGTGGCACACAACGGTTTCACAATGTCAAAATGTAAATGCAACACTGCTGCTGATTCAAGTAAATCACTACATATACATTAAGGAACATTGCCTCAAGAAGCTCACAGTATGTTCACGACCCGGGGGTATTCACACAGCATGGCTAAACTGACTGCAGTTATAGTCAAAGACTGAGGCTTTACAAAGGGTTAATGAACTGGCAGGGGATAAATCAAAAGAGGCGTTTGAGTGACTTGACTGTTTTTATAGCTTGCTGTTATCAGCCATCCAATATGGGTCTCCCATGGGATTATAGTCCATACAAGGATCACAAAGCCTTATTGGATATTGATTAGGTCATGTGATTCAGTTGTTGCAGAACAACAGCAACAAAATGAAATAAAAGATACAGCAGGTGGCAAAAGATAATGTCCAAAATGACCGTCCTGCTGATTCTTGTCTGGAATGTCTTAGTCAATATTGCATTTATG
Source organism: Dicentrarchus labrax (assembly GCF_905237075.1). NCBI lineage: Eukaryota > Metazoa > Chordata > Actinopteri > Moronidae > Dicentrarchus > Dicentrarchus labrax. The sequence continues at coordinate 31,644,898 of NW_026136713.1, read as the reverse complement.
GCGTTTCATGCTGTTCATGTTCATTTCAAACACTGTGGGATAGATTTCCTAAAGCTCACATAATGTTCAGAATATCAGTGAAATCGTGTGTTACCATAACCCCACCATGGATGGGTAAGGGGGGTGCCCTTACCCATTCTTGGTTCCTCCTGAGCAGCTGTAAAGTAGCCTAAAACAGAGACAAGTACCCAAGCTATAAATGGTGAAACACATTGCCAATTGGCCATTTCTTTTCCTTTGAGTCAGTTTTCAAGCAAAACTGTTATTTTCTGATTCAGGCTGATCAGATATGAGGATTTGCTGCTTTGCTACTATCTTTGGGTTGGTGATCAGATAAAAGAACTGTCAGACAATGGAAGATTTCACCTTGAGCTCTGAAAGGTGAAAGGGTGTAGGGATGGACATTTTTTATTGTTTTCTAATGTTTTATTGACCAAACTATGTATAGACTCACTTCTGACCCACTAGGAGTGTGTGTCTGTATCTGCAGAGACCTGCCCTTTGCCTGCATTTTCTTATTATTTTGCTGTGTTCAGGAAGTTTCTGGGTGTCAACCACTGAGCAGCACCCAGGGTGTGAAGTCTCCTCTGTTCTGTGTGTGTGTGTCATGGATGTATAAAGAGCAGGTCTGTGGGTCTGTCTGACCGAGAGGGTGCGCTTCTCCTGCCACCACACAAAATCTGGCTGTTTATTTGTTGAGAATGGAGCTGCCACCAAACAATCAGACAATACAAACAGCAACCGACTCCCTGCTCAGTATGTGTTTAATGAGGAAGTGTAATTAAAATGAATATTAATATAAAATGAATATTACCACTAAATAATTAAAACAGCGTTGTAAATGCATCTCTAACAAACTGCATTTAAGAAATTGCATACATTCTGAAATACGTGTCATACATTAAGTTATTTGAATGCTATACACATATACAGTAATTATTGACACTGTTTATTTTTCCTCTGATGTAAGTTTCATTATTGCCTTCAAGAAAGAAACCGCACTTGAGTACCAAAACATACCCTTCATCTATATTTAGTTGTCAGATTAATTATCGTACCATGATACTTTTAACACCTTACACTTTGAATAACTCATGAGGAGAGTCCTCCGTGGTCTCTGTGACACCGCTCATTTGGAACAATGTGAGGAAGGGATGCGGTGGGAGTAAAATGAAAACAAAACAACAACAAAAATAAGGATCTTTGAATTTGAATACTGATCTGGCAGAGCTGCTTGTCAAAGTCAATAGCCACAGGCGGCATTCAGTCAAATGTGCGTGAGCAGGATTGTGTGTGCATTGCCGTTGGGTGCTCAGGTAATGTCACTGCTCAAACAATGTTGACTTGTGAAAACAGTACAAAACAATGTAGCAAGAATTTAATCAAACTAAGCATGTTCAAGTTTAATTAAATTGCATTCTCCCTTGCAGATGGCCTCCAGTACAAACACAGAAATAAGATTACCAGACACAGTTCAAGAAACTTTGGAAATATTCAAATTGGAGAAGTTTGTAGTAGTGCAATACTGTAAAAAAAAAGAAGGAAAAAAAAAGAAAACTTTACTAAATTACTTTTGTTTCAAAGTATCTAAAGTCAGGTTTCATACAAATGGCCTTCCTTTGGTGGCTGTCATCTGTAAACTGAAACACATTTCCTGCTCCGTTGGCTCCCTTGGATGTTGGCTGAATGAGGCAGGGGAACACCCTCATTACTAATCACTGAACCACCAGAGTGCTTTTGAGATTATAGCAGCCACAGTGACTTAATCTTCAGTGTTTTAAAAGACAAAAATCTGTGGTCATTTTTTGTTATTGTGCAATAAAAAGTTTAACTGCAAATAAATTATAAAAAAATGGGATTGCATTAAGATGTAGAAGTAAAAAGGAGCTGGTGCTCTTTAGATAACCATAATAATGTGCAACAAAAACCTCTTTAAAACAAATACTTAAATGGTCTCATTGCTTAGCTCAAAGTCCCTTTAGAGCTTGAAATCTCATTTTAACTCACTGTTACTCACAGTTAATGTTACAGCTAGTACCACTTTTGCAATTATGTATATAATATATCAAAATGGCCTCCACTTGCTCACACTTCCTCCTGTTTTGTTTCTCCTTGAAGTTACTTGCTTAGTGAAGGAGGAGCAGTGCGAAAGCATTTGGATCCATCCAGGGACTCACCACACAGCAGAAGTTTAGGTGATTGGGTGATTTGTTTATGCACTCGGAATGGGGTGGTGTGTGAAGCCAATATTTTAACAGTAGATCTACCAAGGCAACGGCTGTGTCTCATTCCACCTACTTGCACACTTCAAACACTTAGTTTTAAGTATATAGTGTAGATAACACAAAAAGTCAGTGCACTGAAAGTACCCAGATGACCCCCTAAAAACGGTCAAAAAATTCAGTGTGGAATGATGGACCCTCCTCCCACTGAACGGACACCATCTTGAGTACAAAGCAGAAGGGGAGGGACCAGGGATGTCGGCAAGTTTTTCAAAATTTGAAATAATGGCGGACAACTCAGTCAAGGCAGCCGGAGCTGCGACGACAAGTTCGACACCTCAAGTGTATAAATGTAAGTAATGGTGGTAATCTGAGAGATTATACTGTTTCACTTACAAGTCCCTCACTGACTGAAGCCGAATTATTTGGCGAGTTAATTAGCATTGGCGTCAGAGGCGACATAGTTTCCACAAGCTGTGAACTGAGTGGTAAATGAACGTGCAGAAAAATGTTTGTAAACAAAAGCTGGCATATATTTTTGGCAGGCTGGAAAATCGTGTTCACGTGTGTTGCGTTTGTCACGTTCGTCACGCTCATCCCGCTCGTCATTTCCAGTAGGTGTTTTAACATAAGTAACCATAATACTAACCATCGATAGTGGGCACTACGGCAGTAAGTGGTCAGTGCACATTAGCAGTGTACTGACGGAAGTATGCGGAATGAGACACAGCCAATGTGTTCTAGGTAACTACAGTGACTGGAATGTTTGATGTGTACTCCTAACTCTTACTGTCAATACGTCAATTAGCGTCACCCTAACACACAATTGTTAAATATCAATCAAACACAACATCCCTGCGTGGCATCATTACCACAGAACCAGCAGGGGGGCACTTAAGTTCATTTGCATGTTAATTCTAACACCCGGGGCTTGTTGTGTGCTGAGATAAAACACTTCTGGGATCCCCACCCACTGTGCAATGGTAGTATAATGCAAAAGTTTGACTCAAAAGGAAAGGCACAGCGCAGCAACATCGGGAACATAAAACATACATTGAGTAACATGTACCGTATGAACCTAAGAAACTGACTACTTATTACTCAGTCAAAAGGATCTGGTGTGTAACTGTGTTCTTCTATACATCAGATATGTTATTCCAAGTTTATCCAGTCAAATTATTTGGAATAAAGCTGCTGTCCTCCGGATGAGCCTTTATCTCCATCAGAGCTGTCAGGACATTTTTATGTGACTGTGAATACAACGCTTTATGAAATGTATATTAGTATTTGCGTGTTATGTCATTGTGTTTTGAGACTTCAGTGCCTCACAGAGGTGACATTTTATTTCACCTCCATGGCTTGATAACATGTCTGGTACTCTTTTTTCCTTCTAGCTTCAAACTGCACAGTGACCCCTCTAATTACACAATATACTGTGTTTGCATGTATATGTAATAAAATGGGTCATACAAGTGATTCTGACAATAACAAAGATTACAGAGCATTTTTGGGATAATCATTTCAGAGGCAGTTCCTCTGATAATCTAATCTGCAAAACAAGATAATTCAGTATTTTATTTTTTGTTTGATGCATAAAACAGAACAAAAAAGCTAAATATCAATATCAGTTTTGCCTAAAAATACAGAATCGGTTGGAACAACAAACAATTCCTCAAATACTTGCTGATTTTATGTTACTGTTAAACAGTATCAAATGTCAGTTAATTCTTGCTATTAATAAAATAACAATTTTATATTCATGTAACAACAGAGGAGTCATGAACAATTTTCTAAGGAAACAGATTTAGAGACACTTCAAAAAAACCTGCATTTATACAGTAGATGCTTTGTGGTTTTTCCTTTGGACTTCTCACAACGAATTCCTCACATTAAAAGTTTGTTGCCACCTGGGGACCTAGGGTGGGTTTCATCAAGGGTCTGTTTGCTGAAGATAAGCCCCAAATGAAATTCTACTGCATACCGACCCTTTTTGCAAAGGAATCATTAACATGGCCATTTCTCATGGCACTTTTCTCCCATCGTTTTCGGCATCCTGAACACTGACAATGTCTACTTAACTTAATGACTTTCTTGACTGCTTGCAGGTAAGTGATTGGGAAGTGTATAATCTTTTAAGAGGGCTGAAAGGTAATGCTTAGAGGAGGGAATGGCTAATAATGTTTTATTATGAAAACAGATTAAATTAATCTTTGGATTAATCAGTTGCTCTATGGACTGCCTTTGAAAATCTTATTATACTCTTCTCACAGCACTGCAGTATTAGTGAGACACTCTCGGCATGCAAACTGCCGTCCACACTGCATTACTATACATATATATTTCCCAAATTCTAATTCATGTTGTAAGAAATGTTTATGTCGAATATTTAGATGCATTAGAAACAGAAGTGCTCAAGGCAGACTGCTACAGAGGATGGACATAGACCCTGAATCCTGAGCTTATCTGCTATGGCAGCTGTTTTATTAAGGGCTGCCACACCTTCAAGCCTCTGTCTGGCCAACCCTTGCTACATCGCACAGTCCATCTGTTGCTGTCTGCTGACAATATCAGTGTTCCACTTGCACACACTCACACTTTATTTACAACTTTTTTTTCCCGCATAATATTAAAAGACTCAAACAGATTCTGATGTAACAGAGACGCACACACATAGAGATTTACACTCACGATTCTCTGCTAAATTCTTACACTGTGGCAAAGTTTGTATTGCAAGCAACTTCAGTCATTGACCTATGAACAAATTCAGAAAGCCTCCAAAAAGCTCAGTAATATGTCATGGACCAAACAGAGATGATTTTGGAATCTCTTTGCTCTGTAAATTATAGGCCAAGTGCCGACGGCAAATGTTCCTGAGATGAAGAAAAGTTCTCTCTATGTGTGTTTATGTCTTTCCCACAAAACACTGCAGAAAATATTTACAAATCTATTAACACTCACACATTTGTTAGCACTGCAAATGCACTAAAATGATCAAATGTAAAAGTAGGGAATATGAAGATCACAGGTTAAATCTAGTCACCTAACAGGTCTTATCATGAGAGCGAAGAAGCTGACCTGAACCTAAAGTTAATTTGCAAAGCCAGCAATACCAAACACAACAACAGTAATAATACAATGAGAGGGCACAGTATATTAAAAAAACCAAAAACAATAATATGAGTGACTAGTACAGAAAAGTCTTGGTCACCCATTGTTTTTAACCTGGAATCTGGAACCAAATGACCTAAATTAGAAGACCTAAGAGGACATTAGGAGGTTAAAAGGTCACTAATGCAATTACTTTAAAATAACTCTTGAGATTAAAATGACTCTGAATGATAATTGGCCAACAGTTAAAAAACTGCCAGGACTGGGGCACTGTGGGAAAATTGGTCAATAAAAATTTGCCAAATCTGCCAAAATCTGCATAATATGAAGCTTTCAGTTAGCATATATTAGAAGGTGGAGCTGCTTATATCCTAGTTTGTGGCCCTTACTTAACTAACATACCCACATAATACACATTTAGGAATGCAAAAATGGAAAGTTATTTGGTTTGGTCATTACTGACCCATTTCCAACTGTTTTCATTAAGGTTTCAGTGTGAGTGGCCACAAAAACTACTGCCAAAAACAGCACTGCTTGTTCCAAGGTGCCCCTTAGGGTTGCTTCTAAGGACGCTGTGTCATGATTGTAGAAAAGTTCAGGGGAAAAGGTTATTGCTTCCAATCTGGCGGGGGGAAAAAGGGAAGCATGATGACTTTAAGCTAGAGGGCACTACTGTGGCCTAATTATAGTCCAGATGGTCTGAATAGGTAGGACTTCCAACAATTAATTACTGAATGTCCATGTGCTACACATGGCCAGGAATCCTCCGAAAGGGTGAGCAAACATGTCCTCAGTTCTTATTAAATGGAACAATTGAGATTCATTGATTTTGTCCACTTTTTTTGACAGAGATGATTTATTATTGTTTATATATGTCAGGTGTACCTTGATTTCTTAAAACCCAGTTTTGCTGCTATTGTCACATTTGATTTTGCTTGCAAAACACATCCCCTCTAGGGAAATTCCCTGATATTTTATGACCTTGTTCATAGCAACTGTGTGTCTACCTTTCATCCCAGCCCTATCACATAAACCTAAAAAAACACAATCTCTTACCTTGATCATGACCAAACTGTACCAAATTCAGTGTGCACACAGCTAACTGATTGTGCTCTTGTATTAAGGGGACTTCAGCCAAGAAAATTAAAGTGCCTCAAATTTTCTAAGGACATGGCTGTGATTTAGAACAGGGGTTACTGTGAATTTCTGGCTGTCTATTTTCTAAAACGAGGTGGCTCATAAGAAAAGAGAAATTAGAGCTTTGCTTTTCCTGACATCTGACTGGTCAAATGTCACAATATTTTATCTTTCACTTCAGACAGAGTTGGACAAGCTGATGTGTGGTTTTGTCTTGGCCACTGGCCCATATTTTTTCTGTGTGACAATTAATTTGATGTATATCATGTATGACAAAGCCCATGGGGCCCATTATAGGATCCAGGATATCCGAAGGGTCTGGTGAAGACACTTCAAACATATCTTCTTTCAACAGATACAGTGCTCTCCATTCTGCTTTAATAAGAGAAACGAGGTGCCTCTGTCTTCCTATAAAGAAGTCTATTTTTACAGGTTGGTAGTGTGCTTCAAATTGGAGAATATTGGGTGCCCTTTTTAGAGGGGTGCTGAATGCAATAAAGGAGGAGAAAGGGATGGGCATTATGGAAATTAGTTATAATTAAACAGGAACAAGTCAAAACAACACAACAAGGTACAATCATGGATCTTCCAGAGTCAGAGGTGTGAGATAGGACAAACATGTGTACATCAAACAAAGGGAAACATAAAGTGATTTTACTGTTCGGTGATGAGGGCAACTCGCTTTGATGTGATACATTGTTCAGGGAGTGTGTTAAGAGTTATGGTAATGACTTATCAGAGGTACAAAGAACTGTAAGAGGGAGAGGTGGACGTTTGCCCTGGTAGTAGTTATTTTATTTCCTCAAAAAAACTGCTTTCAAAAGGATACATAATGTGTTTAACATCCATATTATGATTATTGTGTTCAGTTGGAAATGCCATAGGGGCAGAAGAATAATCACTGGGTGCTACAAGGTGTGTTGTGCTGAGGACAGTATAAATGAGTATTTAAATGACTCCACTGCCTTGCAAACAAAATCTCAAGCTTTTCTAAGACAACACATATCAACAGTCATGATATAAGGTTACCCCTCTATCTGAGGATGATTCTTATTTAAGCTGCATGTTAAATAATCTAGAAAAAAAGTAAAAAAAAACAAATGTGAGTTGGCATTTTTTTCTTTCATTAAAGCAAACAATGTGTATGGACACCGTTAAAGCAACATTATGCAACTATTGACCGTAAAATAATCATTTTCATGGTACACTGACTTGTCATAGGGATAATGGCGCCTCTTTCATTCCCACTCCTGCACACCTATTGCTTGCACTATGTAACTTGGGTTGAGCGGGTACAATCTCCCATGAGAAGTTTGCAACGCTTCATAGCACTACATCACACCAACTATGGATCTTGCTCAGTACTCTCAGTTCCGACATCTTGGCAGATGTAAAGAGGACTTTGACAGAGGAAGCTTAGAAGAGAAATAGAGAGAGTGACCGTGCAAGATGGCACCAGCCGAGTAAATCTCAACCCTCAACCCCGTCAGTCAACATTGTTCTTTGACTTCTGATGTCGTCTTTGCCGGTAACAATTCCTTCAGCTTATCAACTTACTGTAAAAGTGAATTGCACTCTAAAACTGCAGGGACGTGAAGTCGCAAAACATAATAGGGCTTTAAGTAGTCCTGATGTCAAATGCATTAAAGTTTGCTCACCCCCCACGGCCTTCACTTTTGTGTTTCAACATGCTGTGATAATTCACTTTCACTCTTAGAGCTCCTTTTTTGCTCAGTCACTCAAACGAAAGTCTTGACTTGACTCATCAAATTCTCAAGGTGCAGCCGAAAGCAATTACAGCGCCTCTGGGCAGAACAGCTATAGCCAAGGCCTTTTTCTTACTCTGCTCCTAATAAAGGCTCGCCTTACAAACAAGATGAATCATGCTCCTCTTTTCCTTAAGCCTCAGCACTTTGGTGAAAGCTCTCAGACTAGCATTTAATGCTCATTACACGTCCACCTCACTGCTGAAAACATGGCTCAGATTTCCACACCATTTTAGCAGGAGAAAGATTAAGCCTAAAATACAGCTGTGTCGGAAATACCATGCAAAAGATACCCCTGCAAGGCTCTTTGTCTCTTTCTCAGCTCTACTTTGGTGTCCAAAGGCATGTAGCTCCTTTCAGAACCTCTGGAGTCTAAGAGTAATTTATTGTTCCTTTTGTCACAGTGTGCACAAGAGTGAAATGGTAATAGGTGTGATCCTGACACATAATAGTTGTAACACAAGGGTTACAGGTTACAAGCTATGTGTTCATGTTATAATTGGGTATTCATGTAAAAAATATGCATTCATCAGTCACTGTACCATTTTCTCTTACTGTAGCATCCTATTGCTCATCTGCTGCATGTGGAGCAGATGAGTAATAGGATAATAGGCTTGGTAGTATACACAAAAGTTCTTTTGTAAGATGGATGCAGCTCAGTAAGGCAACTCAGAAATACGCAAGCTGTTCTGATTTTCCACAAAGGGTGTCTGGCATCATGATGTTTCTGTAAAGTTTGGTGGCACTGGCACTGATTTTATGGGATGACATGGATTTACTCCCATCTGTGTAAGAGTCAAAAATAATCATTTGTCTGAAGGCAGACACACTCTCAGTGTGGTACACACAAACTATTTCAGACAGCATGGGGGAAAAAATCAAAAATCCCACTTAAGAATTATAGATTATGAAAGCTATATACTATATTTTATAAATTAACACATTAACAACAAAACAAACACATACATTAATCTTAATAAATTAAAGAGGATTATAGAGAAATGAATGCAGATATGACTCAATTCACAAATCAATCCATTTATGGTATTTTGTTGAGATGAATAATGCTACAATATGAATATCAAATGAAAATACAGTTCTCATATAAATTAACCGTAATGATCCTGACAGATACATTCAATTTTAATACAGATCGAAAATGAAGGTGTCTTACCACAGTCAGTCACACGGTAGCCCACTGATACTGCGATGCTGCAGAAAAAGCAACAAAGCCAAAAAACAGTCCCTTAGAAAGCAGAATCCACATCTTCATCCTGTGTGTTTGCTGCTATCTCAGACAAGAACTCTCTCCACAGCTGCAGGAAACTACTACACAAACGACTGGCTGGACCTTCTTCAAGCACAGAGGAAACATTTGTTTTTGTTATTTTTCGTTTCCTTGCATTTTCAAGGCAAAATCTAGCAAACTTTGTGAACACTGTCTAATGCGAGCAAAGCAGAGACAAAGAAGATTCAATAGGTCTGTTTGTCTGCTAATGCAATCGGAGGCTGCTAGCTAGTTATCTAGTCTGGTTAATTAACCCCCAGAGGTTGAGAGAGAGCCAAGGCTGCGATCTCGATGGGCCTACTGGGCTCAATCAAGACCACAAACTGAACATTGTATATGGCATAAAAGTGTTGTAGTAAACACATTCTCTTCTCCCTGCCACACCCTGGGGAGCTCTTAATCAAACCACAGTGCACACATGATGGTGCCTTTGCACAAAATGAAGAGGAGAAAATAAAGAAAAGTGTGTGAACTCACGGACCCCTGGCCTTTTATCTGAACTCCTCTGTGACATTTTAGCCCTGCTACTCTCTGTGGAGACCGTTTTGTCAAATGATGGAAAGAAATCACAATATATTGTAGCCAAATATGCTTTGTCTTTGATTATGTACTTCACCTTGTATGGTTTGGTTCCTCACAGAGAAATGTGTTAGCATAATGTAATTAGAGTCATTTAATTGATCTATGTTTTGTCATTCAACACAGAATGTGATCATTAGCAATCTGTTGTAATATAACAGTTCTCCCATTCAATCTAATGTTACAGACATTATGTGGGTAATCTGTCCAAACAACCTTTTTTCTCACATGATGAGCATGGATGCCACTGTTGTTACTTACATTTTTTATTTATAAAGTTATTTACACTACATGTTCAGGGAACACTACATATTCAGGAAACACCCAGACGTGCAGGGCTTATACATCACATAGCAGAAAGTGGGGTAATTCAAACGTGGTGAATAACGGCAGCTTTTTCTCCATGTTTAAGCACAACTCCTGTGCTAAGGGAAGAGGGAAAGATACATTTTTTTCCGGTAACTGGTGGTACACTGGGAAGACAGTAAAGGTTCCAATCATATCACCAGGGCAGAACATTTATCATCCTTCGAGGCCTTTCTTGTAAATCACCACAAGGTCTTGCCCCCAAATTACCCAGGACACAGCCAGAAAATAAATAATTAAAAGCCCATTTTCTGATGTGCAGTTCCTGAATGATAGATGATGAGGCTGGGATGGCGAGCACGATAAGCCAAGTTCTCAAGACCTTCAACACTTGGTGGGGGGAGGTGAAGGATAGGGTGGTGGGGTGAACATGTGGGTTCCAGTATTGTATAAGCTGACCGACTGACTGGAAGAGAAATCATCGCATAACAACAGAGTAATTACGTTCTACATTAAATCATGGTAACATTAAGGTTTTGGCTGACAGGTGAAACATAGTCTTGGTCAACTGTTTAACAACCAGTAAAATAATAAACTGTTAAAATAAGAAACATTAAAGGGATTTGACACTTGAATGTAAAAACGTAAAATGTTTTTGGGCATTTGCTGAAACAATGCTTAGAATTTCATTTCTTGGAAAACATATATCTACATTCATGGGTTAGATGTACAAAATCCAATACCAGGCCCTGAAATTGATGACACATATTAAAAGGCGTCTTGACAAACAATAAATGAAACCTATTAGCCTAATTACACACCTGTGTCAAGGTGGACAGCATTTGCCAAACATGCTTTAACTACTGAGGGATATATTTGTATATTACAATTGTGTCCTATCTTGTTTTTCCTTTTCAAGAGTCCCAGTGATTTCTGGGAGGGCTACTTATTTGATTTTCTTCAAAAACTTTCTGTTCATTTGTTGCACAAGTTACGTCATAATGCATATGAATTACTTTCTTTCAAAAATAAAACTTACTGGGGCGTCATTATAATATAATATATTCTGTGTCACATATAATTTAATGATGAAATCCACAGCTTTTATTTTAAGGGCACAATGACTGGCTGTGGTATAATTCCTGCCCTGAAACTGATTTGTCTCTGATTTGTATTTGTATCTTTTTCTTGTGAGACATGATGTACAAACTGTGGAAGCAATTTTACCCTCCCTGGATAATAAAGTCAGTTTACTTACTGCAGTATAATTCTAATAGGTATATTATACAAACAGGACATTATCTACAATATAAATGTATTTTGTATCTGAAAGCTTCAGCAGACTGTTTATGAGACCACCCCATGTTTTATTTGTGATAGTTCTCACTGTGAATCATATCAGATATTAGATTAGTCATTTCTTATTTTGAGGGCAAAAGCAGCAATGTCTGGTTTTTATCTCTCGAGCGCTGCCCCAGAAATTACCTGCCTATCTCACATCTATAAAAAAAAGATAACAGCAGAACTATCCAAAGTTCAGGTTGTTGTTTAGATCCCTTGTGAGTACACAGACCTGGTAAATCTATCCTCCAGATTTTATGTCACCACAATGTGACCACTGACAGGGCAGCAGAGGTGTTAGTCGAATGTTTCTTTGCCTTAACACCTTGGTGTGTTTCATATTTTATTTTGGATCTTAAATCATAATATTCATCCTATGTTAAAGTAAAAAACAATAAATTCACACCTACAGTCTGTGAAATAACTTATGTGTGATTATATTTGCATGCAGACTCATTTCATGGCACAAATATTAATACCTAATTTCATCCATGTTGACTGACAAAAACAAAAGAATATTTTTTAAAATGGGAAACATAAAATTATACAAACAAGAAAACAAGGAAGCAAGAGTATATGTTATATGTAGTGCTTGCTTTTCCCTTGTGGGCTACTGTAGAAACATGGCAGAGTCCATGGGAGGCGACCTGCAGCGTCTGTAGATAAAAACGGTTTATTCTAAGGAAACAAAAATATATTTATTCCTATATTCAGGTGATTAGAAAATTAAAAATAACAATCACCAAAAAAGCCCTGATGAATAAATCACGAAAATATACATCCCCCAGGCAAATAGGAGGTTAAAAAGGTAAACTTTTAGCTTTCTTTTTTCAGATCTTCTGAAAGGCATTCCCAGTGGTCTCTGTTATGCATTTTGCCACGGTTTAAATTAGACTGCCAGAAGACCTGGGGCATTGTTGATCGTAGTTAGTAAACTATTTTCACTTCTTTTAAAGTGCACACTTTTCTTAATTCACCCATGAAGCTGCTAATGTTAGAATAACCTCAACATAGATTTGTCAGATTTCACAAAGCCAGTCACAGTTGAAAGCCAAATACTGAAAAATTTAAACGTATTATTCATTGACGGCCAACTGAAGGAAGAGGCCACACCAAGAAATAACCTATAACACCGTCAAACAGGTTCAAGTTAGAGTCCTGTCAGCACCAAGAGAAAACGGATAAAACCCATTGTGACAAAGCAAAAGGATTGTCCTATCAGCTAGCCTAAATATCCAGTGGAGATGGAAAAAAAGTGAAGCGACGTCCAGTGGAATCCAAATCACAACACTTTCAAGTCCAAATCCATTGTGTCTTAAATAACCTTGCTGACACTTGTATTGTGCAGGTACATGGGAGATACACAGGTTCAGTTAGGTCATGGAAAAAAAATCTAGAAATTTGTAAGGACTTTATTATTCTTTCTAGGTGGGAAAGCTTGTAAACAATAGACCAGAAAAATAAAACCCCTCATTGAAACACATGCTAATAGAATTCATCATAGATTTAGCGGCTCCCAAAAGCAGTGCAAGGCAGGGTTCACTGCAGATGTTACAGACCCAGAAGCAGTTTAGGAAAATCATGTCTTCATCTCCATCATGGGCAGCACTGACAGACTAATATCAACTGTCAATATAAACTTGATACACAGTATTAGTATATGCACCCACACACTGCCAGACACACAAACGCTGGTAGAGTTTAGGAAAGACATGCTTCAGAGTTCAGTCTTTAGCCGCTTTTTTATTCTCACTTTGTGACTGTAGTTTAATTATCATGTCTCACACAGTCAGATCCAAGGACGCATCTCTGCACGCCTAACTGACATTTCCAGGTGGATGTTTCCCACAAGTTCAACTTTACTTTCAAATTACTTTCTTCCTCCCTGTGAAAACCTACCTCCCATAAGATACAGTAACACCTTTCCTATCTGCAAAGACTTTGGTGTGATCTTCGACAACCAACTGTCCAATAAGATGGTAACCACTGTTCTAGCCTTGAAATTTGTTCTCTACAACATCCATTGGATCACACCTGAACTTATAAGAGGAGCTCCTAGTTCTTGCTACTGTCATCTCCAGGCTAGACCACTGTGAGGCTCATTACAGATCATCCAGAATGTCAAAAGTATCGATACTTTTGCAATACCACAAAAAATACAAATTATATGATCTCCATTAATTATACATTTGATAGTATCAAAAGTACAGTAGTTATAAAAAAAATATTACATTGTAAGGAGTCTGAAATGGAGAAAAGCGCAAATCTCAATACACACAAACGCCTCTCCTTTTTTATTGTGTACCTGCACTTTTAAAGACTTTCTAGAACTCTAAACTTTGAGCCATGGACGCCAGTTCTCTTTTACCCCTCGCAGCTTTGGGATAATAACATATTGTAATATAAACTCAGATAAAATGAGCCTCAATTTGCCTGTCTTAGTGGCCCTGCTGAATGTGATTCCATCAGCTGTGGCAGGGAACATTGTGCCATATTCACTCCTAGAGATGAGATTAGGTCTGCACTGAAATATGTACTCATCCACGCGCAACCTTTCTCAATATGTCACTGCGACATCAGGGAAACTCAAAAACCTTGGAATGTTAAGGGGGTTTGTTGTGAAAGCTTGCTCCGAAAAGCTTTTTCATTACTTTATAGTACTGAGAGAATTCAAAAGGAAGGTGTGGGGTTTTTTTTTCCACATTGAGGTGAACTGCATAAAGACTCAAATGAATCGATCCCCAGAAAAGACTCTGTGATAGTTCCCATTGATCTAGAGAATGGTCGGGCAACGCATTTTGAGCTTCTGCATGAATTGATGAGAGGGAGTTTTTATCTTCCACTTGAAGTAAAACTCATATACACACAGGTACAGACTCCTAAACTAGTTTTCCAACTGTTGGATCAATTTTACCCATTGTAAGTAGGTAAAGGTAACTTCTTAAAATCAAAACGCAAATGCAGAGAATTGTGAAATAATTCCTCAGTACTGCTTTATCACAGTTAGTGTAACAGCACCCTGAAGTGGGCCGAGAGTATCAGTTTAGACTTCATAGTGATTGACTGTGAACTATGGATTGTATGCATATTTATATTATGATCTATCGTAAAGCATCCCCAACATGCATATAATGAGAGTCAATTCCTTGTTCACCTATGCACAAAGCAGCTATAAATCTATACATTTCTTTAGTAAGTACAATCAAGAAGTTTCTAATGGTGGAAACTGAGCTGAACTGAACTGAACTGTCAGAAGTGTATCCTATTGCATTTTTGCTCCTGCTATAACTAGGATGAATAGCCAAATAACTGGGATCTATATTATTTTCAGCTTAGCTCCCTGTAGCAATAATGCAGTGTACAAAATGAAAAAAAATTGTAATTGTTGAGCTTCATAAGTTGTATTGCTACATATAAGAGTCAACATAAAGTTTGGTTCCCAAAGAAATAATTAAATTAACTAAAAGACAGTAGTTAACTGAAGTCCAGGGTTGACGATACAATATAATCTAAATGTTGGGTAATATATATTTTACATAAAGTGTAGAATGGCTTATTATTTACACATAATCAGGGAATATATACAAATATTTGGTATCTATCAGAGATGAATTTGGTTATCTATATTAGTGGGTGCTGTGTTTTCTCATTAAATCAGCAAGTCTGTCTGAATAAGTGTTTTATGATTGATTGTGGAAGCATAACAAAACAACAAAACATTACCAACTGAGATAACAAAATATTATAAAAACATCATGTTCAGGTGCTGTTAGCACTCAGTGGCATTTATGTGATTAGTAGACGTTGAAATTATCATCTCTGCCAACCACCTGAGAGCCGCGTCCTGCCTTAAAGATCTTTCCCATTCAATTTAACGGGATGTTGCCCCCATCCTCCTTTACTATTTGACAGTGCCGTTCCGAGGCAGTGCTTCACTCCTGCTTTCTCATTGGGCAGGACACTCCACAGTCCTAGCTAAAGATGGCTGACCATTACCTCCCACCCAACTCTGCCGCATCACTTGGCTCAGATTTAATTAACTCCAACCAGCCTTACTCCTGGAATTATGGCTGAAGAGGACTGCCCATTGGGGGTTTCTGATCAGAAGGTGGACAGGAATACAAACTAGGACCTCAAGCTGAAGGAAAACAGAATGACAAGCCGGTGATTGTGATGCCACGGCTTGTGAAACACAGTGAAACAGTAAGTTTGTGCTCTGTGCTATGGGCTAAGGCTGTTCCCTCCACACCCAACCCTTTATTCTACTGGTATCCATAACATCCCTCCTCCTAGCTCCCTCTCTGATTTTTCTCTCCTGTGCTTAATTAGGCCCTACAGTTAAACAATGCTCTCAGCTTCCGAGGGTCTTACTTTACCAGCAAGAAAGAGGGAGAGTAGAAAGGGGGAGATTCATATTCAACTCACATAAAACTGTGAGAAAAAACTCTGCTGACACGCCATAATTCACTCCGTGCTCTGTGGCTCCATTTGTGGGTGGAAACCAGCTAACAGACAAACATGCATACACCGGGGCTGCTAATACATATAGTATATTCTATGAGGTTCGACATTGCAGGGTGGTCTGACGCTCTATTTAAAGACATGTAAGAGTGGCATCTCCATTTAAGATGACTCTGTCCATCCGTTCTGGCCTCATTCTTCCTAGATACCAAATGATCCATGAGGACTCCTCCACAACAGTGTCAGCAGCGCTTGACAAATGTGCTAGTCCTGCAAAACGCTTGTACAAGCATAAACATATCTGGACTATTTATCTTCCTGCTGGAAAATTTATCAGAATATGAAAGCATATCAGCCGCATCCATTTTGTTTGGAATCAAATCTGACAATAATAGGCAGACATTGGGCATATGATAGATTGCAAAATGTAGAAGAAAACAGAAAATAGCAATTTCACACTAAAATTATTTCATGTTTAATATCCGGTTGGTTTCCTTCCAGCTATTCACATTTCAGTTGTGAAGAAGCAATTCTGAAGTTTGATGTGCCTTGAAATAACTGTGGTCAGAGATACATCACTGACTCAAACTCAGTAAAAAATATTTTGCCCTATAGATCACCTTTTGTTAGACCTCAAATTTATCAACTGTACCATTCGAACGCATATACTGGTCTTATTTTCTACAGGGGAAATGTATGTATGTCTGACTATTTGTGACTTTTCATTAACCTGCCGCCCTCCCTACACAGTCAGCGAGGGGATACATGCCTGGTTTTTGTGAAGAAACCAAAAAAAGCAGCGAGAACAGTACAAACTGACATATACTAATATCAAAAAATGCCATTCTTGTTGATATAACTGAAAAATTAAATGTGTGATTGATAGGCTTTTCACCGTGATCTCTGCACCTGGAGGAATAGTTCAACACTTATTCACTTTCCTTCCGAGAGTTAACAGTACATGAAGAGATTGATACATCTCTCATATCTGTGCAATGAATATAAAGCTGGAGCCAGTCTGCTTAGCTCAACATAAAGATTGGTAACAGCTCTTTAGATGAACTGGAAACTAGATCTTGTTACCTTTGGAGGGAGCCAAGTTAGCTGTATCCCCCGTTTCAAGTCTTTGTGCTAAGCTGACTGGCTGCTGGCTGTAGCTTTATATTTACTTCTACTTCTACATCTAACTCTTGCCAAGAAATTTAGTATATTACCCAGACACACAGCACCTGTTCAAACATGTCCATTAGTAATTTCGTTGGTTGCCAACAGAAGTCAATAAGTGAAATAATTTTATGTTCAATGTGACAAATGGAGATTTTAGAACATGGACAAATTCATAATTATGCCCTTTTGTGACCTACTAATTTTCTCGATCAATTTTAACACGTACTATTCCCTTGACTTGAGCAAAATGTGCAGGTAGCAATTATTTGACTTGATTAATATGTTTCATTACTTCACAGTTCTGCACATTATGTTTAATCTCACCTTGGCACCAACTGTGGTACCTCCATTGCCCTTAACACAGAGCTGATTTCTGAATGACAAAAGAAACTGGATTCCTAACAGAGTTGTTCCAAAACTTACTGTCACTGTATTGTACTGTACAGAGTCAATGGCACATTTTTCACTCTGCTCTCTATGAGCAGCTTGAAGGCTTGCTGAGCACATTAATCCTCTGGGATGGGGCCCTTTAGAATCATTTATTCACAGTTGGGGGTAAAGCGCTGAGGAGTCAAAGGTCAGTACTTGGCCATTCATATCACCATAACCCTGGGGCTTTTCCATCAGTGTACACTCTCCATCTGGGTGAGACACCACAAAGGTCGAGGCACACATTGTTGGGAGTGGTACATTCTGCAATTTTCTGGTCACTGGTATCTCAAGCAATGCTGTCACAGTGGGGTTAGCATACGCCATCTGGTGCATATTTTCACCCAAAGTTGCAAACAGTAACATGAAGGGACACACTAGCATCCATGGTCATTTATCCAATTTAAGGGTTGTAGGAAAGCTCAATTCAGTCCTTCATGTCACCGTCATAAAAAGATAAAAAACGTTACTATACAGCTGTCATTATATATTAGAGATAACTGTAGTGATGGATACAAAAAACAGAAAAGACAGAACCACACATAAGGAGGTAAATTAAGGATAGGTACATTTAACAATGGCCGTAACAGCATGTGCGTGAGTCACTACAATGAACATCAATAGCCTTCAGCAATAGCAGAATTTCCATAGGCATGCAATCATATTTCCTCTATAGGCCAACTGCTGTTGTACACAATAACTCTGAGGCTAAACTCTCATTGGGTATTCATTGCCAGGAAGCTGCCTATTCATAAACAGGGAAACAATAATGGTATGACACAGTAGCTGAATATTTAAATAGCCTGAAGAACAACTCACATGATTTCACATAATTACTATCCATGGATGTCTCTTCAACACAGGAGAAAATAACTGCTCTTGGCAGAACATGAGGGGGAAATTAAATGTTTAGTTTTTCTGAGTTTAAGACTGGATTTTTACAGACATGAATTAATTTTCTATAACCACAGTTTAATAAATGCACACACTAATATTCTGCATCTTTTCCGGCTATTGTTTGTAAAGTCTGTAAAGTTGGTGGTGTGATATTCTTCAAATTATTTATAGATACAAATAATAATAATAGTAGGTCATGTTGCTAGTTTGTGCCAACCACTGCAAACTGATCCAAAGTCTCATCTCTGTAAAACTCCCGATGGGTACTGATGGAGAGATTGATAGGGAGAAAGAGAGATTGGCACAGTGCTTAGAGGACCTAGTTAGGCTCACTGCCATTCTGTGGTTTCACATGCAAAAAACTTTCCTTGCAAATGGAGATAAACTCCGCTGCACTCCTGTCAAAAGCAACAACATCAGTGGTGCTGCTTTCGGGAATTTCGCCCTCTTTTCACACAGCTCTGTGGTGCATCATCACATTGGCAGTTCTGTCTCCACCCATCTTTTATCTTTGGCAGTGTTTGTGCTTTCATTATAACAACTCATCTTCATGTACTCAGTAATTTGCCATCCGTGGTCGCCTATGGGGCCATAAAGCAGAAACAATGATGCAAATAGACAATGATAAGTATGGCAAGGATTCTATCTTGGTCCACAGGATTGTGCAATGAGGCACATAAAAGGATATGTTTCATCCTTAAAGCAATTCTGACTGAAACTGTGCTTTGAAATGAATGAATGAATGGGTTTAACATCATTCTTATTGAATGCACATGAGCAATTTGTTTAATGCTTTTTCTTTTACAGTTTATTTTATGAATTTTTGCTTTAGCAGAGTAACAAAATAAGAAAATCAAAAAGAGGCAATTTACATTTGACAAGTTTAATTTAACCTGAGATTCACTAAACCCATTTGGACACCTGCTAAAGACCTCAGATGTGGCTAAAGGCCTTTGCACATCAAGTTTGTATTTTTCATATGTGTCTTTTCAATCCGTGATCCGATTAAAGTCTGTTGCGTTTTTATTACTTTATTTGTTGCGTTTTATAATTCTATTCTTCGCGAAATTCACAATACGAGACAAAGCTGTCACACAATAAGGATGATTTTGTGGTTCTCTCGCTTGAAAGTTGAAAAGAAAAAGTAATTGGGTCCAAGGTGTCAAGAACAAGGAGTGTCCCCTGCTGATAAAGGAGCCGTCTGCTCGCTGCTGTCACTCTGTCTCTCACTACATCTCTCTTTTTTCCTTCTTTGCTCCTCTCCACTGGAGGTTCCTCCACAGGCTGTCGCCACTCTCTGCCCGCATCTTGCATTTGGCACTGCGGATACAAGAGGCTGAGCTGTCCCCCCGGTCTCTGTCTGTGTGCTGTCGCTCTCCCTTCTGTCTGTGTGCTTTTTTCATCTGACTGCTGTGAAAGAACGTAAAGAAACAAACCTCTTCCGAAAACTTGAATGACTGACAATAGTTTGGGAGTCAGTGTGTCAACATGACTGACACAACATGAGATCGTATTTATTTTAAAACGTGGGAAAATTTTGGACGGAAAAAAAATGAACTTGGTGTGCAATGGGCTTAAAGTGTGGATTGTAGTAGGGTTTGGCGATATGTTAAAATTTTCCAACTAGCCACAGTCAGACCAACAACTGGCGATTTCTGATATATTCGTTCAGGTGTGTGCGCCAGCCCTTAATTCACAGTTAGTGAAAATGCTCTGGCTCTATGCATTGTTTTTCCTCGCTGTCTTTTTCTGCTGTTGCTGGCCTCTTTGTGCTACTGGGTTAGCTCGCCGAAGGAGTCTGTCGCTGAGCAGTGGCTCTCACTTGTTCTTCGGAGGCAGACCATTAAACAACCGGCGGCCAATTGCAGATAGACGATATTCGTCCAATCTCCCAACCCTAGAATGGGGTCAGTCACAGACGCTTTTCCCACATATATCACCAAGCTGGTGGCTGATTGAAACCGAGATGCAAGTTACTCTCGGAGAGGCTGCATGGTAAAAAGGACTCAGTGCTTTAATACTCAGTCCTTTTACCAAACATCAGGGCCAAAGACATATGAACTAGCAAAGTATTTTTATCACTTCATTTGAAACAGATATAGTGAGAGCGGGGGAATAAACTACAGGCCAGTTGAAAGGTTCTTTAGTCAATGTGTGATGTTATATAAAATGAAATGAAACTATTTGCCCGTGTAGAAAGAAAAGTTAATTTCTAGTACTTAAAAGTGACTGTACAGTGATTGTGATTTTTAAGTGCCATGATGAGCCCTATATTCCCAACGTGTGACACAGAGATACAAAATAAAAAGGTCTCTCTAGAGGTGTGACGCACTTTTATTGAGCCCTCAAGTTTCCAACTAATGCTTATGGAACACTCCATCACATCCTCGTAGAGGTCAGGCCTCTGGAGAATGCAGACTTTCTCTGAAAAGTTTTTTTCCAGGTGTAAATGCAGCCACATATCTGTCATTGCATTACACCTCAGGCAACATCCCCACTCTCTCTCCCTCTGAGTGCAGTAGAAACCTTAAGTGCCAGAGGACTATTTGGAAACCTTAAAAGCACCCATGCCTGCCTTTGTCTCTGTGTCACTTGCTTCCCCCCTTTTATATAATCATAGAACCTTCATTCCTCTGCTCAAAGGGAAAACAAAGCAAACAGAAAAACAGGAATTGTTTTAACTCAATCTGAATTGCTGCCACAAACGCTTCAGTTGGGTATGAGCCTTTCGGTATCATAAAGAATCAAAGGCTGATATTTCTAACACAGTTATTACCGCAGTGCAAGTGAGAGGTGGGTGTGGGTAAGTAAAGATGAATGTACTCATTCAGCACTCCACCCCACCATTCAATTCAGTGGAAGTCCTCATATGTGTAGCTGCTCTTGAAGGGTATGTTTGTCTGAGTTCTGAGGCTACGCGCTGAAGGAACAGGCAGCCAGCAGACAATCACAGAGGAGCTCAGTGCGTCCATTAATGCTGTCAGTTAGCAAGGGCCTTGATTAATTGCACACTGCATAGTGCAAATTAAGGCAGGTCTCAAGCCCCGCCTCCCCCAATAATTAGGTAAGAATAGATTGCCAGAGAAAGGAGGGTGAATACTGGGTACTGGGAGTGACTCAGACGGTCTTACATGTAATAAAAGGCCTCACACTGTGTTAGCATGGAAAATAATTGTGTGTATGTGTGTATATGTGTTGAGGAGCATATTTGCATGCATGACTGTGGCTTGTGTGAATGACTGAGGAAGTAATGATGGTGCTGATGGTGCATACATTTATGTCTACCCTCTATGGCTCTTGCTTGTAAGTTTGTATGTGGATGGAATGTGTATGACTTACTGCGGTAGACTGATTGCTGGTGCATGTATGTGTGTTTTGCTACAGTATGCATGAAAAGAGCTATGCAAACATAGCAGTACATCACAGGTGACAGTTTTCCCAAGCACCCCTGCAGCCAACACTGCCTTGTGCTGGGTCTTAACCAGCTGCCTTTCTGTGTAAAATCACCGAGCTGCGCTTAGACCTGTCTTTTCAGTGTGAATGTTATCATTTGATCATGCGGGGATGCATTAAGTGACAGGTCTAACTGCTGCCGGAGATTTTAAACCCAGTGAGGCAAACCACATCCTGAATTCCACGAACACTGGGCTCTGGGGAAAGGTGAACACAATTTAAGCACAATCTAGACATTCGTGTTGTTGCGTCAGCAAAGCCATACCCCTTGGTCAGTCCAAACACTCTGCAACAAATCCCCAATGGTGACACAATCCCACCAGCTATGGCCTTGATCTCAGACCCACCCTCTCGTATCTCATTTCAGTGTTACTAAAAAACTGTGGTTCTTTCAACTCATCCACTGGCGGGGTTCACAATAATTATTTATGCCTAAAACCTTTTGAAGATATGATCGCTTACCCTAACACATTTACCCACACATTTCTGCCTCATTCTCAGTCCTGTCTTTTCAAGGATAAAGCATATCATTATGGAACTAATTTGTTTCAATTTCAATCAGTACTGTATATACACTCAGTGGCCACTTTATATACCTGTATAGTCTAATGCAATCTGATACAACTGTTCTGCCATAAAGCCTACTTTTATGATACCTAAAATGATCTGTTTTTATAAACACTCTCATATAGGTGTTGTACTGTGTTGTGTTGTGTTGGACTGCATTATATTTGTTATATTTATTATATATTAATTTATACTTATATTCTTCTATATATACACTTGCATGACGCATCTGCTCTTCCTTCCTTCCTTTCCTTCTGTGTGAATCTGCTTGCGTGTTTTGACTAACTGTAAACGTGCGGCTCTATAATTGGGTAACCAAACAGAAGTAGCTATAAAAAAAATTTGCAGCATGATGGAAAACAAGGTTGAGTACTGTACAGATGTATACAGCATCCAGCACACATTGATATAAGTATGTTGGGACGGCTGCGGTAAACAGACAACATTGCTGAAGGCCTACAGTGTGAGGGCTGGTCAGTGGCCTTTACATATTGTTCAACAGTGAAATGGCCCCCGGGAAGATGAGTTATTTTATGTGTTGATCCTGCAGGGAAGGACACTGGGCCCCCGTCGGTATGGGCTTAATTTTCTTACAGGCAGGCCAAACTTTAACAATAGGTGGGATTTGTCAGTGTGTTAAAGCAATAAAAAGACAAACCACCAGCAAATATGTTCATAAAAAGAAAATAGTGTGGAACAAGGGCCAAGGTGCTGTTTAAGCTCACTATATTGTTTATGAGCAGGGTTTGTATCTCAGAAGAGCAGCAGTAATCATTATGATCAAATAAACACCCTCAAACTCTCATTTACTTTTACTTCCTTGTTCATCATTTTCTACCTGCCCACATGTCTTCAGTGACTTGTAATCTCAAACAATAAAGAAACAGCGGTTATATTTTGTAACTCTAGTTCTATGAAAATGAATATAGCTTAAAACTTGTGGGGTGGTCAAAGGCCATGGTGACGTTAATCCACATACACCAAGCTACTAATGGAGCATCAGGGGGTTTTGGTGATATTATGTTATTAGAACCGTTTATACAGGTTTCAGAAGATATTGGAGGGCAGGAAAGCTCACTTGACCTGATTTGACCAACACCGGCAAGTCCTACCTCACTAATAGCTGGGGTGGGATCATGGAGGCAGAAGACTATTCTGTAGACAGATGACAAAGTTATTATCATTGCCCAGCAGCTAGTCTTAGGTTCAGTGGTTGTTGAGATACAGGGTCAAAGAGGCAAGGGGCAGAGCTTGGACCTGCCATCACCACTGTCCCTCTTTCATGAGAGATTCCATAGAGGAAATTCTTTGAAAGTACTCTGGCCTGACATGGCCCAGTGGTGATCAGACAGGGGGCAAATCCGACAGAGTCCTGGGACAAAGGCACTCAATGCTCTAATAGTCTGTTTGGATGAAGTGCTCAGGAAAAGTAGATAGGGTCAGCGACACCCTTTTATAGTAGCAATTCACTACAGTGTGCCCATGCAACTTTTTAATGTGAAAAGATACAAGAAGGATGGGTCTAGCCATGCTGCATTAACGGGTCAAGGCGCGCTAATTTTACCTTAACTTGACTTTCTCACTGTAAAGACACTTTAAACTCAACATCAAATATGCTGGGTCTGAATGGCATATATTCTTTTGATGCACTCACTTTTAAAGTCTGAAACATACTTCTCTTTGCTACACATAGGTGAACTTGTAAGGGACGTTAAGAGATGTTCCCTTTAAACACGGATTTTGGACATACTGCTTCAGAGTATAGGATAAGCCAATCAGCATATGTCAAGCATGCTCAGGCCTGCACAACTTTTTGAGATGTGGGAGGTGTGCATGCTGGCTTGTCTGTCTGCCTTATTACATAGGTTCTCTGAGATGTTTAAGTGTATCTTCACAGAATAAGTATAATTCCAGCTCACGTTTGGAATAGAAGTTAACAGAAAATCAACAAAATCAATGGAAAGCACTAAAGACAAAAGGACTATTTTAACATCCTATCCTATTCAAGATTGTGTTTCTGTTTTTATTAGATCATAGATAAGTGCAATTAAATTTATAAGGTACAATATTTACATCACACGTCAGTTAATCAATGTGTATGTGTAATTAGTAATAATCAAAATAAGAGACTATTTTGAAAAAAAACTTTCCAAAAAAATATGACTCCGGTTAAATGATATGTGTTGGTAATATAGTGTTTGGTATGTATATGGATTGTATTTAAACAGTAAAATTGACATCTTAAAAATATGGACGATTGCCCCGCAGCAAGGACAAGAAAAAGGGAGACTGTGCAACACAGCTGAAGAGAATATTTTGCAGTAAAAGAGGCCTGGGTTTGTATAAAATATTCAGTACAGTGACAACCCTTAAAAAACATACAGGTAAGAGTCAGACCTGCCACACACGTTATGGGTTATTGAATTGGGGCTGTCTGTGTCACTCTCCCATGTCTCTTTCACTTTCTCATAAAATAACAAGCTATTTTCTACGCAGCCAGAGCATAAACATCGTCAACCGATCTCACCATGTGTCTTTCAAATACTGATCAAATGGATTTTGAGATGTGGATTCCCTAGGAAGTGTTCAGTGTTTTTTGTTATCCAATTTAAGCAGTGGATGTAATACACCTCAGTATAAAATTGGAATTATCAATGTGACCAGGGGAAAAAAAAGGAAGCTCATATTGTGTTATAGATACACTGTTTGAAGGTGAGTCGGCTGAAAGTGATATAGTGTGACAAAACAAATACAGAAGATATGCCACAAGGGAGCACTATAATAAAAGAACTGCTGAGGAGAGAGGGAGAATATGGTTTAGGCTTGAGCATACTACAATAAGACGGTTGTGGGTGTGAGTGTGTTTCGTGCTTGCATGGGTGGGTCGAGGGTGTGCACTTGCGTGTGTTGTGTGCTGTTTACAGGGCCTGAGCCAATGAAGATGCAGCTTGAATTCTTGTTACTCGATCAAAGTCCCGGGAGTAATCTCTCATAAGAACAGAGCACGGACAGGCAGGAGGATGCCCATTTCATTCTGAAGTGTATTAAATCCGGACACTCACAAACCAGTATACTCTAGCGTGGCAATGTAATTTTGGAGGGGAGGTGGATACAACAAGCAAAGAAGAATAAGGAAAAAAAAGTATTCATAAGGCTCGTGTTGCCACTAAACCAAGATTGGATGAAGAATAAAGGATGGCAACACGCCCCAGTGACTGGCCAGTGGAGGAACTCCCCTGTGTCCGAGCAGATATGTCTCTCCTTCTCATCATGGCGGGGCAATTTTGTCCCGGTTATAGCTCCTCCATCTTCTCCCAAGCTACTCCTTATTTCAGCATTTCAATTTCCTCCCTCGTGCAATCGCTGAGTGCTAACCTACTTCAGACTTTCTTTCAGACAAGAATGAGGCAAAAAGACGAGAGACAGCAGAGACAAGGAACTGCTGGGCTGCTCGGTCCAGTCCTGCTTCCGGTCTCCCCAAGGTGTGGGAATGCAGATTCAAAGAGAAAAATATGCCCGAAGATGATGCTGTGGTTAAGATCCCTACCCATGAACCACAGACATGGGTATGTTTGCAAAAGCCTGCCTACTGAGAGAACTTCATCTCCTGTGTCTCACTATTTTAAGGCACTCTCAGTTAAATCTAAATCGAAAAAAATAGTAAACAGTTCTGTCAGTAGCTGGACAACTCTATATTTAATAGAAACAACCATTATCTACATATTGAACATGTGAGAGTGAGGTATCTTGCTAAAAGGCACCTATCTGCTACAATGCTACCACAATGATACAAATGCTCAGAAGTTCTGAATTAATTATCAATCCCCCACAAACACACACACGTATCATCAAAATCAATTTTAACCAATCTGCTGTCAGTGTAATTGAACTTGTTGTCGTCTTTATGTCATGTCTTCAGATACCAGTCGCGGAGGAATTATCCCTGATGTAGAGACAGTAAGCATCCTGAAGACCCAGAGCACGAGGAACCTTTTCCTCTCTTTGTCTTTTACCCTTGCACATTAATCATTTTCATTTTCATTCATCTCCCTTTCCACAATATGCATGTCACTGTCACTATAATCCCTGCCTTTCCACCTTTCTTGGTTTCATCTTTCATAGTTCACATTTCTGCACCTCCTTCAACACTATCTTTGCGTCATTCTCTCTCTATTTCCATTTTTTCTCTGACTGTTTGCAATGCATCATATCTTTACCCCTTCACCCCATCTCTTTCACCCACCCAATGCCTTTTCCACTTCAACACCCAGGAAAATCTCTTTTTTCCCTGTTGCCCAATGGCAATGAAACATTTATCCACATCTGAGTCGTCTCCCCCCTGAGGTCCCCCTGAAATTGTCCTTCAAAGGCTTCCGCACAAGCTCTTTGCACTGCCTTATGTGTCCCCTAAATGACAACAAGTCAGAATGCAGGCAAATTTAAAAACAAAGATACAATCTAAATCTAATTTGAGTGGCTAATACCAGTGAGGACTGAACCCCTAGCTGTTTATGCTATTATCCACATATTAAGATGCGAAGGCCCAAACTGTATAAAATGTTAACAAATCCTTCTGAACTGGCGGAACATTCTGTGAACTTGTAGGGGACTATTAGGAGTTTAAAAGCATACATCAGGGCTATATGTCTTCATTAAAGTTGCCAAACATTAAAGACACTGAATCCAGTGAATCACTGTTAACACAACCACTTGTAGAACGTCATTCAACTGCAGGTATCCGACTGTAGTTAGAAATAAAATCTGACCATTACATGAGGAATATAGACACACTGAGCAACTGACAACAAATGGAGAGTCCCTATGCTAATCATAATCTCATTAAAAAAAGACATAGTCTACATGGCTGTGTGTGCACTCTTGTTTTGTTGTGCATAGAGGAATAGAGTGCAGGGTGTCAGCCAGCATCTTGAATTGTGGACTGAACTCCCCTGGGATTCAACCTGTAGCCTCCATCACTTCATAAGTGTGATGCATGAGACGGGAGGAAGTAAGATGGAGGCCACTTCTCTGCATTCACAAAACCATTTGGGACCATGAATGTCCTCATACCTGCTGCCACAGCCTCCAAGTGGTGCCCGAAGTGATGTGAAGGTATTCTCCCCCTTTCTGAAAGTGGGACATTGCTTTTCCCCAGAGAATGTAAGCTCCCAGCAAGTGCCTGCTTCTTTTCCTGAGCTGTAGTGTCTCTCAAAGTCTGCCCGACATTTAAAGGATTTGGGCCTTCGACTATCAAAGGGTGGCATAGCTGGGACTGTGGGAGAGCCGTAGCTTCAGCCCTGAGTTTGATCTAGCCTGGGGCACTACGGGTCAGCCTCCCAGATTAGGCTTGCTTTGGGGAGACATTGCTTCAGATAAACCCAAAGAAATTCAGGTATAGCAAATAAGTCCTTCTAGCAGTTTCTTGGCCTAGATAGACAACTATAGGGCAAGGGTCTGAATTCATTACCCGCTAACAGATGCTTCCTGCTAGTATTATGCTCACTGTGGGTGTAAGCACCAATGCCAAAATTGTAAACTTGATCTCCTTCCCTCATTTCTGTCTTAAGCTTATTTTCACAATTTGAAAATAAACGCAGTGTTTGTAGAATACAAACAGTTTTCAACTCCTTTTCTTTTATTGAGCAAGTACATTACGTGCAATGCATTTCTAGAGAATATTTATTACGAGCAATGCATAAATGTAGAAAAAATATTCCTGTGTTGCCTTGATCAACCAAAAGGCATGGATATGAGAGGAAACTGCAGATAAAATGCTAAAAAAAATGAACCAGGTGAAAGAAAAAACATAACAGTATTGCCATCTATCCTTGAAAAGCCTGGTCTCAACCCCGGCTTAGAGAACAACATGAGAACAACTCCAACATCCACTTTTTTCTCTAGAAAACAGTGGAACATGCTGTAGCCTCCCCAGATCAAAACCGCATGGAATCCTAATGACCTCTCTGAGCCGTACTAGTCTGAATCCCACTGAAACTACACCACAGCACTCGTCTAAGTTACAAGTGAGTAAATCCTCAACTCAGACTCCTCACTGGCCTCATCCTGCAGGAACCCAGGATCTTTCCACATCATCTAACAGATTCATATGATACTAAACTGAGTGTTGGATTTTCCATGCAAACTAACATAAACTTCACTTCTGTCATTTATCTTATATGGGTTCAAGCATGCCAAGATAGTAAAATTACTATTACTGCCAATAAAACAAACATAAAACAGTCAATCAAACCTGAATCGGTGCCTTCTTTTAACGCACATCCCAGTGAACTGTTTAGTTATTAATTAACCTCATACCAAAAAAACATAATGGTGTATCAGAGTTGTTAGGGATCTAAACGTTGATTGTTGCTGCACTGGGAACAAATACAGCAGTCTCCATGGCAACAGAAGACCGAGTTGTTGTTTCTATCCTGCCAAACAGCGGTGAGCCGTGAGAAGAAGCACGGAGGATGAAGTTCTTTCATTAATGTTTAACTAAGATGCCATTGACATTTAAGACACAGTCCACGCCCATGATTACATACTGCTGTTGTAGAGGAAAATATGGCTTAATGACTGTCATCTTTTAACACACAGTATAAGAAACGCATGCAGGAATATAATGGAAAGGATCTCTCAATTTCTATACATTCAAAACAAATGAAAATATAAATTTCTCATTGAATTTCTCTTTCATTCGTTTATACATTATGCAATAGGAATCATCTATATTTTGATCTTTGACTGACTAACAACCCTTACCAAAAGGTTTTTCAATAGAAAGATATCTCAAGGAGTAAAGGTGTCTTAGAGTTTTCCTCTCAGTTTTTTTGTGGTGTGCAGAGCTGCTTCCTCTTTGCCGAGAGCAATTAGGATGAAATGGAGTGGATGAATACATAGGTACACACAGCAGCATAAATGATAAGAAAACAAAACACAAAAAACTTACCTACATCAAGGGTAGCAGAGCAGAGAAAAAAGGAGAGATAATCATTTTAAGGCCCTTAGGAAATAATAAAAACACAAGTATATATTAGCGTTACTTTTACTCAACAAAGTGTGAAGTATTTGTACTTGCTAATTTATGCTATATGCTACATCGTTGCGGCATCACAGAATGAACAAAGAATGACCACAGATGTATCCATCATATCTTTATGAATCAACACATGCAATAGTACAATAAACAAGTAAAATGTGTATCAGGTTTCTGTTAGTGGTGCCACTTTAAGCACTGCTCACAGATGAAGTTCTGGTTAAACGTTAATTAACCATTCTTATGGGAGTTGAGTCCTAATTGGATGTTGTTGATGATCGATCAAACCCATTTGAAGATAGACACATAGATAATATCTCAAGGGATAGATTCTATAACACATTTTCAAGATAAACACCACAACAAAATAAGATTTTTGTCCTCAAATAGGTAATTTAATTATTTACAGGCTTCCTACTATGTGACAGTGGTAGATCAGTAGTTCTGTCCTCAAAAAGCTTTGGCCAGCAGGGAGCATATACATCATGTGGATTTACTCTCAACCAATAAAAATATAGATGCTGGGGATCACATTTTATGGTGTGATAGGATCCCTGTCCCAGTCAGCCCAGCCGGCAACCAACGTTGAGAGAGGAAAGTGAGTGGATAGGGTGAAAAATGACATCCGCATACCTGTTCTCTCCCATACATCATTCAGAGGGCAGTTTTTCGATGGAGTGTGAAAAGAGGGAATGGAGACATTGGGTGAAGGCGGTGTGAAGGTGTGTATGTGGGTTGGTGGATTGGTAGTGTTCTGCACTATGCCTCTTGTGAGCTTCCGGGACCTTGCACAAGCCTCTGTGCTGATATCCATTCTTCCGGGATGAGACTTGATTACTATTCATTATTGGTAGTATTGACTTTTCTTAGCTACTCTTCCTAGAACTCAGGCGGCACGGCACAGAACATTACCTTCAAAGGTCATAAAGATAAGGCTGAGTAATTATTTTGTGCGTCTATGGGTGATAAGCACCTTGCATGTGACTCAAGAAGCAAATTCAATCAAACCAATCATAGGCAATAATAAAACAATAACAACAATTAATCAGCAGAGTTATTTTGTATACATATGATGTGGCAGCAATCGTTAATTGTGTACAGACCCTGCATCTTAATAAGGATGGAACAGTACCGAGGCTAACTGAATAAACATCCACATAACAAACAAAATAGTTTAGTGAAAAATCAACAGTCCCTCGGTGCTACTTGGTGCTTTATCTACCCCATTCACCTCACAATGCCCTGGGATATTTGCACATTTTTCGCGTTTAAATAAAATTATTTATTTGAAACTACATCACACCCCTAAGACTATTATGATCATTCTTAAATCTATTTTCTTTCTAAATGAGTTAATGCTTTTATTTCAGTTCGATATCAAATCATTTCCCCTGATGTGGTTGACTCTACAGGTCTTATCCATTAAAAAAGGCAATAAAACACAGCATGCTACTCAGAGAGGCAGTACACAATTCATTATTGTACTATGAGGAAAACAATAATAATACAATGATAGCAAGTGATTTGCCCTCTTTTCCACTTGTGCAACAGCTTTGCCAAAAACTAAAATATACAGTACATGTTGTTGAGAGTCAGATTGATTTAACTTGGATTTACTATGTGATCAGAGAACAAGAGTAGGCTGCAGTGATTTCCAGCCATACAGCACTAGCTCAACGGAGGAATCGCCATCCATAAAAAGCCTCCTGTGGTCTGAGACAGAACACGACAGAGCGTTAATTACCCAGGCAACACTGGAGAACAAGGTAAAAGGCGTGTTAATGAAATACTAATAAGGTTCCAATTTGAGTCCTTCGGCTTTGCCATCCTCTAAAGTGATCTCAAGGACTCAAGTTCCTTCCGTAGCTAGTCTCTATTATTGCTAATTACCATCGCTCACATGACAGAAGGCAGTTTAGAAACCATTATTTCTGGGGGATGAATCCTTTGTGTGTTGTCCTTTGATGGAGGACACCCAGGCCGGTTTACTGGATGTCAGAATTGAGGGACAGAGAGAAATGCTAAAACCCCTAAAACTCCTACAGAGAGAATGAGTTTTTTGTCTGCCAGACATTTTGCCTCGTCCATTCTGTCATTTAACAGTTGAGGAACAACATACTTTGGGTTCTCAAAAGGGATAATGTTTATGGTAGTCTTAGTATTGTTCTAATTTAGCTACTTTGAACAGCTGCAGTATTTAGTTATAAAGTTTAGTCAAGTGTCCATTTTTCCTTGCAACTAAAGAAAATACTCAATTTGAGTCAGTGTTGTTCAGTCTTCAGAGTTGTCTAGTAAGTGTAAATCTGAGGTTAGGATCTTCAAGGAAGGTAATGGAATTTCCACTATGGGCATCCTGCAGGACCAAACAGCCATTTCACAAGACTGTGCGCTGCACTGAACCCCAAACTGATAACATAAGTCAAAAGGAAACTCTTCAAGTGTTGGCGAGCAGCAAGTAGAGGGAAAGCAGACAGGGATGGGAGATATTCTCAAAGACATTTGAAGATACAGCAATTTCTCTGAGGCAATCATTTGATGCTCTCATTGCATGATGGCTGAGTGTCACTACTTTTGCGCTCCCATCACTCAAGTGCATCCAGCACTCCAAGAAATTGATTGTTGGAGGATAGGGCTGGAACAGTGCACACATACAAAAGTACACATCTAGCCTGGAATAAAACTGTTTCTTTCAGTACTCGAAGCAGCTCATGTAACTCTGCCTGAAAATCGATTTCTTGTTGATGGATTTAGCATTAGCTCAGCAATGAAAATACAGTCAGTCTACTTTATATTATCACCACTTGATAAAGTTGGAATAATTTCCAGTGACCAAATGTCACATTAAACCAAGAAACGCAGACAAAGGAAGAAACAGTTGAAAGTATATACCAAAATCTTTTGGCAATAATTTGGCAAGTCATATATACATTGTTTTGTTTGACTAAAGTCCTACATCTAAAATGAAAAAAATATATCTTATTTCTTTAGACAGATTCAAAGATTAAGATATTAATCTTTATGTATATAAAGATTCTGTATATATGGCAAACCCTTAAAAGCTATCTGCTATTACACAGGGGCTCTGTGGACGTCTTGACGAGTACAACTCTCTTATATCAGGTATAGAAACAGATTAGTTCAGCAGATTATTTTCCTCTTTGGAGCAGGTCCGCTATCATTATTGCATATTATTTCCATGATCTCAAATGAAATATTCAAAGCATCGCCTTGTATTGAAATGACTGAAGGTCAGTGGAGGTTTAGTATTATTGAAAATCTGACAATTATTACTATAGTTCTATCATACAATTGCTTTACATAGATTAATTCCTCAAAGCATCATGAAAAGGGTATTAGTATTCAGACCCAAACAGCAAATCCAGAACTCGTTCTAAAAATTGCTGAAGGTCACGATCAATGCCGGCATGTCACAATATTAGAATATTCTACTGATCTTCTGTCAAAGACAAAGGACTAAATCCTGAGACTTGTGTGAGAGCCTTTCTACAATGCAGTGTATGGTCTGTTTTGTGAGCCTGTGTTGTTCGTTAGCATTGCATGTGTTTCTTCTTCAGAAGCTCAGTGTCTCCATATGATTGCATCTGAAGTGCTAGGCTGCTGGGTCATTTTGTCTCCATGCTACTTTTAGAAGTCTAATAAAATCTGATGATTCGGTCTTATGGGAAAGTTTAAAAGCAGTCATGAGAGGACATATTATTTCATATAAATCATGGAAGAGTATAAAGCAGGATACAGCTTTGCAAGACATGGAGTCTGACATACGCCGGCTAGAACAGTCTTACCAGTCTACTCCAACAACAGGCACCTTGGGTGAGATCACCAAGTTGAAGTGTGAGTACAACACCATACTTTCTAAACGTGTGTGTTCTCAAATGATGAGTTCAAGACAGAGACTGTTTGAGTTAGACGATAAGCCACATAGGTTGCCGGCAAGGCAACTGAGACATTCTCAGGCATCACAGGCCATACTCCAAATAAAGAACAAAAGAGGACAGACTGTTACAGATCAGCAGGGAATAAATAAATGTTTTGAGGATTTTTATCGCAATCTATATAGCTCAAACAATACTACTAGTAATGATGAAATTAAAGAGTTCGTGGAAATGTGTGATCTACCCAAACTTGATCATGATGCTGCAGCAGAGTTAGATGCTGAGATCACTCTAGATAAAGTTAAAGCAGCAATAGTCCGGTTCCCAAATAATAAGGCTCCCGGGCCTGACAGGTTTGGGGCAGAATTTTATAAGGCATACAGCTCACTGCTGGCACCTTTAATCCTGCGTATGTTTAATCGCTCTAGGGAAGTGGGCTCCTTAACTAACTCACTATATCAGGCAATATTGCTCTACTGCTGAAAAAGGACCGGGACCCCACGAATGTCTCCTCATATAGACCTGTGTCTCTTCTCCCGTTGGAATCTAAACTATTAAGCAAAATTCTAGCTAACCGTCTCAATAGTCATATTTCCAGAATCATTCACCCAGATCAGACAGGGTTTATCCCTAATCGACATATATACTTTAACATGAGAAGACTATTTAACATATTATATAGTCCTCTTTGTGATAGGGAAGATACGGTTATAATATCCCTCGATGCCGAAGGCTTTAGACCAGGTAGAATGGCCATATATGCTGTCTGTATTGGCAAGATTTGGATTTGGCAATTCTTTCATTAAATGCATCAAGATTTTATATAAGGAACCCATGGCCTCTGTAGTCACAAACCTAAATAAATCTGGTCCTTTTCGGCTATATAGAGGGACACGCCAAGGAGATCCTCTGTCTCAATTTATCTTTGCTCTTGCTCTGGAACCTTTAGCCTCCTATATACGCTCTAGCCCCGAAATACACCCTACAACACATCTAGGAATTCAACATAAGCTCTCCGCCTACGCTGATGACGTTATATTATTTATTTCAGACCCCAAAGCCTCTATATCTACACTGCTGCAGCTAATAAATAAATTTGGCTCATTTTCAGGATACAAGATAAATTGGGGGGAAAGTGAACTAATGACATTGTCAAATTTAGTAGATATGACATTCCTCAAGACAACTCCATTTAGAATTGTATCAGATAAGTTCACAAGTCTGGGTATTATAGTCACAAGGAAGTTGAGTCAGCTACTACGACCTAACTGGGATGAGAAAATTGATCAGTTGAAGAGGAATATACAGTTCTGGAACACCTTACCTATGTCAATGGTAGGGTGTATTAATGCTATCAAAATGGTGGTCTTGCCTAGGTTCCTTTATATATTTCAATCAATCCCAGTATGCATCCCTCAAAATCACTTCAGACAGCTGGATTCAATTGTATCATCTTTTATTTGGTCTGGCAAAATACCTAGGACCTCGAAGAAACATCTTATTAAAAGTCGGTCCGAGGGAGGTCTTGGCCTGCCTCAATTTAAATCCTGTTACTTGGCTGCACATTTAAATATTTTTCCGTTTTGGTTGGGGTGTTTACCAGGCAATAACCTGGAGGAGATGCCTGCGTGGTTACAAACTGAACACCTATCCTGTCAACACACCTCTCAACCAGCACTCACTAATAGCCCAGTAAAGATTAAAAAGCACTTGTATAATGATAATCCGATAATTTATAACTCTTTAAAGATATGGAAGCAGGTAACAACAACTCTGAAAACACCCAAAGTTTATTTGGATTCTCCTATTTGCTGTAACCATGCATTTAAACGTGCACTGGATGATTGAGTTTTCTCAAACTGGAGAGAGAAGGGAATTATCACTTTGAGAAATGTTTATATTGAGGGTCATTTGGCCTCCTTTCAGCAGTTACAGGGGGCATTCCAGCTTCCAGCTTCCCATTTTTCTCGTTTCCTACAGTTGAGACACTTTGTGAGAACTCATGTTCCATAATATGAACGTAAACCTCAGCATGTAGCATTAGATAGTTTTTTTCAAATCAAACCATATACGAGAGGGGCTATATCTAAACTCTATGGAATCCCAGAGTCAGACCCATTTAAAGAGGCTTGGGGGAGAGAATTGGATAGGGAAATCTCAGATGAGATGTGGGAGAATTGTATTAAGAACATCCATAATAGCTCAATCAATGCAAGACATAATTTGATACAATTCAAGGTAGTACATAGATTACTATTCTCCCTCCAGATTGCAGAAAATATTTCCGGATGTGTCATCCCAATGTATTCGAAGTGAAGAAGGAACACTATCCCACTTATTCTTGTCTTGTCATAAGCTACAATCATTCTGGGGCTCCTTGAGTTTTTCACTAAGGCCTTCAATCATCCATGTAACCCAGACCCATTCACCGTATTGTACGGGGTGGCCAATCCAGATAGTGTGAAGAGTAGTTGTGAAGCCAGGGCTATTTCCCTTTCAACAATGTTAGCCAGAAAGCTAATTTTACAATCTTGGAAACCTGAAAGGTCTTCTACATTTGAAATGTGGTTGAGAGAGCTGGGAAATGTACTACACTTGGAGAAAATCAGGTACATTATGTCTGCTAAAGAGTAATTTATTTTTTTAAATCTGGCAACCTTTTCTTGATTTAATGTCTAAAAACTAAACTTGTGCTATTCTGTCGCTGTGCCATTATCTTTGTCCTAGGCCCTGTTTGTCGCATGTCAAAAACCCCTGTCAATTAAACCTGTACTGTTTTGTGTAGCGCCACCAACTATTGTTAATATGTATCTACTTCTTTGTTACGAAAACAATAAAAATAAATACACAAAAAGAGGTCTAATAAAATCTTTCTCTCTTTTTTTTGGCAAACACAAATATTTTTCTTCGTACCCCTTTGTCCTGGACTTATGATGAGCTATGTAATGATTTAGAAGACGCTAAAAGGCTTTCAGTAAACGACGCCCAGTAAACCTATCCGTCTCTTTTTTCTTTCTTCCTCTACATCTGGCTGAAAGTACAACTCATAGGCAGTCACTAAGACTGTGCATGCACAGCAGTGGTCGATAATAACTATGATGATAATGGGATTCTGGCCAATATCACATTACCCACAGCTGATGGCACAAAATGTGATTATCATTTGCCTTTTTTTGTATGGCAAATGATAACACTGCCAGTACAGCTGTCTGTGTTATCATTAGTAATGTGGAGCGCTAAGCATCATGTTGGATGGCTTCATCATCCTTCTGTATTTTGGAAAGTTAGAAAAAAATCTGGCACATTTACTTAGTCATGCTCATGGTGGTATTTGGGTGGATTTTTTTCATTGTGGACAGCTTGTGCTAGATATCAAATGGTTCCATATAGCCATGTGTAGTTTTGTACACTTGGGATTAGTTATTTATGGGTTTGACTGCAGCTCACCTTCATATCATCCAGCAAATTAATGACTTGTTCCACTAGTTGATGGTCTTTCCTGCTTAATTAGACTGATTAAATATTCAGCTCTAATTGATAGGATAATTAGACATGAACCCCTAAGTTTTAAGTACTGAGGGAACATAACTGACATTGGTCAATAGTTAGGAACTACACATTTTAAAAGTCAATTGTAAAATTCATCCTATGAATGTTCCTAAACATACAGGGCCCACAAAGAACTGCAGCTTTAGAAACTTATCTAATAGCACAAATACTAAGAAAGATAGATATATCATATAACAGTTGATTTATGTCATATCTGAAAAGTGTTGTGACCTTTTCATTAACCTTATTAGTTGGGATAAACTGAGAACTTCTTTAGATCTTTTTATCCTTTCCAATTAAATGTAACATGAAATGAAAACTATTAATTTGGAGGAAATGCTGAAACTGGTTCTGGAATTATGTGATATGTTAAACTACTTCTGTAACTGTGATTTCACACAGTCATATAGTACTTTTTCATTGTCCGACCCTGACCAGAATGGGGATTGTATAGCTCACCAGATGAAGTCAAATAAAGCACCTCTCTTTCCTGAACAGCTTACACAAGGCCTTTTAGTTCAGTGACACACCATCTTTATCGTGCTTGCTTTCTGTTCTTAAATCACTGCTGAACCGTCGGACATTTAAGACAAGCCTCTGTTTTCGTTTTGAGGAATGGCAATGGACAGCGAAAGCATTTTGGATTATTGAAGTGATGCTGGCTAAATTGTTTGTCAAGCCAGAAGGTGTTTTGTTGGTTTGCTCTCTAAAACATTTCTCTTGTGCTCTCCCAGCATGATATCTGCACAACACTGGGCTGCATGACATTGGACTTTCTGGATTTAAGCATCTGCAAAATACTCCTTCAGGCTGGAGTGGAGGAAGGGTCTTCTGTATGTTCATCATGTTCCCATCTGAACAGTAAAAAACACAAGACTGTTTGACAAAAAGAACAAGGATTACATAGATTATCTGTTTTAATCATATGTAATTAAACTAAACTGACAGTTTAATATTGCAGTTTTGATTCGCAGAATTGCAGAGACCATATACTACCCTTGAAGCAGACACTCAAAAAAAAAGTACATGTTTTTATCTGTCAGCCTGTGCTATGAAATCCTACACTGTATTTGAGCTATGGGCTACATCTTGTGTGCAGTCTTATCTTTCAAACTTATTTTAACTCAAACAGCTCTTTAGAAATTGCACCAGAACTGCTGCTGCATCCTAAATGTAGCATCTATGGGGATTTTTTTTTCTTTCCTAGAGAGTTGGGAAGGAAGAGATGGCCATCCGCCTAGTTTGCATTCTGCACAGGCTGGACGATTCAAGGCCTGTCAGGCAAGAGCTCTCTTCATCTGAGGTGCCTTTGAGCGCTTGGGAAAAAGAGATGCATGTGAGGATTTCTGAAGGAGGGTGAACTTCACACTCGCCTAATCTCTACTCTGGATCTGTCTGTCGTTCAGCGGAAGCGCGGGCTAGCGGACCTGGCACTAATTCAATCACTGATTCTTGATTGGCAGGGGAGTGTGCTGTAGCCCTGGGGAAGTGAAAAAAGTCCCTTTTGTCCTTAAAGAAAGATGGAAGGGAGAAAGGCTGTCTCCCTTTAGACTGAACCAGACCGGTGAGTGCCATCTGTTGGAGCCAGAACCAAAAGTATTCAAAATGTAAAATAATTTACATAAAACTAAATTGTTATACTCCAAATATAACTGCAAGTCTTATTTATTATATCTACTCTGTTGTTTATCTATCATTTACAGCTAAATGCTACTCCATTCTCTATTTTTATTTCTCTGTTGGTCAAAGAACACAGTTTGTGTAAGCATTAGTTTATTTTACAAATTGTCCCAATTTAATCACAAAAAACTAACCTGGCTTCTGGAAATTATGTTTATATAAAAACAATCTGCTTTGCCAAATATGTTTCAAGTGACTCTTGATTGCTGCCTGGATTATATCCGTTGGCA
This sequence comes from Dicentrarchus labrax, assembly GCF_905237075.1. NCBI lineage: Eukaryota > Metazoa > Chordata > Actinopteri > Moronidae > Dicentrarchus > Dicentrarchus labrax. Next base: position 31,605,789 of record NW_026136713.1, on the reverse strand, counting down.
ATGTAAAGTTGTAGGAAGGTGGTTGGGTGTATGGTTGGCGTACGAAAAGGAAAACCTTGACTTTGGAGACTTTGGTGTTTAGTTGCTGCGAGATGATATGTAGGGAAGACAGGAAACATTAGGTGTAGGTTTTCCACATATGTTCAGTATGTAACATTTTAGCAGATATAGGCATTAAAATGTTTCCTAATGTATAATAAGATAACATTATATTTCTTTCAGTGTATTCAAATGTCAAGTCTATAAATGGAATTTCTAGAAGACAGATTGGGCAAAAACTAAATGGGAATGGCAAGTGTTCAGTATTGTAACAAATGAAAAGTTAAGAAAATATTGCACACATGTTTGAACACTGGCCTACTGTCTAGAGAGAAATGGAAGAGAATAAGTTTCTCCTAGGGAAGATGACTACCTTTCAAGTTTGCTTTTAAGTTACTTGTTAAAGCAGGCATGCTTTCAACATTTTATATGAATGCACTTCTCCTTTAAAGTAATGCAGTTGCCAGTATATTAAAAAAACTATGATATGATAATAACATATATGGATATAATTAATACTGTCATCCATTTTTTGCACACACACTGTATATTTTACTCACTTAATCATAAGAATATAATGGTTACAACACATTACTAATACATATAACTATACTGATATAATGACCTTCATGGATAACCAGGTGGGACCAATACAAACATTAGGGCATAAAATATAACCTGAACCTCTAAATACTTACAGACACTGAATTAAGCCAAATGGTTATCACTTGCTCCACTATAAAATTTGAATGACGCTACTCTAGAGAGTGACAATATTATGAGAGGAATAATTCCATCCGTATGAATAATTAAAAATAAAGTTATCAAAGTTTTTCCTCTCTCTCTTGTTTCTTTAATCTCACAAAATCTGAATTATAAATCAGAGAGGCTGTCACTCTGCTCATATGCATACTGTGCTGTTTTTATCATTTGTCTGAAATTCTTCATTAAGCTGATTGGCTGACTAAATTCATATACTCAACAAGAATATTATGACAGATGATTGGGTAAACAAAATAGATGAAGAAACTGGTACAGCTACAAAATATGTTACAACCTTTTATATAAAATATCCATATTCATTACCTTAATTTACACTGAAATGTCTACCACACGCTTACTTTCTCACTTAATTCTGTACATTTTAGCAATATGGTGACTTTTCTTAAATCAACCTGTCTGACACCCACAGCAAGCATTATATACTTATATTAAACATTTCCACACTTGTCAAAATTCTTAAGGAGATGGGCTGCATTAAGCATTAGGGCTAAATGTGCTGTAGGTGTTATGGTGACAATTTAATGTAGAATGTAGATGTGTCTCAGGTTAGTTTTCACAGTGTAAAATAGTGCACAGCATGGTGCATGTCTCCTCACAACTTAAAAAAAAGGTGACGAATACTTCTTTAAACATATAGTATGTCATTTCCATCACTAGGGCATCTCTCACATCAATAATAATAACACAGGACTAATTTGATGATGCCATGAAGCTGCGTGGGATTATGGAAGTTGTCTTCATTGTTAAACAACCACCTTTGCTGATGAAAATCTAATTCACATGACTCTTGCGGACAGGACAAGGCAATATTTGAGTTTTATTCCTACTATGTTTAGTCACATTCCTAATCTCATGTTTATATGGAAGTTATAGTGATTAGAGACAAGCAAGGAAACACACTGTTACTTGAATAAAATTACTGATTTCAAAGGGGTTAAACATTGTTAGAAACATTTGCTGTCAATTGATGTAAAAGCGCTCACTGCTTAGTCAATTTCCATGAATAAATAATGGTTGATGATCTGCAATAATGTAAGTACACACCTCCATGAAATATAAAACAAGGGTTGAGAGTTTATAGACATTTTAAGCGTAAATGTTACATATATTATATCCAAAAGTTAAGAGTACTTACACAAGATACAGCAACAAGACCTAATGCTGTGGGTTATCAGTGCTCAGCATACAGTGGGTACGGAAAGTATTCAGACCCCTTTAAATTTTTCACTCTTTGTTTCATTGCAGCCATTTGCTAAAATCAAAAAAGTTAATTTTATTTCTCATTAATGTACACTCAGCACCCCATCTTGACAGGAAAAAAAAACTGAAATGTAGAAATGTTTGCAAATTTATTAAAAAAGAAAAACTGAAATATCACATGGTCATAAGTATAAGAAGCAACAGTTTTTTCAAGGATTTTGGAGAGGAAAGGTAGATTGGAGATGGGACAAAGATTATTATAATTATTAGGGTCAGCACCAGGTTTTTTTAATATTGGACTGTGGGGAGGGGATCTAACTGACAGGTGGAGGGCTTGGAAAAGATATATGGTTTAAATAAACACCCAGAGTATGCCTGATGAATGTTGACGTCATCAGAAGATACCTTTTGTTGAGGTAGATATATGACACTTTTTATTTCACTTTATCGTTGTGAGCTACTGGAAATTTAATGAAGGTCCACTTTTCTGGGGACCTATATATCACTGTTCGCAAGACAACAATGATAAGACAACTTATCTGTGCCCTTGATACAGTAGACTGCAATAACCTCAACATGCTGGGTGGCCAAAATTGTTTACGGTGAAATAAAGTAATTATGTTCTGTACAAAGCATATGCTGTTCCATGATGTAAATGACGATAAATACGTTTTAAAAGATGCTTTGCTCTCTACTAAGAGTAGATGGTTGACTGAATGGGAGCAAGAGAGATAGAGCAAGTTTGTCCAGTGAAAAGCAGCTTGACAAAAAACAGAGCTAAACAGAAAGGGTCAGATAGGTAGTCGATGAATGCGAGTGGAGCTGTTTGTGCCGATTATTGTCCTGTGCTTTCGGGGGAGTGTGAATGGTCAGTGGAAACAGTTCAAAAGTTTTCCTATCAGTGATGCAGAGTGTCACCTCTATCAGGGGACACGGAGAAGCAGCTTCCTGGCCCATAATGGGCTCCAAGATTGGTAATAAAACAAGCATCAATACCCTGGGGCTCTTTAATGACCAAGGCCTTTGATCTGAAAAGAGGAAGATTGATGAAGATTCATGTCGATGGAAGCTAGCCATCTCAAGCTAATTTTGTCATTACCACTAGTTGCAATTAGATAATGTTTTATTGGTGCTCGGATACAATCAAAGCCAGAGAGATTTATCTGCTGGATCCAACTCGTATTTTCATACCAGAGTAATTTTTCATTATGTCGCAATTAATCTGGTTTCTTAAAGTATTTAACTCAAGTGTGATTTATTGAGGGCCTTGACTTAATTTTAGGGTGCTACATGTATTTTTATGAGATAGCAGCTTGTGGAATAAATAAAAAAACTGGACAAAACCACTTAGTTCAACAAAAGCTGTTTTTCAGAAACGACCACATCACTCTCAGTCCTGTTAAACTGATACTAAGACTACAGTGATGGGGCTTCAGGTTTCTGCTAAAAAAGCCTGTCCTGGGTGCCCTGTTAGCTCAGTGGGTAGAGCTGGAGACCGATGTACCGAGGCTGAGTCCTTGCTGCAGCGGCCCAGGGTTTGAATCCGACCTACGGCCCTTTGCTGCGTGTCATCCCCTCTCTCTGCCCCCCTTTCCTGTCTATCTTCAGCTGTCCTATCAAATAAAGGCAATAAAAGCCACAAAAAATAAAAATAAAATAAAAAAGCCTGTCCTCTGAGCTTCACTTGGTGTGACGAAGGGGGTTGACTTGCCTGATTCACTTGCACCAACATGAGAGTACAACCTGATCAGTATTCTCAATGAGACCTTGCAGAACACAACATGCTGTCTTCCACTTAAATGGGTTGAGAAGGTTGGACACTGAACACAAAACCGCAGAAAAGTCCACTGTGCAGTGTACTATGTTAAGTCTGGTTTCCTTGCTCACCAAATTGGCCATGGCTTTGTGAGAAATTTATCCAAGCTACAAATTTTTTAAATTCCCATGTGCTACATACAGAGATTAAAACTCATCTGAAAATATTTACTGGTGTAATTTTCAGCACAGGTCTAGTTTATCTATACAGGAACAGCCTGTTAATTCTGTTTGGAAGCAAATACCCAGAAAAAGGAATCCATAAAATGTTAGATTCTCAAATATGTACTCAAGTACTGGATTTATGCAGAATGCATTGCAAGTGTTGCATAATGCATTGCACATGTCTAGTTTAAGGAATGCAAATCACCTAAAGTTGATGGAAACCTTCCACAGGCATGACTATGAAATATTTGTGATTCTTCAAATGTTATTGATGCAGCAAAGGTAAAAGACAGAGGGAGATAAATTCAGGTAGGGAGGGGGGAGACACAAGTAGAAAGGAGGAGGGGGGGCATAAAAGAGTGAAATGAGTATAAAGTTTGCCTTGTAGAATATGACACCAGCTGTTACTGGCTTTCTCTCCCACTGTTATTAAACAAGGGATGAAAGATGTTGTGTACCGTCATGTGTACACTTTTAAATGAGCTCAAAGAAGCCATTTTGTAGCCATTGTGCAGGGTAATATCCCATTCATGCAGGGTACCAGTCTGATGTCTTTTAGGAGCTTGTATTTTTTTTGTAACAAATGCCCAGTCATATAAAATAAAAAATAATCCTCTCTGAGCACTGGTTGGCTTTTAAAGCCCCCCGAACTGTGAGTGCAGTTTCGAATGCTTGTTGGAATACTGTTATCCCTGTAGTGATATACTGGACTGAAAGCAATTTGAGAGGAATAATATGGAGGACGTGATAGCATTAGAGAGCTATTATGCCGTAGTTAAGCATAGGGTGTCATTTTTGGGCAACAAAATACAACATTTTGAACCTCCTTTTTTAAATGAAATGAAAGAAAAGCACACAAATATGGTCTTTAAAGATGGAGATACATTTTGGTAAATCAAAACATACATTTTTTACTACCTCGACACCTTTCAAACTGCTGTTCAGTGCCTGTTGTGACTTATAAATCAAAGTGTCATTGCCTTCCATAGTTCCTTCTGAGAAACTATCAGGCATCTTTATCGATCAGAAGCCATAATCTATCACAGGCTTTTTGGCATTGTCTGCTTTTTGCAGGCGGTGCAGAGGCTCACTTGTTATTTCAGTCAATAACTTTTATAACAGATAGTGAGCCTCAAGTTGTATTTGTGTCAATATTTGTGGAAAAACATTATACAGTACATTATTTAGAAATCAATAGCTTTAAACTTTTATCCTGAGCCAGATTACTCACATTTCTGAGACTAAGCTGACCTGTATTGTTGCCAGCAACTGAGCACATGTGGATAGCATTTTAAAAAATACATCATTAAAAGGCAATCCGAAAAGAAAAAAGTATAATGAAGGAATATAAAGGCAGAAAATAAACAGCATTTTCGTCAGCCACTCCCAAAAAGAGTGTTTGATATGATGAGTTGACAGTTGCTTGACAATTTGGTGGGAATCCCCAAGATGTTTCACTTTTGAATTTCCCACTAAGTGGACAATTGGAGAAGGATGACAGGGTGCGACAGACATCACTTTGAATAAAGACTGGGTGACATTTCCTTCCTTTGAACCTCAGCCCCGGCTCCTCCTAGACTCTTAACCTCCTGGAGAAAAAGGTTCAAACAACGGAATCAATAGCAATTTAGGGCAACACTCTTGTCACTTCCTCCTTCTTCTTCATCTCCCACCACCCGGACTGCTCCCTGGGAGACAATTTGCGGTGTGACATCGCTCTGATAGGACAACAGAGAAGGCCCAGGACAAATGGCTCTTTGGAGTGAATTGATGGGACTCTGATCAGACAGGTCCACTGATAAAAATGTTCCATACCAGTAAGTATAAGAGGATGCCATGTTTTCTCTCTTTGTTCACATGCAGCGTTTTCAAAGGTGACAGTTTAAAAATACCTGATGACCTGAACTAAAGCTATAGTAAAAGGCATGCACAGGCACAGAAAGTCTCTTTATGCTAAAAATTGAATTACCCTCTTTCCATACTGAAACCATTAAAGATTTATTTGATTTATCCAGCTATTACAGTGGTGGTCACGCTTAATTCACAAAATAGAATATTTAATGTACAGAGAGGTGAAACTGCAGCCAATGGACACATGTTTTCCATATTGGAATTGAAATACAAATGATTTCAAATATCAGATTTCTAAGGCTGACACATACTGAGTACAACTTTTAAAATCAAGCAAGAAAATTGCAGTTATTTCTTTGCTTCCTAAAGGTTGTTAAGTTTTTGTGGAAGTTCCTCTTTTCTACTCTCTCTGCCGCATTTCCCACCACCTCCTTTATTTCGTTCAGTATTGTCAGAGCTTAAAAAAACACCCCATTTTTCATTCATATGTTTCAAATGTCACCCTGTCGAACCACCATGTCAAACCAATCTAACTTCCTTCCTGTACCTGGCTGGTGGATGCTTATATTTAAATATCATTGTTACACGTGCCATTCTGTCTTACATTGTCTTACAAAAATTGCACAGCCCACCTCTTAATCCATCACCACCATTATCTTCAGAGTGTCCTGTGGGAATTAGCTGAGAATGAGGTTCCATCATTCACCTGCCGTCAGTCACCCATCACCACAATCTACACACTCAGGGGGGAATCCAACTCCTCTACCATCATTACGGACCTTCATTTTATAGAGACGTTATATTTTAAGGCAGTGTCACCAAAAAACTTTTTCCTCCTTTTACTCTCATGTCAAAATATAAGAGCTGAATATAAGCCTGACAGGTCTGGCACGACAGATTAATGCTGATTGTGACATGAAAAGGTCATGGCTCAATGACTGGAAAACTGATGTGTTTGCTGTAGGATAAATCCAAACAGCCCGTGGTGTATAGTATGCATATCATGTGACTGCATGGCATCTTGACAACAGCAGCAGAAGCAGCTCTTGTAGCAAACTTGTATCCTAGCCATATGATAGATTTCCTGTGACACTGATGCCTCTTGTGATGGCTCACCGTCTAACAATTCTTGGCAGATGGGACCAAGAACATATTATTACCATTAATCAAATGCATTTCCCTCAAACCAGTGTTTAATAAATCAGTAGACCTGCATGTATTCATTTTTTTAAATTTAAATGCATACCAAATGCAGGTATTCAATGCTATCATAGTGGAGCAATTTAGTTTCTGCTCTTTTAATCCTTACTGCGTTAACAATTTACGGTATTTGGTATTTCAAAGCAATAATAAAATTGATTTCTGTTTAGAATTGCAGAACTTACATTTTGGTTTGCTCTGTGGTCACTGAACTAGAGGCTCTGCAGGCTGTAAATGTCTGAAAATTGTGGCTTCAGTGTCCTGTGGACTAGCCTGTTGAGAGCTAATTGAAAGCTACTACGCTTTTGAAAAAGACAATTATTTGTCTCCACATTTGGAGCTGCTATGTCGGAAAAGCCTTAAAGGTCAGCCACATGATCTAACCTGTCAATTTGTGTTTTTACCACTTCAGATGATGAAGCAGCTAATGTTACAGGCTGAAGGGACTGCAAGGAAACATTGTCCCTGTGTATGTACATTTTAAGATAAGATAAAAATCCTACTGTAAGTCAGGCATTTATTTATCTGGATGCCACTTTTCAATCTTCTTATAATAATGTAATGCATGTATGTAAATGCAAAGCAAATGACACTTTTCTTGTAATAATTTTAAAAACTGCGCTGTTTTACAAGTCACACTTATAGTTGTATTAAGCAATATTCTATTTTATAATTCAGGTGTCCTATTACCTTAGATAAAAATATGGGCTGCAGCAGGGAAGTGTGTCCCATTACCCTCAATTCAGACCCTCCAGATTTGCATGTATTGTCCAAATTAAATTATTTCACTGGCTACATTCACATTTCCATCCAGACGAAATAACACATTTAAAGTTTAAAATGGAGTCCAGACTGTCTACCAAGACAAAGTTCTCCTTCCAGAGAAAGCTTAACACACCATTACATCTTTTAAGTGTCTCGTCCCCTATGGTATAATGCACTTTAAAGCATCAGGCGCTAAGGTTTGGCCATCATGAGGATGCTGTTTGAAGTTTACTGTGATTACATTACCTGAGTGCTGAACACTGAATTTTTGATACCTGTAACTGTCATGGGAGAAGGAAAAGTTGTTTTGTGCTGCTTTAAAACATTAACCTAATGCCCTGAAATAATAAAATGATAATGTGATAAAATATGCACTAAGTCATGCAAAAAAGTCTTTGTTTGTAATTAAATGAATGGCAATTATAACAACTGCTATATCCTCTGTGATAACACAGCATGACATAAATCTATTTCAGCAGACTATACCTAAAACACAATGAAAAAAACATTGTCGAAGTTTAACATGGTTCCTCAGTAGGCATATGTTGAAACTACACATATGGGGTTCCATTCTAAAGTGCATTAAAAGAAGAGGAAGCTGAAGAAGAAAAAGGCAATCAAATATTGAAGACTCTCTTGGGCACTGGCACGCAACGGCCCTGTTAACCTGACCCAACTCCTTGGCTGTCGCCAAATGCAGCTCCACTGCACTGAAATATTAACTGCCTGCAATCTGTGACACACACGGGTACTGAGAAGCCTTGGCCGGGCCTCACAATTGAACCACATGTGATGGAAATATAGATATACAAACATATGGGAATTCCTTGATAGATATAGTTTATATACTGTGGTACATTTCAAATATAGTATAAGACACACAGGGTATACTGTATGTGCCTAATGTGTACAAAATCCACAACATGCAATATTGGATGTATTGTTGTTTTCATACATAAATACTAGGGATGCACCGAAATGAAAATTCTTGGCCGAAACCGAAAATGAGGAAACCAAGGCCGAAAACCGAAAACCGAAACACCGCAAGAAATTATTTTGCCAATTATTAGTACCATTGCATTTATGGCTATGACTGTGTACTAACCTCACTAAAATCAAGGCATTGCAATTCAAAGAATAAATAAATTACAAAAGTATGAAAATATTTATTTAGCACTGACATTACAACAGTGCACAATATAAAATAAAATAAAATTCAAAATAAAATGTTTAACTTTCACTTAATGATGAATGAATGAATAAATGAATGAATGAATGAATGAATAATGAGAATAATAATCAGCCTACAAAATCCCACATCCTCTACGACAGAGAATGGCTGATCATCTTAGGCAATGAATTCCATAATTTTTTGTGTAATGCCCTTTGCCTTGGCACCATCACTGGAAAACTTTCTTGCCTTTTCAAAAACGTCCGCCACAGACGGAATGCGCGTGCTCGGATTGATTTTCCTTTTCTGTGCCACATTCTTCTCATATTCAGAATGGCAATCAGGGTGTTTGGATTTCAGGTAATAAATTAAACCCGACGTGGAGAAACTCTTTGCAAATGCACCCCCTCTTGAAATTTCAGAATTACACGTTTTGCAAATCGCTATCCGTGGGACGGCCGAAAATTTTCGGTGGCCGAATATTCAGTGTATCCCTAATAAATACTATAGATCCTAACTCAAAGACAACACCTACTTCATACACATACATTACTGATTACCATATAGGCTGCATATCATTTGATACTTGCAGCACATATTAAATTGTGTCTTGGTGTCACTATAGGCGCATACAGCATACAAGCATAATACAATATATTATATAATATGCAAAGTGAATCTGTGTCAGCTACAGAGTTTATACTAGTTTAAAAATTTCAGAATACAAGCGTAATTTTATTCTATGCAGAAAGGCTGAAAATGGATCCTAAATAATACTGTACAGTCTAACTAAATTCTTATGTATTTGTAGGATTTAACAGAAGTAATGAGGGTATCATGTCAAGTTTAGATGAAATGATGGTAGGAGTATTCAGTATATATAGGGGGTACTATGTGTTTTTCAAAATCTGCATTAAGAACAAGCTTATGATTGAGAAGTGGAGCTTTGAAAAGTGTCAGAGATAGGCTAAGGATGTCGAACAAGTTGAATGGATATAGAAGGAGCATAAAATGTAATAACATGTACAATAAAACAGAGTAAAAAGTAATATTTAGATTTAAGAATAGACCCCTGTGGCACTCACACAATAAAAGGGATAGATTTAACACCTGTAACACCAATTTAATAAGAAATCCTTTCAGCAGGTAGACATTGCTGAGGAGGATTTGTGATCTATGATACTGAATGTTTTTAAAAGGTTAATATGGAAGCATCTCCCTTTCATTTTTTTTTCAAAAAATCTGACTCAATTTCCTCGAGCAGTAAATTCTATTGTGTGCTGTATTGACATAAAGGAAAGAGTGGTCACACATCAGCATTCCCCTTTGGCCAAAACAATGTGTCTCTACAGAGCAGAGGTTTAGCTTCATAAAAACTAACATGGTCAGTGTGGAGTCTCTTCACTAATCTTTTGTCATGGCAAAGGGACAATAGCCAGGATCAAACTGTCAAACACAATCGACTTCTAAAATGTACCTCGCTGTATAAAGGAAAGAGAATATTAAACTCACATGGAAAAATGACACTAAAGTAAATTTAGAAGTGAGAAGTGAATCTTCTACATTTTATCTTGAGAATGTTAGTAGTCTATTGTGATTCTTCTATTTTTTATTGACTCTATAGAGATATATGAATGTTTTGCAGACTTTTTTGCAAGTAGTTCAACACTGCAGTTAATACTGTATTAATTCTGGGTTGATGAAACAGTGCCTCCATGTCTCCCTAACCCTGTTCATGCTTCAGTAACAGCTAAGGCTCTGGGCTAAGCAGATGATGAAGTTGTTGTTGTTCTCAACTCATCATTGCACTGCTTTCATGGCAAATGTAAATCAAAATGTCCTTTCATTTAGACCTTTTACGTATACAGCGAGGGAAACTGCATCTATATGTGTGTATTTAAGCAATCAAAAACATTGTACCATATATACATATATCAGTATAATTTCCAAAGTAATGCACATGACTATGTATGAATTAAAATAAGTCTTAAATAGAGGCAGTATAATTTGTCATTTGGGTGATAGTTCAGTTAACACCAACTGTTTCACTTTATCTTAGGAAGGGACATTTAACGTGGAGCCTCCAGGTGATTTAATGGAGAGGAAAATGTCAAGATGAGGACATGGAGAAGACTGGAGAAGACTTCCTGTGCAGCAGTTTTTTTATTTTTTATTTTATACTTGCCCTGAGCAAGGCTGACAAGATGAAACCAGACTGGACTCGGAACAACAAGGGCTCCTGTAAGGGGACTGCTCTCTGACTCATCCTCTGCAGCTTTAACAAGCTGTCTGCAAAGGGCCATGTCTTTGTTCAAACTACGGCAGCATTCACTGTCTTTATCTCACCTCTCCTCTCTGTGTCTGCCATTCATACTCGCTCACATGTTCACAACCGCAGATACACATGAAGAACACATACATGTGGAAAACACAGCAGCGCTGTAGACTAGCCATGTTTCCTGTCTCCCTTTCACTGTATTATTCACTGCATACAGTAGTGATTATTTGGATTAACACCGTATTTGCAGAACAGAACAGAGAAATGTCCACATATATGTTTTGATAACTATTATCTTTTGTCAATGAACGCCCACAGTGATATCTGTTCAAACTGACTGGAAATGAAAAAGCGTACTCATTTTTGCAGTTTTGATGTGAACACCGAGTTAAAAATGACTCATTTAATGGTGGGAAAGCTTTTTTTGCTTTTTGCTTGGTGTTACTTGGCGTGTCACTGTGGTATGGCCAGCACCCCTAGTCAGCCACAGTCAATGGTAATCTGTTAGGGTTTTACACTTCCATTTTGGCTGGCCAGAAAAATTATCACAGTTTGCATTCATAGCTAGTCTATGTGGATGCCTGATAATCCTGTAAACAATGCACTCAATCCTGCCGAATACACAAAGATAAACAACAAGCGGTCGCAATGACACAGCACGAGGTCAAGTCAGGCTTCTTTCCTCATTTTAATTTTCTTTTTCCCCCCCGTAAATACAGTTAGAGACACTGAGATGTGCTGCCAAAAGCCTTTATTTTCAGGAGAAGGGATTTCACTCGACAGTGCCAAAAAGCCTCTCCCCCAGAACTCATTATCTTGTCCTCTTTGTCACAAGGAGCAAAAAGCCACATTTGTGAGCATTGTTTAATCTCTGACTAGAGGTCACGTTTTACTAACAGGTCAGCCATACAAGGGGGAACAAGCACACTTTACATCTATGCAAATGGAATAGAATAATTATCGGCTGCACAAGTTTGTGATGGCTTCCTGTGCAACTGACAGAGAGAGACCGTTGAGTAACTCACAAGCATTGATTATTTTCGAATAAATCGCTGTTTATTGACAGAGTGATGAAGGTCAGAATTTAATCAACTGCACTGCATATGAAACAAACAGCAGCCGAGATAAATGGATGTTTCCTTCAAAACAACTGAGCAAGTTAATTTATCTCAAGCTGTTTGGTATCTGCCTTTGAAAAATGCTCTCATTTCATCAACAGCATATAGACACTGGAATACAGACTTGCATTGCTCATTACTGCTTGCTTTTCAGGTCCATTGAGAATCTGTCCCTCTTTCCAACAGGATAATGCATGTTAACTCCTCACTACTGAAGATGTGTGTGAACTCAGACGAGAGCAGTTCAAGTTCTGGTCAGAAAAGGCTCATTCCCTTCCATGAAATGTCTGTTACCAATGAAATCCAACCCATCCACTTTGATGTAGATCATCCAGACTTTGCTGAATCACTGAGTGAACTTGAAATGTTACTTGCCAGAATAGTGACTTACTTAGACAATGAAAATCTGTTTTAGGACAAATAATTATTCTTGAATCAATACAGCAGGACATGAAACACATTTGTCTTTTATCCCTTCCATTTTCTAACATCCAATGTGATAGGATTTCTCTTTACAATGAATGGAAATGTCTGGCTTGGAACATTCCCCTACACTTTAACAACCCACTTCCCCACATATCAATGTGCGCCATGGCTTGGGCTGTCACAGTGGTAATGAATAGCAGCAATGAATAGCAGGAGAAGTAAGATAAATAAAATAAAATATTGCTTTGGCACTGGCTTCGTTTAAACTACTTTAACTGGCACACACATCTTCCTGCTGTCAGCACAATATCTGAGTGAGGAGAGCAGGTAGGCCACATTATCAAGATATTTATCATCAGGTTGAACGTTAAAGCATGTTGGAGCAATCTCCATTCGGCAGTGCTGGCCTGCAAGAATTCCTTGGATACTTCTCTGCTTATCTTAAAATACTATTTCTGTTTGATTATTTCTTTTCACCCAGTGTAATTGCTTGTCACCCCCTCCTGTATTCAATTAAATGCAATTCCAGCAAAAGCACATTGCTGTATCATCAACATTATCTTTATTATGTCCAAGGCCCATAAAAATGCGCTTCACCAGCTAGAATGTTTCGTGGAGTGCTTACATGTGAAATTAAGGCGTCTCAGTCACGGGTTTCATGATGTTGCATCATTGCTTTTCTTAACAAGCTTTATAAGTTAAAAAGAAAGTATATCTGGTTTTAATCAGTTCTGTTATTATCAAAATACTGCAACCAATGTTTCAAATATTGTAATTTGGTTTAGTTTCCACCAACTGATGTGACTGTATCTTGTAGTACAATGTTGCAGGAAACAGGTCTGGTTATAAAGGTGGGATCTGGAAAGTCATTGGGGTTGACACATCTTGACCGATGTTAAACTGAGGCAGGCACACAAGACCTCAAGGCGCCTATCTCATAGACCCAAATTACAGATAAATTTGCTAGGTAAGCCTCCTTAAACCTGAAACATAGGCCAAAGTTAAAAGAGCTATCCTGAGTTCGAGTCAGTGCAGTTTTCCAGCTCACACAGCATGATTTCCTTTGGGCTTCTACACCTGAAGAGCTGCTCAGGGCTGTGTGTTCTTTGAATAAAAGTTGGGTTGATCTGCATTATAATTAATCACTCTCATATGAGTTCATATGAGAATACTGGGCAGCATCAGTACTCAACCAAGAAATAGTAATTTGGACTGTCACATATCTGGCATGCCTCCAACACAGCTGACAACTAATTCCAGTTGCAGTGACATCATGTGGCATTGTGTCTCTATGGTCAGCTCAGTTGTCATACAATAAGGAGGTCCTGCCTGGTGAGATTAGTTGTAAAACTGCCTGTCCTACCTGTGTTGAGGGGTAGCGGTGGATGAAAAATGACACAATTTGCAATTCTGTTAGTTAATAACGTTATGTTGACAGAAAGATGTAGTGCCCCTCTTTTTTTCTAATGAATTGAGAATTCAATCTAAATTGAATTGTGACGCCAAGAATCCTAGCTGAATCTGGAGAAGGCCATCCCTGTTGACAGGAATTCATTCAGATGTTTTGGTTTCTTCCCACACCAGAAAGGAAATGTAATGGGACAAACTACGGGCAGAAGTATTTTTTATCTCCATCAGATATAAATCTCAGAAAATGAGCTGGTATAGTTAGTTTCTAGTAGTATATGTTTATCAGTGTTAAGCAAATTCATCCAGACAATAAATCAGTTAATAACTCTGTGATTAGTTTTGATTATAGAGCTTAAACATCTCATCCTATTTAATGGACCAACCTCTAACAGTTACCAAGGAGAAGTCTTTCTAAGCTTTAATGCAGAATCACATGACTACTTAAAAGTAAAAGTAGCTGTCTAACTGCTTACCAAATGTTAAAAAGGTTGAAAATTTAGACATGATCTTTGCTCACAACAACACTTTCTTGGAGTTAAAACTTACTCAAGCTTGCTAATTATGTGTAATTACTTGCAAGTGATTGAGAAAAAGAAACATTCAATTGTTAAAGAAGGAACATCAGTCTGACAGGAACAAGCACAAAACTAACAAGTCAATGAAATCCTTCAGTTAAAATATTTGGGGAAAAGATACACTCTTTGCTATTGTTAAAGTCAAACAAGGGTAAACCTGCTGGTTCATAAACACATTTAAACCACTGAGTCACCTTAAAACATTGCCAATGCCAACAAGTTTCCATGATGTTTGACCCAAGCACAGTTTGAGCCATCTAAGCACCCCAGTAGAGAAACCTTGGCAGCAAAAGTTTCTGCACACAATGGCTCTGGCACCGGCCCAGGCCTGCAGCTCCTCCCTAGAGGTGCAGAGAACTTTTAATCTAATTAAAACAAGACTGGGAAAGACAACTTGAAAGATAAGGGTGCCATAGAGAGTTGGTTGCCTGGCACCAACGCCATTCATCCTTCTCAGTAGCAACTAAAGCTAGTTATTAAGACCTTGAGGATGACAAGGTTGCAGGAATAGTCCACCAAGTGACAGTATTAAATAGAAGCTTGGTTTGACAGCTGCTTGATGCGATTGACAACACAATCACAACAGTGAGACTGACAAAAAACAGGCAGGAACAATTCATCTTTTTGGGTTTCACTTTTTCATGATGGAGTAGAGTGGACAACAAAAACACAAACAACCAAAACTGTACAGACAGTGCAGAAGGCAACTGTCCTCTTAAGATATTCCAGGGGCATGTTGGAAATGTAACAACAGTGGAAAATAACAACTATTGGATGAAAGGGAACAGAAGTAAACAGTTCTCCATTGTAACAATTTTTCTAACTTGGTCTAACTATTGTCTATGATTCACAATGACATTGTTATATTAATAAAAAGTACAGTGCACTTGGTATCTAAATTGAGACTCTGAACTTCTGATGTATTGCAAGACTTTTGGTTTCTTCTAGCTTAATCTGCTTCCACTTTAATGTTTTTTGTGGTGGTGAATGGCATGGAGTAGATGGAAAAGGCAGAGAGTGGTTTCAACTATATAGTCTTCCATTCCCTGGTGTCATCAGGTTTTCTTGTGGGTTAGAAAATCTTTTTATGTGAGTTATTTATGCCTGATGAGTCAACTAAGTCCAAAATGAATCTTGAAAGTTTGTGATGGACTGTTTTTATATGCTTGATATAAAAATGTGTTTCTACTAGGAGACATATGTATGTGTAAGCCCCACTATTTAGTGCATACATGACTAAACAAGGGACAAAAAGTAGCCTACTGTACAAAGCAATATGAGAAGTAGGTGTTGCTGTTGAGCATGGGTGAGGACAATGGTGATTAAGAGTTAATAGCTGTATATGGACTTAAAAATTAATAAAAGAAGGTAGTGCATTATAATTAGTTAAGGGCTGTCAAGCACTGTGTTTCAGGTCAGCTGACATGTGACATGTGCATAACCGTGGGTAACTGTCTTAATTAAGTCAGCAATGCTTGGATGAATACATTAAAGATAGACCACAATAATCAGAATGTATGTTTTTAATTAAGGTTGTTGCTAATGGATTGGCAGTCACTGCACTTTTGAAGTAAAACATCAAAGTAAATTGATGATTTCTTAATTTTTCTGCATGGACTTCCAAATAAGTTTTAATTTTCCTGGATCAGGTAATAAAACACATAAAAACTACTCTATTTTTCCCATCACAACATTATAAATCATATATAGTGGTAGGTGAAATTAAGTAACTGAACATCCCTAGCGTCTGTATTTGATGATCTGGGAATGAAAACGGGCGGTGAAGTGTGTAGAAGAAAATAGGTCGGCCACAAAACATGCGAAAAACACGAAAAGCCCTATCTTCAACCATTGTTTGTCTGTTTCCACTGGAGGCGACCCACAGCATCTGTAGATAAAAACAGCTGATTCTAAGTAACAAAAACACAACAAGTCTTATATTTAGTGATTATACAATAATGAAAACATACCTATGATTATTATATTCCATTTCTGCCAATAGATCCTTCTAAATTTGACACACTGGACCTTTACAAAATCATTATAAAATGGCATACTCAGAGACAGTACTTAACAATGTACAACAATAGTTGGTGATACAAATTATGCAAAGACTTTTCTCATTTGTTTTATTCCTCCAGACTCTGAGATAGTTCCAAGCTGTGAAAGTAGCTTTCATGTGTTTCCTGCCAGGAGGGTCACACACAGCAGGTAATAATTCCTTTACAGTATGTGGTAATAATTAGTAATCTCCATTGTGCAGCTGTAGGGATGTTCGCAGTCCCATCAAAAAACCCTCCTGCTTTCTGACACATCTCATTATGGTACTCCAACATGTTTGTGAAAACAATGGTGACAAGAGCTCATATACTGCTACACACAAGCAAAGAATGGATGAATATAAATAAGCTCAATGGTCACTTTCTGAAAAGTAAATTGTAATGTGACATGCATTCCGATTTTAATATAATTCTTTTTTTTATTGCTGTAGTTGAGAACACCCCGTGTATTCCTCAGTATGAATGCCTGTGTATAAAAGCAATTAGGTTCTATCTCAAATGCATTCATCCAAGCATTGAAAACTTAATTAAGAAGGCTTCCCACAGCTGTGCGTATATGCCACATGCCAGTAAGATGCTTCAAATTTAACCTTTTAGCTGTGGCTTAGACCAGAAAGACAGTGCCTATCATCCCATAAACACTGATATTTTATCTCATGTTCGTTTTAAGTCCATGCACAGTGATTAACTCTCAATCTCATTCTAACCAAAATTTAACAGCATGTACAAGGAACAATTCTCAAAGCCTCTATGGGAGTTTGTTTGCCCTTTGACACCTCTCCTGCCGTTTGTAGGCCTTAGCGTTTTAATTATGATGATGGCACTGATGATGATAATTCATTTGTTCGGAAATGAGATAATAAGCATGGAACATCATTATAAGTTACGTGGCTTTTCATTTGAGCCACTATTAGCTATAACATCCCAACTGCAGTCAATTACTGTGCAGTTTGCAAGTTACATAGTGACCTTATCCAAGCTGACAAATGGCCAATTTCTTCACACCCCTCTGCATCCCAGCATGCTTTGCCTTCTTTTATTTACTGCCTGGTTTTTAAATGCCACATTTGTTTCTGATTATTCCCAAGGAGCCTTCTTCTGTTTCATTTTTCTTTTACATTAAGGCTACTGGCTTGAACGTAGTGCTGATATAGATTTCATTACCCCTTCACTGCCAACAATGTCCAGCATAAATGTTCATCTGTTTAAAACAAACAAAATACTGCTGCTGTATGCGTTTCAGGAGAAGAGAGAACATACATTTTTTTGTGATTTGTGCGAACTGTCCCTTTGAATAGAAATGGAAAGTGACTCATAAACATAAACATTATATCTGCAAATACAGCAGGCAAACTAAATATAGTTTAGGATGAGTGCACTATATGATTTTTATGGTAGAGTAAACCATAATCACCTGTACCAACAAACTGATTATGGCCTCTGCTTGGCACTGTTCCTAGCACATATCCTTGGGGTAATGACCCCTCAGAGCCACTAAACTTGCTGTGTATGCTTATGCTACACTGCTTGGAGTTTTACCGTCCTACCGGCCCACACGAGAGGTCGGGTTCACCTTCAGTCAGGCGTTAAAATGAAGTCCACTCCCTCATCGTGCCCATCACTCAAGACCATTCCAACTCCCAATTGAACACATAAAATGTAGTCTTATGAGCTACCTGCATCGTATATTTCCCTGTAAATGGCTGAGGACTAAGTGCATCTAAAAGGAGAGGGCTCATAATGTAAAATAGGGTGGTGGAAAAAAGAGGTTCCTCTTCCTGTTTTAAAAGTACTATATTACAACCTAATGAGACCGTTATTGTGTCATTTACCTAGGCTAGGTACAGTATAGTATTTGTAAGCAGCTTGGTACCTCAGGGGTTTGTAGAGATCGAAGTGTGTGTAGGCTCATTTCACCACAATGTATTCATCAATTCTGCTTTTGTTGTAGTTCAAGGATCAATCTCTTTGCATAGCCTTCCCAGGTTTACATACAAATGGAAATGCATTCCATCAGAGGGATCAGAGTACAGGGTCAGCCAGAGTGCAGTGCCCCTGGAGCAGTTGTGCAGGTTCAGTCACTTGCTCAAAGGTATTTGGTGGTGGATGATGGCATTATAGAAGCAATGTCCTCTAGTTGGAGGCACACCAATGCACCCTTCTATCACTGATTGACTGATTATTGGTTGGTCTGTCTACTTCTAGAGGAAGTAGTAGTGCATTAGTCAGTTTTATAACCCTTCATATACATCATGCTGGTGTTTGTAAAACAGGTTTTGTTCAATTTTTTCGATTTATTCTTTATTCTATGGAACTTTTATTGGATTTTGAATTGTGTAAGTAATTATTCAAGCAAAAATGCTTAACATTAATAGTTCCAGCTTCTTAAATGTCAGAATTAGCTGCTTTGCCTCTTCTTTTCCTTCCCTTTTTACACAACAGTAAACTGAATATCTTTGGGTTTGGAGTGCAGATCAGCTCTACTTTGGATTTCAATTTACAACTTTTGTGCAAGACATTTTAAAACTAATACGAAGGAAGACAGCTTGAATGAAGATGAGGTGGGATGAAAGTAATTACCAGGGCTGAGTGTGACAGGCTAAGGCAACTATCAATTAAACAAACATGGTCCAAATCATATTTATTTGTAAGCTTCACAGTAATATATAACTTATAAGTATAGTGTTGTCATGCTGGAGGAATTACTTATACTTCTGCTCTGGTTGTTTTGTGAAAAGCCACAAATGCAATGATTGTAGAATTTAGTTTAAAATGAATGCGACCATTTAAAAACCCAGTAACATACATTCTCATCTAGGAAGTTTGGTATGCAGTACAACCATGGTTTTTCTGGTGGATACTCAGCAGCTCCAGGGAAGCAGAGGCCCTTAAGTGCCTCCTCTCACCTTGTGTGTGTGTGTGTGTGTAATTCTTGGACAGGGGCCATACACAGGATATGTGAGACTGAGGGTTGATGGTCCAGTGCTCCTTCCCAGGAAACTGCCTCCCTCTCAATCACCTTATTCAAAGTGCTGTAAGCTTGTTAGGTGCAGTATTGCTCCTCTCAGTCTAATTTCCTGCATGACACAGGCTTGTTTGTTTCATTGCGGTTGCTCCACTGGCCATTCACCTAGCAGCATTTCCAGCCAGTCATAGTGTATTCACAAGCATAGAGCTTCTTTACATAAGAATTAAAGTGGGAATATCTTTCGATGGCGAAACCCCATCATGTAGCTGAAGTAAACATCATGTCTATTCTCATTCTCAGAGAACTCCTATTAAAAAAAATACAGTGCCCATGTTTTCCGATGGGCTGCTGTAAATGTAAATCCCTCACTGTGTTGTCAGCAATGTATATGCTGACCAAGCACTTCAAGCTGCATTATTGCTTCAGTCTTACAGCTTAAGACACATTCACGTTCTGGGGTCAACAACATAACATGAATTGATAGTTGTAATATGCTTGTAATCTTATTTGTTTCATTCTGCTAATATAATCCATGAAATGTTGCCAATTTGGTTATCTAACTGATGACAGCTAAGTGGCTGAGATTGGCTGAATGGAATAAGTACTATCACTATGTGCAAGGATCTTGGTTTTACATGTAAGATACATTTAGTTTTTAAATTTAAACTGATTGAACAATATTTCGGGCTGTAAGCATTAAATAAAAGTTATAAAAATATTTGTGTTTACAGCAAGCAGTATTTCTACTAGCAGAGAATGATTATGAGAAACAAGGCATTCCAGATTATCCTATCATCAAAAGCAAGTATTTTATATCTGTTTTTCAACTAACTCAAAGCATGGAGCAAGGACCCTCGATATTTGAAGTTGTATTACCCTCTCTCAGTAACTATATCTGTGCATAGCCAGATCCCTTACTACTATTGATCTGTATCCCAACTCCTTTTCAACTGTGTTGTGAGAGAATGTTACATGAAATATTTATTTTCCCTGCCATTCCCCCTTCTTCAAATCCAGGCTATCCTTTACAGTCACACCTGCTGATCCAAGCCATTTTTTGAGGTGTGGATTTAGCCCTCAGTTGGATCTGCCTAGTGCATAATATTCAGCGGGTTAGAGCCGCATCGCTGCACATTAAAGGCTGAAGTGGGGGAAACATAAACACGGTCCTCTTGGCCATTGTAGACAGTGGTGTCATGGGTGTTATTACCCCGTCCACCTTCTCAGCCCTGATCATCATCTGCTCTTGCGGATATAGTTTGTAGAGATAGAGTCTTAGAGGATGTATGTAGGGAGAAAAGGGGAGGGAGAGAGTATGTGTGTGTACCTGCCACATTTAGAAGCACATTTTAGAATACACAGCTGGGATAGGCTTTTCTAAATAGGTACAAAATTGGTTTCCTCTTTTAGAATTCACCATTTGCCTTTGAAACAATATGACGCGGTTTCCGTTTTAAAATTGGGTTAGGTATGTTGAAGTTCTGTTTAAATTTAGGATAATCCTCCTGAGAATGAAAATTTCAAGTATCTGCATGTGTTTACATACTATGTATGTAACATGGATATTTCATCTGGCTATACTCTCAATGCTCTGCTTCGCATTTGAGATTTATTCTTTCTTTCTTTGTCCCAAACTCACAAACACTGCACAGACCCAAAGTTTGCATAAAGAGCCATATACACACAGATCACGGCATCCATAAATAATAGAGCACACATAAATTAAACATCGAAGTCGAGTTTGTGATAGCCGCTCACAGTTGGCCGACTAAGACGCCCCATCCTCCCCCTCCAAGACTTAATTAGAAGCTTCGCATTTCCTGTATGGAAAACAACAGAAAAGAAACAAACAAACACAAGGGGAAGAAAGCCACAGGGAGCGTAGCCTTTGATTTCCCACAATACACACTATTACAGTTTGCAATAATTGTGGGCTACAGTATATGAGAGGACAAAGCCATGAACAGGAGCATCTAATAAACACCTGGTTTCTGCCCTTTTTTATTCACCTCTGGTATCTTCAAAGGTTAGCTCTCCCTACCATCTCCTTATAAGCCTCCTGTTCAGTCATGCATATCAGTTTGCATTTATAGAGGCTGTGCAGATGCGGCACAAATTGCCTGGTAACCCCAGATAGTGCCAACATGGAGGCCCAGTGGACAGTTAGTTGTGTGCAAACAATGTCCAGTTGCACAAACAACCAACAAAAAATGCATGAAAATTATGGCTGTGACGCAGGTGTAGGTGTGTTCAGTTGTTAATTCATCTATAAGAGATTGATTAGGCAATATATTTTATCAGTTTATTATTCAATCACATCTAAGAGGTTATAATCTTAAAAATATATACTAAAATGATCATCAAAATTGTAAATTCATTTCTGGAAATAAAATAGCCTAACTGATGGAGTCTGGACTAGTTGTACACACAGGTAAAAGTCAGGGGTCTAGCAAGTAGGAGTGGGCTATGTGGATAGAATCCTCAATCATGGTGTACATAATTTTATATTACAAGAAATCATGTTCACTTGAAATAATTTCATGTCTTCTGTTAGTATGATGATACTTGTCATGTCATTGCCCAATTCTGTGATTCATTCAAGGTTTTGATAATTCAACTTGTGATCTTCCTGATATGAGACAATCTATCTAACCAGGACGCAAAAGTACACGTCCTTCTGCTAGCTCATTCTTAATTATTGCTTTGGTGATATTGAGAATGACATTTAAGATCCCTTCACGCCTGTGTTTTTGTGAAAGACCTGAATGAGGCCCATCTGGTCTAAGTAGGGCACCGGGGATGACAGCGCGCCAGCATGTTAATATGTTCTCTCAGAGATGAGGGGGCCGCTGTGTTACAGAGATGATGATGATGGTGCTCCCAGTCACGTTCACTCACTTAGCAGACCTTGTCTCCTCTTGATCATTCTTGACAGTAACAAAAGGGGTGAATATTCTCTAATCAAGGCCAAAAATTCTGATCACTGCTGGCATTTCCCTAATCAGCCCATAATAGCATTTTGAGGGCAGTGTCAGTGGATAATGGAAGGTTAGCCATACCAAACAATAAGAGATGACGAGTTTCTAACAAAAATGGCAAATCCAACCTCTGAAAGATGCGACACATGCCCTAACAATACTGGAGGCAACTCGACGAGTGATGGGTAATCGGATGAAATGTACGAGAATGAACACTAGCTTTACATTATACTGTATTATACTAAAACGTTTAAGCAATCAACACAACAACTAATTATTATTTCTACTTTATTGTTCTTTTGTTTGTTACTATTACACCTTTTTGAAATGTCATGTTTTTATTGCGAAGAGTTTTGTAACTTTTATCATATAAAAAGTGCTATATACAGAAAAATATCTTTACTTACTTACTATTAATGAAAGGCATCACTAGGCATATTTCACTGAGTGCACTGTGTGTCTCGGATGTAGAGAGTTTCAAGTGATACAATCTTTTGATGCCAACCACCATTTTGACCTTGTCATCTTCTACTCACTTTGTCTAGCAGCAGTAATAGTGTACAGCCTACTGTATCATTTTGCCACTTTATAGTATTATAGAGTTCATGAGGAGTTTGACCTTTTTGTTTTTGCAGGTTAAGAAAAAATCTGTCATAGCTACCTGTCCTGTAACATGTTCCGTACAGTATTACTACCAAATTATTTGAAAAAATAAAATCACAAAATACTAGGTTTAACTACAGAAATACAATGCAGATCCACACAACAACAATTCAGCATCATTTGGCATCATTTGCAATGCAATTGCCAGACTTCAAATGATATGTTTGAAAGGAAGAGTTCGGAAAATAATGATGAATCAATAGACTCGGAGGAGAAATGACTCTATTACCAAGAATAATGAGGCATGTGGGCAGCGCAGAAAATATAATAGACACAATGAATGCAATGTGATTTCCATTTCCACGAATGTGTCTTTCAAAATTTGGAAAAAGACATCCACATCCAGTAAACCAGCTGTCTATCTCATTATGAAGAAAAAAATAAATTAATATCTACTCAGAGACGATAATTACAATTTCTGACATTTCACAGTTAGACACAGTAAGACACACAACGAATCTATATTTCATTTATTTCCTATATGTTATCTCCCCTGCATCTTTCACTAAATTACAGTTGTCTTAGAATCAAGAGGGAGCCTTTGCCTTCAAGCTACAAAAATGGAGCTGCATGAAAAAAATAAAAATAAAATAAAATATCCATAATAAATCAGAACTTTAGGTACAGAACAATAAATTTAGCATCCTTGCTGGTTTATCCCTGTAATTTTTCTGCAGTGAGCAGGCTTCCCTCTCCAAACCAGTCTTCTTACTGTGTTCTCCCATTGAAACAGCAGCCAGGCTTTCCATTACATCTCAGTGTGCTGTCAGAGCCAACCTCTTTCAGAGAGATTATTTTTCCCTTTCATATCTAAAAGTGTGCAGCCAGATCTAATAATACCATATCCAATTGATGTTGGGGAGAATGTAGCACTTCATTGGAGAAAAATAACAACAACAAATAAAAAAAAAAACAAATCATGTCCTCTATCCCCAAATGTCAGCACCAGAATGAGTAAGCCCTCTGGATAAACACTCTAAGTTTTGCCTGAAACATAATTAAAATCCCTGTCACAGATTTTTTTTGTGTAGCTTCATCGGGAATGAAGTGTGTCATTTGAGAATTTAGAGGGGTAACCCCCGAGGCATCTTGAAATGCAACGTGCCATGACTACTGCTCACCTCTTTCTCCCAGCTGAGAAGATGAGAAGGTGGTGCAGAGGTACGGGCCATTTCCTGCTGATAGAGGATATGGAAGCACAGCTCGCTGCGATAAGGGCCAGGCGGTGTGTGTTTACTTTTTATCTCTACTTTTCCTGAGAAACTGAACATTTGCCAGAAATGACAAACAGACAACAATGGCGGAGTTGGAACATAAGGAATGTTTAGGTCAAAACAAAATGAAGCTAATGGGATGCAACATGCCTTGACTGATGTACTGTGTTTGGTAAATTAATCACACCTGGGGTGGCGTTCACAGGGGGATGAAATATAGGATGAAAACTGTCAACATCTAAATTACTGCCACTCTTAAAACATGACTGATGTTTTTTTCTTATATTGAGGGCAAACTACTCCTTAAGTTAAGTGTTTGAACAACACCACCAGCTATTTCAGTGCTATTATTACCATCAACTGCTCAGTACCAAACTTAATTTTAGTTTACTTTTCCAATTACTCACTGATGTGCACTTCGTTCAGGATGAATGATAAAGAATAGAAGATATTATCAATCTTTTCTTCAGGGAAGTTTAAACAATCGCAAATGTGGATTTTCTACCAATTCTGTTATTTCTAGGATCATTACCAGTACGATCTTTTTAGTAGGTTTGTTGGGTACCTTACGAAAATGCTTCAACTCTTAAAAACATTATGCTGTCATGAATGCAGAATTGATGAAACGGGGTCTCTACTACAGTTTGAACAGATAAGTAAGGAGTGCAACACAATGTTAGTCCAAGAACCAGTATTTCCGTCATTGTTAGTACATTGTAGACTCAAATTAACAAGTAAATTTAGTTAATATGGTCAATCAGTGAGTATTAGGAAAAAAAAGGAATTGTTAATATGTAATGATAGCCTCTGGGTTTAGCTGGTGGTATTGACTACCACAAAAACTCCCCTATGATGCAATCTGCTGAAACTTCCATACGGTGGTAGATAACGTAAATACTCTAGGGAGTTTTGTTTTCTCTCTCTCTCTTTTTTTAATTGACTAGAGATGTTACAATTACGACGCAATTGAATTTAACAAGACTTTTAGTACAAACAACAGCAGCTGGATGATCAGCTTGTGCATCCAGACGTATGTGAAGTAGAGAACAGACACATCAAACTTTGTCTCAATAAAGCGCTCTCTGAAGGAACGCCACATCTTGATTTAGATGCAAAACACAATCCCATGCTCAGCTGGCTCCTCCCATGAGAGGCCAGGAGATTAAGATTTAATGGTGATACTGAGGGAATGACACTATCTGTCTGCAGCCTCCCTTCTCTTCACACAACATCACCTCTGTTGCTTTTCTATCTCTTTTTCTTCCCCAAACACAGATGCAGACGCACTTGCATACACAGTCACACATAGACTAGAAGTCTGGCCACACAAACATTCGCACAAGGATGTGTGCTGTCCCCACAGGTGCACACACTTACAAATTTAGACACTCGCACACATGCAATTTAAAATCTGACAAAAGATTGGCTGCTGACGGATGAAGTCAACTGGAGTTTGACTTGTAAATTAAAACTCTTGTCAAGATGATATTTTTCTTGAATACAGGAATTGGCTTAAGAAATGATGGACTGCACTCAACATGCCTGGCAAAACAAACATGCCTGAAGGGGATGCACTGTTCCGTGATGTTTAACAGTGTAATGCACAGTGCGGATGGCATAAAGACAGTTTAAATAAGATTAGATGTGACATATAGGAATGGCAACCACCGCCCTTCATGCATTATCTATATCCTCAGTCAGTATATACTGTCAAACTAAATTACTCTACTATAACAATTATAGTGCATCTCTGCCTGGTAGTAACCACACTATGTTTTGTGTGAGATTACTTAGCTGAGCTGCATTGTTCTGTAGGTATGCAGGAAAAAATAGGGCTTCACTAATGTCTAGGTTTAGAGTATAGTGCAGTAGACTTTATACATCACAAACCTTGCATTAGACAATCACAAACTGTACATCCTATATACTAAGACCACTTTGAGAATATTCAGCTGCAGCCTCATTTGCAGAGTTTATGCAGAGTAACGTTATCAGGGTTTAAAATGTATCTGTAATGACTTCCTTCTTCACTTCAACCACTTATTCCTTATCCCTTAATATTTGAAGAGGAAATTAATGAGGGATGAGCATTAACCTGGATTCACAGGGTCAGGCTATTTCATAAAAAGAACAGGTGATCTCATGTTTTATACACGGATATCCAACTGTTCCTTGGTTTAGAATGCTCATATACATCTCTGACATGCCATATGTACATTATCTTAAAAATGAATGATAGTACAGGAAAATCCATGTAGTAAATGAATAAGTACAGGATAATCCACAGCACCCCTCATGATGAAGCAACAACTGAAGAGGACTACACAGTACTTGCTATACCAGACCTATAATCTTCAATTATTTATGAATTATGACCTATGATTTATGAATCATAGGCGCTTTCTTTAGAAGCTGTGAAGAGTTCATGGACTCATTGTAAATTTAAAAGATGCTCCTGGTGCGACAGAGAATACAGGGTGACAACCCTTTTCCTTATATGGCACACATCCTGCTGGTTTGACCTGCTTGTCCTGGCTGCATTGATGACGGATCAAGTCATTATCCAGCAATGATTTGTGTGTCAGTGGCTGCAACAGGGGACACTGACTCAACACTACAACTTGGTGACACAGAGAACATAAAGCCAATGAAGCTGGAAGACTTGAACAGGTCCAGTGTCATTTATATAAAGGTGTATTTCTGGATAAAAGTCCAGCAAAGCCCGTTACAATGAATTCAATTTGCTTATAAGGTAATTGCATATTTATGTGTTCAAAAAGGGTCTGTGATTGGAGGAGTAATATTTCTCCCTGGAATGACCATAAATGGAGAAAGGAAGGTGTGCTGAAGGAAGAAAAACAGTAGAAATGGTTGAATAAGAACCATACACCGTACACTGAGTAACGTAATCATGTCAACCTGACCAAACCGAGACCGCAGAGAGGGCTTTTTTTACACTTGTGTTATTTGTCAATTTCACTCTACCATGACGGCACCAGGACTGACGCAAAAGTACTGAAATCGTCCAAAATGAACACACAAGTCTCTGGAACAAAACAGCTAAGAGACTGTAAATGTCTGCAACTTACCACTTTGAGAAGCAATCATCCCCTCAGCCATGACCTGTTCTTTTCTCTCTTCTTTTGCTCTGGTCGTCCCTATTTTCAGTCTTTTATCTGAAACGAGAGGGGAGGGAAGAAGTAGAAATAAGAAGAGATATTTCAGGTGAGCTTAAAAGCCACAATGAGAATCAATACGATGAAAGATCACGATTTCAAACATCTTGAGAAACACAATGCTTGGAAATTAGACATAAAAGAGACAGGGAACACTGTCTGCACATCAGTTTTCAATGATGAAATGATATAAATTCATTCTATTTTATTTTAACCAAAGCAAGGCTTACAGCGTCACTATGCGAGTTCATGGTGAGGTTTTTGTTCAAAGATTTTTCAGCTGAAGTTCCTGATCTTTTTTGAGTCCATAGCAAACAGTGTGACCTAGACCAGTGTGCTTTCTACTCTCTCTACTATAATGAGCCCCCTTATCCAGACTGCAGGAGGAAACACAGGATGGTGATTATGCAAAAGGCGTGCCTGAGTTGGTAATGCAATGAGAGAGAGAGAAAGAGACAGAGGGATAGAGAGAGAGAGAGAGAGCAAGAGAGAGAAAACGAGAAAGAGGAGACAGTTATCTCCTCCAAGTCCAAAGGCAGAGAGATTAAAAAAAAAGTTTGACTCAGGACACTCTTGTTAAAATCACTCTTGACACCCTGCGCTATTAGTACGCCATTAAGAGTTCAAGGACAATAGCTGTCCTGTTTTTTGATCATTTATCCGTTGGATCCCCTCGTTAAGCCTGAACCCAGTCCCTCACAATGGCCACAGAATATTGATGGGCTGTGAAGGGGTGATTTTGCTGAATTTATAATAATCCGCTTTTTGTCTGCCCTTGATATTACAAATGAGCCAAATGTCTTTGACATTCCAGATTTAAAAACAAATTCCCTGATGCTGATGCTCTTCTGAGTTTTAGCCACGGCATATGGCAATGTCAGCTACTGGATGGATTGGCGTGACGTTTTGTTCAGGTATTCATGATCCCCTGAGTATGAATCCAAATGATTTTGATCACCAACAGCAGGTAAAAGTAAGTTAACTCACCAACCTTTAGATATACTGTCTATACACAATGTATCCTGATGACTTTTTCATTCCGTGCAACCACAATGACTTTTTTGGCTCTGAGTGAAATATCTCGAAAACTTTTGGATGGCCTGCTGTGAAATTAGGAATAGAGACTCATGCAGCCCCAACTTTGGTGATCCCCTGACTTTTCATCTCCATCTTTCTGTTTGTATTTGGCTCAAAGCAATGCTGTGGCTAAATACAGCTTCACAGAGCCCACTAGAACATGGCTGTAGACTATGAGTGTTGTTACATTATACTTTTATGGAGACTGTCACTGTCCCCTTGCACTGTGTGAAGTCCCTTAGTTCGAAACTAACATGTACAGGAATGCACTTTTCAACATTGCAAATGTCTTGAGTGCTATCATGACAAATGCCTGTGTATTCATTGTACTTTGAAAATAAAGTTGATCCTGATTCAGAAAGAAATACAGTATATGACACAATGTGGTTTAATAACCTTTAATTGACTATCTGTCATACTCAGAAATATTGCCATCAATTCCCCTGCCTGCCACAAGCTTAGCTTTCATTCGTAAAGATGCTTTAGCACAATATTTGCCACCTGGAGTCAAGATGCACACCAATCAAGACAATAGTCTCTCTCCTTAATTATGTGACCATAAAGTGTCTTAATATGCAAGAGCACCTGGATGCTGTTATAGACATCAGAGCTTCATCAGCATTTGCTCTTAACTACCACAGCCCAAACCCAGATAATTGGTGCCTCATTTTGTAGTCTGGCAAAGGGTGAGGGACATTGTGGGAATTTCTTTTTATACCCATTTCACTGATCAGCTGAAAGTGAGAAAAGATAAAAGGTCTTCCTGAGAAGCAGGATTCTTGGAGAGCAAAATGAGCTCATAGTGGAAAGGCAGCATGTATTAAAGACAAGAGGTGATGATTTCATAGGTTAGAAGTAGCCTTGAAAGAGAACACGATTAGTTTTATAATCACAAACATGAGGGTTTTTTTTTGTATTCAAATTAAATTAGATTTTAGTCATGTGAGTCACTCTTAGTAGCCCGTAACAACTGTGTTTAAATGAACATGGAAAAGTAAATGTATGTTTTATATCATGTTTCAGCCCATTTAGTACAGCTGCAGCACACACGGCTGTTAACCCATGAGGGGAATCTAAATTTAAATCTTTCTTGATATTGTTGCAGTAGGGACGGCAACACAGGACTGTCAGGTTCACATATTTCAGAAATAGAAGGAAAATCCTTCTAAAACACTGTCATGTGGCTTTTACAATTTAATATCAACGCAGCAGAAAAAAAAAAAAATAATTAATTTTAATGTTTAGCTGCAAAGGAGAAAAATTAAACTACATGCCAAAATAACTCATCCTCTTGATCCAAATGCCTTTCCTTTCAACTAATAATACACAGCTAATAAAGCAGAACCAATTACTTTGCACAGCTGGGCATCTTTTATATGTTCTTTTCGATCGTGAGCATTTGATTGCTTGTAAATACACGCCTGATTTATACTTCTTTACAGTGTAAAACTCAGTGGGCCCAATGACAAGAAAGCAATTAATCACATTATTATGCCAATTAAGAAGTTGGTCTGCTCCAGTGAAGGTGGAAAAAAGCAAGGGAATTGAAGATGTGAGAGTGAGGCCCTCCAGGAAGTTAATGTGAGCCATTAAATTACATCCATCACTCCCACTCCTGTAAATAGATAATGTTTCACATGTTACCACTTAAGTGCTTGTGTATATATGAAGATTTGTTTTTTGTTTTTTTTCATTACTAACATGCATTTAGTGTTGGATATTTATCAATGTCTAACATACAATTAGTAACACTGAGTGCTGCTTTTTGTATCACAAAAGCTCCAATTATCACCTTATAATAAAGATAAAAACCAATAAAGGAATATGTTCTGATGTTAAATACAAGACAGTCTAAATAAGGAATGAGTAATTATGCTGTTTTGTTTCACATTACGCCATCATTTTACTTCTCAGAAGACCTGTAATGTGACAACAGGGACTAATCTGGGAAATCAATACACAACTCTTAAATCTGACTTTAGAGTTCACATGAGATTATCGTTATTTGCAACTTAAAACAACTTAAAATGAGGTGAGACGTTTGCCATCATCAGGTTTCTGTTTGTTGCTCTTGAGAGCATTCAGGCTTCCAAGCATGCTCACAAGTGTGAGACAAACTAAAGCTGTGTACTGAGTCATATTATGACAAAAGTATAATTTTTAGAAAAAATACAATAGGTTAATGATTGACAGGAAGTTACAAGACTGCTTTGAGTATGTTGTAAATGGAATGCAAGTTTAACAGGGCTGCTGTTACTAATTAAGGAAATGATCAACCTTTTTATTTAAGCCTACAGGGCATGAGTTGGGTTATTGGAGTCTTGCTATAAACTAACTAGGAGTTAAGTATCATTGCTAACATGAAATCAATGAACCCTTTTACAGTCAATGTGATGGGGGGATCTTTGCATCTGAGATTTGCTAGCCTAAATGTTGTCCTGCAAAATCAATAACCAATCAGCAAAGTCTAATACTAGCCGTCATTGGGGTTTCTAAAACCAGTGGCATAGGTTAACGGTAACTGTTTGTCTCCCTCCTTCCCCTTCTCTCTCCTCCTCTCCAGGCTAACAACTGTGCATAGTATAGATTATGATTCAAGCAATTTATGATAATACATTACTACTAGGGTTAAAAGTTTAGAATGAATTGAAAACCAAAAGTCAAACTTAAAATTTAGTACATGAACTTGACTGTGGAGTTGACCTTGGACTACAGGTCTTTCCATAATCTTCCACCTTTGTTAAATCCTGTAAATTAAATTATGGTTGATCTTTATCACTGCAGTATGCTCTTAAAGGATAACTTAATTTATTTATTTTCATGCCTCATTCCATTATCATTCATTGTGTTTAATATGTTGTCCTCTTCTCAACTGTTCTTTCCCGTCTTAAAAGTAACTGTAACCTTAAAGCAATACCATCCTATTGTCACATCACATTTCACCATTATACCCCCCTACACACACACACAGCAAAGAGGCCGGCCCAATTTTCCATTCATCTATTGGCTGACACTTGAGTATAATTTTACTTTATTTATGTTATTTTAACACACATAGACTGGACTGTTCAGGAATTCTGATACAGAATTCAAGTTCTATCAGATGTTCTGTAATAAACCCAATCAATCTTGGGTAGATGGATAGTTTCAGATTTGTGGGATTTTTACAGGCCTGCTATCTACTACCTGGCATCAAAAATGGTCATTACAAGCAGCAGTTCAAGCTGTTACAAATTTAAAATATGAATTCAATTTGCTCTAACACAATCAACTCTAATTTAAAATAAGAGCTGTGTAGCTCTTTTATAAAGGATTAGGAATGTGGGCGCTCAAAAAAAAGAAGATGAAGAAAAAGCAAAGACCTTCAGGCAAGTAACAGTACTCTTTTGCTTCATGTATAGTGGATGAGTGGTAGTCATAAAAATAAAGAAGTATATAGGCAACACGAAAAAAAAATGAATCAAATGGACTTATATAACTGAAATGTCAAGATAATAGTTTAATTATATTTCTTTAAAGACTTAAATTACATTTTATGCTGTGTATTAATGTGTTGACAGGACCCTTTTCATCACTTTATGGGTGAAACAATCAAAGGTAGTGCTAGAGTGTGCTAGAGTGCAGCGCTTCCAGCATAGTAAAGCCAGAAAATGTAAATAATGAAATGTGTAAAACAATCAATATTTTTATCATAGCAAAAACTGGGAAAATATATCCCAGGTTATACATGTCTGGATATTTGTCATCAGCACATCACAGAGTGATCTGTATGTTTGCATTTGTGTACCCACAGCTATTGACATTCACATTTTTCATCAGAGACTCTTTCATTTTCTTCCATAGATTCCAATTTTCTGTAATAACAATGCTGCATGTGTGTGCATTTCATATGTGCGCGTCTGCTTGATGTGATACGCTATGTACATTTACACAAACATAGATTGTATTTTGTGCCTGTGTGCACTCATTTTGACAGTGGTCTCCTTAAGGGCCTTTGCATCAAGTGGAAGCATTTTGACTGGCCTTGGCTCCAGGGACCTCAGCGTGACTCCAGAAAGGAAGAGAAA
Organism: Dicentrarchus labrax; assembly: GCF_905237075.1. Taxonomy (NCBI): domain Eukaryota; kingdom Metazoa; phylum Chordata; class Actinopteri; family Moronidae; genus Dicentrarchus; species Dicentrarchus labrax. The sequence continues at coordinate 31,572,790 of NW_026136713.1, read as the reverse complement.
GTGCCGGGCGGCTGCGTTTGTGGTAAAGGAAACTACACCACCACATGCTCCCTATCCGTTCCTCTTAGCCGGCTCAGTGGCCCATACCTCGCCTTAATGAGATGCGGCAACACACACAGACACATGTAGCACGTCTTCTCTAATTATACGAGAAAGCTCTGCCATCTCCTACACCCACTGGTGGAATCATGTAATTCCCTCCAAAGGGTTGTTTTTAAAAGGGTACAAAAAAACTAAGTATGTCATGTATGATGGCAGCTATAACAGAAAGACGCTTACAGCACAAGAGCACACATCAGAAACAGTGGTTGAGGAGCAGCGTTATGTGTGTGCTGCTAGTTTATGGTTATTTCCAGATAGCTCAATTCCTGCTACTTAAAATAACACATTTTGATGATGAATACATTTCTCTCGTTATCTGCGCCTTACATGGTATTTTAAGCATTTGTCTGATACTTTCATTGTGGTCTAGATTAAATTCCAGCATCATAAAGTTTAGTGGGGAGTGGTGAGGAGGAATGTTTTAAAGTATATTGCTATATGCAGCTAATCCACATAACTTATGTATCTCATTTCTCCTTTTGAGTAGTAGTTCAATTGCTGGCCATCATATATGTTGGTTCATATATCACACACACATTCCACAAGTGGAACAGAAGAGAAATATTTAGGCCTTTGGGTTTTTTTGTGGGTTTTTCTTTCATACTTACAATGTATACGAAGTATGTTGCCAGGTAGGCTTGGGTGGATCGATTGCGAGCAGAATAGGTACACTTGGGTTGTATTGAGCTTCTATTATGCCATCCTCATTATTCTACATTACTTCAGTGTTTAATTATTATTGATTAAATTAAAGATGCATAAAAATAATTAATACGGTAATTAAACACATTTATACTTAATATGCACAATTAAGCTGTTAATAATACAATTTGTGAAATGTTAATTACATCTGCAATTCTTTATTCCATTTTATTATTCTGTTAAGTAAATTTGCTAAATGTTATTTTTAAGTAAATAAAACTGGACATGGATGTTATACCATTTTTCTTTTTCCAGTCCACAAAATATTGGCTAACTGCTTCACCAGCGTTTGGCATGGCACTTTCTTGTCACATTATTTAGCAATGTATTGCATACTGCCTCTGTAGTATCCCCTCAGTGGCCATTTTCCTATAGCATGGGCTAGACTTCTCTCTGCTACACTAGCTGCATGTATTCTAATTACAAGTCTAAAAGTTAAGCATGGCCCAAATAGCTGAGCTGTGAGATGGAAAATTAACTGTGAAACACAATATAAAAAACTATGATAATTAAGCTGTTACATTAAAGCATCCACATTGTTGCATTTCCAACATTATATGTTGCTTTGTTCCTCCCTGTGCTTATTATGTTACATAATGTGCTACATTTCTTGTAACATACTGTGCTGCAACATTTAGTTATATGACTGATTGCAGATCTGTAACATCTTACTAGGCTTGCTCCCTGTAGTCTCTCCAGGGCATTACTTAGTGATGAAGTTCTTTAAAAGTTGGTTCTAAGCAGGTTGATTTTCATACTGTACTGAAATGAGCACATAAGTGATAGAGGGTAATTGAGAGAAAAAGCGCATTGCTAAGAAGCTGTATATGTTCTTTGGGGAATGGTCAACTGAAATGTGAAGCACACAAGCCATAATGTGGATTACATGAGCAATCAAATAGTCATCATTTTTTGAAGGGCAGACATTTCTCCACAAGAACACTCAAAAACAATAGCATCCATTGCCATTTTATAAGTACTTCAAACCAAGCTATAAATAGACTGCCAGGTACACAGCAGCCAAGGCACCTCCACCCCCCTGCGGGAAGCTCTCTACATTTGTTCCACCCTCAAGCTACTGTAGACCATTTCTACAATCTTCTACTGCTGTGCAATTGTCATCATGTGGGCTTCTTTCTCTCTTAGGATCACTGCAGTTATGAAATGAAGCATGTCCTTTCAATGTCTATTCCTTTCCCCCCACTCACGGATGTACATTTTGGTGATAAAATGATGTAGGGCATGAATTAGTGAGGGATAAATATGGGCTTTTATGAAGTACCGATCATCATTCGACACTAGCCAACTGACAGTTTGGCAGGTGCAGCCAAAGTGCTCTCACTGCCTCCCCTTGAGCTATCCATAGTGGTGACTATGAAATATGGACAGCAGCAAATTGAGATTCATCAGGCACGCCTGCCTTGCTCACCGAAATCTATATTCAATTTTGGAGCATCTGTCATGGCAGTGGCAGGCTGAGGCATGCTGGGATTGAGAATCACTTAAGTGTTCTGAAATTGTACGTAGTGGGAAAAAGCTCTCTTTCTTTCTCTCAGTGCATCTGCCTGCCTCTCTTTCTTTCTCTGTATATGCAGGTAAATTCACATAAAAGAACTGTTTTCCTGCACGTCAACATTTGTTTTCCTTCCAGATCTAATTAATGTGTCTGTTCACAAATGCTGCCACCTGTAATTTCCCAGCTAATACCAAAGAATCCCGTACACTTCATCATTTAGTAAAATAATCAGTGCATTCGCTTTGTGCTTTAAGCGACTGTGTAACCACTGAGATAATTCTGGCAGCATCTCCAAACCCATTGCAATGCAACAGCTAGCTACACTACGCTGACAATCAGAAGACTAAATTGACAATCTGTGGATACAATGTTAACTCGAGTAGCTACAGTGATGCTTAAGGCTGAATGTTCTATAGGTTAGACAGTATGTTGCTTTTCCATGTTTTACATCATGTAAAGTAACACATTCTTATTTATATTGTGATACAAAAAAAATCTAACACTCCAAATCAAGTATCTTCTTTCACACATGACAGTGGAAGATAGCATGAAATCCTTGATTCTATGGCAACGCTCGGACTCAATTTTCCTTTTTCTCATGCTTATAAAGAGTTTATGATTAAAAGGAAGCAATTGGCTAATTATCTACAGAGAATGGGAGCAGAAAGGTCAAGGTTTTATCTGCAGGGTTGGTTTCTGCTCTCTGCCGAATGTGTCAAAGTGAATTCTCATTACAGACCATTAAACCTATATTGAGAATTGTCAGTGGGCGAGCAGGTAGAGCTTAGTATCTTCCTCCAGGACACTGACATGTGATTCAACCTGTGGCTTTCCAGCTAAGGACCTGAACTCTTAGCACCTGGCACCCATTCCACAAACTCCATGTTTTGATGATTGTGCTTAATTCATTACATAAAAATTCAAACTTCCATTGGATATGTGATGATCCCACAGAGAACATGTTTTAGAAAAAGTCGGGTTTAAAGAAGACACAGTATTTAATCTAAATATCAATATACTTATGGATATTACTGTAGACTCTGCAACATATGGATAGAAATCTACAACTGCTGTGCAAAAAGAACATCCAATGTACTAACACATCGCTCTTTAGTCTTAATATGTATGCTCTGTACCAATAAATAAATATACATCTGTGGTAAGCCTGTTAGCAATATAAATGAAACCGAAGATACATAATGGCATCCAAGCTATTTGAAATAATATAACATGCAGGTTTATGTCTGCTGAAGCAATTCAGTGAGCAAGCCCCTCCATCTGTTATTGTTTAAATGTGAAATGGCTTCCATCTTTAAGGCTTGTCATCAGCCTGTCACTAGCCACAGAGAATGCATAATGGCACCAGTAAAGCTCTTTATTAGTCCATGGTGAACAATGAGCCGTGTCAGCTGATAGAAGGAGACTCCCATTCTCCTTCCCAAACAGTGGAATCCAAGGAAGTGACAATCAATAGGAATGCTTCATTTGCTTTATGTGCAGTGCTGAACACACCATGGACGAAATGGATTGTTTTCACTCCCCACAAATGTGCCACTCATTGTCTCTACAGGCTTGTAGGTCCAAACTGTTGATGAGAAAATATCTTCTGATTTGCAGATTTCGTATTATGCATGGAGGAATTTCACATCCCATAATTAGATTAATCCTCAGGACACAAGTCAAATGATAAGCATGTTCATAAATGTCATATTTCAGTAGACAAGCCTGCAGGTTTTACAGAACTGTAATTGCAGTGTGTCAGTCAAAAGACAGGCATGGCAATGACAGATGTTATACTGATGTTTGTTTTTCCGCCAACAGCTTATTTTAACAAATGACACAACTGCAAAGTACGGTTCTTATCAGTGCCAGGCAATGTCATGCCACATCCAATCTCGTGAAACACCTTGCACTTGCTGTCACTCATCTCTCCATCAAAGCTGCTACAATATATGGCTAAAACATCTGACCACAGAAAAAAATAAAACACACAGTGTTCTTGGCAAAAATGCTGCTGGGGGAAAGGAATTGGAGAGGAAAGTAATTCTAAAGGCAGAATGTAAAAAAAATTTACAGAAAGACAACGTCAAATATAAAGAACGATTATTAAATCTATCTGACAATACTCATTATGAATCCGTCTTTTCCATTGAGAACTCATTTACACTGAGAGTCTCTGCACAGATCGATCCGAAATGTACAGACATGTCTAACTGTTAATAAGGAAGACTATAATTTTTCTGTTATGTATGTCTAGTACGTCTGTGTGTGTCACATGCACAACTCAAATCCCATAATCCCCTGGTTGTTGACAAGTTCATGGTGGCAGACTTTAGAAATCACTGTGTGTGTGTGTGTGTGTGTGTGTGCGTGCGCTATCTTTCTATATGGAGATTATTTCAGCATCAATGTGTGAAAGATAATCAAACCATCATTTATGAACGCTGGACAGATCAGTCTCTTGACTGTTGCGCTTGTTAAGGCATGGGGTAGGTCAAAGAATATGTCTGAAGCAATTATCCCTGGGGGAAGGGGAGATATTGTACCACTGCTTTTTGAGTGGTGCCTTTGCGATTCAGCGGACAAAGAACTAGTCCATCATTCAGTATGCATGGAATGCATCAAATAAAGCTGGAGGTATTTTTGTTATAACTTATTTATTTCCTAAGTGACTTTGTGTGGCTACAATATTTACAAGCCACTATGTTACATCATGTGTTGATATTTCACATTATTTGCTACAGTGCTCAAGGTAATTTGGCTAAATCTGCGTGAACAGGTAGGTTATTCAAGGCAGGAGACATGTACTGTCCTGTACACGCTATTTTTCAGACGGTAAGACAAACTACTTCAAGGATAACTTTGGTATTTTTCAACGTGGACCATATTTTCCCATGATTTTGAGTCAAAGTGACTAATAGGGACAGTATGTTTTGAATTTAGTATAGAGGCAGAGTGCTGCAGCTAGCAGCCACTGTGTCTCTAAACAAGTCTTGCTAAAGTAGAAGTCTCGTTATAAAATCTCGGATGAGGCCTTGTTGCAGGAAGACTAACAAGCGGAGCGAACAAAAGGTATGGAGAACGTCTAATTTCTCTGTAAGGTCGTGTTGTCAGACACTAAAAAATCACTACCTGAGCCGGTCAGTGGCCAGAACAAGCACTTTTAATGGACATATTTTGACAGTGCACAATTGCATATAAGGACTATGCTGTAGCCCATTTTGCGGCGGCCAGCTGCAGCTCAGTCACTCAGTGATGGACCAAATGCAACATTAGTTTTACTCATTAGTCATGTTGAAAAAAATAAAATAAAATATACTTTACAAAAATACGGGAAAAAAAGGTCCAGGTTGAAAAATAACAAAGTTACCCTTTGATGACGAAAGGTGAATTTTAAGAGAGCTGATCTGCTCTGCCTTGTCTTATAGCTGTTTGGGGGCAATTATAGACTTGCTGGAAGGGAAAAAATAGTAAAGCAGTATCATTACATTCAGACTGCAGAGGCTCTACTGTATCAGTTTGCTTGCTTTGGTGTGGCATAATCTATTTGAAAGCTACTGTCTATAGCCTCTTCCACTGCTATGCTATGACCGTAAATGGAGAAAAACATTATGCTGCTATCTCTTTACTGTTCTGCTCTTGCTCAAATGACTGCTCCGGGATCAGTGCAGTCCCTGAGCAGGAGAGAACTGGAAAAGGTCACAATGAGGGAATGAGAGAATGGCGCGAGCCAAAGAAGCTACATTTCTCCATTCAGCGGTCTGCTTAGAGATTGAGTTACAAGGGTACATTACTGTCTCCCAGAGCTACCCTGGTTGCTAGGTTTATGTCTCCACATCTGGCTGGAAATGGCTTTTTTTTGTTACAAAACAGTAAGGATATGCCAGCTTTGTTTCAAAGAGAGAGAGAACACACAGCCTCATACATAAATATGATTTACCAGGAATGTGGTATGTTTTATAAACTATACAACAGTCTGGATGTTATGGCTCACTCTGTCTGTAATGGAGACAAATACAGAGAGGCAGGTGTAAGCAGGAAACACTGACGTCTGCACTGAACAGTCAGCTCATGGCTGTAGATTCCAAACCAAGGCAGAAACTACCTCTGTGTTTTCATTAGCCTGCATTAAATAAACCACTTAAATTGCTTTTTCGGCTGTAAACTGACTAGTGGAGAGTCAGTAACTTTGTATAGTGAACTAAAGGCGATGTGTAGGTTAAATGTTAAGGTTAAGAGTTACAAGCTCATAAAGCAAAAACAGAATGGGAAAGTAGTCTAATCATTAACCCACTGTCTTCCCAAAAAGGTAGAACTGATGTGTGAATTTTCCAGTGCGGGAAACCTTAAAACAAAGATTTACTTCAGATTTTAGAAGTAAGGAGAGAGTCATTAGGCCACCCACATGCACTGATGATCAGCTGCAATCACACAACCATTCACACAACAGATGGATCTATTTTAACACCCAGGTTAACACATCTACCTGCCATTTCCTCTTATTATTTTGTAAGCTAGTCAATGGATAATTCCAGTGTGACTATAAAAACACTGGTGGGTGGAAATGCTAATTAAAAATGTTACATTAGTTTTCCTGCATGGGATATTAAACCTCTCGGAACAAAAACATTTTTTAGCCTTATATGAGATTGCCTTCCGGTTTGCCAGATTTGGTGCAATAAATTGAGTCATTCTGTCAAAGTCTGCCTTATTTGTCATAATAATGTTTATATCATAGCATCCAGCAGGTCAGCTGACAAATAGTATGTGAAAATTACGGGACTGTAAGTTACAGTGTGTCCTGACAGCACTGTTTACTTTGAATTCTTTTATTATCATGACCTACAGCACATTGCTGCAGCAGTGTACATAATACAGAGATATCCAAAAATTGCTGACAGGGATCTTAATAAGAAAGCTCCATACAGAAAGCTCCATAGTCTGTGTCAAAAAAGTTCACTATAATGGCTATCAAACATGACAACAAGAAGTCAAAGTAATGATTGCAACCCATGTAACGGTTAACAAACCTACAACACAACACAAGCACCCAGGGCAGATTGTTGGCCCACACAGACAAACACACACTTCTTTTGTACAAATACAGACTCCCAAGTGAAAAACTCTGTAAATGTAATACTTTTACAGATAAATGCACACATACATACAGTGTTCTTCTAATGTAGTCTACACCTCCCCTCTTTACAATAAATACAACATAGGAGGAAAAATGCTCTCATTTAATTCCCCTCCTCTGCCACAATGGTATTATTCGGCAGCAAATGGTGTCGTAAGGTTAACGTTGATTTAATCAGCAATTCATTTTAAGCTTCTGTCTTAAACATAATAAAAGATTAAAATCATAATTTTGTTGCACTTAACTGAGATGAGATGCTGAAGTACACAGAGGCAAGGTAGTGGAAAGAGGAGTTTATTTGTTCACCGCACTGCCAGAAGTCAGGCAGCTGGTTAATTGGCTCAGCATTCTCCTAAGCACTAAGCACTAAGTGCACTAATGATGTCAGTCTGGATCTCTACAAAGGTACATGTGAGCGCTGACAAATCAGAAACACTTAACCAGTGCAATAAATGAGTAGTTCAGTAGTGCGTCTTTGTGGCAGCAGTGCAGTCATATTACAACTTAGAGCGCAATACTGAAAAAAAAAAAAAAAAAAACATGGTACAAGGACAACAAGACCGCCAGCTCCATACACAGGATACATGGACCTTACCGTGCGTAATAGCTTGATATCATGAGAGCATGCAATGGTTTGCTATTCCAATAGGGCCAACTATTTCTGTACTAACATATGGATTCTCACAAGTTTCATTCCCTGCTCATAATTATACATTGTTTTGCTGCTTGTTAATGCTGTGAGCCCACCAATTACAGGATTGTACACTGACAACAGAGAAGTCTCGTTTATTATCTTTAGAAAGATTATAACAATGCATGTCAGAGAAAGCTCGCCCACTCGTCACCGGTTCCCCATGAGAGTCTACTTGTATGGAAGCAACTGCTTCATTTTGCCCACCCCGTCACTATTCTGACATGGGTTAGGGGGTCACTCTGAGTCTATTTCCGCGCTAGATTCAGTGAGATTTATTCCACATGACATAAAGTACTGAGATATTTTTGGACCAGGCAAAAATTTGAATTGAATATGCCTTGGATCTGATATCTCACATCTGATCTGCAGTTATCTGAGAGGTCTGACTTTGAATCTTTTTTTTTCTTTTTTCTATCTGATCAGTGTATTTACTACTTTATTGTATATCCTCCTTTGGCCCTTTAAAGGCAGTTTAGAATGACTGTATTTGTTCCAGCCTGTAATATTTGTTTCCAAACTCTGTCTGTATTATTGCATTGTGTGACTTAAACTTTGCACCAAATTGTTGCACTAAAACAACTGCATTTAGTTGCACTAAAATGTTAAAAAATGAATTGTATCGACGATGTACAAGGACACAGATACACATGGGCAAGTGTGATTCACTTCCTGTTGTTGGATTGAAACTAATCTTCTGACTGACAGTTGATGGCGGCAATGTGCTAACAAATATGGTAATGCGTAGACTAAAGCAAGTACGAAGAAGACTGCTAGCGAGCAAACAGGGACGTTAACAATGCAGGATTTAAAATCATTCCAAAAATTGGCTTTGAAAATATTTTATGAGGAAGGAAAAGCAAGTTTGTAAGACCTCGAGGATACAAACAATGTGTTTTGGGGGAGAAATGCTGAACGACAGTATGGTTTAATGACACACATTTGTTGACCAAATATGTTGTGAATATTGATTACATGTTTTTTAAGATGTAGAGAGCAAATAATTATCACATAAATAAATGAAACTGCACATTTAAAACTACTCTTATCCACCAGTGCCTATACTATATCTGTCATGCACTTCCTCTATAGATTGAAAACAATTACTGTGCCCATTGATTCAAGTGAAGTTTGACCAGAAACACTGAAAGTGCAGCTCTGGACCTCCAGGTCACTAAGTCTGGAGACTGCTGCCTGACATTAGAAAGTGGCTACTCAATTAAGTACACAAGAAAACCACAGGCTGTAAGAAGCAAGTAGTCTAAGGTCCCGACATACGACTCTCCTTTCAATGCAGGACCAAACACACACAAACACACAGCAGATAAATCACACAAGATCAGATGACCTACCTGTCTCCCCCTGCTAGTTTGACCTTGCTACTAACAGCCACTCTCGTTCGACGGCTGCAAACGCAGTGCTAACTGTGCTACCTCTCTCGGGAGTTGTAGCTACGACCACTTTGCACTGTCCTGCTCCTTAAACCTGAGCTTTCCCTAAATTGTTAAATAACCGTCCCTCGAAATGGAGAGTGTCACAATTTAAACCAACAGGAACAAATTTGTACAAACCCATCAGCTAATCCAACATGCCATGTATCTTATTACGCTGTTCCTGAGGATTGAGGAGATTTTTTTTTTTTTTTCCATACAGCACATTAAGAGAGAATCAATTTGTCAGTGAGCAACAGAGAGGGGAGGGGGTGTCATGGAGCACGGCATGGGGGTGGGGGTGGGGTGTTGCACTTTGGGTATCAGGTGTCTCCTGCACTTTTCAAGGGAGATGGTAATGCCAGCGTGTGGGGCCTGCGTGCAAATTAAATGGAGAGACAGAAAAATGCATTATTGATCAGGGTGATGCCAAAGTGTCTCGCTCACAGCATTGGATCAGGTTTACGTACAGGGTAATTAATCCACAAGCCTTAATAAAAGCAGAGGAACTGATCTGCACCCCCCCAGCCCACCCCGCCCCGCCCCACCCTCGCTTCCCTGTCTCTCTCTCTCTCTGCCTCTCTCTTTGTTCAAATGTCTACTCATTCAACACCGAGAAAAATAGGTCGCTAGCTTGTAGGCAGAACCGGTGCAAGGCAGCACTGGGATAGCTGGAGCACACAGAAATTCACACACCCGCTGTTTCCTACGCATAAACACTCACTCCCAGACACGCACGAACACACACAGAGAAAGAAATGGAAAGGGAGGTGAGAGACAGAGAGAGACACAGAGAGAGACACAGAGAGCACCTGGGTGTTTTTCTTCTGCCAAGCTGAGCAGAGCAGGTGTGCGCTTGATTCTCTCTGTATCGTGTACTGTAATTACACACTGCCGCATGTTAATGCTGTCATCAAATGCATTTCAACAAAAGACATGTTTTAAGATAAAATCCTTTTACTTCACCTGAGTCCACCCACTATTTATTTTTTCCCCCACTCATTCTCAGAAGAAAACAAACAAGAGTTGTCAGACATTTGAAGTTGCTGTAGTCAATATTACTTGAACAAAATAACTGTGTATGTGAAGAGGGTTGCTCGTAGTAGCAGACCGATAGAGAATCATCCGCTGAGTCTGCAGGTCTCTGCAGCTCCACGGAGAGGAGAACTCTTTCAGCTCATTGTTTTTGGTTTATAAGTCTGCAACTTTACTGTTTTGATTCATTCTCACTCTCATCAGTGTCACTTTTAGCAGCAGCAAGAAGCTGACTTCAGCAAAAAAAAAGCTCTGCCAACCAACTGTACACTACCTGGCCAGCGTCAAACACCAGACAGACAGAGTATTTAGCATCTAGAGAGCAAGATGTTTCTACTAATAAACCATTTGTCTTGATCAGTCAAGAGTGCATTTTTCTTAATTAATCTGAAATCTGAAAAAGGAATTGGATATGTTAAAAATACATCATTTATTTTTATCTAAAATGTCAGTGTTGTGTTCATAGCTTCAGAGAATGCAGTTCTGTCTGACTGAATGGTGATGGAGGAAGTTTTTTCACACTTTTGTTTAGTTATACTCCCTCCCTGGCTGCGTGATACTGCTTCTAAATTCTGCAGCCGGTAATTTTTAAAAATGTTTTCAAACAAACTGTTCAGAAACAGCATGCTGCCATCGGCAGAGAAAACTGAAACTTGATCTAACTGTCTTTGTTGAGACAATGAACAGATGGGCTAAGTTACCTGCAGACCCAATGTAACATACTTTTCTATGTTGTGTGCAAGGTTGTGAATTTCCTCTTGCACTGTGTTTGGTGATGTTGTCCCTTGAGGCCTGACATAGAGGCAGAAAGGTACAGCAAGCCCCAAGGGACCAAACACAAAATAACAAGGAACTGACAGACACCATTAACTTAAAATTGTAAAACGTCTATTACACAGATTTTCATTCAGCAGACCACAACCTGGCACATTAGTGGTACAAACAAACAATTGCAACAATGGGTTTTTGCATCCTTATTGTGGGGAATCACTATAAAGTGAGCTTAAGCAATGGGATGAGTACACTGTCTCACACAGCGAGTCTGGGTGCTGCATGTGCAGTGAGTTTTGTTTTGAGTTGTAAAAGGCAACAGAGTGTGTAATTTCTTCACACTCTTGAAGCTAGAAAAAAAAATAAGGATGTGCAGTTTCCACTGGAGTCAAGGATCCGTATTAAAATAGAGAAAGTAACGATTTGTGTCAAGGCCTGAATGGTTAAAAGCAACCTTACCTTACATTTAAATGTGGATAAAACATTCTCACCTGCCCCCAAACAGATAGGGTGAACCATAGTCTAAACACATTTGATGTAATGTGGCTTGTACTTCCTGCTTTCTTCCAACTACTAGATGGCAGACAAGACAGTTTCCAACACAACAAAACTGTAAATTTTGCATCTCAGTAACTATATAAAGGTTTTGTTCAGCCTTTTCATTCGTGAAATTGTAGAAAGTCTATTTCTATCTCAGCTGCCAAAGTTGGTCATTTAAATGCAGCATTTGACTGTGAGTTTTAGTGTGAATAGATAAAAATAGATCAACTAGTGTCACCGGGGAAGACATATAATCATTAAAGTAATAGGTGGCGCGTGAATAGAAGGTTTAACACTTCTCCTCAACATCTGCCGTGATAATGGCCTCACTTATGAAAATGGAAAAACATAATTATTCCTTCTTTATCTCCAAAACAATTGACTAGAGAAGCAGTTCTGAATACCTATCATCACAATGATTTTCCATTTCAATTATTGTGAGTAAAAATGAGCTGAAACAAATAAATACAAAACAAAGGATTCTTCATTGTTTGAATTTCCTGTCAGATAGGAGCACCTATATTCCCACTGACTTCAATTGCAGCACTGAGTGATGGCTGTCATATTGGATCTCAAATACTCCCAAATGAAACGCTGTGGTTAAAGGCCTTCTAAATACAGCACTGCTTCATAATTGAACACAAAGGTGATGCTTTGATAGTTGGAATACATTTGCAAGTCATTACTCTCCTTGTAGATGTTGATATGGATATATTTGTGGCAAATGGACATTTTGATACACTTAGGGGTTATAATATGAAGATAATTTCCATTATCTAGTTTGGTCCTCATCCAGCAATCACTACAATATGTGTGGGCTGCTGCTCTGTATCTCTGTCTCTCTGAATGCTCAGCACCCACATCTCTGCCAAGCATGTTCTTGTATTTTAAGTCCCAAGTGCCTTTACAAAGACAGACTTTTTTTTTTGTGTATAACAGCAAAAGCATGCAAAAAAAAAAAAAAATCTCTGTGGATGTAATGTGCCCTATTAACATAATCTCTCTCAAGCCTCTACTCTCTTCAACACACGCGCACAGACACACAAAACCATCCACCTCAGATACCACTTATATTTTTTTTCCAGGACAACTGATCCATCCATCTTTCAGTGTGTCACCCAATTAAAGCTTTTTGGCCATGATGAAATGAACCAATTAAGCAGTGCACTTCTGCTTGGGCAGAGATGCATCTCTTAATGGTCGAGATTTCACTCACAAGAATGCCATGTCCTCTCCACCTCATTATCACACAGCTATTAGCCATCACTCATATCAACTAGAGCTCACACTTGCACCCAGAAAACGGGGCGTTCATCCATGTGCTTTAGTGAATCATAATGCACACTTGAGTAACTGGAACACAACAAGAAACATTGTGCTACTTTCTGCAGATAGACTCTCTATAACGGTAGATCAAATTTAATAGTATGGGTTCAAGAGCATGGAAGTCCATATTAACCCATTGAAAAGAAAAGCAAGTATAGGAGAGTCAACACTGAATTTGGTGATTCTACGGTGAGTAATGTGTTTTATGCACACTTTATATTATAGACATTTAGTTTGACAGTCTCACATTTAACAACAATCTCTCCTGAGCCACAGTTTTCAGCCTTGCAGATATTATAAGATTCCATAAACTCGCGAGGATTCTTCTGGGTATCATGCAGCATCACTCCAAGGATATCAACATTGTTTAGGTAGAATAGCAATGATACTTCAGGGGTTGAAATTTTGTTTCATCTGCCAGGATGACAGAGAGTCTGTAATAAGACAGTAGAAAGACTCATACATAATGATTGCTGCAACGGAAGCCAGCAATGATTGTGATTTTACTCCAAACTGGGATTCAGTCTCAAACTTTAAAATCATCTAATACAAAGTTAGCATCAAGGGAGCGTGAAAAGTTAAATAATCTTCATAACTAAATAAGAGACTTATAATGGAAAGATCTTACAGTGCATTAACCATAACATAAGGACAGGTAGTGAAACTTTATGGGTAAGGAAAATATTGCTGCACATTAGATTGCCAGTAATGTGGCACCAAGATCATGTCAGTTCAGTTTCAGCTCAATCAGCTTTGCCCAAGTCAGCTGATATATTCTTGAGTGAAAAATGTCCTCTGTTGTAAAGCTGAAATTCATCTCTCCTTTTTGGGAAAAAAGAAGGGTACAGAGAGGAACACTTCATGTTCTCACCCTCACATTTCCTCGATTCACACAGCCTTCTCTCATTTCCACCTCTACTCATCACTTTGAAAATCCTCTTTTTCTTCTCTGGAAGGAAAATCCAGCCGTTTTTGATCATAATACTCTACGTGACAACTTGCCATGGTTTAAGCTCAACACATCGTACAACAACCTGTTTGTGTTATTGGCGATCAAGGAATTTCATGCTGTTAAGTTTAAAATATAAAAAACAAAATATGTTCTGTCTTCTTAAGGGGAAATCAGAAAACTCCTGGTGACTACTAATATCAACGCCTGTTAATTACTGCCAAAGAAGAAAATTAAGTTGAAAAAACAGCATCTCAGGCAAGTGTCTCCAGTCAGTCCTGTTTTTTAATTATTTAAAGAATGTGCATTCTAAAACTCACATTGCAACAGATTACATTTGTTTACTCACAGCCTCGACCACAGACACACTACATTATCCATAATTTGCAGCGTATGCATGATTGCCCTATAAATATTGTATTAGAGAGGGTTGAATCACGGCCTTATGATTCAGAATGCACTGCAAACACATTTTCTGCAGATGAAAAAGAAATCGGGTTTTCATGTTTTTGTGCGAAACAGACATTGAATTTGAAACACTTGCAAGTTACTGAGAATGGCGAAGTATGATGCAGTACGTATCATAGTAGTTTATTCAGTATAATGCAGAACAATAAAAACAGAAATCAAAACATTCTCAAAAGCATCACATTCATTACATCTACATGACGCAGTCTTATTTTTTTCTTTGTGGCTATAATTAATGGATGTTGTTCTTAGTCTCTCTCTCATTTGGGATTTTCTGAAATCACTAACATACTGTGGTGGGGTTATCACATATTATGACTCCACAGTAATATGTATGAGAGACACATTAGAGAATTCACTCTAACTTATTAATCTCCTCCACTTGCAGGCCTTAGTGATTGAAATATCTGCTTCACAAGCTGTGATAGAATAAAAAGACAAAAATCTGGCAACCAATGTCTTCCATCTTGTGCCTTTCTTGGTGTCTTTATGGTTTGAAAATAGCCCTCTCTTTTCCTCTCTGTGTAATCGGAGCCTGCACGGCTAAGATTAGCCGACCCCCCTCCCAGCCCCTTGTCTCTGACCCCTTGGATGTAGCTCCAGGGGGTCGCAGCTAGTGTAGTCTCTGACGATGTGGAAAAAAGACATGAAGGATACCTGAGAAGAGATTGCCTCTCTACTCCACTTTCATTGATTTCTAACAATAAAAAAAAGATCTCAACAAACCATATATTAAATTGACACTTTCAACAGTTGAATACAATCCTGATAATTAAAAAAAAAAGCACTTTATTCAGCAGAGATAAATCCTCCCCCTCATTCATGACTAAAATGTATGGTTTTCATCAGTTCACAGCTGACATTTGTTTGCCAGCATGAAAATAGCCCCACAGTTTCCCCCTGTTTACTCCTCCTTTCTATCCACAGGCCACGTGCAGCTCCGAGGACTCTTTTGTAAGAGCTTATTTTCTTGTTTGTTCTCCTCACAAAATAAATGGTCACATGTCTTTTGGCTCTCATTTCATTTTCCCGCCAGATGGCAGATTGGAGACAGACACTTTACACGGGGTACATGGCGACGTGCTCATCAATCCATCAGGCTCATTTCAATGTTAATGGACAAAGTATCACTTAATTTGTCTCTGATGAAGACATACTTAAAATGCTGACATTGTATTCTCATTATATCATCCGAGAGCCATGGGCTTAGGTCACAAAATAATGGATCTTGAAAATAATACAGAAAATTTGGTCTTATTTTTTGGCAATCCATCATTTTGGAGACTTAGGCATATTTTTCAAATCAAGGCACAAAGTCAGGAGCTAAATCTCACTTTTCCACATTTCTATCATGCTTTGAGAGGACATGTTTCTGTAGAAAAATGTTCCATACACACACACATATTTAGTTTCAATTTGATAGTGAATCAAGACTGAATGGAAATCAAAATACTGTTTAGAAATTAGGCTAATTAGTGTTTATTTCCTCCTCATATATTCTAACCCACACAGTAGATTTTCAGTCCCTGATAATGTCAAAGGATCTGAGACAGTAACTTGACCTTTCTATCATGCTGACTCAAATGTCTAAGTGGAGAGATTTCTAATAAAGAAACTGACGTGTTGAATGGAAGACAGTAAAGAAAATAAAAATTGAAAAATCAAAACAGAAACAGAAACTTCTCATATTTTCCTTCAACTCTGTGTGTGATGCCTATACTATATATATAAAAACAATCAGAGTGTTTAAGGGTCATGGCAAACTATACATACATTAATATCAATATTATTTCAACTTCCAGGGACATGACAGATATTCAAATGTGAGCACAAAGACAAGGTAATCACAGAATATATCAGCAGGAATGCATTGCTGTCAAATGTCTTATTACTGTGTCAACCAGGAGAGGCGTTTGACAAAAATGCCTTTGTTGGACCTTTGACCTTAACAAGGAGTGCATGGAAAAGAGGCTGGGAGACATATTGCATAATGCCATTTCCACATTCATGACACATGCATACATACTACTTTGAATGAACGGAACGCATTGACTATTCATACATTGAAAATAGTGTATGACCTTGAAACAATCACTGCTTCAATCTACTCTCCCTCCCTTCACATTTCACATACACATTGTCACATGCATATATCTGTATGTGAGTGGCCATAACTGTATATAATGTATGTACGATATTTAAACCAAATGCACTGTGAGCCTGATGCATATTCATACAATGTGTCCTAAAGGAATAAATTGATTATTTTTGCTCTTGTTTACTATGGCACCATATGTAGCGCTACATGAATAGAACAGCTATGATTGTTTTTTTCTGAGGCATTTCAGAACACTTCAGTCATAATACCAAAACAGGGTAATTAAAATGTCTTCCTTCCCTCCAAGACATAAATATATGCATTTCACCAGACGATTCAGAGCGCAGTCTCTCTCAGAAGCAGCACACCTGCAGCCGGTCGTGATTCAGTCTTTTGCTCAAGGGCATTTCATAAGAGATGGCTATATTTTGGATCAAACCTGTGACATTCCAATCAGGAGATGGTTCTGCTAAGCACCCAGCCATACATACCTGCTGCCCCTGTGTGATTAATCAAAAATATTTGACACATACAGGTTATTCAATTATCCCTCATGCCAGTGAGCAGGGGAAGTTTGCAAGACCCTTAAGGCAGTGAAGTTCTTGCTTCAAGGATTCAAAAGCAACCAGAAGTGCAGTTAAATAGGCCAGCAAACAGCTGGCTTTTCTCAGCAGAGATTTGAATAAATATTTGATGATGGTATAGTATCTGGAATAACACACACATACTTTGGCAGTATTGCATGGTTTTGCCATCACAATAGCTATTGTGTGAGGCAAACAAAGATGCGTACACATTAACACTATCTTGGTAGAGCTGGTGTGGCTTGGAAGTACGTTTGAATGGGATGCAGGACGTCTGCTGCTAAAGCATACGCCAGTGCATCTGGGCTCTAGCATCTGGACACGATTCTGTTGAAATTGGGCAACAAACGCTCAATATTTCCACCTGAATTAACATAAAGTGGTGCATTTAGTGGTCGGAAAAGCGTAAGGTGGCAACTGTGTGCATGTTGGCTGGAAAATGGCTTCGGAGCTCTGAGACTGGTGCAAAACAAAAGTAGCATATGGTCTGTGATGGATGTTTCCATTTAAAGAACCTTACAGCCCCACTAGTGCAAATTTTTGCAACATGGTCGACCTCTGCAGTAAATCAGCCCCTAATTTCCACCTATTGAGTTATACAGGATCACAATTTGTACCCTAATTTCTTGCATCAGTGACTTACAGAACCTCTACATTTCTTTTACTGAGCTCTGTTGGTTTCTTTTAGGAATTCTGTTTTCTGATGGGTGCGGTGCTATATGTGTGTAAAATTAACACTTTTGAGTCTGATTATGGGTCAACCATGTATCTATCCCATGTACTATGAAGTACTTTGGATAAAAGTGTATACCAAATACTGGTTACTAACAGTAGGTAAAATGGTAAAACAGCTATAAAAAGATGCAGAGTGTAAATGGTAGCATAATGTAATCTAATACACGTATTCATTCTAAGTTAATTAAAACACTTTTCAATGCCTGCCATTAATCACGATTGCTGAAATATTATTTCATCTTTCATTTGTTTGGAAAATTGAAATGTTTTTGTTTCTCAGCCATCTAAATGAGCAAAGAGTAATCTGGCAGCACATTGATTATGACGGACCATGTTTGTTTTGTGTTGCATTAGAGTCACTGATACAGTAAAATTTATTTTAATCATCTCATTAATACACAGTGTGTCTGACTTGGTGCTTGTTTCATACAAAATTTGTTTTGTATTGAGATTTTCTCCTGAGTTCAAATAACATTGCTTAATTAATTTCTCTACTATGGCTTTTCTAAACAGCAATGCAACATGCATTAAGAATACTTTAGCAGACTAGCTGTATGTTCAGGCAGCATCAACAGATTAAGATCTTTAAGTAATTAGTTGTTTAACTGAAATCTACCGCTTGTTTGTATTGAAATTAATACAGATTATATATGCTAACTACTGTTTGTTAATGCTCACATAATGTAATACATAATAATTCTGATGTAAGAGCCTAGGTATCTCTAGTTCTCTCATGCCTGCAGCAGGAATTCATGTTCTCTTGTGATGATGGATGCAATTGACTGCGAACTGCCTCCATTGCCATTTAATGGTTTGTAATCAGAGATGTCGAGCTGCAACTTTATCATCTGCAACAGTGAGGGAGTACCTCACCTGTTGTATTTCTCTCTCATTACTCATGCAAATATACATAATGATTATAAATGAATAGTGACACAATACCTCCCAGTTAATTGGATGTAGAAGTGGAAACCATTATGGCTTATTTTTTCTTGGTCTTTCTTTTGTGAGGAATGGCCATGCATGGTGGGTGGCCAAGTTGTAATGTATATATCCACAATTTCCTGATTATTTAGAAAAGAGGCAGATGACTGGTGGTGCTGTAACGCTGTTGTTTCACACACTAGGATGCCAAGAGTTGTTATGGATGTGCTCACTGCTTGTTTTTCTTTGAGGTGAGGTCACAAGCCCAGATTGTTCCAGACCTCCTGCATGGCACCACATGAGGTCCCGTTTGCTGAGTGCTAGAAGGATGGGAAAAAAAGCCCTGTGCTGAAACTGTCTTTCCTCAAACAATACGCTCTAAAGTGGTTTTAGCTCAATTACAGTTCGCCAGATCCATAATTATGGGAGTGACTTTGGAAATGGCAGATAAACGATTACAGTTATTTTCCAAATGAAAGGCATTTAATCTTACCATAGTACTAAGATCTGATCCACACCTGGTGTAATAACAGACATAATAATGTTTTTTTAAATCTGTCCATGTATTTACAAGAAAAAGGTGACATTTTAATGGATCATATAATTTCTTCTCTAATCACTGGTCAAAACAAACTATTTAGTATTGAGAACAACACTTGATATGTTGATTCGAAGTACCTCAAACAGTGAGGGCTAAAACTAATATACTATCAGCTACTGAATCATAGTGCCTCAGACAATAGTCCGAACACCTATTAATCCAGATGTTTCTGTTGTAATTAGGGATGCACCAATGCACATTTTTTCACTTCCGATCTGATCCCGATACCTGAATTTGGATATCTGCCGATACCGATACTATTCCAATATCAGAGCTCTGAGGTCAGAAAAGGAAGTCAGAAAAACAGGAAATCCTGTTAACAGGAAAAATCCCATTCTGAAAACAAATATGCAACTGTAAGGGTTTCAAATTGATTGTCATATCAATATTTATTAAATTCCCAAAATGTCAAATATTTGAAATATAAGAAAAGTGCAATAAGTGTAAACATCTTACACACACACACAAACACTCGGTAATCCCTTTTGCTTTCACGTTGTCTACCTGGAGTTTACCTTGTTTTTGGAATGACTCCAGAAGTAATTCCTGACAGCTCGGCTAAAAAATCCTTGTGCTGTTTCGTGTGGTGCTTTTTTTAAATGTTTGATTGCGTTCATAGTGTTGTACGACGCAAGGGACGTTCCGAAGGCCTCTCTGAATCACGGCTTTGCAAACATTGCATTTTGCTGTCTTGCTCTGCGGTGATTCCAGTGTAAAGTATTTCCACACAGCGCACATGTTGGCTAGCCACAATGCTGCTCAATGCTATCCTGCTAGCTGGCTGCAAACTGCGGGATGTATTTCCTGAGCGGGGGGTGTGTCTCATAACTCTGTGTCTCATTGAGCCGCGCCTCCGTTCAGAAAATCCATTCCACAGTTTGCAGCCAGCTAGCAGACCGGCCGGCAGGAATCACCTGTGGAGTCATTTCAGCAGACAACGTTAAAGCGCAGACATGGCTCATGGATATCGGAAATCTGCGCAGGTTGGATCGTGAAATTCCGATACGTGAATTACGCTGGTATCGGTCCCGATACCGATACTGGAGCGGATCGGCTCCATCCCTAGTTGTAATGCTGTTGAACCTAATACAACAGACCTCAAATGACCTACATGTTTTATGTAGTATTATTCTTTTCAAATAATACTTGTGGAATGTATGCACTCCCTTTATTAGGTGCAGAGTGGTGCAATTGATCTGTGAAATTACCCTTTCATCTTGAATTGTTGTGTCATTGTTGTGAATGAGAGAGAGCCATGTCACATTTCAGATGAGTAGTATTTCCAAAGCAGATTTGATCTACCAGATTTGCTTAAGGTACTGACGTTGGGAAAACGAAAGTTGTACATATCCACATTAAGCTGTTCTAACTAGTAATACATCTGTACAACTTTGACTTTAGCAGCGTAAACATGAGAAGACATAATCCTTTAATCTAAACAACAGCCTGAATTCACTGGAGTTTTTTGACCATGACGATTTGTGCTGCACTACTTCCACTGAATTTGGATTTCAAATCAGACCTCAGTTATATGGACACACAGCTGCTAGAAAGAAAAAAAAAATCAAAGGGATCCATCACTGACCCCAATTTTCCAGGGCTACTTCATAATTCAGTTTGCCACAGAATCACAGTCAGTACTAATGAGAAGTGGAAGACTGAAACTCCTTCAGAGTCCTTAACACACAATATAAAGGATTTTTTTTGCAGGCTATTTCTCCATGCTAATTTGCTTTTATATATAGATGACAGCTATCAAAAAGCGTCTGCATCTAAAGCTTAATGAAGGTCTGTCCAAATGTTTCATGAATCCTTTATGAGCAAATATGCCATGCAGAGGTTAGCAACAAGGGTTGTGAATTATTTGGCTAAGCTCCCAATGTATGGACGGACTGTTTCACCTTTTGTTATTTACTTTATGAATTAACTCATGAATCATTCACAAAGCATCTATGAAGGAGCTGGATCAACACATAAATAAATAATCTTGCCATGCCAGGCCTTTGGATATGGGGATCTAGCAAATTGTGATTTTTATTTATTTTTTTTTGTCCTCTCTTTCACAAAGTCATGAAACTGCTGGGCTATGCCTCCTTCAATCCTTGAGACAGACAGACACACAAATTGGTGCACGCTGTTTCTCTCTCTCTGTCTTGAGGCATTTTGCCAAGAGTGAGTTGGATACTAAAGGTGTGCAGAAATGATCATTACTATCTAGCGAGTTCTGCCTGCAATACCATGGCAACGGAAGGCAAATGTGACCATGAGATGTGTTCCAGTAGCTGGCAAACTCAAAAGCACAGCCCTTCAAGGACTTGGAGTAAACAGACACATTTGCCCAATGGAGTGGAGCTGATAGGTGTTCCATGTTCAGGGTTTATAACTCATTTCAATGTACTTCCACCCTCCCCCCCTCTTTTTGGCAACTCAGTGTCATTCTACAATCCCTAGTTTGGGTGACATACTATTCTGGAGAGTTATCTGAGCTAGAATCCCCAGCTGACATAATTAAGGAAGAACTTTCTCTGACACTGCAAGATTGCTGGAGCACATTTTAACACAATCATGAGTGTATACAATTTTTACAGACAGTGGCCTAGAGTGACTATATTTTACAGACTGAATGAAAAAGCAACCAAATTGGGCCTCATTGAAATCAACCCAGTTACTTTTCGTTAAGCGGTACGATTTAAAAAAAAAAAAAAAAAAAGAGCCTTACAACAAATCTAGCATTGATTTTGGCAGTTTTTAGGGTGCATACAGGCATGCAGCTACAAAGAGACAAGAAGCAGTGGGATATCAGTTATTTTTGATGGAAACCAGCTACACAAGGAGGAACTAGCATCGGAAGCCTAAAGATGAAAAGTGGCAACAAGCTGCGCAAAACTGGCAAATAAAAGTGTAACTTTATACAAATGTCCTACAGCGTGTGGAAGCTGAACAATAACACTTGTGTTGATTCCCACAGAGAACACAAAGAACAGAATACAGCTACCAAATCACCCTGTTGAAGTCGAATATGAAACTTACAGATTCCATGTTAGCATAAAATCTTATGTGAGGTAGAGGTTTTTCATAGAATATTTCAAATACTTTGATATTAGGATGTCTTTGTAAATAGTAAACATGAACAAAACATGCACCAAACTGTACAAAAATCAACTTTTTATACATGCTTTTGTGCATTATGCATTAACGTATTCCAATTACACTTTTCTTATTCTCATCTTTCAGTAGGAATATAAAGCTATAACTCTGGAAACCTTTGTAAAGAAGCATTAAAAGCTTTCAGAAAAGTGCAATCATCTTAATATAAATAAATCATATTAATGCAGGTGAAGTCAACCTTCAAATGACTCAAAGTGATAGTGCTGGTTATTGTATTCAGTTATTAGAGACCTTGCACTAATGACTAGATAATATACTTCAATGATATTGGAAGACTGAAATTTCTATCCATCAGATTTTAATGGGTTTTTGCCAAAACCTTGTCGTCCATGTTTGAATTGTGTGATGAGTTATTTTGACATGTACCAGCACACTGCATGACAGAAATGTCAAACCAGGACCTCAACGGGGACATGATGACATGACTGTCGGGGAACACTGATTTGCTATTTTGCATATCAGAATAGAGAAAGAATTTAATATTTAACTCCAAAACAGTAAAATGACTTGGAAATACACTGGCTATTCATTTTTTAAATATCACCTTCAGCAAATATTTTAATTGGTAATCTGGCTATTAAGTGGCGTTAAGCATTTAAATCATCTTGATAATATAACGTAATTTATATCTTCTAGTTCATATCTAAGAATTTGATTAATTCCGCTTGATGACTTTTCGAAGAGGTGAAGTGAACTTGGACGTCCTCCCACAGGTAGAGGTCTCTGCTAACTCCCTTTTGCCTCCTTAATCATTTTTGCTGAAGGGCAGCAAGGTTAAGCAGGTTCAACAGAGCAAATAAATAATGAATTCAATAAGGGTAATTAAGAAAGCACATCAGACGAGCAGCACACGACCTCACGGCCCCACACAAGGCCCCAAACTGAAAACCCCTGTGCAAGCTTTTTCTTCTTTAAACTACAGCTTCATGACTCCTGTTATGACTCCAATTTTAGGTAATTTTCAGAGGTTATAAAATCAACAATCCCTAATCATCCTAATTATTAACACTGAGGTGAGACAAACAAAGTTATTTATCACTATTAGTCTTTTCTTGTCAAATGAGTCTTGCAATTTGTTGATGTTGACATTGGGAGGTGAACACTGTCACTTATGTATAGCCATGTCAAGAAAAGGCTTAATAGTCAATCCCATGGGTCTTGTCCTATTGATTCAGTTGATGAAGCACACTATAAGCAAGATATTAGAGAGTACCAAAAAGAAAGATAATCCTTAAATAACAATGCCAAAAGCATAATGACTGATGCAAATGACTAAATCCATTTGATCAAGGCTAAGGCAGCTTTACTTGACTAATTGATCCCTGAGCATCAACAAATCTTTATGCTAGAGTATTCTCTTTTTAAATTAAATTCTATAATTTACTGTATACGATCTGCAATAGTCACAAAGACAGTTGTGCAGATAACTTTGAGGTATACTTGTACCAAATTGTCACTTGTCCCCCATGAGTCATGTTCAAGCTGTTTCGAGAACAGTGGGTTTTGGAAGGCTCGACAAACTTTTGATACCAGTGTGAAAATGTAAAGCACCAAAATTGCAGTAATGCACCGAGTATTTTCCATTATGGCAGCAGAATGCATTTCATTTAGTGGGCAGATAGCAGTACATTAACACACTTGATGTGGCTCTAAATCCCACTATGCCACAATGCTCAAAGTCACACCCTACCTGGTCACTGCAGTTTCATACACTTCAAACCAGCTGACTCTTGACTTACAGTTGACTGATTGAGGTTTCAGTAGTTAAAGGCCTTTGTTGCCAATTCTAATTGTGAATTCCAATTGACTACTAAATTACCAAATTGCAGTTAGATCTGTTAACTGTGCTGCTTGGTATTAATCTCCAGAAGGCAACAGATTAAATCTGTCTATTTACAACTGCTGGATACATGCTGCCCCAGATGCACAGAAGAGCTCTGCCTCATTACATGATCACACTGCACATAGGGACGCTGAGAGAAAAACAAAAGATAAGGGGATGGAAGAAGAGAAACATATAAACTAGATTCATGCATAATTGCCTTGGAAACATAGTAGATGGCCAGTCATTATAGATACATTAGATTGATACAATAAAGAGAAAAATTATAGGCAGCTACTGTAGATGGGTTAGTTCATAGGTAGGTCGGTACATAGGTTGGTATCATTAATTCCCTTAAGGGACCTCATATGACAGAGTACATATTTCATGTCTAACAGGCACATCACTCATGACACCAAGCCCACGGGTCTCTCTAGTGCTTATGTTTTATGGTAGATGTCAAAGGAAAAACAAAAATGTAATTTAAAAAAAAAGAGTCCTTCAGTAGTTTCAGTCATAGCTTCAGTAGTTTCTGTTGTAGCTTCAGTAGTTTCTGTTGTAGCTTCTGTATTTTCTGTTGTAGCTTCTGAAGTCTCTGTTGTAGCTTCAGTAGTTTCTGTTGTAGCTTCAATAGTTTCTGTTGTAGCTTCTGTATTTTCTGTTGTAGCTTCTGAAGTCTCTGTTGTAGCTTCAGTAGTTTCTGTTGTAGCTTCAATAGTTTCTGTTGTAGCTTCTGTATTTTCTGTTGTAGCTTCTGAAGTCTCTGTTGTAGCTTCAGTAGTTTCAAGTTGTGTTACTGTAAAAATCTCTGGACTGGCAGCTCTTAATAGCACTACTAAGAAACTTAAAAGATTTCAAATCCTGTACCCACTGAGACAATGTGTAGAAGGTCAGTAAACCGTACACAGCACACTTAATTAACCTTGTTAATTTACACCCAAAAAATTTGTGAATGAATGTGATGCTTGAATTACATAGTCATTTGCTGCAAGAAAGAATATGATTGTTGGCAAGTGCCCATACCAAACAGCAAAAATACATACACAAAATAATACAGAAAATTTTGTGGGAGTGGAGAGTGCTTTACAAACTTTAGACAAAAGACAAATATTGCTTTCATATATTTTTTGTAAAGATTTCACCTAGATAAGGTTCTCTCAATACGAGTACAATGTGCAATGTAACTTAGAGCTCAGAGTTGAGGACTATGGCATTGATTTGTTTATGTGCATTACAGAGTATTGTATATAAATGATGCTCATTACATGGACAGACAAGGTTTAGTTTTCTATACATGCTAAATGTAGAACAGCAAGCAATTTGTCTCAGCAAATAGTGGATTGTCATGAGTGTCCATGCTTAAGTGTGTGATTGTGATTGGAGGTCTATTTCTCTCTTCTCAGGTCTGCTGTCTAAGACATGCATCCCGGGGGGAAGTCATGCAAACATGAATGACGATGGCTCCTGTGAAGGTGAGCTCTGTCTGGTTTATGACTCAATGCCTCTCGAGGTCCATGACAGTGGAACAGACACTCGAAAGTAAGAAAGGACAGAGTCAAAAGAAAAAAAGAAAAAAAAACTTAAAACCAATGCCACAGTGCTTTTGTCAAGATGATGTACAGAATATTTCTTCCTGACTATGCTAAGAGAATTGTGGAAGTTGTGTGAAAAGCCACAGCTAAGGTGTAAAGACATAGTTAAAATTTCACAATGTTATAGCTTTCTTTTGTTCCCTTATTTAATTATTTAAATACACCAAAATAAAGATGAGGCCTTTTCAGAAAGGTGCTATTAAGTCTTAAGGAAGCCACAGGAGAGAAAAAGTGAAGTCTCAGTAAAGTGACTGGATTTTGAGCACACATGATATATATTTTAAAGCTCATTATTATTTGAACTTACAGTATAAATACACACAAGTCTTCCAAATCACTAAAAGCCCAATGATCATTATAATTTTAAAAATTAATAAAGGTTTCTAGTTCAAAAAGAAAACAACATTATAGAGCCAATTGATGAAAACTGCCCAGCATAAATAGCATGTTTGGCTTTGACTGACGTTAAAACAGTAATTGAATGACCAAACTGATAAGGAAAATTAAGAAAAAAAACATCTCTGTAGAGTGATTACAATATTTGATAAAGTCAATGAAACAAAGCAATTTTGTTCTGGATCGTTACATTGCATCAAAACACTATCAATGTGTTCCACTTATTGGATTGTGGCAATGCCTCTATTTGCATATAGGCCTGATAAAGACATCACAAGCAGACTCCGCTCGCACACAGCTCTCTCCCACTCCTCCATTTACACAGTGTTGACTCTGCTTGGCAGCAGTGATCAAATCCTTTTTCATTGGAGAGGGGAATGTGTGGGCGATCCCACTTTAGCAAGGGATAGCCAGATGAAAGTGCGCAAACATGCTTTTGTTGCTGGAAGCACGTCCCTTGCAAGAAGAGAAACACGACTAATTTTAAAGGTGAATCATTGCAATTAGAATTCATTGTGATGGCGTTCTTCATGGGAAAGCACACCATAGGCTTCAGCTTCAACATGATAATGAACGGTTGTGTAACCTGGGCACATGTATTTGAGAGGATTTGCAGATGCCTGGGCTTAAAGGCAAAGCACTCTATGTTCTGACCCTAACAACCACAAGCTTTTGCGATTCAAAACAATTCCATCAAGGTTTGCGATTCAAAGAGATTGCCAAATGTATGTATCTAAAGAACGAGACTTAACTTTTAACACTAGTAGTGCTGATCGACACACGGAGAGCTATCTGGGTCCTCTACTGCTCTACAGGAGATTGGCTCACCTCACCACAGACTTTGCCAGTCCATGCAAAGAAGCTTTAAAAAGCTCTCATAGCTGGCATAATGTAGATCAGGCTCTCGTGACTGACTGAAATAAAAAAAGCTTATGCACATTACTGTAATACTGAATGGCTCTATCCATGTGACAACAGAGATTTATTTGGAAATTACAAAACTAATACAAAAGATTATCTTGAAAATATATTAAGATTAGGATCCCATACCTACAATTTATCTAAAGGGCAATCTAACTTACTCAATAACGCAAGATTGTTATATTTAACTAAATATAAAAATACACGGAAATTCGGTTTTTTCAAAATGATATTAATATTGCTACTATTTATTTAACTTCATCAAGATGTTTGTGGTCATGATTACATTTTAACTGGACATTGGAATATGCAGGATCTACTAGGACCATTGAAGATGAGGTTTAAAACAAGTCCAATGTAGCTTGATTATGGGCTTACTGAGGAGTGAAAAGAAATGTGAAATGAGATGTCACTACCAGGGCAAGCAGTTCCTGGTGACAAGAATGTCCTCCTGTGGTTGCTGGCATTGTGTTTATAGATGTCTTATGTTTATCCTTAAACTAGCTACCTTTGTGTTCTAATCCAATGAATGAGCAGCTACTATAACGCATTTACTAGGATATGAATTTTACACTGACTGAAGTGATTTTGATTGTTTTGAGATGGCATCTTCCTGTTATATGACACAGAAATGAGAAAGGAACAGTGACAATGACAAGTTGTTCTCGGAGCTTTGACTCAGCAAGATGCTGACACTATGATGGATGAGGATTTTTTTAAAGTCTGCCTTAGTGAGCACGGAGATGGAGCATGAAGATAATAGTTGTCAAGATTAGATAATTAATATAAAGAAATATTGTATCATCAATCCAGGATGATGTTTGTGCAGTGAAGAATATTGCAATATTATTTTTTCTGACACATTCAGTGGTATGGAATCACATTTGCTCAGACGACACACTTTGACAGCAGTGATATGATGCATCTTCTAATCCCTTATTTAACCAAGCAGACTCGACTGAGAAATACAAATTCCTGCCAAGCTGACCGGCAAGGGAATTTAGTAATTGTGTGCATATGAAATTTTGGTTTTTCAGCAACAAAACAAATGTGTAGAAAATGTACTAACTCTTGTTTTGCAAAAACTAAACACAAATCATACCACATACACTGGATGGAAGAGACATTCACAGAACTGGTGTTATGAGTTGTTGTTATATTGAACACAGACAGTCTTTATTGAGAGAGACAGGACCTTTTTGAAGAAATGTATCAAATTTGGCTTTAACGAACACAAATCTAAACCTCATCATTGAAGTCATGCTCATCAGCCGAATGTATTTGAAATGAGGATATTGCCAAGGCACTCACTTAACAAGCCACTCAAAGTAATTAACAGATGGAGGAGCAGTCTGTGGTGTATTTTCAACAAGAAGTTCTGATGTACATTTTAATTACTGACAATTTTCCCCCTATTAGTTGTATTTGGTTTTGAACAGATTTTGATTGGAATATGTAGATCTGCTGTGTCCTCCAGAGATGACTGCAATGTTGGCTCAATTCAGAAAGCCTTGTTCTCAGTCACGTTACTGTACAAGGACTTCGGGCTCTACAGTTAATTTATTTTTTCCAACCTAAACCAAATTTTAGCCTCAAAATGCAGTGACCACAAAAAGAAAGCAATTTTATCTTGCTGCACCGCAGAAATGGATCCCATACTTCTGTAGTCATTACCAGCATTTACTGCCTTCACATCTACATCCTGAATTACAGTATCTTAATGTTTTGGAGCTGGAAAACTGCTGCATTGCACTCTGTTTCTATTTTCATTTGAGTTATATATTGAGTTATAATTCCAGTTGTGCATTCTCAAAAGCTTTATTGTCTTGTCCTGACTGTTGAAATGAACCTCTGGCTGTGCTGAGAACAGCCAGTCAAAATACGAAACGCACTTGCACTACCTATGTGCAATAGCTATAGCAGATGATAGCAGACATGCTGGATTACAGACACAATAAAGCCAAATGCAACTTGAATCAATAGCTATAGGCTACAAGGCAACTTTAAGTTACTGAGACGCAGCAAAATCCTAGAACAACCCAAAAACAGCTTCTTTGACTGTTTTCACACTGAGTTTGTTTGTTTCTGTCTGAACCTGAGGTCAATCGTCCGCCTCTAACCTCCCTGGTCTGCTTTCACACTTGTTTACTGCTGTTCTGATTCATGGTATGTTTGTGTGATGCTTTTGCCATCAAAATGGAGGTGTTTACCTCTGCTTCAAGGAAACAATGACATCTGCAGGAAAAAAATGAGAGCATACAGACTTGTCAGGCTGAAAATATATAAAACAGGAGCATCCCTCTCGGCATCAATTTAAGCTTGCACGTTATTTTCTGCTCACACATCAGTGAGGCCATGTATCTCTCCCATTTTTTGCTAAATATACAAGAATCCACAGCTGCAACTAATGAGTGATTATTATTTTGATTATCATTTAATCCACTGATTATTTTCTCAATTAATCAGTAAATTGTCTGGTCTCCGTAAAAAAGTGAAATAATATATAATAATATCCATCACTATTTCACAAAGCCCAAGGTGAGATGTTTTTACTTTGTCCAACCAACAGTCTATGACACAAATAGATTGAATGGATTAAAACAGCAATGACATTTAAGGAGCTAAATATGGTTAAAGTTTAGCATTTTTGTTTGAAAAAATTGCTTCAACACTTAACAAATTAACAAAATGTTTGCAAAAGATATATTTATATATATATATTCAATCTACAAGCTTTACAAGAATGCCCCAAATTATGTTGTCACAACATGTGCTCATGGGTTTTCTTCCAGTGGCAGCATGCATTGTGAATTTCCAAGTCCTTCACATGAACTGTTTCATTAGAAAAAAACATTGCTATAGTGATGTCCAAATTCTTGACAAGCAGCTTCCAGATTTGGATTCTGCCTTTGGATGACCCCAAGATGGTGTAGAAAGCTAAGTGCATCTTAAAGGTCCAGTGTGTAACATTTAGTCCATCGGCAGAAATATAATAATCATAGGTATGTTTTCGTTAGTGTATATTCACCTGAAAATGTGAATCGTTTTGTTTTCGTTACCTTAGAATCTTTATCCACAGTCACGTTTCTACTGTAGCCCAAAATGAACAAACCAAACAATGGCTTTAGATAGGGGCATTTCCATGTGTTTTTCCATGTGTTTTGTGACCAATGTAGTTTCTCCCACACGCTTGGAAAGGGAGGGTGAAGCGAGTGAGCTGGAATCTTCAACTACACCACTAAATCCCACTCACAAGACCTTTAAGTTAATTTTGTTGGACTACCATTTCCAAGGTCAAGAATTAAGTTTTTATGCTCACCATTAGACTGTTTCTGTAATCTCTTAAAAATTAAGTTGCTTTCTGTAAATCTTAGATTCTATAGGGAAAAGCATTATAAGTGTGAAATTGAATTAGCAAGAAAACATTTGATGAGAATACAAACCCTTTTCCATTATACCTTTGCTCCAGTCATATGGTTAAACATATGGATGGCGATAAAAGCGTGATTGTGATAAAATGTATGTTATTTCGATCATGATAAACCTTTACTTGATATGGATAGTTCTAACAGCCAGTCAGTTGGCAGTTTTTGGTTGCATTGTTTGAGCTACTGGTAAAGAAAGTGGATGTTTTCTGAAAAAGAGGGAAAAAATTTGAGGAATTGAGGGGCACAAAAGCAACGGTGAAAGTAAACTTGCGTTAGTTGAGGAAATTGTTGAAAAAAAGGTAACACAATGTCAAATATAGGGCAGCGGTCAATGCCAATCAAGAAAGGAAACACAAGAAATAACAAGATATATTCTAAAGCAAGCCATGTTGGCACAGTTAAATGTTTATAATATGTTATTCTATTGTTTCTGTTTATCAGCTATATTCGAAAGTTTAATTAATGAACCCTCTGGTTTCTTCAGGCTTCTGTCATTATAAAGAGATATTCTTCAAACTGGCAGCATTATCAAATTAGATATCATGATAAACATCAATATTGATCAAGATGGAAAGAATGATCATAATCATATTTCCTGCCATATTGCCCTAGTAGAATACATTCACACATTAGAGCTTCACAGAGCAGTGACCGTCTTTTGGAGCTCACCACGAGCATCCGGAGGCTAAGAGCTTTGTCCAAGTGCACCTCAGCAGTAGTTGTTGAGAACTGAGGAGCGTCTGTACACTTCATTTCACTGACTAATTTTCCTTTACAATATCTGAGCAGGCAACTGTCCAGTCACAAGCTTGGCTCTGTTTGGATACCGTTTCCCAGCAGTGCTCCTCCTTATGCGTGTTTGTACTTGCCCCGTTACCTTCCATCCCTTTCCCCCCTTCACTGACCAGAGGGGGGCGAGAGGCGATGGCAGGGATCATTACATCACAAAACACCCGCAGGCCATTGTCCTCGGCAACTGCCACACAACATTACCACAACGCTCTCTACAAGCAAGTGGACAGGTCCTGTGTGCCACAGCGCACACACAGGGAAGGAGAGAGAAAGAGGGAAAGAGTAGTCATGAGAAAGACATGAAGGAAAAGAGGGAACGAGAGATCAGAAAGTAAGGGAAAGAAAAAGAAACGTCGGGGCCCTGTTTGTCCCCAGGGTCCAAATCACAACTATTCTCATGCGGAAATGCTTGACATTTGTATTTCCATGACCCAGATAATGTTTGCTTGAACATGGAAAGATTGCATAAAGTCAAAGGTCGGAGAGTGTGGTGGATGTCAGACTGGTCATTGCCACCTCAGAGCTTTCTCTTATTACCAGAGAGGCCTGGCATTTCTGTCTTCATGTGATGGCAACGAGTCCCCCACCCGCACACACCGAGGTTTTTGTACAAACATGACCCCTTTGTTGGTTCAGAGGAGGACAAGCCCTCTCTGGTCTTATTGCTCACACGCCAACATTTTGCTTAGTATGCCATCAACCTTTGTAGCTCCACGGGGGGCTGGGACATCATAAACAACTGACTGTGCACACATAGCCTTATAAATACAAATCATTATCTTCTCTCATGTACTTTGTGTTTTGATAACTGGATTCATAACATTGTCGGGGGAATATTCCTGGTAAAGACATAAACACATATGTTTGGCTCGTGAAGAAATATTGACATATTTCTTGAAATTGCCACTTTAGAACTGTAATGTGTGAGTTATATGTGGTCAAAAGCGGAAAAAAGCCAAATGAAAACAAACAAACATCCTATTATGTCTGACTGAAGTGACCTTTCTACTGTTTTTCATCTGAATCTATACAAGGTGCAAAAATAAAGACAATAAATATATGAAACTAAAAAAAGACCATTCCTGATAAAATGATTAGTCAATTATTGAATTAGTTAGTTGACAGAAAATGAATCAACGAGTATTTCAATATCTGTTAATTTGTTTAAATAATTTAATGTGATATGTGAGGATTTTCTTTTCTATGTGTAGCATCATTGTGAACTGAATATTAAGAAATTGGTTTTTCGACATAAAAATGTCACGTGACGTGAGGATTTATTTTCCCCACAGTATTTTCATATATCATATAAAAAACAAATAATCAACCAATTGAAAAATAATTGATAATTGAAGACAACACATTTCAGATATAAGATAGCAAATGTAACCATAAAGTAAAGGAGGTGGAACAAAATGACAGCAATAAATATCACCTTTTTTGAGGCATGGCTAAAATGTTGCCCCTTTCCCCTCTACACCAAGGTATAACTGATAATCCTGCATTATGCTGCAATTCAACGTCATGCTACTATGACTGTTAGTCTAAAGAGATACAAACTGAAATATATAAGCTTATCAAAAGTAGTATTGACTGTATTACGTTACATTACACAGCATTTGTTTAGCTCTTACTGTAGACGAGCTATGAGTTTATATAACTCCTCAGGAAACAGCTCCACAGAAAATATGAGCGGGTAACCACGGGGATGCACAGCTCCTCTCTCTGGTTTGGTCTGTACAAGTGCAGTAACAAAACCTCCTCACTAAACAGCAAAAGCAAACAAGAGAGAACAAATACATCTTTGCTCTCTGTAAACATTAAGACAAATACAAAAGGCAGACAAACAGAGTTGAACAAACTGGGTATGACAACAAACAAGTTGGTCAAATAATGTCAAATACGGAGCAAAAGAAATAAAGGGCAGAGAACAAACAAGGGTGAGCCACACCAGCCAGAAAATAGTTACATTTTTATTCTGCACAGCCACTAATGCAAATAATCTGTCTCATACAAATTCCAGACATATAAATGCAGGGAAATTGAGGAAGTAAATAAAGAAAAGGAGGGAATAAACTGAGAATAGGGCAAGGCACAGAAAAACTTCAATTGAAGGAAGAACTGAGGAAAATCTAAGCACAAATACATGCAGTCAGGATGGATTAGTGTAAACATGTTCTTCTTCCCTTAGAATATCTCATCACATCATTGGGTCCTGTCCCTAGTATGGTGCTCTGTCTCCTGATGAGAGAAGAATTTTTTTTCTATGTGTATGTGATTAGAAGCATGAACAATAAAAAAAAATGGTTTATTTATCCTAAATAGACTGATGTCAATATGTAAATATCATCTTATGACATCATTTTATTACAAACAAAAAGGTGCAATACCTTGCAGATTTAACATACAAGATACTGCATACTGGACAATATCATGGGCATCAGGACGACCTAGTGCAGTGGTTTCCATCATGGGAGGTGGGTCTCCTAGGAGGGGTCAGTATATAAATCCAAGGGTTTGTGAGATGTTGACAGTTAAAAGGAAAGGAGTCAAAACATACTTTCTTACACAAAAAGGTATGAGATGAGTGATAGACATGCTACATTTTAAGGGGTGTGAACTAGCTTACTTGATAGAGAGACCAAACCTCAACAAAATGATTCAAGATTCACAGTTTGTGCTCGCAAACGTTCACTACGCTTGTGAAAGACACTGCTGAGGGATCTATCCTCTGAAAACTTCAGACTGTGCAGAGCCTACATGGCTGTGCATGCGGGGAAAACCATGTATCACACATCTAGCGGTCTTGCATAAGTCAAGCCATCATCCCACCTAAGACTGCTTCAAAGTCAAAGATGCCTTGTAGAATATGTACACTGAACACCTAAACAACACTTCCCACTCGTCCTCCATTCACCCCCTAGCAGTGGCTGACATGGAGTCACACGTTCTACCTCAGCAGTGTCATTGCACAGATGGGTTCTCACACATTCAAAATGAGAAAAGCAGAGGAATGAGCCTGCCATTGTTTCCGGTATCCTGACACATTTATTTCTAAATGATTGCTACTCCATAAATGTTAGCAACTGTAGCTTTAAGACACTACCCATCGAATAAGCAAAATGTAGAAACATTTTGATTTTACAAGGGGTTAGTATTGACATTGAAGCAATGTTCACTCCTGTACTTCCTTTCCTTTATTCCAGTAATTGTTGAAACCAGACCAGGCTTGTATTTATAGCAAAAGTATAAAGAAAATCAATAAAGCAAATAGACCCATCTTTTCCATTTATAAACTCTCCATGTAGTCCTATCTGTGGAACAATTTGTC
Source organism: Dicentrarchus labrax (assembly GCF_905237075.1). Taxonomy (NCBI): domain Eukaryota; kingdom Metazoa; phylum Chordata; class Actinopteri; family Moronidae; genus Dicentrarchus; species Dicentrarchus labrax. Next base: position 31,537,731 of record NW_026136713.1, on the reverse strand, counting down.
ACCACCACCTTGCGTTGCAAATGCCTCTATAGCACCCTTCAATAAACCATCCGTTGTCACATGTTGTGTCACGTTATTAACACCCCTCTTCATGGTAATCTCTCAAAGACATCATTGATGGGGGTGCTCTGTATTTCTTTACAGTCAGTGGCTGGTGGGAGACATCCTACGGCGAATGAAAGAAAGCTCTCCCACCTCACTCTAAATCTCTTCCTTGTGCCTGAGATAAGAGTAGAATTGAGTTATTGAGCAGACAGTTTAAGATATAAGCTCTCGCTAAAGGGGCACTCGAAAGAGTCACAATAAGAAGAGATTGAATGTTTTTTTGGTTTTTTTTTTTTACAAAGGGGCCGGTCTCATCTTCACCATTTGTCTACTACAGTGCTCTGATTAACCTGCGGTGAAAAGGTCACAGTAGGGGAGGGAAGCATGCACTATACTTCAGCTGAGGTCATGACGTGAAGTCCTGAGTTTATTTTCAAAATACAATGTGTCCTATGTGTAACCTTTGTTTTATTTTTTTTATTTGCCTGGCACCTGGTGCATACGTCTATAGTACATCGATGCAGGGCCCACATAAAATCCCACCACATGGAATTGGCCATTAAAACAATGTTAATCACAATTACAAACACTGCTCTAAAGGTGGGTCATAGTTGGTTGAATGCCAATTTGCAGTGCTTGTCAGCTATAAAAGAAGGGTTGGCAATCAGTGCTATGGCACGGGAGATTTCTAAGCAACATCAGAAAATTCAAAGAGGCCAAATTAACTGTTTTTACACTGCAGGTGCATCAGCCCAAGCAACTGCCAGGATAAATGATTAAATATGTCAAGGAGAGAAGTCTCAAAAATCATGACAGTATATGCCAAACACCACCAGCATGGCTGTACAGTTAAAACAAAAACTATTTTAGACTTGGTGAGATATGGAGTAGGGGGGCAAATGGATTGTACTGTCTCTTTTTGTTAAGTCTTTATTGGGGCTGACTCTTTTTATTATGATTATTATCATTTTTTAAATGTTTTTATTTATCTATTAATCGTTAGGTTTGTCAAAGGTCAGAAAATAATACATCACAGTTGCCCAGGGACCAAAATAATGTCTTCAAAATGCTAATTTTGCTCAACTAACAGTCCAAACCCCAAATGTATTCATTCATACAGATAAAGTGGTGGAATGTAACTAAGTACATTTACTCAAGGAATGTACTTAAGTACTTGGAGGTATAAGTATTTTCTTCCCAAGCTACTGTCTAATTCTACTCTCAGAGAGAAATATTGTACTTTTTACTACGTTATTTAGTACACTACATTTGAAAGCTTTACTTACTAGTTACTTAAAAATTAAGATTTTCCCCCATAAAACTTATGAAAATGGGTTACAAGAACTGGAACGATAAGTCAAATATTCCATTGACAAAAACGTAATCTTCACCTATTTTGATAATCCTTTTGTCATTTTTTAAGCAAAAACATTTCAGCTTCTCAAATGTGAGGTTGCGCTGCTTTTCCTTTGAATTATTTTAATAATTTGAATTTATTTTATTTTTAGATTTTAATTATTGGTTGGACAAAAAAAGCATTAATTCTGGTTTATTGTGATGGCATTTCTCACTATTCACTGAATTTCTATGAATCAAATGATCAATCAATTAATAAAAAACATAACTGGCAGATTAATTCATAATGAAAATAATTATTAGTTGCAATCCTACACAAAATAGTTCAAAATGAGATCCACCTCATCCACCTACAACAATAAATTCCTGCTCTTACATCAATGCGTGCAAGTGGTCACCTTAGTGAATAGTCATAAAAATGCAATTTAGCTTGTGTCTTAAAATATTAAACTCCATTCAATGCTGTATGAATAAAAATAATCATAATCACTGCTTTTAAGCTCAACCTACAGCAGTAACGCCATCCTCAATTAAGAAACCATTGTGCAAAATATCAAGTAATGAACTTACATAATCATTAAATGAGAATTAAAATGTATTTATAATCAAGAGGCAGGCAACAAGAAGGTCTCTTTGGTACTCCCATCACTCAAGGGCACAAGGTAATAGCAGCCTAAATGCACTGACTTTCCAAAAAGGCAGGTTAAGCACATCTGAAATTCACAGATAGATCCAACAATGGAAAGGGTTTGAAAAAAACCTGTGTGCACGAATCACATTTAGCCAAAAAAAAAACCAAACCAAAACATAAAAAGCCCTGGCAGGTGTGAAAACAGCTTTCTGTAGTGAAGATGAAGAGGACAGAATGGGGTGACGCAGGCTCTGGTAGAGGGGTTATGCCTTGAAGTGTTACAGTCAAAGAATGATGGAAACATCTACCATTTTCACCACCCATAAACATAAATGTGTGAGGAAGAATTCACAGCTTGCTTTCTAAGATTTTTAGATGTGCTTAATACAGACAGAAGGAGGTAATTCACTAAATGGCCTGGTCATTAATCGGAATGCTTTCTGAAGACTGAGTGTAATTATAATTATCTATTTTTAAGCCCAACATATGCAAGATATAAAAAATATGACTAAAAAGTGAAACAGCTGGTTCCACTGGGTAAAGTTTAAAATGATTATACACTGAAGGGTCTTGAGGCAGATTTGAGTTTTAGTTACACAAACATTTCAGGGGGAGGGCTGAGTCTCAAAGGGGGAAACCAAAGAACCACCAATTTTCTGGTTATGTGATGACCCAAGTTCAGGCAAGGACCAAGAAGAGGAAGGAGATAAATCCAAAGCCTAACACTAACAATCAAAGCGGCAGGACATGCTGTCATGGATACAAGACAACCTTTATGTTTCTGCCATTCTTGCACATAAATTAGCAAACGATTGTGGTCCAGCATGCTGTCTATACAATAATTGAGACTTTGTTTCTGAAAAGAGAAGTTATTTTCCCGTTTACTGTCAACATAAACCTAAAACCTACCAAAATGCTTGCATAATTTAGAAAGGGTTCCAATTTGAATAATTAAAAATCAATTTAAGGCAGCTAGCAAATACACACTGCTACTTGGACCAATGTAATAACATTTTATTCATGGTTATTATGTTAATACTGTAATTACAACAATTGTAAGAAAAGCCATACCATTTCACAGTACTCCTATTCTTCCTTCTTCTCACAGTAAGCAAGAAACATTGCAGAGAGATGGGAGAAGTGAAAGTTCCAATTTAACAACGTAAATTAGCTGCATGATTAAGACATCTAATGACTGTGAAAAAAGCCGTCTGTTTCCTGTAAGATGACAATAACAACGGAAGGTTGTAAATACATCAGTGGCTACAAACTTTTCACAGGAAATAATGACAACAAGAAAAAAGTCGCAATTACACAGGTGTTATTTTTCTGTATAATTATCAAAGTATAAATAGATTTCATTAATCCACAACATTAAAATAAAAACATACTACAGCTTACATTTTTCTTTTGCTCACAAGATAAAAGCAGCAGAAGAAGAGAACATTCAGGCTAGATTGCCTTTATAAATCTTAGGAACAGCTAGAGAAGATTTGGAATGCATTTAATGCATTTTACTAACTTTTTCCCCCAGGATATGTATTTTCAAGCTTCGGAAAACCTGGATATACACATTCTGCTTCTAGAGCCGTTTTCCCAGAGCACTCTGGTAAGACAGTTTCATGTAATGCAAGGAATCTACATCACAACCTTCTACACTGCACAGCATGACTCAGTAAACCCAGGGTCTGCCTGTGTGAAAAGGATAATCATGTTGATTTGCAGACAACGGAAGAAAAAATGTAAGAATTTTGTCAAAGAAAAATTACAGTGACTTGATTCTTTATGCTGTCACTCAGAATTATGTTACTCTCCAGCAAACTTTATTCTGAAATAACAAAATTGACATTTAATTTCTTCTATGTGCATGAAGGGTGTTCATAAAAGAATGACAACCATACAAAAATAATACAGGATTCTGTCACACAAAGCCTTAGCCAGCTTCATTAGATTTACCGTAAGTTATCCTGGATAACCAGTCTCGCAGCGCTTGTTCTGAGCTCTTTCAACTGCATGAATGTTCCAATCAAAGAATGATTGCATCCACATTGTAAGGGTGTAATTTGTGATAAATAGGCAGTCACATGCGACATGGACAGCTCCAGATGAGGCCACTCGGGTTAAGATGAAATACTGTGCTGTCACACTGCAGCTATAGCAAAATTTTATTTTCATGATTCCAGCCTGATGCTTAACTCATAACATGCACAGGTATGACATGTCACCCTGCTAATGAATTCAATCTACAGAACATTATAGTAGTTGTCGGTTAATTTGAATGCAGCAGTTTCCATTTTGGGCTCCTATGGTAACACATCTCCAGACAAACGACTGGCCACAAGCCAGGACTTTACAGGCTCTGGAACAGTTTAGTAATATGTTACTATGGTTACAGCACATGAAAGTGAGTCCAGAAAGCCAGTTAAGTATAAAAGTAGCATACTGACCCATTCATTTTGTTCATAAAACATGCCTCGGATTACTTACTAATTGTTGTTCATCTGAAATTGCCAGTTTCTAAACTAATAAGTACGGTGAACATGTGAGGTGAAGAAAAATGAAAGAGAAAAGAGATACATGGGGTTTTGCCCAGCAGTACGTGGTGGATGAACTGTCTGTGACTGTGGTCAGATCCCTGGGGAGCTGTCCAAGGTCCTGAGGAGAAACACAACACAGAGATCTGTCCACAGTGCTGACTGCTTCTCTCTGCTTTGGCTTTGAATCATTAGTCGCAACAGACAACTCCACAGACATCACCACTTTCAGACAGTCCTCACCCTCTTTTGTTTGTCTGACACCTCCCACTCACTATACAAGTCAAACTGTGCTTTGACAAGGATGTGCGCAGAATACTTTGAACAATCCTAAAATCCCCCAGTTGATTATAATTGCATGCTACCAATGCTCTGTGCTTTTGCTGAGTGAATTGTGTCTGATATTTCCATCATTCCAACACAAAGAAATTTCATCAAACTAATTCATACGATTCCGTTGGATGTCACAGGAAAATGTGTATCATTACAATGACATTATAACAATGTATCATTATAATGTCAAGTCATGTGCTAAGGTGCTGCTGAGCGTGAAAGCTGTGTAGACAGTACACCGTTAACGAAGCAGTTCCTCAGCTCTGCATACATATTCATGAAACCTACTGTCAGGAAAATCACATTCACTTAACTTCAACAAGTAAATATAAAGCTGTAAATATGCTTGATACTCTTTAAGATCTTAGAGTTCTGGAGTTAGGGCGCCTGACAAACTGACTATAAACATTACATAAGGATAAGGATTTATATATTAAATGTGTTGCAGCAATGATGCGCAACAAAATCCTTCCGTCACACAGTTGCAGTGCGTACTTTTGTACATTATATACTAGAAAGCTGCTCAGCACAGTCACACTCTTCCAGATACAAGATGCTGAAGGGAGTGGAAATAATTTATTTTACATTACCAGCACTCCTGGAGATTCAAACAGCAACTGTTTCACTCTTTATGTTTGACTGAGAGTTGAATAATAATGATGTTTATGACACCTTTTATAGCAAAAAAAATATTAGAATCTATATGAAAAAAATATCTGCCAAAAGAGCTCCATATCAAGTACGCTTAGGGTCATGAAACACAAAACACGCATACTGATGTTCTAATGTCCTTAATCGTTTTACAAAAATCAACAGGCTGATCTCCTACAGTCTTTTGATGGGAAATTGGAAGCGTACAGATGAGTCAAATTCATTCTAGATTAAGGTCTTTTCTCTCATCAGTGCCATATCTTTCAACCCTGTACATGAAGATATACTTTGCTCATGCAATAAATAAGGAATTATTCATGCAAACCACTAATCATTTAGTTAAACATATACAACAATTTACCCTCATCGTGGTTTCTGTCGGAGCTTCACTGTTTCAAGTTGGCATTCTGTGAGTCAAATTAATCAGAGTTCTATTTCCAGTCCCAGTGTTTATGCCAAAGGCAGTATTAAAAAAAGAAAATCTCAAAAGGGATTTACCATGGAAAAAAATCTTTAAAATAGATTTAAATACACTGATGTAATAAGCTCAGCTGTAAAGTCCAAGTGTTTTCTATAAAACAACACTGGTTTTACTGGTCTGAATGCAAATAAATGTGGGCTGGCTCTCCCTTCCTCTGTGTTCAATGTGTGTCACAGATTGCTGTAACGATAGTAAGGAGGTCAGTGTGAGTTCTGGAGTGTGCTGGTTTGGCTGGGGTGGCCAGTGTGGACCTCTGCTTACTATTCTCCACAGTGATGTGAGCAGTAGCCCTTTGCAACCTCGTGATAATCATTTTTACAGCCCTTGCTTAATCAAAATGTCACATCCACTGTAGCAATATACAGCAGAGTTCTCTGAAAATTAAAAAGGAATTAGGCTGGCAGATGTGGCCCTAATGGCTTAATCATGCCTTCACGTTCCAGTAAAGTGCGACCACAGATGAATATTGTTTCAACTCTCACATCCAACAGTGAGCCTAAAAAACAATTTGAAATGTAAATTTGGAGACAGCTGCTCTGGTTAAGTTAAAACCGGCCCATGAAACATCAGCATCTGACAACAAGTCAGGGAAATTGATCATATCCTAATGTCGGAGCCAGACAGTAGATAAACATACCCATTAAATTCAGTAAAATTACAAAGCACGCTAGTTAAGTACTCTGCTGTACTCCCTTCACAGCTGCAAGCATACTGTATGCCATTCTGCTTCAATGTTTATAGTGAAAACATTCACTATATGTTTATCTCTATATGGTATATCTTGCACTGCTCCTTTGAAACATATGTCAGAATGTTATGTATGTAATATGTATGGTCCAATTCCTACCTCTATATTATGTTTTACAAATACAGTAATTCTGACAAAATATTATGTGTATCAACCACAAAGAAGTAGCTACAAATTCGAGAGTGAATGAAATTCTGAAAATATTACAATCCTGTTCTGGAGTATTATGGGTTTTCTGACCACCTCAACGTTTAAAGAACACATCTGGCAGAGGTAATAATTCAGATAGGGTGCAATGGTGGAAAAGAGTCTTTTTCAGTTTTTGTATGATACGTGGGTAGCCTAGTTTTCTTCCTTTCTCAAGGTCATACTGAGCTGCCCTATCCTTCAACTCTCTACTGTCCATATACAGTGTAGTATATACTGTAGTACAGCAGCATCATCAGGGTTGGTGAAAACTATTCTTTCAAAGATTTACCATTTATCATTCCTTCTTCCTGCTATAAAAAACCTACACCTGCAAGTGTACTGACAATATTGAATAGGAGGAAGTTTATTAAAAGTACAAGGATGCATGGTAATATAATTGTCATTTTACATCAAAGGGTTGTATAATGAAATTTAGATTATATTGCTCTTCATGCTGCTATTATGCTATTAGTAAAAACAAAATAAACCAAAAGAAACATATACACAAAAATCACACAAAATTTGATTAAAAAGCAGCAAGCAGGCTATTTTAAACTATTCACTGGAATAAATAATAACTAAACAATATTACATGAATATACTCATGTTTTATGTTACCTATTCCACCTTGCACACTCCTGTCCATTGTGAACTAATGGTACAGGTTTGGAGGGGGACATGGCAGCTAAAATGGAGGACAATATTGCAACATATGTCTAAACATATGATCTGCAATTTTATACTTTATGTCAGTGATGTAAAGGATCTTGACAGAGAAAAAAACAGTGATAACCGTTTGTTTCATTCATGTAAATCTCATTTAAATATTATAGGTTAATTACAACTGCAATGTAATGCTCCTGTTATTATTAGTTTTTGGGTTTAATTTAGTTTAGTTTTACTGAGCAGCAAATACTGTATATTAAATGAGCTTCAACAAAGTAGTACAAATATTTCCTGGATGGGTTGAAATTATTGCAGCACTTACCTCCCCAACACTGTTAAGGATTGATAAAGACAGTTTCCAAAAGCAAAGACCTGCTTCAACAATCAGAATTGCAAACAAACTTTCCCTTCTTCTCTCAGTTCCTAAACTCTACATGAGATTTCCATGTACTACTCTAGATTGTTCTACCTAAAGTATGTTTATCTATCCTCTCCACCACTACAGCCTTTTCCCCTGAAAGTCTAATCCTGAGAATGAATGTAGAGAGACTAAATTAAAGGACCCAATTTGAAGCGGCACCACTTCACTGATAAGCTGTACCAGTGATCTGTGAGAGCACTCAGGGTTTGCTACATTATGACAATACAGAGGAATAAAGCAGATGAAAGAGAATAGCCTGGCAAGAGCAGAAATCAGATGGGCAGAGGGAGAGGAAAAAACAATCTAAAGTCTAATTGTGTTATGCCTCACGGCAGAAAGGGAGTTCAGAGAGATACATTTTCTTTCCACACGTCGTTCAGCACAGTCCCTTCCCCGACATGATCACATTCATTTCCAAACCGGTCACAGTTTTTCTTGCCACATCTTGCCTGGGTGCTTTTATTGAAAAAGTGACATGAAAGGCAAAGAGTTGAAAACTTTACCAGACCCATTAGGTCATACCAGAAACATGCAGCTCTGGCATTTGAGGCTGGGCTTTAAGCATGTTGGCGAGATGCGGCTGACACCCTCCAAGTCATTCTGTGTCATTTCTGCCCTTTGGGAAGAAAATGTCACTTTGATGCCTCCAAACGTTTGCAAGTGACGTAGAGGCTGGTGATTCACTTAACTATTTTCCAGCTATTTTTTCTCGACAAAATAAGTATAAGGTTCAACGAGATTGACCTGCCGATGAAGCAGGAAATATCTCACCATTCTGGACTTGCTTCCCTCCTATTTCCTGTTTTGAGCTGTACAGTATCTTCGCCAACAGTGACCAACCTTGTTTTCAAAAAGCAGGTACCTGTTTGCTAAAAGCTACTTCACAAAATGCTTATTAGGGAGGTTGAATTCCTAAATCCCCTTCATCTTCAGTCATGTGAGTTAAAGTAATTTGATTCACTATTCAATTGCTTAACACAATCGGTCATGATCCTCTTATGACTTGTACTGTGCTATCTGTCATGTCAAACCTCCATGACCAAAGCAGATGTCTACGTTGGCAAAATATCATGGGCTAACTTGATTTATTGTGGCTGTTCTTTAAATGTGACAGCAGTAGATTTTCACACTGTGGTTAGTAAGGCTATTTGATTAGAGAGATAAGAAAGTCAATCTATGTTAGTCATTTCCCAAAACAGAAAAATCCCAATTTTGTCCTTAGCCCCAGAAATCAGGACATGGAGGACACATCTGACATGTATCATTGTTCGCCATACTAATTGCATAGTTACTAAGATCTCTATTTAACCATTTATCACACGTGTGTTGTGATAAATTTCAGGCTGTGCCATGCTGAAACAAAATTGCAAGTTGAGAATAACAAACATTTTAATTGTCTGTGATATATTATAAACTGGAGGTAATTGGGCTTTCACTGTCAGGGGACCTAAACACTGGAACAGATGGCACAGTGACATCAGGCATGCAAACTGTGGGTTGAAAAAGGTGACAGTTCTGAGAATAGAGCCAAACTTTGCTTTGAGACGCACCACATTCAGTTAGTCGCCACTGCAGGGTCAATCAAGACTAAAGTAATTTAGGAGGAACAACACACTAAATAGTTAGGTTTTCACTGTACACATAATCATAGATTCATGGGGGCATATGATGTTAATACAGATTACTTGTCCAACAAAATTCATATTAATATTAGTAAAAACACAGCCTTTTCTGCTCACAGGAACACCGCTTCCCCACAGACACACTGGAGAGACTCTCATAGTAAAGCTACTAGCCCAGCTACTACAAAGGTACCCACACAGAATCTCTCAAAGGCCCACAAATGTGCTGTCACAAGCTCCACCACACTGCCTGTCTTTTCAGCAGAGTCAGTAGCTTCTCATGGCTGGTCAGATTGGACTACCACCCACCTGAGTGGTTGGTCAGTCAGTCTCCCCCATGTCCCCTGATCCTCTGCGTTACCACAAGGCTATTCCTTCTTCCTACTTTTTTTTTATATATGGAGGGAAATGCTATGCTTTATGCATTAAATAGTGTTCTATATAAATAATGTGAAATACTGTTTGTGTGCATGCTAGGCAGTGGTGGAACTAGCCTTTATACAAGGGGTGGCCAGAGGGTGGTCAAGACTTTATGGGGGGGGGCATATACTAGGTCTAATAAAGGAAACCCAGGCCACTGTAGCAACTCCGTACATGGGTCACCAGCTCTACCGACTGAGCTATCCTGGCGCTGACACTGGTTAAACTCAGGAAAAAGAGCTTTATGACGGACGGAAAGTGGCTGGAGGACATGGGCCTAAGTTGTACTTTCAGTTTCTGGCGCAGCAATTAAACCGGCGCTCCATCATTCATTCAGAAAATTAAAAACACCCGTGGGAAAAGTTGGTGTCTTCGCAAAACAAAGAGAAGGCTGCACATCACGGACACTAGACGCAAGACTCAGCTCAAGGATCAAATATAGACGCCCATGGTATGAGAATTAATGAATGACTTGCCTGGCTAATTTCATGTTGGGAGCTGCCCGGGTTGCTGATATCTGGGCTGGGGTCTGTCTGTGCCTGATCTGTGCCTGATCTGTTTTTTTTTAGCAAAAAAGTTGGAAATATCTCCCTTCCTCTTCATTGTTATCAGTTTATTCTGCCTTCTCTGGTTGCGTTAAAAAATCTTGCTGTTTTGCAGTGACCTGTCAATCAACTGGGGTGGCACTCAGGGTGTCCAATAAGGTTCCAGGGGTGGCCAGTGCTACCCGGACCATCCCTCTAGCTCCACCCCTGATGCTGGGATCAGCATGCCATGGTTGATGTGGATTTTTACCAAAATACTGTTTGCTATATTTGTTTTGTTTTTTTTTATATATTCAAAACTGACCCTTTAATCTAAACCTGACTTAAGATCTGAAGTAAAAAGGCAACACTATCCAAATGTACAAGCAGATATGAATTCATTTTGACATACCTGCTGGGCTTCCCAATGTCAGATGTCCATACGCAGTTATAGCAGTAAAGAAGTCCTACCCCAGTGTGACTCTATTCACAGGTCACTTACTCCAGGGTCTAAAAGAAAACAAAAGAAACACAAATCAGAGTGGACATGGAGAGTGAGCTCACGACTTTAACCGACTCCGCCACCACAAATGCCCAGCGATCCAGGATAAACATCCTTGAAGAAATGTCAGTCCGAGGAAGAGCAATAGCTGAACCACACCAGGATAGTGGGCAAGAAAGTACCCACATGACATATGCACAGCATCTTTCTCCCTGCCTGGTCAACTTGATCATTTTTCTGCTTAAACAGCTGCCAGAGAACGGCTCATTACACCATCATTTGAGTTGGGGAAGACAAATGAGAAGCATTTGCTGGGCTCTTGCCATTCAGCTTTGTGGTGCAGACGTGGACAGTGAATGTCCATTACTGACTGACTCACTGTTGTAATGCACATGAGCAACAGTTTAAAGGCAACTCAATGAGCACACTTGAAGCCAACCAACTTTTAAGACCTTTTAAGACACTTTATTTAACAGAAAAGCATAGCAACACATGTAGCTGTTGACCAAACATTAGCTTCTTCCCTTAAAGAACCACTAGTACTGCTTAATGTATCTGCAGTCACCCATGCTTGCTGTTGCTGTGGTTTTCTGGGTTGACAGCATTGCTCACTGTGTGGGAGAGAGCAGCACGTTCAGTCGACCGTAAAGCAGCCAGAATTAAACAGGTAACTGATTGCAAAGCATCCACACCATATGTGGAACACTGGTTTACTTGTTCTTGTCACTCTGTATATCTTACAAACAGGCTGCACTCATGATCCGTAAAAGTACGCTTGCTCGTCTCCTAGGATGCCAAAAATACATACAAACTATAATGTGTATATACAAGTGAAGGCAGTTAAAATGAAGTGATACTGTGTGCACATTTGTGTATAATAATTTGATGCGCTTAGGTAGAGATTGAAAAAAAAAAACAACTTTAAAGGAAGTTATGTTTTAGTGATCAACCAAAATAAAATGGCAATTGAAAGTAAAAACATATTATTCTGAATCCAAAGAAGCTAATGATATGAGCTAATGAAAGTAGCACTGTGCTGCGTTTCAACCCATCAAATGATGGCTGGAAGGTATTTCAGTGAGCGTACAGTCAGCTGTCAGCTAAAACATTTGGTGGTCAGATCCGCTGGCCATCACCTCATCAGGGTGCTTTTATTGATGACGTGGCCTGTCAGAACTTATGCTAGCACCCTTCGTGTTCAAATTGATGTGCTCAGTGCATTTTGAAAGCTTACCAATAAAATCCATTCCTTTGACTGGTAGAGCTCTGGAATAGTAGGCAACTCAAAATACATGACAAAGCAGGAACAAGTATTTCATAATGCACATTGTAGTGCTGATTGGGGCTTTGGCACTGACGTCACTGAACTCTCACATGTACGTGACCTTCACTCTGTCACATCAGGAAATACTTACAAGTTTTAAAGTAAAAAACAAAACACGAAATTACCATTATGTAGATTACTTGTAAATATCACTACAGACCGACCTATTTAATGTTTACAATTCATACGAATGTCATATTACAACAAAAGAAACCTATCTAGCCACTCTCATCCATACTGCAACTGGATTCATAGCAGTAAGGAAATGTGAAAGATTTAGAAAATGTAGGCCCCAAAAGTCTTAATGCCAGCTGGAATTTACTCACTAGATCAAAGTTCAGCAGTACTGGCTTGCTCAGTGATCTCACTTGTTAAGCCACATTTGAGCCACTTAAATGGCAAATATGTACTGTAACTAGGTATTTAGCATAATTTCACATCTGAAATAGCTTCCTTGAACTCAAACTGTTTGATGCACACCACCGGACATGTGAACAGTGGCTGCTGACACCTAAGAAATGCTCACCTATGCCACTGATTTACCGAGGCTGCTATTTTCATCCCACCCACTGATCAGCCTAATCCACTGTTGGAGGATTTGTGCGCTGTAGTACAGAGCAATTGTGCTGCGGCAAAATGAGCAAAGACTTAATGAGGGTCCCCTGAGGATTATCATCTGTGGCTTAGAAATGGCCCAGGTAGCGGAAGACACGGTCAAAAGGATCAGCTCACAGCCTTCTAATTTGGAGTGACATTGCTAAGCTTCAACTGTGCCAATAGAATTTTTAATTTGTGTTGTCTGTTTCCAGTGGGGTCCTTGGAGAGAGGTTAACTAAAGTGAAAATCTCAGAGGTAAATATGGCTGCAGGACCAACAGAATCCTGTTGCAGCTGGAGGAAAGTAATGGAGCATTTACCTACTTATTTTTCGCATTTGATCTTGTAACCTACATTACATTACTGTGTCTGTGCTAAATTGATTGTAAAAAATACTTACTTTACTAAATTATAAATATTATGTTGATATAACTGCAATATGACTACAACTGAGAGGTTACTTTCAGAGTTCTTTCTCATTCTTGAGAAAGATTGTTGATTATTGTGTCTCATTCCCAGGTCATCAAACACAGATGCTTTAAATAATGGGAAATGGGAAGCAAACAAAGTGGCTTGGAGTGAGCCACATAACACAACAGGTGTTGTTTGTGCTCTCAGATTGTGACAGAATGAGACTCAACAATCAACTATCTTCAAGCCACCAATCCAAAGTGTTGGTATTGGATGACCTGGTAATGAGACTTAATCAACCGTCTTTCTCCAGAATGACTGACCCAACCTTTAATTGATTAATTGTTTATTCTATAAGATGTCAGAAGTGAAAAATGTTTATCACAACTCCTTAAAGCCCCAATACATTGCCATCAAAGAGCTAAACAACAGTATAAAACCTTAAAATATTCAGAAATAAGAATGTTTGGTATTTTTTCTTGATTCATTTATTATTATAATAACTGACTAATGACTAATCGATTAATTGATTAATTGTTTCAGCTCTAAACATTTTAATGCTGAAAAATCTTGGGATTCCTGTAGAGGAACAAACACATAACTTGTAAAGGAGATGCTGCCACCATGGTAGAGAGGTAAAGTAGACCCTTCACTTGCTCTCCAAGCAGTTTATTTCTCAGAGGAGTCTGTCTCCACTTGACAGCCACAGATCAGATATGACTGACCAAGATAAATGGTTAGGCTCTAAAGTCAGATCAATTCAATCTAGCAACTGTCCTCGCCAGGAACAAAAGGGCACACTGTCAACAAGGCTCAACTCACTTCAATGCTTATTCACTGTCTTTCTGTCCTTGTTACATAAATACCGGAAACAGTGAATGTCCTGCTTTTTTAAAGTTGTACAGGTAGCTATTCTCAAGCTCTAAAGTAGTTCAGTTAATTTGTATCACTACAACTAGATTCTTCATTTGTTTTTTGTTGTTGTTTTTTGCTTTCAATTTCGCCCTGCAGGCTACAGAGTTTCTTGCAATAAAATCCTTTCAATCACTGGCTTGTTTCCGTGAGCCTATGTAGTACCTCACCATTTCCCTGTTGGATTTATGACCAGACTTTACATCCTCTATCATGAATTATTTCACATTTCAATTCAGTGGGTTTCAAGGTCTGAGCTCAGCCAGACTCAAGACACAGCTGGAGTCATCATGTGCAACAGAGTTACTCAGCCCAAACCCCAGGCAGCGATTTCATTATATAGCCAGACATGAAGAGCAATTCGAACATTGTGCATTCAATTCAATTGATGACACAAACATGCCAAAGGAAGCCTTTAGGCCTAGTTGCATTGATCCAAAGCTCAATTAAATGACATGCACAACACGGAGCACTAGCAACAATAATTTCTAGTCTTGGCACTAAATTGTGTCCAAGTATGTTCTTGCATTGACTGAATTTCAAGTCACACATTACCACTGGTCATACAGTTTCTAATGGATGCACACTTAATAAATATAGGGGTCGATCCTGTTTCACAATATTTGAAGTTCACACTAATCAGATTTCTATATGTGTATCACCTACTGTAGATAGGGCATACTCACAAATGTGCATACATTTCATTTTACAATCAAATGCAGCTCTACCTTAAAATGTTAACTGTTAGACTGTATTAATGAGCAGTATGGTGGCAAATCTAAATTACTGAATGCATTAATGATGATGAATGAGGTTTCTCTTCCTTTACAGTGTCTGAAATCCTAAGCTATTACCGTGACAATTATGGGGAGGACTCTTAAGAGCTTTAATAAAATGTTATGATTTCTTTTGTGTTTTTGTGCATCTTTTTAGCTGAACATATCTGCTATCACAAAGATATAGGGCTGCAACAGTTTGAGATTGTCACAGTACAATAATACAATAATTAAAGGAATGAAAACAGAAGGGTTTCTTTTTGGTTGAACAAATTATTCATTACAATTTCATAAAGTATTATGTTATATACACTAATGCAGTAGAATTCAATACAACTATCAATTTTCATACGACAATATACCATGGACACGGTATACTGCTAACACCCGAAGGGACAGTAACACCATATTGGGTGTTCAGTTCAAACGAACAATGCTGCACGTGAGTTTGACATATATTGTTTTTTTTTTTTTTTTTCAAGGTACATTCCAATACAATGAATTTAAATTACCAGCAGAATAAGATGTTATTTTCAACTGACTGGTGAAGTGGTTGATGTAAAAGACAACATATTTTGACACTCGATCAGACAGCGTAGTACAGTTACGTGTGCAGAGACGCTGCCAGCCTCCAATTTATATTGCCTGGAGTAGCTTTATGGAAAGTATTAACTACCCTCCCCCATCCTCCTTTTCATCCGTCTCTCTTCAAAGAGAATAAAACAGAATAGACGAAAAGCAAATTCAGCTCACTTTTTTACACACAAAGGAAAAGTGAATAAAAAAAAGACTGTAGCAACATGGACACTATTAGTTCAAAAGGTCACTAAAATGTCACAAAGAAATCATGGAAACTTTTGGGTCAGAGGCATACATTTGCAAACAGGTCCATACGCATACAGCTTGGATGAAACAAAAAAGGAAACAGAGTAAGGACAGTGTCAGTACTTCAAGCATAAAAAGACAGAAGAGAGAAGATGAAGGCAAATCCACCTGCCAGACTACAATGATGAAAAAAAAACCACAAATACATTAATTAACATATAGCAGTGAAAAAACAAACAGGGACAATACAGTTGGTCAGAAAGCTGTGCAAGTGGCAGTAAAAGTATCTAAAAACATCCCCTTTGGAAAAGATTAAAAAAGGCTGGAACTGGAAAATACTTGTGCGTTTGGCCCCATGCTGAGAGCTCAGTGTCCACCACAGTGTAATGCTGCTAAACAAAGGTTTATTGCATCATTGCTTGAAGCACACAGTGCCTGAGTCAGACTCCTACAGTGTGTGAACCTTGGGACCCCGTTTTATGAGGCCAGTCTTAAACAATCTGCAGAAAGAAGACCAACAAAGGAGCCTGCCCAAACCCTCCAATCATTCAGCACAAGGGGTTACAGAACACAGTGTTGAAGGCTGAAGTGGAATAGTTAACGGGATGAAAACAAAAAGGTACAGACATATACACATTTTATTTTCATTTATCATGATATTTTATTTTTTATATATTCATCCCTTCATGTGTGTTGTAATCTGAGCTTGTCTGTGCTTAGTCTACTTTGCCAGTCCGGCAGCGCGAGCGTGTTCGTGAATATGAGTCTCTCCCTGTGAAATGGTTGGCTTTAAGGAGGCTGTTTGTTGATCTTTCCACTGTTCCAACAATCACCAGCTCTGGTTTGGTGAAAATAAATACTTAATTCACCGAGTTAGATGAGAAAACAAAGATAGTTTTGGTGAGTTTGTTTCTGCCCAGTTTGAATGAAGTGTGGGTGGGTGGGTTGTAACATGTTTCTGTTTTGGTCTGAGATGCTGGTACTCGAGTGCGACATCTACTGGTTCTGAAAGTCAGGTGAAACAGTGCTGTGATCTTAAAATCCAAAGAATTAATAGTTCTTTTCACTTCAATCTTTGTCTGCCACATAGAAAAACTCACACTAAAATTAGTAGTTGTAACTAAATTCCTGTTCTGCTAACTAAAGCTGTTGTCCCTTAAATGTATGGAATAAATGTATTTACATTGTGTCTCATCATTATTGCAATTATTATTTTGTAGTATGTGCAGCTTCCAATTCATATTAATATATGTGCATAAGCATAATTTATACAGAACACATGAACTCTGTCTTACAGACAGTCTCTGACACTCTCTGTGTCGCTTTCTTTTTATCACATGAAGACATACAACGTTTTATGCAGTACATTTAGCAGAGGGAAGTGATTTAGAACTGCTGGCCTAAAGCCCTCACACCCTGCCACACAAGCACAGATGACGTGAGACTCTGGGAACCCTGATGTGATAGCACATGCCACCAAATCCACAGTTAATTGGACACTTCCTTCACAACAGGCCTGTGGTAAACAGCAGCGAGCAAATAACAAGGCTAAGACAAGCTTCCAGAATGAACAAGAGGAAATATCTCAGATAACGAAACCAACAGCAGATGTGTTGTCCTCTGCAGTATATTGTCTTTAGAACAACAACTCTTCTTTGACTGCATAATCCTTAGCATTCTGCTAAACTGATTAGCCTTCCCATGCTTAACAGCTGGTATCTTAGCCCAATTTGTCCGGCTTGGAAATGTAAAGCAGAATCATGTCTGCTGCATTCTTTGTGCCAAATGGACATTTGTGTGGAGAAAATGGTCGGCAGCCAGGTACTGAGGAGGGATTGCACATGATCAAAAAGGATTTCATGGAAGCAGATTGAGAGAAAGAAGACTTATGGAAATATAGTGCTGCATTGTGCTGGATGGCTCAATTTTCATGAGCCAGTCCACATGTGGTTGTTTAAATGCTGGAAGATGTGAGGGTTTGGAGAGCTATCCAGCTCACTAGAAACAGTGAATTCCAGCTGAAGTAAGGGAGTTGGTTGAATGTCAAACATTACGCAAGCCAAAGGGACACAAAGAGTTTTTTTCGAACGGGGATGGGCTGAAATGCAAGTGAACATTTGACATATTCCACAATACAGGGGTGCCCATGTTGCAGCTCTGCACCACATAGTCCCCTTTTACAAAATTTGCAATGTCTGGCAACTGTGAAGGCCAAGAAACAGCAAGTTGCAGACATGTTCCAAGTTTAAAAATGCCTGCACAGAAAGTCCAAGACGATAATGGACTTTTTTCTGACTACGATGAACATTTGGAAGGAAGCAATTAAGACTGGTGGCATTTCTAGGACCTGATGACAGGACTGCTTGAAAATATGTTGCAATAAATATGATAATAAATATGCAATAATAAATGCTTGCATGGTTAACGGTGGCAGTTTGGTTAGGTTTAGGCACAAACTTACTTGGTTAGGATTAGCCAAAGATTGTATGTCACGTCACGTACCTGATATACCTTGAGTACATGAATTGGAACAAACTTATGTAGTGTATCTGACAAGACTTCAACATAATGGTATGTTTTACAAATTACATACTTCATTTAAAACAAATTGTTTACTTTTGGATTTCACACAGGACACAAACAGCGGTCCCCCTATGTTAAAGTCCTGTATTCTGTTTGAGCCATCCATCCATCCCATCACCTCCATATGCAGCTTTTCTCACTTTCTGTCCCCTTACTTTGATGGTGGCCACGTCCAGAAATGATGCTAAAGGGATATCTACAGCATCTCATTTTGCAGCAGAAGGCACTGACCAAGCTGAAGTACTTGACGACTTTGGAGTGAGACTATGTTAAAATATCACCTCTTCAGTTTAAAATACCTAATTCTAAGTTTACTATAGCTTCAGAATTTCCAGTTAGATGATAAAATAAAGGGGTGCAGCTCAGGTGGCAGAACTCATCCTTTATGATGATGATTTCTGTATGCTCCTGTCATGAATCTCCACTACTATTACAATACATTGTTATATTGTGAAAAAAAGAAAACACAGGCTTTTATCCACAGAAGTTTCACTGACACAAAAATGTGGATACAAAAATGATACTGACTGATCATGTTTTTATCAGAAGACAGTTTTCTCTCAGTAACCCTGTGAAAAACAGTTGCATTGTATGTAAGATAATTAAATATATAATTTGTTTGTGTCTACTTTAAAGCATATTATGTTAATGCTATGTTTGCTCTTTTTGAATTTGGTGTCATTAATTTAGGCTAATATGTTGGGTAAACAACGATGAGTGAGGTTGGTCATAATCTCATCAACACTGACAGCACCACGGATATGAGATTTATATTTGTATCAAATAGGGAGGTGAGAGGAGCATTATTTTGTCACTCTTCATGATGCCTGTGAATTTTTCCAGACCTTCACAGTGCCAGCGATGCAAGGACGCATACTTGCTGCCTGTCAGTTATACTTGTACAAGTCACACTAGTCCTTACACCTGCAAACTGCAGCAGAACACAAATAGGTCCACATAAGAAGGTGACATTAAGTTAAAAAGCTGTGGTTTATCTATGTGATCAGTCAGTAAATCAATAAATATACTATCCATTTGTAGGAAAGAAATAATACTGTTCATCTGCCTTTTTTCTGATGCTTCATTTGTTGCATGATGAGCTTCGATCCATGTTTCCAAAGCTTGTCATTAGAGGTTTAATCTTTCAGTGACTTCAGCATTGTCTGTAAGTCAATTTACATTGTTAGATATATAGATCTGACATAGAGTATATCAACATTCACAAAGTGTGGACACGATTATGGACTGCCTGTAAGCAATTTGTTCAAAGAAATTAGTATGGAGTTTCTGCCGGAAATAAAAGGCAGAATTTATTATTATTATTTGTTTTACTAAACAGTCTGCATCTAAAAAGGCTCACTCATTTGAATTTGCATAACAAAACACTTAAAGTGCATTAGTTTCATCCAGTGCTCACCCTCATCTTTACATTAGGTATGAGGTTAGCAAGGCAATGCGGTCCACATCGAACCAACCATCTTTACTGATAGCTGCATAGCTTAAAGTAGAAAAACACAGCACTCAAATACACACCCAATGTAAATTATAACTGACCACTGTGAAAACAAATAAGTTAGTTGTTTTTTTTCCCCTTGGTACCTGAAGCGTCTTGTGAAAATGTAATTTCATGGGTGACGATGATGCAGATGGGACGCTAGTTTTCGGACAATTGGAATTATGTTATTTCGCAAATAAATCTGTGTATCTAAGTGACAACCCGATTTGTCCCTCAGCACTGTGTGATACTGTTTCCCCCCAAATAACAAGCAAAAAATTCAGTATGACATTTTGCATGTGTGCCTGTGTCACTTTGTGTTCAGTACTGCGCTGAGTTATTCTCTAAGTGCCTTAGCAAATGTATGTCTGCTTCGACTCTGCCCATCTGCGTGACCCATGAACAATTACACATATCTACTATTATCATATTCTGTTTCATGCAAATCCCAACCATTTGTGCAGCACTGCGCCCTCAGGGATCCACCATTATTTTATTTTATTCATCTTGCTGAATGTTTCTTTCATTTGACAAAATCTGACAAAATGACTCAACTCCTTTGAATTAAGTAGGTGTACTTTTGGCTCAACAACAAATGAGAGAAACAGTTTGAGTCAGACAATAAAATACAACTGCATCACGCAAGAAATACAGTCATCTATGTTTCATTGCTTCATTCCTCTTAATTTAATGTACATATAAATGATTCTTTCATTTAGATGCTTACATGTAAATGAACTAGTCAAACCGAGGTGATTCCTTCAAATTTTGGGAAGAAACTAAAAAATGTTTTCTGTATGGTGTTCAGAGTTTCAGGGCATTTTGAAATACAGTATAACAATGTGAGACTACACTTCCGTACAATATAAAACACAAAATATGCAGGTAATACATTTCACATACAAATAACTCTCGCAGATATTCTTTGTATCTTTTTTAAAAACAAAAGATAAATCAAAACAATAATATTGAATAATAACACAGAATCCACGTAAGGTGCTTTTGTAACAATGCAGTTTAACCTGGCCTCTCTGAAGCCCCAGCTGTCAAAGAGGACAGTGCAATCAAACAGTCCTAGCTCAAGCATTCATCTCGCAGACAACAATCTCTTTGGTGTTAGCAGAAATGTCAGACGTTATCTGCATCCTTTTTAATTGATTTCTCTCTGCCTTCCTTCTAGACAGGTATTTCTGGCTATACTCTCAGTTCAGTCTGCTTGTTACCACTGGTGGCAGCCGCCTATGTGACTAAAAGTTGTTTGTCAGTAAGTCAACAAGATACAGAATGAGCCCACTGATTCAGGCTTGTTAAATACAGTTAATGTATGACATATCGTTGTTAGACAGACACGTTTACATTTTGTCAATTTCATTCATTCTGGGTGGAAGTCAATTGGCTTATCACCATGAGCAGTGTGGGCAGTTTTAGCTGATGGGATAAGAGAAATAGTTGACTGTTCAGAGTCATTTCATGTTTTACTTTCTGTAACTCCTTTAACTCCTCTGACTTACAATTACTAAAGAATGACTAAAAATACTCTGATCTATTGTTGGTTAAAATCTCATGTTTTCGCCATCACATTGTTCGTATTGTTGAGTCTTAGCTTTTGTAAATCTCAGGTTTTTATTTTTATTTTAACCTATTATTGTTATTATGATTTATTTTATTATTATTTATTATTGCCATTTCCCTTTAAAACAAACATTGTTAGTCATCAACTTTTGTGATAATCCGTATAAGTTTTTATTTAGTTGTTCCTACAGATAGCTGACCAAATGTAAAGGATGTAACATCTAATTGATGCATTTCTTAGGCAGCCACAGAAGTGAATGTAGCTCTATTTTTAGCTAAAATATCAACACAGAGTTAGTACTTATATCTATTTTTTGGTATCATATTCAGGTTATTGCACAGCTATACTGTTGCAAATTAATTTATATTACATGCAAGACCACTGTGCATTCATCTCCAGGTCACTTTGTTGTCTCAGAGTGAGCCAGTTAATAGTCTGTATTATCGAACATGATCTGGACCATTTATGTAATTTGTTCTTCCTTGTTCCTGACATTGCATTAATTAAATTAAAATAACGTATACGGCATGCTCAGCTGGAATAAAGTAGTGCGAATAAGTGCTTTGGTCCCTGCGACTGTTCTGACTGTACTTAGAAGTATTTGCAAAAGCCTGTGTCATTGCAATTTGTGAAGGAAGACAGCAAGGTGATGGCCTGAAGAGGTTCACCTGCCAATTTGAGAAACCTGCTAATAGGCAGTGTGTCGACTATTTGTTCTGTTAGTTATTTTCCAATTTGTCAGATGAGTGGTAGGTTGTCCTGTTTAATGTCAAGGGCAGATAATAATACTGTTATGATGTTGTCATGACTCAGGATATCTCATCCTTTCATTTTTTCTTTTACACATATTTGTCAAATATGTCATCAATATCTGCTCTTATGAAACTTTGTATTCAAAAACCTTTGTGCCAAAAGAAACTGGGGCAGGAATAACCATTCAGCACAGACAGACAGTACAATGGACTGGAGCAATGACAAGGACTAAAATACAAAAAATCCGAACAGACAGCACAACACAACAAGAAATCTATGTCGAGCCGAGAAATCAAGTCTACTCAAGTCTTTCTCCTAGTATGTAGCCCTCCTTTCCTCCTTTGATACCTTATTCAACTATACTGTGCCAAACATTTGAGCAGCTACATTCAAGTGTAAGACCTCAGAAGTCTGCAGGTGAAATATTGAGACAAACTAAGTCAAAAATTGATTGTACTGTAATTAGACCAAGGGAGACAAGACTATTGAACTTATAAAACATTGAACATTGCAGTATAGATCAAAGTTTCAGGTTATATTAACCTTTGACAGAACAGCCTCCCACCCAGTAAGTTTAGAAATCAATTGAGATCATTTCATAACTCCGGGTCTTAGGAACTGCTGCTATACTATTGACACCAAAAAAGCCAATGGTGTCTTCTAGCAACTCAATCCAGAAAGTGATGACAATATTTCAATTTGGCACAATACCACTGATACCACAGGTACTAAATATCCTTAAAAGCGCCCACTTAACAACTATCATAGAGCAGGAGTCATGATAGTCTTTATATACCTGTACTCCTCTTTGCTGAATTTCTACCTTGCTTTTGTTACATCAGAATAGTGGATTTAGAAGCTGAAGTTTTAAGTGTTCTTCATATGATCTACTTATTGGTATGCCAACATCCAAAGCTATTTCTAGGATTTCGAGATCAGCTCTTTACAGGCTACAACTGATACTTAGTGTGCACTGTTAACTGTGATTTTTTTATACTTTGGACTTCTGACACTAGTGAAATTGCTGCTAACTGTTCACTGACACACTTCAACAACTTGGCATGCCAGTTGGAAGATATCAGCAACCCCAACATATGCTACTTGCAGTTACCACTAGTAGGCTGACATGAACGGTTATTGTAGTGAGCAGTTCATATTTACAGAACATCAGATAACACAGCATCAACAGGCTACTTGCCAGTATCACACACTGCTGCATATACACAGGTGTCAGGTGATAGATAAATAGACATAGGAGGAAGGGAGATACCATTGTAGTGTGAGTGGTGTTCTTTTGAAAAAATTTTTAATGTCTTCTAAGACAGTTTAAAAATAGCCGTAAATTCATGTGCTGTGGATCTGCGAGGGGTAGAAAATGCTCCATTTGAGGGAACGGAGGCCCCTATGATATATTTCCCAGTAAAGACCCTGCAGGTCTTGGGTTGTATCCTATGTCATAGGATATTATATTGGTGCACAACATTTTGCCACAGCTTTTTTAATATGTTTGTACCCGTTTGAGGTGAAAACCAATACACGCATGTTTTTTTAAATATTTGTGCAGAACTGAGCATGAACCTGGCAAGGGAGCTAATCACACAGCAGCTCATCAACTGCACTGGCATAAAGCTCCAACTGTAGCACAACAAAGTCAGAGGGGAAGGGAAAGGTGGAGTAGGGGCCTGAATCTCTAAGTGTGGTGAGAGACGCGGCTAAAGAAGTGTTGTGAACCTAAGGTGATTGGGTCCCTCATGAAGTATGAAGGAAGTTAAAACACGGACTGTATCAGATGATGGGTTATGATTTGGAAAAATATCCACATGCAGCCACAATATCCACCTTTTGTGTGCGTTGTTGCTGCTCATTCTCATTCCCAGTCAAAAATTCGATATACACATAAAAAGTAGTAGGCAATGTTTTCTGACATAGCTGCCGCACTACACGCGAGAAACCTGTACCTGTTTTTTTGTTGTTTTGTTTTTTTACCTTGGGATGTGTTTTAATACAACAATGACTCCTGAGCTTGCAAGACTGAGTGACAATGCGGCGGAGTAGAAAACAATTACAAGCCCAATATTTGCATAAAGTTTAACCTTTATCAACTTCTCCCTGTACTGCAGCTGGCCAGCTTTTAAGAGTCTGCAGCTCAGTGGGCGGTGCCAAGAAGCAAGGTCAAGTCCCATTTACAGTGAATGACAGCCTATCGCAAACTTCGCAGCAGTATAACAATGTGACTCTACTTCCACAACCAACCACGCAATCAATGCAGTTGTGTTACTTCTGTTTGTTTGGTATGTTAGTGACATTACTTTCTCCTTCCATCTCAGTCTCCCTCTCTCCTTCTCCCTCTTTCCTCGGTTTTGCTTAGAAATGTTCTTTGCCCTGCCAAGGCATTGCATCAGGATGAGGTGTAGGCCTCCTTAACAAGAACTTGACACTTTGAGGATCAATAGGGGATTGAATGTTCACGGCAACAAAAGTCAAGCTACCTCTTAGATCGATGACTGGCAACTGCTAACTGGGATTGATCCAGTTATTCTGCTTTTTGTGTTACGGTTGTTTTTGTCTATAACATACAACTCATTCATTCTTGTAGAAATAGACTAACACTGCTGTAAATCTGATCCACAAGTTATTCTGTTCAGTCTGTATTTATATGCTGTTTTTTTTGTTCTTTGTTTGTTTGCTTGTTTGTCTAGCCTAAGGCCCAAGGACACTACTCCTTTGCAGCTAGCCAGCTAAGTAATTGCCATATTTAAAATAGCTCACGTTCAAACTTCAATGTCAGTGTGCAAGCAAAAAGGGAAACCAACTGAAACATCCTTTGTCCACACACAGTCTGAAAATGGGAATGGTCAAACCTGCACAGCTAGTTGAGCCTACAGACAGAAGAATGTTTACAATTTTATAAGCTTTGTTTTTTTTTATGAATAAATGCGCCTCAAGATTACTGCAACCATAAATATCTATAATCCTTTGTTGCAGTGCCGCTTTCCCGCTGTTTTTTAGGAGTGTGTGTGTATGTACTCTCTCAATCTATTTACCAATTGATCTACCTAAATACTTACATAAAGACAAAAATAAACTCATATTAATTTTGTCACACACAGTTTAAACACAGTTTCAAGCACAAATATTAGGCTGTGGGTCAGGAGGTAGAGCGGGTCGTCCACCTTATCAGAAGGTTGGTGGTTTGATCCCCAGCTCCTGGATACTCTGCACTGGTGTATAAATGTGTGTGAATTTGAATTTATTTCTGTTTGTGATGGGCTTTGCCATCACTGTATGAATGTGTGTGAATGGGTGAATGTGGTTTGTAGTGTAAAGCGCATCAAGTGGTCGTAAGATTAGAAAGGCGCTATACAAGTACAGCCAATTTACCAAATGGCAATCTCTTAAGCTTGACCTTTTCTCTCAGACTTTCTCAAGCTACTCTGTGTGTTATCCAACTGCTGAATGATACATGGGGCCTAAGTCCATCTAGATGAGGATCCTAATTTATTTCCTGATGTGTCGTGCTCTACTCTTCAGGCTATCGGTAACCATTTTGGCAGGGATGCTTTACAGACAAGAATGTATTGATTGAGACCATGGATGGCTCTAAGTCTTAGCTACCTTTGAGTCCATCAGACACTTGCTGGAGAAAGAAACCGATTTGTGTAGGGTACTATTTGTAGTGTTATATTGTTATATTGTGTATATTGTTCTCTATTTTTCTGGTATAAAACAAATCAAATGCATTCATTGTGAAATTGAAAATGAAAGCACCCACAATATTGAAAATAGTCTTAAAACCCAAAGTTCTGAAAGAGCTGTTTAAAAACAGTGCAGTGCGTTATTGCGCACAGCTGCATTGGTCTTTAAGTAGTGCTGATTGACACTCATTACATAGAATAATTTACATACATAGTAATTTTCTACCAGTAGGGGTCTTTCAAATCAAAACAATAGCAAAATACTTAGTTTTATGACATGGTGAAGTACTGTGGGTTCATGGGAGTTGTTGTCTTAAATGTTAAATAGCCACTATTGCTGATGAAAATATTTCTGATGTGACTCAGGCAGAAATCATGTTCATGGACAAGGTAATGGATTAAAGTTTTATTCACGTTAGGGGCACACTAGCTCACCTGGTAGAGCTGATGCCCCATGTACTAAGCCCTTGCTGAAGCCCCCATGGATTCCAGTCTGACTAGTGGTCTCTACTTTTCCTGTCTATCTTAAGCTGTCATGTCAACAGAGGCAAACAGCAACAAAAAATATTAGAAAAAAGTTTTATTCCTGTTGTGTTTAGTTTACTGACTTCCTTCCTCACTCTGACATATTCCAGTTATCACCCAGAAGTTACAGCAACTCAAGGCAAATAAAAAAAAGCACTGTTACCTAAAATGACAGATTTCTCTGGTTTTGAACAATGTTGGAAACATTTGGGACAATCAAAGTACATAACTCAATAAAATATATAACATAGGTCTAGCGTGTGTAGACACTTATAATGCAGAAGTGTTACATTTTATATCTTATATTAAGAACATCTCCTATAATCATACCCTTGACTGGAAATGTCAGCTGCCCCCCTAGACTTCAGTTTGGTGAAATTTATCATGTTTCCCACAGTTATTTTTCTCAATGAAAGGAGGTGGTTTTTGGTGAGATTTCCTGATAAATGATGGGAATTCAAAGGACAAAGGACAAAAGGACAAAAAATACATCAAGACCAAATGTGACAAAACGCCTGAGGACAGTCACAGTAGCCCACAAGAGCAACTGACATATGTCATTTAGAAATAGGCCTTAACGCTTTAAATAACTGAATGACAAAATATCAAAAATGCCTTAGGCCAAGGAAATGTTGCTGTAGGGCAAACAGTAAATGGATGTAATAATATCTAAGTATTTAATGCATTTAAGTAAACATATACACAGACAAACACACTTTATTCAAAGACAGTTATTAACATCAAAGTGAGCTGAACCACCAGGAGGTACCTTTATTTTTTCAAAGGTGAGTGCTATTTAAATGTGTCATTATTCAGGAAATCTGCATGTGTTTCAGCTGAGTAAACACATCCTGCATTACTTCAGCTACATTAAAAAATGAACTGCATACTCAACCTCAGGCCTCATTGACCAGTAAGGGGCTCTGCTTTGTAATGAATGTCAAAGGTGAAGGTACAAAACAATCCAACACATTGACACTTGTTCCAATGCCATAGCTTGTGACTTTTTGGTACT
Source organism: Dicentrarchus labrax (assembly GCF_905237075.1). Lineage (NCBI taxonomy): Eukaryota > Metazoa > Chordata > Actinopteri > Moronidae > Dicentrarchus > Dicentrarchus labrax. The sequence goes on along the minus strand of NW_026136713.1, from coordinate 31,510,125 downwards.
GCTTGGCCTTTTGCCATGCTATCCATTAGACCTTTACAAAAATCATTAGCCAGGTTGATGTGAAGAGCAAGTGATGGAATCTATAATCTCTGTCCCTTTATCTGGCTGCTCGATTTAATGACCAGGCAGGTGTTAATGATGATGGAGACCAAGACTGGCTCTGGCCAAAGAGCCATGATCAGAGCGTAATGGGGTGAAAAGCTTGCTTTGGGACAAAAGTAAATTATGGCCTTCACAATCAATAGTAAGCATGACTGAAAGCCAATGGGGCTTTACTCCAGTTCTCATAATAATAGGGAGGAAATGCATTGATTCTTCCTCTTTATACAGTGTTTGATTTATACAGCTATTGGCTTCATTCAACATGGCAGTTACCAAAATAATACTATAGTAATAGCAAAAACACAACAGTGAGATAGTACATGAAGGGATAAATAAGATATAATGAAGGGGCAACAGAACACTCCAAATACTCTCTCTTAAATCCTAATTTCTTAGATGTAACCAATCAAACCACAGCCAGTACCAGTAAATTAACTGGTAAATTAAATGTAACACTGCTACTAAAAAAAATTGTAGGGACATGTTTTAATAATGAATCATGAAACTCATCATGAAATGGATAAATTACTATACAAATCTCAAAGCTCAAAAGACCTACTAAAATATTAAAATCCATGATCCATGATTTCTGGCATTATTCATGTTCCTCTGCTCATATGGCAATCAACAGTGATAATGAAGATGATCATCTCGTCATCACAGTTATGATACATTCTCCTACCTGCATCAGAATACTGGAGGAAACTTCATTTGTCCACAAGAATTAGTCTAAGATGTCTCTAACACGAGACACAGTATGTGTATCTCACAAGCCAAACTGATGATGTAGACACTTATGTAACAGATATGCTACAATTCCTCTATGACATCAACTTTATGTAAAGTCTTAATGGTCAGTTATTAGTCATGCAAGATTGAAAAGTCATTGAAAAAGCCAAAGGCATTGAGATGAAAAAGACAGCAGCCCAGCAAGAGCAAAAATACTGCTTACAGATGGAAATGTTTGTGCAGTCTGAATGCATTTGTTTAAATAATTTGCAATAGCTTGTAGTGTAGTTTCACTGTATATCAAAAGATAGTCTTGCTCCAGTAACTGGTTTGCATACAAAATGTGTATAAAACATTTCTTAGACAACCAACTGTGTTTTTAAAGACTTTATCTACTGAACATGATGGCTTTTGCAATTTTTTATCATATGATTAAAGGATAAGTCTGGTGATATTCCATATCTTATTGTCAACAAATCCCATGAAAAGACCAAAACCAACAATGACTTGATCCTACTATTATCTAATAAAAGTTTTAATATTAATAAATAGTTTGAAAGTTTGAGAAGATCAAACCAGACAACATGCAGTATGAATATAAGTTTGAGCTTTAAGTATGCTTTCCATTTCTCCTTGTAAATCTTGGAGACAGTGTCCCACAGTTTGCACTATGTGATGCTGTCAGATGAACTGTTTTATTCATTTGGCATCTTGGCATGGCATCTTGCTCTGTCATTAAGGATTTCAACTCATTATCCAGCCAAGGAGCATAATTACTCCTGGCTGTGCTCTTTCTTAAAACGTGTTTGTCAGCTAAATTGCCCATAATACTGACTAATGCTATAGCTGCAATGAGGATCAGATTCTTTAAACACCTCCAACAACTGGACTTTCCATATATTAATGATTCACTTGTCAGAGTTTGTATGACCTGTGGAAAAAGATCATCTGAATTGCCTCTGGCAACTTGTTATAGTGGTGTGACGATTCACTGATCCATACCAACCTTCATATTTAAGATACAGCAGAATCGATTCAAACAGCTTGGATAAGGCAGAAGTTGGGAGTGCATCATAGAAAAACAGCTGCAGGCTCCAGAGTAACTGTGCCCCCCAATACATCTTTGACACATATATCTTTCATTTTTTTTACACCTAATAATTGCCATTGCAACTCTTCCTATTCACATTGTGTATTTCTCTCATTTATTTTCTAGATTTACCACCCTCAGTAGACTGCACTCGTCTCTCAATCTCTGCCTGCCTGTCATTCCTGGAGGCAGACATACAAATCATCTTTCCACCATTTGCTCAAAAAACACATACTCTCTGCATTTCTTATGTACTAAGGTTTCAGTACAATTTTGAGAAGAGCACAGCATGTTTAACCCTAAACCTGTTAATAAGTTAATTAATGAGATATTCATAATCCTCTAGATATTAGTCCTGGTTCATTTGGTCCTGTGATTACTGGTGGTTACAGCATGTGTGTTTTAATAATCCAAGTTTAAGAGCAGCACCCTTCAAAATGGTATCGAAAACACAATTCGCACTGTGGAAACTGCAAGCTGACAACGCTTTGCTATCTTCTGGCAGCCTTCTCCTGCATTGTGGCCATCAATAACTTCCAGTAATAATACATAGCTGCTTGGAGGAACCCATGTTTGCTGAGTGCTCGCATAAGGTTTGAAGAGTCTTTGTAAAGCTTTGAAACTGGCACCAGCTGACATTTCTTAATGACAAATTTGACATGCCCCAGGCCATAAGAAGTGATTAAGGTCTGACACCTTGTAAAAAGAATATGAGACTGCAGAACTCTTTATTTTAAATGTATATTTTGTTACAGAAGCATAATCGTCTTTATTTGAGTTTGCAATGAACTGCCACATAACCACTTACATTTCTGTATGCACTGGGACACTGCATGTACAACCTACAAACAGCAGGATGGCAAGGCAAAAATGTACTGTCCAAGGGATTATTTGAATTTGACTGATTTTTTTGCTTGCTACCAACAAATGAAATTCCAACAATAGCTGGAAAGCAGTGGAGGTGAGCACTCTCAATTTACAGTGAGATTATTTTTCTGACCTTAAAAAACATACTGCCGCACAAAGTGTGGACTATACTTTTATAATAGCTAAATTAAATATGACCGGTTGTGAAAAGGTGACTTCATTACCATTTTTACTATTAATGAAGCATCAGAGGTCTTTGTAATCATTAAGGCTATTTCCTAGTAGACCACTAAAGGAACAACAAAAACCCTGGTCACAATGCCCTAAAAGTAATTTCCCCCCCGGGGATTATTAAAGTATTTCTGATTCTGATTCTGATTCTGATTACTACTAGATCTTCCAACACACTGGCTTGATCTCAAGAATCTCAGTTTAGCCCTCACAGGAGCTGTTAAAAGCCTTTCTCTCTCACCTGAAAAAGGAACGTGCTCTCGTAACTCTCTCCGGTTAAAGAAAAATAACAAATGTAAAGCTTTTCTGGCTTTATTCCGTGACAGTCACGTACACTTTGCACCAGAGGGACTTACTATGGTAATTCAGACTAACATGGACAATCAAATTGCCAGGAGGCTGTTACTGCTGACACCATCACCAAATGAGGCCCCAAATGCGTCATTGTAATTAGCTGCTGTCCGCATGACATGCTCATTAATGTGCATATTACGGCCCTCTCCCCCATCTTTCCCAATTCTAGAGGTAAACATCAACAAATTCTCAAGGTGTTGAGGGGTTAGCTCATTAGCTCGACCATAAATGACAGCAGACATAAATGTAGAGATCAGAGAGCCCATTTTTAGACCCTTGCAAATGTTAGGTTAGATAGGTACATGAATAAAATATTTACTGTGACTGACAATATTTATTTTAGATAAGATAAATCGCTTCCTTTATAGTTATTCTATTAAAACAGAAAACTTATCTTGATCACTTTTCACGATCTTTTCTGACACTGTTGGCCTGTTGTTTTTCTTAATTTAGATTTGTCTTCTCTACTTGAAACTCCATTGTGTCTTCATGCCAGATGGGTTTGCCTCTGATTACATCTGCCTCACTGTTTTCCTCCATAGTACTGTTTAAAAAAAAATAGACAAATAAAGCAGCAGTTGTGTCATTGTTTTGATTTCTCAAATTTCTCAAATCTAAATAACCATTCCTTTAGCAGGATTATTTGATAAGAGCATGGGTTGGAACTGTGGAACAGGGAACGTGACACAAACTTGCAAACACACTACGATACATTTCAGATAGTTATCCATGACACTTTATTGTATGACCTGAGTACACTGTAATATAGAAAGCCCATTGTGTTTGAGGCCATCTACACTTTATGGGCGATTCATTTCTCTTTGTCTGAAAGAAGAAAGGGGTGCAATTCCTGCAGGTAATTGCTGATGTTAATCATAGTCATATTTGAGAGAGCAAAGAGCCTCTGTCATTCTTTAAAGAAAGCAAAGCCAGTGGTCAGCTGCCCCCTAACCACGAAGAGCTCCACTGACTAATTACTGCAGTCCAGCTGCCTACACTCTCTGGAGGACTTTCCCAGCTTCTCTATCTGTGCACTTCTTTTCTAGTCTCTTCTGTAATCACTGTCAGTCCTTATCCAGTTAGGTAAAACCATTAGGTTGTCTTGAGATTGTGCCTCTGCCAGATTATCTCTGCATGCTTATGAACATTTTGAATTCAATCCAGTAGGAGTGACTGACCAGGTGGTAGCATATTTGCTCTGTCCTTGTTTAAGTTAACCGAACATCTGCGCCTCTGTTAAATTACTATTGAAAAATAATGAATCAACTAGATTGTGGTAAATTAGATTATAAAATTAATCCGACTTCATGTTAGAAAGTCAACTATATCACTGTATTTGTGGAGCATATACATGATGAATAAAGGCATTCAAACAGTATCATGCCTCAACACAATGCCTAATTCATTTGATGAGTTTCAACAGATACACAGAAGCCAGAAAGTGACCTGTAAAAAACAAGAATACTCATTTTATACAGTTTTCAATTATATGCAATCCATCTAGTAATATTCAGTAAAAAAAACAGTGGAGGTCTGAAGATGAAATACTGCTGATATGAAGGGGGAGGGTAAATCTGGCAAGAGTCCACTGCGGCTTTTAAGAGGGGGCCAACATCACACAATTTGTTCCTAGTTCCAGTGACTCTCTACACCTATTCATCCCGGCTCTCTATCCAATTCACTTCCCTGCATGGCCGTGCTGCAGAGCAATAGTATTGATTCTTCTTTAGTTTCCTTTTTTTTTTACTTTCCTTTAAAGTGAACCATCTCTGTATTTTTATTTTTTTTTTCTTGTTTTCGAAACAGCACTTTCATCTGTGTGGACAAAGCCAATGTTTGTGTCCACACATCTTCTTTAAGACTACCCTGTATCATTAGTGACCTTTCCTGTGTAGACTGATTCTCCTCCCCAACAGTTCAGTAAAACTATCTTGTTTGTACGGAAGAAATCCACCACATGATGCCTGAAGGTCATTACCTGTAAACTTCTCATTTGGATTGTGAATGTAACAAGAAAATCAGTATTGACAGGTTTGGTTTCATTCTGAATATGCTGAGGGAGAAAGTTTGGTAGGTTTTTTTTTTGTTTCTTGCATGTTGTTCCAAAAAATATAAGTTAAAACCATCACCATCTCTTTTCTTTTTTTCATTCCAAAATCTTTTCACTCTTTTTTGAAATGGGTGTACTGTTGAGCTAAACCAGTCGGCTGTGTCCTAACATCCTGAAAGAAATCTATACAGTAGGATCCACTCCTTTCAGGCACTTGGAAAGCTCACTTAAAGTCATCAATACTCTTGGAAATGAGACACAGAGCAATGGCTTCAGAGACTGAGAGGTTAGACGGCTGACTGAGATGCCCTTACATCTTACTTAAGGTGTTCTTGCTCAACGCAGGAGAGTTCATTGAGTGAACAGCTTTCTCTTTTGTGAAAACATCAAACTGCACAGAATGTTATGGGGAAAACGCAAGACAGATGAACTTATCTTGCTAAATGAAGTGAATGCTTCTTTAAGTTGCAATTACAGTTAACAACAATCAGAAATATTTTCAACGTTTTCATACTAATTGAAATCATGCAGACAGTTGGCTGTTTCACATTAGCATCAGCTACAGTGAGAGGGAGCTTTCTCATTGTAAATCCAGGATATAACCGTTGAGTTCAATGCTAGTTGAACCAATTGTATGTGAGGCACTGTATTCAATTTGCCCAATTATTCACACAAACTCGAACTTCCCTCAACAGTCTGTCAGCATTGTTGATAGATCCTCTACAATGTGCTTCAATTAACTCAAACTTAGAAAATGATGTTTAAACACCTTTTCCCTCCGTTGTTCAAAGCTGCAGATATTCAGGAGTATGCGGGGAGAAGGATTAATCCTTATGTTGAATATTCAGATAATTTCCCTGCCTCTCTCCTGGAACATTGCACTGTCAATCAAATGTCAGCAATTCTGTCCTTGCTGTCAAAACCACCTTATTGCCTTGGCAACAAAAAACGTCAAAAGTACCGGGAATACAAATCAACTGGCATTAGAAAGACAGAGAAGGGACTTGGAGATACAGCCCGAGTCGGTGATAAAAGCATCGCAGATTAGTTATGACAAATGGCCTACAATCTATCAATTTCCCATTCTAACTAAAACTGGTGCAGTCTGAAAACACATGGATGCAAAGGTTGAGCTAGTCTACCTCAATCTGAAGAAGAGATGTTATATTTCCTCAGATGAGTGATACAGTGTTAAAATACATACAGCTGAAATGTGTCTCAGTGGGTGATTTCAGAAGTTTCAATGAAGAATGCATCATCTGTGTGTCCGCTGCAACCCTCTGCAATGATTGATTGTGTTGTCACAACACCCCAATGTTGTCACAACGTGGCTCCACTCTGTTATCACTTGAGCTCAAATTTATGCATTACTTGCTATCTACACATTCACATCTTACCCAACAGGCAAAGGAGTTCTACTACACTCCATCAGTGGCATAGAGAGATGCTGCTGCACTGCCACCAGCAGCTCTAACATCAGAGAAAACAACAGCCAGCATGAGCGTAAATTTCGCTGTGTCAGGCCGATGAGATCAATAATCACTTCTCTTGAACATTCACCCCTAAGTTACTGCTGAGAACAACTGTCAATGGCTCCAACTTGCTGGCAACAAACTACACTTTCATGTGTTAAATCCATTTTGGCTCACACTTATCAGGAGGCTGATGACAGACAAAACAGATGAAAGGATCAACCCGGAAAAAAAATGGGAAGGTGAATATTCACCTGCACTGCTATAAGTAAAGGCATGTAAACAACTTTTAAAAGGTGAATATTTTTAAAGGCAGGCTCATACAAAAACAACACCTCTCAATCATCATTTATGACCCACTGGAAGTGTGTGTCCGTATCTGCAGAGACCCTGCCCTCTGCCAGTATTTTATTTTTACTGTGGCGTGTTTGTGACTTTTCGGGGCATCAACCTTTGGGCACTATGCAGGGTGTGAGGTCGGGATTATATAAAAACGTAGGGATGGTCTGAGTCTGTGTGTCTGTTTGATCGAGGGCAAGGCTGAGCTACACACACACAGACATACAGGATTAAGCGTGGCTTTGGTTGCATTCACACAAAATTCGGCTTTGTGGTTTCTTCCCGCAGGGTTGTGTGGATGTCTGCCCGTGTTTATCTGTGCGCTAGAATGTAACCCCAGAAACAATTAAAAAAAATAACGATTTATATCTTGGATTTTGGCCATCTCTACTCTCTACCTCTACCATCAAACATCAACTTACAAGTCCTACTCTTTGTGCCTTTAAAAAAGGTATTTATGAGCTTAGCATCTTCTGAATCACACGCTTTCTGTCTCCATCTCTCAAGCCACCGCCGTCTATATCGGACAAATTCCAGCTAGGCAATGTTAAGAGTAACCCTATGAAGGTTTCCTGTCGATCCGTATACAATCTAATGCATTTCATGCTCTGCCACGTCTTCACTCGATGGCATGATGCAGCTGACAGTCAGTTCTCTGTAAGAGCCTGTGATGTGGCAACTCGTGCTCTACAGCTGCTGCTGGGCCCCTGGTGGTACAGAGGTTGGAAAGTGATGATGATGTGTTGAGAGAGATGCTAACGCAACAGGCGGGTTTACATGAGCAGGTGTGCAGCAGGTGGCATCAAACAGATTTGTTGTCAGTGGTGGGCTCCAAGGTTTTAGATGTATTAAAACATCTTAAAAAGGTAATGTCAAATGTTTTTTTATTATTTTTTATTTCTAGGCGTGCCTGTGAGAGTGTGCATATTGCGAAAGATAGCAATACCTAATCTTGACTTTGATCTTTCGACAAAAACTGAACAATAAAGGCGCCCATGAAGTCTTTTCTTGTATTGTCTTCACCGCAGACATAGTAAATCCACTTTGATAAAAACTGTTTTTTCTTCGACAGGATTACAACACCAGAAAGGCCTGTCTGTATCTTGCTGCTGCCTTTTTGCTTGTTCCCAGGGCTTCATTAAAACCTATCTCAAAGAGAGAATGTAAGATCTCAGTCTTCATTGAGTGCACAAAGGCATGTTTGCCAATCCAGAGACAGAAAAACAAGGTGCATCTTGGAACAAGGAGGATACTTAAGTGAAATGCTGTAGGAAATGCAAAACAAGTACTAGGGACAGAGCAAGCAAGGTGTGGGATCTTTGATCATTCTGCAATTATGAAATACACTCCTTCCATTTAGAAACCATTGTCAGTATCCTATTTGAAAAGGTATTTAAACTGGACCTAAACAACCATAACAAGCTGTATTTTCACCAGATTTTGATGAGAAAAGGTACCACTTGAACCTGTTAGCCGGTGAATATTAATGTCAGATCTTCAGGAGTTAAACCCTAGAAAAGAAAATATGAGGTGCAAAGCTAAAGTTAGATGTGATTCCTCATAAAAAAGAAGCAAATCATCAATCCAATGCAAACTAGTAAAGTATGATGACCTTAAATGTTGACTGGGGAACCTTTAAAGCTGTACTTTGTTGCCCTTTTCCACTAAGGGTGATATAATACATACTATGATTTTGCTTGTGTGACAGGGGAAGACAATTCTAGTATATCGATTATTATAGAGTATATCGACTGACTATGTAGGTCTTACTCACATGTCAAGAGCTACTATAAATTACTACTGTAATGTGAGATGCTTCATTATGCACTTACATGTCATATTTAAGCTTAAACCAACCATTACACACTGAGTTAGAGAGGCAACAAAAGCACTGACATAACAGTACTCTGGCAGAAGCCACTCTAAACACATGGCTATGGAAACTGCAACAAAACCGTTCATGTTACCAGAAATGAACAATGGTGTGATGGTGAAGCCACCAGTTAGATTTGTGATTTGGATTGTTGTGGGAGGCCTGAAGTGCTGCTGGTAATGCTGGGAATAGCATGAATTGAATAATACGCAACAAAAGGAAGCAAGGGTGTGTTTAGAGGAAAAACTTACATTTGGATGAAAGAGCTGGGTGAGTAATATTAGGTGGGAAATAAACAAATAGAATGGCCAGAGGGAGAGTCCAAGCCTCTTTGAGACTTTTGTCAATTGGGACTAAACATATTTAGCATCATTTATCAACACTTCTTTTTAGTAATTTAGTTCCAAAAAAAATAGTTGCTAGATGTTTAATGCAGAGAGAGAGAGCTGATACTCAACCATACAGTTAATGTGTAGAGTGAATGAGCAAATGTTTCTACCAAATGAGCTCCAAAGTGGGGTGTTGCTTCACATTGCCACTGTTAGAGACTGTTTCATACTACAAAGACTAATTTAAGTAAATGCTAATATGTTTTGCTTGTAGAATGCTGCTGATTTACAGCGGCTTCGACCAGGACTCAGGAGGAGGACAAAGACACAGCAGGTTCAGACACAAACAGGAGACGCATGAAACAGGAGAGAGGAGAGTTCATTTTTAACTAACTGTTAACTTCATACACAATGCATCGTGTTGATAAGTCAGCAAGTATTTGTTTTTGGAAGCTACTTATTCTGTGTTTAGACTGAGACTTGTGTGATGTTATACTGTGCTGAAATAAACTAAATATTCAGTCTCCTTGCTGGTTATTCTGACTCATTCACAAGCATTTAACAGGCAGCTAATATAGACAGATATTTACATATGTAGTTAATAAATAATTAAATTAATATCAGTGCAACAATTGGAGCAATGCCTGCGAGCTAGTTCAGGCAGTGAACTCGAGCTGCGCTGCTATACACACACGACATGCCTCACTCTCCTTACACACCCTTCCAATCTGGTGGTATATTTAAGCTGCAAAATTTCCCAGCTCTGCCTCTGCTCTGTCAATGCCACTGCTGCCCTGCATCAGTACTCGTGCCTGTCATTCTGTCAGCCCCACCACCACCCCAACATCCACCTGTAGTCTCCGGCTAGGGGGTTTAAGGTATTTGCTCGTCCCTCCCCAATATCTCTAGGTAAATCTGTGGGGAGTGGTGAGGTCGGAGCCTAGACGCCAAAATGTAATTATGTTATACTAATGGAAAACGTGAGTTGTCTGACTGAACAAGTCGATTATCGGCTTTCACTAAGGACAACTAGTCAACTAAGAAAATGTTTAGTTGGAAGCAGCCCTACTGTTAATATGAAAATGTTTAATACATTATCATAACATTTTTTAGTAATCATTTAAAGCCTGTTTACACCTGGTATTAGAATGTGTCTTGGGTGATCCGATCACAAGTGAGCAGTTCTGAGACGCATTCTGATACGACCACTCAAACCACTTGCTGAGCTAGTCTGGGACGCATTTGACCACATATCTTTTGAAGTGTAAACACTGTTTTTTTGGGGCCCAAAAAAAAAACCCCCTTTTTAACCCCCGTCTTCTATACACACAAGGCGCTGTCCATTTAGTTCACTGTAACAAATTTGTGCTTGGGTTCTTAGAGCATTGTGTTCAATTGATTTGGCCACCGAACTAGTAAAACGCACGATTCCGCAAAAAATAAAAGGAGGAGAAACGTAATAAACATAAACGTTATGTGGACTTGTAATTATTGAACTTCGGCAATCCAGCACACACACAATGCGTGACTTCTTCTGGTGCACTTTCACTTTCACTTTCTCTGGCATTAAATGAGATCCGATCACAAGTGGTCACTCGAGACACATGTGGAGACGCATTCTAATGCCAGGTGTAAACTGACATGCTTAAAGCTGTCCACTTGTGATCAGATCACCCAAGACGCATTCTAATAACAGGTCTTACTTTTATTTTAATTTTCCTTCATTTTTGTTCTGCATAGTTTTATTGTATTGTTTCAATGTGTTTGAATACCAACAGTAATTACAATTTGTCAGAACTAGTTTGACCTCAGTGTATTTTATTTGTTTCCCCAACACCGCAATGCAGGTGTTCAGCATCCATAGACAGGATTAACAATTAAGACAAGTACCTCTGAATTCCAGGGCTTCTGGTTGTCAGCTTTGATGTCAGGTTCATATAAATTCAAGATTTATCCAAGCAAATGCAAACCCTTAGCAAATATGCCTCACCACATTTCTCATCACACTTCTGTTTGATAGAGATGTGTTTCAATATTCAATCTGTAAGTTCATCAATTGTGTCTTCAAAGGAAGGAACACTAACACTGTTTACACTGAGTTATTTATAACATTTTTGTGTTAATTAGATAGTATATATGAGAGAGAAAATGTAAAGACTGCCAAGGTTGGAGATGGAGGTGACAGTACACAGTTATTTGCAGTTGCATGCAGACTTCACGATGGTTCAACTTTTCCAACTTGGTTCCACGGCTCATCGTGCTACCATAGCAACCATAGAAACACCAGCCAGTAAAACAACACAGGAGATGATTTTACTGTATCTGAGATCCCTGAATTACACAATTCAGCAGAGAACAGAGAATAAACACAAAGAATATTGGAGAAACATCATCTTTAAAAAGGAGATGAAAGAGCCAAATATGCACACATATATAACTTCAGTATGAATAACTGAATTAATTAGATGTACCACAAGCAAAATACATTATATTGATTTATTAATACATCTTTGTTTTCGCCCAGGCTGACGAGACAAGAATGGTTGTTTAGCAGGAACGCTTGCACAACACTGTACTTCAGAGCAGCCAAGCTAGCTGTTACATGTTTGAGTTTGAGAGTTTTGATGAGATGGGAAAAAACCTTCCTTTGAGCAAATATAGTGATAAGAACAGTTCCCATGGGGACCGACAACAGCGGCGAAAGTGAAAAGATGTCTGAACTTAAAAGTAGTACTGAGTCGTGCCAGTGCGGGCCTTGTATCCCAGTGCCAACTCATGTGGAGAGTGTATGCTACCAAGAGGTGAACCTTGCGCATATCATACAAGATCGCTGTGTTATAACAAAGATTGAGTACTGGAGGTCTCGATGCTATCCCTGAGGGACATCTGAGTAGGGACACTAGTTACACTGATCAACAGCAGGTAAGCTTGGCATAATGACCACATTCATTAGATGAACTGTCGGGATTGAACAGCACTTGAACTTGTTTCCCTATGCGTTTCGGCTTCTATAGCGGTGCCAGCTCAGTTTTGCGTTTGTGTGCCCACATTCTCTTCTTGATGTACAAAATAGATTTTTATCCTTCATCCTCGCTCTTGCTGGCTCTTTGGTGAATTTTTGGAAACTAAGTGCTCCCTGGCTTATAGGCTGATTAACGACGCTAGCCTTGTCATAGATTATAAACCCAAATGTTTTTCTATGTTTATTCCTCACCACTTTCATAATGGCTCTTGTGTGTCATGTATGCATCCATTTAAGTTATTCCAAACGCAAATTCTGCCATCAAAACAGCGAGTAATGTCCTCCTCTTGCACCGGGGCAATGAAACATGTGTCCATCACAAACAGAGATGGCAAAAGAGAAGCCCTACTTGAATCAATGAACAATTCTGAGATCATGTGGGCAGGAATCATGTAAAGTGTCATGTAGAGAAACTCCTTGTATCGACTTGTCTTGCTGTTCCTAAACTGTGTTAGCTGTTTATTCTAGCTTTTTATTGAAAACAACTTTTTGACTCTGGTTGTTAGATATACTGATTAGAGGTACTGTGTCTAATTTCTAAGAAGGTGCTGGAGGTATTAACATCTTGGCACCTTAAAGTGAAGTCACCTAAGCCTCAAGAAATCTTTTAATAGAATCCTCAAACACTGAAGAGTTTCACTTAGATCATCAAATAAACAGTTTTGCCCAATTTTTATCTGTTTATACACAAAATCCCATCTATTTTATTTTTTTATCCATGTCCACTTTTGCATCAAAAAACAAAGTTTGCTGGCAATGAACTTCATTTGATAGCTTTCAAATAACTATCTTCACTAAACTCACATACACTTTAACTACACTTCAGTCAGTATCTGTGAAAATGAACCTGAGGTCAATATCCAATAATAAAATTCAAAGATGATAATTTATTTATTATGTTATCAAGTAACACTTTATTGAGCTATGGACAGATTTCTACGCTTTCTAAAACTAGCTTTGTTTTGCACTGATTAGGCCTCTAACTTAATACATGCAAAATCACATCCCCAGTAAATCCCCCGGGATTACTTTTCAAGCTTGCAATTTTAGCTGTGCCCATATATAAAAAATTACACAAAGTATCTCTTGATGACATAAAAAAAAGATTTTCTTAAGATAATTTGAGACACATTGTTGACCTTTCCCTCTTAAGATTTGTGATGTACTGATGGGTGAAACATCTTTCACAGAACATGATCCAACCCACTTTTGCTTTTCACTAATCTACCCTGACCATTTCCAAGATAGTAGCAACAGCACAAATTGTATTTCAAATGTGATTTTCTTTTAAGGGGGGAAAATTGGTAAATTACTGTTTGCACCTCCATTCTGTGTTACACACTGAGTTCTTCATAGGTCTTCCAAGACTCGCAAGCTGCCTGAAAAGCTACAGTTGGTATAGATCATTTTTACTGTCATCACAATACCAGTAACTGCAGGCTAGTAACAGCAGCGTCTGCTTCCATTTCGTCACTCTCCCCACAGCTATCAGGTTTTTACTAGATCCCCATAAACCTCAGGCAACATTTCCACCCTGTCTTTGATTAGTCATATTAGCAATTAAAATAAAACAACCTGCTTGAGTCTTCCATAAAAACAGTATCAATGTTGTTACCACTTACACTGTTTAAAAAAGGGAAAAAAATGATAATTAACAAGAGATTTAGCAATAATTGGCTACATCATGCTCCATTGCTTTCCGTTCCACTGTGCCACATCCTCCCCCATAACCCCCCATAACCCAGAAGTACAATTTGGGAAAGCTGAACGGGCACAGCAGTTGGCATGGATCTGTGAGCTGCTCTTATCATGTTAAGCACAATGACAGGGACTGGTACAAGAGAACAGCTTTAATGATTCTCGATTTATGCCCCTGGGCTGCACTCGCCCTAACCAACCCTTGTATACCAATGTTTAGCCCTAGGGCCACGTGTTTGTGCCTCCATTTTGAGATCACTTGAACAACAAATACAGAGTGCCTTTATCACTGTGGGTAAAGCTGTAATATAACATTTATAAAATGTGTACATTTTTACTGAGGCAACCATTTCCTAGAAATAGACTTGTATGGTTATGCAACATTACTTCTACAAGCTTTTGTAGTATAAGACAATATTTCCAATGCCACGTTATATAGAATATGGCTGCTCTAAATACTGTAGAAAACCTCCAAGAGGGGTACACAGTAGTACATCAGAGCATCAGTACTAACATTCATTAGTTCTTTATCAAAACTTTTTATAACACTGAGCTGACAAAGAGATGTCAAAAGCAAGTTATTTTTTAATCTGATCTGACTGTCAGCAGATTAAAAAAAAGCTGTATGTGAAAAGAACAGTTTGTTCTGCTGGCCTATTTTGAAAAGCCACCCACAGATTCAGCCGCTATCAATGCACCTGTGGGTGAGTTTGTATACAACTACCATCTTCAAGACGGAATCTGACATAGTGCAAGGCTGACAGAAGCTCTTTCAATCATGTCACGGTTTCGACTGTGTCCAAATTGCCTCTCTCCCTTAAAAATATGTAAAGATAAACAAGGAGAGGAAGACAAAAAGAGTCAGGTTAACATCTTTGACTACTATCTTTGTTTCCACATTAGTTTCCCTAAATGAAAGACATTTTTATTTTTAGAATAGCTTTTCTTTTAAGTGGGTAATGTCTGGCACTCCTTGACCTGCGCCTGTTCATAGCACTAGGAATATTCATAGCCAACACAGGGTTATTAAAATCTATAACAAGTCATGCATGAAGCCCTGCTCTTTTTCCCTGAGGAACACATTTATTCATGCTAATAGAGACACAAAAGATGAACTTACCATACTGGAACAGAGCTAAAGAACATGTCTGCTTCCTGCCAGGAGAGCGGATGGATGCCTACACAGATTCAGTCTGAAACACAAAAGAGGAGACTTCTGTAAGGACACGCAATAATGACTTATGTTATTCCATGAGACAGACACATCAGAAACAGTTGGAATGTCAGCACGCAGGAAGCTTGTGTCACCCACTCATTGTGCTCTACATCACACTGAATAAGAGAATCAGCTGGATACCTGAAACACTGATGTAAATCCTGTACTTTATATAACTCCCAATCATGCGTCTCTGTATATTAAAAAGGACACAGTATGATATAACATGAGCTTTATCTACATTAGCATTTATTGATTTATTAATATATAATACGTTCTGCAGGATTTCAAAAAGACCTTTAAAATATGATTCAAAACTTCTGAAATATACTGGAACATAATTTGCAAACATCTGAGATATAGTCCCAATATTGAGTAGAAAGCTCACACCCCAGTTTGAAGCTTCAAAATCATTTTCAACCTGTTCTCTCATCCTCTGATTTGTGATTGATATAGTATTTCTTATGGGAAGTGAGTACATTTTGTACTCATTTCAATGCTCAATGTGCTGTAATGTTACTATAAGCTGTACTAACTTTAATATCTCTGGTTGCATTAGACTATTGTTGACAATGTTAAAGAAGAACGAGCAGCAATGACTTCTAGTATTTTTGCATCAATGGGATGAAACACCTTGATTTGTCAGGTATTTCATTAACTGGATTAGACCTTGATGAAAAACTGTATCCATATCGCCCACGCCATCTGACATTATGTCATCAATCCCCTTCATGAAAGAAACAACTCTCATGGATATTTCATACACATTCA
Organism: Dicentrarchus labrax; assembly: GCF_905237075.1. Classification (NCBI taxonomy): domain Eukaryota; kingdom Metazoa; phylum Chordata; class Actinopteri; family Moronidae; genus Dicentrarchus; species Dicentrarchus labrax. The sequence continues at coordinate 31,493,982 of NW_026136713.1, read as the reverse complement.
GCGCGCACATGTTCATAGACCGTCAGGCATTTTACAAACAACATAAAAAGCACTTGTTGTCATTTCACTTGAATTGCTTTGCCAGTTGTTTTCCCATAGGAAGACTAGCAGCAACACTGGGTGGCTTCTACTGCTGTCAACCTGAAGCACAGTTTAAACACTAAGAAAAATGCCTGTGTGTAGCAGCAGTCAAAACTTCCCTCCATCATTTCCAATGTTAAAACTATTTATGCTCACTGTGGAGTGTTTAACTTTCGTGAGGACAAATGTTTTAGAAATCTAACAACAATATGCAGCTATTGGTCTGTGTGCTCATTTGGAACTTCACATTCAAATTTGGAACTTTTATAGTTGTTCACTATAATATGTCTACTATATTTGATGGGATTGTGTTTGAAGTGAAGAGAAAAATAACAAGTACAGAAAAACCTCAATCTGCCATTCACTGCATCTCTGCCTTTCTGACAGCCATGTTTTGAAATAATGAGATCTCTGCCATGGTTTACCCTGAAAGGTATGAGCCAGCAGAAATGAGGATGACAGGAAAAGTCAAACAGCCACAAGACTTTTTAACACAGAGCCGTCTTAATGATTGCATCTAGGCATTCTACTGGCTGTAGTCTTCACACTCTGAAAGTCTAACCACCACACATCCTGTCTGTTAAATAATCACAGACTTGTAAGGAATTATTCAGGTTAAGGATAGGGATGCTGGTGGGGTTTTTTTTCTGGATCTGCTGAATCATTTTGGCTCGTTTTCATAAAGGGAAAAGAATAGCACTGTCCTGGAAGGGAATTTGGGTGGGGTGAGGGTGAGAGGAAGAGGAAGAGGAGAAAGAGACGGAGAAGAGGGGGGATGAGACACCACTGGGATGAAATCTTGAGTATGCCAAGGTCAGCAGAACTCTCACTATGAAATGAAATGCTGCCAAACACACACACACGGAAACACACACAGATAGCAACCAACTGCCCATATTAGCTCTTCCCTGAAGACAATCTGCTGAGAACTGCTAAATTACCACTGGGCTCTCACTTGGCTATGTGTGCCTGTGCACCTTTGTACACAAACACACAGTCTTCTCTCTCACATCTCTTTCATGTTATTCTTTGGTCATTTTGAGATCTTCACCTTTCCTCTTTACCCAGACAGGCCAGGGTCTATCCCTTCTTTGTGAATACCAGGATATTCAGGCTTTCATATGAGTGCAAGCTGTCACGTTATGAAAACAGACGCTCATGGGGGCTGCTAGCTCATCTGACCCTTCTAAATGTTTTGACATTGTTAATACTAATCTGTTAGGGTCATATATGAAATATGCTTGTTGTGGTTAGAGAATTACTACAGTATTGTTACCAGCAAGTATCAGTGTTACTGTAAATAAAAATGTATTTATAAAAGCAAATTGTTTTCAGCTCCTGTATGCATCACCAAATTCTTGTCTGTACACTGAAGCTGGATTAATTCTGAAGCTAATGACTGCTACACTGGAATATTTTCATTTGCTTTGGCAACCAAATACAATGCCATTTAGCTAAAATCACACCTTCTGTTGCACTTCAAAGGACATTTTATCCCTCCAACTTTCAGATTTCTATTTATGTTTGTGAATATCACTTTTGGTTTTTCTCTGTTACTGATGAAATGGTAAAATGTTCTTGCTGTGTACAGTATGTTCATCCAAACTATTTGAGTCTTGCTCTATAGAATCACTGTGAAGTTACATGAATTCTTTCTCTGTGATTGAATTTTAGTTCCACTTTTGACTTGTTATACCATGTTAAATATTTTTCATTGATGCCATTTCAGTTCTTCCCTTTTATTATGTCGTAAACACAATTAAAATTATCATATTGTACGCTGCAATCATACTCCAGAAGGAATGTCCTAAACTGTGCTCTAAAAGGTTATTTAGTATTTCAATATAATCCATATAGTCCAATAAAGACTCATCCTTTAGTCCTCTTATAAAATTTCAATGAGCGACAAAAACAATTTTCTTGTTTGGCTGCATGTTGAACTAGTTATCAGTCTTAAAACATTCATGCTTATTCATATTAAAGAACTCAGTGCAGACAGGGAGAATAGGGGAAACATTTCAACATCACATGGGTATTTACCCACTATAAACAGAGTGCCTTTTGTAATCCTTTCAAAGGCCTCCCGTAACTACCAAAGTGCTTTTTGTGATTGTGCATTTTTTGTGACAATGAGAGGGTTCTGTAAAACATTCTGATTTTGTCACAGCATTTCAATCAATCTTTGCAACTCCTGATCAGGAGATATTAAAACTACTGGGAAAATTTTAGATTTATACATTTATATTTCCTGTCTCCTGATTGCATTCATCATAATTTCTCAGGAGTTCCCTGAAGGCAACAGGCACTAAATAATTGATGCGCCTGAAAGCTGCTTGGCTCTGTGAGGGAGTGCTTGCAACTCCCTTGGGAAACAAAAAGCACCACCAGCTTTGAAACCAGCGGAAGCAGGCAAGCCTCAGTTAGAATTAGCATTGTGTTCCGTCATGCCAAACATTTGGTGCTGAGACAATGCAATAGAGTTTCATTACAATAACGGAGCCTTGCAGGCAGAGACATCAAAGGCCCCGTTTGTCTCGGCCTCAGTTTACCAAGACAATGAAGAGATGGCGATATATAGTTAAGACTAATTTCAAAGAGAACTACTGACAGTCTTACTATGAACATGTAAAGTTCTAAAATAATTAAATACTACAGTATGCACTTTGAGGTAGAAAACTACAAGAGAGAAATAAGAGAACTGAAAAGTGTGCAAGCAAGTTCATCATTAATGTATGATGACTGTTTTTTACATCCAGATTTACGTACAGTTTTATTTAATTGCACATTTGTTCTGAGGCAGGGACTTAAAGACAGCTAGGTACCAGTTGGTCTGCCGTTCATTATCAATAAAGTAGCTGCCCCAGTGTGTCTTCATGTGATGGCTTTAGTAAAATCTAGACTGAACTGGCCCAATATCAGACAAATGAAAGATAGATGGATAATGTTCACATTAAAAAGGTATGCAATCATGGTTGGCCTCAAACGTTCTAATGCATCTTGCAAAACGTTTTTTTTCAATTTGTATGAACGAGATGACGATCCTGATTGAGATAATAGTTGTTCAATAAAATATCTGGAGCACTCTTGTAAACAGTGTCACACTTCCCACTGGGACCTTTGCAGATACTTTTGGGGGGTTTTAAATCTCAAAGTATGCAGTATGTAGGCCACAGTACAAACGCTTTACAGCACAAAGAGAACAAGGGATTCAGTGAAGGTTTTTAAATGCCACAGGAGAGACAGACAGTATGCGCACTGCTGAAGGAAATGGTTATATCCGGTAAAGTAAGTATTTGGTACAGTGGCAGCGCTTGAAAGTGCCCCTTGCTACTGCGAGAATGGCACATTTTGACTCGGTTGCAACACATTTGGGTTGCAGTATATTTTTTAATAGGGGCCCTCAGCTTACACACAGCTTGGCATAGGTTAACAGATAGGTGGCTTTGATGCAATGTTGCATCACACTGCACTGAGACTGTACAGTATACCAATGGCACCATCAAGTAGCCTATATGTTTTTAAAAAATGAAGCACAGAAAATGCCCTTTGATCATGGTTTAACATGGTTATATGCATTTGCATCACCAATCTATGAGGAATATATTCTACTGCTTGTGTGACACAAAAAGTAAATGTTGTTTATTTTTACTGACAGCCCATTGCTGTGATTGTCTGTGTTACTGCATTTGACTGGGCCATATTTCTCAGATTGATGTGTATTCACTCCAGACTGTGATTGAACTGATGAGATAAAAATCTGATGCAAAAGTCAAGAAAATATTACTTAAAATAACAATAACATTGTTTGCGCACAGGCAAACCGCTAGTGTGTGTCAGCACTGTCAGAGAAAAAGACGTTCATTCTTACTTTTATCTTGTTTTATGTCTTGGAAATTTTAACTGCTGCCTGTAGGGAAGGTCTGGGAGATGGTTTGATGTATCTTTGATTTACCCAGAGGTTAAACCCTCTGTATTTTAACAATGAAAATCCACCTTTCCTCTGATATGTGCTCATGATTCACCAAGATGCACATGCTGGTCACTGATAACTAATTTCTCTACGATCACACAGTACAGCTGTTGTCATTTAACCTTTTTGTTTATTTTATCAGATGACTCAATGATTATAAAATGTAAATTTGATGGATGTCTCAGTCAGGAAACGGAAATATGACATTTCTCTTTATTTGATGAATTATTGTGAGAAAGCTTACATCAGATGTGTGTGGAGCAATTATGGATGTGTTATAGAGCCATGGAGCAACGAGGAGACAGTTGGAATGGAAACAGCTGATCAGTCGTGAGTTTTTCATAATTTTCCCATTTCCATCAACCTTTTACAATGCAATACTTGGAGGGAGAGCAAGCAAAGTTACCACAGGTAAACAGCTTATTTGTAACAGGTGATAGTATCACAACTGTGTATGAGGCATCCTCAAAAGGCTCACTCGTTCTCAAGCAAGGATGGGGTGAGGTTCAACAATTAGTGAAAAACTGAATGGGCAAATAGTTTTAGAGAACGTTTCTCAATTGCATTTAAGGATTTCACAATCTGCTATCTAAGTCATTAAAAGATTTCTAGAATTGGGAGAAATTGCAGGTTATGGTCCAAGGTCTAAAACCAACATTGAATGGCGGTTACCTTTAATTCCTCTGATAGCACTGTGTTAAAACAGACATGATTGTATAAAGGGTCAGGAAGACTTCAGAAAACCGGTAAACACAGTTTGCTGTAGAATCTACAAATCCAAGTTAAGGCCAGATTTCAACATTCAGAAAAGCGTGCACATCTGTGAAGGCACCATTAATGCTGAAAGGTACATACAGATTTTGGAGCAACATATGCTGCCATCCAGATTTTTCTTAGGTCTTTCAAAATATAAATAATTAGTGTCCCATTATGTTGTCTCTGTCACATGTTGCAGTCATCAAATCCAGAATGAGTGTAAAAAAAAGAAAGATTATCAGTTTGAACATTCAGTCTTTTGCCTATAAAAGTAGAGTATTTTTTAAATGCCAAAACAACAATAATGCCAAATATCCATTCTTTCAGAAAACAATGCGTTTGTGGGTTCATCTGTGCGGTGCTGTTCTGAAACATGAGTCAACCTCTGTGTCATTGTCTGGGAGACTCTTGGGTGTGAGTTCCCCTGATTTCAGACTCCCTGTAAATTACTGTGGAGAATGAGCGTATGGAATGCAGGTTAAGTACTGTAAGAGCTGTATGAGGATGCCATCGTGCGACTCCTGGTGGCAGAAAAGAGAACAGCACATTGGATTGAGTTGAATGGCGCTGCAAGCTTGTCGCAGAGAGATGCTGCTACCAGACCGTGGTGGAAAGGTTGAACATTTTTTAAATGCTAACCCTGTACAACCTAGCACAGATAATGTTACGGGTTCTTTAAAGGCTATGATAACAACTCAAAAAAAAAAAAAAACAGAATTGCCACAATTTACAAGTATCAGTTGAAGAAGGGCTTCTATTTCAGCGATTATATCCATTAGTGTGTGCTGTGCTACCAACTGAAGCAAGAAGTGGAGAATATTGTAATGTTTGCATTAAAAATCTATTTCTTATACCCCATAAATTGGATGCACTGCAGAAGATGATCATCCAGCCTATATATTAGCGAGGTTAATGTCTGAGAAGAGGCAGTGTTGAAATGGCAATTCTGTCATTGCAATATTAATACACAACAGATCTGCATCATCATCAGAGCATAAAGTCTAATCAGAATCATCATATGCTGTGATAAACACACTGTAAAATATTATACTTCCTTCTAGCTTTTGGGAAGATCTTTCATTTTAATGAGATTTGTTGGACTTCAAATAAAAACTATAATATTCCAAAAATAAAGGCCTCATTTGTATCAACTGCATCTATTACTTATGAAAATAAGTATTCAGTGTCCAAACTTCTGAACATAGTGTAAATCTAATTAATTTCCTAACAGCATTTCCTTACAGTTATGTATCAATGGTTCATTTTCACATGGTAATGGAATATTAAAATCATCAATCTATAAATATAGTTTATAGTAATATTATATTTAAAAATCTGTGTGTCAAACACAGTACTTTTTCACAGGAGACCGGGTTTGATTTTCCATGTTAACCCAAACCATGATTTTTTCCCAAATCTAACGAGGTAGTTTTAGTTCCTAAACCAAACTGTGACAATCACTTGAAATGTTTCTGGGTGTTGCATATTTATTGTTGCCAATTTGACCATAGTATCACACCAAAGCATGAGAAGGATACCGTGTCAGTGTCACGTTATTCCTCACCTAGGCATGAAAAGTACATGGTGGACCGGCAAGTGTATTACATGGTTTGGCGTGATACCAGGTTGCCAACAAACTGCCAAAGACTAGACTGGCAAAAGCCCTGAAACATGTAAGAAGTGAGGATGTCTGCAGTACACACATAGTAGAACATCATCAGGGAAGATATCAAGGCTCTGATGATGCCTGTGGGTTGTAGGCTTTAGGTATTCATTGTCTGCAAAGGAATTCTGCACGTATGTTTGATTTCAAATATCGGGGGTATAAATAGGCCTGTCGCAATATGCGATAAATCAATTAATCGCACGATAAATAAAATGAGCTCGATAATTTTTCCGGCCGCGATAATTTCCATTTACATGCTTGTTTGTTTTCCTCGTCTCTCTCTCTACCAAAGAGACTGGATGACCACTCCGGTGCATCGGTGACCCACTCCCGCCTCTCTTGGTGGGTTAGATTTATCGTTCAGCTCGTGCTGAGGAGGCGGGAACAAGCTAGGTTCATAGTTCATATGAAGCCCGAAGTTGTCAATATTGATAATAGGCATCTGCTTCATCTCTTTTGCACTTTTTGTTTACAAAGGCCCTAACTGACAGGTTTGCCTGTTAAGGAATGTATCACTCTTTATGTCTGAGCCTAATGTTTAATATTTTTTGAAGTGCAATTTTGTCTACATCCATTTTATTCATTGTTTTGGTTGTGTGTGTGGTTTTTATTCCAGTGCATTTTTTGTTAACAGAGACTGAGAGACCATTTTATTTATTGTTTTTGGTTGTTTTGCTAATTTCTTGTGGATTTTTAAAATGTCTTCCAGTTCCAGTATTACATATTGTTTAGAAATAAAAGTTTATTGATCTTTGAAAAGGTGTACCTGCATTATTATGCCATTATCATTATATTAGATGAAAATGGTCTCAGAACGACAATATTATCATTTATCGCGATAATTTCTGGGACAATTTATCGTCCAGCAACAAATTTGTTATCGTGACAGGCCTAGGTATAAATGTATAAAAAGGGCTACAATTCCTGCACTGTTCACTTGACATGCCAGTACACACCCTCAAGTTAAAGCTCAAAGTCACAATGTCATTTGAAATATATATTATAAATACACATTTCTACAGTAACTGTAGTTAAACCATATAGTATGTTGCCTCATGTGAAAACATAACAGTGAACAATAGTAAATTCAATTCACCATTGTTCACTAACCAAGGCCATTTACTGAATTACTTTGGTTCTGAACACTCCATTTCCCATGGAGGTTTTTGTTTTTGTCTTGTTCAGCATTAGATGGCTTTTAGATTGGGCAGCAAAATTGCTCTGAATAATACCAGTCAACTGTATTTGCCATAAAATGAATTATGATGAAAATGTTTCTGACTGAAATTATACCTTAGTGTCTGCTCATTGTAGAGGGCAGACACAAATAATAAACACTTTAATGTTTTGGCTTGCACCTTCTCATTACATTTATTTAGAGAAATTCAATGTAATTACAGAATTTCATTGCACTTTTCAGCAGTTCTCACACATTTTTTTTGACATGAGTGTAGGGCTGGGCGATATGGACCAAAAGTCATATCCCGATATATGTAGGCTGAATATCGATATACGATATATATCCCGATATTTGTTCCGCAAAGAGAGAGCAAATGTTCAGTCTCTCTCGTAACGTAAGTTAACGTTATTACTGAGCTGTACGTTAGGTTGACTCAGCAACAAGTGTCTGTAACGTTAGTAACATAACGTTAATGGTATGATAAAGATTTGCTGCCTGTAAACAGAACAAGCAACCCATCCCCACTAAAACCACACTCAACATTAACGTTGTGTTTTGCTAACATGAATCACACCAAGAATAACAAGCTAACGTTAGCTAACGTTAGCACATTAGGTTACCTGTAACATCAGTTAATTACTCGGCCGTTAACTTACCTAACAGTCTGACAACGTTACAGTCTAAATTATGGATATGAACAAAAACATTATGTTAGGTTATTGAAAGAGGAGGGGTGGTGGCGTGGGCGCCGGGAGCAGTGCAGAGAGCTCCGGGTCAGCAGCTTGCTTGGAGCAAGGATCACAGCGCAAATTTTAACTGTATTGATATATGGTCTAATTCCATATCACATTTAAAAATATATCGATATATTTTTTATATCGATATAACGCCCAGCCCTACATGAGTGGCAATACTTCCAGAACACGGTTGTGTGCAAGACAGCAGTAGAGAAACTCTGAATAAGATATCACACTTTGAATATGCATGCAGTTATTTTAATTTAGCAAACACAGACTGGCACTGATGCTGAGGCGGCCACTATAGCCATTGCTCCCTGTTTATCTTGGTTGGAAGGATGGGAGCACGTCAGCATCAGTGTTTCTGTCCTACTGATGCCATGATGTAACATCTTCAAAAACACGGTGCAGAAAGGAAAATTCCATATTCCCCATGTTTGTTGCAGCAAGTGACTACGGTTTCACTTTTAATCTTTTTCTTCTAATTAAGCACATCTCTGTTTATTTCTGACAGACTTTTCAACTGCAGTTATGTTTCTGCCAGAATTCATAAAATTAGCTTCCAGTTTTTAATCCCACACAAGTACACAGGATGTTACACAGTGCCTTAGAGAAAGGTGTATGTTGCTGATTGGATAATAAATTATCTTAATGTCTTAATGAGGAAATGCAGTGAATTTTGTATTGCCATTTTGTTTATTTATTTGTTTGTTTTTTTCCCTCTGTAATAAAGTGTCTTATTAAATTTTGTGTAATGGTCAGAGTTAACAACAGACCACAAATAATCCAACTATTTTCAAATTAACAATCAAACAGCGGAATGTGTCCCAAGATACAAAGGCTACCCCTGCAAGGCAAGATGACAGCTTAAAGGTGCCCTGTGGAGCTGTAAACCAACAAAACAACAAACAACTAACAGGCAGTCTTTTTCTTCTTCTTTCCTGTTTCTTTTTTTGGTGCATTACAGCCACCTGTAGATCATCGGAATAGTGTGCAGCCACTGCCAGAAATGTGTATTGTCTCATCCACATACATCCTAATCTGTATGTGCATCCTCAAATGCGCGTAATACAAAAAACAAACCAGGGACCCACTCATGAAAAACTGCTCCACAGGGAACTATTAAGTTAAGTCAAGAACAGGGGAAAGCCCCACTAGATGTGAAGGCCACACCTGTGAGATCAAAGGGATGATCAGACCAGACCACAAGACGCCAAACTAATTACAGGACACAAATGAAATCAATCCACAACCTCAGATGGTCATGCTAACGCCACCCCTCACTCATTTAAGGAGACTCTAAAATGTGGCCTGAGGCGACCATGTGGTTTACCCACAAATGTCAGAATGGTTCCCTGCCATGAAGCCAATGAACTACCAACAGGTAAAGCACACTGAAGAACTAATTCTGCTGAACCATCTCCACAGTCTTGGTTTCACATGGGCCTATCCAAATGAACAAATTAAAAAAGATGAACAACTGATCTTAAATTCTGACTGTGCTGAATGTACCGAGCCAAGGCCCTGACAAGGTGCAATTAGACCTCAGCTGCTCAACCTCCTACTTTCCTCGGGAAAAAAAGGGTCACCGCTTCTCAGCTGACTGGGTTAAATAGAACTCGGACAAGATGTTTGGAAGAAATCCAGTCAGGGAAGTGGACTACTCCTACCACTAATTCAGTCACTGTAACACATATTAAAGCTCATGACGGCTTATAGGAATCTTGTTTTAAAGACAATCCGATTTGTATCAAATCAAGTCAACAGATGCCACTTTGACCCAAGGGGCTCAAACAGAAGATGCATCAGTGGACACAAGACCATGTCCAACGAAGGGACTGAGGATCTCATTTGGAAAATTGTGACCCTTTGGGCACAACAGAGGAACAGAGAAATTCATCCAGACCCTAACCATGGGGGCATCAGTATCTGTCCTTTACATAAGAAACGTGTAGCGAAGCAAAGAGATACATTCAATATGCAAACTAGCAGTGTGTGAATCAAAATGTATTTGCATTTATAGAACTAATAAGCCATTAGCCAGAGTGTGGCTTATGACAGCACTGAGCTTTTAAAATTATAGGGGAACAGTCTTTGGTTAATGCTGCTGAACAAGCACGCTATATTCATAAATGCCTTCCTCAAAACTTTGATGAATCACAAAGTGAGATAGTTCCGCATGAAAGTATACTACCTCTTTACTAGGTGGCTCTGTATATTTGTTTAAGCTAGATTAATGAAGAATGAAGTTATGACTTTATTATTGTCACCGGTCAAATATTGTTGCAAGTTCTAATCTAAGTAATCGGGACTATAGTCGCATATTACAGAACTTAATGACTGAATGCAAAATTAATCTTTTTTCAATCTCTTTTATTATCAGTCCTTTTCATAAATGGTTCTTTGGTACAATATTCATAGATGATCAAATACAATGTCTGTCTGCCATCCTGCACCTAATCACTGCAAGTGTGCAGGACCTTCCAAGTTTAGCATCATCACACACTGTACCTTGTGTGCACAGTGATCTTCCTTCTCAGCCTTACAGGAGACATTTTAAATGTCACTGCAAAACAGAACAGTGCCTTAACACTTCCACCAATTATTGAGCAGCAAGGCTGCTGAAAATGATATACCTGTAATCTAAATCAATTCTACTGTAGCACAGAGGACGTGAGATTTGCTTTAATGTCACCCTTATTATAATCTTCTATATACGATAGGTCAGAAGACCATCAATTAGGGTAAAGTGCCACCTGGAATACTCTTTGTAAATTCTGACTGACATCATCAGTCATCATAAAATTACGAAATTAGTTTAAACAAAAGAGAAACATTGCATTGAAAAAATCTTGAATATGGCATGTTATTTTTCTAAGCACAGCAAAAAGTGTGCCTGCTGTAGCTATCATACTCAGCTCCAGTTTGTTCACTGACCCAAACAAAACTAGTGATGTCCTTGTATTGACCGTGTAGAGGTAGCAGTGCTACGCATGCATGCTTTTAATGCTCCCTGTGTACATATTTGAATGAATAAAACATGTCGTCCAAAAGGGTTCATTCCAGCATGCACCCTCTGCAGCTTTCCCTCACCCTATGGTTCCCTGTGGTACTATTCCCTCCAACTCGTCAGAGTGATCGTTATTTGGATAATTAACATAGTACCCTTGGTTGATTCAGAAATTTTGTTCTTGGTGTGGACAAAGTGTCTGATGAGAGCTCCATGGATGAGGACCACATGAACAATGTATATTAATAAAATAATGAATTTAAAGCTAAAACATCTCAAAAGCAAATGCATCAGCCTGCCACAAGCCTGCATAAGGGACAGAAGACACTTAGAATGAATATATACAGTAGGTGCCAAAAGTGGCTCACTTAAACTGTGCAAATCTATTTTTCTCTCATCTAACTGTCATATTACAGTTTGTTTTCAGTTTTACTTCACTGGCATACTCATTTATAATTTAAATGTCAACAGAGTATACAAAATGCTAAACACTAGCACACTCCGATGGCCTACAGCACTGAGCAGCAACTTAGTTAAACATACTTTACCGTGGTGGGACAGTATTGCATTTGCAGTAGTCGACCCTGCAATAGTTAATTTAACATGATAAAAACATACAAGGTACTATATTATGATTAAAAATTGTGCTGACAGTATACCTAAACATTATTTGACTTCTATCCTGCACCATGTTGTCATTCTGGGACTTAGTTAATTAGTGTTTTCTAAAATATAATGTGGTGCATTGTTTACCATTCAGAAATGTTGCTACTTTTGGGTATTTTTAGTCATCCCTTGCACAGTTACCACATGAACAGGCAAGAATGATACGAGTAAATTTGCTTAAACCTTTTTTCAGGGTGAGAAAGAGCATCTTGTCTTATTTTCCCCATACCTTTACACAGGGAGCCTTATCGCTCTACTGCAGTGTTTTCTTTTTTTGTTCTCCCAATGTCATGCTACTATTCATCCCCAATCTGCCTCTGTTCTGAACAACAAATCACCGTTTGGCTCTTTTTGTCTTCAGGACAACCAACTGTCTGTTTCTTATTCAGGCTCTCAGCCTCCTTGCCACATTGTCCTCACTTGCTCATTGTCTTTGCCTCCGTCTGCCCCTTGTTATTTATGGGATGCAAAACTGCAGGAGAACAGAGAAGTAGCCTGGAGCTATACTATGCCCACAGCCAAGCTGCCCAATCACTGCCAAGAGATTATGGAAAGGCCTTGTCAGAGACAGGAAGCCTTCTGTCACCTCTGCCACACCATCTCCCCTGCAGAGTATCCTGCATACGCTTTCAGCCTGATTAACACTTCTATGTGAGGGTGAAGTGATGACTTTATGTATTGGCAAATATAGTGCCATGTGTTTCTCATCCTCTAGGCAGTTATCAGTTCGTCCTTTCATAGTGGTCGTCAGTCTGATGCACATTTGCGAGTAAGAAACATATTTATATGCAAATGTATTTAAGTCTAGAATTATTGATTGAGCTGTTGAATGCAATACGATGTAGGCAATTCCTTGACCCTTCAGTGGTTAAATAACATCTGAACAAAATTATATTAAAAGGATTAATCATTTTCTTTTGGGACTCATATTTCTCATTATCTTTTAAATGTCTCTTCTTAACTCAACTCCTTATTATAGTATTTATTTCAACAAGCAGATCATTGTAGTCTACTGTAAAAGTACAACTAATCCAAAGAAAAGTTTTTCATTTAATTTCGTTTCATTTCCATTTTCTTCTATGCTAAAGCAGCTGTAAACTTGTCAGATTATCCCAATCTATTGCAACAAAGGTAAAATTACATCCCACGTCCAGGACTCGCTTCCCACTGCTGTTATACTCCTGGTGTTGGAGGACTGTTGTAAAATGAAAAAAATAAAATAAAAATTAAAAAAAAAGAATTGCCCTTCCACGAAGGACAGGAGCAAAGCTAGAACCAGGATGTCACATTCCCCATGTCTAGTGTAAACCTTAGGAACCAGAAAACACCTTAAAACTCTCCTGTGAGGCTTGGTTAGTCATAAAACCAATTACCATAAAATCACCTCATGGGTTTCGCATAGAGAATGATAAACAAATGTTGCTGCATACAAAGTAGAGAAGTCTGGAGCTCAATGACTAAGGAACCATTGGAAATCACTGATTTTAATCCCTTATATGTTTTCAGTGTCTTTTAGCCCTAAGATAAAGATCTGAGCAGATGGAGGGATGAAAAAGGTTGTGGATGATAGTGCAGGCTCCCAGGAATAATGCCTGTGAAGCAAACATAAGGAATATCATAAATAAATGTGATTATGTTCAACATCTCAAGCCATGCGAATGTCCTTATTGTTTCTAAAGCTTTTTTTTTAAAATAAGTAGGGATAAGAAAAACTGCCTTTAGGTTGAAGAACACCACTGCTAAATGGCACGTGTCAAAACAGCCACACTAATTTAACCCCTACACAGGCAGCAGTTATGTCTGTGCCGGCACTTGTCAATACACTCTCCTGTTACACGTCTTGTCATTGGTCTCACCGACCCAGAAAAAAAAAAATTCCAGAGAACAAGCTGTGTTGTACGTCAATGAAAACACTTGCTATCAGTGCTAGGGGCAGCACTTGATGTGCGTCATATGATGCGCTGCTGCAGCGGTGTGTTTTCCACTTTACTCAGCCAACATTGAAACTCTGTCAATTCAGCATCCATTAAGTAATTTAGAGATGGCATGAGTATAAACACTTTTCCCCTTTATACTTATGCCATAGCACTTGGTACCATTAGCAACATAATCTACTTATCATGTAAAATTAAACCTTGGAAAGCTGGAGTGGATCTTTAATGTGGTCAGGTATGGTAACCATCATGTTCTTGCATTGTGTTTCTAAGATGCCTCTGCAATAAGGGTTCAACGAGTCCCAACTGCCAAAGACTCAAGGTCCAATAATCACTCATTCTCAATGAACCATTAGGTTTCTGGCTGTAGCTCCTGTCCATTCTAACAGAAGGCATTTATTGAGCTGCTGCTCTGTTGCGCAGCTAATTAGATAGGCTCTGTTGTTTCTGTACTCTTGACATGTATTAGCTTGTTTGTATGACTGACTGCACGCTGAGAACCTTTTTACATGGTCACTATGTTCACGCTTCCGTGTAAGACCTAAGACCACAGACAAGATGCCAAAGCTGCTAATCAGCAGGCTAAACATCCCCTTTGGCTATGGAAGGCAGAATTGCCTGCTACTGTACATTCCCTCCATTGACAATTAAAGCAACAATTGCAAATACATACGAACTTTAAGAGTGTTAGAAACCAGAGCAGGTTTAAATGATGGCAGCACAGCTATAAAGACACAGCCCTCCACACAAGAAAAAAAGATGTAAGATAAATGATAAGTATCTGATCCTTCATTACACACAGCAGTGCATGTGTATACACTGAGATGCACATAAGTCAGTCTAGAGATCAGCAACCAGACCAAAGCTCAAAAGGGTCTTGACAGACTTGAAAAACGGGACAATTTTGGACTTAGCATCTTGTGGGATCGAGTTAGACCCCAGAGTCTAAATATTACTATAAATCCATCACACGTGCACAACCCTGCGGGGTAATTGTTCTGTCCTCCCTCATGTTTTGCACACACGTGCAACACGAGCAAGGAGTGATGCCAACATGTTTTGTCTTGCCAGCTAGCTGACCATATTATCATATATAATGTTTTGGATTGTTATTCAAAAGTATATAGAGTGATATATGTAAGCAACACATTTTCACAGTCACCGGCTTGTTAGATCTTTTAGTGTCCATTCTTCAGATTTGGAGAACAGTTGTGAATTTCTGATTTGTTATACACTCATTCGTTTAGTTTGTGATTTATCCTTAAATCGAGGTTTCTAGGTTTTGCGAGTGTCTGTGTGTGTGTGTGTGTGAGCGTTGGCAGACTAATCCTGAGTGAGAGCTTTATTACTACTATTAATATCTTACTATTTATAGTCTGTTTACTTAATCATGATGGATATGCTGATAACTTGTAACTGAGTGTACCAGCATCTGTTTGTATCTTTGAATCGTATTAGTACAGGAGAGAGAAAGGGAAAAAGAAATACATTGGCTTTCAACTTGGACTGGAATTGAACTGGCTAGGTCAAGCTTAGCTTGAAATTTCTGGCCCACTCCCCCTCAGTCTTGGTCACTTTCTGACTTTGCATTATGTAGCTGATAATGTACAGCAGTGTTGATTGTTTTCATTGGAAAAATGTTATGGGTTATACTTTGATAATTGGAATGCACACTTTCTGCATATGCCCAGTGAGCAATTGCCTTATCTGCAGCCAGTATTTGGTTTGTCCATTCTGGGCTACCGTAGAAACATGGTGGTTCAACATGACAGACTCTATGGAAGTCGACCTGTGGCATCTGTAGATATAAAAGGCTAATTCTAAGGTAATAAAAACATAACTATTCTTATTTTCAGGTGATAATACACTAATGAAAACATAGTTATGCATATCATATTTAATTTCTACCAATATATCACCCTAAATGTTAAACACCAGAGCTTTAAAAAATAAAATGGGTTGTACTGCACAAAAAAGTAAAACATAAATAGCAATTATTTTGTTTCAGAAGGATTTAGAACAGCAGGCATTTGAGATATGTATTCTTTGTGTATCTCCATATGTACAACCTACATCTTTTACTCAGCTTTAGAGAACCCTCCTGATTTACTGATCAGATTTAAGTAAAACAAGGGGCACTCTTCTGTGTGAAGCTGCGACTGTGCAGTTGTAAGCAATATCTGTCCATGATCATATGTTGATCCAAGTGGAGAGGACATGCCTCTGTAAACATCACATCACAATATATTTATAGCTTACTTCATAACAGTGGATTTAAATTGAGCAATCATTTCTGGAGATGATGCATAGCGGTCTCAGGTGAAGAAACAACATGTTACGGTGTAGTGATCCTCATCTGCAATCTATTCTACTCATTAACACCCTGTTTTTTCATGCAGAAACAGCTGTCTGACTCAACACTGGTTATATCTTACCATCGGGAGCCAGCGTTTAACCATTTGGGCTGCCCAGTGGCATTGCACCTGCATTTTAATAACATTCCCATTTAAGAGCCAATCAGTGGAGCCTGGGTTCTGACAGCTGTGGTAGAGCAATAAATCATAAAATGAGGAGAGGCAACAAAAAAATCATTTGCATGTAATTAGAACTGTGGCTTGGTCAATGTTGTGGTTAGCAAACTTGTGCCCACGCACAGGTCTTTAATTTCTTACCTAACAACAGACCAGCTACGTCTGTCATTTCTATGTGATATGTGTGCGGTGCTGCTACAAGCAGCATTAAGCTAGCCGTTCACAGATTCCTCTTTTTCTCCCTGTTAAACTGATGAAGACGTTTGTTTTAAGAATAAGCAAATATTGCACGTAGTTATAGCATCACATTACAGTGATTAAGATATGATTAATACTGTGATATAAGCATATATTAAAAAAGTAGGTGTTGGCTATCAGTGTAAATGAGCTTAACATATCCCTGTAGGTCAACATATGATATCATGTAGTTTGTACAATGTTTATGAATTATGTATTTTTATTTTTCCAAGATAGGTTAGTATTCAAATTATTCATAGCCGGCGTTGTGACTCTAAATTTAGCAATATAACCTTTTGTGAGTTCTTTATGTTTTTACATTATATAATTATTTGAACAGTAATTTTCTTTCTAGGAATCCTCAACAATGAATTGAAAGCATTCAATAAACAATCCAACATAGGAATGCTGGTGCATTATTTTTAACCTTTATGTAAATTGTTAGAAACAACAGTGTGTTAGGGAATGAAGTTTCTTCTCTTTGTCTCCTTTTAGAGATGCACCAATTCCAATTTCAGTTTTTTTTAATGTCTGGCCTGCCGATACTGATTTTCTTTCTTTCTAAAGAACTATAACTTATAGCATACACAAACATTATAGAAATGTTTCTTCAATGGAAAATTCAACTGTATGTTCATAATAAAACATTGAACCAACCAATCAATTGGCGTTAGCTCTTCCTCTTCTTAAATTGTCCCATGTGTTAAACACTATTTGGCGTTCTGAAGACCAGCATGCTCACCAAAGAACAAAAGGGGGTGAAGACTGTGGTCTGGGGTTAAGGGTGTACGGTTTAAATAGTAGGAACAGAGAAAAGAAATGGATTTTGGACATTTGCACTTACCATAAATTATCTAATAATCTGCCCTTCATGGCTGCCTACGTGTATGCCAAATGCTATGCTCAAACAACTTTGAGTGAGAGATCTTCCCAGTGCTTATGAGGTATTTAGAGCACTGTACTTTCCAATGAAAGGAGTCTTCCCAATACTCTGTCCTTAATAGCAGCCATTACGCATTCCAAATAAATGGAATAACAAAGAAAAGCAATATTTCACTATGGTCGTGAAAGCATTACAGAGCACATTACAAGTGCTTAATGATGCTCATCCCCTTTTATCTAAATTATTTGTCTTATGTCTTTTTATGTGTCTTTGCTTGTTAAAGGACCAGAGTGTAAGATTAAGTGGCATCCAGTGGTGAAGTTGCATATTGCAACTAACTGAACACCATGGTGAAGCATGTAGGAGAAACTACATGAAACTCACGCCATCACTGAGTGAAGTGTGAATGTGGCACGTAGTGTAAAAGCGCTTTGAGTGGCCAGAAGACTAGAAAGGCGCTATACAAGTACAGGTCCATTTACCATTTACCAATCAAATGATCATTTCATATATTGTTGTTTTTTAATATACTGTTTAAAACCGACTGTCAGTGAGAAGCTGTTATGACAGGAAGCTTTGTACAAAGATCTGAACAACCTATTTTTCAACCCTAGCATGAACAAAATAGTTTAAATTGTGTTTTCAAACAATAGCATCAAAAATTGCAGAAATGGAAGCAAAACAATTTTTCACTGAAAGCAGCCTTCGTCACCTCGCTCATTAAAGCTTTATTAAAACCTTTCTCGCAGTGCTCAGTTTGCTTGTTCACAACACTGCATTCTTATAGCTACTTCATGGATGGATGGATGGATGGATGGATGGATGGATAGACTTTATTAATCCCCGAAGGGAAATTGGGTTGTTATAGCAGCCAGGTACATTAAAATACAATAAAATACAATTGAATAAAATACAATTGAATAAAATACAACAATAGAATAAAATACTTGGATAGAAAATATAAAAAAAGATAAAAGATAAAAAGGTAGGTAAGTTTTTAGTTTTTAGTTCCAAGATGGTGGTAATAGTACTGATGGCATGATGGTAGTGTTATTGTTAATAACAGTATATAATAATAACAGTATATAATGATAATATTAATAATATTTATAATAATATAATAATAATATGTATATATATAATATGATGACTGAACAGATACACATGTATACACATAGATATTATACATTAATATTGATATAATGTAAATATGTGTCATATATTCAGCCTGTGCAAGGTATGCATACATACATACTGTAATATATATACACAATATATATGTACATATATACACAAGATATGATATATAGCATATGTATAATAGATATTTGACTATACAAGAAGATATATATACAATAGATAATATCTTATATATTGTTATGTAATAATAATAATAATAATAATAATAACAATATAATGTTATTAATATAATAATAATATATTGTATAAATATAATATATAATATCAACATGGTTTGTATTAACGCATATCACATATGATAGTATATGAATGAATGAATTAATTAATGAATTAATGAATGAATGAATATGAATACAGATTTATTAACAGGTTTATGCAGAATGTGTAACCAGGGGGCCTTTTTCACATTCCTCTGTTGACATATGATGGTGCTTAAGTTTTACTTGTGTTTTATTGCTTCAATGTTTACCCTAGTGACACACATACACCACCTCTAATACATTTATATAGCATATGAGTAAACTAGATGCAAAGTTCCTCTAACTATATATGATCATGATATACTCCACAAGCACTCAGCAGCTTCTTAATGTCAGTCAATTTCTGAAGAAAAGAAAATTATTACATTAGCGGACTCATTTCTAGTAAATAACCACAGCTCAGATGACCACTCTCACTATCAGTTCCATTTCAAATATTGCCCTTTCATCAACAAATCAAATTATCATCTTCCTGCTTGTTTCTGTAATCAATGGAGGAAATACTTTGGCTAATTGCATGCAGAGAATATTGCATTCTGGTAGTACAAAGCCTTTCCCTGATTATATGAAGTAAACTTACCAACTGAACTGATATTTGTTTGTCTGATTATAAATACAGTACATTATGTACTCAACTCCAGGAAACCAGCATGGAGGAGCTGTCTCTTGGAAAAACCATTAACTCTAACAGACTTATTGCAAAACATAAAATCCTCTCCAGCCAATTATTAATTAATTAATTAATAAGTCTCATCATGTCAAAGTGTAGTGTGCATAAGTGTTACCTTACAAAGAGCAAAACTATATTCATGATAATCCATAAATAAAATCAATCAAATATTACTGCATGTTCTGTGAGTCCTTCCAAAAGTGTAAACCCAGAAAGAACAATTCCCATTATTTAATTTTAAGATTTGCTGAACAGACATCAGTCTACATTATTTGATGTATAACTACATTAAAAAGGCAACTTTCAAATTGTTGTCTTTGTGACAGACCTAGGCTTCATACAGTATTTGTGTCTGATGCTGGGCCTGCCTGTGCTTCCCTCTTTCCAGATCCTCACTGATTGTCCAGGCCCCTCCCACCTCATTGAGGGATAGAAGCCTTTTAAAGCTGAGTGATTCCAAGATGGCTGCCTCTCTCTCCCTCCAGGGAGGCTGGTGCCTCCACTTGTTCTTTGTTTTTTTTTGGGTTCGATTGTGTTTAGTTTAAACTTAATTCATATTACAGTACCTCTGTATTTACCTAGTTTCCTGGCACCCAAAAACAACACTTCAGTATTAGAAGGCTGACCTAACACCTCCTAGTTTGCTTATGTTGAGTTATACGTAATAAATGATTTGTTTATTTAAGCACTTACTGTGTGGCCTTGGGGCATAACATCTTACACTTGCAACGCTACATCAACCAAAATCAGTTTACTTTTTACGTTTAATAGGCTTCTGCTGTCCTTATTATTTTATTGTTACATCAAACTTTGATAAATAATATTTTAAAATTATAAAATGTGTAAATAGTTGAAGGCATTAGCATGTAACACAGATAATGAATACATTGATAAAATTACAGTAAAGTCTTATTAAAAAGATATGAGGTCTTTTTATATATATAAAGACTTCATATCTTTATAAAAAAATAAATAATAATCATATATATATATATTTAGTTTTGTTTTTTTTCCACCTAAATCAAATTTCAGAAACAAAAAACTGCTTCAAAAGGTCAAAGCTTGCCAAATGTCACCACCTCCCAGAGCGGCTGAGAGATCAAAGTTGTTGCTTCAGAGGGTGAGACAGACACTCTAATACAACCCACACAGGAGTAAGCTCCTGAAGCCCAAGGGCAATCACTCAGTGCTCTAGAGCCTACACACTGGAACTGTCACCTGAAAAAAAAAAAAAAGAATGTCCTGTTCTCAGACCGCCGTCCTGGCACTTTCTGTGTGCGTGTTCTCCCCACGTTAGAATGAGTTTGCTAGCTAGAAGGTCCAGTTTTTAGTAGGAGTGTAAATGTGTTTGTGTATGTGTTAGGTCTGCAACACTGATAATGAACACTATGGGGAAAGGCTCAAGCTGTACAATAAGTATCACTCAATATCAGTGAGATTACAGCTGAATGCTCATTTTCAAAAGGTCCAAACACTAGACAGTTACCAACCTGCAAACTTTGGTTATTACGCTCCCCCAGCCCTCGGGGGGGTAGTGGGTCCGACACATACGCTAGGCGATTTGGCAAATTTTGGCATTGTGCTTGGCAGCGTACAAGATGACCTACCTTTGTGACGTCGAAGAGCTTTTTTGCAGCTAGTAGCATATATTAGCTTCTTCGCGCACAACACACAGAAACAAGCACCTGGCTCTCTTAATTATTGGCACCAGCTACCAAAAGGCTTGCCATCTCCGCCCCTTTTTAAGTCCTTTTTCAGTAAGCACGTCTTCTCCAGGCTTCATGACTTTCCCCTCCATCTTTGGATTTCAGTGAAACGGAGGTAACCGAGAGGTCATAGTGTACACGCTACAGGTTAAGTCGGAGGAGAAAAGCGAAGTGTGGCATATTGTCACTATCCGCTGAACACTGAAAACCTATGCAGCAGCAATTTATGCTTATTTTGGAAGAAGATGAACATACGTGTAATTTCCAAGTCTGACGCTGTTCGATTCATTTTCCACAATTCACAGCCTGTTTTTTCCTGAGTTGTCTGGAACGCAGCATCAACTGCTGCTGGCCTCCCGTGGTTACTGTTGCTATATCTGTCACAACCTTCGGAGTACATCCACGGTCACAACAACCGTAACTATGCACGTCATTGCGTGTGCATAGTTACGATTGCTAACGTTGGATTGGACAGTAGCGGTTTGAGGGAGGGGCTTGACAATATCCCGCATCAACAGGTTTTTTTTTTTATGTTTAATTTTTTTTTTTTTTTTATGAACCGCAGTCAAACACCACACGCCGGAGATCCGGCACGGTCCCAGAATACTTTAAGCCCTGAAGACTTCCAGGTCTACAAAACACAAAATCAGCTGTAAAACGTCTTCAAAGCCCAGGAAGAACCTGTAGCAGATGCATTGTTTCATGCATCTTATTTAATGTAAAGGGAAACTCAGAGGTAACATGAAACTCTTGTAAGAGCAGACATGCAAAGCCATACTGACAAAGATACGCATTTTGAAAGTCTTTGTAGTGCAGTAGCTTCAATAATGCCGTAAAAAAAAGCCTGAGACAGACATCTTAAATGCAAGATTTTATCACAGGGAGAAGTCATGCAGTCAACTGGAATAAAATGCAGAATACAGTACAGATGACAGCAAGGAGAAGAGGAAACCTAATCTTCCAAAACTAAATATGCAAACTGCGGAAAGTGTAGACACCAAAATATTTTACGAACCATCTGCACACAAATATAGTAATTACCATAAAAACTTGCATCAAGATCATCAAGTAAGAATATTTGGGTACCACTTCTTTAGTTTCAAAAGTTTCAGTATCAACTGCTGCCACTTATAATGTCTGTGTAACTGAAAAAATCATCACAGATAATAACAATATTCTGCCAGAATGTTGAAAACTTGACATTACACAGTCTGGATAGCACACAAACATTTAGACAATGGTTAATCAAGCTGTATAACCAAACCTAGAATTTGAAAGACTCTTCATGTGTGTGCCCATAGCAAGAACCAGTTGCAAAATATTAGAACTTTCAGAAAAATAATCAAGCTAAGGTAATAACACTGGCCTAGATTAATGTCTTAAATATGATAGAACATAAAGCTTGTTCTACTTCCAAGGCCAAGCCCCGTCTCCCAGGTGTACTTCTTGCTAGCAGGCATATAATCTACTGTATCTTGCTCCTGCACAGACAGTGACCTACTTAAAATCTAATGAAAGTTGCCCCCCCCCCTACCAAACCCCCACCCTATCTCATCAAAGTAGTACACACAAGGTTACCTGAGCTCAGTGTCAACAAGGAGTCACTCTGAACATTTTTCCAAAAGCAGATAAAGTAAGCTGGTGAAGCACCACGTTGTAAGTGAGATATACTGTAACAATCAGATTAGTGGCTTTTTATCATGCCTGATCACAAGACTAAAACCAACTGAAACCTTTTGCCCATTAATCAGCAGGGCTCCCACTTAAAACCAAATCAGTTTTCCTCGTGTATGCTGTAGATGGCATTTCTTCAGTTTGCTTGACCAGATGGTGAATCAATTCATCACCTCTTAATAACATTCAATCTACATTTTCCATTTAGGAGGATTAAAAGATGGCAACCCGCTCATATACAATGGATGGTGAGTGCAGATCACAAAACACTGCCAATATAACATGCTGAAAGGTTGACTCTATTACTAGAGGTGTTACGTCCACTTAATTAGACAACACTGAAAGAGGAGCGATCCTGCCAACGTCACAGACTTTTCTAATCAAATCCTAGATGACAGTAGCCAACCTCATGCTTATCAGCTCACAATCTGTGCCACATTTTCAATGATTATAAAGACTGCTTTGTCAGCAGTTGATAGTGAGGTGTAAGTCGAGTGGATGACAAACCAAAGTGATAAAAAATACATTATAAAACAGTAGTCATTACTTCAAATTCAGACATAATACTTTACCCTGCTGAAATGAGAAATCAGCACACAGCTCCCTGTTTTACTTTTTTTACACCACCCAAAGATGGCAGCTGCTTCTCTCATCTTTATGTGAATGGTTCAATAGCTGATTTTCTGCTAATCCTTTTGCCATTATTTATGTCATGTTTAGCTATCACTGTTCACAAAGTGTTTTGTTTTAGTGTTGCTGGAGCCTGGTGGGAGGACCCGATTGCAACAGTTTAGTTACAACATTATAGGTACTTCTATATTCTTTCAAATAACATATTTATGTGGGAAAATTTCAAATGAAGTGTGCACTGAAAAGAACTTCTACATACAATCAGTGTATCCTGATAGAGGGCTTTTTTCTCATCTCCTAGGCTTTCTCTAAGTCAATGGATAATTTAAATAATTCATGTGAACAGCCAACTTACTCTTTTTACATCATCCATATTTATAAAGTCAATATGTTTTTCTTACTAAACAATATATTGTGCAGTTCACATAAAAAAAAAAACAGTAGAACACAAAATGGAACTAATTTTCTTGAACCGATCTGCTATTCTGTAACAAATGTTGCTCCAAAATGGCTGTCTTTACTCTTCTTAGACATCTTTTAATATGAATTGTTTGGGACTTAAAAACTATAGGTTAGAAAAGGTTCGATTTTGTTTTTATTTAATTTTGTATGGACATTTCAGATCAAGCATTCTCATTCTCCATGGTCCGATAAGGAGGGAATGACCTCCTTATTCCTAAAATCACTGCACTCTTCAGTTCAGTTAAAGCACACACTGCCCAGTGTCAGCACAAACTTGGTACAACATGTAGCAGGTGGAGGGACTGCAAGCCAAAAAAAACCTCAAGTGTGACTAAGGACTCTTTTAGCAGGTGGAGTGTACAGTCCTGTGTCACTGTACAAAGAACATTGATCGATGATTGTGCAGTCACACTGCAACAGTTTGCTCATTAGCTACACAGTTTTAATCCCTCAAATATTGTCTGGAATATAAATTACACTAATGAAACCAAGATATGCTCACTCGGGAACCGCACATCAAAACATATCTTCTTTAGCAGATCCAGTCGTATGACATCTGACAACTGAATAGGCATGGCACAACCCGCGCTGGAGCACAACTTCTGTCCACCGTTTGATGCCTATAGAGTGCAGACCTTTGATCTAATTTTAGTGTGCGCCTTGCCCTTCACACAAATATTCATTATCCGTGGCACAGCCGGAGCGGTGGTACAGTGCCAATCGGATGTACCATCAATTTTTGCTGAAGGAGTGAAGATTTTGCACTGTAGGAAATAAAAAATAAAAAAATAAAAATCAGGATTTTTTCATGGTGAATATCTTGGGCTATGAGCCCAGCCATCTGGGTGAGGGAGGAACAAACCCAGCAAGGGATGTGAGAGGAAAAATAAATCTGTGCTTCTGTGGTGAGAAGTTTGCTGTCACTTGTTGCTTGGACCACAAAGCTGCACATCAACTTCTTCAATGTATTTATTAATTATCTTAGACACCTTGTGGATCATTTGGAGGTTTATCACTTAATACCTAAAAGCTGCAACATGGCTTTGTTTTTTTGGTTCATCTTACTCCTAACACTGAACAATGCTTTAGGTGTTAAAGTAGATTAGCTTGCCAAACACTGTTACCTCCTCTCTATATGAAGGACAGTTCATCCGAGTTGCACTCCAGTTGCTACTGATCATTTAAATGCTATCACCTGCTCTATCACTGCAGAGCCTAGTCCACTGCCATGCCTACAACTTTGTTCCCAGTATCCCTGTGAGGAATAGGATGCTGCACCACATCATTTTCTCTTTCTCCTCCTCTCTCTCTCTGTGTTTAACAGCTCACTATTACCATCCATCTGCTGTTTTCATGTGTCATCAAAGATTTTTCTTCCCCTCACCAACTTTAAATATTCACTCCGTGTTCTTTCAACAATAGCTTACAAACACTTGGAAATAATTGAGTCTCTGTGGGCTGACAAAAAAGAGAGCAGTGATCGTGCACAGTGGAAGTGATCAAATATGGCCTTGAGCCAACCGTCTTTGTAGATGGTCTTTGTATTGCCATTGATCCGGGGGTGGATACACCCAAGGAATACATTATTTATGAACTTTTCTTTTCTCCCGACAGTTGAAAGTAGTGAGTCACAAACAGTAACGGGATTAGATGGGTGATGCACCGGAAGAGAGGAAACCAGGGCCGCCGAGTATATGGACAACCCTATGGACCAAAGGCAGTGGCCACAAAACAGTGTGGTAGAAGGCTTTCATCTCCTAACAGAACAGTAATTGTCAAGATAATGTACTCCACAACCTCACTGTACACAGGGTGCCATGTCATCATTAATATGGGCACAGAAAGTGCTTTTAACAACCTCTCAAACCTCGATGAGCCAATCATATGCCCCTGCAGTAAGCTGTAAAAAGTCATTTCTTTTTCTTCCTGCGGGGCAAATACATAACTGTGTGATCATCAACGTTGCAATCTGCCACTGAGTTTACCTCACATGGAATGTTTATGTGGTCGTGCTTTCACCGCACATCCATATAAATTGCAAAAGATAAAACAGTAAATGTGGTGATTTTGTTTTAGCATTTTTAGTATCTAAGGACATTAAGTTGCTAATTAGCTGAAAGAAGCTAAGCGCTTTCCTTCTCTTAAGTAACACAAACATGTTAAACAGGATTCCTAATGCAGTCATGTACAATAATCCCATTACTTTCTGCTGAGTGCTTTTAGAAAGAATGCATCTTAACATGTTCATAACATTTAAATTATTCAAATTTCTGTGTGTCTAAGTGTTTATGTATGTGTGTGTTGGGTTTGTGGGGGTGTTTGAGGGATACCTTTAGGGTACACATATGTCTTAAATGTAAGCTGAAAATGTTCAGAACTCCACCACTTCATGATGCAGTGTATATATACACAATTGATACACACACACACACACACACACACACACACACACACACACACACACACACACACAAAAAAAAACACACACACACACACACACACACACACACACACATTATTTTCCACTTCATACAGTGGCAGGTAAACTGAGTGAACTGAATGTTACTGAAGACATACAGGTTCAAACACATTATTGTTGTTTACCATGAACTGCTAAGATACAGAAAGCGTGGGTCATATCCACACCAAAGAGCTTTTCTACAAACACTTCTCAGGCTCGCTGATTAAACGGTCTATCAAAGCCAAAAACTCAATGTTAAACAGCCTTTTTCCCTTCTCTTGGCAGGGGCAGCATCGTTGTTGCTAAGCACCCATGTCTGCATTGTATTTGCATTGCACATCACATAGATCACTTCTTGAAGTAGTAGGCCTATTTCCAGTATTGTGGTGTCTCTCTTTTTTTGTCGATGTCTGTTGAAGTCTGAGTTTCTGCATTTGGTGATCTTTATTGTGTCTGTTCAACCAAGCCAGTTGTTTTCATGGATTAGCTGTAGGTAGAATCACTGGTGTTACAAAAATTGATAATTACATATAAAATCATTTAGATTTTAGTTCAACATTATCTATCGTGAAATAGTGCCTTTTCCTCAGTTCAATACATAGGCTGTAACTATTCCTGAAACTCCCTGAAGCTAATCAAAGCACACTCACATAGACACAACACACACAGAAGCACACACTTTTTCAGAGCCACTGCTATATAAGCCCCCTGTCTCTGTGTATCTGTATGGATGAGCTCCAGGCTGTGACCAGCAGACCAAGAGTTGGACAGCCTGGCATCCCCTGAGGTGCCCCTGTTTCCCTCCTATTCATTCTTCCATCCCAAGCAAAGCCCCAAGTGCTGTAGGATTTTACACTAATACATGCTCATTGATTTATAATTCACAGTGAGCATGCCGGCATCCAAGGCTAGGAATTACACATGTTGACAATAGCAGTGGCGCTTGTATACTTGGAAGTAAAGGTCAATGCTTAAATTTGGAGGTTTAATTCCCGGCTCATCAAACAGGAGAGGGCAACACAGTCCCTGCAATATCTAATGTGGCAGGCGAGCTGAATTCGCACTGTGTGTGTTGGGCATTTCAGAGGACATGTACATTTAATCTCCGTCATGCATTTCCCACATTACAAGGCTGGCAAGGGAGAACTAGTTGTTGCTGGCATCCATAATTTTATTCATGAAGGCATGTGATGTCATTCATATCTTATAGCCTGCATGTTTGAACTTAAAGACCCATTTGTGATCCAGCTGGCATGAAGTGTGAGTACTGCTTTGAAGGCTCGAGTTCAGCATCATGGCAGTCCCCATGTTGGTTTGTTGGAGCAGTGGTGACGCGGGTTGAGAGGCTGTCATTGACTGCACTTGGTTTAGACAGGAAAACAATGGTGGCTCGCCTGGTCATACACATTCTCGTATTCCAGATAAACAGTACACTAAAATATGTTTCTGAAACGACTTTGGGCGAGAAATAGGGAAAGCAGTAACAGAATTTTTATACATATTTGATCATCACTGCTTAGTTTAAAGCATACCCTGCTTTATCTTTTTTTTTACTGAAAAAGGGACCATATATTACTTAATGAACATCATGCAGTATGGAATAATATTTGAGATTGAGACCATTAACTCATTAGGAAAATGTTTACTGAGCTAATAAATACAGTAAGAGGTAGGGTCATTTCTCCATAAAATTCAATACTATATGACTTGAGCTGCCCCCTACTGGCCATTAGAAAGAATGCAAGTTTAAGACACTTCTGTGTTGAACCTCTGTCCACTAATTATAGACTATAATTGGCTAGCATCTGCCATTTAGTGGAGACTAAGGCTCATAGAACTTTCGTTTAAACTCGGGAACAAGTTGGTTAGAACTGTAATGGCCTGTCATGAGGAGAGCAACCCCGTCTGACTATTCTGTCTATTCGGCACAGGAGAATTTTTTTTTTTTTTCAAACAAAGTATCTACTGGAATGGGTCAACTAACCAAGGCAGTATTAGGTGTTCGATCATGGACTGTCTACAGAGGCATACAGAATAATGATCCTTTTTCCATAATTCTGCAGCTTTAAGGATATGTGCCTTTGCCTGTAAAGTTTGTAACCCAATTTGTTTAGATATAATTAAAATTTTAAATAGACCTTTTACAATCTGTAAGTACACATACAAATCTTGGTAACATACAGAATTGCTTTCCGAATGTCAAAAGCACAAACAAACATCAGAGGGCAGGCAAGTCTTCAATCTGATGAATCACTGTGTAAACAAAGCCAATAGTGGGCTGGCAGTGTTTTCATGGAAAATGTCATATGGTAATGACAAATTACAAATTTAAGTGATAATAAACATTGGGTTTGTCTCTCATTTCACACCAATTGGATGGTTGTTGAGACTTATTTATTTACATTTAGGAAATCTTGTAGCTACTAAGCATATATATACACAACCACAGTGTATTAATACTTGATGATATACTAATCTGAATGAGCTTGGTGAAAATTCTTGGTAATGTAATTAACATTTAACCAGCTATTACTTCACAGGGGTTTACAGTGACATATGTTAAGAGAAGGGGTAGTAAATATATCGACTAATCTAAAGCAAGCCACCAGTTAATCCCATTATTAGTCAGTATCATTATCATATCAGTTAAAACCCTGCTTCAGCCCATGCAATTACAAGTGGGAAAAAACAAAAATGATGAAACAACACAGTCTTGCACGCACACACATAATAACCCACATTTGCTCCAGACAAACAACTGAATCATCAGACAACATCCCTCTGTAACCAAAAGGCGAAGAGTGAGACCACAGCAGGCAGGAGGTTATGTGCTGCCGTCAGAACCTCCATTGCCTCCCTGAAAGACTCCAAAATGTCTAGAGCTTCCACTTGACAGTCAAACCTCTGGTAACACACTGAGTAGGCTGGGAAGAGAAAAGGAGAGAGCTGGAGCGATAAAAAGAGAGCGGGAGAGAAGCTGGGAGAGGAGAAAGAGTTCTTATCTACTCAGTATGCTCCCCAGCCCAGGAGCAACAGCATGACAAAGGTTCTAATGAGTCTCTCGCCCAACTGACAGCTATCTGAGATTATACGAATATAAGAAAGAAGCATGCAATAAATTAAAAGGGCAACACTGACTCACAGCCCCTCCTTCCAATTTATTGGCAGTTTATGCAAAAGCCTGAAATAGAGCAGGAGGTGACTGCAGTATATGGGAGTTCAGGAGCAATGCCGTTATGAAATTGGGTTGGTTGCACTTACTGGACGGCAGCCAGCTGTCCCTATCTTAATAGAACAGTGCACGTATAATAGGAACTTTTTGTGCCTGTACTGGAATTAATCTTGTGTCAGCCTGGTTTTGTTCTTGTACACCAATGGAATAGTCAAGATTGACATTTAGGCTCTAAAACCCAATAAAAGGCAGGACCACCAATTATAGAAAATGATTCACTACTGTATGTGCTATTAGACCCATTATCTCTGGATTCTGGATTTTCCCTCTCGTATTCTTTGTTTCACTGTTTAACTGCACTTTGAAACACATTGCTTTCTACAAGGAACATTTTCCACCAGGAGTGCGACAAGACCCATCGCAACATTATGTGAACCTTCAACACCTGGGGAGACGAGCTACTTCATTCTCCCAACACGACGACAGGTTTTCTGCTCTTATTGGGGTTTTAAGGTGTGTAGGCGTTCTTACTCTTCCCCACAGACTCGTTAAAGCATAAGCAACGAACAAACACCCAAGCTGTACTTTAGCCTATACGAGCTGTAAGCCCAAAGGAAGCCAGGATCAGTGACCTGCACTAACAAGTGCAGGGCCAGTGTCCTGCTGAGAGCCTTTCATAGTCTGCCAGAAGCGGGGTTATGGGAGCTTGTCCAATGTAAGAGACACAAGGGCTGTTGGAGAGTCCATAGTCCCCTCAGAGAGAGAGGAAGTATCCATGTACTGACATTTCCACTATTGTTGAAATGAAAAGACTACACTCTGACATATCCAGATCTACCTGTGAAGCATTAGTGGGGACACTGTAGTATATTCAAAGGCCTAACCTTTTCGGGCACCAGCCCAACCACTCAGAGCTCAAGGATACATTTCACAACTGTTACGTATCTAAATACTAAAAAAAATGCCTTTATTTGATAGAAACAGCTGAAGATTGACAAGAAAGGGGGGCAGAGAGAGAGGTGATGACACGCAGCAAAGGGCCACAGGTCGGATTCAAACCTGTGCCGCTGCAGCGACTCCATATGTGGGTCGCCAACTCTACCGACTGAGCTAACCAGGCGCCCTGGAAGACCTTTTTAAATGACTTTTTTTTACTAAAAAGCAACACAAGTGAAGTTTGTTCTTGTAAAATCCATGCACATACTTATACTCTAGCATGAATCTGGGATTAACTGAATTTTACACGTTTTAGTGAACATGCTGAATAAATAATTTCTCCAACCTTGATATTCAGCCTTTGATCTGCCTTGCTAATACTCATTATTTAATGGAACTACAGATAAAGCTTAACAAGACAATGAACACAACAAAGAGTTGAATATGTAAGTAGCCCCTCACCTTGATACAATAGACGCAGCAATTCTGTTATCATCTAAAGAGCAAAGCGGTCAATACTCTAAATACCCTGCTTCACAGCTGAAAACTGAGGGTGCAGGGAAAGGATGAAGGTGGCAAAGTCGCTGTAAGGACATCCTAAAGTGGCTGATGGAGGCAGAACACAAAATGGATGGCTCCAACAGGGGCCTCACTAGAAAAGAAGCAGTATCAATCTTTCCTTGCTATTAGGATATAGGCAGGTTATTCTATTCTGTGAATATTTAATGATCCTTAATTAGTATAAAAACAGGACTGGTCAGTAATGGCACATAAGTGGTTTGGCTGTTGTGTTTGTATGTTTGTGGCTCAAATGGCTTATTGGTTAACTGACGAATAATGAATAACATAAGAAAACATGCATCTCACAAGGACACAAAGGACGCAGTGTCCATTTACATACTGCAAAGAGGCTTTGTAAAACATCATGGCCAAGGATGTTCACAGATGTACTTCACTGCACTCCTCTGTTTAGACAGGAGACTACAAGTGAACTGGATGTCAGCATTACATACTGTATACACTGGTGGAGCCAAAGTCTAGCACCTGTATAACAATATCACAATAGGGTATTTGTTTCTTTTGCAATTTTACCTGAATCTGATTTTTTTTTCTCTGTCTAGAATCATAATCAAGGAATAAACACCAGTTGTACATACATACAGGTTGTATGTATGTACTCTGCACTATGTATTTGCTAGGTTTAAGGGGAAACTAGTTTTAAAGAGATGTACTAAGGGAAGCTAAAGTTCAGATCAAGGTTATAGAATAAGATCTCTTCATTTAAGCTGCGGACACTGCTTGAGGACATTTGATCTTTTTTTTAGGGGACTAGCCCAAAATACCTTTTCCTTTTCCCCCTCCTGCTCTGTCTCAACTGCCACATTGTGCGACATCCAGTGCCCCCTATTCTTGGTCAGCTATGTCACCCCTGACCCTTACTAATGCTCCTTGTCGACACACACGGAAAGGGACTTTTCCAATGGTGGTACGACACTTATTGCCCTCGGCAGCTTGCCCAGGAAGGTCACACTGCAAAGTGACACAGACAGCAAGGTCACTGTCAATGGAAGCTGTTCGCAGATCAGTGCTCATGCCCCAGACAGCCACTTCCTGGTTAGTGTATCCCAGAAGGGCTACACTGCCACCAGCAGTCACTTAGCACGTAACATCTTCAACAGACACAGGACTGAAATCCTTTGTGTTCCTTTTCCTTATCTCTTTTGCCAAGTGTTTCTCTTTTGTACATAAAAGAAACGGTAGCCATATTTCATGTTTAATTTTAGTCTGTTACTTTTAGTTATGCTGTTAGCTTAACTGCCTCAAATATAAATGCAAATTTAAAAAAAGAGCCACACACTGAAACATGCATATTCCCTTACTGTAAGAGTACTGTACTCAATGCGCTTTTGTTCATGTCACTTTCATAAGATATTGGTGAGTGCAGTAATTGTCCAGTTTATCCAAAGGCCTTCCCCCGAAGGTATTTCAGGAAAGAGCTGCCATTTCCTTTGTAAACTAATAAAGCTTCATTGGAGCTTCATCTAAAATAATATTTTTTTCTGTGAAAAGTACTCTATTTATTAAAACAGAATTCTTTACCCCCCTCCTTTCAGTCGACCATGATGAGTAAGCATATTCTATAAATGACCCAGCTGTTCGAGCATATTGTGTTTCGCCTCATCAGGGATTCAAAGGGGCTGACAACAGATCAGCCAAATCCGTTCACGGCTTGGTCTCCAGCTGACCAGACCTCCATTTAAAATAAGGTCTTTTGTTTGTCTCAGCCAGCTGGTGATGTATACGCTACAGATGTGTGGCTCATGATAGCTAGCATGAGTATGTTAATGTGTTTCTAAGTGACAGCAACAATTAAACACACATTAGTCTTTAAATTGAAAGTATGTGTGATATCAATGTGAAAAAAGTACTCCCATTACTAATAATATTGTCCAGACACTAGTGAAAAATGAAATCTTGTAGTTACCTATTAAATTAAGTTTGATTTTAATAAATAAATGACATTAAGAAAAGAAGACAAAAGCCTTGTTTCATTTACATCTTTGGACTCTTTCATTGACCAAGTTAGAATCTGATATTTACACAGTACATACACCCAACTGTATCCAAAGGTCATAAAGGAAAAAAAACTTAAATATGAAACCCAGTGTTTCAGTCTGTGATCATTGATTTTTCTTCCATGTCCTTAATGGACAGGCTAAAAATACGCTGTTCTGCTTCTGGGTACAGGCCTTGTTTTTGACAGAGCTCACTGTACATCTGTCCTCTAACAACAAATGATACATCATTTACTTTGAAGGAATGTGGTGTAACACTTTTTATGATGTACAAATTTTACATGATATACAAACTATTGCTATTCTAAGTAAATCATTTTCTTATACATTCTGGGACACATTAAAAACTAAAAGATCTTTATATGGCTGTGTAAAAATGCCACTGCGTTGCAGCTGATCTTTGAACTCCAGAATCATTTCAATCTCAGCTTAAATTTTAACGGCTTTAAATGCATATCAAGTATCACATTTGATTTCTGACATTTAGAGTTTCCTTTCAATAGATAGCCAAAAGGTAAAGTGGCATCTGCAAATGACATGATGACATGCAGTAAAGGGCCACAGGACTCAACCTTGGTACATTGGGCGGCAGCTCTACCAGGAAGCCCCGCCAACACTTTATCTTTCTGAAAAAATGTCTGTTCTGTTTCACTTGGCAATGCCTCACCAACATAATAGTTACCTTTACTTAGTTTATATTCACAATTCACAACAAACAAAGCAATGGATAGTCCATATATATCGCCTAAACTTTTGTCTTATTCCATATGCTGTGATTTGGAACAGTACAAGACTCCCCTAAAGCCAACCACAAGATGAGGTATGACATCTTTGGAAACGCTACAACAATAAGTGATATTCATGAAACATTGATATTAATGAATCCTTAATTGACAATGTTAAGTCTCTTCGTACTATTGGCAAAATAAAAACCCAGTACTAAAATATTAGGCCTGATTTGGAACTTCTATAACTGAAAGATATTTTGCTGATACCAAACCAAAAAGGCACACATGAATGCAAATGATTTATCATACTTGGAAGCAGGTGTGTCAGATTTCAGCTGCCTACTGGCGTGCATGCATACTGATTCAAACTCAGTTTCTGTGAGTAATAAATCAAAACCCTAGCACTTTTGCCATCAAAGTTGTTTCCTCTGATTTCTGCCCCATGTGAACATGCTGTCAACAGCACTGAATAATCACGAGACAGAGGAGAGCTCCTTCCCTCTGTTCCGTCCACACCGTGATTCAGTTGATTCATAATATCACTGAAAATGGAGGGCCTTGTCTTTGACTCCTTTCACATCAGAAATGGGAGAAAAACACATGCTGACTGCATACTGTATATCCCATTTTACACAGAGAGAAGGGGATTATACGAGCACATAGGAAAGCCTGTATACACTTACCTGGGCACACACACACACACACACACACACAGTATGCATGTCCACAGCATACATATAGCCTTCTTCCTTATAGACACAGATGTCTACAAGCACACACACCGTCTTGCACAACTGCACATATACAGTGCCTGAACCAAACCATTTACCAAATCCGAAAGGCTGAAAGAGGCAGACACAGCATTGCTAATTCAGAGTTAAAAGGAACTACAAGGAAGAGCAAAGTCCGTCTTAGTGCTTTCCTTTAACCATGCAACTCCATATTAGAGGCAATGCGTCAGTCGTACCATGGTTAACACTCAATAAAACATCAAAAGGGATGAAGCTCAGAGCTCTGGACAAATACACACCCACGCAGATACCAGATAGACTAAGAATCTCTCTTTCAGTCTTACATGCTCTCTTAAATGCGTATGTACATGCTAGTATTCACATTTAATATGTACATACTGGAAATGTAGCTCATTAGATTAAATGAATACAGGAGGCAGAGCAGATGAGAGGTTTGCATCTCTTTCAAGAGGAAGCAATTTCATACTACGCCTCTTGAATGCTAAATGTTATTTCAATAGAACATTTGTGCAGAACAGCTTCTTGAAATCAAGCTCTGTATGCAGGGGAACAATTGGAGATTCAAGCCACCAATAGCCAGTAAACGCCAGATGCACTGGAGCTGTCATCAACTTCCCATCAGACTCCACTTCCCCCCAGTGGATGTTCTACCAGAGGAGAGACACCTCTTTTGAAATTTTTATATCCAGAGGCAAAGGCATTTAATGGTCACTGTTTTGCATGTTACATGAGGAGGTGGCATTATAATGCCCTGCCCCAGACAAAGTTGGGCTTTAACGGCTTAGACAGTCTATTTATTATTCAATTATTTTAAATATTTCAGGGGACCAACAGGATGCTCATGCAATCATTAATATTTCAACCGCTGCCATACAAAAGGAGGTAGCCTTGCACTTGTATAGTATTGATCAAGAGGGCAGCATATTCACTCTTCCCCAAAAAGAACACAATAGTAGACCTTATCCTTTGTGTCTGTCAGTCTGTGCACTGCCTCCTAAAACAGTATTCATTTCCATCTTAAAAGGAACTTGGCAAGCGAGAGGTATAAATTACTGTATCATTATTTTCCCATTTGAGAGGAAGGGCAAGAAAAACAGAGATGAAGAGACACAGAAAGAGATCCATTGCTGGACCAGAATCACACCAACAAACTTATATATATACACACAGAAACTGAAGGTGAAGGTATAATGTAGGGCGTCTGAGATAGTATAATACTGGACACAATCAGTTCACTGCAAGCAGAGATAAAAGGGATAGGGCAGCCGTTAAAAAGCAGACAGGCACTCACCATTATGAATAAAATGTGGCTACTGTACAAAAGTAATTCCCTGCGCTCACAGATACTGGCTGTTGCAAAGACGAGGACAAACAGCCACCGCAATTATGCCCCGTCCACTAGCAGCCTCCCCTGGTGATAACCGCTATGTAGCAAGGAAGCAAAGAGATGAATTGCTTTGCAGACAGGCATCTCCCCCATCAACACACATGCACAAGTATGCAGATACACATAGATTATTCTCCGCAGAGGGGAGCAGCGATCCAACAGCTAAACAAAAAACTAAAAGAAAACAATCATACTCTCTGTGAGCCCTGGGACATTTTATTGTACCCTATTATTAAGACATTGATCCAACTTTACACTTTATGTTAAACAGGATAAATACAGTCTTGAACACCTTTTCCATCATCCTTTCTCTTTCCTACTTCACTGTATCTTTCACGCTGAGCTTTCCGGCTCCCTAATCTGCCCTATTCTGGAGGGTGCTATTAATGTACAAGAGCCCGTGGATGTGTCCTTACCTTGAAATACCATCCAGAAACATATAGTCCACAAGATAACCTGTCTGAAGCTCGGTGCTGCTCCACAACAAAGAAAAAGGGCAAAAATCCTCCAAGTCTCTCAGAATCAGAACCCAATTCAAAACCTTTTTCTGATTTTTTCTGAACTTACTTTTTGTAAACAGGATGTCCTTCATTGATTCTGTACATAATCCGTTCCCCTTGACTTCCCTGGCGCAAGAGAATTTCTTTTGGGTTGCCTTCCCCTGATATTCCACCTTGGCACAGTGAAATAGTGTTATGTATTCTACAGAAAAATGCGTGTGTGAGAGACTGAGTGAGAGAGAGAAAGAGGCACTGTAGGTCTCTTCTGGTGCGCACTACCAGCTCCACCGCAAGTGAATCCAGCCGGTCTTCACAGCTCCCCTCCTGCCTTCAGGAATGAAATTCAGCATCCGCTGTTCATCCCCACAACAAGGGGAGGGTTTCCCCCCCGGATGGAAACTTTCAGACACCTCTGCCAAAGCTATAAGAGGTGATAGTGGATGCCAGTGAGCCCTGATTATGGGTTATTTTCCTCGAAATTCTCCCTCCTCAATGGATTTTTTTCTCCCTTTCCTTCTCCAATTTGCCTGTTATGTAGCTCTCCCCTCTCCGGAATAGGGTCTCACAGAATGGATGCTGAGAAAGAAGCGGAATGAGGCGAGCCGCTTGTTCTCCAGCTCCGTCTCTCTCTCTCTCTCTCTCTCTCTCTCTCACCCTCCCTTGTACATGCCCCCTCCCTGCTTCTCACTGCACCTCCCCACCCTTTCGTTTTCTCTCTCCTCCTCTCCTTCCCTCTCATACACACACAGAGATGTGCACTTCTCTAGCTCTGGCTTTTCACAATTACTACTGTGCCATTGCCAGCCATGTCAGACAGAAAGGTTCACCGCCCATACTCCTCAGAGAAACAAATAATGCTTGATAAATATGTAAAGTTAAATAGATATGAAGAAAAGGAGCAGCAGCATGGAAAAGAGCACTGAGGCAAGAGGCAATCTAATCTCCTTTCTTCATCCTCGTTACCTGATTACCAGATATCTCTAGAGTTTACATTGCTTTGCAGCTCTCTTTTGTACTAACTTTTTCTGTTTAGTGGAGTCTGTTCAGTAGTTGATGCCGGCCAACTGTCAAGAGTGACTGAAGAGGAAGACGAAAATAGCAAGCAAGAGAGCAGCACACTGCAGAGAAACAAGGACAATACATGTGCAGCAGCAGCAGCCATACAATTATATAATTAGCCACCTAAACAAATTGCCAGAAATTCTGTTATCATTGTGTGTACATACACAGTGATTACTAGCCCAGAGGCGTAGCACAATAACAAACAATGTAAAGGACAATTAGAAACAAAATAAAATTCTGAAATTATTCTAGAAAAGCCTCCGACACAGTATCTCACCTCCGCACATGTATTTACCGAGAAACCATTCATGGCGTACTCAATTTGTCATGTACTGAGTGCTGCATTACAACAATACATGCTGTTTTCATACACCTACAGTGAATAACCAACATGACTATAGCCGGGCAATTACCCTGCTAAGCCTGGACTTCACGGTCCAAGTGAGGTTGCTTGTTTTTTATTTTGTTTGTCTGCAATGTGTAACTACACGTTTATCAATTAGAATCCCCCTCAGAATCCCAATTGAACCTGTCAGTCATGTATAACTGCAACAGGACAGAAATATATGTTGATTACATATTGGCTCCATTTGCACTTGATAAGAGGATGCTGACCTTGATATTATCAAGAGAAGGTTGCATCTCATCAGCACCTTGTCACCAAATGTTAGTGCCGCTGGCAGGGTCACTTTCCTACTATATTCCATCCATCAAGTACGTCTACCTTGAGGAGTCATGGCAACAATGTCATACTTTTTTAACAGAAAAAGTGCTGTTTTGGAACTAAACAACCATCTCACACCAGGGTAAAGTCCAGGAAGTCCATCATTTTTTTTCACTGTTTCCCTTTCCTCAAAAACTACAATTTTAAAGGGCAACACACACCAACAGCATACGATCTGCATCATCATCGCTTATCACATGTCACCATGTGAGAATAAGCCACTGTCAAGTTTCCCAACGTCAATGTGTGCCCACTTTTTTGCTACCCGAATTGCACATCTCAGCTACTTTACCTTGACTGCTTCAGGATCAATTGACACACTCATATTGATGCAATGCTTCTTGACGTGGCCAGTGTGTGTCACACTTCCATGTGTTTGTACAAAGGCTATAGCTGCTTCTCCTATAATAAAAATCAAAACCTGATTTGAATGGACCTCAGTTTGATTGTCAGATATACATATCAATTTAAGTCAGGGTGGTAGAGAGGGAAGAATGGAGGTGCTTTCAAATGTTAAATGTATTTCTTTTATGCAAGACTGTCAACATTGTAAATTTGTGTGAGTGTCCAATGACATAAGTAAGTGAATTTGTTACCCACTGTCATGGCTGACAGTTAATGGGGGAACTTAAAATGTTCCATCCAGTCAAAAGTCACCCTTAACTATGGACAACAGAGATTTGCATACTCAGATCTATGTTCACAGTCTATACTGCAAATCAGAAAAAATCCCCAAAAATCTATTGAAAAAATACATACAATACAAATACTTCTAAGACTTCCAGCATCCCTCAACTTTCATCACAAGTGTTTACTGTGAAAGGCAAGTGTCTAAACTAAAATGCCCCTCTCTCTCTTTCTCCCATTCTCCCTCTCATTCTCACTCACTCTCCCTCTGTGGTACAGCTTGCAGATAAGCCTGGGTAAGCCCTCTGGCTGAGGCACCAGCACGGCCCATCCTGAATCTCATTATCGAAGTAGCACAGTTTCCAACCAACTGTCCAGGGTCCAGGACCATGTTCCAAAACATCCAGCAACTACAACCCAGTTGCCGTGCCATTATCACTGCAACCTGACTTTTTTGGTAAACTTCTCAAAAAAGGCTACAAAAAGCTATATGAATGATGTGTCCATTTGTTTCTCCTTTTAAAACAACAGCAACAGCTAAATTAGGAATCTATGCAAACCTACATTTAATGATTTTTTTTAAATCAATAACCACAATATTTCCCTGACCTTACCTTAATCTTAAGTGTTATAATCACCAAACTTCAACTGTACCTCAACCATAATGAAGCTGCCATGCATTGATTTTAAATTGGCAATGACTAGCACAACTTATAATACATATATATGAAAATAGGGATGTCCCGATCAAGTTCTACTTGTATTTTCCTAGATAATACAGATGCACATTTCAGATACATTAATCTTATTAAAATCATTCCAATGTAAATGTTTGACAATTGAATAGCTCTGCATTACAGAAAAAAATGAAAAATAAAATAAATTAAGGAACGCTCACTGTAATATTTTTGTCCTTGTCGCTGTCTTGGGAGTTTCACTCTCCAGTGTCTGCTGCTTCGATGCAGCCTTGCCTAAGTAACCTGAATGCACTGAATTATGTTGAGTGAGTATTTCTGTCACCTGTACATCTTTTGCACAGATTACATTAATAAATTACTCTTACTGGCTTTCCACCAAGAAGGGTCAGGGTCAGCTCAGTAGATAGAAGAAAGAGACAGCAGAGAAAGACAGCGCAGAGCTGGAGAGTTTACATTGGTTGCTCTCTTGCGTTGCTGTGCATAAAGGCTTCGTGTATAGAAAAACTGTGCAACAGTTGGCGTAAAACAAAGGGTCAATATGGTCAATATAGCGGTATAGCGACGACAAAAATAAATTATTGTTAAATTGTTTTCACTGAGCAGAATTTTTGGCCCCAAATCCTAAAAGATTAACAGAAACCATATTGGGTGTCTCTAACAAATTACCATAGAAACCAATCATACTGCACAATTTAGCATTGCTGTGCTAAAAGGAGGTTCAGTGTCATTGAAACATATAGCCATAACAACCACCAGGGAGCTAACTGTCAGTTAGGCTTGAATAGGTTTAGTATATGAGCAGTTTTGGCCAGTGGATAGGGATGCTGGACAAAAATACTACAACAAATTAAAATATATATAGTAAAAGCAGTCTCCACAGCATATTAAGGCTTCATGTCCTACCCTAGAGGTAGGACATGAAGCCATGGTTATGGAAATGACAACTCCTGCTGACCTAACTGAGATAATAAACAAACTGACAGACAATGATAATAAAAATATTTATAAAGATGAAAGAACACTCTGAATAGCATATGCCTATTAAAACATGGTTTGAGGAACAAAGGTTCAAAAGTCACCAGACACCAATCACCTACCTTACTGAGGGCGGTAAAGGCAGCGAGGACAATCACAGATCATTCCTCTGTATCGCTCTCATTCTTTCTCCATCTTTTTTTAACAACAGACAAAAAAAGAAAAAGAAAAAAATATTTTTTTATATTAGACTTTAGACACATTGCATACTGTATAAATATGAATGTCAGTGTACAAACAATACCGAACTCAAGCAGACTACTTTATCTGTCATATGTGCAGTACGGACCTTTGGATTATTTCTAATCATCAGTAATATAAACTAGCCTTGCTCCAGTTTTTGTCCACTGCCTTTCTATACCTCTACCCCTCCATCTTGTTGTCATCATTCCTCCATCATTATTATCTCTAAAGGTCTGCAAGGTTATCAGAAAAAGCTGTTCACTGTTGCTATATTTTTGTTCTTTTTACAAATCGCACCTAAGCTATATCTTCACCTCAAGGATACAAACATTGTATAGCATTTATTTACTGAACTATAAAAAATAAAAACTGTTTTATCACGGACATATTATGGTTCTGCTAGCATGTCATTGC
The DNA here is from genome assembly GCF_905237075.1 of Dicentrarchus labrax. NCBI lineage: Eukaryota > Metazoa > Chordata > Actinopteri > Moronidae > Dicentrarchus > Dicentrarchus labrax. Next base: position 31,452,474 of record NW_026136713.1, on the reverse strand, counting down.
TGGTGTTAGCCCTTTAGCTCACTCGGTAGTAAGTTAGCTTCACTAAACTAAGCTAGGTTAGTTGACATTAACGTTGCGTCCCGTTGGAAAAATAAAGTAAACAAAGCGAAATACTGCTGGAAAAAGTCACTATTCAACATATTTAGTTGTGGCCATACATATACTAATTACTTACTGTGGGTACTGTGTACTTTATGTGGTACCTGTCATTCCTCTGTGCTAACAGTTTCAATGTATTTAACTCCTCTGTACGTCCTCACTTCTGTCGCTCAGCAACAGACAGGTGCTCCTTCATTTAGGAGAGCCAGCCATTGTAGGTTAGATTAGGTCTGTTTTTCCTTAACAGCGCCATTAAAGTCACAATATAGATTATTCTCAGATGCTCCTGTGGTTAAATGAACCTACTAGCTTTCATAAAGTAACGTTATAAATGATTTCCAGTCTGCGTTAAACAAGTGAAAGCTACATTAACAGCAGCCAGCAGAAGTAAATAGCATGCCTCCTACCGGATTGAAGAGTAGCTCCTTCTTACTGTACAGAAGCCTCAGTTGGACACACTTAGCCATTACCACCATGTTAGTCATTAACAGCTACACTGGTCCAGTCAGCAGATGGCGACAATGTGACAAAAAGCACTCAAGCTCAAGGTGACTAATGTGTGTGTTTGCATATCTGGTAAATACCCCGGTAAATAATTATAACCATCAATAACCAGAAGACTCTGGCTTTAACCTGTATGCTTTTTAAATTCTATACACCACATTAAGCCAATTTTTTACTCCTGAAGCAAAGTGAGGTGGTTTATTGCCACACACAGCTATGATTAGGCAGTCTGTGTTTTCTCAGCTTCCCAGGCTCTGAATACAGTGAGCTCAAACAGAGCTTGTTGCTGCTGCTGTACTTTGACATTGCACTTTTGGTATTAACATCATTATTTTACCATTATGTTATGTCAGTCAGTCCACAATGGAGTCTTGAAATTCTCATATTCATCACATTCAAATTGTAGGACCTTGTCGTCGCCTCATCATTACAAGAGACGCTTTATCCGTCCCTTAATTCAACAGTCATCATATTATCTTGATGCTGTTCCACCAGGAGAGTTTTCAAGGCCTCCTCTTTCCTTTTGACCTTTTTTTTTTTCTAGCCCCATCGCAAAATCCACCATCGCTCCTGAATCACCCAATATTAATAATTCATTTACTGTCCACATATTCTGTTACTTGTTGTTGTTTGTTTGAATTGTCCTTTCATGCTATTTACTCTTCATTAATTGAGTTAATAAACATATATAACCATATGTCCTTGTCTGTGTAGGTTGATTTGATGTGGGGAAATCGATGAATCGTGTAAAAGAAATCACTACTTCAGAAATATGAGATTGAATGTAGATTTTGAAATTGAATAAATTGATTCGAAATTGATTTGATTAGATCTGTGGAATAATTTCCTCTGGATTATTCCAGTAGCTAAACAACGGAGATGGTGCCCCATTTACGAGTGTATTATTAATCTTCAGTGATTAATTACCTTTCTTATTGAATAGTAGTGTAAGCCCTCCAAAATGAATAAAATCGTACACACTTAGAATAAAGTTAGAAACATTATTTTCTCAATCTCAATCTTCTCAATGAAAGCCTCTTAACCAAACAGAACATTGGCTTATATTGAAAGTCCACCAAGCAATGTTTACTCTGTCACAGTTTGTTAAACAGCTTTATTTTGTAACTATGCCCTTACTTTTTCTAATAACTCTTGTTGTGTTTAAAGAAACAGTGTGTAAGATTTAGTGATATAGATTACAACATTAGATTACAATCTATCTAGAGCCAATGTTTGATTTGTCTGTTCTGGGCTACTGTAGAAACAACATGGCGGACTCTATAGAAGCAGTCCCCCAGTAGATAAAAACAGCTAACAGGTAATGAAAACACAACAATATTTTATTTCTGATTATACACTAATGAAAACAAATCTTTGAATAGTACATTCCATTTCTAGACCTTTCCTAAATGTTACACACTGGACTTTTAGGTCAGTGCAGTACTTTCTGACTCTGAACTTGTGCCTTTCCCTACAGATCTCATGCTTTCAGTGGAGCTGAGTTCTGAAAACATCCAGCCATTATCAGCCTATTTTGCAGTTCAAAGATGAACCAACCTCACCCATCTTATGTGCTGATCCTAGAGAGCCCTGATTTTTCCAGTCTCAGCATGTTAGACTATGATGCCCTTGGGAAATGTTTCCCCTCTTTACAGAACATGTTAAGCAAAAGAGAGAAGACCAGATCTCTCTTTGTGATCAGGTGATCTGAGAGTAGGTGGTATCTGTAACCCCCTCACATCCTCAGCTATACATCTTGACACCATTAGCAAAATAGCATTTGTGTTTCTCTGACAGTTGCAATGGACCTGTATCAGTGGCAGTATTCATGCAACATGGTTTCATGCTTTTCTACCTATTTGTTAACCATTTAGCTTGTGGGTCTAGGGGTTCTGGTTGCGTAGTCAAGCATTTGGATTCATTAAAGCTTGGGATTCCCTCAAAATGTTGTCTGATACTTTTAGCCTCGAGGTAAATGAAATGGCTCGTCTCCACCCCATTGATCAACAGTGGAATTGAATCTCTGACATGTTAAGTGAGAACTAATTAGGGGGGGGGCATACCTCATTAAGCCTCATTAAAATAAAGATCAGAAAGACACCCAGCACATTCCTGTGATCCAGAAGTTTTATCTGCCCCATTATATGATAATAAATCCCCAGTCTAATTGATTCTGTGGTAGATGTCTCCATTTAGACGTAACTTTACTCTGCCTCCGAGGGGGAATTCTGCTTGCCCTTTGGAAACAGCACGGAGGTGTTATACTTAATACTCAGGGAGACTTCAACTGGTGGGGCCAAACTTGGGAGCAAATCTGTTAAACTGTGTTTGTGCTCGATGAAGAATTTCATTGGACAAATGAAAAATGGTGATTTTGAATAGCTGGATAACATAATAAGAGATTTGTGTATTGGCAGGGAAAGATTTCAGTAAAAAAAAAAATTTTCTAGATAACATAACATGAGAAGTGTAAATATTAAGTGAACAGTGCAGTTGAAAAAAATAAATCTTACAAATGATTTAGATTTATTTCACACACCACACACTGCAACTGCATAATCTGATTGAGGTAACACACACAGATTTACTCCAAAATGTTTTAAATGGAAAAGAGAAAATACCAATATATCATATATATCAGTGTGTCGGTCAAGATGATGGGCACATCTATTTTACGTCATACATTATAATCAGTTTGTCAGTGGTTCAGACATGTATGTGTGATTTCCAAATAGTGCTGTAAAGAAAGACATTGTTACCATCATGTAAATAAAGCTGCATTTTCTCCATTTAGTAATAGAATAGAATAACATTGACTTTTTATTGTAATAGCAAAATTAGTTTTTAATGACAATTATCTTTATGAAGCTTCAATAATGATAAAAGGTCAATACATTATAACTATAAACAAAATCTTAAAGGGACATTGTGTAGTATATTTTGCATTCAAACGAATAGTGCTCTCTAGTGCCTCGCGTTTTCAAATGTGTATTGCAACTACGGTAGCCGTTATGTATCAAGAAGCCTACCTGTCGAGGAGAAAGCAGGCAACTTCAGCGTCCCTTTGAAAGTCTTTCTCCTTCATTAGCTCTTTCCACCAGGGAAAAGCTACCCCGATGTTTACCCTCGTTTTTTGAATTTGCTGGTCACGTTGCCTTTTTAATTCCCTTTTTCGCTTTTTTGGCGACGAGGATTCCTTCTCCTGTGGCTCGGCATAAGTATGATCCTCCATTATTAACTAAAGTGCAGTGTAGACTTTCAAATGTGCCGGTGCAGTGACAAGCGCCTCTCACTGATCTCCTTCTCCGTTATAGCTGGTTTCAGTCAAGTGACGCTGGCTCTGAACGAAAACGCGTTGTGGATTAGCTAGACAGGTAGGCTAGTGCTTTATGTCCCTCTCGGCGATTACAATTTTTCAAAATGGCGGAACGACATGGAAGCCTCCATGGACTTGCCCGTTCAATGTATATATAGATAAGAAATTCTTCGCTTACGAGGTTAAGTCAGATCATTGGCAGAGGTAATTTTACACCAATGAGGACACATTTATGAATAAAGACATTGATTTTAGCTAATAAAATACTTAAAACACTACACAATGTCCCTTTAAATAATAATTGAGATCCAGAACAGAATGGGCTGTCTAGTGTCCCGTCCTACACAGATTTGGACATTAATGCAATTCAAGCAGAATCTCCATCAGAGTGGCCTAAGCCCCAACCTTAGGTTATGTAATCATGTGGTTTTTAACTTTAGCTCCTGAGTTGAGCTCTCTGCCTGCCATGTTCATGCGTTTCTAACAGCCTTTCAGCAAATCTGTGATACACTTGGTGGAACGTGGATAATAATTAGGCCATTGGATCGTTCCTGAGGGGTCTGAAAGTTCGAGCGGGTTTAACCTCTATCACCTAGAGACAAATTAGTTGTCCATGAAATCCTGCTTAATTTACCTTCAACTCATTTAGGTTTTCATTACAGATTGGTATGTTTATGGAGGGTTATTGTTTGTAATTTAAACAGGAAAATGATTTTAGAGATGGTGCTTTGGTGCAAATGCAGCCTGTTGCACCAGTCATGTGTGGCAGAACAGCAACAGCATTCAAATCTTTTTTCTCTGTCTATTCTTGTGTAGAATAGAGTATTTCGATTCATTTTTCCAGCTAAATGACTCTATCCTTCACATTTTGGAGCACACAATATACTGGCACACTAGTTGATTGTCTCCCACTGTGCCCAGAAAGGTCAATAACAGCAAAACCATTGTTGAGCTTGACTCCTTTTACTAGTGTTTATATCATACAGTAATTTATTATTTTGATCAGCTAATGTGTTTCTAACTGAATACAACTGCTTCTGATTTGTTCACAAGCTGTAGCTTTGTTTAAATTGTCAATACCAGTACATAATCCAGTAAAACACATTTTGTAGGTTGTCTTTTCTATGTCTTTGTATTGTCTAAATACATTGCGTAAAGTGTAACTAATCAGAAACCTCGTGTGCATAGCCGCCCTTTCACATTTAAAAAATGAAATGAATTGTTAAATGTTTGTGGAAACATTTTGGGTAGACTTCAGTTTTAGGACGCTAACATGATCAAGCTTGCTTTTAACTTGTTTAAAAACACCTCACACCAACAGATGTATCTACAGTAATTGCATTTGATTGGCACATAGACTGTCCTTTAAAACAATAGCTATTTTAAGCCATTGGGGTAAGGGACCAAACATCTAAAGTGACTTTATTGCCACAGTCAGAAAATCTAAACATTTCCTTTACCTGCTGGAATTCACATGATGCGGTCATTCTTGTATAACTAAGAACAACTATAGAGTCATAACTCTGACTTGACTAACATCATATATCATGTCTAAGAGTATGTTTAGTATTGCTGTTAACCCTGCATGATTTATTATAGTCAGATATCAATGGATGCATTGTCACTGTTCCAGTCAATATGTTGTGTTGTTTCCTTTAGGTAGCAATAAAGCAGCAAAACAAAATGGACATATGGTGTTACTTTTGGTATTGTCATGAAGTAATTATTAGAAACAAATCCAGTTTGCAGTATTAAAATGGTAAAATTAATCAGTGTAACAGTATGTGTTTACAAACCTGTTGCTCAAACATATACATTTATATTCTTATAAGGGATCATGGTTTACACCACTAATTTACTGTGTTCTGTCAAAAACACAATAATTACAGTGTGTTTTTCTCTTTTTTTCCTCTTGGTTTTAACGTTTCAGGTGAACATGGAAAAACATTCAGGTGTGAGAAAAAAGATAAATGTACTTACTGTATGATTTATTTTCTAGGAACTGTTCAAATATATTGCAGGGGCTTTGCTTTTGGTTTGATGGATGCAAAAACGAAAGCAAGGTAAAAACTGCAAAATAGTAAGGCAGTGTTTTAATGCAAAATAGATAGCAGGTGTTTGAACTGGCACACCTTCTTACCAGTTGACTGTGATAGGTGTGACAAAGAAACTTGGAGTGATGAATGACCTTCCTTTCTGTGTGCGTGTGTTTGTGTGCGTGTGAGAGAGAAAAGACTGGTGTTGCATTTATTTGATGAAAAGAAGAGAGGGACAAGTAGACATCCTAGAGTACACAGTGAAATGTAGAATTGTCATGAAGAACTTTTCTCTCTGATAAGCTTGTTCTTATTTGCGGTCTTCTTTTGATGCTTGTTTTATGCAAATAATGTTTTTTTTTTAAACTTTGCTTCACTGATAGACAAGTGAATGAATTTCTTGAAATAAAGTGAAAACGCCACAAACTTGCAGAAAAGGATGAAGAGAATTACCACTATGGTGATGGAGAGACGACAGTGTGAATTAATTTAATGTGAGGTAATGACAGGTATGCGTTTTTAACATGCTTTCACATTTTCCTTCCCTTATGATAAGAATAAAAGTGTGAACAATGAGCTTATGAGCTCAAGCGATAGTGGAGTGTTTCTTTGTCAGCAGACATATAATGTATTTAAAAATATTGTCCATTGAGACTCTAACTAGGCATCATCCAACAATATATTATAGCGTTCATATACTGTACGTTGTCAGTCTCTTGTCTGCTGTATCAGTGAAGGTGTGTATGGTTAAGTATTGGAGCTCATCATTTGCTTTCATCTATAGTCAGTTTCAAGTAATGTAAAACACAGTTTTGATAATGATATCATGGTGTTCTCCTTTTGGCACAGACCATGTATTTTATGTGGTTGGCTTATTTTGTCATAAACATCAGGAGAGTAAATGTGCAGAGAGAACCGTATGACCCAAGGTGTGCAGCAGTGAGTCATAACAATGTACTAGTCCAACAAGAACATTTTTTCTTCCCTTCTTTCTTGTCTTTAAAGTGGCCTGTCTACCCACAGGGGAAATGTTTTAAGCATGAAATGGCTTCACATTCAGTTGTGATTGTGTGTGTGTGTGTGTGTGTGTGTGTGTGTGTGTGTGTGTGTGTGTGTGTGTGTGTGTGTGTGTGTGTGTGTGTGTGTGTACATTTTTACCAGTAAACCACAATGTGAAATTGAAATGAAAATTGAAATGTTTATAATCAGTAACATTATACAGTTGTAGTTCTTATGAGCCAAATGTGAGCAACCACTTCTGATGATGAAACTTCCTCTTTTTTAACATAAATGAAATTAACCTTTGAACTACAACAGAAGATGCCATAAATATAAATAAGACTAACTGATACAGCAAGTTATTTTCATTAAGCTGTCTCCATACCAGAACCTGTACATGATGTGTGTTGCTGTTATTAATTAAATTAGCGTTGCAGCACTGCAGAACAACTGTTACAAGACATCGGTCATTCTGATGCACCATAGCTAAAATGCATTCAAAGCCCTTAGCCATCAGTTAGACTACTGAATATTCAAAGAGTGTAGTATTTAAAAGTCATCCTGCTTGTACTGCCTTGGCCCTCAGTCAACATGACCTTATTGTGACCCCAGCATTAACCACCTGGCACTGGCTGGATCCCACCCAACTCTCTGACTTACTGTATAATAATCTATAATTATCTCTCAAACCGTGAAAGAGGTTGTCCTCCTCTCTTGTGTGTGAGATTCCGCCCGAAGTGCTGCGTTTGGCTGTCAACAATTGCTGAATAAGTGTATGCTGAAGCTCTGGGTGCTTTGATGTCGTAAGTATGTTTCTTTAATCAAGACTTATCCAAGGAGATAATAGCTTCATAGATAATAAAATGAATATAATGTGGTGGTCATTAAGGATTAAACATTTAAAATTACAAGTGAATGGACAAGAAAGCCCCGAAGACTGTCCTGTCCTTCACAACTCCCCGCTGTCTGCTCACAGGCACACATTAATACTGCAATAATCCTCTTTGACTTTTTGCCATTTAATACATACAGTGTATTAGGAGTATGCATAAATTCACCTCAGAATTGTGATAGCAAAGTCCCTTTATGGGTAGAATGAAGACTATTACCCAATTTTAATTCTGTATTGGGTTTATTAGCCATTGTATGACTCAGTGATAATGCAGAATATATGTAGAAAATTGATACTAAGAGGAAGTGTGATGCTTATAATCCATCCTTCACCTAACAAGATATCTTAGTGTACAGTCACTTGCACTAATATAGGAAGAGTTAAGTGACATTGGTTATAAAGTATACAGTGAATATCACCACTTCATTTAATGTTGTTTTGTGAGGAAGGGTTTGTGGAAACATACCTATTCTCTCAAGTAGGAACTCCAGCTAATGGGGCTGTTTTTCCTGATTGGATGAGGGCAATGCAGAGGTCCAAGTTACAATCGAATGCAGGGTTAATTCATTTTTAATTGTTCCCCATAGATGCTGAAGTCTTGCTGAGCTGAGACTGGGAAGACTAATAACAACGGCCACATTTTCTCTAAATAAGTCAGTATAAGCAAAGGCCAATCTGTCTTGACTATACTTACCCTTATGTTCATTTTGTAATCAAAACTTCAAGCTTGTTGAGTATCCATTAGCAAATTCTTCACGTTCTGAAAGAAATGTCATGCTGCCCAAGATCTTTTATCTATGTTTTGTTAGTGTATCAGCCATAATGTTTATTTTGAATACATCTGCTAAAATAAAAATGTATTATTATTATTATTATTTTAATTTGTGTATCTTCAAATAGCCATTTATGTTATTATTTTGTTGTGTAAAGTTACTAAAATGAGATAAGTGGTTATGAAACCGTCTAAATTTAACACTGAGGCCTTTATGTGACCTACATAAACAAACAAGACCAACAGCAAGAACATTTCTATGTAGTTATTCTGGATGTCCCCGTGAAGTGTTTTGATCACATATATCTAGCACCATGTTCATGATGCCGCTGTGGCACAGTGTTTCTGAGGGGCAAAGTATTAATTGACTACTTCTATGGCCGCAGCTAACCGATTACTGTTAAGTGTATTTCTTCATTCACTGATGAAACTGGATCATATTTTATGGAGACAATATTTTACAGTTTTCCCACTGACTTCCTAAAGCTGCTCTGCTTCAGCTCTCTGTGATTTACAGAGCTGCCTGATGGACAGATAGCTTGAACTATTTGCTAAAGTAGCTGACTGCTATATAACTGCTATTAGCAGGCAACAGAACTGGGTTTAGCAGCCAGACCGAACCAGGATTGAGCACAGCCTCAGAGTAACGTTACAGCACAAAGGTCATTTACAGAGTTTTCTTTGTGGAAAGATTTCTAAGTAGCTCCCCAGCTGGCTGTTTTTTTACAGGACACACATAAATATGTGGAAGCAAATAGCACTCTGCTTTCTGTTTCATGGTGACTTTAACATCTGCCATCAGGCCAGAGTCAGTCGGATTCCAATTAAACTAAGCCAGAATCAACAAAAAATAAAAGTTCCTTGTTGTTGCTTTAAGTACTGTTAAATGGTTAGGAATTGGAAGAGCAGGGAAAGAATGTGGTCATGACCTAATAATGAAAATGTCAACAGAGAAGAGAATAAAGAGTTTTTTCTAAAACCCATCCATTACCCTGACCTAACTCGCACTTTCCACTGCACTATATGAAACACACACTGCTTACTCCATTCACAGTGAGCACTGTCATTCAACATAATATGGCTGAATAGCTGACCATGAATGTAATTCTTGGAACAGTGTACATAAAGCGGTTGTAGATGAGAACAAGCTCATGTCAACATCAATCTATCAAACACATGGTAACTCATCACTCAATATATGGCACTACCAAAGTCCATAGTATGTGTAAGTCTACAAGGAAAGTAGATTAAATCTTTATTCACTGACTGCAAGTATGTTGCACTAAAGATAAATATCTTTTATGATGTATAATATATGCAGGTGCTGAAGTCACAGTATGTCTTTCATAGAATCAAATAATGGTACATTTTAATAAGAAAACTGTGAGAGGAAGGACAAAAACTCCCTTTCTGTCATAACTATAGATTTGATTTATGGAAAAATAAAAATGTCACAAAGACCACATTATTTGCCAAAGACAGAAGGGAAAAGAGTCTATTCATTTGCATTTTGTATTGAGCTAGCCACCAGTGATGGAAAATATTACAATATAATTATCATCTTCATGTGGTTTTGAGAAGTGTGAAGTAATCTGAATCCAATAGAAAATATAATAAGATTCTTGTCTGAGTTTTCTAGGGTTTTCCACATGGTCTGTTATCAAGCCGTCCATTCCATTTTTATTTATTTGTTCTGCTTATTGATTCAATGTGAGGCGTATTATATTGTTATCACACCCTGCACAGAATCATCTCTGTAGTGCTACATAATGTTTCATATCTGACTGTAGTGGTTCCTAAGAGCTCTGAACAAGTGTGCCCCGCTGAATCTGCTCCCTTGCTTGCTCCTTTAATTGAAATGATTCTGCGTCATCATACACGGCAACATTTTTCAGCAAATGGTCTTTAAATATGTAGTATCCCAAATTATTATTAATTAATTAATTATTTCTCATAATCTGAGCATGGTGGCACTTTGCACATAAAGTCAGTTAATTAAAGGGAACTTGGATCCCAATGCCGTTTTGTATATTAACAGTAAAATGCAGTGTTTGCTTTTGGCCTGTGTCTTTTTTACTCCAATTGAAACAAAATATCCATGTTAATGATGCTGGACAACCTGTGTATTTAGCTTGCCTACAAACTTGCACAGCAACAGAAAATCCAGTTGAAATATTCAGTTCGGCTACTTTTCAAAAATCAGCAAAAACTTGGTTAGATGTTGGCAAGCACTCAAGCACTTGCCAGTGTCACACATCCAGTTTTTATTACTTTTTCGCAGTCTTTACCACTTTTTAATTGCATTATAATAAATTAGCTTATCATAATGTGTTAGTGTCGTCTGTGTAGACAGCCATTGAAAGAAAAATGGTACTTTAGCTTTTGAAATGGCAAGTATGTAAGAAAATAACCTGATTTTGTTTAGTTTTAATGGAGACCCAGGAAAAACCAAAACGGACTTGCATGATAGGCTATAGCAGGGCAGCAACACAAGCTGTCAGGGAAAACGGAAAGTAAACTGAAAAGAAGGAAGGCAATTTAACAGAGGAACATAATTCTTAAAGACAAATATATTTGACAGCAGGTGTGTTTTTATCTTTTAGACAAAGAAAAAAAGAATGATTTATCATAAAAAGTGAACTTAGCATCCTTAGCATCTGCGATAGCTTTGTGCACTCATCTGAAATAAAATATAATCCTACACTTGTACCATGTTCTTAAATAATGGAAATGTGAATCTTTTACAGTGTAGCTCAGTGCTCCCGCAGTGATGTAGAAATGCCACTTCTTCATCTGAGGAGAGAAAGGTGAGCGTCTGTTCCCCCCCGTCGCTTACCTGAGTCTTACACTTTTGCTGTAGCTGACAAGGATATTAATCATCATGGTGATCATGATGAAATCAACAGCATCCACTAGAATAACAATAGTAATTCAAGGCTCACCGTGATGAACCCAAACTGTAACAGACTCAGCATTAAAAGACCATGAGCAGAATCTTTAGGTAGCATACCTGAGTGTCGCCGCAGATTTGGCACATAGTTAATTTAAATCTGCACAAGTGCACCAAATAATCAAAGTGGCACTAATGCAAAATTGCTCTTTGTGACAGAGATTTATGAGGGGCATAATGTGAAAATGAGTCACTTGAACACATTGGACCCCAAAACAAGTAATGAATAAAAAAGCCACACACATAGGAAAAGGGTATTCAATTACACAAGCTTACAGACGTATGGTTAACCCTAGCTTATAAATATTAATGCGGACATGATCCACAACGTCTTTGGCAGGAACTATATTGTGTAATCTGGGAAAATGGATTCTGTGCATTAGCCATTTCAATTCTTGTCGTGCGGTGAAATTCAAACAAAAGCACAGAGGAAGCCACTTCCCCATCCACACATTCAATACTTGTTGTAACACATCCAATCACAGCTACAATGCAAACTACACATACTAATTTTCACCGTTTTTTTAAATCTAAATAGCATGTATATACACCTGAAGGAAGCATCGTATTGCAATAGAAATGTTACATTACCACATTAAAATGCTATATCCAGTGAACTCACTGCAGTAGAAAATGGAAAATGAATCTGAGTGCTGTTTGATATTTACAGTGTGCAGAAACAGGTCAACATGTTACCTCTCGGTGTAGAACACACATATAGAACAGGGACAGCTGAACTACCACACATCATGTACAGTGCAAGGTGACACACAGTACTGGAGACAGCATATAAATTAAGCATATACTTTAAGCATCTGGACACAATGGGCACTAAAGTAGCATGCAATATAATGCCAGTGCACGTGTATACAGGGCGTGTGGTTAGCGTGTCTCAAGCAGAGCGATAATGTGCCATCAGGTAGGTTGCTGTGTGGGACGAAATGCCTGAAATAAGTTATGGCCACAATTATAGAAGCTAAAGTGGTGCAGTGCACAAAGGTGCCTCTATTACTCATTTCTTTTATTTCGTCTGAGGGGCTAAATGAATGAGCAGCCATCTTGCTACTGTTGTTCATGCCTTTGATTGCACAAACAGGATCAAGCGGTGTCATAAGCTGTTGTCTGCTAAACAAGTGAATAATGAAGATTTAGATCACTAATTAGGGCCTCAAACATTAACTGCTCTCCTCACACCACTTGGGCCGATAGATCAAGGTCTTTGTGCGAGTTCGGCGCAGTTCCGTGGGATGATCAATTGCCATACGCAAATTCCCTGCTATCATTGAGGCTCATTTGTCAAAGTGAGCTTATACAATGAAAAATGCGATCTGTGTGGCAATGTATCTGCAGATCTCAGGCATTCTCTCTTTACCTTGGTATCTTCTCTTGCCCACAGGGATATACATATATGCCAAAAAAGAGAAGACAACAATATGTTGGGTTTATTTATGTGCAATGTTACATTATTTCCACATGCGTTCTCGTTTCCACTGCATTCTCATCACTGATGGCACTCAGGACAGCCTACGGGAGACGCCTGGCGTTATTTATTATGGCTTAATAACTGCATGCCTGCCAAGTCGGAAAGCGTTCAATAAGAAAAAGTGGCTGTGAAAGTGCTTCATATTAAATGTGTCAGTGTTTGTTGAATACAGAGTGTGCCTCACCACTCTGCGAAGTGAAGAAAAATTGCATTTGAATCAGGCTCACCTTCAGCCCATATTTGATCTGTATTAGTGCCGGGGTGTAGTGATTAGTCAAAGACTGCTTTTGTTTGGATCAGAGCTGACATAGCAAGAGTGAAGGCTGATAGGAGTTCAGTCAACACAAGTTCAGGCTTGACTCCGGAGAGATAAACATAAAAGCTGAATTATAATAAATAATAAATTATAAGCATGCAAGTTCTATTCTGCTCTCATTTTTAATAGCTTAAATATTTTCTGAAGCAGTAGAAAAACATATTCAGTCCTCTCTCGGTCTGTAACTGCTCTGGAAGTGTTTAACATACAAGGGAAGAAATTATTTTCTCTCAAATTTTGGGGTTCACATTTTACAGTACAGGATTTTTCTCATTGATCAAAGAGAGTATTTACATCAGACAAGACCATTCTTGAAGTGTGAGAGAGTTATGATCTACCCCCTCACATGGACCACCTTATATGACATGACAGACTTACATATTTTTCTTTCTTTCAATTCTTTCAATAAATATGCATGCTTTTTCGGTCATATATTATTAAACAACATTTAAAAAGCAAAATGTGGCACTACTGCTACTTCTCCTTGTTTTACATATATATTTATATTAAGGATTGCCAGCCGACACTCACGTTCAAAATAAAAGCTAACTCAAAATAAGATAAAAGTATAAAGGTATACCATCACATTTACATCAAAACGTGACACAATAATTAATTCACAAAGATATTCTCAACATTTCTCAACAAATACGATTTTTGAGATCATATTAATAACCTCCTACGAAAACTCTTTTAAGGACACCCCCACAAACAATGAATAAGACCATCTTGAGACTTGCATTTAAAACAAAGGTCAGGAAAGTTTAACAGGAGTTACACATCAACATGAATGGAAATGTCCTCCTTTAGATTCAACTTCCAAGCTTCCTGTTCAGACTCTGACTTTTAGACAGAGCCAGATGTAAGGTAGTCATTGGTTAATGATATTAAACCTGCAGTTTTTTGATGAAAGTATGGGCCTTTCCAATGATTTGTGCAGAATCAATACAACTCCCTGCTCTATATCTGCAAATATGTGTTTCCTTGGAATCTTATTCTTGGCAGTGATTTCCTTAAAACTCATAAGTGTTCTATAAAATCTTTTGCAAGCCCTTTCTTTGACCACTTTTTTTCTGAATCAGATGTGCCCAGTTTGAATGAAATATTTCTCCAAACTGAACTTAAAGAAGGTAATGTGTTACCTATATTCATATATTTTAGTGTTCAGTCCATCTGGTCTGTTTGCTAAAGAGATGCAGTTTGAAACATGAGGTAAAAGCTAGTGAGTAATTTGATTATGACCATTATGATCAGTGGTTTGTAAGAGTGCTATGGTTAATGTATGGTGCGTGTTGTCATTTTAAAACAAACGCAAGGAAACGAAGAACAGAGCTTGGTGGATGTTGAGGCGCCTGACACACACTGGCATTTGGAGAGGTGGGCTTAAGTAGCTAAGAACATTGGTCAGGTGTTTCCAGTTACTTAGTTGACACCTTTCTATCAGAACCAGCATTAACAGTTTCAGCAGTTTGAGCTACAGTAGCTTGTCTGTTGGATCGGAACACACGGGTCAGCCTTCGTTCCCCACGCACATCAATGAGCATCGGCCACCCATGACCCTTCACCGCTTTTCCTTCCTTGGACCACTTTTGATTGGTACTGACCACTGCAGACTGGGAACACCCCACAAGAGCTGCAGTTTCGGAGATGCTCTGACCCAGTCGCCTAGCCATCACAATTTGGCCCTTGTCAAAGTCGCTTAAATCCTCACGCTGCCCATTTTCCTGCTTCTAACACATAAACTTTCAGGAGAAAATGTTCACTTGCTGCCTAATATATCCCACCCACTGACAGCTGCCATGATAACCAGATAATCAGTTTTATTAATTCACCTGTCGGTGCCCATAATGTTATCAATAGCTTATTTACACATCAGCAGACATAGAGCAACAATAGCATTCGTGTTGTGTTGTGTGTCTGTTGAGCTGGCCAATATAAGAATATAAGAACAATATATTCACTCTTCCGAGCTTTGCTTTGGTCTTCATCAGCTCCTGAGTAAAATACTGTATTTAGCTCCACTATCTTCACCAGATAATTGCTAACTTTCATTGTTTATATAAAACACTCATTTGAACTGCCTCGAGTATACATTACATTTAGTTAAATACATGGCCACTTAATCTTGTCAAGTTTAATCTAGATATTTACTTTAATTTTCTTCTTAATCCTTAACAATCTGTGTTTCTCATCAAAGAAGGAATGAACAGTCATTACTGCATTGCAGTGACTCAGATTCATTTAACTTAATCATAGAATCATAATCAATTAAAAACCCATTTAAAACTGCAATGGCAGAAACCCCAAAGATGTAAAATGTAGGAAACAAAAATCAATGTGAAGTGACTACATGCATTCCTTGCCTTAATGTTCTGTAATGTGTTGTAGCATTTTAATTGGCTTACGTGTACGTAATTTAAGTTGCACTCCCCAAAGGGTGAAGCGGGTGGATTAACCAGTGAATTGCTGCTATTGGTCCTATAACGAGTATCTGTACTTTTATATACTGGGGGGAGATTTCTGAATGAATCTGTCTAGAAACACCCTGCCCCTTCTGAGTGGATGTCCCCCTGCTGTCATTCAGGGGGTCAAAAGAAGGTTTCACATAATGGAATTACAACTGTGATCATCATGAATGTGGAGTTGAATGTCACAGTCATGATTCATTTCTTTCATTAAAGGTAAGCCTTTCCAATCCATGTTTGACAGGGAATAGTTAGTAAGGCCGTAAATCTAAGAGCTTTGTCATCCTTGAATATGTAATGAATTTAACCTCACTTTGGGTTCAGGGATAAGCTTGATTGCTCCTTTGCTGAAATGCAGAATGTGGTCTTTATAAAACACCCATTTGGATATCTACAACCATTTGGCATGCTTCCGTGGTAGGTATACAATAGATAATCTGCTCCAAATACTGGAATTCCAAATCACACAAGCATGTGTGCCTCACGTAAGTGGTGGAGATAGATAATGAAATACACTAAATGTTAAAATTTCTTTTCGAAGATCCTTCAAAAGGCAGACGGCAAGCTGATGTGGGTTTTGAATAAATATTGGTTCGAAGCCAACATTAGAAAGCTGCAGCCTGATTTTATTATTACAACGCCTTTGGCTATTTCTTCTCTCATACTATGTCCATAATCTTCTAATCAACCAATTTACCCAGTGATTTTTATTACACAGCACTACAGCAATGTGCATTTCCTTGTACCCACATCCCAAGATCCGGAGGCTCAAAGGTACTTCAAACAGTGGCTGGATACACCCTCGTAGTTATCACATTTTCTATTTCTATGCACTTCATGGTCTGTTTGATGTTATTCATGAGCTGTAACTGAAAGTAATACAACTGCATGGGGCCAGAAAACACTTTTGAATACAAAGTGTGGGCTGCTGTGCTGCAGGATCATATACATACCTGCTCTTAATAATGGATTGGAATTAAATGCTGCCTATCAGGCATTAGTGCGCCCCTCTGTTTGTGCCTTATGAAGAGGGGAGTAGAGGTGGGGTTCTCGGCTATCTGTGGAAATGTTATTAAGAGTTTGTTTTAAATTATGGATTTCATAATGGGGTCGCTCTCATTATTATGTAAAGAGACTTATGATACATTTTAAAATGATGCTAAGACTGTTTGGTGCCACTCCAGTCTGTCTTCCCCGCAGCCTGTAAAGAAAATGCATACATATACCACATGTTGCATAAATGAACACTTCTCAGCAACTGTCCCACACTTTATCATCTCTGGACAAACATATGTATGAGGAAAACAAAAAGATGATAATCACATTTTACAAGTCTGCCAGCAGGAAATCACATTCTGTTCACAGATAATTTAATGACCCCTTGCCCTGTCTTCCTAAGATAAAATACCTGTTTACTGCTGTGCGTACTGATATTTTCTGTGATTTTCATTCCCCACTTCATATTTCTGCTACCCCATCCCCCTCATTTGTCAAATGACTACAGAAATTAAGAAAGTAGGTCTTGATATTGATTTGTGCAGCTTAGTTTCGAGGGTTTATATGTCAGTCTGTGCGCGCACACACACACACACACACACACACACACACACACACACACACACATGCATAGATATATATATTTATGTGCACATACAATATTAAAATGTGTTGTGTTGGTTTCAAATGCTGCCGTAGAATAAAGAATACAGTCAAGGGTGGTTCATGCAATTTTTGAAACACGGCTTTGAACCCAGAGCGTCAACTACAGGTTGTATAATACATTCCTCACCAGTCTGTGGGTGGAATAGATTAACCACTACTGCTATGTGAGGTGGCTTTGCCATTTTTCTTAAAAAAACAACTGAAGATGTTAAGGTTTCTGTCTCATTATCATCACTAGCAAAACAATTCTCAAACCCTGCTGGGGCTCCTGTGGCTCAGCAGGCTGGGGTGCATACTACATTACGTGCTCATGACAAAGTGGATAAAAATCTGACTCAATACCTTGGCTTCATGTGATTTCCCCTTCTTGTTCTGTCATCGCATGCATACTTGCTCCTCATAAAGCAGAAATGGCCTAAATACCGCCTATTAAACATTACTTATGTTGAGAACAACCGGTGCCTGGGCACTGGCTGTTCTCAAAATTGGCTGCTGTTCATTTTGTGAATGTTGCGGAGGAGTACATCAGTGATTCTCATTTCTTGGTAACCATGCCAGCCGTTTGTCTACCTGTCTGGGGGCATGAGCCAGAAGACAGAACTCCTTGAATGGATCCAATGTCAGCCTGGAGCTTTGCAGGATGGACATTAAGTGCCCTCACTCATTTAAGTTCTTATGCATCAAGCCACTCCTAACCAGCTTATGCTCCCTGATTGTTGTTTAATGCAGATGCCAGTTATGCACTGCGGGAATGTCTCCCTTTGTGTTGTCCTATTGCATTTTTCGAAATCAGCTTTGTGCCGGCGTTGCCAGCATCAAAGTGCAATATGCCTTAACACTTTTCATGTCAACATGACATACAAAGCTGATTATGTCTGGCTGGAGAGTCATTTGGTCTTGTCACTGTGGACCTTACAGCAGCCATATTGTCCTTTATGACATTGTTGGCTAAGCATGTACCAGGCTTGCGGGCTTTATGCTGGCTTGTGCTATAATGAAAGTTGAATTCCCACTACAAATGTCCTTAATTATGATTTTGTTTCCTACTGTTTGATAGGATGAGCCTCCAATAACATTGAAGAAGGGATAAGTCAGCTGGGACATTCACCAGTGCCTATGCTCCCATTTCAAATCACAGACGGTCCTCACATCAAAGGTACTCAAAGACTGTCTCTCTGGTCAAAGCAAACAACAAACAAACATATAAAGCAGCCAATCACTGGTGCTCATGCTCCAATGAGAGGAGCTTATTCTAAAGTTGGGGGAATGGATTGGAACAGACTTAGAGTGGGACATGAAAGCAGGGATTACACTGCACACCTTTGATACAGCAAAGTTTTGATGCTGATACCAAGTTTGGTTTTGTTCTTTTTACGTATACGAATTTTAAACACATCTCTCTGTTCCCAATTATACCTCAAGGACTGTGATATTCAAAAGACCCGTTCAGATTGAGCTGTCCCCACAGTGTGTACAGACATGGTTGCAGAAAGTACCAGTGACTGTAATTTCATGCACTTTAAAAAATGAGTCCTTTGAAAGCCAGAAATCCCAGACATTGGCAAAGTAGGTTTAGTACTGATATTCTGACAGTTTGATCAAATCCCTGCAGATAACATATAATATGATTATTTTATAGTTAAAGCTGAACTTACACTTTAATACTGCTAAAGGTGAGTTTAAGTTGTGAGCAAAAGGCCCAGTGTGTAACATTTAGGACGATCTCTTGGTAGAAATGGAATAAAATATTAATGTTTTCATGTTTTTTTTGTGTATAATCACCTGAATATGTGTTTTTGAATGAGACGTTAGATTGAGACATTTTTATCTACAGACGCCATGGGTTGCCTTTCACGGAGTCCGCCATGTTGAACTGCCATGTTTCTCCAGTATCCCAGAATGAACAAACCAAACACTGGCTGTTGTTTTTTGTGAGTTTCGCAACCACCGTACTTCCTCCTATACATTTGTACACCTGTGCTCATTCCCCGGTTGTCAAATACATACGCGAGTAGTGTTCAGGACACTGGTCCTTTAAAGTTGTATTTATACCTTTAATTACCTTCATTTTTATTACTTAGTGGTTGAAGACATCAGCTAGCTGGGCTAAGTAGATCAGCTTTCATGTGTTTCCACAGAAATTATTTGACAAAGGCCATTCCCATTAATCAGCGAGAAAACATTAGTAATGACAAAAAACAGCTTAACACATAGTTTAAACCTCATCACACAGTCTTCATCAGTTTAGTTAGTGCCATTTTATGTCTTCTGTTTTCATTCTGAATTGCATCATTTTGTTTTGTGACTGCTGATTATTTACTGACACACTCCTTTGAGAAAGGCTTTGCTATGAGGGGCTAAACATAGTGTGAAATAACTTCATTTGCCTTGATATAAAGTAATGTGACAAGAGTTAGGGAGTACATATCACAATTGCTGTATCTTTAAACTCACTAACATCAGTGTATTGGTGTGTCCATAAACACCATAACCTATGTTGCCAACCAAACCTATCTCTTATAAATGTTTATTGTACTATCGTAGTATAGTGGATTATGTTCACAGGCAATGAGTTTTTGAATGAAGTGCTACGTCTATATCTAGAGGTGGTCGGTGTGGAAGTCAAGTGTATACAGTGCAGGACTTTGGCACCCAAATCCGCATTTTGCATCCTGAGTCTTGTCTGTGGTTAGGCAACAAAAGAACTTTGGCTAATTTGGGTTTTTCAGTTGCTGTGGACATCTTCTTCTATTTTAAAGCCTGACCACGATCTTTCCATAACCTTAACCAAGTGCTGCCAGAGCCAAAACATAACCCAAATAAATAATGCTGTAGTCACTACAAACAGATATTGTATTGCAAGATTGGATACTTAGGCAGAAAACTAATTAAATACTTTCTCAGTGAACATTCTATTGATATTTTTGGGACTTGCCAGATATGTAAATTAACAACATTTCATCATTGTATTAATAGAAAACAAAACAGCAGCATCATGAATCCTTCAATTATTATTATTTCTATATAAGTATAATTTACAGGAAACAGGGGTACTTAGCCTACATGGCAAACAGTTGTAGCATATGGTTGACTAATGGAGGGGAGTTAATGCTAAAATGTCCTGATTGTGGATATAGGCTCTCCTCAGACAACTGTCCTTTTCACTTTTTATGAAACATTGCTTTGATTCTAATGGTACCAACAATAAATGACTCATGCTCTTGTAAGTTCCGGGAGTTCTGTGTTAATAAATCACGTCATGCACATTATTAATTCTGTTATGTGTGATGGGATAGCATATATATATATATATATATATATTTCAAGTGTTTATTGAGGATCTTAAATCAAAGCACATACATTTCATCCATTCGCGAGCTGTCTTGAGAAGATGTTAATGTCTATATTTGATGACATGTTTTGATGTTCAGACAATGGGAAGGGGAGGTGGGGGTTTTTGCATCCATCCTCTCCACACAGCCCATTTTAATGAGGCCTCATTGGACTGACAGTCTGAAAGAGGTCAGTCTGATGTTGTCTGAGGTGCAAGGAAAGATCACAGATTTCATGCAAAACTAAGCCAAGGTCAGCAGAAAACCTCAGTACTGCAGATGCAGAGCACACCACTTAAAAATCTGTTTAAAGTCAGACCTGTACAGGATGATGTTGGCAAGACTTCACAATGCAACTGGGCACAGTCTCAGATCGAATGGAGCCAAAATGGAAGCCGGTTTCCTTCGAGATAGCATTGCCTTTTTTAACAATTGTGGTTTTCCTTTGGTAAATATCTATCTATCTATCTATCTATCTATCTATCTATCTATCTATCTATCTATCTATCTATCTATCTATCTATCTATCTATCTATCTATATAGATACATATAAACAAAGCTTACATTATTTTACCTTTTTATCTGAATATATTAAAGCATTATAGACATTGCTGCCCACCATGCCCACATAATACCATATAAACTCCAGTTAGTGACTGTATAGCATTGTTCAATATTCTAAAATTGCATTTGCATAATCACTTTCCAGCTTATAGTAGATTTGAATTGGCAACAGTCCCAAACTTTCTGATTAAATTAGACATAGCAGCAAACTATAGAAGACTAATTTAATGGTGCATTCTTGACAAGTGTTGTCAATCTCTAATGCGTGCAAGTCTTCACAGGTTCATGTAGAGTTTATGTGATAGTGAGTGAACAGTGATTATGCTTTGAGTTCAATTTTCTTGTGTCCCTTTGTTCTTACAAGTGAATATAGAATTCACTTGTGTTTAAAATAAACACATGCAAATGCCATGACTAAATTTAGTGAGGAAAATGCAATTGGTACAGCATACGTTCCCCCTCTTGACTTACATTATATGCTGTCTTTATTTAATAATAAGCTTTACAGATTTGGCTTAAATCGCTATTTGTTGTTACAGAGTGATAGTCGAGTATATAGGCTTTATTTCTCTATATAAGCAGTATGTCAAAAACAAACACTACCTGGGTTGAGCAAATCTAAATTAAACATGACAGCCCCTGCTCTTTATGACCCCCTTGGTCGAAAGCTACGATTGGTGTGAAGACCTTCACTTTATGTCTATGCTAAGAAGATACACCCTTGTCACTCACAGTCTCTCCAATTCAGCAGATCAACATGATGGCTCCTCATGAAAGCCCTGCGGTCCCCCGCCTCCAGCTTGGATGGACCCTCATCACTTTAGAAAACAGCAGCTTTTGACTAAAAGACAGTAGGATGCTTCCCAAACCACGTTCCCATTTAAGTTATTTCAAGAGCCAGATGGCACAATCACATGGTCGGGAGCCCAGTGCTAAAGATGTTGCACTCTCAGAAATTCCCATATAACCCTTTCAAAATGTACTATTCGAGCACTGTTGTGGGTTCTTGCAGAAGTAAAGCATCACCGTCACTTGTCAGACTAAATAACATCAAGATGGCACATCCACACACACGTGCAGACACAGACACAGTCCCTTTTCGCAAAAAAAAGAAAAGGGAAAAAAGGCATTCAGCCCTAAATAATGCTTATCATGCTTGTAAAACCAGTTTGCCAAAGAAAAACTGCTCTTACTCAGTCCCCAAACCACTGTCTTCATGACTGCAGTCAGATGTTTTTCTCTGATGTCCTTTTTAAAGAAGCACATGACCTTTGTATGGGGCATCTTCATTTGTTGGCTGTCTTTCAGTATCTGCCTGCTAAAAGGTCACCTTCTTGTTGACAGAATGGAAAAAGGCATCACAAGTAGTTGACTAATAGTGAGCTAACTTTTAACTGTGGAGGTTTCTCTGCCTACCTTCTGTTGCAGTCAAGAGAAGGTTAATATTTGTTTAGGCAGATTTATAGTGGGATGTTCACTATTGATGAATTGACAAAATGACATTTACATGGATTATTTTCGTTGTTTTTAGATTTATATTGCTGGCTAACAAGGTAAGAGCTACTTTTGAAACATATATGGTGTTTCTCAGAGTATGTCGTGCTGCTCATTGAGCCCTCCTGAGCTTACTGGCTGTCATTTCTGTGCCTGAGTTATGATGTTGAATAATGACCACAGTGAAGTTGACCTTTGACTTTTGGGTAAAAAATATTTGTAAAATGTTGGCATAATTACTGCATCAATTCTTGCATTATGACCATAAAACGCGTTTGTCAAGCCACAAACCTGAGGTCACAGTGACCTTTGTATGGGGGTATTTCCCTATCTTTATTCAAAAGCGTGGTCTTTTAGTTTGAAAACATGACTGTGCTTGTGTTCAAACTGTGTGCTAGCACTCAGATATTTTGTTGCTTCTTCTGTTCTTGGATTTCTGCTCTGCTCTTGGATTTTTTTGTACAATGACCCTGTCAGAATCCTCCCACCAATAGGAAAGCCAGCCTTGTTGCGGGTGCGTATGTATAACAATTATTATATCTACCAGCACCCTTAGTTTTTGCTATAATAACTACATACAGTATAATAGTAGCCTTATAGCACAGCGGCCTCCCATTGGTGTGCTAGACAGGAAAACATGGTCACTTTCATGATTCAGGACCGAGTCTAGCAGATCGCTGGCCAACTTGGACCGCCACTGTAAAGGACCTTGAGTTTTATATTTGAATGGTGGTACAAAAACGTATTGCATTCACTTAAAAGAATTGGCTCTGTGTTTTCTGAATAACCGAGATATCTCCAGCACGCTCTCCATGCCCAGGGTCGGCTCTCAGCCCCCTGAGCCTAACACAAATCCTGCATCCAGCTCCAGCGGCCCCATCCGGGGCTCTGTGTCGCCCATCTTTCACCCCCTGGTATTCCACTGGAGAACCAGAGATTATTATAGACTGAACTACCCAACAGTATATACAGTAGTTATAATTTGCTCCATACAGACCCCTGCAACATTTAAATGCTGCTGACATGTTAAGATACTAGTAATAATAAACACACTAGTATAATATAACAGTATGAAATTGGCCATTCTGCACAGTAAGTACTTTTACATTTCATTAAGTACATTTTACCTCAAATACTTTATGTGGGTAAATTTCAATGTAACATTTCTAATTTTGTGTAAGTAAAAGATCTGAGTATTCTTCCATCACTGTGTGGTCTCTATGCGAACTCTATGTGTCTTGCCAATGACCTTTTATTTAATAAGAGGAGTGAGCTACAGAGGCAATTATCCAGTAACCTGTCGTGCATTTCTCATTTATGTTTTTGTATATTGAAATCATTACATTGCATGAACAAATCATCATATAGTACAGATTAATTTACTGTTAAAGGTCATAATTTATTAGCACTAGAAACTGGATACAATTACCAGTATAAAGATGTTTGTGACTTGCATGCTATTCTATTCCCTGTCTTTGACAAAACATTATTGCTGACATTGAGAGAGGAGGTTAATTTGACATATGGCAGAGGTGTACATACAAGCCTCACATTATGTTTTATCCAGAAGGAAACACCCACTCATGCACCAAAATGTGTTCTGAATGAGCATAGACTGACAAATAACAAACTGCTTAGAAGCACCTACAGTATACACTGGTGTTATTTTATTTCATATTCTTGTGCTTAGAGTGGTTTTAAATAAGGAAGTACTGTAAAATATTTCCTCTATCTTTTTCTGAAATAAAACATGTCTTTTGTATTTTTTAAGTAACCGTGAACTGTAATTTAAAAATGAAACATCTTACATTATATATATTATGCACGGAATTTGTGAATGCAATACCACTAAACATGTCTTGAATGCTAATAAGGCCTTGTACATCCCGACTGCAGCGGACCACATTGCATTTGCAGATGTTTTGACAATTTTTGTTGCATACATGTCTCTGAAACACTGACCTGCTCTGACGGGGATAAACGTAACAGTGCTGCACCCTGATGCTGACAGCTGGCGTGCCAAGTTTTCCTGCAACCTCTCCTCATTAATTTGGCTCAGGTCGATGGTCATCTTGAAAAAAAACAGAGCACATGGACTCCCCCGCAGTGTTCTCTGACAGTTCTGTTATCATTAAAAATTATTATGATTTTAATAATGCTTAGGTTTTAAAAGATCTGTTAGATGTGGGGAGGCACTTAAATTACCTCCTACTAGATATAGAACCTCCTGCGTGCCTGTGGACTTTATTGTACTCATCACAATATAGGCTATTTTTCAAATCAGTAATTTAACCACCTGGCCAGAGTGGCATTAGGTTGAAAAAAAAACTGAAATGACACTAGCCCTGTTTGTAGATACTAGCCTTGTTTGTACAAGAGAAAAATTCACATCTAAAACTACCCAGTAACAATAATAAAATAGAGAAAATCAGAGAGAGTGGTAAAACTCAAATTACTTTTTCAGGTTTATATCTGTGTTGGGCTACAACTAAAAGTAAAACGGGTCCCGCAAATTGATAGATAGATAGATAGATAGATAGATAGATAGATAGATAGATAGATAGATAGATAGATAGATAGATAGATAGATAGATAGATAGATAGATAGATAGATGACAGACAGAGAAAAAGATGAAAGCCTTGTATTTGCACATACTGAAATGCTCCATTCAGGGAAAGTAAAAGACATCAGAATTTTTCATATTTTTATCATGACAGCCGTACAATAACCCACCCCAGTGTTACTTTTCCTTTTGTAGCTTTGATTCAAGGCTGAAGCCTCGCCACCACATACAATAGCTTGTCTCAAACTATTGTCTGATCATAATACACAAAAAAATGTCACTTTGGTGGATCCCTGAGTCTGTCTGCTGTCAGCGATGCACACTAAGACAGTTGTCCCTCAAGGTTTTGGGAACAGGTGATGTGGCCCTGGGACATCAACAAGTCTGTATGTGTGTGTGTGTGTGTGTGTGTGTGTGTGTGTGTGTGTGTGTGTGTAACAGATAGCTTCTTTTCTGTCTTTTTTTTGTTTACACATCTACCATTTTGCAAGGGAACCTGGAAACAATATAAGCTTGGCATGAGTAAGGGTTTTGCCAAGATACTTCCATGACTGCAAGTAGATTTTCCATGTCTAGCACTGATGGCAATAGTAACTGGTTTTCTGTGATGTGCAATGTATTTTCCTGTGCTATATAATGTACTATATAAATAAACACATATACTATATAAATAAATGTGTGCTTTCTTTGCTAGCATTATATCCTGTTAAGCATTCCGCTGGTAGGGATGAGGGACTGGCAAAGTGCTTTCTGATCCTGAATAATTGTTGGCTTAAATGTAAGGTCTCAAATCCTATAAGTTATATTATATGCACAGAGCATCTATGTGTTCTGGCTACCACACAGACTCCCTAAATGCTCTCACAAACAAAACAAAAAAAGAAATCTTTGGCTATGGTTCCTTGTCTCCTATTCAGCCCTATCCCCATGTAAGGAGCACTACCCCCAGGAAAACCCCACCACTCTGAAAAGTCTTTGTAAGCTGAATCACTTCCAGACAAGTGGGGCAGAGATTTGCTGCTGTGCACAATGGATGAAATACTCAGTGGGGGATGCGAATTGGATGTTCCTTGAGTGCCAGAAATCATGAATTATAAGAAGTATACAAAATGCTTTTCCGTCTGCTTTTTGCTTTGCTTCTAAAATGTATTGGTAATATGATTTGGCTTAACATGTGTTGACATACAATCTTGTGCATGTTCTTTGCCTGCTTTTGACACAAAGTGGAATTTGCTGTGACTTGTACAAATTCATAGTGGGGCTGATTGAATGTCTACTTTTTACTGGAAGAAAAGATGTTCCCAATAAATTCATGGGCGATCGAGTCATCTCAGCATCTTCGTATAATCTGTTTTTTTGTCCCTGGTTTCTTATTTTGGTGTAGCTAAGGTGTTTGTGTGGATTAACATAATATTCAGTCCTTTTTCATGTTGAAAATTGTGCAAAATGACTTATAGGAGCCTGCAACAAATGGACACCATCCATGTCTGAGTCTTATTGTCAGATGCACTTTCCACACTTTCATTTTTCACGTCTCTGTGGATTTAGCTGTTAGTGCTCTCTAAATCACTCTCAAGCAGTATGGAGTACACAGCTAAGGTAATTGTGAGCGGGTAAATAAACGTCTGATTCATCAAACCAGCTTCAAATTATCATGCTGCCAGTGCAACGCTGGCTTTGTATTTACTTTTTCACATCACAGTGTCCTGTGCCTTGTTTACTCTGGTTAGCCCTCTTAGGCTTCCTGCCATCTTAATGAAAATGAAAAAAAGCTTCAGTGGACTGCCCGCCTGACAAACAAGTGACACTGTGACTCACTACCACTGACAGATCAAACGATCTAAAATAGCTTGAGTCACAAAAACCTGTATTAAAACTAAAATCGAGCTGCAAATTAGACCACTTACAAGAAAAACAAAGAAACAATTTGAACTTGATTCAGATTTTCAAACAGCTTAAATCTATATCTTTATATAACCAAAGACTATGTGTAATGTGAAAATATTACTAAACCCTGCTGTTCCCCTTTGCTGCATGTAGCTTTTTAGCATCTTTTATATCACTGTCAAGGTTTCTGCAATGTTTTGTTTCACTCTCACCACTCTCATCACAGCCATTTTTATTTTCAGCAATAAAGCTCTGACAAACCAACAGTATGTTACCCGCTCAGAACCATATGGCAGACAGACACAGTTAGCAGCTAGCTGGGGGAGAAAGTGGAACATTTAGAAACTAAATAACCACATTTCTCTCAGAAGCTGATGAAGACCAAAGCAAAAATAAATGAAGAGTGAATATTAGAACCAAACTTAACTTCAAATTAATGTTATGCTGTCTGCTGGATGTGTAAGTAGTCTGTAAATGTTTGCCACCATATTCCCCCAAAAACACAATTAATGCAGGTTTAACACCAATCCCTCTAACTTTAGATGACTGTTTCATAGGGAACAGAACAATGGCCCAACAAATAATGGCCCCATGATGTCTGAAACAGCAAGTCTCAGTTGTCCTCCAAGTGAACTGCAGTCTCTGGCTTCAGATTAGTTTGGTCAGAGGACCAACATCTCTAACCTCATGGGATATTGTGTTACCAAATGTATGATCAATACATGAGCTACTTAAGAGGTCATGTGACTTGTGATTGCAAGCCTGGCAAGGAATGGTCCTTCATTAAATGTCACAGTGATAACTAACACCCTAAAAATACAAAAAAATAGAAACTTTTTATTTGTGGTTCAGGTGATAGTTAACTGTCTGATTGCACCTTTAGATATGCAATCTCAGATCATCATCCATTTCAGACATAACAGGCTCATGTGACCACTTTAAAATGCATATTCAGCAATCTGGGAATCAGGCCCAATTGAGTATTAGCTCAAACACATGCAACAACCTTCAGGGAAAGACAGTAAATATTTGGTTGAAAAAATATCTTGTTATTGGATGAGTAAAACTCTGTAATCTCATTTGCATAGTCCCTTGGGAGAGCTACATTATATGTGTTTTTTAAACTCCTTTAAATAGCCACTCTTCATGAAAACCCACACTCCACATGCCCTGCAGCTGAGGCTGTCTGCCAGTGGAAATATTCGTAATGACACATTAACAGCCAACAGGACAGATCATTTACATAGCAAGAGCTATGAACGTAATAGTTTCTGTTGGCAAGTGATCAAGTAGGACTCCTGATAGAACAGTCCTCTCTGTCTACCTACCTGCCTGAAATCTGTTATGTCCTGATGCTTTTTCTTCAAAATGTCCACTTTTGTGAAAGATGAAGGACCCTTGTGAAATGTATATTAAAAAGTTGTTCTTGCTCAATTTTGGGTATCCCAGCAAATTACAATTTTAAGCAGGACAGGCAATGTCAGTTTGTAGGTCAGTCCACCATTTTTGTATAGACTAAAATATCTCAAATGATATTGGATGGATTGGGCATTAAAAGTCCATAGAAGATGAATCCTACTGACCTAATACCACTGGCAGGTCAACATTTTCAGTTATATATCTCAGCATCTACTGGATGGATTGACAAAACAGAAGTTAATAGTTCCAAGACAGTGTATCCCAATGGCTTAAATTAAGACTTTCCCCTCCAGTGTCATTTGGCATTTGTGCACATTGCAGTGTAAGACGAGTTTGGCTCATCATCATAAAAATTCTGGGTGTTCTGCCAAAAAGTATAAACCAAAAAAAGGAAAAATAGTTGTGTTTTGATAGTGCACCTACCAACCTTCTTTTGTATTGTTCTTTCTGGTGGTGGTCAGTGTGTCTACTGCATGACGAAATAGTGGCAGACATCGATCCTGGATGTTCACTGCTATTTGATCATTTAGACATACACCCTATTCTTTGTGTTCTCAAGGACATTGGGTTTCTTACTCAATCACAATGTAAAAACTTCCTTTATATACATTTTCTGATTAAGTTAAATATGAAAAAAAATGTGTTCAGTATCTTCCTTTATATGTTTTACTACTGCTTTCATCTGACAAAATCCTTGTGTATAGAAAAAAATAAGAAGAAATCATGGCCAATTCGTTAGACAAATTCATTACATTCATTAGATACAAGCATCATTAATCACTGAGGGGGAAAATTAGGCATTTTGTCAGCTCCATAATAAGCTTTGTATACCATATTAAAGGAACAAGTATAGTGAAAAAATACAAAACAAATACTAATTCATATAATATGAAAAATAATTATGTCATTCACGAATGTGACTGTTATTTACTGATTTTACTCAAAAGCCTCTGAGTGAATTTTCTTGAATAATATATATTATAATGTAATAGGTTACAGGTCATCTCTGGATGATCTCCTGGTCAATAAGTGATTTTAGTGTAGTATTTTCATTAATACCTCAATACGAAAGCAACTGGATTTTCATGCACCACCTCCTTTGCGGTCAATCAGTATGCCATTATGAACGGAACGACCGCTGACAGGCCATCAAATCACTCGGGCCACAGCAACCAGCAGGTGACCACACCAACAAGCGGGTACAAATAGCTTTAAATACGGCTTTGCAAAATGTCAGTTTCCACACATCACTGAGCAATCTCCACACCCCTGAGCCTGACTAACATGCCCCAACCCTGCCAGGTCTGGCACAGGAGGAACTAAACGGGTCGAGCTACAGGAGACTTCCAGTCGTATAGGCAAGCTGTTGAATTGACAGTCAATTATGTCTGTAAGGGATGGTAAAGTGCAGGACTTGGACAGCAGAGATCAGACTTTATGTCCTGCAACCCACTTGTTGTTTTGGTTTAAATCTACTAAAACACGTTTTTATGGTGAAACGTCATAGATTTGGTTATTGTTTATTATGTCAATATTTAACCAAAACCCTAGTCCTTCCTTAACCTTAACCAAGTGCTTTGAGTTGCTGAAATGTAACCATAAAACTGTTAATCATGCTTTTGTGGCATGAATATTCTGAAAACTTCACATGAGTTGAGGATCCATTAGTTCTGACGCCACAAATTTCACACCACATTCAAAAATAACTCTCAGATTTGCCGGCTGCTGGCTTGATAGACTATCAGCTGTTAGCTTGGAAAGATTTTCCTGAATGGCAGCAGACACATCAGAATGACCAAATACAACAACCTCAGTCTTGTCTTCTGTGCCAGACTACCTCTTTCACAATTCACAATGCTTAATGGTCACGTCAGTTTTTTTGTAGAGAGAGGCAGTGCATTCATATAATTATTATTTATCAAGACATTTCTACATGTTATTATACAGATAAGGCACTGGGTGTTCCTCACTGTACCACTATACTCAAATGTCTGCGTAATCGTATTCCACTTATCCTCAGACCTCCAACAATATGCATACTCATACTCTTCCTGCTTGAATCATTATGCTTTTTTAAGGATGCAATTACATCTGCAATGCAAAGCGACAGTGCAGTGCAGCGGAGCTGGAGCTCGTTTGCCCTGCTTCTGGTGAAATACTACATAGGGAATGTCTTTTATTTAGCAGCTTCTCTTTGATACGGGGTTGTTGTGTCTCACAGCTGGGTATCATTGATTTGCATGGCGAGAGATACAGAAAGAAGCCACCTAATTCTCCTGTTATCAGCATTTCTCGGTCACTCAATCAAGTCTTATCGTAGCGCACTGCTGGTCGTGTAATGACAGTAATAAATTTCAAAAACAATACCCCCTCCCTCGAAGTTCATTTTAAGTTTCAGGAGTTTCAAGTAGGAATTGCACTGAACATGAATATACCTGTGCTTAAAATGGCACATCAGTCGAGGAAGAAAATAAAAGTCTTCTCCTATGTAGACTACAGTTAAGTCACTTTTTCGTACGTGAAATTGTACTTTAGGAAATAGATTAATACCTGAAACATTTTCAAACACATTCAACATTGATCAGACTGTCCTCTCAAGAAAAACATCATCATCAGTCATTTCAGCAAATGCTATAATGTAATGTTATAGAGCCACAAAGGAAAGAGGATGGTTGATGGATAGATCAACAAAACATCAGGCTTTGACACAGCAGACTGCTTCCTGTTTCCAACCGACTGTCAACATTGGTTTCTGGTAACCATGACCATGACTGATCAGAAAACTCTTACATGTCATTGTGGTGGTGACATAATTATGTATTAAGTTGTTGTTCCATTAAGGAGGTTATTTTTTTGTTTGTCTCAGTATCTATGAGGGAGATTTTAATCAAACTAGAGGGAATGTATCAGACCACAGGCCAAAGAATGAATGCTTTGATTATGTAGCTGATCAAGATCCAAATGCATACCCACAGTAGGATTTTTAAAAAGGATTTCTTAAATGGGGCAATTTTACACTTGAAGCTCATTTTGCTCATAATGTGAAGTACCACATTGTTCACAGAGTATAAATATAGGGTTAAATGCAAATCAATACTGATGCCTGGAGGTTGTAGCAAGGAACCCAGGGGGTCAAACATATCATAGGGTGGCCCCTTCCCCACACTTTGGTGAGGCTTCATGGCTTAATCATCCATCCTGTGGTTCTTGTAATGAGAGAAAAGGAGGACAGGAAGCATAAAAGCGGTTAGCAAGAACTGAGGCAACCAGGAAAGAGATGGGGGTTCACTGCCTGAATATACAGCAGTTATGTGAGGGGGTGGACCTGATTTACATCTAATACATGCCTACTTGGATAAGATATGTTAAGGCAAGGTGTAAATTCACACAGAACATATTGAAATTAATATATGATTAGATTAGTCAGACCAAGTCTGGAGGGGGTTTAACTTGCATTGTAATCAGATCTCAGCTAATTGCAAATGTAATCCGTACAGTGTGACTACAATCTTAAGAAAAACATCCACCCATCATGTTGAAAAGCCACCTAACTGCCACTTCTGTTAGCTCAATCAAGGCTGGCAAAAATTACAAGTAGTGGCAGTGGCTAGACAATTTTGTCTTGAAAATAGGGGTTTAAAATATGATCGGTCCCCTCTTTATGCTTGCTTCCCTTCCACATGTGCCTTATTTGTTGACAAGTCTGTCAGACTCACCTAACTAATCTGTATATTGAGATCCTATCACAATGCATGTATCAAATGATCAAAATCACAAGAATGCTTATAATACCAGGGGTAAATGCGTAGTCCCATAAATCGGATGTCATTATGCAGATAATGTATCCAGATACAGATCACATGTTAAGATCAGGTGTAAATGGGGCCTAAAATTCAGGATATCTTGGCGTCTGCTGCTTCATTTTTGAAAATGTATTTTTTTATTTGGTTATTTGTGGTCTTTAAACCATGAACTATTTCTATTGTTGAACTATAAATATTTTATTACAACATTTTATATTTAACAGTTTAACAAATATATACCTGGGAACTCTCTGTGCTCTGTGATCACTGTCATCTACTATAGTTGACCACTGAGCAGCCCTGGTTTCCGTGCCATGTTCAAGGACACCTCAGTGGCAACTGATTAACAGTGAACATTTCTCATTTTCTTTTATTGGCCCAAGTTTTACAATCAGGTCTCTGGATTTGTACCAGTGGCCAAACGGGCAAAAACCCATTTATCATCTATGTAGCTTGATAAAGTTTTAATCTGCTGTTCTGTAACTTAAGCCTTGTTCTTTCTCTTTATATTCTTCTTCTTCTTCTTCTTCTTCTTCTTCTTCTTCTTCTTCTTCTTCTCTCTCTCTTTCTGTAGAGCAGAGTGTATTGCTTGTGGATAGAAACAGGCTCAGAAACATGCTCATACTTCAAAGATAAGTGGTGAGTTCCCATTTAATATTTACCAGATTTGAATTATACACAAATGTTCCTGAGAAAAATTGTCAACATAAACCACTGCATACGAAGTACTCCATCTCCAAGACAAATCCTCCATGTCTGAACCCTGTTAGTGAAAGCAAACAAATGAGAACAACCCACATACAACCAACAAACAACGTGAGGAATTCAACTATACTGTCTGTTTACTGTGTCAAACACACAAAATCATACAGTAATTTGTAATTTTTAATAATTTCTCTTTGTAATCATTTAATACCCATAAACATAATGCCATCTATAAATAGGAGCATGTTTGCTCTTTAAACTCTTAAACCACACTCACATGCTGTAAAGTCAATCATTGCAAACTCATGCTGCAGTGCGGCCAAACACTAGTGGGTTAATATGACGGGAAGTAACCAGTATGGACAGCGCTCCAAATACTCCATCCAATGTTTAATTGGAGGTACTGTGAAACTTTGCATAGGTAGCTGCTGTTTAACACAATCATTTTTAATTTTAATGTGGGATATTCCTCTGAACATCTATTAAGGTTAACACATTGATGATAGCAGCCCTGTACTCATTCATCATAAAGACATCTACTACTTTGTTTAATTTCCTTGGGAGAGACGAGTTTTCCTCCAGCCTGTGATTAGTAGCTAGTAGCTGGTGCATTCATTTTCTACATTTTATAAGAGGAGAGATTGCCATACTAAACAGCTGTTTACTCAAGACGATGTTGTGTACACATAATTAAATTACAGTAACTTACCAAAATGTATTGCACATCCAAGCTGTACATGACTGCAGATATATACTTGTTCTCTTTTACTGGCCCCTCACTGTCGTTATGGAAATCAGTGAACAAGGATCAAACTCAAGACTGATTCAAATTAGTAGTGTAGGATTTTCAAAATCCCAAAGGGAAACAGTTATAATTATTTTTTAGCTTATTCAACTGGTGGCTTGGTAGCCTTGTCTTAAACCCACAAAATCCTCTAGACTTTCCAGATGGAGAATGGAAAGAACCAAAGTGATTAGAAGACAAAAAAGGGATTTCATTGGACCAAGTTGGACTATCATGAACAGTTCCATTATTCAAGCAATTTTATTCAGACTGAAGGAGGACTTTAGCAGCTCTTTAAAAACATGGTCCGTTGGCATGAAACCCACCAGCTGCAAATGGTTTTCACTCTGGCAGGAAAGACATAATTAATGACGCCCATCTAATGACTATTAGCTAAGTGTGGCCCAGAGCAGAGGGGCAAAATGATGATTTTAATGAAAATCATCAAATTGAACCATTCATTGGACAATTATCTGTAAATTTGTTTAAAGTATTTGATTGAGTGCTAGTAGAGCCAGATATTGGCTCGCTTAGGACTCAATTGAGAGTCTTCTGAAGCACTAAATGCAATGGTCAGCATGAATATAGGCACATGGTATTTCACCAGTGTCAAACAGTCTATGTAGGGGCATTCACAAGGAATGAATGGCACTACATCATCCTTTATTTATGCTTTTGTTATTTATATATTTTCTAAGTGTCTATTGTTCGTGTTTCCACTGCATGCAAGTGGCCTGCCACTCTGATTGACATCATTTGCTAGAAAACTGTTTCTGTTATTGCCTGCTTGCCTCTCTGTCTCTGCATTCATTCTGAACACTGACAAACATGTCAATTCAGAGCGCACAATGTAGTTAAGTAGTTCACTTTCCACAAAAAGTACCACTCTGTCAGTCACATAGGCCTATTGTAGGAGCAGTCACTTTACATATCTGTACTGCATAATTCTACTGCAAACTTTGTCTAGTTTGTGTTTAGTCATGCTAGCGATGTGGTATGGCAATGTCTGTCGGTCGGCCCACCACTATGGTCTAGACTGAAATATCTCAACAACTACTGGATAGATTGCCATTATATTGTGTACAGGCATTCATGGTCCCCAGGCAATGCATTTTATTGACATAAAGAACCAATGTGTAGGATTCAGTGGCATCTAGTGGTGAAATCGAAAACTACTGAAGAAACATGGTGGATCAACATGGCAGCTCTGTGGAAAGAGTTTGTGCCCAACGTAACAAAAATACAACAATTCTTATTTTCAAGTGATTACACATGAATGAAAACATACCTAGGAATATTATATTCCATTTCTACCAATCTCTCCTAAATGTTATGACGATACTTTTCCTTTTAATGTTAGCATGCTAACACACTACGATGTCATGAAATTCTTTAATTAATTTAAACATCTACTCAAACAACTGGGCATACTTGAGTAAATGGATCTTGTGGTAAGACTCCACTTTTTTTTTTCAAAGACAAGAATGGACTTTGAACCTTGGCTACATAAATGTAGGGACATTTCCTGCCAAGTTGGCATCTCTAGGATTGTCCAATAGGACTAGGACCTCCAAATGGAGATAAGTCAATTACATAGGAATTGGTAAACCTTCAAGAAAATACTATCTTTGAACACAATTGTACTCCTACTGTCTCCTCACGTTGCAGTCCTTATAGTGTTTCTAAAAATAACATCACTCATTGATCATGGCAGCTCTGCTCTACATGGTGGCTTTTTAATCCTCCTTCCTCTTGTTTTATGTCCAAAGCTGTTCCACGCAGTACATAGCTTTGGATTTGCAGATGTTTTGCACGTCCCCTTGCATTGTGCGGAAGGGAACAACGGTGGGGGCAACAGCAAACAACGTCACTTCTGCTTTCCTTCTTGTGAACAAAGACGACAAGCAGGCAGAGATTTATGAGGTACAAACACATTTATCTGCGACAACTGGGACAGGGCTAGTGTAAGCTGACTCTCAACTGGCTGTGAAGGGCTGAAAGCCGGAGAGAGTGAGGTAAAGACACAGGAAGTGATGGGGGTGGGGGGCTCTTTGCTGGAGAGAGAGCACACAAATATGATGCAGTAAGCAGAGTGCAAATTAGTCGGGGGGGGGGCTTCATCAGTACGAGTCAAGTGCTGAGTTCTTTGTTTTCCAGTTGCTCACATAGCCTGTAGGAAAACAGGGTGACTAGTCAAAATTTGCAGCCTGTGCCAAGCCCCCCTGTCCTACTTGTTTGTCCCAGATCTGCTGATGCAGTCTACTCTCTTTCTTTTTTCTACATTTTTTTTCTCCAGCTGTGGGCATTTATTATTCAAACCATTCCTTTTGAATTCTCCCTCTTTCGTGTTTTGCATAAGGATTAGCAATGCAGCACTTGTTATTTTTTGTCAAAGCAATATCCAAATATTTGAGTAACATTAAATAGGATTCAAGGTGGAATTTAATTTTTCTTTCCATTTGGTAGGACAGTATCCCAATACCATACTTCTTACAGGGCTTATAGTCTTAGATAAGATCACTCAACACAGCTCAGTTTGCTCAATGCTGAGTGGATCTTGGCCTGTATAAGGATGTAAGAGCTACTCCCAGAGGGGAAACAAATTCAAAGCCAGCTGCATCCATGCTGCATCACATAGGATATTTTCCACATCTTTGCTTTTTCTTCTTGGACTCAACTTAAATGTTTCTTCTTCAAACTCAATAATTTTATTTCTTAAAGCTGCTGTATGTGCACATGTATCTGCAATTAGCTTACTGTATTCAACTGTTGGCCACACTGTTTGGTAAGACTCAAAAAACATATCACAGCACTAGAGCAGAAATGTAACGAAAAAACATTACACTAATTGGAAAAGGTAGTACACTCTTGTTTATATTGGATGGTGCTGTTTTCTTGTCTTATTATTCCTACTCATGCCCTTGACAGTATACCCCTTTCCCTACATATCATGGAGTCATCAATGATACTAGACTGAACATCATAACATGAAGCCAATGGGGTTTTCTGAAGTGATTCTCGGAAGTTCATTAAAAATCTTATCTGAAGATGTTTTAAGTGATGTGATTAGGCTTCTGGAGGACTCCAGAGTTTGTGTGAAGCGTCCCAGTGGTTGATATCTCATCCTCTTCATAATTAATTTCTCTCCCACGAAAAACAGCATCAGATACTGTTCAGATATCCTAAGAGGCATTATGCAACAATTACAAAGAGGATTGAATTATTAACCTGATAAATAGTCATTATTTTCAGACTTGGCAAAAGAAACCCAGTCTTTCTATTTGCATTGCATCAGCTTCACATGGCAATTTGGACATTTTGTCCAAATATAAACTGTTGTTTTCTTGACAGATTTCCTCCAAAATGCAGCCAAATTTGAAATCCTGTTAAGTCACTGTTC
Organism: Dicentrarchus labrax; assembly: GCF_905237075.1. Taxonomy (NCBI): domain Eukaryota; kingdom Metazoa; phylum Chordata; class Actinopteri; family Moronidae; genus Dicentrarchus; species Dicentrarchus labrax. Next base: position 31,415,027 of record NW_026136713.1, on the reverse strand, counting down.
AGTATACAGCCATGTCAACTTCAGAATCTCTTTACTGCTACAAACACTATTACTAGCCAGAATTCATTACTCTAAGGTTGAATCATACTTAATTTAAATTGTCCTTAAATCTTGCAAGACTAGCAATACCAACCTTAGTAATTTCCTGCAGACCAATTGCATTCTTTCAAAATCCTATCACGTACTACAACAACTTTGCCACTCGCAGTAAATTATTTCCGACTGTCACTGAGTCTTTTCAGCATTTTCTACTTGACCCTGCAAAGTAAAGCACAGAACTCCTCAGTGCGCTCTCACTCCTGTGTCGACTAAACTGCACAGTTACTCCTTGTTCTCTCAAAGCCATTTCTTCCCCGCTTTCCCAAGGCAATCCATATCACCTGAAAGTAATCCTGCAATATGCACCTGCTGCCATGATCAACAGCAAGACTGCCACAGGGGAAACGTAAACAGGGAGAAAACCCTTTGGCTATGTGGTTTCCTGTTCTTTGGCAAGTCAATTAAGCAGCAAATGACCCTTAGAATCCACTGTAATAAGCCAAGCACTACAGAATTGCCTTTAATATATCATAATGATGACAGTAATTGGATTGGACGGTTGATTGCATTTTCTCAAGCTGTAAAGATACTTCACTAACAAAACAATAAAATAAAAGTGCTGCCAATAAAAGGAGTTATAAAATGCATTATTTTTAGTCAGGCGGTTCGGGGGGGGAGACCATTGCCTACCTCAGTGCTGAAAAACAGACCTGAAAACCTCACAGATGAACTGCAATGGTATTTTTGTAAGTAAACAACCTATTTTTTTGTGATTTGATGTTAATAACTGAAAATTCAAATATGTGATCCATGTTGATCCAAGGCAAGTTTACTTGTATAGCACCTTTCAAAAACATGGCAATTCAAGGTGTATTACAGGAGACATACAAGGCATTTAGAAAAGAAACATTTAGTAATTTTAAAGGCAATATGAAATGACACATTTAAACAGGATGTTAAAGAATAAAATGAAATAGAAGATAAAAATAAGCTCAAATGACAATGCAGCTAACACCTGTTTTTCTTCTTTGGCTCCCCAATTATTGTTATTTAATTAAAGAAAACTTTGACACATACACTCTTTCATTTGTGTAGTGTAACTACTCAGTTCTTGCATGGGACCATTAGTCACCTGGTGATATCATTATTTAAAGTGTTGTCTGCATAATTATGGTAAGATAGAAGAGAAGAAGAGGCCTATGAATGGAGCCGTGGGGATCTTATGCATGCAAAGATCAATATAACCCAAAGTAGTTCCTGTCCTTCTAACTGGACCCATGTTTGTCTCGAAATATGTTGTCGACGACTGTGTCAAATGCAGCACTGAGATCTTTACTAAGACTTTTCCACTGTCTGTGTTTAAGTGAATGTCATTCAAGGTCTTAAAAGAGCAGTCGTTATCAAAACAACTGTGCTTTGATTTGAGCATATAGTTGTTCATCACTAAGTAATAATAAAGACAAGTGTTTAGATTTTTGATGCATGAGTTAAAACACACAGCAATATCTGATATGTAAGTACTGACTCATTGGATGACTTGGTGGACAGAAGTTCAAGGGCTATGACACAGGAGGAGAAGCCTGTCAACAGTACCAAATAAAACTGCATTTGTAATTTTACAATTGAAATCATCTACAAGATCCCAGTGAGGGCTGCAGTGGAAGAGAAAGCCTGAAGGAGGATCACTGAGATAGTCATCTCGAAGAAAACACAGGAATGTCCCGAAGAAACAACATCAGTCTCCACAGCTTAAGAAATGTTAAGACCCCTGGAGATGATTAAGTCCAGAGTGTGCCCCTTATTGTGTGTGGACTCCATCATATGCTGACTGCAGATTACAGCAACAATACTGTACCTTTGAGGGCAGTCTTTGCTGCCATTATAACTACAATGGTGATGTGACTATGTAAAAGGCACAGCTGAACTGTAGTTATCCCTAAAGAATGGCCTCCAGGGTTCTATGGCTTTGATCCAGTGGTTACAAATGCTTATTTACTGACGTAAATAAGTGTATGTACAGCAAACTTAAGAATATGACCACACACACGAAAAACAAGAGGCTTTACAGTATTCTCTGTAAACTCATGCTGTGCATAGCAGCTGGTAAATTACAGGTACCTCTTGATCACACTGCTGGTTTAGACACATATTTTGGGTTTAGTTGTGAGAGAACTTACTTCTTTCACAATTTCTACTGTTAGTTCTCACAACTTCGCCCAGTTGTAACATTGCATTGCTGCACTCTCATAGCGATGACTCTATGATTTGCCATGTTAGAGCTACTGTTCTTAATTTCATGTAACATATGCCAAATAAATGCCTTCATAGGTTTAATGAAATGGCCTGTTGGGTAAAAAATGGCCTAAAAAAAATTATTTGGGCATGTTTTTGGTGGGGTTTTTTTGGCAGATCAGTTTTGACTGTTGTGCGAAAGTAATGATGATGACTACGCAGCCAAAAGTGAACTTGTTAGATAAAGAGCAGTAGGCATCAAGTGTGCCTTGCAGTGTGAGTGATCTTAAACCTCCAGCATGGTATCAGGGTACAAAACCCCTTTTAACGTGCTGTTGTTTATAGCACAACATAACTTGAAACTCATTCAATTGTTTTTATACCAATGTCATGCCATTACATTGTTTGTTGCTTTAAAGATCCAGTGTGTAGCATTAAGGATCATTTATTGGCTGAAATGGAATATAATATACATAAGTATGTTTTAATTAGTGCATTATCACCTGAAATTAAGAATTGTTGTGTTTTCGTTTTCCACAGAATAAGTCATTATTATCTACAGACGGCACAGGTTGCCTTTGATTTGGCCATGTTGAACTGCGATGTTTCTTCAGTAGCCAAGAACAGACTGTATGGCTGTAAATAGGGACCTTTGTTTTTTTTGTGACTACTGTAGTTTCTCGTACACACTTAATAGCCCCAGATCATTCCAAGGGTCGTCAAATAGAGACATGAGCAGTGTTCAGTTAATTGAAATCTGCAACTTCACCACTAGATGCTACTAAATCCTACACACTGGTCCTTTTACATGAACCTACAGTAAAAATGACTGGCCTTAATGACTGATTAAGGGACACAATGTGTATATCTGCATTTCTGTAGGCCATTTTTCAATCTCTTTAATCATATCAGTTTCTTATGTCATTTTTATTATCATCTTGTTGAGATTTCAGTAGCAGAATCTCTTCAACAAGTACAATACGCTAACTATTTTGGCCTGGAATTAAGACTATACACTTTTGAGAAAAGATGTGATTGAAATAGGAAGTGGTATTCAAGCATGCTGAGTTTTCTTGATGATCACATTTGTCAAAGGCCCCACCATTGATTCTGGGAGATAATTATCTTGAGTATGTGACCAAGGTCATTCCATGGGTTTATTGGAAGTGAGAAAATCTTCAGCTGAAAACTAGCCTGCTCCATTACCAATTCATGAGCTTATAATGACTGAATGATATTATCTTCACCACCAAACCATTTTCTTCACCATCAAGATCTGTTTGATTGATTAATCATTCAAATTTCATTTCCATTGTGTACGTTTACAGATGGGAGATGAGTAGCTAATAAATATTTATATCCTTATTTCATGATTTTATATCAAGTGCCCAATTAAAAATTCTAATATGATGTCATTTAAAGAAGTTTGTTAAATCCGGCTGAACAGTCACTGGGGGATATATAAATAATCTGTTATATATGAATATTTATATGTATTTACACATACGTATGTCTTCAATTTGATACCTGAAGTTGAACAGTAATTCATTTTATGCTACTGATAATGTATACCAGTATGTGCAGTTGCCACATTTTCAAAATTTACCGAAGAGCAAAGACTTTTACAAAAGTCATTCCTCATTTTATCATTTCCAAGTCTCTCGCTGTGTGCAAATATTTTGTATTACAAGAGAAAAATATGAGAGAACATCAAGACATTTCACATCAAAGCCACGTGGAAATCAGGCATCTCATTGTTATGTTTTAGGGATTTAAATACACTCTTTTGATGTACCTTTCAAAACCACTCACAGTCATGATGTCTGCCTTCTGTGTGTGTTTTCCGAAGGCTTACAAAAGGTGGAAAATAGATCTAATTTAATGTGCAAGTCAGACCAAACAGTCTGTCCCAGTAAATTGGCAACAGATAGAAACCCAGATTAATTTCAGTGTCACTGATAATAGTGGCCTTTGGTGTGGCCTATGCCTCTAATTTGGAAGCTCAAACTTGAATCATGTATATGGATTAGTGTGTGTGTGCTGCAGTCTTAAAGTTGTCCGTGTCTTTGCACCAGTACCACAAGGATGATTTCTTAAACATTTTTGTAGTCAGCAGTGTGATTATTGACTCTTTTCAGTGAACTGTAACAATGCATTTTAATAGATCTTGAAGATTTAAGCACAACTTCCCACCCAGGGAACTGGGGCTATTAAAATAATCATTGAAGTCAGAGTAAACAGCATAAAATGTCTTGTAAAGATGCATGCAATATTGTTTTGATACTACTCTGCCATCACTCCCCCCAGTTTCAAAGTACAAGGGATAAAGAAGGGTAGCTTATTAAAACAGAGACCTGTTTTACATAAGGGTGCTGTGTCATTTAGTTTCAGAATGTCACTGAAACATCTTGCACAGCTTTCAAACTTGGATATGAGTTGAGTTTTCTTTAATCAGAAAATAAAAACCCTGTCTCCTAGAAATTATGTTTATATACCACCATTTTCAATAGCAAATACTTGTGCTCCGAAATTAGGAGGAAACATAATGCTTTCCGGAGTATGTTTTTAACATTCTAGTCAGTCAAAATGTTAAAACTCATTTAAAACTTCATTTGTTTTCCAGCAACATCTGCTCTTGCAATACAATGTCTGCTCATAGCAACTACAGCCTTGATACACTTTTACAGTTATGTTTAGGCACTCAGCACTTATGGTTAGGGAAATAATGTTTATTTACCACATGCAGAAGTCAGGATAGAAGCTTGAGTTTAAATCCTGCATTACACCCACCATCCACCCCGACCACCTCTATGTAACTACAGTGCAGTATATCAAAGTAGAGCTTCATTCATTAAAAAAAAACATAGCCTTTGAACACAAATGCCGCAGCATTTACATATGTCACCACTATGTAAGTAGGAAAACAAATTAGTACTACAGAAAGAGAATTTCTAGGAGACAGAATTGCAAACAAAGACAGAGCAAGAAATTATAATACACAACAGGTAAATATGCACATAAAAAGAGACTGCTTCTATATGAATAAACAGGAAAAAAAAGGTTACCATAGGTTTAGTCACAAACATTATAGTTATCTAGGTTTGAAAGAAAAAGTCCTCTTTCCCAAAGTATCCCTAGTGGGGATTTCCTGGGAAAAAGGGTGTGTGTGCTGGCCATTCTTGGTGTTTGGTCCCTGGTGTGTTTTAATAATTCCTAATATTTAGACTGTGGGGGAATCCTGTGTTTAGTTTTCTGATCCAGTGTCTTTGTGCTTTTTTCCTCTCTCTAATGACCCTAGACCATGGTTAATAAAGTGTGCCACTAGATGTGTGTGTGTCTTTGTGATTTTTAATGTTATATATGTGTTGTGCCAGTCTAGTTTTAACTGTGTTGCCTGTTTCTACTACGTATGAGATGTTGCAGTGTTTACACTTCATGACATATACGTAGTTGTGTGTGTTGGTCGTTAGGGTCTGTTAAATGGAGTATGTGGTGTTGTTTGTAAGGTTTTTAATTGTTTTATTTTGTCTAAAGTAACTTGGGCCTTGTTGAGGAATTGTGTTTAGTTCTAGTTCTTTACTTTTAACTAGTCCTTTAGGTTTTTGTTCCTCTTGTAGGCCAAGATTATTCTATACTCTTGGAGCATATTTGTGTTCTGTATTTTTTGGGTGAAATAGTTTTTAATGTGTTTGTTTGCTGCTACGCCATATGTCGAGTAGGTGGTGATTAATTGGATGATTCTTCTCCTGTCCTCTGGTCTTGAGGTGAGGAAGTCCTTCCTGATTTGTCTGAGGAAGGACCTGGAGTATCCCCTAGAGTTATCTAGGATTAGGGTTGGATTTAGGGTTAGGGGTTAGGGATTGGGTCAGGGTTAATTTCTTCAGGGGGCAACTTCATTAGTTTTTCTGCCTGTACATGGTAGGGAACAAGAAACAATGTCAACAAACCTGCGTTAGCCTAAATGTCAGAGGCAAACAGTGTGTTGTTAGTTTTACTGAAGAGTAAGGACCACACCAGCATCTAAGTGACATTTGCAGGTATGTTCTTATGCTTATTAATATGTTGCAGCTGAGAAGCAAACTATCGCTAGCAGAGAACTTTTCCCTCAGTGAATGTGTGAGTGTTTGGTTGCTCGTTCATCGAGCTATGGTGCAGGACAAGACGTGTGTTCAGTTCTAAGTTAGATAAGGAGGAGACTTTGGCAGGGAAGCTAATGTGGGTTGTGTTGTGTTGTGTCTCGTGTTCTGTACCTGCTGTTTGGCCCAGAGTGACCATCTGCTCTGCATGTAATAGAAGGCTGCGAGGCTGTATCAAAATAATGTTTGTTTTATTGGTATATATATGTTTCCATATATTGTTGAAATTAATGCAAAACTAGGGGGCACTATCATGAAACCAAAGCAATTGAAAATACAATTATTTTCTGATTTGGGACAAGTGATTACTGAGCAGATATGAATGCTGTAGCTACGGTGGACAAGGGCAAACTCGCCGCAAATGGCAAAACTCTTCAAACACAGGAATGATGCAAATCCAGAGTTTCAAGACACTCCCAATCATCGGTAGTTCAAGTGCTGAAGAACAACATTGGAGGATAAGAAAGACCGCCAATTTTTCCAACATCGGTAAGATCTGAAATTGATTTTTTTTTTTTGTCTGCTACATACGGTGGCCGACAAGGGCAAACACGCCGCAAATGGCAAAACGCTTCAAACACGGGAATGATGCAAATCCAAAAACACACAAACACATAAAACAAATGCATCAGAAAAACACAGCAACAGAAAAATGCTGCAATCACAGAAACGAAGCAGAAGCAAAAACTTACAAACCAACAAAACAAATGCAACAGAAAAATGCTGCAAATACCAAAAACACACAAAACCCCAAAACAACTGCCAGATAGAAACGCTGCAAATTTTCTTGACAAAACGTAAGTGCGCCAGGCCACTAGGGGGACCTGACCTGAGGGATGGACCAGTCCTCTGGGACCAGACCTGAAAGACATGAAGAAGAAGAAGAAGAAGAAGAAGAAGAAGAAGAAGAAGAAGAAGAAAGTTGGCTAAGTTTTGGAGAGGAGAGTAAAAAGGTACGTTTTCCTTTGTCTTTTTTAAACACTTGGCTGTAATCTTTTATAATATTATAATATTATATCATCCATCATATTAAATCATATTAAATAGTATTAATATAGTTAATAGTTTTTGCTTCTGCTTCGTTTCTGTGATTGCAGTATTTTTCTGTTGCTGCGTTTTTCTGATGCATTTGTTTTATGTGTTTGTGTGTTTTTGAATTTGCATCATTCCCGTGTTTGAAGCGTTTTGCCATTTGCGGCGCGTTTGCCCTTGTCGGCCACTGTATGTAGCAGACAAAAAAAAAAAAAATCAATTTCAGATCTTACCGATGTTGGAAAAATTGGCGGTCTATCTTATCCTCCAATGTTGTTCTTCAGCACTTGAACTACCGATGATTGGGAGTGTCTTGAAACTCCTGTGGTGTTATGTTTTTGTTCCACAACAGACTACAGTTTGGTGAGTCAATTCAAAGCAAACAGTTCTCAGCTACTGGCAAATTTGTCAAGTCACTGTTATTGATCAATAACTCTGAAGCCCCTGGAGATACGCTATGTACATTTTGCACTGCAGGGCAGCAAAAATATTAGTTATTACCAGTTACAATTTATTCTGATGCTTCTGTCTTACACAGGTTTGTGAATTGTTGTGTGAACTACAGAGGAAGTGAAAGTCAGCTAAAAGCCATGTTATCAAAGGAAGATGTCCAGGGCCATTGATTAGTCATTGCTGCCTTGGACTATTCATTCAGATGATTGGATGTCCCTTTAGAAATGTTTACACTGACTGAAAAGGCCACTTAGCCCGCCACAGAATAAAGGTGAGGAGTGATGGCATGCAATTTGAGACTGCCCTCCATAGTGGTGGCAATTCCTGTCACATGATCTACAAATGGTGAGGCAGATCTACAAACCAATTGAATAGTACTGGATGTCTGTGCAGTGGTTTCAAATGGTGGAATTTCAGAAGGAGATTGTGCTGAAAAAAGTGGTAATTTATCATGTTGGGGCCACACGCGAAGATGACACACTCACACACACACTCTTTGAATCTGGAACTTATAGTAATCAATTTCAAATAGCATTGGCGTTATTTGCTGCAAAACATCTTGCTGACAGAAGAGTGTTTTAAATGAATTTTTATCAAAAAGGACATTAAAACCCCCATGGAGAAGGAGCACAAACACACTCAACTTTAAATTACCTTGCCACCAAAACATGACAAAATGACCAAAGAAATTAGATGATGGCATTAAACACTTGGCAGCCAAGACTCCTCCAGGGTTTGCAGCACAATAGCTGCATTTAGTACAAATTATCTTCAAACTGGGTTACCTCAAGTCACTAAAAATACAGTGGAGTGATCTCAAGCAATTTCACTGGTGTATATCTTATTTCTTTGATTAAAGGGTGAATTCAGAGGCACCCGCGAGGTAAAAAAAGAAAGAAAGGCAGAGCAGGAAGCAGAGATCCGCAGGCATGTGTTTTATGAGGTTGCAGAGTGTTATAATTTGTGTGGATTGTAGTTTTTCATGCCTGTTAGAAGGTTTTACAGTTTAGCTTTTGCCGATGGTCTGTTGACTGTGATTTTATTTATTTATCTGGCTGCTTTGAGAGACACGGAGTATAATAATGCAATATTCAAGCCCACCTACTGTAAAAAAGGTAATTTCCTACCCTAAATCAGCATGAGGAACATTAAAATGTAACATTTAAAATAACTCAATGGTTTGTTAAACAAGTATCATCATATATTTTGTCTCCTATTATTTTCCCCACTAACAGCAATGTCCTGGATGATGATGTCCCATCATAACTCACTAACTACAAACTCATTGATTCTCAGCTCTTGACTTGTCATACAGTCCCCCCGACAAACGCTTAGGTTCAGGACACGGTATCTCAAAAAGGAATGGCCATATTTTAATGACATTTTCATAAAACAACTTTTTTTAGAAAGTTTAAATGAAAAAGTGTTGCTTTTGCACTCAGAACATTTTCCTATTAATTTCAAGTCAAGAAAATAAATAATAAAAGTGGACCCAAGCAACTCCCTTGAGTATCACCACAAGATATATGTTTTTCTGCTATTAAAAGAAGCTGCCATTGAAAAATACTCGCTGTGTTCTGCCAGAGATGTCCAAATAAGAGCTTGGCAATAAGAATACTACACTCAATGACATCAAAAGCTGCTATAAAATCGAACAGCACAGTCACAACTGTTATTGTCATCTACATGTATGTACGCCATACTAGTAGAGTGCTGTGGTCTCCAAATATCCAGTGCTTTTGTGATCAGTCCATTTCAAGTATCTTACTCAGCAAAGGGAGTACACTAAATGGAGCCAGTAAAATCTGCCTTTCCTTGCAGGTTTTGATTGCAGCATGCGTCACGGATGTTCTGAACAACAATAGTCAGGGTCTGAACAATGTTTCTGCGTATGTGGCAGATAATTCTTCAATGAATTTTAGAAAGCATAATTGGGTTTACCAGAAACTGAGCAGACAAACACAAGGCTGATACAGTGTGGATACAAGTGTCACATCATTCAGAACTGCCTTAAAAACAAAATAAAAGCTTTGAGTTTGATGCTAAAGTACTTGTGATGAAAACTAACAGTGCATTTTTTTGATTTACTGGAAATGAATTATCAAGTGCTACAGCATGTTGTCACAATGTGGCTCTCACTTTTCCCAGCAACTGAGCTCATGCTACACAGCTGGCCTGCTCTTCGCTCCTCTACGTACATCCTCTCAGAAGGAGAAGAACAGTGCAGTAAGGTATAGTAGCAAGCCTATTCTTCCAAGGAAGCTGGGTTGCTGCCTTTATGGTATGTGTATTTTCTGCACAATATTTTGTGTTTGTTCTAAACAACAATCTTGAAGTTGGAGAGAAGTGATGCAATGTCACAGAATTACATTCTGTCATGGTTGACCTTCACTCTAAACTGATCAGAGGGAAACAGCATGAGTTTCATAAGAATAATGCCAGCACAATTCTCAGAAAGATTCAGCCAGCCGCCCAGAAGCTTGAAAATTTAAACAAGGAAGCAGCAGCCAAACTGATAAGGTGCATTATCTATTCAGAGGAGAGGCATCACTATGATTGTAAGTTTTTTGAACCATTGCAAGTTCTGTTACAAGTTTTGTGACATGGCCCTGGCTCGAGAGCGTTGTTCTTCTTCTTGTTGTACACAAAACAGACATAAACATGGACTGTTTGTATGATGAGTACTGTGTTGTGTACAGGAGGAGGCTCACTTTAAGCTCACTTTAAAAAACTGGTCTCATTTTTTCTATTCTACTATCTAATACATATTATGAGGGTATAGACCAGGGTTAGACCAACTGAACCAAATGTTGGAAGATCTTGCTGCTAAATGCCAGGAAACATACATATTCAAAAATAAAATTAGATCACTTATATGGCCACTTGCATGAAAAATACTACTGTAGGCCTAATTTTATCACTGGTCTTTGCCTTGTGTTGTGGTTTTGTGGTGCTGAATGATCCTGTGAAGTCCACTTTACAATGGCTGTCATTGAAATGGTTTTATTGTAATATTACAGGTTAATGATGATAAATATCAGTGTCGCTGCAAGTGTTTATTCATGTCTCTTTGTGGCACTCTCATCGCTCTCTCTCATCAAGGGTGTTAAAATCCTTGATTAATAGATGACATTTGACTGAATCTTTAACGTTACTGTTTAGTGCACTTGTGCACATGTAGTCATGTAGTTATACTGTTGGTGTTGTTTGTGAGGCAATGTTGTTGGCAATTTTTGCTTCTTGGTATTTTTGCACAGATTGCTGTCAGAGTTGGCAAACCCATTGATGTTCTTTTCTAACGTGTTATATACACCAGGAGATATCGTGCAAAATTCACATTCATTTAATTTCTCTGGTCACATGATAAATGTAAGTCCAGCATTCACTCCATTTTTACCTCCGGTTTGCTCTCCACCAACTCCTGATGTAAATTTGTAAGCTAAATGTTGAATTGCTAACTTTGTCTGTCAACAGCTTTGTGCTGGACGTTAGCACAGTGGGTTTTTTAGCCTTTTTGCTGAAAACAGCACCTGCTGAAAACTCTACAGATATAAACCATTATCATTGTTGTCGAATACAGATAATGGCTGCTTTAAGAGCATTCGTATTCAAATTGAAAAGAAATACAATTACTGATTATTTTAGAAATGTTGTTGCAATACTTGTTTTTACAGTGCTGACTCCTTTTAAAGTCTGTGAAGTTAGTTTCATCACTTTGGTGCATACTTGCACCGGCCAAAGTATTAATTTTTAAATATGACTTATTATTTAATCATTAGGTTGTTGCCACTACAGTACTGACAGGTAGATATACTGTATACTGTACATGGCTAATGACAGGTTGATATTAAAAATCATTGTGTCTATCCAGTACCAATCATGCCTCCCTGACATGTGTTGCTGAGCCACTCAGTTACATAATATGAAAATGAGACTTTATTAAAGGCTGCACTGACATTATACTGACTTCATCAATCCCAGTCAGCCTTTAATTATTTAGTGAAAGACCCTTTTTGTATGATAAGGACTATGGATTTGTATTGAGCATGATTAACATGTGTTGATGTGCCTGCCTTTGTAGTGTTTGGCAGCTAGCCTCTCTCTCTCTGTAGAGATGCAAACATTCAGTTCATGTTGAACAAGACACAAGAAAAGAGTGGGAGCTGTGAGACATGCAATTGCCTGGTAGCTAGGCAACCCTAGAGAGCTGCTCTGGAAGACCTTGAGATGTCTCCCATAATATCGCAGGCAAGTATTACTGTTTGGAAGCTCGCTGGGACTCAGGATTTTTTTTTTTTAAGTCAGAGAAGTGTCAGAGCAAGTTGATGGGATGAATCAGAATTTTGGGGCGTGAATGAATTTTGGATAGGATTCTTAAATAGGCCACCTTGGAATCTTCACTTTAGCGGAAGAAAAATTATGCACCCCTCAGCTCCAAAAAGACATTTCATCATGTATTCCAATGAATATTCACAGAGGTTTAAAGATCAAATTATTTAAAATACGTTGTATCTTATCGTTACTGTATGTCTTCTTAAAGCAACATTTTAAGACACCTTTCACATGAACTCTTTAAGGACAAGTAAAAATATCTATTCCTAGTTGAGAACCTGTTGGAAAGTGTGCGATGAATGTCTCCTCTTTGCGTCTCCCTCTTATACCTCACCTCTGTTTCATTATTCATAGCTGTTTGGCTATACAACATGGACATCTGAAACCCACTGCTCCTGCTCATGCACAAATATCTGACTTCGTGGGACTCGGTGGCAGCCAGATAAAAGCAAAGTAAAGTGATTCACCTGTGGCAAGAGGAGCCCTTTGCTTTTAGGGGTCGCTCACCCACGTACGATGTGGGTTCAAAGCATCCTTACCAAGAGAGCGGGGCAGAAGTTCGGACAGAGACAGAAGGACAGACCGCAGAGAGAGAGAGAGAGAGAGAGAGAGAGAGAGAGAGAGAGAGAGATGTAGGAAAGAGAGGAAATGAAGAAGCGGTGTTGGAGGGGAGAGAGAGAGAGAGAGAGAGAGAAAGAGAAGATGGGGAAGCAGTGACACAGGAAATGGAGAGAGAAAGGTGGCAGGGAAAGTGCACTGGATAGATGGGTGGTGGTGGGAAGGGGGAGAGGGGGGGAGTATGAGAGAAAGAGCAGTGTGGGCACTCAAGTAGAATATTTTTCCAACATCATGGTAGCAGAGCCTCTGAGTGCCCCTGTTATTAGGTGTGTTTGTGTTGCTGAGCCTTCTTTTCTCTAAAGGAAACAAGTGGCTTACCGTACAGCACCAATCTTCTCTGCTGAGATGTCAGAAAAACAGAATGATAATGAGCATTTGTCCATTTATCTTTTTTATTAAAAGATTATGTGATTTTCAAGTGAAATATAGAATTAATAGAATGTGCCTCACACCACTCTGAATTCCCAACTATTAATGTCAAATGACAGCAATACCAAATCATCTTATCCTCGTTTATATAATTTAAAGAAAACACATCATGAGAAACAGCTAGTGAAGAGCTGTATGTAGCATGTGTAGTTTGTAGAAGAATATGACCACAATCAAAGATCTATGATTTTGTTGATTCACATTCATTGTAATGAAGCTGTAATGAATCTGTCTGTGTGGCTCATTGGAGCATTTTTGGAGCTCTCTTTATTAACTTGTATTGCGTGTATGTTTTGTTTTAGTTTACTGAAGAGTAAATTTCCACTTCCTTTCACACACAAAGCCTCAGCTTCATTTCAGCATGCAAGATCACACAACACAGCTTCTGACTGATACACTACACTGCGTCTTATTTATCAGTCATTCAGCAGAGCTTGTTATGGAGTACAATACACTATTGATCCTTTGGTCGCAATAGTTAGCTGCAGCACAATAAACTAGGGGATTAATGATCATGATAGATGAATCACGGTAAGCAAGGAATCCTAAACAATGCAACACGGTTCCCATGTTAACATTACCTTTCATGCATATATTTAATTATACATACAGTCACAGGCAATGAGGGTCAAAAGGTTATGAGGCCGACTCAATGTATAAATGACCATGCAAACTTTTAGTTCAGTCAAGGCAACGCTGCAAATATAACTGCAATATGCAGCAATAAGAGGATGTGAAATAGAGTTTTAATGCAATGTAAAATATTCACAATGTGTGACTACACTGATTTGTTCATGAAAATTAACAACCTCAGTTTGGTTGTATCAAAGCTTTACAAAGCTTTTGGGACCCTCAGACAGACCGTCTGCATATAATATATAACAAACATTTTCACTAATTACAGAATTTCTCAACAATCCAGATTAGCCACAATGATGCAACAAACGTGCAAGAGAACCTAATTAAAAAGAATCCAACAGCAATCATCTCCATGAATCATCCTCTGACTGATTTCTTATCCTGAAATATGTCAGGAGAGTCTTAAGAGATTGCTGACTGGAAGCCAGGTGCAGCCTGGCAAAACTTCTTATTATAAATAAAGTAATTTAGCATAAATGTTAACATCTGACATCACTGCACCTCAGGTGTGACACCTGTATTAATGAAACACACACTACACGTCTGCATGGACAAATAAAGTCATGCATCTCAGAAATTACCTCTCACCCGGAGCTCCACAACAAATCATTATCCTCTGTGAATTATAACAAGTTTAAAATAGGAACTCTAATACATTTGGACCATGTACCACTGGAAAATACATTGATCAACCACAGACTGTAGAGATAAAATGGATGCCTGTTTTGTGGCCCAAATGTTTAGGAAGGAATGCTGCAATGTCTGTGTTTTTGGTTTGCTGCTTGCTGCCATCTTGGCAGATGTTTGGCAGCAGAAAAATCCGGGCAGAGTGTTGGAGCCTGGGTGGAGCAAGCAGCAGACATCGTGGCAGAGTGACAACACAGGACCGAGGCAAAGTGGAACATAGGCATACGTCACCAACGTGCGCCAGGTAGCAGGAAACTGCTGGGAAGTTTGAAAAATTGAAGACAGTTTGTATAATGTACTGTATATCAATGGGACACTTCTGCAAAGAGTCTTCATGAAACCTTTTGTTTATCCTTTCTTTGTTTAAGTTGCTTTCTGGTTGACAGATAAAGGTTGTAAATGGTTTCTTTGTCGCCATCGAAAAACAATGGATCACACCAACACAAAGCCATTCTGCAGAACCGGACCCATCTATTTTTTAAAAGCTGGTACCCCGACCAATCGAGAAATGTTGGATCTGAACCCGACCGGGAGACACAGACCTGATTGCACCAATTTCACAACTGATTTCTGTTAACAAGTTCAAGTAAATTCACAAGGTATCAAAACAAAACTTGTGTCCTACCTAATGTAATGTTAATAGCCTTTTCTCCTGAGGCCTCTGCCCATAACATTGATCCATCCTCCTTTTCAAGAAAGTTGGTGAAACCCACATTGAAATTACATTTAATTATGCCAAATACACATCAGATCCAGACCAGGCAGTTATAACAGATTTTTCTGCTTTGGCTGAAAACATGGTGGACAACTAAAAAGTATATGTCCATTTCAGGGAATGTTTTATTCAAAGAATTTTCTTCCCTAGCCCTCTTTGAATCTCTTTTCATTTTATAAGAAGCTCATGATCGTGCATGACAAGTATGTCTTGGCACCCAGCCTGTCACAGGGTTTCGGAATGGAAACACTCAGGCAGAGCTGACATTTTTCAATAATGCATGCGATTCAGGGTGCCATTGTGGTGGAGTAGTTGTCATTCACCAGTAAACACCTTCATAGCCACCCAGTCAAGCAGACAGAGTGGGCTCACCAGGAGAGAAGGGTCAGTGAAATATGTATGGACTGTTTCTTTTTTCTCTAGAAAACATCAATGTGCTGCTTTCATCATGCCACACGTTAAGAACATTGTATATGATGTGTGTTTATGGACACACTATGATGTATATTCACAATTTCTTCTTCATTTGAAGCACCAGAACATGTTATATGAGCAAACTCGTTTTGAGTTACTGTAGTTCTAGTATATATTGGAGGATGATTGTTTTGAGTGGGATGATGGTGGCTGGATGTACACCAGGGTTTTGTTATGCTGTCGCTGATACACATTGTTGGAATGTTAGCATCTGTAATGTGTTTGATTGTGTTTTATGTTCAGGTTTTTGTGTGTTCTGTGTTTTAACCTGGCTACAAACAACCCATTTATTTAAAACAATCTGTCCTTATCTAGACACATGAAGTGAACCACCCAAACTATTGTTCAGTAAGCCTATGTCCTAGGGATGAATTTTTAATTATTTTCATTATTAGAAATGTAAATGTGATTTTTTTTCTAAAAGAACCAGAAGTTCTGATTTAGCTTTGGATGTCTATGAAGTTGATGTTTAGGCCTATAGGATTAATCTGTTTTGTCATTGTTCTCTAACTATAACTTTTTATCTTCTAATAATGTCAGAATTGGATGACAAATCAAAGAATTGGAAGTAGAGTCAAGTTGAACCTTCCCATGGGGGTCATTCCTTTGTTCCTCAGTTCTACTGTTCCTTGGTTCTAGGGGGTTAGGAAACTTGGGAACTAGGGAACATCAATCCATACCATTAAATGGAAACACAGCACATGTGAGTACATGTAATTCACAATTGCTATTATTGTGTTTGATATTTAGTGTGTAAATGAGTTTTTAAAATGTTTTGTATAATTCTAACTTCACTTCTAGAGTTCTCGCTTATTTTTGACAAAACAGCAGCATGTGATTCATGAACTATTAGCATTTCTTAATAATAATATCATTGTTTACCGTCTGGTTGAGGCTAATGCACAACATGAAAGCAACTCTGACCACAAGCAGACCACAACACAATAGCTGGTACACAACAATTTGCTTGTTCGTTTTTCGGAAAGGGTAAAACATTCAATATTAGGGTGGATAAGGATAACCAAGTAGGAATAACAGAAAAACTAAAAGAAAACCAACAGCAGTTTATTTCATAGGAGACAACAAAGATAACATTACAGACAGCTCACACCTGCAAGAGCTCTCCAACAGAGATGTACAACATATAACAGTCACCACTGTGCATACAAAGAAGGTCAGTGTAGCTGGGTCAGCGGGTGAGGAATAATGCCCTCTTTCCCAGCAACTGACTCTGGCTCTGTATATAGCCTGATACAGTCTGAGCAACCAATCAGCTGCAAGTGCCTCCAGCTAATGGACCAATTGCCAACTGTCACCCCAGTCAATCAAGAACCCACACACCTGACAAATGTCGATCAATAATTACTGGTCTCACAAACACACTCAGGGGAGGAAAACAGCCGATCCCAAAACACAACAAATATACAACTGACGTAACAATGATTAACTGACATATATAAAGAACCTACACACACAATGAGAGCAGCTGATATACCCAAGACTACAATAATCAAACAAAACAAAGAAAACAATTATCTCTATTGTCCAACAGCCAGCCAATTTCTTTATAATGTGACAGCAAGCTATCCACAACCTAACCCAAGTAGCTTTAGCTGCCTAAATTTAAGCATACATTGATAACATCGGTGGCAGATCAGATATTTCAAGCAAAATTACAGTATATTTCAACCCTGTGTATTTCCCATCAAGGTGACTATACTACCAATACTCTATGCAGTTATCTAAAAGGGCCACTCTAGGTTTACTTTCAGTCAGACTTTGAGACAAGCATCTGAAATTTTTCATGTGAACATCATGTTTATTTGATATATTGGCTCATGCAGCTTGTCCCGGGGGGTTGTTTTGTGAGAGTCCTTATTTCCCCCAAATATCTACAATGGGTGCAAAGTTAGCATGACTAATAGAGTCACAGGGGACACATTTATGGGAATTGTTTATTTAAATGATTAGAGATTACATAGGTAAAAAATGTTAATTCCAGTGAAATCAGTGAATAAATACTGAGGGGTTGCTTCCCATCGTAATGGCAATATTAGAATAATCCCTATCTTCCTGCTGGAATTTTTGTTAAAAGCTACATTTTCGGAACAGACGTTTAGGTTGTTTTGGAAGGCATTGACAAACAATGTATTTAGCAGTATAGGTATTAAAACTTGCACTGGTCTGTAGTTTGGCATACAAAATCAAGCAACCGTTTATAGTATATTCATGAGCAGGATGGTGATGACATTTTAAATAAGAAAAAACAACTGATAAAGACAACCCTGGCAGTCATCCAATACTATCACCTTGGGTGATTAGTTGACATTGCGTGACATCAGTTTGTGAGACAGTAGTGCTGGCGGTCCAGGATTTTCACAGAGCCCGGGAACATGTGATGATGCTGGCGAGTGTTGATGATGATGATGGTGATGATGATGATGATAGTGTCTGTGCTAGTGGCTGTGTGTGTGCTGCTTCAGTGTGATGAATATCCCTTTCCCAGATGGCTGGCTCTCCACGAGACAGAGCGTGCAAACCCTCTCAACCAGCATGAGGCTTCAGCGGCCAACCTCCGTCTCCCCACCAAGGTCATCGTCAGCAGAAAGAGAGACAGAACCGAGAACGAGTTTAATATCTCCACTGCTGACAGCTGCAATTTAATTGTTACCTTGTGAAACAGATACAGCACTTTCAAAGAGAAGGAGACTAAGGCTCTATCTTGATGGCTCTCTAGTGAGTGCCCCAAATTCTATGGCTTTTTTTAAAACTTGAAAAACACTTCTTTTAACAGCGTCTTTTAAACTTGAGGAACAATTCTTTCAACAGTCTTCTAGAGATACTGTGAAGACCGTTTTGAGACTTCTATTCCCAAAGTCTATTTATTGATGGCTTAAATTCCCAAAGTCTACAGTATATTCTTTCATCTTGATGACTTGCTAATCAGTTAGCAAGTGTCAATTTAGTTCACGCTACATACTTGTGCACATGTACCACTAAAATGACCCTGTAGGTTCCTTAGATGCAGGTGCAGCTGAGGTATTAGGGAGCACACACTCGTTAAACCTCTAGTACAGAGTGAGCATGTGCAGAGAGGTTATATCAGTCCACTGCAGCATATATCATGACGCAGAAAGCAGGCTCTACTTGCGAATTGTTTTAAAGACAAAGCAATACTTTTGTTAGAAAATGAAATGCAGTCACTACAGTTCAGTAAAACTATGGGGCTATCCTGTTTTCCGTTATAGTGATAGAGTGAAGGCTGGCAATATTTTATGTTATTGTCAACAAATCCCATACAAGACCAACCCTAACACTGCATTAATTCCTCTCTCAATACTTTCTGACTTTTCAGCGTGCTACAGGACTCAGCCCCGAGCCCATTTGTTCCTACTGAAGACATACATTTGATAAAAGTGGGTCCTGAATATAGACATTCATTTAAAAAACTAACGTCCTAAAACAGTTGGGCATTGTTTTTTAGCATTACTCAAACTGGAGCATATCTGTTGGGGACTATTTTGAATTGTGTACTCATACACAATTAGTAAGCAAATTAATATTTACAACAGGACTCTGTACTATATGACTCAAAACATACAGTGCCCATGTTCATCATAATTAGGGAATGTCACCCAGTGCAACAATGTGGCTCATTGAGGTTCTGTTTAATAGCTTTTGGACAACAAGGCACAGAGGAAAAAGCTAGGCTACACAGGCAATACTTGTTAGTATAGGATCAATTCATTCTTGGTTCTCTCTCTTCATATTTGTTGACAATACAGAATCTCATCTTATCCTTTAATGCCTACACTAAATCACCTTTTTCTTTTATATTTCCACATAAAATTCCCATGAGGAAAGAAACAATTCGTGGCTACACTTTCATTGACGTAAACGAAGTGACCAGGGTCCTGTCCTCGTAATATTGAAAATAATGTAGTTAGTGATTTATGTATTTATTTTTATTCTTTCTAACAAAATATTACACAAACATCCGCAGTAAAGTGTTGTTGACAAAGTCACTGGACATGACCTATTGGATACTTGTTAATAAAGATTTTTTCCTAGACAAAATATAAAAAGTAGATAGCAACTGAAAGTGAAATACAATATTAACATCACGGCCCACTGCATACATCATTCATTCAGTCATTTAACAGACCTTCAAAAGAACTTTTAAAACGGCTCGCTAAGCCTTGTACCCTCATTTAATATTCTGTACTGTGACTAAAATGTAAAACTCCACTGCCCACCTAATTTTTAAGTGTGTTCAACCAGTATTAGTTAGATCAGACAGGTAAATAGACAAATTATATTATGACTAATACAAAAATACTTAAGCCTATTTTCTCATTATGTGGGAGGCTGTCAAGTTGGTCAGTTTCATAAAGCTTCATTGTGAGGAACGAGGTTGATTCAGAGAGAACCTTGGAAAATTCAGTATGCAAGACCAAATCATGCACAAGAGAAGCTGCGTATAAAAGGTCAGTCAAATGAGGTTACTCAAAGATGAATGAAGAAGCCCTTACAAGATTTTCCTTATAAAACAACAAAGGACCTTTTTTAAGTTACGGTACCTAGTGCCAGTAACCCAAGAATGAAGAAACTCGGTTATACCCTTGAGCAAGGCAGCCAGCCCATAAAACACACTGAAAACTGCACACAGGAATGTTCTGAACCCTGAAAACTCTGTCTGATCTCACAGTGACTAAGCAAGATGATACAAATCTTTCAGGGGAAACATCGTAATTCAGGCAGCCATAAAAGGACTGGATGTGTCAGAGTTTCAAGGAGTGTAAGTATGACAACTTGACAAATTCAGCAGTCTCTTTATCTTTTGAAAAATATTATGAAGGCTGCACCTAAAACACTGTAGCATCTTCAATCACAATTGAACTTTGACCAACATTAAAGATACACTAATTCAGTCATGTTCTCTCCAGATTTAAATATTGCCAAAATTAGATTAGCCATGTCTATCACTAGTATAAAAGAGTCATACACACTATTACTGTGACATTTTATTTACCAGCAAACCCAGGCTCAGTGCTACAGCAGGGCTTTTAATCAGCTCAAAGAGACGGGAACACATTACTCTTATTCTGACATCCTTACATTGGTTGCCTGTCAGTTTCATGATTGATTTAAGAATTTGATTGATAACTTTTAGTGGTCATCAAGGCCTTGCTCCTAGCAATATTTTGGACCTTTTGACCGTTTATGAGCCATTGTTCAGCCTTAGAGCCTTAGGCAGAGCTCTACTGATGCTGGCTTTGTTACACTGGTTGAAACAGTGTTCTCCTTCAAATCACCTGTCAAATAACAATTCTGTTGTAAACAAATTTTCAATAGTTTCTGACATTTTCTCAACAAATTCACACTTCCAATAAATGCATATTGTAACTGGATTTTCTAGACTAAAAATCACACTATTGGCAATGTAGCAACAAGGCAATGCTGGATAAGCCTGTACACATATTTTAATCAGTAATAAATAGTGGCACGTAAATTTAAAAAGAGCTACAGTAGATAATAACTTTTTAAAATCATATTTTAGTTTAGGATAATGACCCAATAGTTTGGGAAACCATTATCCCATAAATGTTACTTGTGGCCACAGTGGCTGCTGTGCACAGCAAATAAAA
This sequence comes from Dicentrarchus labrax, assembly GCF_905237075.1. NCBI lineage: Eukaryota > Metazoa > Chordata > Actinopteri > Moronidae > Dicentrarchus > Dicentrarchus labrax. The sequence goes on along the minus strand of NW_026136713.1, from coordinate 31,393,593 downwards.
TAAGGAATCTAGTGCTTTCATGAATTACCCTGCTGGCCACAGCAGCTACACTGTAACCCACATTTACATCAGTTTTATCCCAGTAATAACTTCCGAATGTTTTCATTACAATCACCAGCACTGGTTACAGAAAGATTTGAATTGAGTGCTTAGCTCTACAAACTGATGGTTTAAGTGGTCGACTTTGTGTCACTAATACCAGGAAAACACTAAATGTATCGTGTTCTGTCGCTACAGTACTGTGAATAAGATGAAATATGTAACAAACAAACTGTTTTATGCAGACCATTAGCAGAACATGATGACGCTTTGTTTGAGGACAAGCAGCAACTTATGAAGGGGAAAATTAGACCTGTGTAATGATCATTACAAATTCCAAAACATTAAAACTGTAGGCCTCCAAGAGAAACAGACAAAGACTCATGCATGCGGGTGTGCACACACATACACACACACACACACACACACACACACACACACACACACACACACACACACACACACCTACAAACACACACACACACACACACACACACACACACACACACCAGATGTCCTTATCTTGTTTCTAGCCATATTGTTGCCTCTCAGGCAGATATCCTTTAAACATTAGGTGGTTTTTCCTAAAGGAATAATCATTTTTAAGATACTCTTTATGATACAGTTTAATAAAACTGGATCATTAAAGCGCTAATAGTTGTAGCATTCATTAAAAAACATAAGCACTATCTAATGTAAACAGTCGAAATAGTAAAACAAATAAAACTGATAATATGCAATTGCAGATTATGTAACATGTAAAGTGAAGTTAAAGTGCGTGAATAAAAGGGTTATTACTTTACTAGCAGTTACTGATTTAGCTACAGGTCTACTTGCAGATGATGCAGTTTCATTTGCTTAATTGTTACATTTGATACATGTATGTTAGTTTAAGCCAGTGGTTCTCAATTATTTTCTGTCATGCCCCCCCTAGAGGACAGAAATTTTTTCACGCCCCCCTGAATTTTAATACTATTGAGAACCTGATAATATTTATTTATTTATCTGTACAAACCACTGTACGAGTTGCTGGCACCAGCATTCTGCATACAATCACCTGATTATCAAAATGGATTAATAAAATGAGCTGAGATAACATCTGCAACAACTAAAAACAATTTCCAAGTTCATTTATTTACTCAATTTGTGACATTTAAACAAGACTGCTCAGTCTGTGTGATTCTCAAAACAGAGAAAAAAGTGCAAATGATTCACTGGGATGTGTATTTTTATAGACTTAACACAGTAACATTCAAAACTTTTTTAAACTGTAAACATTGGTAACTTGTCAGCTTCATCAGCTTATTCCTTTTCAAAAAGGTATATGACTTTTTAACATTTTTTTTGTGCAAAATTTGCAACAATATTGTTTATATATATATTGTTTATATATATAATATTGTCTGAAATGTCAAATGTCTCCCGATCGTGTCATTGGACAGAGGGACAGTATTCAGTGTCTCAGCACTTTCCTCACCTATGATTGTGACCATGTCCAGTGCTGCCGGAGTATTAGCTCCTCTGCTATTGTGTGATGGTTTTTTGCACCTTGCGATGTGGTGGTGTTTGTACGAGGCTACGGTGCGTTTTTATTTACTGATGCCACGCTCACTAAATGACCGGCCTGTTGGCGATACTCATCGAAAAATGAACTGAAAAAAGTCCAGTGGCCTACTGACATAACTGGGGTGTAAGGTCTCCAGGTGCCGTCTTAATTTGTTTGGTTTCATGCTGTCCGCTGCCACAGTTTTTAAACATAAAACACACACAGGTCTTTCCTCATTTCCGACCGTATTCACGGTAAACCCAGGGCTATCTAGGCTTCGTCGTATTTCCTGGTCTTATTAGGTTTATGCCGGTTGTTGTCACTTGCCTCTGACGCCTCCTCCGTTTTTCTTTTTACTCCTGTCAGAAACTCCTCCTCTGTCCCCTGCCTGTCGTGCCCCCCCGACACCTCACTTCGCCCCCCCAGGGGGGCGCGCCCTACTATTTGAGAAGTACTGGTTTAAGCAGAGAGCTGTCTCTGCTATCTGGTCTCAATTTAAACATTAACAGGGGTCAGTGGGAGCAGGCTAGACTGCTGTGAGAGTCAGAGCCACATTTAGCTTGCACATGCAAGGGTTTTAATTGTCTCATCTGAGTATTTCACACAAAGACAAATGTCATCCTCACATATAATGTCAGTATTTTGTTGACTGCGACATATTTATAGATCAGCAGAGGGGGATAAAATGGACAATAGCCTGAAGGTAATCCCCTGCAGGGATTTTTGGTTTTGCAGCTCATATGTAACTTTGAAAACTTTGAAGCTGCAAGTTCCACTGACTTGCAGTTAATCTTAAAACTGTGATAATACTCTTGTATGGGATTTGATAAATGTATGTATTTGTATGCACACTTACTGTTATTCTATGAGATAACTGATTTGTTACTTACTCATAAACTTGTCACTACTCAGAATTTTGTGAACCCATCCATAGTGATGGGAGAAAGACAAACTTAAGCAGAAAGCAATTTGGTAAAAAAAAAAAAAAAAAAAAAAAAAAAAAAAACACTTTTTATTATTACTTTTTATTTAAATGTGCCATTAAATAAATTGTAAATAAGGTACATTTGCTGACTTAGTTTTTTCAAAATAAGTACACAATTTTCACAATTCGCAATTGTTTTTAATTGTTAATACTTGACACTGACAGTAATTAAAACATTAGCAACACCACTGCACCCTCACCACTAACACTCAGGAGGTCAAGAAAGACATCAATAACCTTTTGAAAGAATCATTACCATTTACCCTTTCCCCATCTATTCCCACACCAGGCATAGAAAAAAAGACTTGAACTCTTTCAAACCCAACTGACATTTTTCACCAAGGGAGACCTTTGATTTCTAATTGTGATATAGATCATAAACGGTGTGTAGTGCATCCACAGAGTGTTTTTGTGTAGTGCTGTAGCTCTTAAAGTGTGAGATTTTTTTCTGTCTATAATGTCCATATAAGGGCTTTGGGGTATTTGGATGATAGAAATCAGTGACATTTGGAGTCTCCATAATGACAAAAAGGTGAGTGAGGATGAAATATGAAACAGGGAGATGGAATGAGAGACGGAGCACTGAAACACATGGCTGCAGCCTCCGAGGCTGACCATTGCTCGTTAGCTCTCATCAAATGGTGCAGCTGTACTGCAAGCTAGAGCCACTGGGACTTTGCATTATTTTTAAAGGTGTTTGATTTTCAGCTCACTGATGTCTACCATGTATTGTTATAGATGTTCCATGTGGAAATAATATAATTGCTTTCTGCTATACAACAGACATCAAGGTTGTGTCCAAATCTATTCCTTGTTCACACATTCATTAATTCCTCAATAATAAACTTAATAATATCAAATATTTTGCACCATCACTGACAGATACATAAATGCATAAATAGTGCATAAATGTAATTACTATAAAAGGCTATGTTTTTGGGAAGAAAAGGCAGTACACAAGCTGCATTCTTTTGTTCCACACTAATAATATTACTGGATTTCTGTGGGTTTTTAAGATTGCAATTTAAGAACAATTTTATGTTGATATTGGCAAAGAAAGTATAAAGGATATTAAGGAAAATCAGTATTGGTTCCATGTCATTTCATTTTGTAGTTGTTACAGCATTATCATAACAAATTACAATTAATACAATTAATCCAATACATTTTCAAGATCTGTCAAAATCATATTTTAGATATTTTAAGGCCTAAATTTCAGATTATTGGACTTTCGACTTTTCAAGACCCTGCAGACGGCATTTATTAGATGGCCCTATGTAGTATGTAAATGTTATACTGATAATTCAAACACTCAAATGTCATAACATTTATAGTGCACCTGATAGCAAATAAGAAGATTTTGGTTAGAATTCAAGATGAGACAAATTCATACAATTTGTGACTAGAGGACTTTCTGAATGCTAATCCAGGTGTAAATTTACTCAGGATGCATGAATGTAGAATAGCAATAGCATTGCTTAAGCCACTTCTGTTGAATGCCTGAGATGCAGGAAGGGTCCAGGCAGGGTAGAGAAATAACACAGTTATAGCATCTCGCAAATTATTTAGATATCATTTGTTTCTATTTGAAGAAAAATGAAAGAATCACAGTCAAAACCAGTGTTGTCTGTGTTGGCCCATTCATCTCTGTATGGATGAGTGGTGGTAGAAGTGCATTGCTGTCTTTCTTAATTTTTTCACTGGGGGGAACCACCATTTAAAATGTCCGATTCTACTAGTAATGGCCTTGAAGCAGCTATAATCAGTATTTTTATTTTACTAATAAATTAAATGATTATGTATATACGTAAGGGGTCACTGATAGTGACAAATCCACGAAGAATTGCTACCCAACTCTGCAGTTCCCCTCAGTGTTTCAGAATCCGTCAGCTAATTGTGGTGTTTCAAGCCACAGCAGGCAGCTGATTTATGCGAACAAGCTCTTATAGACCAGCCGTACGCTACCTGCCCACCACCAATCAACACATAGACAAATTAACAACTAGCTGATAAACATTTAGCAAACAAATATTTCCCTCCAGAGTTGGTGGAGACCAACGGAGCAAAAACAGACTGATTATTGGACATATATTGATCAGTGAGGCAAGAAACACAACTCCAAATGAGTGTAAATACTATTACTATTTGATCTGTTAGAAGAGTAAAAGCACTCCAGCTTCAAGTCATATGTTGGTTGGTGCCTGGTATAAATCCACTTTAGGAGTACAGGCACAGATGCCTCACTGTGATTTTAAACATTCATGTCTCAAACTGAAAACTGCAGCATGGTGTGTTGTGTATGATAGTCATGCACTGGCATCAGAACTGACAGGTAGTCTCAATTATACCCTCCGTGTGCTGCTGTAAAGTATTCAGCGGCATTGCAATTACAGCTGAGAAAAAGGAGGATTTGCTTGAATGTAGACCAATGTTTCCCACATGATATGAGATGTGTTGTTTGTAGCGATAACCTCCCAAAACCTCTAACTGCTATGTTCTCGGTGAATGTAGTTAGTTGTGTGAATTAATTCATCTGTGATATAACAGTACCTTTATATTTGCTAAATGAAAGTATTAGCACTTTCCATATATCATATCAATGTGTGTAAATTGTACACTCAAATTCTGATCCCCCTTAGTCCTCTCAGTGATGAAAGGCAATGAGAAGGGGCCCATGGATTGATAAGGAACAAGTTAATTGGGTTACCAGCCATGCAGAATGGAAAGAGATCTGGCTGCTTCAGCATTGGAGGTGACAAAGAGATTAGATGCAGGAAAGATGAAGCTGAATCACTGTGCTACAAGTGTCGGCCAAAGCCGGTCTCAGCCACAATCATTCCTTGGATTGCCCTCACTTACTGGAAAGTGCTCAGTCACACAATAACAGCAAGTACAGCATGCCAGAGTCTGCAAGGGGAGGTGAAAGGACTGAGCTTGAGGATCACGAGGAGAGGAACATAATATGTCCCTGCAGTGAAGAAGTTAACTTACTCAAAGTTAATTTCTGTATCTTTTGTATTTTGTACCGACAATGCGCTATATTGTAGTGAAATGTATTCAGTGTATAAGAAGAATAATTATATGGTGAGAACTGTTTAATCATATATAATAGAAACAGACCTTGCTTAATTTTATAGATTGTTATACTATGGTAGGTTATTTTTATTTTACTTTTTATTTACTATTTGACTATTTGAATATGGTTAGATAGTTTTTTTTTTTTTTTTTTACTAATTTTGTTTATTGTATTTACAAAAAAAGAATTTAGAAAACCACAACAGAAATACAAGGACATGAGGACATAGATAAAATGCACACACATAAAAGAAAAAGAAGGCAGGAAGACAAAGAAAAACAAAACAAAACCAAAAAAGGGAGGATGAGTGGGTGGGGGCACAAGTCTTGATGGGTAGTGTTGGGCATGCCCGTTATGTGTGGGTTGTTTTGTCAGTTTGAGTTATAATAATGGGGTTGAGAAGACCTGAGTGGAAGCGGTGGTGTAGAGAAATCTGCTCTGGATGAACTGCAAGAAAGACCATGTGTTATGAAATGGGATCAGATTGTCTTTTAGGGTTGTCTTTTCTAAGTTTGCATGGTCTCATAACGAATTGAGCCAATGGTTTATTGATAGTTTAGTTCTGTCTTTCCAGTTGAGTAATAGGCTTTTCATGGCCACAGTTAATGCTATTAAGACATTTGGAGATGTTGTGGGACTGTAAGTAAGGAGAGATCACCTAAGAGACAGATGGAGGGACAAAGGGGGATGCTGAGGTTGAGGATCTCAGAAAGCTTTCCTGTGATCCCTGTCCAAAACCAACTAACTGGTGTGCAGAGCCTGAATGCATGGACGTGGTTGTATGTATGTATGTATGTATATGATACATTTTATGTGTACATGGTGAGAGAAACGTTTATAAATCTGTGAGAGTACGTTTTTTTGGTTGAAATGAGAATGGTTTGAGAAGGAAAGGAGGGGTGAAGTTGTCTAAGTTATGGACATCAATTTTCTCCTTTAAGGTATCTTTCAGTTGTATGTACAGGTAGTTGCAGTGGTGGGGCAAATTGTATGTTTGTATGCCACTGAAAGGGTGCCCGAGGCTGGTTACGCCTCTCCGTTTACATGCAGGGAAGTTGATGGGTTCCTTATTGATCTTAAACATACGGTTGTGCCAAGATAGGAGTAAGAGTAGAAGGTGGTAGCCTAAGGTTAAGTATTTAATTTGCTATATGCTATGTGATATATTAGTCAGTATTTATTAATGCTATTATTATATTTACTATTACAAGTCATATTACTCATAGAAGGTATATACAGGCTTTTTGTACAAGCTACACTGCATCTTTTACCTATGTTAAATAGGTAAAATCCTATGTTATTTGATGAACCTATATTTACCCGAACTAAAGTCATTGGGGCACCTATCACTTTAACTTCAGGCACCTATAATTATCAAATAATTACCCAGCAAAAAATGGTACAGTGCAGTTACTGTACTGTAAGTTAAAGTGCTTTTTGCATGCTAGCAGCATGGTCTAGGAATGACAATGATTGTCTGTTTGTTGATCTGTCCATCACTTTGGTCCAGACTGAAATATCTCAAAACTAATTGATGGATTGCCATGACATTTGCACTGACATCAGTGGTCACCAGAGGATGAATCATACCAACTTTGGTGATCTCTTGACTTTTCCTCTCCTGCCGCCATGAGATACAGATTTGTGGTTTTGAGTAAAATGTCTCAACAACTATTGGATGGATTGCCATGATATTTGGTGCTGACGTCCATGTTTCCCTTAGGAGGAACTGAAATAACTTTGTTGATCCATTCTTAAGCTAAGATGGATATATACCTGTTCAATATCACCATGTTAGCATTGTCATTGTATGTTAGCATTCTGATATTAGTATTTACTTCTGAATGTCCAAAAATGGGGCAATATGAGCAAGATATATGTGCATGACAAAATAACTGATACCTGAGGCAATGCACTGTTGGACCATTGTTTTTTCCTGGTCAGATGGATTTGCAGATGTTCACTTGGCTGAAGTCTGTGAATAAACTGTGGTCAGCATACCTCTCATGGTATGGCCTGGGATTAGAGCGAGCTCTCTGGATCACCACAACATACTCACCTGAGTCGCACTCCAATTTGTGTGTAAGCTCTTTAAAGACTTTCTCCACTGGCTTCTGCTTTTCAGACGTGAGTGGGGCATTTCTTAAGAGCAGGTCTCGGTTCTGGTAGCTGCAAATCCATCACTCCACAGGACGTGGCCTAGTCTTTATATATGCAATCTGGAAGTAGACAGAGGAAAGTGGAGATGCACAGTTCTGAAGAATTGAGTGCATCATATAACCAGCAGATCAATCACAGAAATAACAGGGAGTTTCATTCCTCATTTCTTGAATGCCAAAATTTGTGCTTACAAAGTAATGGAGTCATGTCAACGCATGCATGCAGATGAAGTTTCTCAAGTGAGGCAGTAGTTAAACTTTATTGACCTTGGCCAGGTGGTTGTGCATAAAAATGACAGAATAACTAGAACAGATGAAGAGTATTGTACACTACACAGGACAAACCATGGTCAACTAACAGCTGTTTGAAGTCTACCACAGAAGTATTTCAGCTTTTATAAGGCAGGAAAAGATATACTGGTCTTTAGAACATTTTGAGTCTCCATTAAAGACCTTGCTAGAAGCAGTTAGGAAACCTATTCTTGATTCATGAAAACATCACTGAAATGAATTTTTTCTTTGGGAATTATTCTTTTACCCAATTATTTATGTTTCAGTTCTACAGGCAGTCACAAGAGACTGATGTCATTAACAACTCTCATCTTGTACCTGCCCTGTTGACAGCATGACCACGACTGCATTGTCAGTGCCAAGCTGTCAACACTGTGAACATTTTGATAATGATAAGTCTGTTTTTCACACACTGTGAATGCGTAGGCCACAGTTACATTGTAACAAAAGAAATGAAACACTCCTAACTCCACACTAAATCTGCAGCTGTACAAAGCAAACAAGACAAGTGAGCAGCGAACTGCATTATGAAAACATATGGGTGAACAAATTTAACAACTGTAATTAACTTTAGAACGTAATACATAAACACTGGATTTGTTACTGCAGTGCTGACTTTCGGATCCTTTTTATAACAAGTTTCATGCTGAGATTGCTTTAACCACCCAGCTGTGGTGAACGTGTAACCTGTAAACCGAAAAGCGACTCAGGTCCCAATGTCAGCAAAGGTTGAAGTTACCTTGAAGAAGACAACAGATTTCTTTCCAGCACCTACATTATTTTTCCGTAACTAAACCTCCCACCTGGAGGAAAGGAAATGTACTTACTTTTTCTACAATGATCCATAAAGTATTGCATAAAACACTTACAGCCAAAGGAAGAAGAATGGTAGTAGACTTTACCCCTTGTTTTAATTGGCATTGGACAGGGAAGACTGGTGTAGCTGGGTATGTCAGAACACATCTAGTCTGTTTTGGTGTCTGTGTGATAGTGACGTCCACCCTGGTGCACCTCAACAAATCCACAGCTTTTCTCTGAGACAGGCAGAGTGTGAGGTGGTTGGCAGTTTGCCCTTGGCTGATGAGGTGTCATCAGGGGATTTTGTGTGTGGTTGTGCACCTGAAATTGTGCATGTGGGCCAAACAGCACCTGTTTATAACACATTTGACTGAGGGTAAGGGATAGTGTTAGATATTATTAAATAATAATGATAATATCCTTTTTTACACCTGTAGAACAGTTTGATGACATTGTCACTTTGTATTTAGGGGCTATTTGTTGTTGTGCCATTGTATGTCTAGGTAGTGTCACCCAACTTTTGGTATTTGATTTGACAGTTGCATACCATTATATTCCAGACACAAATACAGGCTCTAATCCTCGAGATGTTGATGCATTTGGCCTGATTCTCAAGGAGGGACGCTCTACTCAGATGACTCGCCTAATGTAGTGAACTAATTGCAGTCTTTACACAATAGGCCATTTTCACAGCAGACGTTTTGACATGTCATAGCAGGAGAAGCACCGAGGTAACTACTAACATTAAGAATGGCTGCTATCCATTTAGCTGTGCTAAAGTCCAAGGCCTTGTTTATGTGCATGCTGGCTCAGTGGGTCTCACAAATGGAACAGAGCCATCATTAATGTTATTAGTACCACATGTGCTTTTCTCGTTATATAACGAGTCAAAATGTCTGCTCTGAAAAAGGTCCATGCAGGTGTGCAGCAGGTGCAGCCCCAGCATGGGACTCATATTCATTTTTTTATAAGGAAAAATAAACCAACTGAACTATATATCTCTACACAAGGAGCAAATACCAGTAGATTGTCTAAGGAGTGCTAGTACACTAAAACAGGTGTCAAAAAACAGGTCCACATTGGATCCAAGGACATATCACGACAGACAGTTACTGATGTCTAAAAAAACTTGCGAGCTACTGGAGAGGAGAGCTGCAATGTTGTGCACTGGCAGTCTGCGGTAATCTAATTTCAGCCAACCCAGGTTGGTAGCACTATTTTTCATGTAGACATTTCTCTTGCACTTGAATAATTTTCTTTAGCATCAGAATTTTAACGTAAGGCATGTGCACAAATCAAAATATGCTCTAATATGTAAGCCAGCCAGGGGGGTATTTGTCAGAACAGGTATTACAACACAAACACATTAACTCACAGGCATGTAAACAAGCAAGTCTCAATAAACAGAGCGGATGCTGCAACACTACGTTTCCATTATAATCAATGAAACTGGCTACACATGGTGTGAGAGCAGCATGTACGTAGTGCATATGCACCGTGGAGATCCATGTGCGGCTTTTTACACACAGAAAAGTGTCTAAATTATAGCTTGCTTTTAACTTCATCCCTTACAGCCTACTGTAGTCTGTAGATGTTAACTTAACCATATTACACAAACGTACAACAAAAGGTTGCACCTTTGTATTGCTGTGCTGGGTCCAAAAACTAAAGAAACAATCTGTCACAATCCTAAAGTGAAAGCTCACCGTCTTGTTTTCCACTCACACACACAACACTGGAAGTCAGTCACAGTTGAGGGTGCGTCTGGTCACAACCAGTTCATCATAGTTTATAATAATGCCGGAGTGAGACAAGCGTATATAATGCGGATCTCTTTGTTTGTCACTCTTAACAAAGATTCCAGTCTGCAGAGCAGTTCATACATTTCACTGATGAACCACAGAATAGTAGCTGTCTGTGTCTTTGCTTCAAGTCTGCATCACATAACTTTAAAAAAAATTTTAAAAAATCAATTCATGGTTTTAATAATGCCTACCTTTAGTGGGTGCTGCAGCCTCAGCACCCCTACTCCCCACGTCCATCACACAACCCTGCACCGTACGTGTGCTGAAGGTGTAGCTAGTAAAAAGATACATTCCACAGCACATTAGCTCTGCATACATTATGTGTTCAATGTAGCCAAAGCTTCAGAATTTTTAAGGTGCAGCTGTTGCCATCTTTGTTGTGTACAGTTACCATGCTTACAGGTGTAGTTCTTATCTATCACAAGGTTAGTGGAAAAGGCACTGCACGCACAGACAATGCACATGTCAGTCTGCTCTGCAATAACACAGAAGACTCTCCTCAGTAAATCCATTTATCTGGCTGTTTGAACACAACTGCTCTGTCTTTGTTGTTCCTACTCACCTAGCATTAGCATAAGCATTAGCACAGTTACCTGTTCTCTCCAGTTGCAGAGCAGCAAATCATGCAGAAGCTGGATGGGTTTATTTTAGTTAAGTTACAATGTTACTGTACATTATGGGTGATGATCAATGAAAAAAACACAACAAAAATGAGACCGAACATGCTGTATTTGGGTCCACAAACAAACCCGTCCCAGTGTGGTCCGACTTTGTATGATCCAGCAGTGTGGAGAGAGTAATCGACAGGCACCAAATTCAGATGAGAGCGTTGCAATGGTGCAGACAAAAGGAAAACCATTCAAGGATTTCAACAAAAGAAGCTTGGACAAAAAAATATTGTGTCTGAAACTGCATGCATCTTGTTGAATGCATTTATTTTCGGAAAGAAAAATACGTCATTGCTTTATCAACATGCGCTTATATGAAAAATGAGTCATAGGAAATATACGTAGATTGTGTGCACCTGTGTTACCTCTGCTTTTTATACTTACATTCACGTATATGAATGCAAAGGTTGATGCACTGGAATGGATTGATTTGTGAGCAGGGTTGTGCTTCCCAAGGTCATCTATCATGCTCCTCATCCTACTTGTCAAATCTGCTGAACTGACTGTTTGCTTTTTCAAAGCTTTTTCAAATGGAGCAGATTTCATGTTACAAAATGCAGAGACTGAAGAAATCATACATTTTAATTTTTTTTATGCAAATGCATATGTTCAGTCAGTAGTTTTCAGGCTGCATTACATTATCAAATGTTTGGATTTTTACTATACAGAAAGTCCAAAAAGGATCTTTTTTGTAATCTGTGTCAGTTTACTGCGTCTTCATCCACATTTTGTACATTGCCCGAGGCCGGTAGCATTAAAGGATTGTTGTTCCAAACAAGATACAATTATGGGTTACGGTCATTTTAAGTAGGTTCAAAATCAGCAGGGTGTCCTATCTTTCTTTAATGAACCACATTGATTTTACTTAAAATGAGCCTGCATACATGCATTCTAGTGTGCAGAAATAATGGTGTTTTCAAAAATTTAATTCATTGAATTTGGTTTCTGTGAGCAGGAATTTATAATGTAATCTATGTAATCGATTTAATTGTTGTTTTGGATGGAATAACCATAATTAAGATATCAGCTCATTTAGTTATTACAGCACAAAAGACAATGTAATTTATCACTGTTTAAGTATAAGCATTCTCCCCATTTCGATATGGTGTAATACAATATAATTTAAATGGATACATTTTATCGTGAAATTCTACAAACAATTCTATAACAAATTTTCTTTAGGAGCTTAAACAAGTGAGGTATGGAAAAAAAATTATAATGTAACAAATAAAAATATTATTTTATATTGATAACATAAATACAATTTGATTCAGACAAACTGTCCCATAAGAAAAGCATGTTCAATCAAACACACTAAAGAAAAAGGTTGTTACCAGTTCGAGATAACTACATAAATGTCCATGGTTGAATATATATTTTAAAAACAAATAAAACCATTTAGAACTTCTTTTAAAAAAATTGCTGTGTCTAAGTGCATTGAATCATTTCTTTAACTGGATTCTCGGATGCCGGAACAGATCATACACAATCAATGTCTGTCCTGCGGGGAGCAAGAGGGTGCAAGGTCAGTCAACAAAGTAAACATCCCCTGTTCTCTCTGCAACGGGTGTTAGAGCCCATTATGTGTGGAAACTCCCTTTGGATGTGTCCTGCTGTCCAAGACTCTCTGCCCTCTGGCCCGCATTTGAAAGAGGGACGTGACCTTCAGACTGAGGACTGAACACCACAGTACTGAGCCTCACACATTTGTATTATTCAACACATTGCTGAGGCAGAAAAACATACAGTACAAACAAATGATACATTCATTTTGCTTATGAGTGTTAATGCTGTATGTGTGCATACCATACGTGTATACTTGTAATAATCAAATGGGATGGGAAAATCTGTGCACACCATCACATTTTGGGGACTCAAAGTAGGTGCTTAAGGAAAGAAATCTTACATTTCAGGGTTATAGCTTGGTTTTTAGTTAAAGACAGGGTCGGGTATGTTGTAAGAGTAATTCAGGAATTAGTGTCATCCAGTAAAACGATTATTACAGGGGAGCTTCTGAGAAATGAGGAGGCAATAGCATGATATAAAAGTAGTGTGTTTTGCTATGTTGTTGAGTTTGGATGTATTTTCACATGTTTTTAATGTAACCAATAGAATCCATTGTAACTGCTCCAACATGCTATTCTGTGTGAGCTATGATGAGCCAATCATTTATATTAAAAAGAATTAGGTAGAATTATTAGGTTATGGGTTAAGGCCTGGGGTTAAGTTGTGATAATTCAGGTTAGGGGCTATGGATCGCAAAATAAGTACTTGTGTCCGTGTGTATGTTTGAATGTAATCCTGGGTTTTGCAGAATTATCTGATATTCTCATCAGCCAAAAAGCAAGCACACAATGTTTTCTTACTTCCAGTGCTGACAATCTTTTTTATACTTTCTACAATATCTGCACATAGAGGGATACTATGCTAGGGTGAAGGTTAGAAAAAAATTGTGGCTATCACAAATAATCTATAGCTGAGGAATGGTTAGGGTTAGGAAACTAAAACACTTGGTAAAGATTGTGACTGTGGTTATAAAAAGGTGAACGTGAATTGTAGGTCTGTGACAGGATGTAAACATGGAAGTCAGACGTGTTGTCCATCCACCACCCCTTACTTACTTATCTTTGTCCAATATGGACATAATTACCAGAGATACTTATCTGGTTTACCTGAGTCTGGTTGATTCTGTCATTCAATATCTTTGAACTCAATTGGAATGATTTAATGACAATTAAAAAGCACCAATTGTCTTTTGGAGTTGTATAGCCTGATGATGACTATCACATCCACTATTACAATCATAGCTGCAGTTTTTCCATATTTATTATAAAATATGCCCCCAACATAAGTCTAAAATATACTGAATGTGCGCAATATATAAGCTGATTCATTTCTCATCAAATTGTAGGACAGATTTTGTTTTCTGTCACAATTCTGGATTTGCCCTTTTAATGTAGTATTAATCATTTTGTAGGGAGGAGGAGGAGGCAGAGGAGGAGGAAGGGGTCACTTTTTTGAAATGATATAAACCTCTTCACTGAGTCATACGCACAGTTTAGCAGCAGTAAGTCTGTCAGACAGTTGGTAAGTGAGTTGAGCTGTTTTTTTTTGCAGTGTTCTATATGCCATACACAGCTCTGTATGGACTGTGTTTGCATTATATTATCTATCAACTCTACTGAAGCAAGTTGTTTTATGTATTCTGAGCTTGGTAAGTAAAATATCTCTAAATCTGAAATGGAGGAAAAGGGGGAGACATCCCGGACAGCAAGATCTAATCTAGAGGGTTGACAGGCAGAGCAATCAACCTTCCAAATCATTCAGGATGATGGACGGCTAATTTTCTTTTTACATCTTAATGATTAATCCCCCAGCAGTGTATATTTATATTTTTAAACAGCCTTGCAGCATCCATGCTGATGTTGATGGTCTGACTAACAGTGGCACTTATTCAAATTAGCCTTGATGTCCCACTTCGGCACCAGGATCAAAAATAGATGCTCAGTGAATCTGCAGAGGCAATCCAACAAGCTCATACGCTAAAAAACCTACTGAGAGGAGTTACGTTTGCTGCCACTCCAAAGTCACTGCTGGGTATTTTTATTGGCAGAAGCATGAGCATGAAGGCAATTATACAGAGCCTGTGGGGTGAACACTTGGTGTGACCCTGGCTTACATCTGAACAAGGTGTTTGTTTAGATTAAACTCCCCTCCTTTTACTTAAGAATATTCTTGGCTGACACTCACAAATGATTTTTTAAACTGTTGACTGGGATGTTGGAGGCAAGGGAAATATTATGAAGACTTACAGACCAA
Organism: Dicentrarchus labrax; assembly: GCF_905237075.1. NCBI lineage: Eukaryota > Metazoa > Chordata > Actinopteri > Moronidae > Dicentrarchus > Dicentrarchus labrax. The sequence goes on along the minus strand of NW_026136713.1, from coordinate 31,378,407 downwards.
CAAAGTTACATTTAGCTCTGAATCGTGACGCTATATAAAATGATCAGTGTTCTATAAAACTAGTAAGCGTGTGTATGTGTACTGTTGTCCTTTTGAGAACCAGAGTGAGTGTTAAAAGGTCCAGTGTGTAGGATTTAGTGGCATCTAGCAGTATAGTTGCAGATTGCCACTCCCTTCACCCTTCGCTTCCAAGTGCGAAGGACAAACTAAGGTGGCTGAGAAACGAATGAACAATGTGTGTTAGAAAGTCTTAATGTCTTACTGTCTACTTAATGTCCATACATAACAGCAACAACAAAAAACACCAGCTATTTTTTATTTTAATTTAATTTAATCTACAATAACAGTTTTTTTTCTTTGGGAGGCAAGTCATTAACATGACACTGACATATAATCACCTTTTTGGTCTCTACCAAATACCTGGATCTTTAGCTCCTGCTGCTTCTCTATGTTTGCCATAAAGTGTATTGTCACACAAAAGTGTCTAAATAGACAACACAAAGGAAAAAATCAGGAAAAAAAAACAAGTATTTATCTATCAGTTAAAGAGCGTTAGCTAAGAATTATAACAGTTTGGTTAGTTAGTGTTAGTGTTAGTGTCAACCTGGGTGAAAAATATACAATTTGATGATAGACAACAAAACGACACCTTGCAAAGGAGGTAATTGGAGATAACACCTTCATATGAGAGTAATAATATAGACTGTGTTTTTGTGTGTAAAATAAGGAAAAGCAGCATGTATGAACCCACAGTAAGTGTAAGAAAATTAAGGATGCAATGTTTGTGGAATGTACTATATTGTGGCTTCCAATTAAGTTGCCACTTAAGCATGCAGCAGATGCACACGTGTAAGCACACAACTGCAATAACAAACATGTTTTTAATATTGCTGCATGAAATTTTTTAATCTACAAAATGGGGAAATATGTATATTTAATGTATTTGCAAGGTTTTTACTGCCAACACACAATGTTCACTGTCAGTGTTTCATAATTCATTTTTCTAAAGAATTCAAACACCTGGCAACTTAATTCTGATTAATGTAATATTTTATGGGTATGTTGAGGTAAGCAAAGCAATTGAATGAGATTAGGGACAGACTGCAGCCTTGTCTAAATATTTTAAAAAGTAAACAGAGTTGAAGAACTCTGACATGAGACGAGACACAAAACATAAATCAGAAAGACATCATAAAGCATCTATAGTGCAATTCCATGACAACTAGGCAAAGTATCAGTCATATTCGACTTTGTGTGTTTTGTCTCTTTTTTGGCAATTTGGCAGTTATGGAGTATGGAGGTGGAGAGAGAGAGTCTGTAACCATAACTGTACGAAAGCATACAAAAATAACAATTACACTGAGTTTGAAACCGCAAAGCGAAGAAGAAACTGAAATTATAATTCACAGTATTATCATATTTGTATTATTAACACGGTATCAATATTTTAATGTTTTATTTCTTAAATATCACAGTCATCGTCAGTAGCAGTATCTTTGAATGTTGAATGTGAGTGGAAATGCATTACACTTAGTCTTACAGGATGTCTACACTTTTGTTTTAAATTGTGAGAGAGAGTAAGAGAGGGACCATTGTGGTCGGGTTTGATCCACTTCTGCTGCTAGTATCTGGAAAAGGGGGAAAAAAGCGGCCCCCACCCCATTGTTGGTTTCCTGCACACCCTCCAGAGATAGCATAAGAAAATTAATCAAAGGTTAGAATTTGTTGTGCACTCCATATTCAAGCAAAACCTACAATACTTTCTTAACCAAGTTTTTTATCGGCCCAAACTAAAGAACACATACGACATAGGACCCCAATGTTACAGCCCAGCAGGGTTTCCTGGTGCAACATGAGAAAAGAGAATGCCCTCTTCCCAGTTCCCAAGGACTAGCAATACAGTATTTGCACCTTAAAAAGGTTTGTTTAAACCTTTTAACTTCTGGGTGGGCTAACAGCAAAACAGTAAACAAGAAGAAAAAGGTCATTAACCTAACTCCTAACCAAAAACAGGAGGGAAAAGGGTTAAACTAAAATTCTATCCACCCCTAGAGAACCAGGGCTGTTACTTCAATTAGCAGATCTATTACATTTCACACATTTTATCTGGGTACAAGTGGAGAGAGGAGGGCCTGCAGGAGCTGGTGGAAGCCAGCCTTTTAAACAACAAGCTTTGAGGCTGGAACCAATCAGCTCCCCGGAACAACCTACTCACTCACACAGTCAATCATTCCCTCAGTCAATCAGCCAAGCTCACCTGCAGCCCATCACCATAGCAGAGAGAGAGAGAGAGAGAGAGAGAGAGATGCACTACACATTCACAGAGGACATTTGAGCAAATACATAGAAAATGTTCATACAGCCTGTAGGGATGCACCGATCCACATTTTTTCACTTCCGATCCGATCCCGATACCTGAATTTGGATATCGGCCAATACCGATACTATTCCGATACCAGAGCTGTGTTTGCTTTAATATTATTATTATTATTATTATTATCATTATTGTTGATTTTATATGAGGCTGAAATAAACTCCTCTCAACAGGCAAATATGATATGTATGTATGTATGCATGTATGTCCCAAAAGGCAACTTGAGGTGAGTATAAGGTCAGAAAAGGAAGTCAGAAAAACAGGAAATCCTGTTAACAGGAAAAATCCCATTCTGAAAACAAATATGCAACTGTAAGGGTTTCAAATTGATTGTCATATCAATATTTATTAAATTCCCAAAATGTCAAATATTTGAGTCTTGAAATATAAGAAAGTGCAATAACTGTAAACATCTAGCACACACACACACACGGTAATCCCTTTAGCTTTCACGTTGTCTACCTGGAGTTTACCTTGTTTTTGGAATGACTCCAGAAGTGATTCCTGACAGCTCACCTAAAAAATCCTCGTGCTCTTTCGTGTGGTGCTTTTTTAAAATGTTTGATTGCGTTCATAGTGTTGTATGACGCAAGGTACGTTCCGAAGGCCTCTCTGAATCACGGCTTTGCAAACATTGCATTTTGCTGTCTTGCTCTGTGGTGTTTCCAGTGTAAAGTATTTCCACATAGCGGACATGTTGGCTAGCCACAATGCTGCTCAATGCTATCCTGCTAGCTGGCTGCAAACTGCGGAATGTATTTCCTGAGCGAGGGCGTGTCTCATAACTCTGTGTCTCATTGAGCCGCGCCTCCGTTCCGGAAATCCATTCCACAGTTTGCAGCCAGCTAGCAGACTGGCCGGCAGGAATCACCTGTGGAGTCATTTCAGCAGACAACGTTAAAGCGCAGACATGGCTCATGGATATCGGAAATCTGCGCAGGTTGGATCGGGAAATTCCGATACGTGAATTACGCTTGTATCGGTCCCGATACCGATACTGGAGCGGATCGGCCCCATCCCTAACAGCCTCTTTGACCACCCATCCTCCCTGATCGCCTCTTATGCCTTCTGTCCTGTATAGGAAGTATAGTAATGCACTCGCTCAACACAGTATCATAATGTCATGTTGCATTACCAGATCTAAGAACCTTATCTTTTTAATCTAATCTACAGCTCTACTGTACTTGTACTTTATGTGAATGACAGTGTCAGCTAAATGCTAAACATGTCTTCTCAGTGCCTTGACTTGTAACCTCATTTCCTCTCTTTCACTCAGTTTCACATCCTCTCATCTGATACTGTATGTGTTGTCGAGATGATCTATGACTCAGAGTGAGACAGATGCATTGCTGTATCTTGTGAGACGATTGAATCACACAGCAGACTTTTCTGACATGCTCCCTGTAAACTCTGCTCGCATTCCACTTAGATTACCCAGTGTATCACCTTGCAATGATAATTAGTTGTAAAGTATTTAATTCTGCATTACAAAGACACATGCCCTTTTGTAATTACTGTACACATTAAAATAACAAGTTAATTAGCAGAGGTTGGGTTGGGAGAATTGCTATTTAGAGGAGTAAATTACATACATTTATAATAAATTGCTTCCATTCCAGAGGTGATGAACAAAATGATCATCCATTTGAATTCAAAAAAGTGTCTGTCCTAATTGTGAACTCTGAGGGGGAAACGCCTCCTCACTTTTGGGTGACAGTTCCCAATATTCAGTTAATGAACCCTCACAAAACCAATCTTGATGTGAATGAAATTTAGATAGAGCCAACTGCTGTAATATGTGGATCATCACTGGTGTCACCAAGATGCCACGCAATTCTCTGCTCCCTGTTGATGAAAATCTCCAAGAAGAAAAGCAATATACAGCATGTTGCAGAGATGATAATTGTTGATCCTAACAGAGTGGACGGTGTGTGGGAGCGTGATTAACCAGCTTGGCTTGAGAGCTGGCACAAGGGCCAATTTCAACTCAAAAACAAAAGCTATAAAGCTATGAAATGATACCCATGATGAACAGGCCACCTTAGATCAGCTCCCCACACAACTACACACATCAGCTCAAACAAGTAAGTAACAGGAAGCGTCATTTTTCTGCCGAGACCATTAACAAAATCTAACCCATACAGTGTGAAAAACAGCTGGCTAATGTTATGTGGAGTGAAATAATATTCAGGTGAAATAAACGAGAAGCTGATCAGACCCGTTAAAGACTCCCCTGTGCTTTACAATTTCAGTTTAAATAGTTAGAGAATGAAACATGAAACAAGGACAATAGCTGTGTCTGTTCTGAGAAAGAGTGATTTGAAATAATGTTTGGCATTCGATTTTATTGGAACTGTTACCAGCTGCCACCAACATCATTGTAAGTTTAAGAATCCCCATAACAAAATTGTTGAGGCAGTGAAAAAGAGATACATTTTCATGTGAATTTGCATCCAAACATAAAAACATTCATATTTTACTAACAGGATATATTAAGTCGTTTATCCTGGTAATATTTGTTCACTACTAGTAACAATAATTTGCAGCTAATAGTAGGCCGTAATCCAATTTTGGGAATTATGGGTCATCCAACAAGACGTTCTGATATTATTACCAAAAAAAAAGGCTTTAAAGAAATAAAACTATTTGAAACATGCTTCTCTGGGCTGAATAAGGTAAAACCTGCATGGGAGTCATTTGGAGACTTGGCTTTTATTTTTGCATGACACGCAGGTCCATAAGATTTGGCTCCTCTGCCAGCCTCAGTGATCCTAGCCATAACACCAATTTCTGCGTAGGTTTGCCGAGAAATTGTGTCGTGTATCTTCTGAGAAGCTTAAGACAGAAATGAACATATCAGAGAGTATGCTTTTTGGACCATATTCACGTCATGATTTACCAGAGAAAATAGACAGTATGTATGCCTCTGATAAAGAGTGCTGTCAAGGCCTTTCATTTTCATTACTAGCATTTATTCATACACAAAACCCCAAGTGATTTGCTCAGTAACTTTATGTGAAAGACAAGAATCATTACCTCGGACTAACTGGAAATATATGAAACAACTCTAAACTCTTTATTAGATCTTTCAGTGCATGCAGATCAAAACTGACCTTGTACAATTATTGTATATAGAAATATGACCATTACCTTATTAAGTATGCTCTTTATTAGACATGGTTTTAATGACTCACCCTCCTCCTCCCCACAGTTCCTCCTCTGTTTACTGTAAGTGGTTCCTTTGTCCTCGGATCGGATGGTCTTGGACTTAGAATCCACAGCTGAATATTTTCTCTCTTCCTGGAAAGATGTGGACTCTGGCTTGCTTCCCACCTCCTGTAGGAGTGCTGAGAGATGCACAGGGAGAGCCAGGTGAGACTGGAGAGCCATCTGGAGGAGCCGCTTGGTTTCATAGTGTGAAGACTCTGCTGGACATTAATGACAGCATTGTCTGGAGCCATAATGAGCCTCGGGTCCGGCTACTTTCAAATGTCTTTGGCACAGTTGCCCTTCTAGGTGTAAACAGATGGAAATAGGGGAATGAACATGTACTGAGAGTAAACTTTACAGACAGAAAACAATTAATACTTTATGAAAATGAGTTTAAATATCAATCAGGAAGACTATCTCTATGCCTCATTCATTCACACTTTATAGTCCACTCATCACATCCAGATCTTCAGCCATTCTCTTGATCCCATCACCACCACCAGACCATAAAGGGGGTTATTCTATACTACTCGCACTTGCTTAAAATATGATGGCATCACAATGTTCACTTAGAATTAAGTCTGTCCTGATTCAAATGTGAATGTTTCTCGTTATCCACACAAAAATGCATTATTCTGAGGACAAACAGTGCAGAGTCATTCTCTCATTGCCGGTGATTTTATTACCAGTGGCCTCTAGATTAGAGATTAAAGATAGAGCTTTGTCTATATTTCAGAAGATTCTGTGTGTTATGTTGAAGCCTTCTTACCATTTTCTTTCAGAAAAAGGAGAAAGAAAAGTATTTCTTTTTGTGTGTGCGTTACAAAGGGTTTCTACTATTCTACCACAAAACCTCTCCTCCAAATCAGAGTTCTTAGGACAGAGTGGTAGATTCAGCCCCCACTGTTGCTATGCAACCACAGAAAACCCAGTTGAAGCATAGCACCTTTAGTGAAGTTTGTGTTTTCTTTAACTTTCAGCACCCACTGCGTTGAGTTTTTAAACACGCTCAGCATTGTTAGAAAGTTGCAAGAGAAAATTCTTTCCATTGAAAAAGAAATGTATTAGTGCAGAGAGAGGCCCCCAGCGGCCACACAGACGTAGCTGTGTTTGTCTCCTCTTCGGAAGATTTTCACTGTCAAAACAACAAGAATGTGCTTTTTTCATACATTTCTTTTCAGTATTTCAACCTGTTTTTCTGATGTCTTTGTACTAAATACTTGAAGGGGCCATAAAGGACAAACACTGACACCAGTTTTAACAGTCATTCCTCTAACCAACCATCACTTGTAGTAGACCCTTTAAACATCTTGTTGAACAGCATTTGTTTGGTCCCTTAAAAGCTGCATGACAAAAAAAAGAAATAAAAAAAGTCCCAAAATAAGACCCCAGAAGTTTAAATTTTTATTACTCCAAACAATATTAAAGTTTTGCACAGAACAAACACACTGAAGATTTTTATATGTGGAGAGCCTTATGGGTATTGGGGCTAAAAATGTTCATCCTGAGAAAATCATGCATGTAAAACTTTGATTCTCCACAGCGAGTCTTATAGCCAAAGCCTGTGTGGAGCTGTGGTTTTATTGTGAATGTCATTTAAAGTTTTTGGTTAAGTGGTCGTTTTTGGGTCTAATCCCATTCCTTGTTGAAAAGCAGGAAAACCTTTTAGTTCCACTATTGTATTGACTGTGAGCAGAAATGTCTTCTGTGGATTATACTTGGGGATAGCAGGGGACAAAACAATCACTCTTACTTTATCCCTCATTTACATGACAATAACAAACTACTTGTGATTTGGTTGCAGTTCAAACACATTTGGCTTGATTCTGTAACACACTAATTGGAATTTACTATAGGAGAAATAAACATGTAATATAGCATTGACACAATAATGCAACATGGGATCTTAAGTGCTTGACAGTAGTGGATACATTCACCACAGGCCTAAAACAAAACTCTCATCTCAACATCCCCTACACAGCCGTAGTACACCTATACAGGTGTTTCCAGTTATGTTGACTGATCAGACCTCTTCTCAGGACTGTGTGGGCATCTTCAGACCATGACTGATTGATGTCTCCTTGACTCCCCTGTTAGTTTAGGTTTAAAAACACCTCTGTGTTTTTGCGGGGTATTGAAGTTTAACGTTCATGTTCTCCTTACGTATGTTACACAATGTTTGTCCCAAGACGGCAATAATTTTCCACTAAATCAGGAAGGAACAAGTTTTTCCTCCAACCACAAACCTCCCAACTGTGGCGTGTGCTGTGGTCGCCATCTGGCAGTGGGACACAGGAGTTCCACCTGTTGAGGATACAGATGACTTTCAGAAATTGTTTACCAGCTACCTAATAATATTCACAACCTACTTTGACATTGACTTACAGGCAGAACAGGTTTGAATAGGTTTGTTAGTATGTAGTATTTCAATTAGATACAGGCAAACCTTCTTTATGTTGCCTTTTAGTTCATTTTTTACCATTTACCATGTGTTCTTCTATGGGTGCTGCCATTGATGTGTGACTACTGCATCTTCATGAAGTTGTGGTAGACAGATTTGCCCAGAGTTTACAAGTAGGAACTCCGACATTGAGTGGCATTCCAAGTGTTGGTTTTTCCATTGTACAGAAGTCTTCAAGTTCCGAGATATCAGGAATGCTGCAGTGCCTGGACACAGAAGAAAGTTACAAGGTATAATTTGTTTCCTGAAATCTTGCAGAATAGCTGGTGCTTGAAGCTTGGCGTAGTGCATAGTGGCTATTTGCACTCTCAATAACTAGATATTAAGTCAAGACATTTTATTCAAGGGAACTTATTCATACCTTTCACTCCAATGCCACAATCGACTGCAAAGCATGCCACATCTCTTCTGTGGAGCAGTTGATATTCTGGGAGAACAGGCATACGCAAAATTGACATGAGTTGATATGACACAGTTAATATGATAGCTTTTTCCATGTTGTGTTCTTTGTTTCTCTTTATTCTCAAAAAGTTGAGCACTGTCAGGATATCTTCTAATTGGTCACTGCATCAAATTTTACTTGAGCTCCATGCAAAAGCACGGCAATAATTTATTTTGACTCATTTGATTGCTGTGATTCCACTAAAATGAACCAATTTAAGTCTGAAATGTTAGTGTAGTAAATCCTGATGTGACCGGATGCCACCGGCCTTCGCTATGAATTGCAGAAGAACAATGTGTTCAGTACAAATCAACATAGGCACAGCAACTGGAATGAAGTAACATCTCTGCATCTTAGTCTCTCTGTTTTTCACTCTTTGTTATGAATTGGCGCTATTCAAATAAAATTGAATTGAATTGAATCTGGAATGGCAAACTCTTTGCACCCAGGGGTTCCTGCTTCCTGTTTGACCCGAGGCAAAGATCAAACCTGCAATGAGAACTGTGTAAGATCAATCCTCTATGACAGTGACTTCCTCATCTCTCTCCACTGACTTGAGAGAGAGGTAAATGGAGTGTCTCTTTCCATTTGCACTTTCCTTTTGCTGTGACCCTTTTCACTAGGACTTCCACATGTCTCACCCCTCAGTGTGAGGAAGACGACAGGTGGGCCCTCAGAGCTTTAAAGTCCTAACCCCACTGCACAACCATTTTCAGAGTGTCAGTTTGTGAAGCTGGAGATCTATGATCTTCTCCCCACTTGGTCAGACTGGACACAACCCCCCTCCCTTATGGCTTGTCTACACACCACTGTCTCCAACCATGCTGAGATGGAGGACTCCCTCCTGAGAGGAAGAAAGAGTCACTGAGATTGAGAGGTGCAGATATATATATATATATATATATATATATATATATATCACACCCTCTTGGGGGTGGTATCTGTGTCATCCTCAAGCTCGGGCACTCCCCCGAGTGCTCCTACTACCACAGGGATCACGCTCCAGCTGTCCAGCGTCTGCTGGTATGGCCACATCTATCACCACCGCCTTCTTCTGCTCCTTGTCTACTACCACCACTATGTCTGGTTGGTTAGCCAGGACCTCTTTGTCAGTCTGGAGGCTGAAGTCCCACAGCACCTTGGCCCTGTTGTTCTCAGCCACCTTCTGTGGTGCGGCCCATTGGGATTTGGGTACTTCTATTCCATACTGGGTACAGATGTTCCTGTACACTATTCCAGCCACTTGGTTGTGTCTCTCCATGTACGCTGACCCGGCTAGCATCTTACACCCTGCTACTATGTGCTGGACTGTCTCAGGGGCATCTTTGCATAGTCTGCACCTTGGGTCAGATCTACTCTTGTAGATCTTGGCCTCTATGGCTCTTGTACCTAGGGGGTTCCAGGTTTCTAATTGGGCCATGATCTTCATTCTCAGGTCAGCAGCTCTTGTACTGAGGCTGTTGGTATTTGTTGGGGCTTGGTACCCAATCTCTGATTGTGGGGGTGATGGTGGCATCCCCCCACTGACCTGTCGTCCTGGCGCCCCCTTGTCGTAGCATCGTTGTTGTATCTCATCGATCTCCAGTTGAGATAGGAGTTTTCGATTGCAGATGTTGGAACACTGGGCTAACAGCTGTTTCGTTGTTAGCCTTGATTGTGGGTTTCGAAGTAACCATTGGTCCCACATTCGCTGCATGTATCCCTTCTCTCTGGGGTTGCTCATATAGAAGCATTCCAACAGTTCCGTGTTTTCTGCCCTTGTCCATCTATGTCTTGTTCCAGTAGCCCATTTCTCATCAGGTTGCCCTGGTTCCCTAGCACCTGACGCAGACCTTGTTGACCCGGGTGACATCCGAGCCGGTGTGACTCTATCATTTGTCTCTCATGTTGCTGAGGTAGGCCTGATACATTAAGGATCTTGCCCTCACTGGATGCAGTTGTATTTGCCCCTCACTGGCAGCAATTATATCATATATGCTCCCGCCTGGGATTCGAACCCCAACCTCCCGTGTGGTAGTCATATATATATATATATATATATATATATATATATATACACACATATAATTCTTCTTTTTCTTGTTCCCAAGAAATCCGGGCCTTTTTCCCGTCCTGTACTTGAACCATCATGGGCCTTTTTTGCTTCATGATGTAGAAACATTGTTCAAGTACATTTCAACTTGACAAAAGCAGGTGCAGTTTAGAGTGACAGATATGAAGTGTATAATGAAATAAAGTCTAAAAGTCTGCTTCTCAACTTCTTTTTTTTTTTTTTTTATCAATTTCCAATACTTGCTACATTCTTTGTTCTTTTACTGTTTGAATGAATGTCCTTGCAATGAATATTTGAAAAATAATTCACAGGAAATATCTGAAATTACACACTCAGGTTTACACACCTGTTGCCTCCTTTTGGCTATTAGGCACAGGTGAGTGGAGGGACAGAAGATGCCTGTGGCAGATGATGATGCTCCATGTTTAATAATCTTTTTTTTGCCCAGACAGTGGCTAGGCCCTCGCACATCATTGTGTATTCGGGTCCAGCTAGAGGTGCCTCGCATTGCTTATGGCCTTCGCCTCATACAACAGCAAAATCAATCATAGGGTAGAGCATGTATATGAAAATTTAAAGGGCATGCAACCACCTGATTGGGCAGTCAGTGCATGAATCTCAGGTTGCTGAGCAGGGCCTTATTACTGATGTCTCTCACTGGGCAATGCACATACGGATAAACTGAGAGTTCTATCAAGGGAACTTCTATTTCCTGATTATTAGTAGTTAGTAGTTAGAAATTATATGAAATTATCCTCATTCGTGACATGTTCAGAAGACAGAGAGACGCCAAACAGCTGTTGAAAACCATATCTTTGTGGAATACATGATTTTCTTATGCCATATATATTGTGTCTATTCTGAGAAATTTGTTTTATTCTGAATGCTCCCTCATATTGGCACACACGAGCAGTTGCACACAATGAAGTGATCTTCAATTAACCCATCAATCAAATGTCATTTTTGCCATGTTCAGGATTCATTTCTCGCATCAGTCCAAGGTGAAAGGTCACATTATGCCATTACTTTCTCAAAAGCCTTCATATGTGCAGCAATTTAAATCTAACAGGCTTAATAAGGGAAACTGAGGACCACACACTCCGGAAACTGACAGACTAATGTACAATCCCAAAGCTTTTGGTGCTGAAACCGTAATTAATTGAAAATAATTATTGCTTTCACAGCCTGAATTACATTAGAAAATGGTTTCAGAACCTTCTAAATGACTTGGTGAGAGCTTGGTTTAACTCCCCTTTGAATATTTTTTAGATGACTGTTTTGCAAATGGGATAAAACTTTACTTGAAACTCAGTTATTCATTCATAATGCCTGGAAATTGGTTACATAACATCTACGTGGAACATTTATGAATACTGATAAATGCCAGACCCCAAAAACCAATACAAAGGAAATATAAAGTGACTTTGTCTCAACTTCTCATGCAAGGTGATTTTTACATGGAGTAAGTAATACATTAATAACTGTTTCTTTTCCCTTGGCTTATATTAAAGTTATATTTTTCCCATTTGTTTTCTGTGCATTTTGGTTATCTTGTGCAGACCTGAGACTCTAAGGAAATTCAAAACATGAACATTTATTAAATAAAATGATCTAACAACAGTAAGCATAATTTACAACCAGTATTCTCTAACAAATGAACAGCTTACTTCTCAGAGTAAGCTGCTGTAAAAATACAAAAGGGTCCTAAGTTTCCCTAAGTATAAGAAGAATAATAAAAAAACAACAAAAAGGAACATCAGAAATATACACACACACACACAAATACATCTCTGAAAATATATGCATGACAAATCCCAAGAGGCACTGTACATGGTAAACAATAAGCTGAACCTTCATTCTCAAGTGAGCACATTCATGTAATTGCATATGGTGCTGACATGTACCAAAGCTCTTGCTAAAAAGCTAATTAGTGACAAACAGTCACAAGCCCTTGCATGTATTAGTCAACAAAACAGCAAATAAAAAAGAGATGTCTGTGCATCCTAGAGAGGGCGAAATATGTATTCAGCTGCCTTCAGATGCTTTTACTGGCCTATATCTCCAGCCCAGTCCCACTGCACCAACCTTCAAAGTTATTTCATCAATAGCCAATCAACACATGAAAACTGTAAACATCACATCCTCCAGACTTTCCCACTCCTCTACTCACTTACAGAGATTCATAGGTGAAGTCTCAGCCCACAATATGGGTCAGTATGAAAATCCTGTTATGGAAATAATCTTTTAACTAGGATTTGTGAAATCTTAATGTTTTATTTAAACTGAACTTTGACATGATCCTTTAGATGGATTATGTCTTCACAAGCTCATAAAACACCTTGAGAACTTAAGAAGAAAAAAAAAAAAAAAAAAACAAAACACAGGAAAGCCCTGAAATCAAGGTGAGTTTTATTTGATGTTATTCAAAGACCTTGTTTTACTCATTTTAGCATCTAAGTACGTTTTTAAAATGAGATAAACCAAGAATTTGGCATCACAACATTTGGCATCCATTACCATTCGGTCTGTCCCAGAGCAAATCTCCTGTAAGCATATAGCCTGGAAAAGCTGCAGGAACAAATCCTTGCTATAATGCACTGAAGGAAATTTAAGACTATGGCATGACCTCAATTAAGATGAAGATCTTCAAGAAGTGGAAAACACTCATGGAAAGTGCAAACTCTAAACTATATGCAAATATAACTTACAGAGGATATCTGTGATCAACAGCACATTTTGAAAATGGTGATGCAAAAATGGCTTATAGACTCTGTCAATGATGCAGACAAATATCAAATCCATTCTAAACTCTCTTTAGTTAGAACTAAAGACTCTGCAGAAAGTGGCCTACTGAAATGCAGATTCAGAAAAATCTTATTGTCTGCCAGAAACTGCTGCAAGTTAGTCTTTCACATTGCACAAGAGTAAAGGAAAAATAGGGTATTATACATTTAGTGAAAACATTTTGCATAAAAATGATATAATTGTTTGCAGATGTAGCAAAGAGTAAAGATGTGCAAGCTTAGCATAGCATGGGCATCAATGTTATCAACATTTCCTTTAAGTAAGAGCAGGCACAAGTAAATGATGGGCTTCTCTGTGGATATCACAATAAAGCTTTGAATCTCTACTTTCAAAACCCAGCCACACACAAAGTCTAATCAAAACCAACATTCCTGTGTAAAGAGGAACTCCAGGACCTTTTGACGTCACTATTGGGTGTGGTTAGAGGTGCAACAGTACACTTCTGACCAGACTGATCAGTGAAGTGGGGTGTGGTCAAAAGCCAGAGGATCACCAAAGTCATTAGGAAATATCATCCTCTGGTGACACTTACCATATGGCCCAAATGTACCAACTGTACCAATTTCATGTCTGTGTTGAGATATTTGACTCAAAATATGTCAACCTCATGATGGCGCTAGAGGACCATCAACAGGAGATTTATCCTCAGGGTACCATCAATGTCTGTGCAAGATTTCTCTGCAACCTATCATAGTAGTTGAAATATTTTAGTCTGACATTGCCATTCCCAGAACCAAGTTAATAGCAAAATATGACAAAAATAAAACACAAATCCAGTCAGATTGTCGTCACTGGTCTTTAAGGCAACATAGGAGGAGGAGAGAATTGATTGATGATGAATTCAGGAGTGAGCTATGCCCGTATATTTTTGCCTGTACACATTTTAGATCCTTTGGTCATGAATCAGTGTGGTAAATTAAAAAGGGAACACAGAAATGTTGCTTTTAGCAAGGCTTATATGTTGCAAAATAGCTGTATATAAATGTAATTTCTAGGAGACGGGGCTGCCACACCTGGATCATTGATTCAAATTAAGGAGGTACTGTTCAGTTCTCAGTGACGAATTAAAGCCTGGGGTGCAGGTCTGTCAGCAGGACCATGTTGGCGTGTAAAACTAATTACTGGTCCTGTGAGCAGTATTAGACAATACTGAACTGACATACACATTGAGAAACACAAAGTAAACGTAAACAGTGTCGATAAACTGTAAAGAAGAGGGAGCTTATCAAAGCCAATCACTAACATCAAAAAATCCCTTGTTAAAAGCTTCTTGGCAATTTAATGGCAGCCAGTTTTCAGTAGCTGTCTTTGGAGAAGGTGTGTGTATGTATACATTGAAGTAGAGTGTCCTTGTTGTAAGAGGATTGTAAAAGCAACCTTTTGCAGACCTCACCAATCTGCCAAACAGTACTACAAAGGGAGAATACATCAGTCAATGTGAAGCTCATCATACAACTCTGCAATAAAAGTGGCATTGTCATACAAGTAAGAGGAGTTACACTGACTGTGGAGTAGTGTTGCTTTCGTCAACGAAAATTATGACTAAATATCGTCGTCAACGAACCTTTATCACGTGATGGAAACAAGACGAGACCCAACATAAATGGTGGTCATGTGACGAAAAGTATAATCAAATCAAAGGACAGGCATTTTATCACATACTGTCTGCAGGTTTAGTGTTTATGAAAGCATGTTTTTGTCATGTCTGCAACACATAAGTGATGTGAAGAAAGCTGGGTCATACAGTTCTAAGTAGGGTTTTCCTTGTGTAGAGCTATGATGTCAACTGCTGTGAATCTACTTTAACTCTCACTCAGATATAAGATGTGAAAATGTGTCAGCTGGCAGTACTGGACTCCTATCTCTACAATACACAAACTGAGTGTTCTTAATTATGAATAATGATTTTCATTTGGAAACAATGTTTGTCACACATCACTTTTGGCACTCTGCATGTGAGAACTTAAATTAAATTCACAGCTGGACTTCTAAATGTGCCCACTTTCAATCAAGCCCTAATACACACATACATCACATGGCTAAAATTACTGTACTTGTATTGTCACACTGTACCATTTTCACCATTTCCTTTTTTCATATTTTTAGAAAACCCCATGGAGAACCAAAATCCCCCCAAGATTTCATACAAATTAGACCAATGTGCTGTTGCACAAATTACCAATTAATACAAGAAAAAACAAACAATTTTAGAGGAACTGAGAGTTAAATTAAGATTTATAAATGAGTAAATTATTGTGGGTGGTTACAATAACTGGGTCACCTTACAATATAATGCAATCTTACATTAGTAAACAACAATAACAACAGTAATATAATACAGGATGATGATGTTGTTTGAGAAATTAGCTGCCCAATCCCCTTGTTTTTAACAGGTAAGTCACCATTTTCATCCTTCCATGTGTGTTCCTGTTGCCAGTTCAGTGCCCAAATCTGTTTCTCTCGCACAATTTACAGTTGTCATTTCTAGTGTCTCATATGAAGAGCAAAGCCAGATGCAATTAAAATACACTTTTAACACTTTATGCTAAGGGTACATGAATTATCATGAATTGAAGTATGACTTCATGCAATTCATTTACCCTTACTATAAGTGGGTTGAAATTGTTACTGATACACTTTGGTTCTGACATATGTGTCTCGACTAGCCAGACTAGCAGCTTGTTCACACCTTGCTCTCAGCTTGAACGCTGCGCGTGTGGGAGATGCAGCTATTACGTGCCGGAGACATTGCACGCTGCTCAGGCTGCCTACGTGAACAGGGTGTAGGACTTGTGTCCATATAGGGTTAAACCGCCATATTTCTACAGTAGCCCATGAAATACAGGCGCCTAGTAAGTCAGTTGCAATCTGCAACTTGACCGCTAGGTGCCTCTAAATCCTTCACACTGGTCCTTTAACACAGTGTTTTTCCCTCTCATTGTGCAAGTGCTCCATTCTGACAGAAAAACAAGCCATACGGCCAGAAGCCCTTGCAAAGCTGACCCTGCATCTGGGATGCCTCAAAATGTCCCAATAAAAAAGGCTAGCATGTCAGAATGTGTTTGCCTCTTCTTGCCTGACAAATTCCACGATTTGTTCCATGACATTGACCAATAGGAGTGCAGAGTGTTCTTCTGTGCACAACTGTAAACGAGAGGAATAATGTTGTTGGTGCTGCGAGGTGGAACTGTGAAACAGAGGAAATGTTACCCTCATTTCTTCTTCCTTCTGTAGGCTTTGCCAAACACAAGACAGCCAGTATCATACACACTGCTTTGGACATCAGTGTGGATTCTGACTTCTGGATGTAACTTACTTCAAGACTGCTGTTAAATCTTTTGTCTAATTGTTTGCTGTTCAAGTGGCGTCAGTAGACTTAGTTGACTACACTATAGTGCAGTAATTTGCTTTGATGTTCTGTTTTATTGAATTTTAACCTCTGGTATTTGGTTAATTTTGCTGTGTTAGGTAACTGTCTATTTTTATTTCTACACTGTATCCTGTTTTGGTCTAGGGTTTGTGCTAGCTAGGGTTACATTTACCACCTTGTGTTGAACTACCAGTGTAGGGTTAAAAGACAATTTTAACAATACAATTTTTAGAAATCACATTGATCACCATCAGGTACACTGTATCACTAATTAACATGAAGTGTGGTTGGCATCTCCTTCTTCCTCAGCCTTCAGATTCGGGGAGTCAATTCTTTATTTATTTCACTCAAATGTTGCTGTGACAAGTGAATTTCCCCATTGTGGGATTAATAAAGTTATCTATCTATCTATCTATCTATCTATCTATCTATCTATCTATCTATCTATCTATCTATCTATCTATCTATCTATCTATGTACTGGTATACAGGGGGGAAGGGATCAGGCCGTGAGTGCAGAGATGCAGAGCCGTATATATAGAGACAGCTCTGGTGAGTGGTATTTATGACAGTTAACGTTAAATACAAGTACTCCGCAGCGACTCTAGGGGTAGATGTTTGACAAAACCGGAAAACTGCATAGTATGCCTTTAAGCAGACCTGGGAGATCACCTGACCCATTCAGCTATCCCCAGTACCCCCACCTACCTCCTAGTATACACAGAGAACAATTTACAAGACCACTTTACTAAATTGTCTACAATGTGAAGATGCCATACCATTTCAACTGGGTATTTTGCTACCTTCTGGTTTGCCTCTTATGTGCCTGCTACCTGTTCAATAAATTGAATGCAGTTCAGCGTTGCATTGACAGCATGCATTTGAATTGAGCTAATTGCTTTGGAATAGAATGCTTCAAAGGTTAAATCAAAGTGACACATTTAACACTCTCTGTGTCTCTCTCTCTCTTTATTTCTTTCTCACACATACACACACAACGTCCCCGACCAACTACATGAAGGCTAGGGGTGTGCTTGTGTGCATCATTCAGTGTGACCTTTGGTTCTGCAGAAACCATCACTCCATGTGTTGATAATTTAGTTGATCTCATTAAAGTCGAAGACCTCCCACCTCGTCGAGCATTCCCTCAACAGCACTTAAAGTTTTCTGAGGTAGTTAAAGTAAGAACGTGCTAGCAAGGAAAAACTAGAGAAAAACGTTGGTCTTAGGTATATGAGTGTGTGTCAGGATGCAAATTAGCCTCTACCATGGATGGTTTGGCAGTGGAGTGAGAATTAAAATGTGCATGAATCTGCATAGGGACTTTGATTAATTACTAGCGACTTAACACAGAGGCCTGTCTTAACGGGTCGGCCAACTAACTTTAGGCATAACCCTAGGTTTTTGGTCTTTGGAAGCTGCCTCCTTGTTAATTGGAGCAGGTCACCACAATTACTATGGCTCATTGTGATTTGCTCTTTTGGACCAAGTATAATTTAGAGTATCAGTAATTTCAAATACATAGACTCTTATGAAAACGTTTCCTAAAATATTGTGTGACTTATGTTGTAATATCACTATCACATCAGCCACATTTTTAGCTTGCATGAATAGCGTCAACTCTTACTTTTGCCACCCAAGGATACGGAAGTGAGTCAGCCAATATTCTGGTTTTAAACTGACCTTTCAACCTGAAGGATAAGCATACAAACTAGTTTTAGACAGAAAGGGTGTTTTTGTATTTGAATTAATACAACAACAATATATGTGATTAAGTGTACAGCATTAAAAATATTTAATGTGGAGTTCCACATAAAAAAGTCAAATACTTTTATAGTTTTCTGACTTGTGCCTGAAATGTGGGCACAGATGGTATGGCCTCTCTTCAGCTCTGTTTGTTGTCTTGTGATACACAGGAAGCACATTAACACAGGAGTCACCAGGCTTTTTTCAGGTCCTAGTTTCCCCAAGGGCTACGGTTGAACAGTGTCTGCCTCCTTTTGTTCTCATTATTGGGCAATCAGCACACCATCATCAGTATGGACTCCCAACCCCCCACAAACCCAGATAGCCTAACCCTTTAAATCACCTGTTAAGTGACAGCCTAAAAATAACCTAATATTAGTTTTTGTGCAGCCAAACACAGCTTTGTTAATAATTATTTAAAAGAAATTTACACATTTTAGAAAATGAAATAAAAAATGAGCAAAGTACAAAAGTGCTGATTACCATCTTTTACAGCTGACAAATGCTGCTAATTGGTATTCAGCTTTTTTTGCAACCTTTTGTAATGCTGTTTTCAAGTCTGACAAAATGACTAAAGATTTCAATGACGTGTTTTATATTATTCTGTGTACCTCCTGCAATTCTGATATGCCTGTGGAATATGCCTCATTAGTTTATCCCTGTTAAGGTGCACTTCCCTGTCTTAAATTAAGAAGAAAGGTTGTTACAGAGAAGGCTTTGGACTCTACAGACTCTCTAAGCTTTGGACCAATGTTTTCACCACCTGAGGCTGGGTACATGGGAACTACTCAATTACTTGAGAACCAGGCAGTTTGTTGGCACTGATAAGATTGTAAGTAACTATAGAGATGTCCAGTTTAACTCAGGAGGGTGATTTTATTGGCACTTTCATTGACAAAAAAGGAAGGCAGCAAACTGCAGATTAGTGCTGAATTACACTGGGTGAAACAGCACACAGACTCACTAGCACAATATACCACACACCACTACATTCAGTGAGGGTCAGGACCACTATACTGTAACTCAACTACCCTTTGAGCCCAGCCAGGAATGACTAACAAAACTCCATGAAAAAGAACAGACACTTGAAATGTTTGTCAAAAAAAATAGCTTAAAAGGACATTGTGTAGTGTTTTAAGTATTTTATTAGCTAAAATCAATGTCTTTATTCATAAATGTGTCCTCATTGGTGTAAAATGACCTCTGCCAATGATCTGACTTATCCTTGTAAGCGAAGAATTTCTTATCTGTATATACATTGGACGGGCAAGTCCATGGAGGCTTCCATGTCATTCCGCCATTTTGAAAGACTATAATCGCCGAGAAGAGGGACATAAAGCACTAGCCTACCTGTCTAGCTAATCCACAACGCGTTTTCGTTCAGAGCCAGTGTCACATGACAGAAACCAGCTATAACGGAGAAGGAGATCAGTGAGAGGTGCTTATCACTGCACCGGCACATTTGAAAGTCTGCACTGCACTTTAGTTCATAATGGAGGATCATACTCATGCCGAGCCACAGGAGAAGGAATCTTCGTCGCCAAAAAAGCGAAAAAGGGAATTAAAAAGGCAACGTGACCGGCGAATCCAAAAAACGAGGGTAAATATCAGGGTCGCTTTTCCCAGGTGGAAAGAGCTCATGAAGGAGAAAGACTTTCAAAGGGACGCTGAAGTTGCCTGCTTTCTCCTCGACAGGTAGGCTTCTTGGTACATAACGGCTACCGTAGTTGCAATACACATTTGAAAACACGAGGCACTAGAGAGCACTATTCGTTTGAATGCAAAATATAATTCCACCGCTAGATGGGAGAAATTCCTACACAATGTCCCTTTAAACTAAAAGTGTCAAACAAGTCAGCCCCTTCATTGAATTCCCTATTCATATACCGTCCCTTTGCAAATAAGTCTTCACCAAATGCAAAAAACAAAACCAGAACACAAAAGGGCAACAAAACAAAGCCACACAAATGCCCTGAAATTGCAAGCAGCTGAAAGCAAATCATACCACTGAGACCATGTAAGATTCATTGACGTATGGTCACACATTCCCATGACTCAACTCAAAGCACTGCTAAAAGTTTTTACCTTAACAATGCAGTAATTGAAACCTCCAGTATGTACACAAGGAACTTATACTAACTATAACTATATATTATAACTTCTAGCCGAACATAAAGACATCAGTCTTTAATGAGACACCTGCTTTATTCATGAAATCAGTCATCCAAAGTCTAAAACATAATCAATAATGTAAATACCTTCCTAGTTTGCAAGTAAGGCCTAGAAAATAAATTTGCTGGTAACAGCTGTTATAAAAATCCATCTAATTTCCAAACTGCTTTTCCTGTTCAGGCTCTCAGGGGACTGGAGTCTATCCCATCATGAATTGGTTGAGTACACCCTGGACTAGTCACCAGTCTATCACAGGGCTAACATATAAACAAACAAATTCACACTCACATTCACACCTACAGGCAATTTAGTTTCCAAATCACCTACCTGCATGTCTGTGGTCCGTGGGAGGTACTGAAGCACCCAGAGGAAACCTACGCAGACAGGGTGAGAACATGCAACTCCACAGTCTTTGTTCAAATATTGTGTTAAAATATCAAAGATAAAAAATAAAAGTTCATTGTTTGAATCATCCATTGTAACATTAGGGTATTTTTGTTTGTTGGCTTTACTGACATCATCTGCTAGGACAAACAACTATCACAATGATGGCACTTTACTCTGTTAATAATTGTACAACTTCACAAATGTCAACTTTAAACTAGAATATTCATTAACAAGCTCCCAGTCAAAGAGATTCTGCAGTTACTCTAAGTATCATATTTTCTGCATAGCCAAAGCCTGGTGTAGCTTATTCCGCCATATGGCTCCATTGACAAAAAAACAAGCATTACACTGGGCGACTTGTTCTTTTAATACAATTAATATGGGAACTGTAGTTCTTTTGAGGTCAGTTCCACATACACCATTTTGCTGCTGGAAATACTCACAAGAGCACCCATGTATTCATCCAGTTGAGGATGGATGAGACCTACTGTATGTCAGACTATTTATTTATCGATTTTAGCACAGCATTCAATACTATCATGACAACAAAATTGGGCCTGGGTCAGTCCATCTGTGCTTTAGTGTATGATATTCTATCTGGAAGAGTGGAAAACAGTGAGGTTCGGAGAAACCCCCTCTTTCATTCAATTCAACACCAGTACACCACAAAGGTAATGCTTTAGTCCTCTACTCTATTGTTTGTTCACTTATGACTGGGTCTCTTTTCCTCATAACAACAAATGTTAAATGTGCAAGTAGATAGTGATTGCGTTTGTCAATAACAACAATGAAGATAACTCAAACCAAAAAAAAAAAACCAAAAACATCTACAGTGGAGGCTGCACGGTTGGGGAACCAGAGTTTCTCTTATCTAGGGACTCGTTGAGTTCGTGGAAATTATAAATGGAATTATATTCTGCTAAACTTATGGACATGATTTGAGTCATCCCTGTTCTGACATACTGTCCATACTTTAATTGATTATGTGGGCACAAATATTAAACTTAAATCAAATAACCGATATTGTTCAGAGCCTGGAAAAGCTCTATATTCTATCAGGCCTGATTTCCTCTCAGAGGAAAGGTTAAGAAAATTTCAGTCATCTCTTTAGTGCTCGCCAATGGCTTTTAAACTTTTGTATTGCCACTGGAATTAGGTTTGTTAATTTGGACTATTTCTGGACCCGAAAGGACCTGTACAAGAGAGATAACCTTCATCCAAACCACAGAGGCACCAGACCGCTCACCAAAACATTTTCCTCCATTTGCAGTCCCTGTGATGTGCTGGGAGGATAAGTTTCACCAGTCATATCACCATTCATACCCCACCCCAACCCACAGAGTATATTCTTATCCCATCCCATCATGCCTGTTAAAATTTTCAAAGGTAGGCAATCCCATTTTATTACACTGAAACCTGTACAAAAGTCAGCCATCCATCAAAATTTTACTAAAATTAACACCTCTCTGTCCCAAACCTGAGTAGATTTTGACCCTCCTCCTGGAGGCGTATGGTTTCTCTAAGCATGTAATTGGACCCACTCATAACGTGGGCCATACCTTTGCTGGGTGGCTTGTTGAAAAAATAGGCAAGACATCAGCTCTAGTGAAGTGTCTGTGCAGTCGCAGCTAAGATGTGTGCAAGACATTCTGCAATGCACATGTCCAGCTGAAGCATGCTGTGTGAACCAGGCTTTGGACTTAATTATGTCCAAAGGAGTTAACCACTTTATGTTGCTTTATCATTACTTCATCTTTTTTTTAAATAAATCGTCAACTATGTCCAGAAATTGTACCTCTCTGCTAACTCAGCTGATATTTTTGCTATAATGTTTCAATATCTAATATGTTGTCGTATTGTGACATGGTAATCGCCTTTAATGAAGATACTTAATAGGGCTGTGTACTGGCAAGAATCTGGCGTGAGATACGTATCACGAAAAAGGGGTTACCATTCAATATATTGAGATATATTGTCATACTGTGAGCAAGGCGATATATTGCGATATTTTTGCTGATCAAATTTACATTAAACTGTCAACTGTAAACTGTTGAAAAAAAGTTACGAATGTTAAGAACACTGGGATGTGCATTTGTATTTATCACAATCCCTGTAACATCCAACATCATAGCACTCAGTTTATGTTCACAACACTGCTATCAAGCAGTTGGGGGTTTAAACACAAAAATTGATAGTGGTTTTGAGAATCAGTACAATATCACAAAAATACTCAAGTGTATCAATATTTTCTTACACCCCTAGTACTTAACTAGGTTTAGATGATATTGCTCCTGCTAAAATCAGAATGAGTCTGCCCCTGTCTGTTCCTCTGTCAGTCTGCTGGCGTGGGCGTAGCCACCTTTTCCTCTCTCCCCTGGCTCTGCTGCAGTTACACACCTGGTCTCAATGAGCTCATCATCCCTCCTGTCAGCTCACCTGCCTCTCATCCTGCCATCAACCTGCAGTATATCTTCCCTGGCTCTGCAACCCCTCATTGTCAGATTGTTGTTTAAACCTTGTGATAGATACACTTTGGCCAATTCTAAAGTTTTTTTTTGATAGTCTTTTGATATTTTGCTTCAGTGTTCATTCCAGTGCCTAGCCTGTATGTTCTCTGTTCATTTCTAAAAGACTCCAAAGCCATATAGTATTTTCTTAAAGAGTCACTGAATGACTGTTGGTAGCTCTCGTCATCATCTTTGTCATTATTTTTCTTTTCTAAGGATAAAACACAGCGCTTTATTATTCAGTTATTCTAATAGGCTACTGCCACTGTTTTTTTTAAAAAAGTGGTAATGGTAAGCAAATACAAAACGAGCCATGTTCTTACATATATAAAAAAGGTACAACAACAAAAAAGAAAATGGGCCTGGGATCATTGTTGTCTCCCTACTCTCAGTTTGTCCATTCTCCAACCCATGCCACCTCTTTTCACATTTCCCACAATCTGCTCCCCTGGATCTCAAACCCCAGCCACTCACCTGATCTTAGTTGAAAGAAAGACTTCTTTTTACCTCCAAGTCCAGCATTTGAGATCTGTTTAAAAACACTTAGCTAGAGGGTGAAGTGATGAAGAGAACGAAAAGGGACTGGAGACAGGCTGAGCGTAAATTACGTAAAACCCAGCTTCCACAGCATCTTTATACTTATCTAGTTTCCCTGGACTGGGCCCTTTTGACACCCTATCAGAATGTATGAAGTATATTAATTACTGGATGTCTAGTAATATACAAAGGCTAACAAACAGTAAATCAACTATCTCTGGAAAGTGTCACAGGTCATAAACCTCACTGTCATCCTGGACGCTAACCTCACTTTCCAGAGCCACATTAACAGCATAGTTAAAACCACATTTTATCAATTAAGAAATATTACACTGGCAATGTTACACTGGCTTCCAATGAATTTTAGGAAATTGATTTTAAAATTTGAATGCTTGTACATTGTCTGGCTCCCTATTAGCTTCCTGATATTCTTGTGGGCTATGAACCAGCTAGACCCCTCAGGTCTTCTGGAACAAGCTGTCTGGTTATTCCCTGGGTCTGCACAAAAACTGGTGATACTGCCTTTAGCTTTTGTGCTCCAAGCTGCTGTAACATCCTACCCAATCATGTTAGGTGTGCTCCAATGCTATCGTCTTTTAAAACTAAACTGAAAACATTCCTTTTTCAGTAGTCAATTTTAGATTATTTTACTTTATTCTTACTTGTAATGGTTATTAACTTACCTGTCTTATTACTTTTTATTGGCCAACTGTGGTCTTAATTATTTAATTTCAGTCTTACTTTTTAATAGTTTTAATTCACATCTTATTAACTCTTACTGGTCTTAATTATTTTATATTGTCACTGGTTTTTAACTTGCATGCATTATTTATGTGTTTAACTGTTTACTTATGTCTAATGTTTTATCTTTGCACTATCAACATAGGTTTCTTCCATGATAGGTCACGATCTGTGCAGCACATTGTGCTTCCACCTGGAATGAAATGTGCTATATTAAAAAAGTTGCTTGTTTACCTAACTGTATGAACACGTGTGTGTGTGTGTGTGTGTGTGTGTGTGTGTGTGTGTGTGTGTGTGTGTGTGTGTGTGTGTGTGTGTGTGTGTGTGTGTGTGTGTGTGTGTGCATGCATGTGTATCCATTGATATTTTTTTATGTGCACTGGAAGGAGGTAGCAAGAGCACACATATTTGCACTCGGATGCACTGCTTGTTATGCATATGACAATGAACTTGAATATTTGTTTTTAATAAAACTGTGGCCCACCGTTTGCCTAAAAAAGAAAGTGAAGAAAGAAGAAAAAAAAAAGTATTTGTAGGAAAAAAATGGCTTGGGGTTGAGTTCCAGAGACAGGGTAGGGAAGTCGGAAAGTATTTACAGAGATTGCTAAGACATCCCTAAAACCAACACGCATTGTTGGTTTTAGGGATTTGTTGACAAAAATAAAAATATGGAATAACACCAGCCTTACAGAAGAAAGTGGTTACCTAATTGACAAAAAAGAAAAATCAGAAAGTTCATTCAATGCATCCATTTTGAATTAGTAAAATACACTGCGGAATTATAATGCACCATGATCAAAGTAGGTAAATGTACAGTTGTTATGTCGTCATGGTTTAATGATTAAACCATGATAGCTGACTGTGAAATAGAACCTGACACACTGGTGATGAAGGCAAACACTCATAAACACAAAGACAATTGCGTTCAGACAGACAAAAAAACCATCAGTCGCATATAATGAATTACATCTCAGAGTCACAACATAAATCAACACCTAAGAATAAACACTGTTATTATGCTCATGTTTAAATGTCAACACTGACTAGCATGAGATGAAAATCCAAGATGTATAATTAAATCCAGACCTCCACATGTCTCCATCACAGTACTTCAAGTTTTGGCACTGGACTTTGACATTCTGGGCCCTATCTTGCCGATCTGAAACACAAGTATCAAGCGCAAAACGCAAGTAGCTTTGTGGGCGGATCTCGGGCGCTGTTGCTATTATGCTGGTGGGATAAATGACTCTTGCGCCCAACGCAAATCTAAAAATGGGTTTGTCTGAAGTAGCTACATTAGTCATAGGTGTGGTTTGGGCGTAACATGCAATAAACTAATCAGAGCGTCATCTCACATTCCCTTTAAAAGCAGGCGCGCTTGTTCCATGGCGGATTGCTATTATAACGGTGGATTTGCCAGGCGCACGTCAGGAGCGGTTCACAGCCGAGGAGACCAACGTTCTCGTCAGGGCCGTAAAATACAGAGAAGTGACATTATTGACATGAAATAAATGTAACACAGCCATACAATAAATCAAAACAATGTAACGCAGCTTCGCAGGAAGAAGACCCTGGCCTCGGGAGCAGTGCGCACGGGCCGAGCAGTGCGCAAGGGCACCAAGGTGCAGAGGATCCAGACCCACTACACGCCGGAGGACCACCCGTTCCTGCAGAAAACCGGGTTTGACATGCTGGAGCGGGAGCTGTCCGGGATACGGCAAAGTATTAATGCCCGTCTTGACCGAATGGCAATGTTGCTGCGGCCTCTCAGGCGCATCCCCTCAAGTCTGCGCCCTTAAAATAGCATCTGAATAAGCGCCACTGACTTTAGACTAGGTTTTTCCTAGTCTTTTGCGGAATTGTTTTCTGAAACAGCAAAATAGCACCAGGGAACGTTTGCGCCGGAACACGCCTCCTCTTTTCGCTGTACCGCCCCCCGGAGCGCAAGTTCATTCCCTAATTTAAGGACGTGCGTCAGTGGAGGGAAAATTCCAATGTGAATGCAAAATAGGAATTATACAAGCGCCAGTGTACAAAGTCAATTGCGCTGAGTGCAAGATAGAGCCCTGTGTGTAAAACTCGAATTTCATTTTTAGGGGACATGTTAGTTTATGCACTGACAGGTGAAGTGAATGACGCTGATTATCGGGTTATCATGGCACCTGTCAGTGGGTGGGATATATTAGGCAGCAAGTGAACATTTTGTCCTCAAAGTTGATGTGTTAGAAGTAGGAAATATGGGTAGAGTGAGGATTTGAGCGACTTTGACAAGGGCCACATTGTGATGGCTAGACGACTGGGTCAGAACATCTCCAAAACATTGACAAAAAAGTTAATGCTGGTTCTGATAGAAAGGTGTCAGAACACACAATGCATCACAGTTTGTTGGTATGTGGTTGCCAGGGCGCCCAGGTGGTCATAATGTTATGGCTGATCAGTGTATATGTTCTTTCATGATAATGAGGAAATTGTTTGCTGCTGCTATTGCTGGGCAAGAGAAGGGGACAGCATAGGGGCCTATGTGTAGAGATGAACTATGGTGGAAAAATAAAGAAACAGAACAGACATAAAATGTCTCCCATACATCCACAGGCAGAGGGATTGTAGATGTTCAAAGACGTAGGCATCAGTGGAAAAAGTGTCAGGACATGTCAGGTAATAGTACCTAGCCTCCATCTATTGGTAAGTGTGTTCTCCGCTCTCAGCATTGGCAGCACACCAGAAATCGCTCATTTTCCTGGCTGGTTTTTTACATATAAAACCTAAAATGACTGGTAAAATCAGCAAAGTGGCAGATTTTGAGTTTCATCAGCAGCTGTGACAAGTTAAAAAAAAAGTATTTTGCTCTAACTAGATTGCCAGTGAACTTCACTCAGCCACTTTTCTATTGCCTGCTTTGAAGTGCTCCCTCTCCAGTAGTTATATTATTTCTGCATGTTTCCACTATTTTGGCTCCTTCCCGTTTGGGGACAAATTCATAGAGAACACTGTCAGGCTCTTCAGCTTCAACAGTGAAGGGGAGAATTAATCTTTAGCTGAGGAGAGCAGATCGGCGGGCGACAAAGCAGCACAGCCATTAGGGTTGCCGAGGAGGCCAAATGCGCTTTTGGTCGTAGATCGACGCAAATGACTGCGCCAGGGGGACAACAATTCCCCTCTGCTGGAGCTTCTGCTAGATGATCATTAGTGTGCTGGGTTTGATTGATATGGCACATTTCCGATGGCAGGTGGACGACTCATCTCAACATGGCAATCCCCGGTGATTAATCTCATTTTAAGATGCATCTGGAGGAGTGGAGTCATTCTAGATGGGCTGGTGTAAATTAAAGGGTATAATAATGCAGCACAGTTTGAGCTATTCGAGTCAGGCGAAACTGGAATGCTGGCGTTCCACATCATTCAAATCAACTGGCAGGGCTGATTGTGGGTCATGATGAATGTATATGAAGTGGCACAAATCAAGAGTCGGATTAATAATTTAGTGCACCATTGTAACACAGAAGTGTACAGTGTTGAGACAAGCAAGTGCAAACAACATTGGGAATGCTTCATCACAGTTCTCGCACTTGAGGCCGAACAACACTGCCTTGGATTGATTAAAGCTCTTGGTCACCCAACTTGAAACCTTTCAAGAGTATGCAGTGGCTTTACTTGAGCACAATTTTACACTTCTACTCCACTACATCTCAGTGGCAAATATTGTAGATTTTACTGCATTTGTCTGACAGCTTTATTAGTTACTACTAGTCACGTTTAAGAATTTGTCATACCAGTTTTATCCAGTGAAAACCCTGTATCTCCAAAACTGGTGATTTTGAATGTGATTTTTATTTTTATTTTTTTCTGATAAGCTGAAGAATTAAGTATTTCTATTTAAAAAAATTCTCGTACTTCTTCATATAAAATACTGGAAAATGAATTGTTCTGTGTGTGCAGAAAAAACGATCCAGTGTTTGTATAGAGCCCTGGGTACGTAACAAACAGAGGTTCTCAGACAAAGCCACACAATGCTTTTTCTTGAGTTTAGTGGCCACCGTAGTGTATCTTACACACTTCATAGCCTGTTGTCATTCCCAGGTCGTCAAATACAGTGCCTGCTAAATTATACACACTGATTTTTAAAAGAAAAATATAGTATAATTGTAATCCTGCAAATAATAACCCTTTTTTACAAAATGTGACTGTAATCTGATTACTTTTTTGGCTGTAATGGATTACAGCAGATTACCTTCTTTTTGTTTCCTGATTATGTAAGGCTGTTACATGTAATTCATTACTCCTCAAGCCTACTAACAGATACAGAGTGATATGTTCAGTGCATGGGTGTGAAGCAGGGTCGTGCTGGTAAAGAGTGTGTGTGGTCATCAAAACTATTAACCTTGATAAATAAAGGTAAAAATACAACAGCGGAGGCTTAGGAGCCCAAGGTTAATGGTTTGGGAGGGTTTGTGAACTTATTTCAGCCCTCGGGAGATTATTGTAATTATAGGTTCTAGAGGATGTAATTGCACCAGTGAAATTAGATGTTTTTTTGCCGTGGTCCTCGTAATCATGGGAATGTATAGAGAGGATAGAGAATCTCTTGATATGAAAATCAGTATGCTCATTTCACACAGTCTTAAACGATTGGACTGAAGTCTTATTCAGTGCGGTTCAGTCTAAGGGCTCCAAGGCTGTAGAGTTCAGTGGTAACCATGGATTCTTTCATTCAGTTAATGCCTTTTGCTTGAAAGCGAAACACAGTCTGAGAAGTCATTGTCTGCGGCAGATATTTAATTGAAACGAAGTAAGGGGGTTTGTCATTTGCACTCTCATTGTCAAGACTTTTCCAGTATTGTAAAACTTTCTGTAGAGGGTTGATTTGAAATGATTTTTTTAGTTTTTTATAACCAAGTCTGCTGCTAGGAGAACTTTATATATTGAGCAAACAACTCGTGTTTTCCTGTGCATTTCTATCCTGTACAGCAAATAGTTGCACATGATTACCTGGAACTTCAGCATCTAACGATTGCATTTTGTTCCAACTTTCTTTTTGGAAAACGTAGCATCTCATTTTATCCTTGAAACACACTGCAGTTCAAACGCTGTTGTGTAACATTAATTACTAAACTTTATGACCATGTAGGAGGTGAGATACATTAAAATCATAACTAAAAGAGCATCAGTCCAATATTCATATACCTAGAATTATATAAGCAGTTTCACCAAATCAATATCTTTCAGTTAAAAAATAACAGATATTTCTGTTTCTCAGTGCCAAACAACAACTTTGAATCAATGGTGTAAGATAATAAAACATGAACACATTCAAAGGCTTGAATAGTTTTATACAATTGGCCTGTATATCAATTAAACATAGGGAAAATCAAGACAAGATTATTATTATTATTTACATAATGAAGGAAATAAGAAATCTGGTAGCACTTGATATCAATTAGACAGGAAACTCTAGCTGAGGAGTCGGGGCTTAAACATTTCATTTACGGGCTGAGACTTAGTTTTAGGGTTTTAGTTTAGAGTCATGTTTTTTTTGGACAAATATTAGATGCACATTCTCAAATATTTTAAGTTAGACTTAGATAGATATTTATTTATTATTATTTACAACATTTTCCTTCCTCTAATACAACTGACAACTTTAGATTGAGTATGTATCAAAAGACCCACTGTGTGATAGCAGGTTCAGCATTTCCTTTGAATTTTGGTGTCGGAGCTCTTTATATTTGGATCAGAGGTTGTGCTTTTATGTCAAGTGTGTGCCAGGTGAAGGTCTTTTCAAATCAGCAGAAACCGCTCTGCGTTCTGTCTCCACTTGACCTACATGTCATGTTTTTACAAAGACAAACATCAAACACAGAAAAAGTCTAAAACTAGTACATGCACAAACAACTATAGCTTTTTGAGGGCCCTTTCTTCATCCCACCTCTGCATTGTCTCCAACTAAACATCACAGAGGAAATAAATTACCATACTGTTGACATTTCCCAAAACTGTCTAAAAAAACAGAACATTTTTAAAAGTTTCTGTTTGTTGCAGGACTATAGCATTGCGTTTCTACAGGTGTTCACATCTTGCACATACTGATAATACACATTACATTATTGTTGCTAGGTGATGATCTAACATAAAGTAGTTGAGGGATCTCGGAACACATTGCTAATTGATAGCCATGAATTTCTAAATTGATGCAATAAGGTTTAAACCGGCCTTGGGGGCCCAGAGGGCACAAAACTCCTGCAACAAATGACAGTGCAAAATTTAAATTTAAAGCTACAATATGCAACTATTCGCCTTTAGGCAGAAAAGTGAAACGCTACCCTTCTAAACCCCCAACCCTCAGTGGGGCAAGTTCATTCCATAACACTCGTCATTCATCCTGATGAGCTGTCAACTTTGAAACTGTATCCAGCCTGAAGGTAAAGTAACTGACATCCCAAACACACAGGCTCTGAGTTGAACATAGACAATATACAGACAAATGTTGCACCTGTGTTTCTCTAACGACCTTGTTGTTGTTTTTTGTTGTTGGCATGATTTTGCTGCAACTGAGCCATTACTGTCTCACACACTGTAAAAAGCTAAAACCCAGCTCACCACTGATCTCACAGAAAATGCTGTGATCACAAAAGTATACACACTCAGACATTACTTTAAAATCTAATCTAATATAAAAAATAAATCAGTCAGCAATAACATACAAAGTAGCACTAACAGGATCTTGATGTAGCTTTCATTTATACCCGCAAGCTAAAAAGTAACCAAAGATTTCTGATTGATTTTAGAGAGCCAACTAAAAACAGTTACACTCCCTCTACAAGGAGAAGTCAATACAGGCTAAGATGCAACACACTGTAGAATGTGCAGTGCTCATTTCATCACAGAATCCCTTACATCATGGATCTGGCACACAATGGTAATCAATACACAGAGAGTAGAGAAGGTGCCCCTCATTGATCAGGGTCATAGTGAACATAATCAATACAAAAGCAGACTGGATCATGAACTTTGGAGGGGATCACCAAAAATTAGGTCAGGTATTTGCATCTTTAGAATCCACCAGGGACCAGATATGTAATACTGGAATCAATCAATTGAATGCGTTATGCGTCAGGGTTACTTTTGTGACAGTGTTGTCATATTGATGATTGACATTTCACACAAGACTTCAAGGTTTTAACAGTTAGCACAATCAATTAAAAAAAAAAAAAAAAAAAAACTTCCCTCTCACCCTCTTGGGGTGGTATCTGTGTCATCCTCAAGCTCGGGTCCTCTACCAGAGGTCTGGGAGTTTGAGGGTTCTGCGCAGTATCTTAGCTGTTCCTAAGACTGCGCTCTTCTGGACTTAGGCTTCTGATGTTGTTCCTGGGATCTGTTGGAGCCACTCCCCCAGTTTGGGGGTCACTGCCCCGTCAGTCTTGAAGCTGAAGTCCCACAGCACCTTGGCCCTTTTGTTCTCAGCCACCTTCTGTGGTGCGGCCCATTGGGATTTGGGTAATTCTATTCCATACTGGGTACAGATGTTCCTGTACACTATTCCAGCTACTTGGTTGTGTCTCTCCATGTACGTTGACCCGGCTAGCATCTTACACCCTGCTACTATGTGTTGGGGGCATCTTTGCATAGTCTGCACCTTGGGTCAGATCTACTCTTGTAGATCTTGGCCTCTATGGCTCTTGTACCTAGGGGGTTCCAGGTTTCTAATTGGGCCATGATCTTCATTCTCAGGTCAGCAGCTCTTGTACTGAGGCTGTTGGTATTTGTTGGGGCTTGGTACCCAATCTCTGATTGTGGGGGTGATGGTGGCATCCCCCCGCTGACCTGTCGTCCTGGCGCCCCCTTGCCGTAGCATCGTTGTTGGATCTCATCGATCTCTAGTTGTGATAGGAGTTTTCGATTGCGGATGTTGGAACACTGGGCTAACAGCTGTTTCGTTGTTAGCCTTGATTGTGGGTTTCGAAGTAACCATTGGTCCCACATTCGCTGCATGTATCCCTTCTCTCTGGGGTTGCTCATATAGTAGCATTCCAACAGTTCCGTGTTTTCCGCCCTTGTCCATCTATGTCTTGTTTCAGTAGCCCATTTCTCATCAGGTTGCCCTGGTTCCCTAGCACCTGACGCGGACCTTGTTGACCCGGGTGACGTCCGAGCCGGTGTGACTCTATCATGGCAACGTCCATATATAACACGAAAAGGTTGAAAGAACAGCTGGAGCAGATATGGAAGGTCAAGGCGAGTGTGATCCCCGTGGTAGTAGGAGCACTCGGGGCAGTGACCCCCAAACTGGGGGAGTGGCTCCAACAGATCCCAGGAACAACATCAGAAGCCTCAGTCCAGAAGAGCGCAGTCCTAGGAACAGCTAAGATCCTGCGCAGAACCCTCAAACTCCCAGGCCTCTGGTAGAGGACCCGAGCTTGAGGATGACACACAGATACCACCCCAAGAGGGTGAGAGGGAAGTTATTTTTTTTTTTTTATATATTTTCTGTTAGGCCAAGTCATATACTTGAATATATATTCACATTCAAGTATATGACTTGAAAATTTAAACCAAATCATCATTCTGTGAACTGCTTTTATTGTTTTCTGTTAGGCCAAGTCCTCTGGCATACATTCTTTAAGGTGGAAGACAGATAATTTGAATTGTTGTAGGAAAGAACATTGCAGCATTAAACAACATTATATCACATCATAAACTAAACTTCTTAGATTCTGTGCATTCAACAGAGTCATTGAAAAAAAGTTTGTTTACTATGTTTAACATGATTTAGTTTAATGTCAGCTAGGATTAATGGCCTGAAATCATTTAATTGGATAATTATTTATTTTCATCAAGACATCCTGAGGTCAATCATTTAAAGAAATGATGAAGAGAGAATCCCTGTAGTGTGTACCAATGAATGCTAACTTCATTAAGTATGAATATGGATCAAATACGGAATACATTTCAATACAACTATGTGTGCTTCATTTAATTTTGTATCGCAACTGAAGAAATGGTAATAAATGCAGCTCTGTGTGTTGATGCCCCAGAAATCAAACCACATCACACACCACAACACATTTGTTTTTGTTTTATGGTTTTTGTTATCTCTGAATAAATTTCATTTTACAGTTGATGTTTCTTCCAAGTGCCACCTGATGCAAAATACAAATCTAAAGTAGAAAAGCCTGCACTGTTTGTGCTCTGTAATGGTGGAAGTAGCAATACCTCATTAAATGTGTGTTAATACTTAAAAATAAAAACATAAAAGTACAGTACTATAGTAAACTATTGCCTGCTGTTTTATATGTTGTCAAAATCCCATGGCAACTGGGATTAAGCATAAAAAATATTGGATTTTTAAAAACAAAGCATTCATTAGATACATTACAACTGATCTCACTGCAAGCTAATTTTGATGAATTTTCTGATTCCTATTTATTTGTTGTTTAACTGACCTGAGGTGTTTTGACCCAGTGCATATTGTATTTGTTCAGTTGGACTGGGATTATCAAATTGTAAAATAGGATTTGTTGGATCAATAAACAGACATCCAAAATGTTTTCAGTAAGAGCGGTCAAAATAACTGATTTTGCTCAATCGTTTTGTTTGGTAGGTGAGGTCTCTCAAACATTTCACTTTCCTCCCTCTCTAATGCCTCTCTATGGCTCTCTCGCTCTCTTGCACATACACAAAACGCACACTTAACACACAGCTAATGCGTAGTTACTTTACAAAGGAGATTTTTTTCTCTCAATTTCTCTCTGGGTTTCTTCTTTCATATTCCTCTTGTGTGTTTGCTATCCTTTCATGCTAGATTGAGCTTTTCAGGCACAGGCTTGTTTAAATTTTTAACAAGCGGGGGGGAAGAAACAAAGAGACTGAGGGGAGAGTCCCTCATCTGAAATTGAAGGTATATTTCCCATGAAATGTTGTTCAGTGACGTGGAATAGTCTTCGCCTTTTGTGTCTTCTGATGCCGTTGGCCCCTTTTAAGCAAACTGCTATGCATGCTTCAGCTTTCACGGTCCAGGTTGGTCTACCAAGAATAGCTATGCCCAGGTGGTTTAAACAGAGCGTGCTTCTTTTAATTTCTTTAAATCCACTCCAAGTTGTTCTGCGGTAATAGCTTGAGAGGTATTTTCTCTGCCATGCAGTTAGTTTTGTAAGCTTGGTTTGCATGTGCTCTATGGTGATGAAATCTCAATAAAAAGAATTATGCTAATCAGTAACAATTTTCAGTTATGCATGCTTTCCTTGATTGAAATGTAATTGGGTAAAATCATCAGCGGAAGATGCTGATCATGGATGGCCCAGCAGAAACAGCGTTGTGCTTCATGTTGTCTTCAACAACGACGTCTTCTAATTTTGTGACAGGTGTGAAGGTAATTGAACGCTGCCAGACATCAAAAAGGCAGAGACGACGTTGAACAACAACAACAGATAACAAACACAGACAGCCGTGCAAACCTGAAAACTGAGTTTAGTACCGAACCCGCCTACATAGATTAAGATTATTTTAGTCAAGGGCTGCTCAACTGCTCAAGGGCACCTCAGCAGTGCACAGGAGGTGAAATCTGGCAACTCTCCAGCTACCAGTCCACACTCCATATTGTGGTCTGTAGGATTTGAGCTGGCGACGCTCTGGTTCCCAAGCCAAGTCCCTACACACTGAGCTACTGCTGCCCTAAAAAAAAAATATAATATATAATTCAGCTGTTATTTTAGAGGCTGATTCCAGTGTGTTTTTTAGCAGTGTGAGCTTTCAAAGGACACTTAGACCTCCATGTTGGAAAAAAAATACAGAAAAACGATGATTAACCAGTTAACTGACTATGAACAAGACTTAGGGTTCTATCTTGCACTCAGCGCAATTGACTTTGTACACTGGCGCTTGTATAATTCCTATTTTGCACTTTGGAATTTTCCCTCCACCGATGCACGTCCACGGGGGGTGGTTCAGCGAAAAGAGGAGGCGTGTTCCGGCGCAAACATTCCCTGGTGCTATTTTGCTGTTTCAGAAAACAATTCTGCCACAGGCCAGGAAAAACCTAGTCTAAAGTCAGTGGCGCTTATTCAGATGCTATTTTAAGGGCGCAGACTTGAGGGGATGCGCGTGAGAGGCCGCAGCAACATCGCCACCCGGTCAGGACGGGCATTAATACTTTGCCGCATGCTCCAGCATGTCAAACCCGGTTTTCTGCAGGAACGGGCGGTCCTACGGCGTGTAGTGGGTTTGGATCCTCTGCACCTTGGTGCCCTTGCGCACTGCTCGGCCCGTGCGCACTGCTCCCGAGGCCAGGGTCTTCTTCCTGCGAAGCTGTGTTACATTGTTTGGATTTATTGTATGGCTGTGTTACATTTATTTCATGTCAATAATGTCACTTCTCGGTATTTTACGGCCCTGACGAGAACATCGGTCTCCTCGGCTGTGAACCGCTCCTGGCGTGCGCCTGGCAAATCCGCCGTTATGATAGCAATCTGCGCTCTGATTGGTTTAGTGCACGTTATGCCCAAACCACACCTATGACTAATGTAGCTACTTCAGACCAACCCGTTTTAGATTTGCGCCGGGTGCAAGAGTCATTTGTCCCGCCAGCATAATAGCAACAGCGCCCGAGATCCGCCCACAAAGCTACTTGCGTTTTGCGTTTTATACTTGTGTTTCAGATCGGCAAGATAGAGCTCTTAGAGTCTACAATCATGCCAGAAGCAGCTATGTGAGGCTTTATCTAAGCACAAGGGTGCTTTGAGCAAAATGCTAATGTCAGCATGCAACGACAGCGCTAACATGCTGATACTAAGAAGGCTTTGGCAGGCACTAAACAAAATACAACTCAGCATGATAGGAATGTTGGTTTTACAGTTACATCATCATGAACCAAAAGATTGGACACACTGAAATTATGACGGAGGATGGTGCTAGAGGAAAAGTCTGAGGATCACCAAAGTGAAAAAGTCAAGAGACCAACAAAGTTATTTGGATTGATCCTATGGGAAACCTGAATGTTTGTACAAAATTTCATGGCAATCCATCACATAGTTTTGGAGATATTTAGGTCTGGACCAAAGTGGCGGCCACTGACCAACTGACAGACATAGAGACTCCAATTAGAACACTTTCTTATACGTATGAGATATGCATTCTATTCTTCTAAAGCTGAGTGAGAGGGGACTTGGACTCATGATCTTACTGTTTCTAAAATCTGCCATGAGACAAAGACATAACAAAGACTGTAAGAATGCCTACTTAAATGCAAGGTAAAGGGACATTAGGACCTGATGTGGAATACACCTTCAATGTGCAGTGATTTTAAATTTTCTTACTTGCTTCTTTAGCTGCTTAACTGCAGCTAAAAGATCTTATAATAGAAACAGCAAAGAAGTCTGTGATCCCTATGAGATACATTTGAGAACATGCCAATGTCAAATGAAACACAGGAAACCAAAGGCGAGTTGGCAAACTGGCTCCATCTCCTGGAGGAGACAAGAGATGGGGCTCCATTGAATACACCCCCACCCTCACATGTTCTCATTATTCTTTTTGCTGAATGCTTATGGAAAGCTGGAGCGTGCTTCACTAGAATGTCTACACAGCATTATATACAAAGCAAGATTTTGCTATTGGAACTGTGTACTTACATGTTGGACAGAAATGCAAAGTAATACTTCCTATTGGAGGAACAGCAACACTGCCAGCGTTAAGTATTTGATTCCTGGTGGACACATTATACTGAACACATACTCTGGGGTTATTTTTAGATGTTTAATAAAAGTACACAATGCTGTATTCATGTGGAGCAAATAAATGTCAAAAGAACATAGGCAATCACTAGAAAGAAAACTACCTAAAATCTACAGGACTTCTCACCCGAACAAACCAGTAATATTTCGTTTCCCTCATTCTTAAGAATTCTATTTTAAAGGCTGCACTGCAAATGAATAATAATTATAGAACTAGTCAATTTGTTCCATTTGTTTGGGGATGTCTGCAGGTGCAGTAAAGCATGAATTGGCCATCCATGACCAGTAATCATGTCCGGTCTATTAGACTGTGCTGCTGGGAAATAACACAAGGAGTAGAAAAGGGCTATGAAATTCAGGAATTACTACAACTCACTTGTCACAATCCAATTACTTGTTTGCAGTGGGATCTCCATCCCCCCCCTCCCCTTAGTCGCAATTCAATTCCTGAGGTTAACGCCTTATTATTTTTGACAACACATCTGTAACCAGCAACTGCATACGTTGTTACCCTTGCAAAACCTACAAGTGAAGGGAGAAAAAGAAATATTAAATGTGGACACGTTAAAATGTCAGCACTTAGATGTCTGAAATGATATATGCTCCACAGTTCATGAATACAGCGTTGCCCTGTGTGACTTTCAACATATTGGATTTTTCAGTGGTAAAGCAGCATTTATATTCAGCTGTTTGGTGGGGTTTAGAAAACAAGGACTGATCCTTATTGTGCATCTTAAGCTGGTCCCTCTCCCTTAAATGAATTCGTTTAACAAGCACTTCTCATGGGCTTGTGTGCCAAGAAGCACTGAGTTACAGCTGTTCCACAATGCCTCTGCCACAGTCCAAATTTAGCTGAATGGCTGGAAGGCAAAGTGCTCTCCAAGCTGGTTCAGGACCTTACACGGAGGTGCACCCTAGTACAAAGCACTACTACAAGATTTTTTCTTCTTTAAGAATAAAAAGTACAATATTTGATAACCCATGATGCAAAACGACTACACCATGTCTGCTGGGGGTTGAAAGGCTTGTTGATCAAGCCATATTGATCTGCTTTTTTTCTTTGTTGTTGAGATTCATGATTTTGCAGCCCATGTTTTGTAAGAAAAACAAGTGTCCCGAAGCTCCCAGAGTCCTTTCACTCGGTTACTGATGTCCAATTGCACCATTTGTGAGCATAATACATGAATTTCTGTTTGTTGTGAAGTGTTTTTTAAAAGACCCTTGGGTCTTTGTCTCACTTGCAAAATTAGCATTTCTTTCATTCTTTCAGTTTCATGTACATGCAAATAAACTAAACTAAATTAAATATATTATAATGGTAGGAATAAAGCACAAACTTCCCATCAGCACTGAGCACCCGCTGAGTGTTTATTCCCCTATGTGGTCTTAGCTTGTTTGTTAGTTGTGTCACAACATTTTCTGAATAAAGTAACTGCTTCTGAACAATAATGAATATGAATTGCCTGAACCACATGTGAAACGAAAACACGATATTGTGTTGTTCCTCAGAAAGTGCAGCCACATGCTGTAGGTCCATATGGTTGTACTCTAATGATACTTGCAGAGGTTTGGCTTCAGAGCGAAATTGTAAATGGCTGTAACCAAGAGAAACTAGCTTCCTGGCACACTGGTTATAGGAAAAAACCGGATACTTAATTTGTCTCCAAATTTCACTTGAAACCACTCAGCTATCATGGCTGTCAATGTCAGGCAGCCAGTAACATGGCTGTTCACCTTGAGGGGTCCCTAGGAGATTGGCTTCTCTGGAGCTAACAGATATGGACTGGAGCCCAATTTCCTTTTGGCTAATTAGCTTGGCTACAATACCAGTGGCAGTCCTTATCAGCCTCCAAGCCTTCTGCTCTCTGTCTGTTTTTTTCTTTTCTTTTCTGGAGAGCAGTAAGATAGCTTGCCCAAAAAGTTAACAGTGGCAGGTTTCTCTTTGTATTTGCTTGATAGCAGAGGTTATGCATGTTCTCACGGCATACAATCATGTACTCATGTCTGTCTCAAATTTCACTGAGGCACATTAAGTGAAATAATTTTATAAGGGGTAAACTATAGTAAAAGTTTGTTCCCCAGAGGTTTATTGTCTAAATGGAAAATAACAGAACATTCTTAATTAAAAATACAGAAATAATTATCTCAAAACATTTCCTACAGGCTGGCAACAAACTTTTTCAGTAACACAAACTATTAGACTTCTTTTATGTAAGCCTATTTTCCACATTATGGGCAGATGGAGTTTATTGATCAATGTGAGTTGGCACTGATGCAGATATTTTGCATTAGACAAAGCTATATGCACATGTAAAGAACAACATTTTGGAAAATAACTTATTTGCTTTCATGCCAACAATTTAATGAGAAGATCAATACTACTCGAATGTCTGTCTATCAAATATGAAGCTCAGATAGCTTAGTTTAGCATAAAGCCTGGAAGCAAGGGGGGGAAACAGCTAACCTGGGTCTTTATGAAGGTACCGTGAGTTTGCCAGGCAACCAGGAAAAATTCCAGGAGATCACTGTGTCTGGCTCAGAAACAGGCCGACAAGTAACCCCCTGAGAACTACAACTTGTCATTGTTACGCTTTAGTTTTTGTATGGAGGAATCAAACAAGAGATAATGTGTTAATTAATGAGTTTAGGAGGTCCTGCTAGTTGGATTTTGTTACATTTGGACAGAACCAGGTTAGCTGCTTCCCCCCTGTCTCCAGTCTTTGTCACCCACGTCCCACTAGTTGTAGCTTCATCATTTAGCAGACCGTGGGAGTGAAATCAATCTTATCATCTAACTCTCAGCAAGATAAAAGACAATTTTCTCAAAATGTCTTCAATATTCCTTAAAGTAAGACACTTAAGTATCTTTTCAGTTTAGTTTTGTTTTTAGTACAGGCTACATACTTTTCAAAAGAGTGCTTATTGTATGTTCAGAGGAGGCCCTTCCCAAATCAGCCTTATTTGTTACTCGTGCATAGGCACACACAGGTAGTGGTGGCACTGGTGCTAGCTAACTCTTGGCTGGTAACATTAGCTGTAGCATAGCATTAAGGCTATTGTTCTCCTCTTCAGCCTGGTTTGGAACAGCTTTCTGGGGTGACTGAAAAAAGTTGGTCATTACATTATTATTTGGATTTAAAGCCCTTGCCAGCTCCCCATTTTCTTCTTCTTTCTTTTCTAGCATCATGATTTATGAGCAGCATAGCAAGGAAATTGACTCCAACATTAACTAAAAATTATTTCTTGGGTCATGTGGACTTTTTGATGTTTTGACGTTGTGTACAAAAAAAACCCCAAACCCTCTAAAAAACATTTTTTAAACAAAACAGTTGGGTAGTGTTTTGGTTAAATGTGCTTATATTTAGGAT
Source organism: Dicentrarchus labrax (assembly GCF_905237075.1). NCBI lineage: Eukaryota > Metazoa > Chordata > Actinopteri > Moronidae > Dicentrarchus > Dicentrarchus labrax. Next base: position 31,337,513 of record NW_026136713.1, on the reverse strand, counting down.
GAACATGATTATTGCTGGCCCCCTTGGGCCCCAGAGAGATTTCCCCCTTTTCCCCCCTTACAGGCAGCCCTGCACCTTCTATATCACACTGAAACTAGGTCTCTACGCGTAGTATGACCTCTGATTAGCTTTCTTAAGTAGGGAGTCACTTTAGATGTTCTGTATTGTTTAATGTCTCATTTGTCTTTCTCCTGACTTCTTGGCATCTTTCTTATCCATTCTGGACTGGAATGCACCCAGTCAGCAAAAACACTTATTGTGTGAATTTCCTTGTGCACAGGATATCTTTGGCAAAACCTTATTCTAATTCAGGTAATCCTCAGAGATGGCACAGGCCCAGCATGCAGCCATTCAGAATGCACCAGTGCACTCAAATGCCTGCTCAGTCCCAGAACACAGACAGTAAGGGCCTCAGGGTAATTTCACACTCTGTTATGATTTTGTTCAGAAATAATATGGGTTTGGAGAGAAGTTCGGGTTGACTTCAGAGAAAAAAAAGCAAACTGCTGTTGCTGAAATTGCACTTTATATGAGTCTAGCTTTGATATGCAAGAAAGCCCAGTGCCTGTCAAATGAATGCAAATGTGTTTGCATATTAATAAGAAAAATTACAGTGATTATGACAATGCAGTAACAATAAAGCTTTGTTCTTAGTATTAGCACCTGGCATGAGATAAGCAACCACTAAGCTGTATCTAATGAAACTAAAGAAATGGGATTCTTGCAATAAGAGCCTGTTACTGTGTTGCATGTTTCATGACGGCAAGAAAAATGGACAAAAAGCATTTGAAGGAAAGCACCTGGCAAACACAGACTCTCTAATGTCTCCTTAATGTGTTTCTTTGGAACATTTCGCTGCAAGGCATCACAGGGTGACACATGTACACAATAATGGCAGACTAAAAGACGCATAGAACCATATAATAGCTTCCATGACCATTAAACTTTAATAGGCACACATAACTAATGCTGTTAAACCTTCTGCAGGTTTTCCCTTGTCCCAGACCGGCAGACTCACAGATTAAATTTCTAAACTAGATTGATTTACACAGACATGACCAATGGTTTTAATGTGATAATGCATCATGGGTCAGCGTACTGTTATGGTGGGTGGGGAGAATGACTGTGGCCACAATTACGTGACTAGCTTGCAGCTCGCCTGGAAAACAACACAAAATTACCACCGAGCAAAGGATGTCAAGGCAACCTAATGCTCTGTCATTGAAACCCATCTCAATTAAGCTGAGGCTGGACAGGTGCCTGTGAGTTGACTGATTGGTTCTTCCCTTCCCCTCTCAGTGTAGTGATGTTTCTATTTTCCCAGTGGAAAAACTGAGGATGTTAAGGAGCTCTAAATGGAGTTTCTCTGTGCTGTTCAATAAATGGTGAGGCAGTTACCAACTCTTGAATGTCCAAGTCAAGATCTCCTTGTTGTGATTTCTTGACTCTACTAATTACAGTGCTTAACGGTTTGATTTTATTGTTCATCTGCTATTTGAGAAGCATATTAGTTCTGTTATTACAATGGAATTATACTGAAATAACTCACGGTACTATTTGTCTCTATTACTACCAATAATAGAAGGCTAACTATTCTGAGAATTACAATTTGTATTTTATTGCTATATCTTTGGCCATAGGTTTTATCAGTTATGCATTAACATCACAAAGTGACATGAGTGGTAAGACAAATAACAATAAGAGAGCACAATTGTAGTACCTAAAAAAAAATATTGTTTTTGGGTTTAAACCTGAATTATTGTGTGATAGATGGTGCCCATTGCCGTGCCTGACTTGTTTTTTTTAGCAATGTTGCTACAAAAAGAAAACCCAAATTGTAATTAAAGCTGCAAGCAGCGTTGGGCGGGACCTCGCACTCCATGCAACTCGGGGCGTGCTGCCACAACACGAAAATTTCACGTAAATCAGCTCAAAATCGCCACGCAGCGCTTACCACCCGTTGCCGGAAGGTGGCGCTATCACTATGTCTTAATATTGTCATGTAGACAAGTTCAGGGCGGGACTGTTGTAACACGTGAAGTTTCATTGAGATTGGACCACGTACGCTGAAGTTATGAGGACATGTTCAGGGCGAGACTGTTACAGAATATATGAAGTTCACTGGAGATTGGACATTGCACACTGAAGTCATGAGTGGCATTTCATGGCGAATCCGCTGAATTTGACAAGTCGTCACTGGCACGGTCATTTCACGTAACGCAGCACAAAATCGCCATGCAGCGCTTACCACCTGTTGCCAGAAGGTGGCGCTATCACTATGTCTTAATATTGTCATGTAGACAAGTTCAGGGCGGGACTGTTGTAACACACCTTAAGTTTCATTGAGATTGGATCATGTACGCTGAAGTTATGAGGACGTGTTCAGGGTGGGACTGTACACTGAAGTTGAGTACCATCTGTTTATGGTGAATGGTCGAAATTCAACGCAACGCCACGGGTACGCCGTTTGACGGAATGTCATAAATAGCACAACTTTTAATCATGAATGTCTTTAGATTGCGCTGATTAAATTGGAAGTTGATCCGATAAATTCCCTAGGAGGAGTTCGTTCAAATACAACGCGAAAAATCCCAGAAAATGACCAAAAAAATCTAAATGGCTGACTTTGATGCCACGCCACGGACACGCCCTTCAACGTACATGCACAAATAGCACAACTTTTAATCAGCACCATTTTTTGAGTGTACTCACAAATTTTGAAGCATATCCGATAAATTCCCTAGGAGGAGTTCGTTCAAATACAACGAAAAGTTCGCCGAAATCGAAACTTTAAATCAAAATGGCCGACTTCCTGTGGGGTGTCGGGTATGGGTCCAAGAGGCTTTTTTGTACGTCTCAGCATGTTAAACATGCCTACCAAGTTTCGTACATATCGGTGAAACGTGGCGCCGGGGCTGCTGTTTTTATCCTGTAGGGGGCGCTACACACACGACAAACACGATCTTTGGTATGTGAGCTTCAGGCACTACTCTACACGTGCCCTGTGAATTTCATATTCATAACTATTACGGTCTCCGCACAGTGATTTATTCTGCCACCAGAGCGCCACCCAGTGGCCTGATTTTTTTTCCTTTTTTGGTGAGCCTTAGGGAGCCATGGGCAAGCATCCTACCAAGTTTCATTTTAATCACACGTGCCGTTGCAGAGATATAAAGTCCTTCATTTTAAAGAGCGCCACCTAGTGGTAATGGTCTGAAATTGTGCACGGTGCCTAAGGAGGACATGAGGAACTATGGACCCAAGTTTGATGTGAATCGAACATACCAATGTTAAGAAATGGTCCTCTTCCTTTTTTGACGAAAAATCTACAGGAAGTCTTAATTTTATAGCGCGCTTATTTTTTGAAATTTCAAAAAGGTTCAAATTACTTTTTTTGCCAGGGCGGTCCCCAGGTGCTAGGTGAAAAATTTCGTGGGAATTGGACAAAGCATGTAGGAGGACCAAGAAAACGTACTTTAAGGACTTTTCGCACCCTAGCGGAAAAAAATTATAGGCGGAAGTGGGCGGGGCCTATATGGAGAGATTCAGCTCCATTCACTGAACGCGTGCATATAAGTTTTTTGAATGTGCGACAAAATATGCAAAAGTTATTAAGTAACTAAAAAGTGAAAATACTTTCCTAAATAGTAGCGCCACCTAGTGGCCGACCTGAAAAAGACACATAGAATATCAAATTTTTCACCAGGCCTGACAACTTTGCCAAATAAAATTGACTTTTCGTATATATTCAGGGGGGGAAAAACGCAATCAAAAGTGCTAAAAATAATAATAATAGTGAAAAAGAAACGAAGCAAAAACAATAGGGACCTCCAGCGGTCGCTTGCGAGGTCCCTAATAATCCAGTTTCCATTTAAATAGGAAATAATCAGTATAGATTTATAAGATCGTAACACAGGGGCTAAAAATGTAATCACCAGTTTTCTATACATTCTGTTTCATTTGTTATAGTCACATGAACATAATCTCGTTTCAGTATGGATTATCATATTTATGTCATGGCAGCCTGCCAGTGATCAAGCTACAAATTGTTTAGTGATGATTTAAAATGTAAAGAAGTGGCTTTACTACAATGTTGAGACTATTTAATACTGTGTTTTTGCTTCATATTTATGACTTTTCCTAATTTAATGTGGAAAACTGGATAAACATAAAATAACAGTGTTATAAATGTTTAAAATGTCCTGCATACTTTTTGTACACATCTATGTCTGTCTTTGGGGTTAATTTGACCCAAGGCTGTTTTAACTGTATGAAACACAAAAACACACATTTGTTAAGGTTGTTCTGGCTGATATTAAGGTCTTAAAAACACTTCCCTATGCTTTAGGGCCCTAGCCTAACATAACCATACCTGTAGTGCAGAGAACCTTGATATTTCCCACACCACGGGGGAGGAGAAATATGGCTCATGCAAGGATATTTATAGTTCACACAACATAGGAGAGATGCAAATATATATATAAAAGCTTTCCCAAACTATCTCTCTGTGATCTGTTTGCTCTCTCTCTTTATGCTCTCTCTCGAAAATGGCCCCGATAATGAGGTATCCTCTTCTGATGAGAATGACACCCTTGGGGTTGACCCTCCTGTTGTTCTCTCAGTGGACACATGGGTAGACTAAGTGCTGCAAAGTCATTTTGTTTTTCTCACAAATACATAGTTACATATTAACATACATAGCACTTACAGTAGCATAAAAGAATCCTCACTTTTAATGGTGTTTGTTGTAAATAAAGAACAATAATGTGTTGATTGTGTTCTGTTCTTGTAAATGTTTGAAATTATGTTTCCTGGGTTGATAACAGAAATTGTGTATTGTTCCAAATAATATACTGTAAATAGCAAATAACTGTAAGTGCCATTAAAACAGCAAAGATTTTCATCTGGTGTTTTTGTTGTGCTTTGGGATTAAAGAGCTATTTAGATAGTCAACAAAGAGACATAAAGAACCTGACACATAAACATGGGTAACAAAGGGGAGGGTTTTGCACCCAAATCTGAAATGGTATTATTGGTCTGGTCAGTTACGTTCTGCAATGTTCAAATTTCTCAACAGAGGCTCTTCCACCCGGGTGAATATTGAGCAGACATCAGTGCCAAACCTCCCATTAAAGCTGTATTTATACTCTGTTGCTCTTTCCATCTTTCAGGCGGTCTGTAGAGAACCCTTTCCTCAAAAACACTATTGTCAACTGGTATAAAGCACATCAGCATATTAAAGATACTCCTCCCATTTCTCGCTTCTCCCTCATACCGGGTAATACATACTTTAGGGCAGGAAGAGTGGGTGGTGGTGGTAAGGGTAATCTTCTTACATTTGATCAGCTGTGTCGGACATATATTCCTAAAAATCTTACCTCCCAGACACTTATATTAAATGCTTAGACGGTAAGGTTACTCTGTATCATTGTCTATGGGACTGTTCAGAATTAAGAACACTGCTGGAAAGCAGTTGTTCAGACTATATCTGAGATTGTCTGAGTGACTGAGTACCAAGCAGAAATATGTGGTATATATTGGGGATGGGAATCGAGAACCGGTTCTTCTTCAGAACCGGTGCCCAGTGAATCGATTCCTTGGAACCGTTAGCGTGCCTGATTAACGATTCTGCTTATCGGTTCCGCTCGTTGCGTCATGACGTCACACACGCGCTGCGTTGTTTTGGTTCAGAGTGCAGCGAACTAGGCGTTGAGGCAGAACCGCTCTTAAGTTTGGTTATATTTTACGCGAAAAGACGACAATATGGTCACTTGCAACACTTGTAAAGTTTCCATTTCGTCAAAGGGGGAACTACCTCCAATATGCAGAAACATTTGGCCACACAGCATCAATTAATTTGCTGGGACTGTCGCGTGTTTGATACACTACTACCTAGCGACACAAGTGAGTCAAGCCACAGTGGAGCTAACTGGACGCCATCTGTTATCAATGCCGAAGGTAACTTTAAATGACATGATGATTTTTCTGCACAAAAATTATTATTCTTATTGGCTAAAAATGTGTGTCAAAATAAGTAATTTCATTGGTTACATTTTAGTGTGGTGACCTATCATCACATAGCTAATTTTAATATTCAAATGAGCCATGTGTTGATTAGCAACAACCCTCACCAGTTGCTACCACCAGGCTGTCAGTCAAGCTCTCAGCGTTAGAGAACGTAACATTAGCCTTTATCTATCCAGATAAAAACATTAACAACAGTTTCTGTATGATGTTTATTAGACCTATGTAATCTGAATTGGAAGGGCACATTGTCATGAGCTGTATCTTGTATATTTATTATTAGCTTTGTGGTATGTGTATGCACCTTTATGTAATCTGGTGGAAAAACATTAAAATTTAAAACCGGATCATACAGAAACAAATATATGCTTGCGTGTCCCCATGTATGCAAAGTGTGTTCCTTTTTGATGTGAAGGAAATGGCCACCCTATTTCAGTCTGTGTTTTTAGTTTTTATGGCACATAATGGCAGTTGGGCTTAAAAAGCTAAACATTTATTTTTTTGTCTGGACCAATTAATGTGAAAATTAACAATTTCCTAATCCTAAAACACTCTTGATAAGCTTTCAAGGCACACACGAGCGTGCCATGGCATACTGGTTGAGAAACACTGCCCTAGGCTATGGGTCCCTGGACTTTACTTTGAGAAGTAGCTCACCTACTTTTAGGTTTGTTCTGAGGTTGCTACACATAATTTGTGTATACTCTGTGCTGTGTCTTCTGATCAGATATTAAAGCGAGTTAATACAAACAAACAAATTTGTACTTATTCCCTCACCCAATGAGAATCGATAAGAGAATCGATAAGGAATCGGATCAATAAGCAATATCGATAATGGAATCGGAATCGTTAAATTCTCAACAATTCCCATCCCTAGAAAAGAAAAGAACCCCCCAAAGAACTATATTGTTGGTTAAAAACTGTTGGTTCCTGCAGACCAGGAGGATAGCTTTATTTTGGACAAAAATGGATGTACCCTAGAGACATGATGAAGGAGACGGCATCTTGTATTGTATTGGAGAGACTGACTTACATAATATAGTTTTGTTTTGTTTTATCCTGTCTTATGTGTTGTTTTATTACTGTGTTTTATTTTTTTTATGGCAAATGTTATGTTTCTTTTCGTTTTCATCATTTTGTAAACCATGACTACATATTTCATTGTTTGATTGTTATCATAATTGTCTATTTTTATGCGTAAACCACATATGCATAATTCAATAAAAACACTGGTTCAAAAGAAAATTACAATAATGTTCTGTAGGTTTAAATTGCTGCTCAATTTGACCACAAAGAAAAAAAAATGTTTTTAAAATTTGAAGATAACAGCAGGGTTAAGAGGGGATTTTAAAGATTTTACTGATTTGGCTACTGCTGGAGATGCTCAGGTGGGGAGTCCCAAAACTGGGGAAGATATGATGATTCAGAATAGACTTGTATAAGCTGTTCACTCTGTCATGACTCAAAATAGAGGTAAATGGTGTGGGGAGATAGCAGGAACCTCCACATGTGTAGCACTCTCCCAGTGAAACTCCCCACTGTCAGGTGAAAAGCAAGTCCACATGCATTAGAGGAGGCAAATGACAGTCTGCACCCTGCCAAGGCTCACAGAGGGGCTGGCAACAACAGGGACGTAGCTTCACACTGGCAACTGATGATATAAATCGTCATCATTTTTATTTATCTATTTTTGGTTGGGGGTGAGGGATTTCATTGTAAATGAAACAAATAGTTGTTTTGTCGCAGCCAAGACAGAGGTCTTAATGATGCTGAATATCAACACAATAAATTGGCCAGACTGTTGAGAAATAATGGTCAGATGCCCATAGTGATGCTACACAGATAACACAGAAGTTAGGTGGCCTCCAGGAGGTACATTTTTCCATTTCATGAGTTTCGTCAGTGCAACTGGCTGATGGGTAGACCTTATCAGACATCAGATAAAAGGAGGACAGTTTCACGCTGTTTGGTCGAGAATCTAATCATACCCGGTGTGTTGTTGTATTTTCTTCCTCAAGATGTTGAAGACTTCCTTTGGATAAATTCCACAAATGACAGCTGTTATCAATGCTTGTTCTTGAAAGAAAACAGCAGTGTACTCCCAACATATGAGCCATGATCTGAAAATGTGCCAGCCAAAATATTTTAAAGAACCAGTATGTATGATTTAGGGGCATTAAATGGATAAGTTGCAGATTGCAAAAAATGCTGAATACTACTTGTACAGTGTGTAGGAGAAATTAAAGTGGCCATGAAAATTTAAAAGGCTGTGTAGAGCCAGTGTTTTTCCATTCTGGGCTACTGTAGAAGCCCAGAATCACCATATCACCATATCTGTGATTATTAAATTAAATAAACAGCCGTTTTACTCGTGTGTTTGTAGATATTACTTTATTGCTTTCATTAAAAGCATCAGGATACATGAATAATTTAGCTGATTTAGGCCAGTCTTGTCTGTGTATTAAAAGACCTGTCGATCAACTTGGGACTGCGAGTGCCAGTCCTGTGTGTTAAATTTTCCTGCAGGGTTATTCTTTGGTTTACATTACGACCATATTTAAACCACTATGGCTTTCATAACAGCTTCCAGTATGTCCGTGGTCCTGTTCATTTCCTTGATCTCCAGCTTGACCTTTTTTGTTCATAGAAATTCTACATGATTCTTTACCAGTCTGGTAATGGTTTTCAGAAGTGGCACTTTCAGGGAAAGGGCAGACATTATGTTTCATCCGTAATGGTTCTGCTGGAGAATAAGTGAGGAAGGGTCAGGGGAAGTTTTACTGGAACTAGAAGTATAATAAAGCAAAACAGTCTAATGGGCTCTACTTTTAAGCCAAAAGGCATTGAAAAAATAGGCTCTTTTCTGGCTTAACAACTGTACAGAAACTTATTCTTATACTCAAGCTCCTTGTATGTCTTATGATCTTTTGTGGGGCAGTAAGCAACTCATAGATCCAGAAACTAAGTAATTCATACTGTAGACATACATTCAACATGCAGAAACTGTTGGTAGCCGATTGGATTTTAGGGAATGTTAAACTCCAAATTCAAAAATAAGTTTTGCTCTCTTGCCTATTTGTAAAACCCCAAGATTAATTGCTGCTTGCATTTAAAGCTCAAGTTTCATTTATTTAGACGTTAAATTGCAATAAAGGTAAAGGCAATAAGTCATTGTGAAGGAGTATAGCCTGTAATTAAATGTTGTTTACTCATTCTGTTGGTGAATCTGTTGACTGTCGCTTTTACTGAAGAACACTAACTTGTCAGTGTTGCATTTAAATGGTGGAAAGAACTTGATCAGACTAGATAAACCTTGTAGCCATTCAACAGAGATAAAAGCTCTATTATGTTTAGTACAGATGTGTATTAACAGATATGTGCAGCAGCAAACAGATGGAAAGATTCAGACAGGTCGCTTCTGTAGCTGCTTGCTAAACCCCTGTACATTTGGTAGTGCAAAAATATTTTAATATGTAAGAAAAAGCCAAATTTCTAAATAAGCACACCCACCCACACACACACAAAAGGAAAACAAACAAACTGTGTTGCCTTTATGCATTTAGACACATCTTAACTTCAGAGAGTCTTCAACAACCAGGACTCTAGCTGATTTCTGATAATCATTTACTTATAAGCTGTTGCGCGACTTCCAGTGGAAAGGCTACCAAACCCTACATGTTACTCCATTCTCAAGAAAAACAAAAAAAAGCAGCACAAATACACAAAGAGAAACACACTAACACACACAGGGAGCCTTGAACTTAGACATGCACCTTAAAGAGAAATGTCTGGAATGTTTGTTGCATTGCATTAAAGGAAACTGAGCAACCTCCAGTGGCATGGACCTGTGCACCTGTCATTTTCTTCCTGTTCATCCTCTCGTGATGGTTTCATTTCCAGTCTTTTACAATTGTACCATCCCGTCAGTGAAGAGGTCTTTACCCCCCAGAGGCGAGAGGGCGACCTGGTGGTTGGAGGCCAGCCCATAAGCGAAAGGCCAAGAGACCGAGCCGCTGCATCCATCCATACACGTGTCAAAGAGGACTTGAGTTAGACATTGAAGTATTACTTACTCCTTCGGCATGGCATCCTGCTGACCATGCACAGTGAGCCCTGCAATTTTAAACTGTATCCTGTGCTAACTTTCATTACGAGGCTTAGAGGAAGTACTCGCTTTTGTCTTGAAATGACTTTGTCTCAAAACCTTCTGCAGCTCTTTTTTTAAAAGAAAAAAAAGCTCTACAATCTACATCATCGTATACTTTTCAAAGAGAAAATTCAAGCACAATAACACACTGAGTCAAATTTCTGGTTTTATATTTCCTCCTCCTCTCTTACACTTGGCCTCATTTGTACTTGCCAAAAAAACTGAATCAGGTTCTTGACTACAATGGACTTTTACATATTCCTCTTCCGCCCCAGTATAATAGCCCCACTTTTTCTCCTGTCTAGATTCATTTTTAATTTTAAAAATGAATCTATGTTGTGTACTTTTCTCCCATCCTGCATGGTAAAAAAAAAAAAAAAAAGTACAAATGACCCTGGAGGCACAGCTTGTTTTGCTTCCACACAAAGTTGTGCTGGCCTAAACACACAAAACCCAACAATAAAAAGTAAATAACGTTTAAATTTAAACTAAATTAATAGAATTTCCGCTTCCTCCTTCACTACATTGTTTTTACTGGATTATCTCTAATTGCTCATGTTGTGAGCAACTCTTACTATAGACTGCCTATTATTAACAGCAAGTGAAGAAACAACTTGTGATTCTGTGAATAAATGTAAAATGAGACATTTTCCTTTAGAAGATCTATTTTAATGAGGGTTTTCCTACCTTTAATTTTTTTCTGGTACCTGAGAAAAGCAGTTGTGAAGGCAAACACAAGCCAACACTATGCCTGCAAAACATCCATGATATGGTCTTGAATGGTCTTTCATGCTCTCTTAGCTCCGTAACTTTCACCTCTCAGAATGCCTGAGGAGGAAGGATAGTGTTTCATGTTAACAGTTAAGAGTTCAACTGTATGCCAACTAAAAATCAAAGGACTCACACTCAGAGCACGTGCAGTCGCCTCTGATATTGACTCAGAAACTCCAAGTTCAAAAATGCAAGTGAAGATCTTGGGGAAAAAAAGGGGGGAAAAGCTAAAAGGAACAAGATGATGGTTTTATTAAATTGCAAGTTCCCATTCATTTGTCTTCTTTTTTTTACCAATGACATACACACTGAATGTTTTACTATTGGACAGTTCAGTTTATAATTGTATATTTGAATCAAGTTAACTGATGTATAATATCAATAGAAAGTCCTGAAACAGTCCCATTGTACGTATTAAACAGCAAACCTTCTCCTTTAGACACAAATTGCATTCTGGATGCCTAAATGGATATTTTTCTGATTGATGACAATGTGACCTATAATATAATAAAGCTCATTTGGGTGTGAAATACTACACATCATTTCTATGAGTCCACAAATCCCATCTACTGCTTCAGTGAGCTCCACTGCCAATGGAGCAGCTCTGGGTTTTCTCTCTTCATCACATCACAAATTAGAGCCTCGGTTCAACTGGAGCTTTAGGACTGAACTGCTTAAGCTCAGAAATAACATAGATATTCTGCTTGAGTGTTGATGCCTGCCGTCAGATTGCTGTTCATCAAATATACAGAAAAGCACAGAGTATCTAGAGCCACCTGCTCTTGCCATGAAATGGACTGATAAGGTGAAGGTTATGATCTTTAATTGATTTCACTCCCATTTCACTCATGAAGGGAGATGTAGATGGAATCGTTTTTTAAGCCTTGTGATATAGTAGAAATGGAGGGCAATGTTGGCAAGATGTGTTAATATTTAGTGTAGTCAGGGTATGTGAAATCAAATGATTAGGCCTGCATGGGAGGAAACAGCTCATGGAAATAATTCTGAATGCTTTATTCTTTGGCTTATTGCAGCTGCCTATCTCATATTCATTTGTGCTATAGGGTATGTTAGGCTAGACATGTGCACATCCACAAGACCTCAATATGTTCTGCATGGATACCAGGGAAAAAAAAAAAAAAAAAAAAACAGAATACAATAAAACGGTATCCCCACAATGGAATCAGAGCTCCCTTAAGCTTTTATAGCAATGTTTAAACTCAATGTAGGTCCTCCTCTGGAGATACGTGTCATCTTTGTCAGAGGAAAGTCTGTGTTGGGTCAAATAATTGCTAATTAAAGCTTAAGGTAGCTCTGATTCCTGTGAGAGTGTAACTCTCTATTATATTCTTGCTATACCGTTGGCAAAATAGCACCTCGGGCATGTTAATAGGACAATTCACTGTAACACATTCATATGCTATTCCTGTTTCAGTTCTAAATATTATTATATTTTCTGCACAGTTGTTCTTCACATTATTAAAAACTAAACAAGCAAATTAATTTCTTAACCTTTCTGTAATTTCCACATGAAGAGCTAGTTAATGGTTAAGCTTTCTGTTGCACAAAGATATTACGGTGAAAAATAAACCTTAGGCCAAGGCAGACAAGAATTTCAAGTGCTCAAAAAAAAGGAACAGAAAAATAAAGGAAAATGTGATTTGCTTATTGTTTGCTACTTGGACATTTGAACTTCATTGTGCAGAACGATATACTGTATGTGCAGATTTTAACAGAAGGTTTCCACATTCATCTGCTGAAGGGAGAAAGTTTCTCTGTGCTCATCTTAAATCTGACGTTAAAGACGTGTATGCAATAGCAGAGAATGAGCATTTCTGTGGTATCACAATGAGTTTGGAAGCCAGTCATGGTCCAGTATGCAAAACATGTAACCTCCAGTGCACATACACTGATAGTGCATATACATTGAGAATGGACATTACAGTATAGAAAGAGAGTTAAGTAAACTTGTTAAATGAAAAATACTTGCATATTAACAGATTGTGGATTTTTCAATTTCAATAGAAGGAGAAGGTGTTGGGGCTGACTATGTGAACCCAAGTGCAGACTCAGACCAGTAGTGAAGAATTAGGTAAATGAGACATTTATTGTTAGGCACAGGAAAGATGAGGTGCAGCTCAAGAGAAAACCATGGCTGGGGGGTTGGGCTGGGAACCAGGAACTGAGGCCGGGGCAAGGTGAGTCAGGGCTGAGGCATGCATGGTATTGGACGTTGCTGAGTACAGCAGGGAAGCCAATCGGAACTGGAAAATGGAGACAAGGACCAGAGTCAGAGCAGGCAGAACTGAAGGGGAGAGGGAAAACAGCATCAGGCTAAAGTCAACAGGCAACAACAGGATAACAAGAGAAATGCTGGCAGAAAAACAGACTGGAAGCATAGACTAACTGATACAGAGACTATGATCTGGCAGAGTGGAGGTGGCAGGTCTGAGTATTTGTAGAGGTCTTGATTATGGAACGGGTTGCAGCTCTGCTCTGGCTCCAGCACACTTGTCTCCACTCACACAATCACGCACACACACAAACACAGGGAGAGAGAGAGAGAGAGAGAGAGAGAGAGAGAGAGAGAGAGACACAACTCAGTGGCAGCAGGTTAGGGAGACACAGGATGGGGAGTAGAGGGTGTGGCAGGTGATGTTGCAGGGACAGGTGTAACAGAAGGTGAACATGCATTTTTAAGAATTTTATGAACTATGTGAACTTTTTTTGGGTGGAAAAAACATATTTCTATGTGTCTTCCAACATACCTGGGAAGCTCAAAAACAGCTTCAAATTTTACCTTCATATTATTGTGATATTATTTTGCAACTGCTGTCTCTAAGGTCTAGAATAAACTTTGTTCTTCTTCTTTGTTCTGTATGGCTGTACAATTCAGAAATTAGGACTAAAAGAGCCTCTCACAGCCCCAGTATGTGTTCCAGACAGGCCACATGTTAACCATTGAGTCAGAATATAACAGAAGATAATAGATAAACAAACTGCTTGCATATCACTCACAGACTAAACACAAATAATGTTTTGTGCCACAAAACAATAAATTTATGTAATAGAAAAATAACAGATGCAATTCAGTTCTAAATACGAGATTCTGTACAACAAAACTGTGCAACTTAGTATTCTGCATGACATCTTTGTGGACTGCCTCATTATGCCTAATTCAGCACACAAACACAGTGCTTCATATTAAACATTCCAAAAGCAAAAAAAAAAAAAAAAATGTAGTGGTTGCCGCTTGCAGAGAGGCAGCATGAACAGACTCTTTATACACCAGATGCACCCTCAAGTGAGCAGGGACATAATCACTGAGATGTCCCACCCCACACACACTCTCTTTCAACTCCACCATCTGGCTGATGCTACAGGTGGTTCAGAGGCAAGTCAAAATAGTTCAACCATCACTAATCTCCCCCAATCTGTGCCAGTCCATATCCATCACTGTTCATTTTTATTATCTGTCATTCACAACAATAATTACATCATAACAGTAACGTCTAATGGTATATTGTGGGTTGATTTCGGAAGTTAAATAAAAATGATAACAACTGGTGATCTATGGAAATGTGCAAACATTTTACTTAAACAAACTCAAAAGGAGACAGAAGTATATGTTTGTTGTGTAAAAACTATATGCATAGGAAACCATCTCTGTCAGAGGACACAAGTCACCTCTCCTTTTCTGTCTACCTGGCAGGGTGATGCATTGTATAAAAAGTGGCAGTATCATTGTCCTCTTGACAGCTGGATCATTTTGGCTCAAGATTTCATAACAGCTGCCAGCACATAGTTTTGTTATTATTTTTTCTGTTTTTATATTATATCACTAAAGTTGTATTTCGAAACCGCCTACTATTCTAGCAGTACTGCTGCTAGTTTTGGCCAACATGTAGCATGTAGTTTGCAGTATGGAAACAAAAGCATAACCTGCAGTATGACGAAAAATACCTGTATCCCACAATACAAAGTGCTGGAACAATCATGGCATCAAGGAAGATGCCGATTTTGTATGCTATTATTATTAAATTAAATATATTATTGCATCACTGAATTCTGAGAGTTTTTGAGGCGAGAAATCAACTGCTGATTTCAAATACTGGCAGGTATACAAAAACTGTTGCATGGCGAATTGAAAATGTGCTCCAACATATTTAGAGTGCCTCTGGGGGTAGCTAGCTAGCCAACTGAACAAGTCACACTTATAGACCTGTCTTGCCCCACAGTCACATAGACGACTGCAGCCAGCACAGCAGATTACCACGGCAACAATGGCAGAGGAAAACCCATCCCTGTAATAAAACGGTAATTTTTAATTGTACCGCTGTACTACTGTTATCATAATTACATTACATTTTTGACCAGAGAACTAGCTCCAACACTCATTATATTTGCAGTGAAATAATGCGAAGTGAATGAAAGTATGCTGACTATAGTTACGCTCTATCATGAATCATAGCATGTAATGATCATTTCAGATCCTGCCACTTCCTCCTGACCCACTAACCAACTCTTTTACTTCACATGGGGTTTCCCTGCTCACTTTCTCACCTGCAGTTCATCCCCTAATTAGTCTCTCTCTTGTCAGTGGTCTTTATTCTTTTTTGCCTGAACTGCCAGTTTGGACCGTGGTGGCCTTTTGTTAAATAAAGCACACAAAGTATGATCTTGTCTTTCTGTATAGTTTATGAAGTCATCCATGAGTGGACTCACACATTCCCGCTTTCGAAGGCTCAAAGGAGAGACCATTCAAAGATGCAGTATCCCGTTATCCCTGTTGGAGCGTCACTCTGACATAGTTACACATTCCTGAGTTCTGGGGAAACAAACAGATAGTGTTTGTTTCCTGCCTACTCGGATATGTTTGCTCGTTGGAATGATGTCCTGGTTTTGACTCCTGTCTGTCTGAACATAAGTAAACAGAACTTTCTTGCACCTGATTTTTTCTGTGTTGGGCTTTTGGGTTAAACTCTGCCTCATTGCATTACACAATTCCACACTGGATATTGTAAAGGTGGCGCAGCACATCATTATTTTATAATTTATTATTTAATTTATTCATCTTGTACCTTGTTATTCTGGGGCCTCCCTTAACTATATCTGGTCTCTCCCATGAATTTGAGAAATGTGAGATGACCAGTGTCCCAAGATTAGTTTGTGTAAAGGTTGTCTAACTGTGGGCAGACAGCCCACAGCCAATCACATGTAAGTATTTTGTCTTGGAATACTATGGGTGCATCTCATGTCTCTTAATTGCATCCACATTTCTCTCACTTGCGTCGTTCCTTCTGGCCTTTCATGCAGTTTGTGTCCGCACACGTGTACTGTACTAATACTAATACTAATACTAATAAAAGCACACAGTTACCAGTACCAGAGCAGCAGCATGTTACCTGCACATGAAAACCAACCTGCATTATAGTAATGCAGGTTGGTTTCACTGAGATCAATCTGACAAGCTGGTTAATAAAAACTAGGATAACATTCTGATTAATAGCAGATGGATTCAGTTTTAGTTTTGCTACTTAACGATGTTTGCTGCAGTGACATTAATGCACATATGGAAACATTTAAATTGAATGAAAGCATCCGCTCATCATTATAGTAAATTAAGAAAACACAACACAGAATAAATGATTAATTCTTGACATGCAACAAAGGTCCCCAGCCAGATTCGTATGTTTATGGTAAGTGTCATGACCAGCCACAGGGGTGCCTCAACATGTTATTTGAACTCATGTGTATTGCACAAATAAATGTTTGTAATTCTGCAGCTCACAACATCCAATTCCAAAGAAAGTAAGGTTGTGGAGGTTAGGTGGTGGTCATACTTTCTTCCTAAGAGTAAATAGTTATAATATGGTTATATAGTAGTATAATAGTTATGTTCATGAATAAATAAGCAACAATAAAAGTAATTTTGAAAAATCTTTTAAAAAGGAAGGAAAAAAATGCATCAATGGTTTAACCTTCAAAGAGCTAAGCTGCTATGTGGGTGCGGTTTGATCCGATTTAGCAACAAAGGCAAACGACCCCACAATAGATCAGATCTATCCTATCAACCAAAGCAAGACATTGATTGACAAAACAAGTTGTCAGGGCCTTCTAGCACAAGTTTTTACTTTTTTACTCTTAGCTGCCTATAACCTTAACAGTACTGTCGTCATGCATAAATATTGTAGAAAGCAAAAATTTAAAAAAACATTGGCATTTAATGATATAAATGTTACTGAATGGTAGGGCTTTTGCCGAATTGTCCAGTATCTTCTACAACAGATGCTGATGCACTTTTTAACTCTGATTTAAAAATGGACTGAGTCAGAGGACACCATAAGCTTACGTACAAGAAAACAAATAAATATAACGAGATAAGGAACAATGCTTAACAGTCTTCTGTGTGATCCTTTTAAACTCTACAGCATATCCTCTGTAATGTGTTTACAAAAGGTTGGGACATTGTTACACAACCACACAAGATAAGATTGACTGAAAAGTGTGTGGGATTTATTTAACTGAAGCAAAGTCTGACAGAGGGAGGGGTGGAAAGAGAAGAAAGAGAGAAGGACAAAGAGATAGTGAGGCAGAAAAAAGAAGAGGCAATGAGTTTGAAAGAGAATGAGAGATTTGGAATTGCTGCCTACTACATTGTGAAAGATATCTCTCTATTAGCATAAAATTACAATGGTGAAGGGTTGCCTCTGCTTGAGGGATTGTCTGAGATCATCTTAATCTTCAAGTGCCAGCAAATCTGATGACTCCCCCAAAGTTTAATCATGCCACCAGGGCAAGAGAGGACCTGATGAGTACCAAATGACACACTGGGGTATCCACTCCAGCAAGCCGATTTCTTTATGAGCACCACATGATCCCACAATGTCCCGCACAACAGGACATCAGAGTTTTAATGTGTCGGGTGGCCACAGACTGCCACCATAAACGTTATAAGTTCCATGACACCCAGTGACACCTATGAAAATGTATTATATTTATCTCATCATTATCATGCCTTACAGTGCTCCTGCTGATAGACTTGTAAAATAAAATGACCCTGGATAGAATATATTGTATGTTCCTGTTGTACGTTGTAGTGATGGAGGATTTCTTTTGCTGCCTCCTGATTAAATTGCTTTTGGCCACCAATGAACGCATTTCTCATAAATAAGCACATGTCAAGGATTTGTTCATGGCACCTTGATTTTTAACTTTTCCCAGTATTAGTACATTGACTTGAATACACCACAAAAGGAGTATAACTGGAATAACTAATGGTTTTGCTATCCCTGTAATATCTGGGGCGTAATTGTAACAAAGTGGTCAACATATTTGTGCCAAACTGAATGTTTGTAGCTATAGGATTTGGACATTGCATAAAACTAAAGCTGAAAACAGCTCCTTTTTAATTTTAGCTTAAGTTGTAAGATGGATTCCAGTTTATGCTTTTCTCACAGTATATCCCAAAAACATATAGAGTAGTATTCTATATAGAGATATAGAGAAGTATTCTTTTATTTAATAGCATTTAACAACTGCCTCCCAACATGTACGTTTGGCACCCATAGTAGTTTCTCTTGGAAGGGGAAGGTGAAGTGAGGGGGTTGCAATCTGCTTTAGATTCCACTAGACATTTTCTGAGTGAATTAGCTCCCATGAACTCCCTGTCATGTGCATATAACTCCATTATTTTTTTACCTATCGTGAGCCTTAATGCTTTGTCACCCATAATTGCCTGCCTTTAACATGCAGCAATTCATAGAAAGGCAAAACAGTGCACCGAAAACAAAACTGATATTTACATTTTAGGTGTTCGGCATCTGTTCTTACAAAGAGCAACTTAGAAATTGCACACAATGTGAATTTATCATAGAGCTAATTGTCTTTTTCCTCTGTGCTTTGCAATTCTATTCAACAAGAAGTGGAGTTACATCAGAATTATCTGAAGACAAGTCCTCATGAATCCCTTTTTTCCTTCCTTCTGGCCTGGGGGTTCTTAGTTTGCATTCAAGGTCCAGTAAGACATGTTTGATCTTTACAATACAAGTGCCAGTAAAAGTTAAGCCTAAAGATTTAAATTCACTCTAAAATTCATCCTCTCTCCCCAAGAACAATACCTCCATAAGCTCCAACACTTTGTGCACTTCAAAGGCCATAAAACTGGAGCTTCTTTGTGCTTAAAACAAAGAAGGCCGTGCTTTCTTTTAGGTTTTTGGAGGGCAATATCAACAGAAAACCTCTAAAGAATTATAGAAACTCTATAGAAAAATTCACCTGGAAAAGTTTCACCTTATTTTTCCCCGCTCGCATTCTACAGCAAAGTTGATGAAACAAACGACTGTACAGCTTGGGCCTAGACAAAGCTTGTAAAAAAAAAAAACGCAGAGAGTAAGCGAATGTGCCCCGTCTTATCATCTGCTGCCACTGCACAGATTAGTGCTGAACGGAATAGAAAAAGGTTGCAAAGGAGGAAAAAAAAAGAATAAAAGCTGCTCTCCAGTATTAGAACAGACAGTTGCATTAGCTTTCTAATAAGAAGAGACAGAGCAATACTGAGCCCTGAAAAGGGAGAGAGAAGCGTTTCCTTGCTCCTTGCAGAGGGTCCTCTACCCCCCCGTTCCCAACCACCCACAGTGCTTTGCTCTCCACCCACATTTTCTCCTCCGTCCTTTCTACTTAAATCAGATAGTGGTGGGTAGCAGGAGAAGCATGTCATAGGTTTAACTCATACAGTATTAATTATACTCCCATCCCCTGACCTCGCTTGTACTGATAATCTACTTCCCACAACCCTGCTCTCTGAATGGAGGCTCTTATCGTTACTAAAGTTGAACCCTTTAGCATCTGCTGCGCCCTGGTGCCATGTGATCCCCTTTGTCCTGTAGGCCCCAGATGATTTATGAGGCTTCCAGCTGGTATTCTGGATGCGTCAGACAAGGCGAGGAAAAACTCCTCCTCACTTTTCACTTAGCAGACTGACTGTATCATGGTGATGAGTCTGCAGTCCTGCAAGGGTGAGTTCATTTGACATGCAGTAGCTCCACAGAGTAGCACATCCATAGTGGATTTAGATGGACTGCTGTTGATGTAGTTTTACAGTAAACCTCGTATTTACTCAGGATATAAAATCCGTCAAAGATATGAACTTCCAGCTGCTGTATTTTATTTTTGCGTTAAGAGAGTTCATGTAATATTCATCTTCCTCCTGTCACTTAGTCAGCACAACAGTTGCCACTCATCATGATGAATTATCAACAGTGAGGTAACATCCATAAAGCCACGCTTTACATAACGTTACTGTTCATCCAATTTTTACCACTGAAACTTGTTATGACCAGGTGCGTGACATATTTTGTCCGCCCAAAGCAAAAGCATAATAAAGACATGACTGAAGACTTATCCCACAATAATATCAGAGAAGTTACAAAGTAGTCCCTCTCATGATTCTCCTCAAATAAAGTCTCATCTTACTATCTAAACAAGTTTATGCTTAGATAATCATGAAGTAATGGGAACTATTAAGCGACTACTCAATGATGTCACAGAAAGAGTAACTAATGATAAAGTAATTAGTAATGAAGAAGTGCTTACTGGCTTGTGTTGCACAGTGGCTGGCTCACAGTTAATCAGGAAGGACTTATGAAGAAAGAAGTTATTTCAATTCACAAAAAATGTATGAACTGATCATTACCTAATGGTTCATAAATACAGTAACAACTGGCCAGTTATCTAGTAACTCATAGTTATATACTATATAGTCCTTGAATCAGTGTTATTCAATTATTATCATATTATAAAGTGTTACTGTGAAGACCTTCATTTTCCCCTCAGGATGAATTGTAAAAACTTTGGTGATCCTGACATTTCATCTACACCACCATCAAGTGTCAATTTCAGTTTGCCCAATTTAGTTTACATGGTACAGAAAAACTAAGCAACATTTCTAGTTTGGTAAAGAAACAGCCTCTGCAGTAACTCTAATGTATGTGCTTGTTCCAAGGATGAACAGTTTAGCTGAAATGGCTGCCATGTGGTGCAAAGGACATTTCTTGAAACGTGTCCTTGTTGTCATCTGTCCTTCTCTGAATAAAAAAGCCCCATGGCTACATTTGGTGAATCATAAAAAGGATAACATGAAAAACCTTTCAACAAATGCCCTTCAAGTGTTGCGCCCTGCAATGTAGGCCCTAAGTTCATAGTTCCACTTATGTAAAACATAAAAGAGTACGTGCATTTTGCCTCGACAGAATGACCAGTAACTGCAGCACAACGGGGCTGAGTGATCGCAAAAGATCTGAGAGGCTTCAATTACTGTCACCACAGGTGTCCACTGGGCTCAGGATGACAGAAAATGGAGCAAACCACTGTCAGGTCTTAGTGTTAGACAGCACATACACCCTGCCAGGGAAGGAAAGGGAGGAATAGTGAGCTGAATCCCAACACCTGGCTCTAATGAGATTGGCATGCACACCCCGCAGCCATTAGCTCCAACCCAGCCGTGTGAAATGTAGATTCCTAGAGATGCCAAAACCAATAGGATTAGCCTCCAATGTCTTTTGTCCACCTACTGTATTTCTCATTGCTGCAATGTTATGTCTACCACATACAATCATCAAAATACCAGGCACATAACAGATGAAACAGAGTGCGTGTGTGTGTTTAAAGCAGAGGACCCACCCCTGTCATTTTGTCAAGAAATGTGGAGGAGTTGACTATTCATGGCCAATTATGCAGAAGAGCTGCCGTGTATTATTTTTGTTTGTGTTCTCACTGCTCTTTCTGATTCGTGGTGTGCCTAATGGTGAGTCTGCGTTTTCACAAGATGCTGTGTTACTCGACATCCAGCAATTAAAACTTTAATTAGGCTGAAATGAGAAACTGTCTCTGATGCTTAATTTCTCAGTTACTCATGTAAGAGTGAGGCTATGAAGTTTCATTAAGCTCTATCCACCAGGACAACCAATATAGATCTGCTACAAGAGCTGGAGCAACTATCTGCAAATTCTTTGATTTATTTGAGCTTTGCAATGAGAAAAAACATGACAAATGTGAGCATTAAGCTGTAGTCATTTTAGTGTATCAATCAGAGAGAATGCCACATCAGAGATAGCTATTTTACACTTCTATGTGATTAAGACATTCACTAATTATGGTAATATTTAACAACTTTAATATCTATCAGACCGTGCATAATATCCATATAAGTGCCAGTTTCTGGCAAACTACTGAAATAGAAACACAGTATGTTTTTGGAGTAATAAAATATCTTCAGAGCCAAAATTCCAGCCTTTCTATTTGTTGAGCCCCAAACCCAAACTCTCCTAAACCTTGCTTTTTCATCTGCACAATTTACAATAATGTCATAGCACTCCTTAAATTTCTAAAACCGTTAGGGACTTCATGGGGATTTTTACCCATTGATTTTGATCCTTGAGATGCTCCAGAAAAGCCTGGCCATGCTCTTAATTGCCTGGCCACCTTCAGATAAGGGGCGTTAAAAATTCAGCCCTAGAGTAAAAACAGTTTCTCTGTTCTTTGACTCTATTTTTTGCTTTTAAATATAGTAACTGCAATGCAAACCAATTATCTACATAAATGTTCCCGCTTTTAACAATGCATCGACCTGAATATTGATGCAGTCTTGTGCATTTGAATTTACATTTCCTCTGTGGGATACTTCAACTGAATACAAAGCAGACTGGATTCTCTCATTTTTAAGGCAGGTTTTTGCGTCTCAGGTTCAAGGACTGTGCCTACTGTTGCATAGCTTCAAAGATTTTGGTGGGGATGAAAGTGATAATCTGCTTTCGAGTCACTCCCCAACTGTGCTTGCTTCTTAGGCCACACAGACACCCTTGGAATCAGAAATGAGGGTTGCCTTCCTGTCAGTGTCTGCTAGTCAACATGCTAAAGCGTTTGCCTAATGATAGGACCCCTCTTTCAAGACTAAGCTACTGGACCAAAGTGAAACAACTCAACAGCAATGTAAAAGTTCAATCAGTATTCATGTCTCATATTTGAATTACAGAAAAACAGCAACATGCCTGTTCTCCCCGCCTCGCTCACAATCCCATACTGCCTCACTGATGGTTTGTGTTCTTGGGTGCTGAAATCTGATATGCCCCACACAGTCACAGCTGTCATGTATTCCTGTTATGTATCTGTGCTCATACTGTAGCTAAGACGGTTAAGATGAAGGAAACAGAACTGAGATTATTTTATTATCATTATAATTATATTATTTATTATACCAAACTGAGATTATTTGCATTAAATTTAGCAAGTGTTACAAAGATAGAACCCCAAGATGTAGCTCGATTGTAAAAATGTCTCAAAATGTCTGTGTATGATAAATGAATCTTTAGTGAAAACAAACTGCTTGAAGTTCTAGCCTCAGTTAATACAGTTTACTTTGAATTTGAGATTATGCTTCCATTGAACACTCACCAATCAATCAAGTTACATTTATTTACTTTTTCTGAGCAGACAGAGGTTCAGTGTGTTACTGAAAGGCAACCAGTGGTATACAGTGGTTGTCTGGAGGATCAAACCTCTGACATTTGCTTTATTGAAGAATCTATGTAATCAGGACACTGCAGCCTCAGTTAAAGCTGGAATCCATATTTTTTCAACCTTTGTTGCCATCTGGCACCATAAGCCAGCTAATAAAGTGCAACATGGCTACATTTTTTGGTGAAATATGTTGCTTCCAGTGTTTTGACTTTGGTATGAGTGCACTGACCAAATATTTTGACAATCAATCTACTCACACCAGTTTTATTTTATTTTTTTAAATTAACGTTCATTGGATTACCTTTTTAAATTGATAGTTTATCTTTCATATTCATCTACCTTTCATACTACTTCCCTGCTCTTTGTAAAATGTCCTATATGTAGTTTGAAGGTTTGAACAGTTTTTTTTTTTTTTACTTTGCTCAATTAGTGGATATCAATC
The DNA here is from genome assembly GCF_905237075.1 of Dicentrarchus labrax. Taxonomy (NCBI): domain Eukaryota; kingdom Metazoa; phylum Chordata; class Actinopteri; family Moronidae; genus Dicentrarchus; species Dicentrarchus labrax. The sequence goes on along the minus strand of NW_026136713.1, from coordinate 31,313,613 downwards.
AGTTCAAGTAATTCTATTTCAAATAGGGGAAATTAACCCCTAAGGGGTCCCCAAGGGGAGATATGGCTTGCAAACAGCAGCACTGTAATAAGTATGAAATCCAAATTAGGTTAGTATAATAAAAAGTATAGAACACTTTCAGCAGAGAGACTCAATGTTGGTATCAAAGGTAAGGTGATGTTCCCAAGTTTGTATACTGCTGGACTGCAGTCACAGACTCCCCTTTAATAATGGCAGGAAAGTCAATGAACATATATTTGGTCTTAGACAAATTCAGCTGTAAGAAAGGGACATAACTTTGCTCCTCATTGTGCAAAAGGCTATTACAGAGTCATCTGCAAACTTAAGAACAAACCTGTCTTTATATAAGTCTGACAGTCATTATACAAGACAAATAAAAATGTGAAAAGGTTGCAGCCTGTGGAACATGAGAGTAATATACTAGACAGTGAACCATTTACTTGAATTCTCTGCTCTGTTTGCCAAAAAGTCAATTAACCAAGAAACTATATTAAAATGCAATTTGGACATTTCAGTGACTCAGTCTTTCATTAGTGCTTACAGAGTCATGTTTTCAGTTCACTTAAATATACCAGATACAGGTGCAATCGATGAGTCACAAGTTCAATTAAAGCTGGGGTAGGCAGTTTATTTTCGGCATAATTTGGAAAGAATTCCATTATAATCTTTCATCCTATTGTAATTCAAGTGCTCTGATAAAAACTACTTCTGCACTTCCTCTTGCCTCTGTTGTCAGGCTTCAAAAATCTTCCCTGTGATGGGAAGCCAATCACAGGTCATTTCAGATGTACATGCACATCCCTTCAGAGGGTGAACATCCGGTAAGCTTATAGTGCAGAATTCACTAGTTTAGTTCATATATATTTCAGCCAAGGAAATATTCACAGTGCAGACATCAGACTAAGAGTTCCTTCTACAACACTAAGACTGTCTCCCTCCCCTGACATATTGTTTTAAGTTATCTTTTCCTGAATAGGTGAATCACAAACATCTAATCATCATCCCTAAAAGTGTCCCACAAAGCACCAGATAAAGTCTTACAAACAAAAATATCTTAAGTAATCACAATTGTATCTCCACACCATTGCATGCACAGGCCACCAAAACTGTACACTACTGATGTAAGGTATGTTTTATTCAGTTAATACCTTGTCTTCTGATAGCTCTACAGATTAGATGTATAAATGTCTGATCACTGTCAACCAAAGCCTTACTGATAAATGATTTGGTTCTTCAAGACTCTAGTCTGGATATGATTGGTTTATGTGAAACACAGCTTAAACAGAAGGTTTTCTTACTAAAAAAAGAGGCTTACCCACCTGACTATTCCAGTGCCCATGTTGCTCTTCATACTAAACAATCTAGGGGTGTTGCCCTAAAGTCTATGTTTCACCTCCAAAGCTCCAGTTCAACTAATTTATGGCTCTTGTATTAAAGCCATCTCCATGAACTATGAATTGCTTTATCCAGGGCTACAGACTCTGATCATTTCACCTTGTGGTACTCTAGACTACCTGGACCTTATTCCAAATTTTTAGAAGCTTTCTTGACACTTTTGGTTTCACTCAGTTTGTGCACGAACCTACTCACTGCAGTGGTAACACCCTTGAATTGATTCTATCACGCGGGATAGTGGTTTCTGATCTAATATCACTCCTGTCACATCCGTGGTGTCACTTTCTTATTAAATTTGAAGCAACACTGTCCTCGTAATGTTGGTGGTATTGTGTTTATCACTCGTCACATTGGTCCTTCAACTTACTTGGTTCTGGCTCCTTTCACAGTAGCGACAGTGAGTGTTCAAAATTTTACCAGTGACGTAAACACAGCCCTTTTGTCTCCTGGTTTCAGTTGCACATCTTTGGACCAAAACCATATGGTCAAAGATGTCAATACCCTGGTTTACTGAATAAACATGCTCTTACGAAGGCCTGCAAGAGATTGGAATGCAAATGCGTACAAACTAAATGTTTTCTACCAACAAATCACGATGCTTCATTTCTTTTTGACACTGTAGTTAAACTCGATGGAAAGCCGCCTTCTGTTAGCTGCTCACCCTTTACAGCTCATGATTTTTTTCTGCAGACAAGTACATGTCATTATATATGTCTATGTCTATGGCTGATGCAGATTATTTGATCCAGACTCTATTGTAACGTTTTGTTTGGCCTGGTGCACACTGATATAAAAGTCTTCAAATGTTGCTGCAGCAACTGAAACTAGAATATTTGACAATATTGCACCAATTTTAGCTTTCCTTCATTGGTTCCCTATACATGTCAGATCAGACTTTAAAGAGCTTCTGATGAGTTTCAAAATTGTAAATGGGCATGCCCCTTCATACCTGTCTGATCTCCTTAAACCTTACATTGCATCTCGTGCTCTCTGCTCACGGAGTACACGGCTTGTCTGTCACCAGAGTTAAAAAGAAGTCAGTAGGCTGCAGGGCCTTTCCCTATCGTGCCCCTAAGCTCTGGAATAACCTCCCTGCTGACATCAGACAGTATAACTCTGCTGAAGCCATTAAATGCAAACTTAAAACTCATCTTTCCGCCTTAACTTTCAGTCAGTTGCTTATTCTTGGATTACCTCAGGCCTTGCACTTGTTACCATTATCCTTCCAGCAGCTCGGCCTCAGTCTCAATGAATCTATTAAGCAATGTAGTCTATATTTGTCCTGCTGCGGTACATTTTCAGAAAACCACTGTATCTCTCTGAGCGTCTGTTTGTTTGTTGACCCATAAGCATACAAACTTTTAAGATGTGTTGCTTCCTCTTTCTCTCCCTCTTTTATCCTCCTTGTCTTCTCTTTTCAGTCAGGTCTCTACCATCAGCCATCCAGGGACCTTTCTCTCTCCCCTGGCTTGTAGATGTTTTGGATCTCAAATCTTCACCCTAAGATTCAGCCTCTCCTCCTTTCTCTCTCTGTTCTCCATGTGCTTGTTTTTTTTCCCTTCTATTTATATGATTGGTGTTATTGAGCTTTGCCTCTTTGTTTTTGTGTAGTCTGTCCTTTGTCCAGGTCTCCATGGTGTAGAGGAAGTCGTCTGGCTGTTTGGCAGCGACTGGAAGAAGACACCATTCGTTTACAATCTATCTATGGTTGTGTTATCCTGATATTCCATAATGTAATTTTACTATTTTGGATTATTCTTTACACACAACTATTAAATCTATTGCATGGCTGTCTTTCCTGGAAGTGGGTTCCCTTCTCTGTTGCTCTTGAGGTTTTTATCCATGGGTTCTTATCGGAATTAATGTGGGCAGGGTGTCATATGATGTACAGATTGTAAAACCCCTTGAGCCAAATTTATGATTAGTAATATTAGGCTATATACTTAAAACTGACTGGACTTTGCCATGTAGTGAATATCCAGCCAAAAGGAGTATTCCCATATATGTAGCCAACCAAGCTGCCTGGGAGAATATTGCTATTTCCAGCACTTGCCTGAGGCAACAAGTATAACAGACACACAAACACAATTGGGAGCAGCCCAGTAAAATTTGAATGGAGCAGTTGGAGGTTAATTGTCTTGCTCAGGGGCAACACAGTCGAAGTGGTTAAGAGCACATGGTCAGTCTGTTCTCTTTAACATCCTTAATATCAACCATTTACAGTGGAAGTGGATCAGGAATTCAAACCAGTGAAGTTACAGATGGTACCATAATATCCATTTGTGCTGTTAATGTTTCCATCTGTACTAATCTGGATTATTGTAAAACAAAAACATTTATTGTGGTTGGAAATTTTGCTGATTGTGCTCAATAAAACTGATTTATTTGTTGGTTTGCACCTGCTCAGGTTGACAATCCCAAACAATGAAGTCTGTTTGAAACATCTGCTGAACTAAAAGTTTGTCAACATAAGCACAGAAAGATTACAATATCACTGGATGGCAAATTTTCCAAGTTTTACAATGACTGAGTCAATCCTTAGACAACAGTTTTACCATCTTTTGTGTAGCGTAAACATCCTCCCACGTCCATTAGAAGACAAGTTGTGGTATATTATGAATGGAGAGTGTGCAGCTCTGCAACTCCCAAATGGATTAGGCTTATTGTGAATGGCCTGTGGTGGTTCATTTTAGCCTACACAAGCCATTAACATTTTATTGCATTTTAAGATCATTGTCAGGCCCTGCATTGCGAACACATTATCAACCTTTCACTAACCTGACAGCAAGCAACACAAACAACATAAGAAGAGGTGTTAAAGCTAGATCAACTGGATTAAATTGAGTGGTGTGTTTCTTGAAATGAATATTGTGGGTTTATAGCTGGTCTCTTGGCATAATGTAATGCATGAGGCAGTGCACAGTGTCAGTACTCAAATCTGAAATAAAGACAGTAACACATTTGCTAACATCAGGCTAACATCTCATATGCTTTATATATAATGTTGGGCTCATACAGTTCTCAACTGATTGACTGTTGATAAAAATAAATCTGATGAGTAGATAAATTGTGATCTTCTCCTGCTCAAGAGAAACTCCAACATTTAACCAATAATTACAAAAGAAATATTTCATGACCGTGCATATACATTTGCTCATCAATCCCTTATTCTTGTGTGAGAAAATTACAATAGCCAAGTGGGCATTTATAGTTGCATTAACCCATAAATGTGTACAGTGTAGTGTATAATTTAGACTAATGTTCACCTGAAAGTTGATCACAAATTATGATTCATATAGGATTCACATAGCACAAAGACAAGGCTGTAACTTAAGGCCTGGCTCTTCCTCTGGCACATGATTGTCACTTAAATTGTGCTATGAATATGATAAAGATGTGTGCATCTTCAAAATCTAAAACAGCCCTTTAAGCCCAGACTTGTTCGTATACCACAGTCAGTTTTGATAAATGGCAGCTGATCCAAGATCAACCCAATTGTAAAATACTTTTGAATATGACTCATGTCAAGGTTGAGGCAGACATGGAAGCACACATTTCACAACTTTAATGGGTTGGGTATTAATTTTAATTCAGAAATACCTCAATTGGTTATTTTTTTCATTGCCAGAGACAGCAGAATCATGTCAACTATAACTTTTTTATTGCTGAAGCAAGGTTGTTGTGACAACAATATGTCTGTGCACATTGTGAGGAGAATATATGGAACTGGGCTGTCAAGATCACTGAAGCAGAATGATAACTGTGTGTTTCAGAGAGCAGACTGTCTAATAGCCAATTTGTAACTGTGACTATTGGAGCCTTGCCTGTGGTTTGTGTAAAGAGGGCATTCAGTGTGTATTCCTTCTGATGCAAGATCACAAATATTGAACTGAAGACACTCTCTCTAATTAGGACACACAATAAGTTACACTAACTGCTAATCCAAAGGATGTTGCCCTTGAAGGCATGTCCAGGAGTGAAACAGTGTTTAGAGTACCAGTGGTAAACTGAGGCAGATTTTATTATACCAGAACTTACAGTATGAGCTTGTAGTGCTCTAGTTTAATGAAAAACATTTCTTTGATTACTATAGCCGCACAGTGGAGTTTAGTTTGTCAGGCTTTTATTATTTACACCTTGTTGTGGATTTATTGGTCTGTTGATGTGATATATTCAAGTGAAGGCTAACAAATTGGATTAGTTGGAGACAGTTAGTTGGAGTTTTTAATGAGTGTTTATTTATTAATTTATAATGTACATCAGTGATTATCACAGCGCAATTGATTTTAAATCTGTAAGTAGGGTCAGTTGCAACAATTTAAAACAATGTTATAGAAATAGGGCAAAAACAAAGTGTTTGCCATGAAGTGATTACCACATGAATACAAACACCTGGTAAAAATGATATGCCATGTGATACAGTATGTCCTTACTTTACAAGTTAAACCGCCTTCTTCACGGAAGATGCCTCTGTAGGAGACATTAGCTGCTTTGGTTTCATTGTCCTGGTATCATGCATGCTGGCTCACTGTCACACTGCCATGGCTTACTGAGACACTTAAAGAGAACGAAGGCATTGTTAGTGTTATTAGTAACACCTGTGCTTTTCCTACTTTCCTACACAAGTGTCTACTGTGAAAAATGTCTATGGACCAGAATCTTGCAGCTTTTCTGCTGCAGGATTCCATATTTTATTATTCATTATACAATATGTATTATATTATCAACTTTAAAAGACCACTGTGGTCATTACAGTTGCTATCCTAATTTTTATTTCTTTCTCAGGATTTTATCTGAAAAGAATCACTTGTATACATTTGCCATCAATTTTAACGTTTCCAAAAATTAACATTACACTACACTGCACTAATATGAGGTGTGAAAATAGTCCCATTAAACTTGATAATTATGAGCAATATGTGTCATTTTCTGATGTATTTTTGAAAATTGGTGGAGTCTATTTCAGGAATGTAAGGAAAACCTGCAGTAAAGCAGTCATTAGCAACAGCCTCTGACTGTGGGAAAATAATTTGTGGGTTTTGACATTTCCTGGCCAATGAGGGAGACTGAAAAAAAAAAAAAACTAAAATTGAACTGGTATCATTATCCAGTATTATGTATTCAAAACTGTGGTAGCCTAGGGTTCTCTCTGGTTTGGAAAGGGGTTCTTGGTATAGTCAGTCAGAAAGTGACGCATTTAAATAAGTCTCTTATCTTTAATGGCTAAATAGGTCGATGCCTATGACTCCCAAAACGTCATATATGACCAGTGAAGAGTAATAGCGACAGGTGTACCAGGCCTTTATAATCACAATTATTAAAGTGTGAAAACATCACAGTTTGGTTAGGTTGGAACCAAAACTTAAGAAACGATATTGGTTTGGGTTGAAGACAACGGGGACCTTTAAATATGAACTTGTTAATTTGGTGTGGTTTAAATCCCTGGGCACCGCGGACAGGAGTAGACAGCTGAAGTTAGCGTCTGGAACTTTAAACACAAAGCTTGCTATCTGACTTCATAGTTAAACAGTTTAATGGCAAGTCGATGGCAAGCAACGAAGTGACAACGAAGCTGTCAGCTGCCACCTGGGTGGTCATAAAGTTATGCAGTCCCTTAAAAAACTGTGATGCACTGTGTGTTCTGACACCTTTCTACCAGAACCAGCATTAACTTTTTCAGCAGTTTGAGCTACAGTAGCTCATCTCTTGGGCTGCCAAGGCTCATTGATGCACGGGGTGAACTATGGCTGGCAGTGTGGTCCGATCCATGACCCTGTCTCTGGTTCACTGCTTTTCCTTCCTTGGACCACTTTTGATAGGTACCGACCACCAGGAGGAGACCAGGAACACCCCACAGGAGCTGCAGTTTTGGAGATGCTGTGACCCAGTCGTCTAGCCATCACAATTTGGCCCTTGTCAAAGTCGCTCAAAAGCTCATGCCTAATATATCCCACCCACTGACAGGTGCCATGATAACACGATAATCAGTGTGATTCACTTCACCAGTCAGTGCGCATAATGTTATGGTTGATCGGTGTATATTAACAGATACCTGGATTCATTAGGATACAGATATGTGCAAGTGACAGTCAGACATCAACAACATAATGGGCTCTATCTGAAGGCCAGACATGGAGGGATTGCCACACAGATTAGGGGGCCACTGAGCCACAGCCTGACATATTTTTTTATTGTTATTATTTTGATCCCAATTTCAACACTTTAATATTGGGTATATGCCAATACAAAGTCTATTTACATTTTGTTTTGAGATATTTTCCCTACATAATTCAGCTGTGTGGTGCATGTTCAGGCTACAGTATTCCTCCATTAAAGGAGTAAAGAAATTTTCATTTAAGTGGAGAATAACTCTTTAAAGCATCAATAAGTCTATCCTGCTAACATCTAACTATATGTGTATGCAAAGCAAGGGGGTGGGGGTATCTGGTGATATACTTTGCTACTGACACCTTTAGGCTACAATTGCATTAAAATCCTACAACACTAGTGCAACAACATCACGCCACTGAGCCCTGATGTCCAAGCTGATAATAAATTCTGTATAGACAGATTTTGCAGCATGTGTGTACAATATATTATATACCAGCTTATAAAGTCTTTCTCTGTATAACCTCAGTTAAGCAAAAAAGAAAAGAAAACTCACACAATTAAAGTGACCAGCAAAAAATAAAAAGCTATGATCATTGCGGTGGACGCAACAGGCTACACTAATGAAACAACTGCCACTTTTAACAGCAGAATAATATATCACTAGACAACAGTGTAAACAATAAACTCGACAACAGCTGCAGCCACAAACATTCATATTAAAGCAAAGAGCACTGCACAGTTATGCTACGTTGCTAGGCAACGCAGTTGTTATTTGTCTCTCTCAGGTTAGCCTAGTGGTTGTACTTACCTGTCTGAACGTCATTCTGTGAGTCAGTGTGCTCTTAGTTCAACTTCTTTGTTTGATTCTCAGGAAATATTTTAACCAGTCCTCTCAGCTTTATGTCCACAAAGTTTTCTATCATTTTGAGCTGGAGTCACAACTGTGACAGAAATTGTCAGATACAGCTGAAAGGTCTCATAGACCTCATTGAAGGAAGAAGTTCATAGTCAGTGCAGCAAATGTAGAAATCACCACTGGAGGATCCACTCTGAGCATGTGAACATTTATCATTTGTTCAGACCCATCATGCAGTTGTTGATCATGCAACATCAGGTGTGTTTGATTTGTCTAACTTAGCTTGGTGGCTGGGTGGTACATTAAATCACTAAATGATTAAGGTAGATGCAACCTTTTTTAACTATGTCTAGGTACAAAACCTTAACCAATAATTACATAATCCTTAATTTTAGTGCTGTTGTGAATTGTTGTGAATCTTAACTGCTCATTCTAGGCAATGAGCTGAAGTTCTGTCACAAATGAACATTATAAAGTATACTTGCTCACTTTTAAGTGGTTATATGGAAATCCTAGAGCTTTTTAGGTGGGTATACAGCATAAACCTGAATATCATGTGGACCAGTGGTTCCCAACCTGGGGTCAGTACCCCCACTACATGTCACTAAAGCTTCATTAGGGGTCGTGAGGCCTTCTTGATTTTAAGGGGTGTAAGAAAACTTAAAAATATACAGTAGGCTGTTATCTCAGCAATTAATTCATTTATGTGAGGAAAACTTAATTAAATTGTTATCTTTAAAGTTTACATTTCTATTTAAGATCTAAACTTTGAAGACCTGAACACAAGCTATATTCACAGAGCTTTCAGTCTCTGATAAAACAACCTTGTCCTGCATTAGAAAAGTTCAAATAACCAAAGAGCTCATAAAACAATGGGAAGAAAACACTGAATTTGTCAAAAAAAAGAAACCTAATAAGTAAGATTGTTAAAAATGTAAAACAATAGGTATTACAGACAGAATTGTAAAAAAGGTAAAAAAAAAAAGCAGTGAAACTCATCTCTGAGCAGTATTCACAGAAAATAATCTGCTCAAAATTCATCCAAATCACTAATTTTACATGAACTGCATAAAATATACCACTTAGTCTGATAGAAAAAGGGGTCCCTTAAGGGAAAAGGTTGGCAACCACTGACGTAGACTACACTATTGCACACATTGTCCCTTACTGTTCTTTTTCAAATGAAAGACTGAAAGAAATGTGTGAACCATTTGTTTTTACCATAGACAGAACAAAATACTGAAATCCAGGTGTAGTTTGAATCAACAGCGGCACTTTAGAGTTCTGGTTAACCTGCCAAATGTCACTGAAAAAGAAACAAACTGACTGAACAAAGACATTTCTGGCTGTAGGGATATGGGCACGAACACCTTCAAAACTTCAATGTTGAGAGAGGTTCAACTCAAAGAATAACAAACAGAAGTGAATGTCTTGTCCCACATATGAGAGCAGCTACACTGGAACACTCGGTTATTTCCCACAGCATTGCACATTTCCCCCAGAGGCTAATGCTGTGCGACCGTGTGCAATGAACTAATGAGCAGTCATATTTTATTCCCTACATCTTTATGGTTTATAACATAAAACACTTAGAGGGAATCAAGGCAGCTTACTGCTTATAAATAAGATAGACCCATATTGTATAGAAGCAAAATATTTTTAGATTAATGTACACTATGCTCTGCCAATAAGTCATTTTACTATATACAAACAGCCTACCTGTTTTAAACCTTTAATATACAGTTACTTTAACTTCAGAATATTTCTTCATCTGGTATCCATCCTGAGAGAGAGAAAATATGCAGACAAGATTTCAGTTCCCAAAGGCAATCATTACAAGTGGGGGATATGAGATAAGACAGTATTGATTAAATGAAGCAACTAAGAAGCCTGTGTTACACGATTGACTTACAGTTGTAGTGAAAGGAATAAACTCAGCGTTTTAAAAACAATGACTGTTTAAACAATGGTGCTAGTGGTGTTTGTCACGCCAACTAATGCATTAACTGGGAGTTGATGAATAAACCGCCCACAGCCGAGGCAGGTGCTTGTCATTTGGTATCTCATCAAGTGCTAAATTCTTTGGCAGTATTCTAATATGAATGCAACAGAGTGCAACCACCCATTTGAAAACAGACCATCTTGTTTGTATTTGCATATTAGGTCAACAGTTGTATTCGGAAAGCTGGCATGGAATCTGTCTTAAAATAACCACACATTTTTCAGACATGTGTGTATGTGCTCATCAATATTACATTTTCACTGTTCCCCTTTGAAATGAATTCATTATGTACCCTCAGGCTACCCTGAGGTATTACTCTAATCAAGCCAAATACTTGATGTGTAATTGCCTTCAGCTTCACTGAAAACAGTAAAGGGAACCGTTCCCCACTTCTGTGCATTTACAATGTGACCAGGATCCAGTGGCACCACAATGAGCGTGAAAGTGGGAGCAGGAAGTGAAGAGACAGGTTCAGGCTTGTATTTTCTCTGCAATTAACTGCCCAAGGTTGAGGTTGCAGAACATCCCAGGGCGCTTAACCTCACTCCTAGCTTGCATTTTCTCCTCCACTCCTCGGGCAGCCACAATACATCTATCACAGCACCTTCCAATAGACTGTCTGGATGCTGTGCTGCTAGTGAGGAATATTAATGTTTGCAGATACCCTTTGGCTGCCTATTAATTAACCCAGCTCATTTATAGTTGATTGATAAACTGCTCTAAGTTGTTAGCAAGGGTGCAGTTACAGCTTAAAAGGTGATTTTTGGGGAGATTGTGCTGGCTTCGTATTTACTGAGATGCTCATGCCAGGCTTCAATTGTCCTTTTTAATTTAGAAATAGCAGTAATATTGGACATGCTTATGGGTTTTCAATTATTTTTTAATCTAATCCCAAATTTGATTGGTAGAAACATTTAGATATACGTCAAAGAAAGATTCCATTTATAAAAGAGTGGTAGTACTCCCCAATGCTTCTCACATTTTTTCATCAGGTGTTCCCGTCTGGAGGACTCATTGACCTATAACATTTTCCAGCCTCAAAGTGTGGTTCATCCATATATCTAATTACTATTGAACATACTGGGAGCCTGATGTTTGATCACGTTGTATGTCTGTAATTCAAGTACCTGGTGAACCAACCATTATTTTTTTATAAATAAATTATCACATGATCTACTGGGTTGAGTTGAGTAAACTATACTGCCATTACAAGTTGTTGCGTTGATGAGCTCATAATGCAGCCGAACAGAGAAGACATTCAACATAGCATACAAATAAAAGCATTATATAGATGCAACCGAATATAATACGCAAACTGTTATGTAAAGGATTAACTAAAATCAAAATGCAACCTAAAGTGCCAAAGTTTTATAGGTCATCAATACCACAGATAATAACAAGTTAAGCATTGAGCTAAAAATAGGATGTAGCTCTAGGTGTAAAAGGTTTATCACTGAAGAGCTGTATAGCCTCAGGTAATGTATTTCACATTCTATGCTCTACATTTTCGACCCAATTGAATCAAAGAATTAAAGGGGACCTATTATGCTAATTTCTAGCTCTATGTTTTTATTCTGGGAGTCCACTAGAGTGGCACTGCATGATTCACAGTTCTGAAAAATCCTTATTTATCCTATACTGGCCCTTTATGAGCTTCAAGCGTCCATTCGAAGAACCGGCCATGGAGGTTGACGTTTGGCCCTTAGAAAGTGTGCAAAAATGTGTTGGTATATTTTATGATGTATTAGAGCATATATAGGATTTTATGTGCCACACACAAACTATGACTAGATATCAGCAGTTGAAATGTACTAATAGGGTGGCTGAAAGCAGACTGTAGGGATGTAAACATAAAATGTTGATGCTAGCATAGCTAGTGCGCTAACAACAGCAGTCCACAAAGTTGTAAATTACACAGCTTCTTATCAAACACTTTTCTGTTATTAACCTTTGCCATTGTCCTGGCACTTACAAGTAGCAGCCCTAATTTTTTCTGGTATATCACCACACAGTCAACAAGTAATCAATATTTTCCACCCTGTCTCTGAAACTAGCTGGATAAACAGACAACACTGCACAAAGTCAAAGCTGTCCCCCCAGGATTTTGCAGGTTTTTGGGGGGGATTGTTGCAGCTTACAATGCCTGATTTCAAAGCATGTTGGTTTGTCTTCTAATTATTTTTTTGCGTTAAATTTGTGGGAGAAAGTTTCAATTGCAAAAAATAATTGGGATTATTATTTGAATTATTTGTAAGATGTTTGTGTCGCTGTTGTACTGAGACACAGTACATTTTATTATCAAGTGTGTGTGCATGTGCTATAGTTTATATTAATCTCTACTAATACATGATTTAAATTTATTCTGGATCTGAAAAAAGACCCAGTCAAGAGCATTTATCCCTAACCTCCTCAGCGCTGATTTTTTTTTTTTTTTTTTTCTGCTCTAGCAGTGATTCACTGACTAAAAGACCAACACTGCCCAGAGTGGAAACATTGGACATGTAGATAACCCAGTAAAGTATTTTTTTTTATTTTTGTAAGTTATATGCAGTTCTTTCAATAAATCTTACATCCAGCTGAGCTTCAGACTGCTGTGAAGAGATGTACATCTCTCTCCTCTACAAGTATGAGTCATTGCATTGATTGTTTGAGATGAATATTTTAGTGGCATAGGGATGAATCACCTGAGCAAATCTGAAGGAAATTGGTGTCTGTGCTGAATGTTTTGCAAACAAAGCTATGGTTCTGTCTTCAGGGTTTGCTTGTAATATATGTTTTAGATATCAACCTTCAAAACAATAGACTGCAGAAGGATTAAGTGAAGTGAGAGATAATGAAATGACCTTTACTATAAGGGGAATTGCAGTCCACTTTAAATACAAAGCAGCAAATGAATCCATTCTCTTTTTTACTTATCTTTAGAATACAGGAGGGCCTGTTGTGTGCACAGTGTCCAGTGCACATTGTTTCTTCAAGCCTGGAGTATGAATCCAATTACAAAAGAGTAGACGTATGTACCTTTAACTTTCCTTGCAAAGCCTGTTTCATCGGGAGCAACTCACTATGTTTAAAGGTTATCTCTCAACAGCCTTCAAAATCAGAAATGTTCAGTCTATTAGCTGACTGAGAGAGTAAAGTTGCCCTTTAAGCAGGTGCATCCAATAACGTCTGATTTTTGCTCTGTTCATTATTTACAGAGCTGCAATGACTTTCCATTCAAGCTATTGGTTTAAAAGAGGGAACTATCAAAAGGTGGCCTTGAGATAAAATCACTGTTCAAGTATGCCATGGTGCAGTGTTTAGAGACATGTTCATCTCTAGCATTGACTGGGTAAAATTCCACTGTTGTTTCACTGGCTTCTGCAAGGCATTATCGACGGAGCTGCTCCCTGGGCTTAATCTTTCAAATAATGTTCTTCTGAAAATGTCAGTGATTTGAAGAGAGAGCAAGCTAAAACCCCCAAAATCAATAATGAATTATGACAAAAGCTAATAATAGCCTAGATGGTAAGGTTCTCTGATTGGTGGTATTTTAATGTATAGAATAGTGTGCATAAAGGATGATGAGTTACTGTTGGATGGTGTCAGGGACCGAGCTGGCAGGCATGAGGAGTCAAGGGTAAATTTTTGCAAAAAGTAATTTTATTCACAAACAAAATTAATCAATTTACAAAATACACAAAATGTTCTGGGCCCATAAAAGAAGTCAACTAAACAGAACTTAACTCAGACTACATTAACTGAACAAACTGAACATACTAAGCCAACCAACTAAACCGACCTGAGTAAGCTGAGAGATTGGGGAAACTTAAATAGTGGCTGATCAGGCCACTCTGACACACAGGGGGAATAGACTAAAACATAACATTTAAACAAATCATAATAAACTCAAATAATATCCAGATAATGCAGCCAAATATTAACTAAGGAAAATTCTGAAACTAACTAAACATCAAAAAGCATAATAATCAGTAATAACTAAACTCAAACAAGGAGAACTCACTGCCTCTCCCCATGATTCCGGCCAACATGGTGAAGCTCAATTATCGGCCCAACCCGTTTTAAGCGTCTCTAATTCAGCCAGCACTTCCTTTGTCAGCCATGAGACATCTTCAGCAGCAGCACCCAGCAACTGGTAACTCAAAGAAAACTGAATTAATGCAATGAAAACCTGAATGAACCTAATAATACTACCCAAAATTGACAAAGGAAATTAACTAATTGTGTGCACCCCAAAAAGATAAAGGCTGTCAAAAATGGATAATAAAACTGTGTATTATGAATCCAAAATCTGTGTCCAGTTATTTATTGTGAATTGTGTCTAATGCTCTAAACCTAAAGATAATCAAACAAATGAAAGAGTTACCACCATGTGCTTTTGCCTCAGTGTGTGGCTCCTAGGGCGGCCATCACAGATGGACTGCTGACAGCAGAGGTTCACTACTCTGAAAAACAATGCATTCAGTTCCCTGATTACAGAAGCTCTCCCTCATTCAAATGCCTTGTCACTAGTGTTTAATTTGAAACATGTTAATTGATACTTTTGTTCTCTACTTATTTTAGCTTGCATTAAATGGATTCAACAGAAGACACTCATTCTTCAGATTTTTATAAATAGAGCCCAGATAGCTGTTGACTTTCTGTATCCTCTGTGTAATTATTTGATCAGCAGTCCCTTTAGGACCACAAGGTATAATTAAACCGTACAGTTTGGCAGAAAATCAATAAACCAATTTAACAGTCTGCATAAAATGTGTGCGTAATATGACAGCTGAGACTGTGTTGTCATTGAATGGCAGGATTTAGTGTTGCCACTGACACTGGTGATGATTATTATCAAATGATGATTATCACGACACTGATGATTCCAAGTATGCAAAAATGCACAATTGCTGCTTACACATAGTAGGCTGTCACATGCTCTATCCTAGAATATAACCCAACTTAACTCAAACTAAGATAACTGAGCTAACAGTTGCACTTCAATGGTAACAAGGGAATGATGGGGTTATTAAAGCTGTAATATCTTAACAGTGAGGATATCTTGGTAGCCTAAGATATATTCATGCTATTATCAGTATATAAATAGGTATTTACATCTGCAATATCACTTTATGGGCTTGATTTTACTCGTTTTTTACATTGGTATTGCAAGTTATCTAAATTGTCTAATCTGAATGTCTAACCCAACACATTGTAACATGACAAAACATAAGTGCTGTATATTTAAAAATATTAAATATGTAATATTCTCAAGACTCATCACATCACTTTTTTATAAATTTTATGAAAAGTGGGCAGACAAAAAGTTGTGATTAACTGTAGATTTGTTCATTCTGAATAATTTGTTGTCGGGTTGATAAAATTGCAATATTGGCCACATTTTCCTCCAAAATAAAGGATGCGGGATGATGAAAATAGCTTTAAATGTCTTCCAGGCATTTCCTGAGAAAACATTCAACAAGGCTGGAGGGCAGGATTTTTAAGAAAGTGATGTGTCAACGTTTATTAGCTATCACCACAGCAGTAAAGGTCCTGAAATGACCTGGTAGACACAAGGCTGAAAAAAAGAAAGGAAAAACTAACACTAGCTGAAAATGTTAACTCCAGTTGTTTAATGTCTCACCATGCTGCAGTGATGTGAAAGATGTAGGCTGCAGGATGTGTCAGTACAAGGTGACATGACTGTTGGGTGTGGTTACAAGTTCAACACAGCCACACCAATTGAACCACATCCTTCAGAAATGTTAAGTGAGGTCGGAGGTGAAGCAGATAACCAGACAGGGCATTAAATCCTTTTTTTTTATAACCCAAAAACACTTTACATAAAGAAAACAAAAGTTGTTAAATCAATGAATCAACAGTAAACTCTGAAAAAAACAATGAAATGTGTTTATTCTATTAATGTATTAAAAAAAGTATTTTTGGGGGCTTTTATGTTAGTGACAGCTGAAGATAGACAGGAAAGGGGGGCAAAGAGAGGGGATGACACGCAGCAAAGGGCCGCAAGTCGGATTCAAACCCTGGGCCGCTGCAGCAAGGACTCAGCCTCGGTACATGGGTCGCCTGCTCTACCCACTGAGCTAACCGGGTGCCCATTAATGTGATATTTAACAATATTAAATCAATTATTGTGAGAGGAGGTATTATGTAAATCCTAGTCATATTATATATCCTAGTTATATTTTCAACCTTAACATTGTATCATTTATCATATTCAATCTAAGCATGCCTATATAAGTAACTGGAAAAGTTCAACAACAAATGCCACCACTAGTTTTTATTCAAATCAGTCTTAATTGTTGAAGCTTTAGTATTTTTTGGTGCTGTATTGCCTTTTATATGGTGTATTTATTCCAGAAATCTGAAAACCCTCTTTGACACAGTCAAGAAAACATTAGAGGCAAAAATAATAACTTTCAGAAAAGGGTCATGTATTACAGTGCTACTTTAATATGTACAGTACATAGTATATATATATATATATATATATATTTAACAGTTGGACATCTCTTGTCCATTTCACCACTCTCCACTTTTCATACAAACATCTGCTGTAATTTCCATTGCTCTCTGCTTAAGACTAGTCACTCAAAAACGTCCCTGTGTAACACTGATCTTCTGATAAAGAAAAAAAAACATTTGGTAAGCCAGGCGCTGTTCTGTTAAGCTCAAAGAACCAAAGGGATATGTGAGGTGAAATTGAACTCCTTGGACCATTACACACTGAAGTAGAACACAGGACGCAATTCACTGGCTTGCCAGGAATACACTCTCACTGTAGGCATTATGCTGGAATTAGGCCTCTGACTGCAAATGACTAAATGGGGAAATCTAATTAAATACAGGATTTGTAAAAGTATCTGTGCTGAGGATTACAAAGGCTCAGCTTCACTAAATCCACAGAGTGATATTTCTCCAAATGGCGGTTACATAAACCAACGGACAAGGCGAACCTCTCTCAAAAGGCCACCACTGCATTTCCTTTAACACTCAGAAGGAAAACGGGTGAAGTTGTATCTTGTGTTATTGGGTCTGTACCCTTTAAGTCAAAAAGACACGAAAGTACAACTGTTGGCCTTTTTGTTCCGACAGCATCAACCAAACCTCACTACAGGTCGCTCTATCTACTACTTACTACACTTAAAATGAAAAAGTTTGAGGGGTGCTATTAAGAGGAAGGGCACTCTAAAGGAGAGTATGTGCTGCTGTGATGAATAGATGTTCACTGTCTTTTGATGCACTAAAAAATAACTTTTCTTGTTGGTTTATGAGGCATAGCTGATAAAATTGACTGAGCTTACTGGATAATATTGCTAACTGGACACTTTAACCTTAGACTGTAACCTTGCAGACACATCGCCCATGAACTGATTTCAACTGAAAATGATTATATATTTTTTCAATGGAAGTAAAAGTACGTATCTGATCATTCCATAGTGTATTTTAATATTGGTTATTCCAACAATATCTGAGTGTGAAACTCAATTATGGTTAAAATTAGGCAACTAAAACCACCTGGTTGGAGTACAGAAAGACTGTGTTCATAGTTAGATATTTTTTTTAAGTATGAGGTGGGAGATTAATGTGTGATGACTTTAATTCAACCAAGACCATGATTATTCCCTATCTTTAGCCAAGTGCTTTGACGCCTAAACATAACTATTAAGAAAAAGCATCATCATTTAGTTGATATGAACAGATATCGTATTGAAAGAGTATTGGATGATTGGATAGAAAATAGATTAAAAATAGGCTGTGACTTATATATACATTTATTTTTTGCATTATGTGAATAAAAAATGTGTATGTGCTCCTTCACTGCATCATGTATCCAACGCACGCATTCAATCGGCTCATGGAAGTGTACTGAAGCTCTGCTCACTCTTTTGCTGTCATGCCTGCTGCCACACTGTTCACATAAAAGCCATGCTGTTACTTACAGCCACTGCTGCCACTGTTCATGTAGCATTTCATATACCCCACCTCCACCCCAGCATCCACCTGGCTGTCTATGCTCATAGGGGGTGTTTATTATCATCTCTTCCCACTCTCTGCTGTTCTGTGCTGTTTCCTTGTGGGGAGGTACATATATAGATCTGTACATTCACATAATAATCAATCCCACGTGCGCTGGCTGGCTGAAGTGTGTGTATTTTCCACTTTGTGATAAAATGAATGTAATAAAGCAAAAGTATAAATATGTTTACTGTATATGTTACACTGTATTTAATGAAGCTAAAATGTTTATTTAGCAGTTAATTTGAGTAAATGAATTTCCAGTTTGGGAAATTCAGCATGAAAGATAACATCTGATAAGTATTTCCTCAATATCCTCGATATTAAACAACCTTGTCAACTGAAACCTTTAGCCCAGAAAATCTAAGTGCATTTCTGCAATGAAGAAGTTAATCTCATGTAAAATGAACTCATATCAGATAAAACTCAAGTAGTCATCTAAGGCCTCATGCATGTGTATGTGTGTGTTGGGAGGGAAGAGATTTTCTACACTGTGACCCTGACAAGGTGCTCTGCATCCCAACAAATGAGTTCAGAGCTTCAGGGGCTTTGGCCAACCCATGGCACGAATCCATGTCCAATTATCCGCCTTGGAAATTGCTATGGCTGGCCTAATGTATGCCAAAGATGCCCCCTTCTACACACACACACACACACACACACACACACACACACACTCATGGGTCCCTCTTTCCTTATTACATAATAACATAGCAGTGGTACCCACCCTAAGATAGAGGAGCCATTATATGTTAGGCCAGCTTCATTTTACTCAGCTGAGGGGTGATGATTGCTTCCCCACTGTAGTCTTTAATGACTGATAAGAGCATCTGATTACAGAAAGGTGCTCTCACTGTCATCATAGCTCTCTTGCTACACTGATGAAAACACAGAATTTCTGAGAACAGGTAGACAGGTAGAGAATAAAATAATTTCATTGTGTAGCTATAATTCAAGCTCATACCTGAAGAAAGGTGCGTTTTAATGCATCAGACAAAACATGCACAAGTTTAATAAGTTACAGAAGAATGCTCTGAAGATGGCACATTATTGCCCAAACTTCAGCTGACTGCAGCTCTTATTCTAAAGGGTGATTCACTGCTTCGTAAAAACATTGCAAATATATACCCTACATTAATAAATAAAATGTGCAGCTTTGGCTACATATAGAACAACAATTTTGATAAAAAATTATCTTCTCTAAACATCACTTGTACTTCTCAAATGTGAGAATTGAGAGCCTGTGTCCATTTAAATATCTTTATAAATGGTTTTGGGCTGTCTGTCCGGCCAGTTTCCCTGTGAATGATGTATGTGATTATGTACCTTCAATGCCAGAAGTTGTGATCTGAACAAGTGAGAGTGTGGAGGTTTGAGCAATGTATGGACATGTAGCATGTCAGACTTTTAATGCAATAGACCTAACAGATGTTTACCTTTTTATTAATCTTAAGTGTTTTAGGTTTCAGTTACTTAACCACATTTTACTTATTTTCACGATCTTTCCCATAACAACACAGTATTTACCATGGGCACATTTTTTAAAGCAAGAATTTGATGTAATGATGAACACGTTAGCAGCAGATCTTTTAAGTCCTGTAAGTTTTAAGGTGGGGCCTCCATTGATCGGACTTGTTTGTCCAGCCCATCCCACAGATGCTCGACTGGACTGAGTTCTGGGGAATTTGGAGGCCAAGTCAACATCTTGAACTCGTTGTTGTGTTCCTCAAACCATTCCTGAACCATTTTTGCTTTGTGGCACGGCCCATTATCCTGCTGAAAGAGGCCACTGCCATCAGGGAATACCGTTTCCATGAAAGAGTGAACATGGTCTGCAACAATGCTTAGGTAGTTGGTACATGTCAAAGTAACATCCACATGAATGGCAGGACCTTTTGCTGCTTTCGGCAGTGGACAGGGGTCAGCATGGGTACCCTGACTGGTCTGCGGCATACAAACAAACTGTGATGTGCTATGTGTTCTGACACCTTTCTATCAGAACCAGCATGAACTTTTTCAGCAGTTTGAGCTACAGTAGCTCGTCTGTTGGATGGCACCACACGGGCCAGCCTTCCCTCCCCATGAGCATCAATGAGCCTTGGCCGCCCATGACCCTCTCACAGTTCACTGATTTTACTTCTTTGGAACACTTTTGATAGGTACTGACCACTGCAGACTGGGAACACCCCACAGGAGCTGCAGTTTTGGAGATGTTCTGACCCGTCGTCTAGCCATCACAATGTGGCCCTTGTCAAAGCCCATTTTTCCTGCTTCTAACACATCAACTTGAGGACAAAAATGTTACAAATGTTGTAAAATGTTCACTTACTGCTTAATATATCCCACCCACTGACAGGTGCCATGATAACCAGATAATCAGTTATTGTTGTTATTCACTTCACCAGTCAGTGCTCATAATGGTATGGTTGATCAATGTATATAGATATTCAAATTTTCTTAATTGACAATACATGTGAACATCTCTATGAAATGCAAAGGGTCCTCAAGTTTTTTGCTATCAAAGCACTTTATGTAATTGTAAGAGTGGACACTCTCTGTTTTTGAAGAGGCATTTCATTTGCCAGTGACAATTTCAGTGCTGCATGTGTTTGATGACACACTAATGTCAAGCGCATTCTTACCGAATCAATACCTCAGCTGCCTTCTATTTTCCATCAGTGTGATGGTTTGGAGATAAAGAGATTGTATACTTGACATGGCAAGTTTAGGAAGAAAGGATCCTACCCAGAATAAACCACCTCCCAGCTCCTGCTGGGGCTTTAAACTTAAAATAGGCTGCCCTTATCTCTTCCCTCCTCTATCTCAGCCTTTCATGTTCTGTATCTCACAGAAAGATATTTGTGAAAGGATAATTCTGTAGGTTATGGAAACATGCTGAGCAGGTCTCTGCCTCTGGGGTGTAATACACAGTGTCTGTACATGATGATAGTATTCAAAAAACACTCCTTTAAAGAAGATTGACAACTCTGCACTATTGCTGATGGAGGATGGAGGAGAAGGAGGATTTCATAATTGGTGTGGCCATTCATCTACTGATGCTTCTTTAGATTATACAGCGTACAATCTGGCAGTAATAATCAATGACACAGAGACAGGTTTGTTGGCCTCGGCAAATGGCAAAAAACACAAGTATTTCTCTCAATAAATCTCACAAGAGAATATTAAAATAAACTATAAAACTAATATCTAAAAAGATCTTTATAAAAGACAACTTTTAAAATATATATTAGCTTTTTG
The DNA here is from genome assembly GCF_905237075.1 of Dicentrarchus labrax. Classification (NCBI taxonomy): domain Eukaryota; kingdom Metazoa; phylum Chordata; class Actinopteri; family Moronidae; genus Dicentrarchus; species Dicentrarchus labrax. Next base: position 31,291,951 of record NW_026136713.1, on the reverse strand, counting down.
GTAGCCATGTATTGTAGGAGTTATACAATATGTTGCATGCAGCATCAGACATAATAAACAGTGTCTAAATTAAAAATTACTAACTTCAATGTAATTACAAGCAACACTGCAAGTTGCTCTTTCTTGAAAGTAAATCACTTTTACTTGTGAATGTTGTTCTTTATGAAAAGTAATACTTGGCTGTTAAAGATCAGCTGAACTGAAGTTGAACAAAATACTACACAATATCAGTGAACACAAACATTTTATTAGTTTTGTTTAACTCTGAAGATTGAGAAATCAGGTAAATCAGTTCTGCTATGTGTGGACCTTTTATAAGTAACCTTTTAAGTACACCCCCTCAATACAGCTACTGTAAGACACAAATATTATTTTCCCCAAAAAACATAAAAATAGACAGCTGGTAGATTTTTCTCCATAAGTGAGCATTAAGTCTTCAAATGCATACTACAGAAAGGTCTGCAGTTTGAAGAAAGGGATTTTAGAAGAGCCAGCAAAGTGCTTCATAAGAAAAGAGTGGCGAAGAAGCAAATTATGTGATTTGCATCATCATTTGCATACTGTATAAATAAGACCAGATCATTTTTGAAAGGTTTACTTGTGGGATAGACCTTCTCAGCAAAGCATTTCTTTCAAAACACTCATGAACATATAAAACCAAAACTATTATTAACCAAAGCATGTTTCAATTGACAGTGCTTGGATCATTGCTAATGTGATGCGGGCACAAAGTTCTTCATTTGTTTGTTTTTTGTTTACACTGGTGATAACACACATCACTAACCTCCAGGGGCCTCACACAACCATCATCACAAACCTGCATCATCCCTGTCATAATTCATTTAGAAAGTAATTAGTCAAGTGGCCCCTGATCTAAAACTGTCAGGTAGTAGTGAGAGTTTAATTGGCTAATATGACAGTCAGGCTATCAGAATTGCAGGTGAGTAATCTGATGTTTTACTCAAAGCATTTAAAGAACAGTCAAGTACTTAGATGGGGTTTTTCAAGGCACTGATTGATCATGCATCCTAAAATTAGTGATGTATTAAAAGAAACAAGAGTAATGATGAAAATCATGAATCAGCTGAGACAGAATAACTACAGATAACCCAAATGAGCACACAAATGGAAACACGATAAGCAGATGAATAGTGAGATGAATGGATGGATGCATGGAAGGAAGAAATGGACAAATGAATGGTCAAGCAGACAGATGGAAGTGAGTGATTATTCTCCAAACCACAGATGGTTTCCGGTCTGAGCCGGGGTATGATGACAGCCAAACCGCAGACAGATCCGCTGAGCACGACTTCCCCTGAACAAAGCATTTAGTGTGGACACAGCAGTTTCTATCTGGCTAATTTACTCAACTTACTCAATCATGTTTAAATTCTGCCGTGTGCTGAAAAGATGGCATCTCTGTGCTTGGAATTACTGCTGCAGGTTGTGAGACAGACACTGAGTATTTTCAGTTACATTTCAAATGTCTCTTCAAGTGTAAGAACTATGGAGAAGCCTCTGCATCAGCTCTTTGACTTTGTGACTTTAAAAATCCCCCTGGCCTTTGGCTACAGTGCAACTCAGTGCACCATGTCAGTTATCGCCTGTAACAGTATGTGAGGATTATCACCTGATGGTTCAGCAGGAAGTACCTCTAACCCCCTCCCCCCCAGGAGACTTTCTGTGACCCCTGCACGTGTTGTACACAGCAAAAAAAAAACTCATCTTACCTTGAATGCAGCGAGCAGAAATTCATGACTGTGAGGATGTGTGTGTGTGTGTGTGCATTAGAGACAGAAAGAGAAGAGAGAGGTCACAGAGCACAGAGGCAACTCACCGTACTTGAACTAACATGAAAAGAAACAATCCACAGTGTTAAGTTGACCAAGTTGACACTAACAACCTGAAACACTTCTTTACAGAGGAGCATCTCTCAATATCCCTCAATCCTTTTTCATTTCAAAGTCTCCTCCTGTTGTGTTGCTGGTTTTAAATCTAGAGATCTCTAGCCCTGAGTGCAGACACACAGAAAGCATGGAGCGCTGACATCGACCTTTGTGTGTATCTGTATATGTGTGTTTGTGTGTGTATGTGTGTGGACAAAGGGGGATTGGGATTTGGTGCCTTGGTTCTAGTTATATATTGTCTTGCTATTATGATAAAATAATAGGACTACAATGAACATTTGTCATGCGACTTTTATCACACCACGAACATTCACAATGGTTGGATTTTGCCACATTGGAATCCAGTCATCACATCCAGATAAAGAAGCGGTCAGGCTCTGAATGTGTGAATTTGTTGTTTGGATGCAATTTATTTGCAATATGCATGCAAGTTTTGCAAGAAGGTGTAGAGAGGGAAAGGGCGAAGATGCATGACAGTCATTTGGGTTCAAGTGTAGACACGCAGGGTGATGTGATCTCATTAAATTACATTTTTGGAATTTTCCGGATGAAATTGTATTTGTAACCGTGCAGTATAGCCTCTGCATGAGAACAAATGTGTGACTCATTATTTTTGTGAGCATGTACAAGTGACTGTGTGAAAAAGACAGATACAGACAAAGAAGTCATACTGTATCTGTTCCTTTGGCAGTTTGAGAAAAGGAATTTAAAGTATCAATTAAATTATCAGACTGTGATTTGTTGCACTGTCCTGAGTGTCACAATCTTTATTTCTGTTCTCCTTGTCAAGCACTCTTTCCTCCCCAGGTTTTCACATTTCTCTCCATTCCTGTCTCCAGCCCCTGCTCACTGCTCCTAGGACATGTTTTTTCATTCAACAACTCCCCAGATGTCCTTGGACTTACCCTCTTTTCCTCATCACCAGACTGCCCCACCTATCCACACACCTGTTCCCACTTTGGCTCTGGACTCACCTCAGTTTCCCCTCTCCCCACCTGCACCCCAGCCTTCACTACATTTATCAATTCACTTATTTTGTTTCCTGCCAGATCATCATGTTGCTGTGAGCTTCATGTCTTGTCTTTTTCTTTCCAAACTGCATTTTGACCTTTATTTGCCAGTTTATTGGATGTTGGATTTGTGCCTACTCCTTACTAGATTTGTTAGCTTATGTTGCTGCTCTCTGTTTTTAACCCATGCCCCCCTTACCCTCACCTTCCCATAAGCATTTGTACCTCATTTTGTTATTAAATTCACTGAACTGCATTTACACTGCCTGAGTCATCTGCATTTGGGTCCTGTGCCCGTTAACCTGACCTCACCAGCCATGACACTAAGTGTATGCATCATCCTATGATCATGTTTGTTGTTAGTGAATGACTGAGCCTGTAACAAATATGTCATCAAACAACACAAATATTCTAAAACCATGCTGGCAGTCCAGATAGAGTGTCTCTTCTAGGGAGACGTGTCCGTCAGTTAGAACAGCTCATCTCTGCTAACGTTACCTTAAATGTCACCAACACTGCCACTTCAGCCACAGGCTTGATAGCAGGCCTCGAAAGTGGAACGCAAATGGCATAAATCAAACTGGACGTTTTCTACCTCTCATGGCATTGAATTATAAGCATCAGTCCAGTGCTAAAGCAGAATATTTAGTAACCAAAACGCAATAATTTCTTTGTGACAGTGTAGCCAAAAATACTCAAAAAGCTGCTCACCCTTTCCATCTAATGTTTTATTTATTTTTTTCTGCAGTAAAATAGATGAGATTAGATGTTGCTTTCAGAATTTGTCGCTCCACTGAAACTGTACTTAGTAGTGGATGATCTTCTTCTTCCTATGGATTTGGATTCCAAATTGGTGCTGCTTTTGATACAATAGATCATTGTATACACTCTATACTAGAACTACTGGGATATCAATTTGGCATCACTGGCCGGATCAGGAAGATTAACGACAGAGGTTAGTTTTTCTGAACACAGCATGTTTCTTCTGTTCTTTGCTTTTCTCTTTTTATATTTCAGCTCTATGCCAAACTAAACAGAGTCATATAATTAATTGCTACTGCTACGCTGATGACATATATCTGTATGTGTCTGTAATGGCCAATGCACCTTCCCAAATTTTTTTATTCGAGTTCTCCTTGCCTGTCAAACTAGTGCAATGTTTTTCATAAAGTCAATATGCTCATCTGTGTCACTTATGATATGATGATAAATATATATATATATATATATATATATATATATATATATATATATATATATATGTATTTATACACACTGTATACACACTCATTTATATTAGTTACTAATGCAGGTTGTGATTTAGCCAAAGCCAGGAAGCCATCGCGCTATATTTGCTCCTTCTAGCAGCCTTGTCCTAAGAGCAGCACGTTCCCCTCATTCTATTTTACATCTGTTTTACCACAGTTATATAAGTATTGTTCAGTAATCTTGTTTACATGATTACACATGTGGCGTGGGTTGTGTGGGTGGTGATCTATCGCATGGGGATGGCATTTTAGAGGGCTGAGTTAAAAACTCCAGGGCCATTTTTCATTTCTAGTCTGTCACTGTTACCATCTCTAGAGAAACACTGCTAGTATGTCTAAAAATATAGCATGTAGCAAAAGTCCATACCAAATTCTCTGACTCAAGAGACAACTTAATGTTCTAATACCTTGAAATTTTCCAGAGATGTCAGACAGATGTCAGACAGTTCTAAAATTATCAGTTCAAGCTTGTGTTAACTAAAACCCAGTAGTTATAGAATTGACTTGATTTCTCCGGTCCAGCAGCTGAAAAATGGTCATGCCTCATATGAACAGGATTCATGGACTGAACCTGAATAGCACTGTAAAAAATGAGATTACCTGACCTTAGAGAAAACGGCCGTGTACGAACAGTGGCTGAAGACACCCTAAATCAGGAGACATGGATGTGACAAAGTTTATAACGTGACATAAAACACTTTTAAGGAATATTTCCTAGAGGGGAATTACTTTGTTCCTACAGGTATGATGTGGCAGACAGTAAGTGGAGTGTTATGTAATGCATAACCAGAATAAAACACTCTCTCAAAAATAATGGTAGAACAGACACGTTGAGAAAAGCAAATTAAGATATTGTGATGTACTATTTTCTATCTTCTGCAGTTTCAAGACTGTGAAAGTTTTATTACAAAAACCATTTCTGAAGGGAGAGAAGCAAGCTTTATATATGTGACTCTGCCAACTGTCCAGATATCATTGGGTATTACATCAAAATGAAACGATAATCATAATGAGAATGTTCTTTTGTTATCAAAACTTTTATATGGATATCTGAAACCAAAATTTTACTTGGGCATACAGGGGAATCTTCAAGGTCCCAATTAGAGAAGAGAGGAGACACTCTTTTTCTGTTGCAGACTCACTTTGCAATTTAAGCAGATAAAAGTGCCTTGTGTTTACTGGCTGGTCCCTGTGGTGAAGGATTAAAGCACAGCAGTGGACACTGAAGCAACTCAAAGAAAACTAAACAAGTGAAGACTTTTGTACAGATTCACTGTACAATATCAGACGAGAATAACAAAGGCAAACTTATATTCAAGATAGAACAGATACAAATACATAATAATTATATATCAATACACAATATCTTACAAAGGTTTTGCGTAATTAGTTCTGAATCATCAAGCTATGTCCATGGTTCACTGGTAGCTTAAACAAATATTTGTGCAAATGCATAAGCTCATTAATGCTTAATTGTCTTGGCTTCTGTTTGGAGCTTGTAAAACAATGTTTGTTGAGGGTCAGTATGTAAAGATTTAATATCTGTATATTTTAGCCGATATTCAGTTAATCATGAGAGAAGAGCCTTTTAACTGTGTCAGTCAACAGTGTGAGTTATTATATAAATACATGACTTATGAACTTTTTAATATTGTTGGTTAATTTTGTTAGAAATGTAACTGAAAACAGACACCAACCACACTGTGTTAATTCTAGCACACAAAACAGAAACAACTTGTTATGTGGTCCATTGTTGCTCAATTAACAGGCCTAAAGAGAGAGATCTTCAAATGTTTCACTTGTCTGTTTGTTCTCCACAGACAATGTAGTCTGGCCCCATTCTTAGCCCTACAACTATGCAAAAGCTGGATTCCCACACTACCTTGATACTGTGCAAGCTCAGGGGAAAGTTCTGGCTGAACCGGCTATCATTCTGACTACTGAGTTGAGATTTGGGGTTTTAAATTTCTTAAACCAATTAAAGTTGTCAAGGTTGGATGTGCTCAGCTCACCAGTGCTCTTGTTAAATACAGAGCCGCAGGTGTTGGAAATGTCGTCAAGGCACATAATGCACATAGGTAATTACCTGCCTAATGCACACTTCAACTTTGTCAAAGTTTTTCCATCAACAAGATACTGTTTCATATTTATGTCAGCTGCTTGTCTTTGTTGTTTCTTATTAAAAATTGCTATATTCATCCAGTGGGATGTTTTATTTCCATATCTGTTGAGTCAGACTGTACCAACCTTCACTCATTTCTAACCCAAGCACCTAAAGATGAACCCGAAGCCAAAAAAAAATTCTACATGAAACATTTTCTAACTCATTCCATTATTGTGCTGGTTTTAGTATGTATGTAGCCAGCCTCACTTAATTGTAATCTGAGTCTCATCAGTGGTCTATATCCAATAAAATGAGACAAAAAAGGACAATATTGTCCAGAGAAATTACTGCAATTATTTATCCAAATATGCCAGGAAAGAGGCTGGTGCTGTGAATTTGTATTTAATAGAAAGTTCATGGTTCATGTAGCAAGCACATTTAAATTACAGAATGTGAGACTTGTGTAATTCCTCCCTGTGGCTCATTTCACTCTTGCTATAAAAAAAAGTCAATAAAAGAATCGGTTTAATCATCTTTGAATTTTATTTTCATCCACCTCCCTTACCTGCCCGAAGTCATTGACTAATTGATGTTGATCATGTGCACCAGAGTAAGTGTTGGAGAAGTGAAGTGTGTGTGATCCAGTTGCATCTGATGAAGGTCACAAGACCATTATGCCTCTTGTTTCTGAATATATTTTCCATTTTTGGAGAGTGCCTGCGCCTTTCTTTGATCATTTACAGTATCACCCCAGGCAGATTACAGATTATGAAGTGTTGCGTGTTGCATATTCAACAAGAAAAGCTTGCATGTCTTTATCCTCAACAACTGGTGCCAAAAAAAGTCCAAACCATAAAGAATGAAAGAGTGTCCACATACTGACTCTGCAACTACTCCCAAACCACATAAATTTATTAACACCTCTAGTACACACCAGTGGTTTTTGAGGCATGCTGGATTGATTACGTGTATATCAATTTATATACTTGAGGCACACCAATGTACAGATTCCTCAGACAGTACTAGAGGGTTTCTTTTTTTCCAAACTGAGTCAGTTATTTGGGATTAAAAGCAATTTCCTCTGAGGAGTAACAGTTACCAGGTATTCACTTCAAGGCTGACTTTTATTTGACTTAAGAAAAATAAATGTTTTATTTGATATTAGATATCAGACATTTTTGGGTAAAAAAAAAGTCAATATTTTTGCACCAAACAACATCTCATTACATTGACTTTGGTTAAGTTAATGATCTGTTTTATGCTATTGTTCCTTTAAAAAAAGTTTATCAATTGAAGGTAGTGCAGCACACATAGGATCGACTGAATAATAGAGTGGATGAATAGACATACAAAACAGCACGAAAAGAAAAGAACTAGTGATTGGTTTTGGTAGTACAAGAACAGCGCTTTGAGGGATATGCCTCAAAATGAATGAAAATCAAACAAATGAAACCATTCAACAATTATTACCAATTTCTCTGATTAAATAATATTTTCTTTAATGTTTGTTTGCATTGCCTTTGCTTCATCTAGCACAAACAGAATTAAATGTAAATCATGAGCTTGCATCAACTTAAAGGACGTCAAAACAAATGCCATCAACATCAAAACACCAAATCCAATAGCTAGCTCATTAGGCTGGTTGCTATTGATGTATAAACTCCCTTCAGCAAACAACATGAAGCTCCCACTGTTCCTCAGAGTCGATGAGTCAGAGCTGCACTAAACATGGGCCGCAGTGCTCACTGCTATTATACCCGAGCTGTCCATCAATATTCTTTTCATGCTCATGATCAAAGCAGAAGAAGGGGCATCTGCACGCTTGACATTTATTTGTGGCTACATACGTCTTACTAGAAATTATGTAACAAGATTCTACAGCCACACTCATGTCCCTGTGAGGCTATAACACTAATTACACACCAGAAAACACCATTGGATGGATGAAAAATGGAGAGGCAATTTTGTTATCCTTAGATTTTATTGTGTTTTTATTTCATTCGTTTATTTGTCAGGGACAACGTTCATTGATCAAAAGGAAAAAAGAACGGCAAATAATTCAGAGTTGAGAACATAATGAGGAAATGTGGTAACGTATCTGACAAGTGGCAAAAATCTTTATTTATACTGATCTGTGTTCTGCCAAAATATTCGATCGTGCATGATAATATCTATTTATAGTGACTACAGCAATATCAAGATTATATTCAGGCACTGGCAGCACTTGCTTAAGGTTAGGGAAAGATCATGGTCTTGGTTTAATACAGAAAATGTCTGCAGTGACTTGAATCACGAGACACATTAATGTTAACGTTTAACTGAAATCACAGTCCTAATGAAAGTACTTTATTGCCTGACCCTGACCACAGCTTCCCGGTATCACACTGTGTACATGTCGCTACATCTGTGGCACCATTCTGTTATTACAGTTTTCAAAAGAAGGTAATTGGTAAAATAATTTAGACAGTGTGTCTGTGTAGCTTGCTAATACAAGAAGTAAAAGGAGTAAGGTAGAAGCACCTTACTGCCACAGAAACTGCAAGGCAGCTTGGCATGATCTTGAGTTATGATGTTTACATGTGTCAACCCAAACCAGGTTTTCTTGAGTAACTGGGTTGAGAATGGAATTTTCTGTGCATTTACATGCGGCAGATGTTACTGATTGATAGCCACCTGCTGTGTATTCTACATCTGTATTTTATGCCTTGTCACTTGTATCTGTGCGATCAGAGGCTTTTCTTGTATGTCTAGGCCCCCATGACAAGACATGACACTTGCCCATCATACTGATGTATTTATCCTTTTGCAATATCACTTGCATCTCTGAAGGATAGCATCTAGCCCATGACACATGGAAGTTCATTCCACATATTCATGTTTTCAGTGATTTTTGCTTTATCTGAACAAACTTTCACCTCTCCAGAGACAAGGTTTATGGACTGTGATGACCCACTCCACCTTGGCTGTATGGCCCGGTTTGTGACAAGTGGGGGCTCGTCGGTTCAAATTTGTTTGTGGCCATTATTTGGTACCCTGGTTGATGTAGGGTTATTTGTTTGTAAGTGCATTGGTTTTGGCTGAGGCGTATGTTAAATTTGGCACATTCTTTGTTCGGGGAGATGCATTTTTTTTGGATAACATTTGGTTGATTTGATTGTGGTTTCAGTCAGGAGAGTTTGGTCCTGCAGGTAGCAGGTGTTGCCATGAGTAGGCAGTTAGGAGCTGGCAGAAGTGATTGTTTGGTCCTCTAGTGTGGTATGTTTTGGCTTCTGTGGAGTTTCCCCGGTTAGGTATTAGCGACATAGTTCATTTGGGCTTGTTGATTTATTTTTTTTGTTTGTTATTTTCTGTGTGGTGTGCGGTCCGAGCAGTTGTCTCGGGGACACATCCACAGCCATCAGGTGAATAACCAGCGTGCTGGTTGCCTCACTGGGTTTAAGTGTTTAAATAGCCCACTGCTAATCTTCCTGAAGACTAGGGTTCAGTGAGGTAGCTTAGTTTTTGGTTAGGCACTTTAGGTAGAGGGGGACTTCCACATTAGTTTTGGGGACACCATTAGTGTCTCGTTTGTTCACTAGTTGACTTATTCAATGATTTCTGTTGGTTCTTGTGTTTCTTCTTTTGGGGTCCAGGTTTAGTTAGTATGGCTGGGATAGTGGATTTTGTTGCTGCTCTGAGTGAGGGTTTTTTGGATCGTTGCACTAAAGATCAGCTTCTGAAGATTGCTGAACAATATGACCTTGATCTGAGTGAAATTGGTGATAGACGACGTAAGGAGAATTTAAAGCAAATGGTAAAACTGCAGTTAGTCGAGAAAAGGGTGCTGCTGGCTAAGCAAGAGGGGCCTGGTCCATTGCTAGCTGCACAGTCACTTCTTTCAGGCAACTTAACTTTTGAGCAGAGAAAAGAATTGCTTTTATTGCAGTTTTCTCATGATAAAGAGAAATCGGGGTTGGAACTAGAACGACAAAAGATTGAAATAGAAAAGCACAAGTTGGAGGCTGAAAAGCATAAGTTGGAGGCTGAAAAGCAAGTGGCGATTGAGCGTTTAAAGCAGGAGACAGAGCAGCAGAAGTTGGAAGTAGTCAGAGATGGTAAGCTTTCTGGGGATATGTTGCAACAGGAAGGAAGTTCATCTTTGCGAACAGGAGGCCTATGCGTCGTTAAGTAACAGTAATCTCACTTATCAATAAGTCAAGGCTGCTGTACTAAATGCGTATGAGTTAGTTCCAGAAGCATATCGTCAGTGATTTAGGATGTGGGAAAAAAGGGTCAGTCAGTCTCATATGGAGTTTTCAAGGGAGCTGACTTATCACTTAAACCGTTGGTGTATGGCTTCTGAGGTGGACAACTTTAATAGTTTGTGTAACTTGGTCCTCTTAGAGCAGTTTAAAAACTCTCTGCCCAGTCAGGTTGCCACTTACATTAATGAACGTAAGGTTACAACTGTTGCTGAGGCTGCAGCATTAGCTGATGAGTATGTATTCATTCACAAACATCGACCCAGTGAGCGTTTGCGGGAGCCTGTGGTAGGAAAAGATGGTGGTGGTAGGTTGCCTGGTCGACTTGGGGTCTTTTCAGTTACAGGGTCCCGTGGAGCACCTGAAAAAGGGGACAGTGTGTGCAGTTACTGCCGTAAGGCAGGCCACTGAAAGGCATAATGCCCGATGCTCATGGCTAAGAAGCAGCATGCTGGAAGTGGTCGTGTAAAACCTGCTGCACTGGCTGCGAGTGTTCCTGGTTCTGGGAAGGTGGGCGTGTGGCAAAGTGGAAATGCAGATCCTTGCATGGCTCATGTTCTTAATGAGTCCTATCTGCCATTTATTAGAGATGGATTTGTAAAACAGGTTGGTAGTGATGCTAAAGTACATGTTAAGATTTTGAGGGACACTTGAGCTGTCAACTCTGATTTTTGCCATTCTCTGAGAAGACTGATACTGGGGATAGAATCCTTATGCGAGGGATGGGGTTGAATGTGTTGCCTGTCCCAGTGCATGGGATGAGTCTGGATTGTGAATTGGTGCAGGGGGAGGTACCTGTTGCTGTGAGACCGGCATTACCTGTAGAGGGGATTGATATGATTTTGGGTAATGACTTAGCTGGCTGATGTATGTGGGCGGATGTGTCGACACCTCCAGTAGTTATTATGGCAGAAACTCAGGTAGTTAGTCCAGTAGTCACACTTTTTCCTTCAGTTTCAGAACAGCCTGATGGAAGTGCAGTATGCTTTCCTGAAGTTTTCCTGCATGTGCAGTTACACGGGTGATGAGTCGGGCTAAGCCTAAGGGGGCAGATGCAGAGGTTGGGATTAATGTGCAACATTTACCTGATTTTCCTTTGTCTGTGTCTCGCAGTGATTTGCAGAATGAACAGAGAGCTGACCCATCCTTGGAGGGATTGTTTGAGTCTGTGCTGTCAGCTGATGAGGTGGAAAATGTTGCCAGTGGCTATTTTGCTTCAGGATGGCGTTTTTTTTTCGTTTGTGTGGGTCCACTTCCACATGCGAGGTCTGGTAGCCAGTATTTGCTAACAGTTATGTGTCAAAGCACTAGATATTCAGCAGCTTATCCATTGCGCACAATTACTGCAAGGTCTGTGGTTAGGGCGCTGACACAGTTTATATTTGTATTTGGCATACCCAGAGTCATTCAGAAGGGATCTAACGTTTCGTTACACCTTATGGCCCAAGTGTTTAAACTGGTAGGAATCAGACATAACCAGTCATCCGCTTATCACGCTCAAAGTCAAGGTCCTTTGGAGCGTTTTCACCAAACACTCAAGTCTCTGTTGCGTGCATATTGTACAGAGATGAATGGGGACTGGCAAGAGGGACTACCATGGTTGCTTTTAGCTGTACGGGGGGTAGTGCAGGAAAGTACAGGGTTTAGCCCAAATGATCTTGTGTTCGGACATGCCATTAGGGGTCCATTGTCTGTGTTTAAGGATGGGTTAAAGGAGTCAGATCCACCCCCCAATCTTATTGACTATGTCAATGGGTTTAGGCATCGTCTATATGCTTCAGGGGAGTTGTCATAACAAATGCTAGCTTTGTCACAGGCTAGGATGAAAAAAAGGTATGACCGCAGGTCAGAGTTACGCGAGTTTAGTCCTGGTGATAGAGTTTTGGCTCTTTGTCCACTAGTGAGTTCACCTTTCCAAGCAAAGGCATAGGCTATAGAATTTGAAAAGGCTCATTTTCAGGTATCCATGTTTGTTTGGTAATGTGCCTTCCCGCACTAATTGGGTGGAGGACGATATTGATGTGGGTGATGCATAGCCTATCCATCAGCATTTTCTCCCAAGAAACGTAAATATTTAGATGCTGAGGTAGGATATATGGTTGAAAATGACATTGCAGTGCCATCCTCATCAAGCTGGGCTTCTCCATGTCAATTGGTGTCTAAAAGTGACAACACACCTAGATCTTGTTCAGATTTTCGAAAGGTCAACAAGGTCACAAAGACAGATTCTTTTCCTTGCCTTGTATGGAGGACTGTGTAGACCAGGTTTGAGCTGCTAAATATGTCAGCAAATTTGATCTTCTCAAGGGATACTGGCAAGTACACTTGTCCAGAAGAGCACAGGAAGTAGCATCATTTATAACTCCATCTGGGTTGTATTCTTGTATTCTTCTTGTATTCTCTTATAAAGTGATGCCATTGGGTTTAAGGAATGCACCTGCAATTTTTCAGCGTCTAATGAATTGTGTTGTAGCTGGACTGGCGGGTTGCGCGGTTTATTTAGATGATTTAGTGGTCTACAGTGATTCGTGGTTTACTGACTTGGCTTACTGACTTGCTGAAGGCCAGGGCTCAATTTGGGGGGGGTGATGACCCACTCCACCTTGTCTTCCTGTTCCTGGTTGTGTGGCCTGTCTTGTTTTTCTGTGCAGGTTCTTTGAGTGGGCGTGGCAGAGGGTTGTCAGCAAATCAGACACACCTGAGGCCTGTGTGCCATGCGCCTTTAAAAACCCTCTGGGAGCTCAGTGCTCGCTCTCTCTCCTCCCTGAGACAACTATCTGGTTTTTGGGTTTGATGGTTTGATTGTGTTGCTGCATCTTATTACAACACAGCACTCATACACTTCTTCACTCATGCACTCACTTACACCACAGATCCTACTAATTTCACATACTACTGTTAGTTTAGTTTAAGTATTCTTTCCTTAATAAATAATTTGTTAATTGGCTTTGTTGTGTGCGTCTCCCTCCTTTTGTCATGGCCGTACGGCCCGGTTTGTGACACGGACATAAACACAAACACACACACACACACACACACACACACACACACACACACACACACACACACACAAAACAGATTTTGAAAGGGTGAAAAATCATCCACTTTGTCTGCAGTGTGTTGAAGATTAAAGTAGCCAGTTATTTTCAGGGAAACTTAATAGCACTCAGCATCTGGATAGTATTCCTCAGAGGCAATGAGTCCCTCATGTGACTCTTTTGGTCTGAAAAGAGAGCAAAAACAACAACAAGGTGATTTCCATTACAATGTAATGACAAATCATTCACCAATTTCTTCTCCATTACAATATGAAAAACCCAGAGAAAGAGGAGAGGCTGATTATTTTAGATGAAAGTCGACTACAGAGTCGACTTCCATCAAGCGCCAGACAGTAGAGGAAATACTGAGACGTGACAGAGACCACTGAGTGTGAACATATTCCCAGCATCAGAAAATACCTGCTTCACTCTGCGACTTTTAAAGATGTTTATTACAGTTTCAATGTCAGAAAATTGAGTGGAGTTATATTTGCGTTATAGGCATTTATCTGGCATACTAGTTAAGGGAAACATGATTTTAACATTGAAATCCATTATTGGTGTAAGGTTGTGAAGAGCACTGCTGTTTATATGAATCACTTGCTGAAAAACTTTAATGCTCCAGCTAGTAAAATGTCATACAGCTGATAGTACGCTGTGCTGGTGTGTTAAACTATGGTTAATGTGACTTTTTGTTAGTCAAGAACATGATATATCCAGCTCTACAGAAAGGAAAAATGGCTATTGATTTATATTCATTGTGAAGGAGTCATACTTGTATGCTTTTTGCTGTTGTGCAGTTATCTGAAGGCCACAAAGTTTTTCTCAGGGTGAGAAGCTTCTTTAAGAAACACTGCAGAACTACATTCATCATGTGCTTTGAATGTTGAGAATACTGCTGTAGTACTACAGTAGGCTTTGAGAGAATTGAGGAGAGCATTGTTCATTCAGTTCAGTTATTTTAAATAAAACATTTTTTTTTGCTTTCTTGTGTGTCAAGTTTTCTGTATTGAATTTTACAATTTAAATCTTGAAAAACACATTGAATAAAAATTCAGCTGCAATCAACAATTACACCTGAGCATGCAGTGAATATCAATACTATTTTCAAACCTGCACATTTTTCCAATGTACTTGACAATACGGTGCACAAAAATGTGAGTATAGGAACGAGTTGCCAGTTAATAAATCCTTCATGATTAGTTAATTATCATTATCAGTTTGATTATCTATGTTATTACAAATTATATATTCTATTTTAGCTTATTTTATCTTCTATTTCATTTTGTTTTTCTCTTTTTAAAATCCAATTTATGTATGTATTTTTATACTGTCTTGTCTTTCTTTTATATCTTTTCTTAATACCTTTCTGTCTTATGTAAATCACATTGCCTTGTTGAAAGGTGCCACTCATTTATTACTAATTACATAATCATTAAATATTCTTTTTGTGTGCGGTACATCATTCTGAGTTGTTAAAGTCCTTCAACATGATTATCACAAGTAAGTACGTTTTACAGAGGAATTCATAATTAGTTCCTGAATAACGAACCAGAGACAACAGAATTCTCAAAAAAAAAAAAATGTAATCATCATATTTAGACTAATAATATTACTTTCTTTTAGGTTGAGCCTGGAGACAAGTCAGCCTGCTCTCACTCAAAACTAGCTGCAGCATTGTCAGTGACCCAATGCTTCACTATACAATACACTGTAAATTCTAACATATTTTAGAAAAATAAGTAAGTTAACGTAACCTTATCCTTAAAAAAAATCGCACATTCCCCTAGTTAAACCAAACTCAAAAGTGAACTGCTGAAGTAATGACTCAGTTGTTTTGAGTCTGCTTAAATGTGTGCAGTATTTTAAGTATTGGTGATATTCCAGTTTGTTTCACTGACTAATTTTTTTCACTTTAAGTTGAATTTATATTATTACAAAAATATAAACCCCAAAGCCCCCAAATTAATTGGCTACCATTTTGATAACTGATTCATTGTAAATTGTTTTTTATTGCACATCAGCTGTTTAAACAGGTAATGTAATAATTTGCTTTAGTGGAAGAAAGTGAGGAAATATATATATATTTGAAATACTTGTTTTACCCAAGTTACCGTAACAATGAATACTGGGCATGAGCAGGAACTGCAATGAGAGAAATATGAACATATTGTCAATATTGAGACACCAATAGTAAAGTTATTGTTTGTCAAGGGTGTAATTACCTTATAAAGCGTCTTTAATTCTTTTCTAGTTTTAAAGGAAAGAATGGCTCTCACATACATTGTCTTAGTCATCTTTCAAAAGGTATAGTCCTTTCGTACAAATTCCCTGTTTGTGTTACTATCCCTAAACACAAAAACAAATAAAAGAGTGAATTATGTACTGTACCTTTGGAAGATAACTACTGGATTTTA
This sequence comes from Dicentrarchus labrax, assembly GCF_905237075.1. NCBI lineage: Eukaryota > Metazoa > Chordata > Actinopteri > Moronidae > Dicentrarchus > Dicentrarchus labrax. The sequence continues at coordinate 31,275,966 of NW_026136713.1, read as the reverse complement.
GCAGCTCAGACTGCTGAATGAGGACTGTGGATTTTGTCTCCATCTGTTCCATTTGAAACATTTAAGGATCTCTTAATGCCTGTACAGTCAGTTCAGTATGAGCAGAAGAAATTATTAAAGTAAGCAAAACACGTTTCAGTGCATATGTGTGCATGTGAGTTTTGTTTTAAGACTGACTTTAAAAATTGTGAAGAATCTTCTTATGAATATTATTATCAGACAAAATTCAATATTTTCCATTCAATATTCATTGTAAAATATAATCTATATTTTCTTTAGTAGTCTCTCTCTTATAGTTATACTTTATAATTATAAATTTCCCATTGATAATGAATAAAAATATAACCTAAGCAATAAGTATATCCCCTCGCTGTTGCCTGAGTAAAGGGGAGTGTAGATATTCAGTTATATTCAGAGGTTGGTTTTACATGCAGGTCAGTATTCATTTTGTGAGAAAAGGTGTTGAAATGTCTTACATGGAGTGTCTCACCTTGGGACACAGAACCTCATATTTTCCTAAAAAAATCTGTTTCAAGAGCAGCCAAGAATAGACCATTTAACATCAATGATACAAATTCAAACAGGTCCTTGCTCTTTCTCTTATTCCTAAAAGGACAACAGATTTCACTTTTGCACCCTGGTGTCCGTGTCAAGAGGTTTGTCATTCAGTGGACTGCCACTCACTCGGGTAGCTTTTTAGTCGGGTAATGATCTATCCTGAATATTCTGTGGCCGTCTCTGCGTATTTGGCCATAGAGTGAGGATGATCCTCTTTCTCCCTCTATCTATCTTCCCAGGGGTTTTAAATGATGATAATGCCACCTAGGCCCCCCTCTCGAGTTGCCATCAAACACCCTAATGGCCCTCCTGGAGCACAGTTATGAACTTGTCACCATTCTGACAGAAACATACAGAAAAAAAAAGACATCATCACAACAGCACCAATCACGTACCACTGAATGCTTCTTTTATCCCTTCGTTTTGAAGACTTTCTTGGATGTCACTAAAAGATTGTCATCCTCAGTGCATCCGATATGTTTGCTTAATGAGGTTATCGACATGTGCACAAGTATGAAAGTACTGAAATGCTTTTTATAAAAAACACGACAAAAACATACATGACTGTGACAAAACCACCCATTATAATTTTACGGATCCAGAGACACAATGAAACACCTCATTTGGGGAGTATTCAATTATTCCACATAGATGAAACTGACTAGAAATGCATGTGTAGCAGCTGAGAGGATCAGAAAAAAAAAACAAACAGAAAAGAAGCTTTACACCTGGCAGGAAAAACCAACTCGGTGCGTCATAGGCCTTTGGTTTCTCCGCATGAAACCTCACAGTCAGTCTTCTGCTTGCCACATTAATGCAACAACACACTTCTTTTAGTTGTGGAGCAGCTTAGGCAGCAGAGCGCAGTGCTAACATTACCAGGGTCAGGGGTTTGATTCCCACATGGATTACACATGTACCATGTGTTTATTTTAAACTCTTTTGGACAAACCCAGTTATTATAAAAGTGGAAGAAAAGTTTAAAGATGTTTTCTTGACTGGTCGGCTGCTGAGGAAAAACGCAGCAAGGCAAGCGTGATCATTAACAGGTTGTGTTTACAGGAGTTATTTATGAAGTCTTGATTGCTCCCCAGATAGCTACGCAAAGGTGCAAGTTATTTATTGTGGCTGGATATGTATAATAGGCTTGTGATTAGTTCAGGTAGGTTATGGTGGTGTAGCATGAGGGTATTGTCAGTAATTACATGTGAGAATGGGCTGCTGTATTTCACCAGGCCCAAGCATTGAACTGCTCTACTCCCATGGCATTCATGCTACTGGCTCTCTGGCCTTATTATCTTGCCCTTTATTGCTTCTCCACTTTGAGTGGATTCCCCATCAACTGAAAATATGTGCTTGTACATGTTTTTTTAGATCAGAATGACGTTAATCACAAAGTACAATAAAGGTGAAGGAATTTCTACTGGTGGTACAGGACATTTGATATGTTGAGGGCTTAAGGGATTCAATTTTACTGTACATACCAATACACATGGACCGTTAATCTTTATTAGGCAAATGGGTGCAAGCAGTGTAAAAACTGTTACTGTAAATAAAGTGGAAACCATATTTAATGATTAACTTGTGTCATACCATTCCAGCAAATAGTTTTTTTATCACTTCTTTTCAAAATCTATAGCCCCTCTTTTATTGCCGTCATAGAAATGTCATATATCCTACTGATTTACACATGATCATTCAGTATGTACTGTATGTCCCAATCATGGTGCTATTTCATTATGCCATATCATAAGATTTTAGGATTTTTAACACCCGATACAACACTCCGCAGCAACACCACCCACAAAAAGTTCCTTTCTGAAGGAAACCTGCTGAGCCTATAACAATAGAGTATACACTGACGTCACTTTTGCACATACAGCACTCCTATCCCCAAGTGAGTGGCCACCAAACAAACCTGTTATGGCTGCTACAAACAGGAAGAAATGCGGTACTGGGAGGAAAACAAACAAATGTATTGAGAAAATAAAGCTTTCTATACTGTACTTCATATTGGACAGTCAGGGGTCTGTGGATGTTGAAATATAGCCAGAAATGTTTTTTACTATATATTTCAATCTCAGATGAGTCAAGTACACAAAATTTGAACCTCACTTCCTTCTACACCCATTTGTTCAGTCAATTGCACGACAACTCTTTAACATTTAAGCAGTGTTTTGTTTTGTCTCTTTTTTTTATTGTTGATGCACTTATGACTGAATGATAGAAGAGACGAGAAACCATGATGACACCTGCACTTGGTTGCATATTAGAGTAAGCTATTATAAAAAATGCATGTAGGCTACATGGTTCCTTCCATTAGTTAGAAATCTCATTGTGTTCAAGATATCTTTTGCACGAGAGACCTGAGGATAAATTTATACCGCACATTATACCACAACAAGACAATGTTGCTATAGCTGCTTTAGCAAAATAACGTTTCTGTACAATGCAAACTGCTATGTCCTACAAAAAAATTCTGCCATGTTCTTGGTGCCTAACTCCTGCCACATTTTTCCTCGTAGAAATTTCATTCAAACGTCAAAACATTTAGCTTGATTAGGAGACGGGTGCTTCTATTCAGACTTATCTATGACATTTTTTTATACTTTCCAAAACATTCCAGGTTTTCCGTAAACTTTTCCCCCATTCATCCGCAGCTCAGAATTCAGTTGTTCATGAATCTTCAGCTCTTAACTACTCATTCAGGCTTTCAACTAGAAATTCAAACTCTCAAATGTTACAGATCTTCTAGACATTTTAGCTATAATTCAACTTTCAAATCCATCTCATAAACCGGCTCCAAGTTCAGACAAAACAAGGGAGATTAAAACTAGAAAACCCATTCATATTCAACCTCTTCTCAAGCATTCATTCATTCACATAGAAACTCGATTCAAACTTCAAAATGTTAACATAAATCGCAGTTCAAAATCCGTAACAATTACATTCCTTCTGATTTTTATATGAATGTTCAGAGCTAGAGTGGGTGAGCTCATTGCTAAGTGCATAGAAGACTTCAACTTGCTCTCAGGGCCACAATTTTCACTCCACATATATACTTGACATAACGTGCCGGTCGCAGACATGTAACTACAGAAGCAAACAGACTTATATTTTAGGCTTTATGAGCTTCCAAGCAACAGGAGTGCCAGCCAACTGCAACATTAACTGCCAGTGGGACCACAAATGTCATGAGTGAAGCAGAAACAGCCACTTCTTCTGATTGCTCCTGTGGTCACATTTCTGACCCTACACGCACACACCTCGCCCACTTTGCTCAGCAGCTTCTCTTATTTTACATAATATCCCTGTTTATGTGATAGGAGTTGTAGTCTGGGTTCTAGAAGTATAATCATGAGAGGTACGCCTCAGCTCAGATCGCTATGAAACTAAGCCTCTGACCCAAGAGGCACTAAGCAGATACCATCACCATAGCAACCTTTAATTACAGTTTGGAGCACACAACTAGTTGAGATAAAGTTGAGTTGACATAAATAACACAGTTCACAGACATGCACAGGTAGACAGACAAGCAGACAGGAAGGCAGATAGAGAGAGAGACAGGCAGGCTAATTAATGGAGTAAATTGCTGAGTCATGGGGTAGACTACTAGGTCACTGGGTCATTGGGTAAATTATTCGGTTAAGTTGAGTAATTTGGCGAAGTAGTTGAGTAAGGAGGTGGTTTATGGTTCAAAACCTGGTTTCCCAGTGGCTAAGTAATTGAGATTAGGTAACTAACTAAGTAAAAGAGGGAAAGTAGTTAATCGAATTGCAAGGTAATTGAGTTAAGGGCTAAGTAGTGGAGTAAATGGGTTTGTAATGGCTAGGTAGTCAAAGTCAGAAGGTTTATAGTTCAAACCCTGGGTCCAAAGCCTTGTGAATGGCTAAGCTAGGTGAATGTATAAGTAATGTAGTAAAAGACTACATTACTACATTAAAAGAAGGAAAGTAATTTTATTGTTCAAACCCACGGTCCCTCAGGCTAGCAAGTGGCTTTGAGCAATGTGTGCTACCATGACATGCTCCAGTGCGTAGCTCACCATAGAAGTTGACACCTCGTTTCCTAGTAACACCAACCCCTAAATGCTCATCAAGTGTTGCAAAGGGAAACACCCACCTGGAGGCGTTACGCTTAGGCGCTGTTACCAAAAATATGCCCATATTCACTTTTGACAAATGGAAAAATATGCACAGTAACTGCAGTGTTATTATAGTTTATACTCATGCATTTCAGTTTGACTTTAAATGAAGAATGACCTCTATTGTGGAATGTAAACTCCTTTTGCACATATTCAAGCATAAACACAGAGAATACCCATAAACACATTCAAAAACATATACACACAGATTGGATTGTTATGCATCCACACACACAACCTTGAATGCCGAACTGAGCTGATCACCCTGTGCAAACAGACCTCCGTCTGCTGCATTCAAATGTCAGATTGTCTCACCGGGAAACTCTCTTTAACTGACATATGTCACCCTCCAATTTGCCAGTGGCCACTTCTGGCTATTTCCTCTTCTGTTAATTGCTTGAGGCACTTGCTACCATCTTGTTTCTTTTTTCTCTGGGATTAGAGTGGCAGGGGGGCCCCAAAGATGTACCAGCCTTCCCTGATGAATAGGCAGCAGTTAGAATACAAAACAGACACACCAGGGAGTCCTGTAAGTGACATATTCATAAATGTCATAAAAGGATGATCAAAACAATTAATATAAAAATGGGAATTTAAATACATAGATTTGTGGTTCATACTTTCTATGTGCTTTGCTTCTTATCTGGTGCTTGTGGACAACCTTGATCAGACAAATTATTTCATCCTGTTACCACTCTGTACAGTGACAAAGGACAAAGAACACAGAGGCGTGGTTGTCAAGGCAACATGGTTATAGAAGGCAAAAGGCAGATGTGTGCGTATACACACTCACAGATACACACTCACTCACTCTTTGTCAATGACAGCTTTGCCTGGCTTGAGGATATTCAATCTGTGAGAACTCTGGCAGCGTTACAGTATTGTCATTAAAGGCGATGGTCTGGGCTACGTGCAAGACTAAAGAGACGAACTCTGGTTGGAGGGACATGACGTACAAAAGACACAGACACACACACAAAGGCACTCACTGTCACATGTACAGCATGTTGCATTCACCAACGCACACATTCTGTACACATGCGGCAGGCGCAAGATAAAAAAATCAAAGAGTTTTTTTTTTTCTTTTGAAGTCAGACACCTACTCATAAAATAATTTATGTCATGAAATTAAAGTGCCAGTTACTTAAATCCCAATAATTATTTTCTCTTAGCTTATGTTGTATCAATCCATGCAGATCATTTCCCAGGTGTTTTGAGAGCTTTGCCACTGTGGTTTCTGCACCAACCGAGTTAGGTTGATGTGAATGGAATTTGTTTTGTGGTATTCGTTAAATGTTAATAAAGTAAATATATCCTGTGTTCTGGACTTCTTTAGGCTATGAGTGCCTAGACATAACCACAACCTAACCCTAACCATAATACATTTTAATAATGCTGTAGTTTCAAAGAGCGGCTATTGTAGGAAAATAAATGAAACACATTTTCTACAGCAATATCTACAGCAAATATGTTCATTAAAAGTGTTTTCTCATTAAATGATAAACATAATTTCTAAGAGAGAGAGTTGTTACTCAACTTGTTGGTGGGAGCTAGGACACAAACCATGGGTTTCCGTATCAAAGTCCTGCACTTTCTAGCCAATCCTCTGTACTGGAATGTACTGATTTGGAGGCAGTACAAGAATGTCACGCTCTTTATCCGAGCTTTGCATGACTGCAAGTGTTTGCTCTTTGGGAAACTAAAAACAGAGGTCACATTAAGCAGCGGAATTAATGATCATTGCTGTGAGGACAGTTTGCAAAACTGTTTTTGTACATAATAAGCTGTGGACAGATTTCATAGGGAAGTAGTTTCTCTACTGAAGATAAAAAAACTGTCCATAGAATGAATCATAATATATAACACAGAAATACACTACTATATAGCATTGTCATCTGGCTAACCTTACAGTTTTGCATGAGACACCCCTAAAGGAAGGTTTTCCTCCCCACTATTTTCATGCTGCCAGTTTGGATTTTCCCCTTAGCTACTGTTTTGCACAGTTTGTTTGACCCTAGTTCTGTGCACTGTTTGTAATGTTTAGGAATACTGTTGTGGAAGTTTGCTAAATTTATTCTACCCCATTAAAAATGACCGTGCTCATACAGATCCTTCAAAACTTTTTTTCTCTCTCTCTTGGTAAATTTTTGTTTGAAGTTGTACAGCCATACAGTACTTTCTATAAATCTATGCCGGTCAACATATATACACACAGAGAGAGTTGAACTTTTGAAGTGAGTGAACTTTTGAAGAGTTCATCCAGTCCAAATAGTAAAGATGCAAGTAAGCATGCAGATTGAGCTGTGCTCTCTCATATTGATCTTTAATTTGGGTTTTGTTACTCCACTGCCGAGGCATAAAGTGAAACACTCACAAATAGGGGAAGTTAGTTAGTTTGTTAGGCACTTTATTGCCCACAATGTGGAAAATTGCCTTTTGGCTTCACCACACAGCATTAAAAACAACACAAGACATGATGAAGACAGAATAGCATCAAAACAACGTGATTTTAAAAGATTTCAATATAGTTATGAGTTTTTAAAAAATTTTAAGAGATGGTATCCATTGTTTAAAAGGGTTGGGGCGGACAAATATTGGAAAAGAGAGAGAGGGTGAATTACCTCAAGCCAGACTCAAACACAAACCTCATAATGTGATGTTTGATACACGGTCAACTCAGGTATAAGCTTAAACCTCAAATAGCCTCATACTTGTCAACCCTCACAATTTTCCCTGTAAACTCAGGTTTTTCAGTGCCTTGACTACTCAGCTGACGGAAGCGTCACTGCAGCCGCAGCTGAGACGAGAGTGAGATGTGCGACTCACGTGGGCAATGTGACTGCTCTAATCTGTTAACAATAAAAGATAAGATGACAACTTTTCACTGTAGTGTGTATAACTGCAGAAATACATGGGCTACAGATGTGACAGCTCACGTAGGCAGGGTGGAGTGGAGTTTTCTTACCTGCTACACAGGCTCTGACTCTCTTCAGTTGATTATAATGAACACACTTTGCCACAGACACTGTCTAGTGCTGTCTAGTGCACATCCATGCCATGTTTTTTGGTCTGAAGCCTTGACAACTCTATGTAAGTCTACTGTTTCCACTTGGACAACAGTACAGCTACACCATGTTGTTTCCTGGCATGCATGTGAAGTGGAAGAGAGCTCTTGCACCTTCTCTTCCTCAGAGGGCAGTAGGGTGCATAGACTCCCTAAAAAAATAAAGAATAGTGAAAACTGATATTATCAATGCCAAAAATGAATGCAAGGGCAAAATTATTTTGTATTATTTTCTGAGAATTCAAAGTAAAATAAAAAAGTTGTTGTGTACTTATTATTTTGTCACCAGAATGTGGGAAACAAAGTCTCTGAAACTGTTCAGTTCAGATGCTTCTTTTGGATGTGAAAAAAGTAAGAATACAGAATTCAATAAATAAATTGTTTTATATATCTATACAATATTTGAAAAAATGCCCAAACTAATTTCCCAGAGTTCAATGTGAGATCTTCAAATGTATTGTTTTGTCCAAAACTTAAATATATGAAAAAAATGAATGTGCAGTATTTTTTCTTGTAAAATTGACCAGTCTATTTGTTGACTCAGTGTTTAGACTCTACTAAACTGTACATATTTTATTGGTAGGTAGCTGTGCCAGTGCTGAATCATCCCTCAGACACTAAATTAAGTAATCCAAGCATTCAGAGTAGATAGAAATGTTCCCTGCATGTATTTAAAAATGTATTTTATACCATGGTTGCAAGTAAATGTGAATAACAATCAACCATTCTAGATAATTTTGCAGTGTCTTTATTGTACTGTAAATTATAAAAATATGATAAAATGATACTGCAGACTGCAGCCTTTTGTACCCATTATTCTAAATAGAGGTGATTGCCATAAGGCTGAAACTATGTTCTGATGTAACCTATTATTTGACTGTGAATAATTTAGTTGTACAGTGCATGACTTGGCTGCTAAATGATTTAGTTTAGGCATTAAAGTGAATTCATGGGCTTGACACAGACATAAATTTGTGTGGTGAAAATGTTAATGCTCTTGATTAAGGTCTATGTTGGTAATAGAGTTTTTTTTCTATAGTAGTGCTTTTTTATAATGTTGTAAGGTAGTTCTAATCACAGAAAGGCTGACGGCTAATAATGTCTGCTAGTTTAGTTTCAGCAAAAAATTATGTGTTTACAAATAAATTAAGAATTCAAGTTAAATTGAACTGAAATACAATGAATCTTTGTTCACAGTAGACATTTACAGATGTTCCTCTACTGCCCACGTCCATGATTTGAAGTAACCCATGTCCAACATCAGTTCGCAAATTTACTAAATTGCTAGGATTGTGGGAGCTGCTGTCTTCACCAACATTGCCATCATTGCAGTTAGCTTCTCCCGGTTAGAATTCTTTTAGTGTTCATCATTCAGAAGGTTTTTACCAATAAAAACACAGAATAAAGCAGTTTGACCTTAAAAGACTGTTTCTCCGACCCTGTTCCCTGAGGGGCTGCGAGTTAAGCTGCTGCTAACGCTTGCTCAGCTTGTTCCTCTCATAACTTAAGATCTAGACATCTGATGACTAAACTCCTTCATCCAGTTAAAATATATAATTAAAAATGACAGAGATCTTAAAACGGTTGCAAAAAATTTGCTTAAAACTGACTTAAAGGTGACATATAATATTAATAGAGAAATGCTTTTAAGGAAAGAACAAAAATTATCTTAGCCAGTTGTTGGGCCAGCTTTGCAGCTTCAGTGTTCCTTGGCATCAGATTCTCCAAGTCTCTACTGGAGGGATGAACAGTATTCTTGCAAATAATATTCCCTCATTTGGTCATTTGATGATAGTGGGGGAGAGCGCTCTCTAACACGTAACAAAAAATCTCTCATAAAGGTGTTTAACTAAGTTGAGATCTGGAGACAAAGACGTAAAGATGATTCACATCAATAATTTCACTTTCAATAAACCATCCAGTGACCCCTCGTGCCCTGTGTGGAAGCATTCACATTCCTTATTATTCTCCACTCAGTTATTCAGATTCCCCATTAATTTGCTTGTCTCTATCTGCATTTTAAAGACTGATTTCTATTTTAAAAGTAAGTAAGTACTAAAAGTTTTAAAGTACAAGGACAGACCTGAGCACTTGCAACTCCTGGTCATTCATTAAATACCAGTGAACGATATTTCTATTAGATTCATAGGTTTATGAATAATCTCAGTCATCCAGGTAATATAATATATAGAGTCACAGGCTTCTTGCTGTTTTAGACATGAGGAATTTTCTCCAAGAGCCCTCATTAGTTTGTCCTCCCAGTTATATGCAAGTCCCACCCATCAGGATATTTCTTAATAATGTAGGGATGTGATCAGTCTAAGGGCACAGTCATGGTGAAGTCATATATCTAATACTGTAAATAATTCATATATTTAAATATCATTTCAGCTCTCCCTTGGTGATTCCATAGCTGGTCATTGTCTCTTAGAGAATACAATACAGTAATGTCATAAATGGCATCACTCCCGGGAAACTCAAAGTTTATCATAAAGATGGGACATCAACAATTTACAACAGCCTAAAGAGGGCATCCAGAGCCTTGGAAGGTTAGTTTTATATGTAAGAGGCCTGTCCAAGCCATAAGAGGGTCAACGGGATGACCCTGCAAGCGCCACGGCCAAGTGGGACACTGAAGCAGAAATAAAGCTGGATACAGGTTACAGACACTAACCGCCTAAGGGAGGTGAATGGAAAACATGAATTAGTGACATGTGAGTGACGTTCCTCAGAAATGGTAGTATGAAAGATAAGCTCAAGTTCTTATTATTTATACAACCATGTGAAACGTATTATCTCTCTCTTGCATTTTCTCGCTCTCTGGTGTGCATATAGCCTGCAGAACATGTGAGTTTGGGAGTGAGGTGAATGGGGATATGAGTGAGGTTAGAGTGTAAAAGGAAGATTTCATTTTATTCTTTATTTTATTTTCTCTCTCTCTTCTCACTTTTTTTTTTCTTTAACAAATACCTGTATATTTTCTCTCCTTTCCTTATATCCTTTCCAACATTCAAGAACCTTCATACAGTTCAATGAACACATTTAGACTAAGCAAAAACTAAGAGGATTGGGAGTTTATAGGGAGGGTGGGAGGAAGTTTCAAGGAAAGAAAAAAAAAAAAAAAAAAAATATATATATATATATATATATATATATATATATATCTCCTTTCCCCCGCCCTATTGTGTTTAAATAAACACAATAGATTAATAAAAACCTAAGTTATGAATGAAAGGAGGGCTAGGAGTTTATAGGAAGAGTTGGTGCAGGTTGCCAAATTTAATTTAGCGAATGATAAGGCGTTCACTCTTTTTGACAGAACACACATGTAATCATGCTATTGGGAATGCATGGTCAAGTAAAGTACCCAAGCACCAAGGTAGCAAAACAAGAAGTCTCTCACCAGTTTTGTATTTCACTTATTTTGGGCTTGTTTGTTTTCACCCCGCTTTATGTTCCCTATACATCCTCCTCAAAGCAGTACATAGAACAGAACAAATAGGATCAGTAGCGGTTTTGGGCATGGGCGAAGCGGGCAGCGGCCCAGGGGGACATTTTTTCATGACACATGGGTGGCGTCACAAGCACTTAAATAATACTCTGTGCCGCGAAGTGGTTTTTCTGTTATCTATCTTTTCTATCATATCACTGTATGGGGAATTGGCAAATTGGCGCCCCCTACAGCTGCAAGCGCCCCTGCTTGCTGAGAAGGAGCGGTGCACAGAAGCTGTGTGAGAAGGGGAAGGGGTCGGGGGTCGGGGCACAGTTCACCTCTGGGATTCACTGTAAGTCAGTCACACCTCGACTTTCTTCCAAATAACGCACATTTCATTCATAATATAATAAATACAGGCCTATAGTTCATGCACATTTTTGTTTTTCTGAATTGTTTGAAATGGCTAACAAAAATAGGTAATACAAAACAATTATATGGTCACCAAGGTGAATTGGTTTAGTCCTGATTCCTGGTCATGAGTGACAGTGTTAGGGGGATGGGAAATCTGTTGATTTTTGAGTGCCAAATAAACACAGAGATGGACAGGAAAAGGCCAAAGCCATCAGGTGCCCAATTTAGGAACAAAAGAAAAGAAGAAGAGGAGAAACGAGCAAAAGATAAAGGTATGCAACTATGTTCTCTCTGTTACAGATATTTATGGATGTCCTTGTGGTTCTCTAAGTTCTGATAACTTATACTGTCATATTTTGTGCAGAACTGTGTTCATTGTCTTTTGGCAATGTTAGAGGTGGAGATTGTGCACCTTAAAAAGTCTGTTTCCTGTTCCAAGTGCAATAGTTAAATCCAATTGTTCTGATGAAGGATTTGTGCAATCGAGAAATATAATTCTCTGCTTCACTTATGTTGTTATAATAAAACATAACAGTTTGTGCAGAATTTTGTGTTTTTTTTGTTTTTTTTAATTGCGGGGGGCGCTCGAAGGGGGTCTCGCCCAGGTTGTCATTCAAGATAGAACCGCCACTGAATAGGATCATTAAATGATACAGTAAGTAAACTCCTAAGATCAGGCACATGCCTAAGACAACTTAATATATCTATTTGATGAGTGACTTAAATTACATTTCAATGCCCTCAATAACTGGATTAAAAGGAGAAAAGTATTGCAGCAAGTAAAAAAAAAAGAAAAAGGGAGATTATTCCTTCAAGAAACTCATTTGAAACAAGAAGAACATAAAAACTAAGTAAGATAACAAATGTATTTTTATCTTTATACTGCTCAGCAAGATGAGGTGTAGCCACGATTTTTAAAAACCCCCATCCTGTTTGAAAAGATCTACTGTATACAGGATAAGGAAGGGACGTTTTTTTTGGTTGTAGGCAAAATAGAAATAATTGAGATATCCCTGATGAATGTCTACTATCCCCCAGATGTAGGGCCAGAATTCATGACTGAAATAATTGAGCTAATACTGAAACATGGGAAAGGAGTTATTCTCATTGGAGGGGGTTTTATCTTTAACTAACAGTAAACTCAACAGCTGGAACACACAAGGTCACAATACTAAGGAGAACAGCTGCTGAGATAAAACTAATAGTTTTATGTAGAACATTATTTCTGACAACAGAAGACTATACATACTATTCTAGTAGACATTCCACTTACAGTAGATTGGATTTATTTTTATGTTCTTATGTTTATGTGAAATCACTGAGATCACCTTATGGGAAGGAGCACAAGCTGCGTTAAGAGGAGAATAATATCTTACTCATCTGCAAGGGAAAGACAGCAGGAGCAAACTTGAATTACAAATTAAACACGATAACCATGAAATTAATCCAAACATTGCTACTAAAAAGAAATAGAGAGATCACTTATATTTCTATTTTATGAGAATTTATATAATAATGAAATGGGAAGAATGGACACCGTAAAAATGGAAACGTATCTTGGAAAACTTAAACTTGAACAAGTCTCTTCACATCCGAATGATTTCCTTATAAAAGCGATATCAATAGACAACATATCTAGACACATAAATAAACTTTAAAAAGGCAAGACTCCAGGGGGATGATGGATATACAAATGAGTTTGATTCTCTACTTGACTCCAATATTACAATTTATTTTTCTACACTGTTTTGTAAGCTGCTGGAAATTCAATTTCCTTGCGGGAGTCTGTCATGGCCCTGCTCCTCTCCTGCTCCATTTGCTCCTCCTCCTTCCCTGTGTGTGTCTGAGGGTGCAGTCTCCAATCACCTCACCTGTGCTCTGCCTCACCTGCTCCCTATCACCTCGTTAGTCTCAGCCCTCAAGTGTCCCTTTGCTTGGATTGTTTGCCAGATTGTTTGTTCAGCAGACTTGGGGGTACACTCTTGGCTCCACTCAGTGAGTAGCTGGCTCCTTAGTGTTTTTCCCTGTTCCTGCCCCCCCTGTCAGATCCCCGTATCTCCAGAGTTCCAGGGATTCCACGTCTTCAGAGTGTTCAGAGATCCTATCTCTCCGGAGTCTCGGGGATCCAACCTCTTCAGAGTTTCCGGAATCCGACCTCTTCAGAGTTCCAGGGATCCTTCCCGTGTGGACCAGGTTCCAGGGTCAGCTCTCGAGTGCCTCCGGATCTTCATACCCTCCGCCAGTTCTCCAGTCCACCCGTGCAGTTCGGGTCCCAGAGTAAGCTCTCCAGTGTTTCCGTGTCTCCGGTCTGCCTGCTGATTCTTCTAAAGAGAAGTCTAAGTCTCTGAGTCTACAAGTCTATAATTTTGCATTAGAGTCTTGAATTTGGGCACCAACCTGGAACTCGTCAGTTATCGCTGTCATCCCTAAGGAAGGAAAGATTTAACTGTGTTCATCATACAGGCCAAGGTCACAATTAAACACAAATAAAAAAATATTGTCCTCAATGGTAACAGAATGACTAAAAGAAATAATACCAAATATAATAAATGAGGATCAGTGTGGTTTTGTCTCTAACAGATACCTAGCTGACAACATAAGTACTTTAAATACAACTGAACATGGTCCAAGATTTTTTTTTTTTTTAAAAAAGCTCACAATTAACACAGCTTTTGTTTTTCACCCCACATTTATTTTATGGTTACAATCAATGTACAATAGTCTTGTAGCACAAGTTAAGGTCAATAGTACCCTACCAAGATGTTTAAAAATACACAAGGTAACCAGACAGGGAGATTCACTGTCTGAGTTGCTCTTCACCATGCATGGAACCTCTGCCTGAAGCAGTGAGACAGCAGAGCCACATTACGGAGTAAAAATTGGACCACATGACCGTAAGTTGGTACTGTATGCTGATGATGTCATTATGTATATAACATCTGCTAAAATCTCACTACCAGCTTTAAAGGAAACCATAAAAGAATACAATGAATTGTCAGGATAACGATTAAATGAAACTAAATGTAAATCAGTAACCACTGGCAACCAGGTAATGCAGGCAGCTAAGAATAACTTTAAATTAAAATGAAACCAGTACAAAATAAAGTATCTGGAATTGTCATCCACAAAGACCTGAAAAAAAATGTATGAAATGAATTACCAACCTCTAGAAGACTAAATTAAACATGACCTAAATAAGTGGAAAATGATACCCGACTCTTTTGCTGAGTAGATACAATTTAAAATGATGATCCTCCCACAGATTATTTTTCCTGTTTCAGACATTACCAATTTCTATTCCTGTAGAAGATTTTAAACAGTGGAATTGATTATTAACTACCTTTTTTTTAGTTTAGCCGTTCCTAACCTGCAGAGCTATTTTCATGCAACACAAATAAATAGAATAATTATATGGTCAAAGAAGCAGAAGCAAAATGGCTATTAATTGAAAAAAAACAAACACTAAAAACATGGTATATAGACAGGATTTGCTCACAAGTTAAAGGACTAAATAGATGGGTAGACAACATTATAAAACACAAATTGGGAAAATATTCACAAGATAAAAATGACTTTGTTTACTTCCAAGAAATGGCAGCGGACCCCCAATTTCAAACAAAAAAACATAATATACAACAGGTATGGGCATCAAAAGGGTTAAAATCATATTCACAAATTCTGACAATACCAGAAACTCATTTTAGTCATTAGCCACTAAATATTTGATATTTGCAAATAAGGACCTACTTGTCAAAAAACAAACTAATAAAGACATGCACAATGCATTCTGCTTAAAAATCATATCAACACAATCAAAAACACTATAAAACTCTTAAGAGCAACCCGGACACAAACAATAGCATTCAGCAGTGGATTTCAGAATTAGGAGACCAGTGGAATAAAGAAGAGTGGAAGTAAGCATGCAGAGAAATTACCAAAACAACAAATTCTAAATATTGGAGGAAATTTGCATGGAAATGACACACAAGATTTTCTATTACCCCTAAATATACTTTAAAAAATGAATCAAATGGTGAGAGCAGACTATTGGAGAAAATGTGGTGAGACAAATGCAAACCATTCACATATTTTATTTTTCTGCCCAGTTTTGAAATCAATCTGGCATTCAGTCACAAGAAGTATCATGGGTATTTTTTATTTGGAAAAAACACACAACTCAATAGATATTATT
Source organism: Dicentrarchus labrax (assembly GCF_905237075.1). NCBI lineage: Eukaryota > Metazoa > Chordata > Actinopteri > Moronidae > Dicentrarchus > Dicentrarchus labrax. The sequence goes on along the minus strand of NW_026136713.1, from coordinate 31,260,161 downwards.
CTGGGGAAATCATTAATATAGCTGACACAGTAAACGGAACAGTACCTATACACAATATTCAACCATGAAGCAAATAACCAAGAACTGGCTAAAACCGTCAGAAAGCCCATTGGTAAATAATAAAAAGCTAATTCATGCTCCATTACTGTTAAAACTGCTTAGGCTAGGTCAGCAGAGATCAGGAGGTACAAGATAATTCTTTTATTTTGTATGTAACAACCACAAATTCAAAAGGTGTTTTTTTCTTGGAAAGCAATGGTGATCAATTAATCATGGTCAATCTTCAAGCTTCTTTTGCGGTGAGTGAAATTTGTCAGAAATAAAAGTCAAACAGCATCCATTGGTCTCCTGTGCAACACATTCCTTATGTTTGTCAAGCTTCATTAATCTCCCCATTCAATCGCATCCAGAGCAGTCCTTGAAAATACTTTCCACTTTCACAACTGGTCCTTGGAGGCACAGAGAGAAACGTAGCGGTGAAAACTCTGATTGATTTTCCCATCATGACTTGAAATAGCATATTTATTGATTGCTTATGGGGGAAGGGGAGGGGTGAAGGGTGAAGGTCGCTGAAGAATGGTGTGATGTTGGTAAAGCCAGTCACCCTGTTCTCTCAGCTTATTCAGGTCAGCACACGTCTGCTGAAAGGTTAGAATGCTGACCCATCTGCTACAAGGATGCAACATAAAATGTTTCAAAAGGTAGTTGACATTCTTTGTATTTAACAGATCAATATTCTTACACTGTGTATTACTGTCAAGGAGATAAAATAATTTAACTGGCTTAAAAGGTGAAAAAACACTTAATCTTTCATGGCTGAAAAGCTAGATGATATGTTAATATTGTATGGGTTGTTTCAAGTTGATTGCACTTTTGACCTCACTCAAGTGGGCTACATTTTAATGCTTTATCAGTTAATGGAAAAAAAGCACCAACCAAGCAAGTCTAAACTACTTCTGAGGCCAGTCACACGCTTATAAAAAACCAACACAAATTCTCAAAGAAATCAATTTAACTTAACTGCAGAGATCAGCAGATTAACTCACAGGGAAGTAAATGTTTAAAAATCTTTTGTGTTCAACTCTGGTGAACTTTGATATGTGAATTTGTTTTGTTAACCAACATCAAACTTGACCAGTGTTGCCAACATTCTTGTAAGATTGAGCGACTTTTCAGATCCTAACAACTTTATTTAAAAAAAGCAACTTGGAACAATTTTTTTTTACTTTGTCAGGCCATCAGGGAAAAGGCAAGTAATCTGAGTAATCACAGTGCACTGCTCTTCTACCATCAATGCCAGGTCTATTCCTCTCCTCTTGTGCCTTGTGCAGGCAGTTCATTTGTAGCGAGTGTCTATGGTTACAGTGACACTCTCGCTCTGAAACTAGTTCAACTCTAAATAGTTTAGATAATAAATAGTTGACTCCATAAAACATACACAGTAAAGAATAATATTTTCTCTGATTCTTCTTTGATGTGTAAATAGTTTGAGGTTTTTTTTAATCCACCTCTGCCAGCATACAAACTGACTCTCAAAGGCAAGGTTTGAGACAAAAAACTTGTTAAACTGTATGAATTTATATTATCCTGTGTGCAATCTAGCTAGCCAGTTTGCAAAGTGACAGTCAGCTAGTGGGCAAGATAGCTTGTTTGGAGAATTATTGTGACTGGCTAACAGTTACATCATCATTCATCAGCACCAGCATAGGTTTGGTATTTGAGAGATACATTTTTGTATAATTCTTTTTTACCTGTATGTGCTTCTTCTGTGTGCAGAGTGAAGACTGGACTGGTCATCGCAAAATAAATAAAAAATCCACTCATGAGGATATTTGCATACAGAAATTGCAAATTTCATTGAAAAATCATTGCTTTCATTGATGCAGCTGACGTAAAGCTGCTCGTTTGACACCAAGTGAATTGCAAAAAGCCTTTAATGCCAAGAAGGATTTCAAATATCCCAAAGCAACAGAAAGCAATCTTTATAATACCAAAATCATTCAACAGAAGTCAAATTTCCATTTTAAGTACTAGGATATTTACCTCACAATTCCAGCATAAACAAGGACATTCTGCACTGTTTGTGCAATCCAGAGGCATATTTGTTCACAGTCATTATGTCAAAACCTCAAAAGCATATATAATGTATGGTGCAGACAGTAAACTGGAGTTGATAACCTTTCATTAGGCAGCCACATGCATTCGGTTGGAAGAGGGGGCATTTCTCTCTTCCTTAAATAAATCAGACAGACTTGTCTCTTACCTGACTTCTATCTTGATATGTAATTTGGGAATTGCATTCATTAAAAGTTTAAAACCCATTCTGTCCCAGAAAAAAAGTTGAATACCTCCATCGGCCCCTAAAAGTATCTATTTTGTGACTTACTTTTCTTTTTCATGAAAAGCAGCTAGTTGGAAATGAAGAATATTTAAGGTTGATGGAGTAGGCCAGGAGGAGAGAGAGTGAGATTCCCAGTGGACAGTTCTTCATGCCTTTTTGGAAGCCCCATCCAGATAGGCAGGTGCAAGCAGCTCCACCTACCAGCCAACCCCCAGTATGTGCAACAGGCAGCAGAGCCAGGTAAATAGACAAGCACAGTGGTAGGGATTGTCACACCCTTTCCCTTAAAATGGGGGTTCCCACTAGGAAATTCCAAAATTCAATCACAGCAATTAACTAACCTTTCAATACCGCAAATAATAAATAAACATTTTTAATCTTGCTCTTTATAAAATACACTCTGGTATATTAATGTTAACCTGTCAGTGTCTATACAACCTGCAGGCAATCTCCTATCTTGAGCATCAAGGCCACCACCTCAGCAAACTTTGGTACCTAGCATTTAAAGAAGGCCAGCACAGAAAACAAAGAGATACTGCAGGGAGAAAAAACTCAAGTTAACTTTAGAAGTAATAGCCCAGGACATAAGCCACTGTATTTTCTGTAAATGGCTAGAGGAAATACACCAATCCATAAGCTGTTGATTTGGGTTTTGGAATGAGTGGAGAAAGGTGAGGACCACTAAAGGACTGACTCCACCCCCCACATTAACCTATAAGTGTTTCAATGCCCATATGAGTGCCGGTGAGATGGACTACTCATCTAGCATCCATATACAGTGAGAAAGAATGGTCCAACTGGGGTGCAGCTAGACCAGCGGCAGAACACAAGACTCAGACTCAAAAGCTTCTTGAAAGGGAAGAGACCATTCAATCTTAACCTTTGGGTTAATAAGACAAGTGAGTGGAGCAACCACTGGGGAGAAATATTTACCAACCCGAAGGTAATAATCTACCATACCGAAGAACGAAGAAAATTTGTTTTTCCTTTAGCCCACCATTTTGCCCAGTTATATGACTTTTGCCATAGTAAACTCACATTTCACAATGGTCAGACAAACCTAGGCCAGATGGTAAAACAGAGCCCAAACATTATGTAAACGAAACAACATAACTGTGTAAGAGTTCAAACTGCTGGGTTTAATGAAGGCAGCAATCTCCCTAGCTCCTTAGAATAAAGGAACCTGCCAGTCCCCTTTAAGTAGGTGGAATATAATGACATACTTGACAGAATCAACCTGGGAAAGAATCAGGCTCGATCACTTTCGTTAGTGAGTGGGGCTAATCCACTGGGACTGCTGTAGTAACAGAGAAAAGCAATGACCCAGGACCTGGCATAGGAGAGTGAACAAAATACGGTTTTAACAAAACACAACTGCACAGACATCTTCCGGTCAGGCATTGAGATTAAATAGTTGAGGTCAAACTATTTGGGCCACTGTAAAAGGGCCAGAGAACTTAGACTGAAAAGGATCCAACTAAAGGAGTGCCAAAAATCCTCAGGATGAAATTCTCAATCGCAGAGACTTTTATTTTAATTTTAACCTACTGTAGATTTTCTCAGCTGCTCTTTGATACCTTTTACATGATACATTTTTTGGGGCCTCTTCAGCTTGCCAGTCACTGTGTAGGGAGGCTAAAGGGCCTTGAACAGTGTGACCAAAGACCAGGTCATTAGGACTAAAGCCCAAACTCTCCTGGGAGATCTCTCTGGCAGCTAACATCAGCAATGGTAACCACTACTCCCAGTTACGGTCCAACTCAGTGCAATATGCACGAGAAGGGACTTCAAGGTTTGATGAAACCCTTCCAGAGCTCCCTGGCTCCGAGCATTGTGGGTGCTCAGCTGGGAATGTTTGATATTTAACTGCTTTAACACTTCTGCAAACAACTTTGAACAGAAGTTAGATCTCTGATCAGACTGAATAAACCCAAAACTGACATAGATAGTGTCCAAGCTTTCACAGGTGACTTGGTGGGGATGTTTCAGATTGTATATGCAGCTGGATAGCCAGTCACATCACTGTAACCGTAAGTTGCTACCAGCTTCAAAGTGTGACAAAGGACCTACACAGTCGACAATCAGGTGCTCAAATGGGTGTTCAGCAACTGGAATGGGACACAGAGGAGTTGGCTTTATTACCTGGTTTGGTTTTCAAGTCATGTGCTCCAAGTTTTAATAAAGGCAGAAATGTCCGTTTTCAAAGGTGGTCAATAAAAATGTTGCATGACTCAATACTGACTATGACTATGTGTGGGGTCATCTCTCTGCTCATTCAAGATATAGGGCAAATGCTGAATTTGGGTTCTACTGGAAAAATTCTGTGTCAGATATAATAGCTCATTTCAAAATTGCAATCCAACTAATCATTGAAATCTGAGGTTTGACTGACAGCAGCTATGGGTCAATTGCTTAAAAATCAATCAATAATAGTGGGAGATTGATAAAGTTCATAAAGTAAAATGTCACCTATTTTCCACAGTGTCATAACCAATAAGTCATATACGTAGCAGGGAACTCTCTGCTCACAAGGAAAGATATCATTATTGATACGCAGATTATACAGATACACAAATCAGTTCTCATTCTTTCTTTTCAGTTCATATACAGCTCAAAATACAAGTTTACCACATAGACTGTACAGCAAAATTAGACTCCTGTTCTGACCCACATTCAACCTACCTACCTCAACATATTTTGCAATGATACATTTGGTTTTAGATTGTATGCACAGTTTTGACAGTACCCTAGGTAACCTAAAATAACTTTACCCGATCCTCTGATTCTAACCTTCACAGCGAATTACAGTGGACATAATCTAGAGGTATCTATAATATAATGAAGCTGAATACTAGCTTCAGTAGGTCTGATAGCTTGAAAATATAGATCCATTACATTATTCACTGCCTGCTTTTATTTGTAGCGCAATACTGCAGTGATGGTGCCATTGACGAGTTGTGATGTCAGAAGAAGCTACATTATTTTATGCTGCATGTGATATAGGATGGCACATGAAGTGATTGGAGAGTCTGTCCTTGAATACATAAGCTTGGGTTCAAGGCCCAGTACTGCAAGGATCTGATCTGCTGAAGATACTGGATCCATCTCCGTGTCAAGAGGCATTTTGCTGCTGACCATGTGCTTCGACCTTGTTATGGAGAGGGCAAGTGATTGACTAATTTCTCCCATGGGTGATGGGGGAATTAAAAAAGCAGGGACTAATTGGCAATGGCATGGTACAGACTGAAGGCCAGAGGCTGCTGGGCCATAGCTACCTGGCACGTGAGTAACAGCTACTGAAACCCACATAATCCTTAAAACTGCCTCTTGTTTGAAGACACGCTTTTATGTAATTGTTTTATTCTTATCATGTTTGTCTCCTTTATCCATTTGTAATCCTCATAAAACTCATGACTAAATTAATTACTTACTTACAGGCTTTGTTTATAAGTGTTTTGTTATTTTTTACTTTGTCCTTTTTTTGTTAAAAGTAAAAAGAAGAAGAAAAAAATCCATAAATGAAGATCAGAGTATATCACAGTATATTTAAGGACTTTCAGGAAATATTTGCCATAATTTGAATGCTTACATTTAATTACAGTATATCAATCATTTTCTTTGCCTTTGTAATAATGCTTACATTTTATTTAAAAATGAAACCACCCATTTGTTTTTATCTTCATTAGTGTAGTGCTGGTTTTGGGTTGTGAACTGATCCATTCTTCACCTGTGGGAGCCACCTGTCCCTCATGTAATGAACCTCTGTGTGACTTGTTCAGAGCAGTACAATTTAATCCTCTCCTCACAATCTTTTACATTGAGGCAATTCACAGGTCTTTCCCAGTGAGGCAAGGGCATGAATTGGCGATGGACACAGGATCTAATACAATCAGGCTGTGGTCATGATTCCCTCAGGGACCTGCTTTATTCACTTGTTTTCCTCTGTTTGGACTCCCTGATATATGTGCATAGCTGTGCCCTGGGGGAGGAATTCAGAGAGGCCTTCTTGATATTCCACTCGTAAAAAGCCTGGAGGTGGAGTAGAAAGGTGGATTGGTGAGAGGGATAGTTATTTCATAGTATTGGCCACTGATGTTAAAGCTCTAATCTTCCCAAGGTCAAAGGCAGGTATTTCTGATGAGGAGGCCGATTCCCCGGTTGAATTCTGGATTTTCATTTAGAGCTCCTCTATTAAATAGACTGATCGCAGCATGCAACCTTAAAACATCTGAAACTGCCTTTCTGGCTTCCTTAATGGTGATCACTCATCCAGGAAGAGAGATTTGTTCCTGTGTTTTTATCTGTCTATACTGATGCTTGTGTGTGCATACTCCACCTTTCCTTTGAGCCCCTTTAACTTCCCTTTGAAAGATGGAAGCCATTATGTTTGGTGGTGACACATGACACATCACAAACAGGGCGAGGTGACCGTGAGCCAAGCAGACTGGTCAAACCTTTCCACTTTGACAACACCAAAATGTCCTTCCACTTGGGTAGGAAGCTCCACAAAACCAAACGCTGCTATTATTAAATGGGCTTTCCTTTAGCGCATCACTCTGACAACAAAAGGTAGAGCAGAGATAAGAAATGTTTAGATCGGACTGAGAAGCAACCATGCTGCATGTGTCTTTGGAGCCCAAAGTAGCAGCTGATCTGATGGGATTACACCGTAGGAATGAGAATACTCTCCACCCCTTGACGTACATCTTTCATCACATCAGATGCCCTTTTCTAGGAGGGGAAGGGAGTGAGAGGGAGAGAGAGAGAGAGAGAATGGGACAGTCAAGCAAAGGAAGGAAAAAGGGGAGAATGATAGAGTGAGGAGGATGTAGAGGGAGGGAGAGACAAAGTGGAGATGGAAAATGACAATATAATATGATTTGATTTGTGGGGCAGAATGGATTCTCAGTGCCCATTTTCTGAAAGAGAGGAGATGGGGAGTGGGGAGAGGGAGGGCGAGGAAGACGGAGGTGGGTAGAGGAGGTGGGCGGAGTGTGAACAGTAGGGCCGTGGAGTTCATTTAGCATCGGGGCCGTGAGATGGTTTGACAGCTGCTGGTGGAGGCATTAGGCTGCTCACTTTAGTCCAATTTTGCTCTCTTTTTCTCCCTGTATTCCTCTCTTTCTCGCTCTCTGTCTCTAGTAACTGTCTTTGTCAGACATGTAGTGTCCATCACTGCTATGTATGGGCCTGGCTTTAGATTTTAGCAGAGCAAGCATAACTCATAAATGATAAAAAAAACAACATTACAATTCATTAATGGTCACAGAATAGCTGCAGGCAATGGGACATTTTAGAGGTCATAAATTAAGAAAATCTGTTTCCTTAAAGCCTGTAGCTCAAAAAGTTTGAGAAACATGACACCTGCTCTCAGAGAATGATTGACAGCAAAAAATTTAAGTGCATTTAGAAGAATTTGATACATCCACCATTCTGAAAATAAGACACCAGCTCTTGCAAAGTGAGTGATGGGGGGAAAAAAGAAAAAAAAAAAAAAACTTTCAAGGAGAGTCGGTCGGTCACTTGGTTGACAGTAGTAATAGTTTTATTGCAGACTGAATTGTCTTTATTATAGCGATCATTCATTTATATTTCAATAATGACTTTTTTTACATCGTATTTTTGGGGGAAATTAACTCTCCAACTTAACAAATACCCTAATAAATTTCCTTTTGAGTTTTTACATGCAAACAGTTTTATGAACCTCATACTGCTGAATATGAAATAAAACTCTACTCTGAATCAAAGTGAATCCGTTTTCAGGCTGTGCTTCAACAGGATGACAGTGTTTTTTACTAGCAGCTAAGAGGCAGCCATAATTACTTCTGTCAAGGACCTGAACCCTCTCAGAGAGGAGCAAAACAACATTACCTGTCAACACATCTGTCTGTCTCACTCTTTTTCTATCTCTGTCGTCCTCTCAATTCTCAGTTCAAAGCGCATCAGTGGTGTAACAAGCTGAGCAATATTTTCAGAAATATTCAATAAAGCATGAGTATATAAATACCCAAATAAAATGCAAATTAAATATTTTTGTCAATAAATACCTCCTTGTAGAAGTATGAGGATGTGTGTTATTCTTGTAATATTCTTGAAACCCTACCCTCATAAAACATATATATGTAGCTATATATATATATATACATACATATATATTTATTTATTATGACTCTCACAAGGACGAGCTTACGCTAGAGGCAACCTGTGTTGCTTTGCAATGTGGTATAGAAAAGTAAAAAGGAATTTCATCAAGTTTTTATGTGAAGCCTTATTTTCTTCCATAATAAATAGCATATGCATTAATTACACATACACTATTTATTGCATTCTTCTGGAATATTTTTGTATCAGACATGAAAATTATGTAAACTAAGGACTGCTCTGTATAGATCTAAAAATGAGAGAGACTGAATGAGAGTGTGTTCCTGTGTTTATCTCTATTTACGTGATCACTGACCAGACCTTGAGGATTCACTTAATCTATTAATTTGATAGTTGCTTCCAGGATGGTTGCTCCAAAAAACAGCACTGAACTGAATTTTCTTTTTTTCAAATTAAAACCAGTTTGTCTCCCCTTCCTATTCAAATCAGTCAGCCACTCCCTGTACTACTGTAACACAATATCAAGTTTAAGCCTAAGGCTAATGTTAGCTAGATCATAAAATAATTTACATCTCAAATGTGTGAGTGTGTATTTGCATGCCTATCTTCATTGCATGCTGCTCACGCTTCTGTGTTGTCCTAAGTGCCAGTATACGTTCAATTAGGTTGTGAAAGTATAAAAGTTCTGTACTGGCAGACAGTGTTGTTCTACTTTGGTGTAAAAAGGGGTCGTGTCTGGCAGAGGGAGAGGCTATTATGGCTCCTTTATGGATTATGAGGTAGGAGTGTGACCCCTATCTCAAGGTGAACGTCAGTAGCTGCCCTTGTTGCAGTCCATCACAACACTGTTCCCTATTACATTATAGGTGATGGCCCTGGCAGCACCTCATTGCAAACAATATCCATCTTAACCAGTCATTTCATCCAGTAATGATCCTTACACATTTTATTTCCCTTAAAACAAGTGCAGAATTCTAACAGTAAATTGAGGTGATTTTATTTTCTTCCAATGCAGTTTATCCTGGAACAAGTGACTGATAATAAGGCAGATCACTCAGTCTCGCTATCAAAGATGTCAGTCAATTCATGAAATTTCTTGACACAAGGTGCTTCAGACCAGAAACCAATTGAGGCTCTATTGCCTCACAGATGGATTGTTGACTTCGTAAGGCTAATTACTAGACCGACCTGTTGAGATGGAACACAAGCACAAAAACACACACTGCAGAGTCTTCAGATTATCAGGTTTTTCTCCAGGACATACAGCCATTTATTCAAAGAAATACCACACACACTTATCATGTCACACACACACACACACACACACACACACACACACACACACACACACACACACACACACACACACACACACACACACACACACTCATCAGGCTTAATTAGTAGAACCTGGGAGACCTTTGTGATCTGGAAAGTACCTTTCTCTAATTAGAGGTAATAATTAACAAAAGGGATTTCTCAGTGTATGTCCTTGTTCATTCTTATACGCAACATACAGATTCTCTACATGAAGGGATGCTTGTTGGTTTCAGTTTTCATTCTGTTGTTAGCAACGTCTACTGACACAGTTCAATCAATCAATCAAACTTTATTTATAAAGCACAAGTCATACATCAAATGCAACTCGCACCCACTACTCACGCGGGCAGTGTGTCCAGACTGACCCCAGAAAACACCAGGAGAAAGCTACCAGAGGATCTGAGGGATCTAGTGGGAGCAAAACCATTTAGTGATTTGTTGACCTATAAAAGAATATTCAAATCAGTTAAAAAATAACAGGTAAAGGTTAAGGTAAGGTAAGGTTACTTTTAATATGAAACAGCTGCAGCAGGATGTTACGTTTGCATTAGCAGTAGCTTAATACAAATGAGTGTTAAAAAGCAAACAGAACATTGAGGCTATAATTAATCTGATACAATTGCACTGGAGTACATGGGAATCCCTTTTGTTTAGAAAGGCAGTCTGAACCTGGCGGGTGTTCAGTCAGGGGCTATTGCAAAGAAAATACTGACCATTAATGAAATCAAAAATTGGACTGGATTTCATGAAATCTGGTGGATTATAACTGAGATTGTTACATCCACCATTTTGTCAGATTTGTTAGCAAGTAAATACTGACAGCCATCTTTCTTCGTCTTGTCAGAGCATTATCTGTACTTTTTTTGTAATAGTTGTTTGATTGTTATTTGTTGATTCATGATTTTTTAGGATTTGTTTTTTCCGTGATCAGTTTACTCCCAACTGCTAACCATCAGTTCATCAGATTGATGTTGTTACATCATAGTAGATGTTGAATTACTGTTGGGTTAACTGTAATGTATTTTACTCTTCTTTACCTCATTTTTTACCTTAGTTTTGTGGATTATAAATGTATTTATACCTGATTAATTACTACACTGGGCTTCCTATGGAGAATTAATATATTTCTTTCACTGTTCTTGTTTTTTTTCTTCTGGCACGAGGGACAATGTAACTTATCTGACTGCTAGTAGCTATATACTTTTGGTAAAAAAAAAAAACATTGCTGTTTATTCTGACATCGTACATTTGTATGTAAGCAAACACACACATAAACACAACAGGATGGATAGAATAGTCAAGGTCATGTCTGATGAGTCAATAACATAGCAGGCAATAATGACAGTGAGGTCAGAGAAGTCAGACAGATTTCAAAACAGAAAGCAACAGTTTAAAACTTCACCTTTATTTTGATTGATGACATTTTGTTACATCTTAGACAGCATTGCTTGCATCTTTGCATATAGGTAGATTGTAGATATCTGCAGTCCCAACAGTATCTAGTAAGCCCCAAAAGGCACAGTACTTTAGTAAAATAAAAGGAAAAACATGATTATTAACCTGTTATCCCTTTTAGATTAACAGTATCAGCATGTCATCTTTGACAGCTCCAGTACATGTTGAAAATGACATAGATTAACATCTAAAAGTACAATCCCAGAATTAAAGACTAGCAGGATCAGAGCAGGATACGATAAGCTCTCAGGAAAACAGAAAGTCATAAGCAGAAACAGAAATGACTTTATTCAGGTAACAGAAAATACATTTTTGTGTTGAGTTGGTACAGTTACACTGGGAACTTATTGTATGTGTCAGGTCGGGATCCATACAATTCTGTAACTTCTGAGGTGACTAAGGTCATACTTTGATCGGTAGTCTGAATTTCATGTGGTCTGCATTTGATGAGAAATCATAAAACATTGTCATTGAAAACCCCCATGAAACCATGACCTTTAGTGGAGCTTTCTCCCTACAAAGTATTTACCATACTTTTTTTTATGGAAACTGCAAACCCATTTTGAATCTGCGTATTTATGTGCAATATTAGGTCTAGCAGAAAGTTACAGTGAATGCAACTGTCGTTATTCCCCCATTCATGTCCTAACCTTTATTTATATATATATATATATATATATATATATATATATATATATATACATATATACATACACACACAGCCAGGAGCTTTGTTATATGCATTTTCAGAGCCGCAATGAAGTCCATTGCTGCTGTGCAAAGTTTCTCATGTTTAGTACAATACAATCTGACACAGAAAGTTCTAACAATGTAAAGAACATGAAATGCAATGAGTAGCTCTTGGTGACTGACCTTGGTTGACTCTTCCTGGGACTCCATCACGTGAAAAGTCTTCAGCAGCATCTCCCACATTTCTGAGAGTGACAGAAACTGTAAATCAGATCAAAAATCAAAGCCCCCTGTTTGCACCAAGTGTGAACCTCCATCCCTTTTAAAGCCTCCAGTGTGGAATTAGGGTTCGTCATGTTGGTTTATGGGAGTGAGCACTGTGACTTACTGCAAGTCTATTTTGTAAGACTTCAAACTGAGACCATAACATATTAGGAAACTGTTTACTGAGGTAATAAATCAAATAAGAAGTAGGGTCATTTCCCCAAAAGGCTAAATACTATCAGACTTCTTTTTTTTTCAGTCCGTGGGGCTGTACCCTGCTGGCCATTAAAAAGAATGCAGGTTTAATACACTTCTGATTTGACTTCACTTAACAGACCCTTAAGCTCTGTCCACTAATTATATGCTGTCATTGGTTTGGACAAAAGCAAACCTTGTGATCTGATTGCAAAATGTGTCTTAACCTATCAAATATGGACATACTTTTTTGACCTTTTTGACTATGAGATATACATCCATGTGCTGCTTGTCAGACTCAGGACTCCAGTCACAGTGACGACAAAAGGACAAAAGCTGACATCTATCGACTGAAAGGTATGGTCAGAGTGTGAAAACATTTTCTAGAACTCAGCAGCAGCTTAATGTAGGTGAACTGCACAGTTTGCTGCCCTTACTGTGAACAAACCAGCAGCTAGTATTTTTTTAGTTTAGCTAGTTTTGCTGTTATCTGGATACTTCAAGTATAAAATATGAAACGCTATGTTTTCTGAATTGAATACTGAGGGTGTCAAAAAGCTTTTTGCAGATGTGCGTGTTCATGCTATGAAGTTACCTATTCGAACCAGTGTTGTAACAGTTGGGGATCTGGTGCCAAAGGTGGTACCTCCAAAACACAGTCATACTTCAGCCACTAGATCCAAGTATAGTGAAACAAGAACAAGCACAGTCTATTCATTTGTTCGTACTGTGATATGAGGACTGTTTAAAGACTTCTCTTTTCTTGAAAATAAATAAAGGACTTTTTTTTTACACCTTTTGTAAACAGTAAGTTATGAATAAGTTCATGTTCGGAATTTACATTTTTTATTGGATGTTTAAATATGCAGAGGCAGAGCAATTTGCATTCAAATGTTGTAAATGCTTTGACTGCAATACTGGGCTGCAGCTAGAGGGGTGGCAGCTGCCACCTCTAAAAAAGGCTTGACTATCCCTGTTGCAACCCCAGTTTGGTGTTAAATGCTGTGAAATCTAACACATTCATTTAGATTAATTTTAAAAACAATGTGTTAAAATACAGAAATTAACACATATAATGTAATGTTCTGTTATGGCCACATTTCAGACTAAGATATAGGCTTAAGTTATTGATTTTGTAATGCCCTCTTTTGATATTTCTTTTCAATGCTTCACTAATGTGCCATAATGTAATGTTTTTGAGTTAAACATTCTTCATTTGGGGGCTTTCCCAAACAAACACTGATATATGTGATTGTCTGCAACTAAATCAGCATAAAGTCTCCATGCCACCCTCTTGCCACCCCATGAATATTTCTCTAGATCCACCCCTGTTGCAATATATTTTTATTGTGTTGTATTATAAAAACAATTTAGATGGGTGTGTCTACAGCTCCACCTACTCATCATGTTGTGTCAAGTTGTGTTACTCCACGTGTCCTCCACAGGCAGTTACCTGAAGTTGCCATGCACTTTCACATTTGACTTAATTTTGAAAGGATGGTCTACTTTTGCTCAATTTAAGATATTAAATGTGCTAATACAGAGCAAACCACACAAGGGAATGCACAATCTATTCTTTAGATCTAAATACAAAACATAAAAAGATCAAAGAAAATACTGTATGTGAAACCAACGTGTCCATGTCCAGCCTATGGATGAAATGGTTGTTATTTTGATGACTTCAAGTACTTCACCTTGTGACCAAACACATTCAGGGGAGGATACAGGGTCTCTATGTCAGGGCATGTCAATAGGTGATTGAGACAGTAAGAGTGATGAAAGAGAGGCTCTTCCTTCACATTCTGCATATGCCCACACAGCTTAAAGTATGTTTTACATACATTTTATCTTTTAATCTTACACAGCATTATGATGGCCTAGTCATCAATCAATAACTATATTTGGCAATACATAAAGCACACATAAAACACAGTGTACATAAATACAACAAGACCAACTAAATAAAAACAAAGTAAAAATACTCTATCAATTAAAAAGATTAAAAAATAACATTAAGTTTCAACAATTATGCAAATATTTAAATTTTCTTCTTAGAGTTTAGGAGGGAGGTGGCAGACGGTGTAAAGGAGCATGCAACCCCTAACCCAAGTTCAATAATGTTCGCTATGCCACGGCCCTCCTCAGTCAAAATGTCCTGGATACGCCACTGACCTCAGCACTTCAGAGACCTGACGAGCTTGTGGGCTTTTAATCGACAGTGCTCGATAAAAATGTCCCACGTGGATTACGTGCCTAGGTGTCACCATGATGGAATGGCGGTACTCTTTAACCCCACAAGCAATGGTTTTCCACATCAATCCTGGAAAACCACAATGTCTGCAGTTTTTGATTGTGGAGCAGTCAGACATAATGCTTTATCGGGTTGTGATAGGATTGCTGATGAATCTGCGCCATAAAATCTTTTAATACTAACTCTGGATCTGGACCCTGATTACAAGGATCAACTGGTGTTCATCCAGTCAAAAGGCCAATATTATTGGAAGATGGTGATGATATACAGTGGGTACGGAAAGTATTCAGACCCCTTTAAATTTTTCACTCTTTGTTTCATTGCAGCCATTTGCTAAAATCAAAAAAGTTCATTTTATTTCTCATTAATGTACACTCAGCACCCCATCTTGACAGAAAAAAACAGAAATGTAGAAATTTTTGCAAATTTATTAAAAAAGAAAAACTGAAATATCACATGGTCATAAGTATTCAGACCCTTTGCTCAGTATTGAGTAGAAGCACCCTTTTGAGCTACTACAGCCATGAGTCTTCTTGGGAATGATGCAACAGGTTTTTCACACCTGGATTTGGGGATCCTCTCCAGTTCTGCCAGGTTGGATGGTGAACGTTGGTGGACAGCCATTTTCAGATCTCTCCAGAGATGCTCAATTGGGTTTAGGTCAGGGCTCTGGCTGGGTCAGTCAAGAATGGTCACAGAGTTGTTCCGAAGCCACTCCTTTGTTATTTTAGCTGTGTGCTTAGGGTTATTGTCTTGTTGGAAGGTGAACCTTCGGCCCAGTCTGAGGTCCTGAGCACTCTGGAAGAGGTTTTCTTCCAGGATATCTCTGTACTTGGCCGCATTCATTTTTCCTTCAATTGCAACCAGTCGTCCTGTCCCTGCAGCTGAAAACATCCCCATAGCCTGATGCTGCCACCACCATGTTTCACTGTTGGGATTGTATTGGGCAGGTGATGAGCAGTGTCTGGTTTTCTCCACACATACCGCTTAGAATTAACGCCAAAAAGTTCAATCTTGGTCTCATCAGACCAGAGAATCTTATTTCTCATAGTCTGGGAGTCCTTCATGTGTTTTTTGGCAAACTCTATGCGGGCTTTCATATGTGTTGCACTGAGGAGAGGCTTCCGTCGGGTCACTCTGCCATAAAGCCCCGACTGGTGGAGGGCTGCAGTGATAGTTGACTTTGTGGAACTTTCTCCCATCTCCCTACTGCATCTCTGGAGCTCAGCCACAGTGATCTTTGGGTTCTTCTTTACCTCTCTCACCAAGGCTCTTCTTCCACGATTGCTCAGTTTGGCTGGACGGCCAGGTCTAGGAGTTCTGGTCGTCCCAAACTTCTTCCATTTAAGGATTATGGAGGCCACAGTGCTCTTAGGAACCTTGAGTGCTGCAGAAATTCTTTTGTAACCTTGGCCAGATCTGTGCCTTGCCACAATTCTGTCTCTGAGCTCCTTGGGCAGTTCCTTCGACCTCATGATTCTCATTTGCTCTGACATGCACTGTGAGCTGTAAGGTCTTATATAGACAGGTGTGTGCCTTTCCTAATCAAGTCCAATCAGTTTAATTAAACACAGCTAGACTCCAATGAAGGAGCAGGACCATCTCAAGGAGGATCAGAAGAAATGGACAGCATGTGAGTTAAATATGAGTGTCACAGCAAAGGGTCTGAATACTTATGACCATGTGATATTTCAGTTTTTCTTTTTTAATAAATTTGCAAAAATTTCTATCAAGATGGGGTGCTGAGTGTACATTAATGAGAAATAAAATGAACTTTTTTGATTTTAGCAAATGGCTGCAATGAAACAAAGAGTGAAAATTTTAAAGGGGTCTGAATACTTTCCGTACCCACTGTAAAACCTACATTGTTGAGCCAGTTCAGTCATTGTAAACCGTTTTCATCTTTTCTTCTTTTCACCTCCTTGCAAACGATATTTTTCAGTAACACGCTGTATGACAAAATTCAATTCAATTTCAATTCAGTTTTATTTGTATAACAAAAGTTATCTCAGGACACTTTTCAAATAGAGTATGTCTGGACCGTACTCCTTATATGATAAAATGAAAGGCTTGAGGGTAATATTAGCCCATAGTTAGTGGAACAAATGAGCAGTCAGCATTCTCGATTTATCTCTCAATCAAAAGCCTGTTCAGCTCCATCTAAATTCTCAGCCAAGGCGGCATATTACTCAGGATTGTAAAAGCAGAAACTTTCCTCTCTTTTTTCTGTATCGATGGATTTATATACAGTAGTCACTGTCTTGCAAAAATCAGATAACAACCCCTGTATTCTGAGAAAGTAAATAAATAAAAATGTGTCTGAGTTCAGATGTAGGGCACCTTTGTTTTGACTGCTGTGTGGCTCTGAATTTTAGCAGTTGGCATGATCTGCTCTGAGACTTAGCCCCGTTCAACCAACTCCAGAGGTCTGGAGAGCAGGCTGTCTATCAGTGTTGAAAAGAGAGCTGGCATGACCTTTTCCATCCATCACTGGACTCCGATGCTGCTTTCTGTTGAGAAAGAAAAAATCACTGACCACTCGAAATAAACATAAAGAAATCTTAATGCTGAGCTTGTGTTTGGGAAAAATTCTGCCTAAACTGCTATAATACTGTTTTAAAACTGCTCTTCACAATGTCTGGTGGATGAGATGTTTGGAATAAGGGCCCTGATCTTTGCAATGGAAAAACATTGCTTTTACTACTGATGGAAAAACATTGCTTTTACTACTGATTCTTTCCATCAAAGAATACACACATGCTCTCTGGAGATAATGTATGAAATGTTGAGAAACCTTCACTGAAGCAGACGAGTTCATGAGGTATTCAGCAGGTACATCAACAAGAAAAAAACAAATGAAAGAACATCACAGACTGCAGATAAATAACACACAAGTGGGTACTCACTGCACAGGGACAATGAGGAGGATCCTTATACTGCAACATAAAAGATATGTATGCATGTAAATACGCATTCGTAGTCATGCATTAAAGAAACATGGCATGTGATTAGTTTGCAGCTGCTAAGGGTCGCAGCGTGGGTCTTGCAGTGCATTTGAGCAACGTACTATGAGACAAACATACAGAGCAGAGTGAATATCACGTCAGGATTGATGAAAGAAACTGTATGTGTGGTCATTCAAGCAGCATTAATGTGAATGCAACACCTGCATGGAAAGCAGCGTGGGATATCCACTTCAAAGCAGGTAAAATGCGAAAAAAAGAATTGTTTTGTTTTTATTGGCAGTGGATATTCAAAATTAAACAGTGGGTTGTTAACAGGTTTGGAGGGCTCAAAAGTGTGGTACTTGGAATTTAAGTAGGTGAAAACCAAGCTGCAAAAACAAGTATTTTTTTCCACCATGTTAGCTGTAAGCCAATAGCTCAAAGTTTTAGATACATACACACAAGTACACATTATGCAGGCTCACTGCCATAATTGATGTGGTTTAATTTTTTTATATTAAGAATATCATTCTTCTTGCAGAAGGTGGACACTGAGATAATTCAAGGATGCAGCAGCAAAAGTGCCGTACTGATCTGTGAATGCCAACTGACAAACATTTGGGAAAGAAACACTTCAACACATGCTAATTAAACAAATTAAGTTTTTTCCCCCCCATTTTCAATTAAGCAAGGCTGTGTGCTTACTCTGTGTTTTTTTGGCCGCAGGACAGAAGGAAGTGGCTGAGGAAGGGAAGCAGAGTCTTGAATGCAGATCGAAATCCCTGAACAGAGGCTGCCCTGTGCCTCTGCAGCCAACACTTTTAACCTGAACTGTCTCTCAGTACAGTTTGGAGGACATTAGTCCTGCATAGACAACTCCCAGGATAAAGCCTTAAGACAGTCTAGATTGCGCACCCTGCCAAGAGCCAAGAATGATAGAGTGGTCTGTGTATTCACACTGTCTCTCTCACTAGTATTATATGTTTATTAGTCTGTCTCAAAGCCAGCCTTATAAAACTGGCCAAGGCTCTCTCTGTCATACAAACCATTTTTCACTCCACACCACAGCACCACTTTTATAGTGTTGCTCTGCCCTTAGACGAAACGGTCAAAAACATTCAAATGTGCTCTCTTTTTCAGCTGTCAGTCGGCAAAAGGAATAGCTTAGCACCCAGTTGTTTGAGATATGAGGTCACTGTCGCAATATACTGCAAGTCTTCAACTCCACTTTATCACATTTTTAAAAGAGTAGGTTGCAGCGGCTCCTGCAAGACTAATGTAAGATAGATGCGTTGTGAGGGACCTTTACCTTTGCTATCATTACTGTATTAATGCAGTATAGATGTCGGGAGAGGGACTTATCACTGCAGTATAAATGCAATATAGATGAAGGAGCTTGGACCTTTACCATGGTTACCACTAAAGTATTAATGAAATATAGATGGGGGATAGAGGATTTTAATCATAGTTGCCTGCCACTGTAGTTGTAATTAAACACATACGCAGGATTTGGTTTTGCTTTAATCACCTTTTGGTTATAGCTATTGGGAATTGCTCTGGCCCTTTCAGCAGAGAGTTACACTGAATCTCCACTGAGAAGGAATTGATGACATTTTCAACACAATCAACTGTCATGTCTGCGAAAACTGTTAAAATAGGGCCCAAGTTGAAAATATCCCCTTAAAAATGACTAAAGAAAGAATCTCTGACCCAGGTCCAATGCCCAGCAAAGAGCCATAAAGCATTGTCATTCTCGAAATGAAAGGAAGGGAAATGATTTATCTTCTCTACATAATCCTGATCACCCACATCATTAGTTATAATATAATGCTAATAATGTATCATATGTCTTCAAGGGAAACTCATTTGTCAAGCATTCATTTGAATACGACAAGAATCTCTGCATACATTCCTCTAACCTTTTGCAGCGACAGAGATTATTACTTCTAACACTACAGCAATAATACATCTTATGGTGTAAAGAATAAAAAGACTCATGTGTTTCTGAAAGGGTGCCGTGAATCTCCATTCCTTAAATGTATATTTATGGTGAACACACCATGAAGAAGAACTTCTTCCTGCCTATCGGATTTCAAGCGTGATGAGGATTGTGAATGATGACCCTGTGTTATGTAATATATGAAAGACACATTTTTAAAATATGTTCTATAAATTGATGTCTTAAAGGGCCAGTGTGTTGGATTTGGTGGTATATAGTGGACAGGTTGAAATTTGCAATCTTACATGTGACTGCGAAAAATACAAAAGACCCTATCTTGAGCCAGTACTTGGTTTGTCCATTCTGGGCTACTGTAGAAATATCATTGACAGTTTAACATGGCTGACTCTTTATATGAGGATCTGCTCCCTTGTAGTTAAAAAGGGCCTATTTAAGGTAACAAAAATTATTGTTTTCAGGTGATTACACACTAATGAAAACATGTCTATGAATATTATATTCCATTTCTGCCTGTAGATCATCCTAAAAGTTACACACTGCACTTAAAGGCCTGTTCACACCAGAAAGTGACACAGGTAAGTTAGATAAAAAAGGTGCGCTGAAGGTGATATAAGGACTTCTTGCAGGGTTAGTTGGTGAGCTGGCAAGCTAAAGGCTAATATACTAGCAAGCTGTGACTACGCTCAATGTTAAATCTGATCGCTGATAAGATAAATTAATCTAAATTGAATTTAATTTGCTATTTTGTCTCTGATGCAACTGCTTCTCTCTGTCTATAGTCTATAGTGTATACTCTGTGGTGGCTCAATGTCCTGCCCACAATACTATCTGATTGGTTACATGTAGTCTATCAACACTAACTGGCTGCACAGAGGAGACTGAAGCTCCAAATAAGTGGAGCTGTGTTTCCAAGGTGAGGCAGCAGATATTTCTAAAGTTATAAACATCACAATGCTATGATTTGTGTCTTGGATTACAAGCATGCCCACTGTCTATGTTACACTAAAATGCCTGTGTGTGTAAATGAATGCACTGCAGTGATAACTTTATACATTAATCTATAGATGGTGTACAGGGTTGAATAGTCACTTCTATTGCTATTGTAGATTTTCAGCTATATTAAACATTAGTAATGAAGTAGGATAGTTTTGAATTAGGGGTTCTCTTTCTATTTTCTCTTACTCCCCCTGGTATTTTGTGTAGGGATGTATATTTCATTTTAAAAAGAGTTACTGAAGAGGGGGAATAGCTCCCAGAGCTAGCTCGTTAATCTGGTTGCTAATGGAACTCAGTTTATTTCCTCATTTTGGTCTGAAAATTAAATAAAAGTGGATGGTGCAACATAATTGCTAAGCTATGATAGCTCCCTTGATTTTGGTCTCACCATCTTTTGATTCCATCTAAATTCAGCACGGTCAAGATAGTTTTCCATTGGTCAGGGGTGCAAATTTGTGCAACAGATGTATAATATGAAAACCATATGATATATTTGCCCCTGCAAGTGAATCTACTGATCACAGCAGTTCTATTAAAATGAACTGATTTCACAGAAACATTTTTGCATCTTAAATACTGATATGCCTGGGCCTTTATACTTCCTCTCTTCTCTTTTATTTTGGCTCTGCATTCTAAAGTGCTGCTTGTAATAATTGAACATTTTCTATTCTGTAATCAACACCCTGTCTAAGAGTGTGAAAGAAGGTTACAGAAGCAAGATAGAGCAGCTGCTAAAATGTCCTCTTGAGTCCTTAGAAGACTTTATAAAAGACAAAACATTGCTGCATACAGTAAAATCACCAGGTTACAAACAGGTAACACCTGCACTTGGTGCATGTGGTTTACCAGCATTAACTGAAATCCTATGTGCAGCAGCCTCAGTTGACATGATGTTACTGTATCATCCAGCCACTGACTTCCCATTTAAAACCACTCGTGGAAAATGAACAGCCACGATAGGATATATATTGCTCCTCCTGCTGTTGTCAGTTTGGCTGGATGTACAGCTATGTTATCTATTACCTCCTATAAATTCCAATTATCTCCTTCGTCAGATAAGATCATACACCCACATACGCCCACATGTCAGCATAGCAATACACACACAAAGCAGGAAGCAACAAAAATTCAGTGATAGCAATAAAATAATCCTGTCCTTGAATCTAATCTCTACTACCTCTATAGACATACTCCACTCCAGTGTAATTAAAGCTGATTTAGCATGATTTACACGCTATCGGCAAGATAAAATAAACATGATTAGGTTAGACAAATACTGAGGTCAATATTTTTGAAGGCTTGGAAATTAATAATACATTTCATATGATAAATACTTGCGCCATGGGCACCAAACACGAATGCTAAACAGTTGGGTTGCTGTGCCAAGCAAGGATCTGGGGCCCCCTGCTGTTATCGACTCAACCTCTTTGTTAATTGTTGAAATATGTCTCTTAAGGCACTTGTTATCCCTAGAAAAGGGGCATTTTTTTTTTTTATTATTTTCATTTTGGAACAAACACTTTCAACTGCAGCCTATAATTACAATCTTTTCTTTCAAAAGCAAACCACTGTATTTGTTCTGAAAATATGAAGACAGCCTTAATTTTGTAAGTCGCAGTACCGTCACATCTGCACCTTTAAACAAGAAGACAGGAAATAAATGTAACATGTGTGCCAGATGCATGCTCCAAAACATGTAGTAATAATGAAAAATATGCTATGCAATTTCTGCGATCTACAAGATCTGGGACATGCTGTGTTCACAGTGATTTCCACCTGTGAAGGACTGGAACCTGAGAGAAAAGGAAAATAATGTCCTGCTCATTGTGAGCTCCTTATCGCAAGCACTCAGCAGTGTCATCCTCTAAAATTAGCTTGTGCTGGCTGAGCACTATCTGGTGAAGATAAAATAAAGGGGGGATCAGTTATGCTGCATTATTAATCTTGAGATGTGGAGAGAAAGAGAGAAAGAGAAAGGGAAGGGTGGAAAGAATTCAATCGAGAGAGAGGGACGTGAGGAGAGGACAAGATAACTTCCCTTTGAACTCCTTTTTACGAGCTCCTGGGGGAAAAAAAATAAAAACATTTAGCTAAATGAGGTTACCGCTCTCACCTGGCACAGCTGCAGATTTGGATGGGTGGAGAGTCTGCCACTAGCTTGAGGTAAAGAAAAGTCGAGGAGATAGCTGTCCCCTTGAGGCTGGTGGGAAATCACTGCAGCCAGGGACACACATATGTACACCGGTGTTCTCTCTCAGACACAATCACACACACCAGCAGAAACATGCTCTTTTTTATTTTCTGCCACAAGACAGATTTTGGATGGCCCCATTGCACCCAATCCCACCTCTTACTCGGGTCGCTGCCATATTGCAGCTCTATATCTATACTTGAGGTCGAAATTCAATTACATCACAATATAAATGCCTCGATTCAGTATAGTGTTTATTTTGTGATAAGCCACAGCCATGAAAAGTTGATGTGTGGTTATATTATACCTTGACTAATAGCTTGGGGTCTGAGGATCAACTTGGCTGTTTTTTTCTCTCTTTCTAACAGAGTACCTGTTATATAAGGCATTTATATCATTCGATATTTTGGTCATTCAGTAAATAGCTACTTATCCAGAGCAGCCATACAGGAAGTGGCTTCAAATGAGGCTGACTCAACAGACACCTAAGAGCATATAACCACGCACAGTCAATTAGTGATGCGCATGCATTTGTCTTCCCACTGAAAAGCATTTTCTCTTGTGGTTGGGGCAAAATAAACCATGTGGGCTTGATGCAAAAGATATGCAAAACTGAGAATTTATAAAAATAAACACTTGCACTACACATTTAAAGGCCACCCACAACCATGAGAATACATTAGACTTGGTTATTACAAGGTGTATCGAAATTTATATAATCTCCAGTGTTCCTGTTTCTGATCATTTTTTTTATTATGCTACTTTGTCTGCCTCAGAATAGTGTAATGAGACTGTTTTTGTAAAGCTGAAAATGCTAGGACTCAAATTAATACTTTTTCTTCATACAGCGCTTGCTCAGTGGAGGATCTAATGCATGATTTCAATCATTAATGGAGGTCTTCTTTTGACAGTTGCTCCTCGAAGAATTAAAATAAGACAAGCAGCCCATAAATTACCTTGGAAAACTGCTGAATTTGTGAGCTAAAAAGAAACGGGTTGAGAGACAGAGGAGGAAAAGTAAATTAAATGTCCACTTTGTTATCTTAAAAGTTCCATGTGAAAATGTACAATAATGCTGTCAGGAAAGAAGGACAAGCCCATTTCTCAAAGATCATTTTTGAAAACAACACAACCCCAAAGTCTTCTTCTCCATAAAATTGACACTTCCCTTTGAACCCATCTCCAGCTTTCAGTTAAAATGGCAAAGCCTTAGTTCTTAAATGTCAAGAATTGCAGCATGTTTTAAAGAAAGAATACGACCAGTAGATCCAGTATTATAACTAATAATTCATCAACTCTTTGTGATCTACCATTGAGTGAGCCTCTATCTACCAAGGCATCCTTAGTTTGACAACAGTTGGTGAAATTGGTGTCATTATCAACAAAATGAAGTCATTCACATGTGCACTAGACCCCGTTCCTACTAAACTGTTTAAATCTAGCTTCCAGTTCCTCACTCATGAAAAAACAAGAATAACCAATGTCTCTGCAACTAGGAATTTTCCTTTCTGTTTTTAAAACAGCTTTGGTAAAGCCTCTGCTTAGGAAGCCAGATTAGTGACCTTGCTAATTACAGGCCTCAAATCTTCCTTTTATCAGTAAACTGCTTGAGAAGATTGTATTTGACCGACTACATGATCATCTGAATATTAATGGTATATTAGATAGAATCCAGTCAGGAATCTGACCAACCGTAGCACTGAAACTGTAGTAAATGATGTGAGAGTTTCGACTGATTCAAACAAAGGGCTGTCTCCTTTATGATACCTTTAAGTGCTGCATTTCATTTGATATGATTTATTTTGGCATCAGTCGACTTGAAAAATGGGTGGGTCTCTCTGGAAATGAATTTTTTGTTAGTTTAAGTGATTTTGTGTTAGACATTTGACACTGTATACAGAGTTCCTCAGGGAGGCATTCTGGGTACTATTCTTTTTCTGAAAGAAATGAGCAGAAAACTAAATTCTTCTCAAAAGCAGAAAGGCAGAGACTAGAGTCAATGTTGCTTGTCCAAGCAAACTATGTACACAGAGAGTCTCTTGATTTTATTAACAAAAGCATCCTTTTTTCATCTGAGAATCATTGTCAAAATTAGAAAATGTTTAACCCAGAACGATGCTGAAATGCTTATACATGCATTAGGGTTATACAAAGGTCTTAGATTATTGCAACTATTCCTAAAAAGTAAGTAAGTAAGTAAGAAAATTACTGATAGTTCAGGATTATGCAGCCAGGATGTTGACCAATACAAAAAAAGTGATAGAGAGCTTACATTACCCCTCTGCTCACATCACTGCATCCATTACATGCATCTTTTAGAATTGATTTTAGCCTTACAAAGCACCCTCATATCAGTGTCCCAATTTTATGTCCCAACAAGAATTCTCAGATCTTCCACTTTCTTTCCATTTAAAGTTAAAAATTGATTAAAAAGAAGATTTGGCATTTAATTTTTGTATAATTGTTGATGTTCTTTGTATCATGCTCTGACTGCTTTTGTTTGTTTGTTCTTCTCTCACTTGTTATTATTGCTTTTTTAAAATTTAAAAATAAAATAAAGTTTTCTTTTATTTTCATCTGATCTTCTTTTGTTAAGCACTTGGGCTTTACGGTGTTACCAAATACATTTATTATTGTTATTGTGATTACATTATCAGATTTACCATAAGAGGTGATGGTATGATGCCTGTGAGCCAAAATGACATTTTCCACTGCGAGGGATGTATGGAAATGTCATCAGAGAAAACAAGGGAGTCCATCAGTCCACATTCACAATTTATGAATTCATGCATCTGGGCAGGTCAGAAAAAATGCCTGCGTGGCACTTCATCCACCAGTGATGAAAATCCAACCATGATCCAGCGGGTTGTGCAGGACAGGAGAGGGTTTTCAAGATAAAACTGCTATAAAAAATGAATGACTATTTGCAACAAACACAGTGGCTCCTGAATCATTCATGGGTCATGTAATGGAAAAGTATGAAAAAACGAATAACAGAGGAAACCCTTTACCCTGACAAACTTCCTTGGAAGGGGACAGATGTCACTGAAACCCAGCAGGCCTCTGACCAACATGTTTATTTCTCTGGCATGTTGTATGTATGGTATATTGGTAGGCCGGCTCAGTGGGAGAGAAGATTTTCAGCCATGTATCCAACATAACACGTCCTTTATCAACACTGGACCTAGTGTATTTGTTCTCACCCACTGTCAGATGCCCTTATTAAGAGCTCAAGCTAAAGGTTTAAAATATCAATATTACCTTTGGAAATAGCAGGCAACCCTGTTTGAAACTATCCTCTAAACTATAGTTCAGGAAAGGAAAGATTGGAAATGCACACCGCTGTGATGAAAAAACAATGATGTTCATTTACTCATTGTAATTGGATTGTGCTTTTGTATGTGTGGGTTTAATGCATGTGTGGATTGTAGGCTACTATCACTCCTCAAGGTAGAGTGTAGATTAACATTTACACATAATCACACAAACACCAAGAGTTACAATGCTGGATCTGAGCTGTTGCTGTGGACTATCATTTGTTTGGAGGATTCATATGAATTTGGTCTCTTAAATCCAAAAGGTGAATGCTCTGATTACTACATTGCTGTAATATTAGTATATTAGTAACGTGTGTTTATAACGTTAGTTTCTCCCTTATAACCTATTATGATGTATATTTAGCATGTTGTGCATTTATATGTATTTGAATTGTCTCTTTATCCATCTTTTATCCCTTGTTCACACCTATTTTCAAAAAGCTATTAAAATAAATTTTCCTTGATATGAAAAAAGTGAAATAGAAGTAATGTGGTCATTACATAACTTTCTGCTTCAAACTTTCTTCAAGGCAACTGAAATGGTTCAGTGCATAAACCTCAGCCAAAAAGAAATTGCTTTCTTGTTCAGAAAGTGAAAGGATATAATTCAACTGACCAAAAGCCTAAATGCAAGAGATTAGATCGGCATAAAGATCCCAGCCTCAAAGAGATGAACACCTCCCTGCCAACACCGAGGACACAGAAAAGCCTGAGATCTGTCTAAATCGCTCTCTCAATTATCATAGCAAAAATTCTACAGGAGGATTCAAGGTCCTTCCATGATAAAGATGTCAGAATAAGAATAGCTCAAGTCACCAAGAGCAATGAATGTGAACTGAATTTTATTCATAACATTGGTATGGGAACATACAGTAAACGACTATCAAAGTCATCAAAGGCAGGTACAACTTCAAGTACAATATAACCTCAGTTATACTGCCAGGGGACAGTGCCACACAAAGCAACAGCCGCTGCATATCTGGGTCCATTTTATTGTGGCATGTTTTTCCTATTCTTCTTTAGTCAGATGCATATCACATGGCATCACATTGAGCTGTTTCTTGTAGCAAGAACAGCAGACATGGGGTTTATGAGAATCTCTTTCAGGTCTTTCAAAGGACATAATTTTGGACGGAGCAAATACTGTATAGCTATGTTCACTTTATGCCACAGTGTCATTCTTCATACTACCACCAAATGGTGCGAAAGCAGGAATTTTCAAAAACAAAATCTTCATTATAATAAATAATACAAACATCTGAAGGAAAATGTGATTCAAAATACTACATAAACAGTCATTTATTAAGATCGTTGTATCATTTGATGTGATGCCGTGTATCGGCTACTGACAAAAACATAGCTGTTTTTGATGAGTGCGAACAAGTCTGGTGGTAAATCAGTTGAAGCCAACGACATTAGCTAATATGCTAAGAATTATATGCTAAACATCAGCATGTTAATATCTGATTATTGTAGCATGTTATTAGTATCCTAACATGGCAGCATGGTAATATCCAACAGCTCTTAAAAAATCACATTGATATGCACTTTACTACACACAGGTGTTTTTACTTATCATGCTTGATTAGACCTCGTACCAAGACTGTGTGGTCGTGTGCTGTGCTTGATTGATATCTGCTTCATTCTCCTATTAGCGTAGCATCATTTTCATAATTTCTTCATAATATGAACAGCTAAGACTGACAGAGAGTCTTACAAGCTAAGATGCCTCAAATGGCTTCAGGGAATGAATCTTTAAAGGTTTTGGGAACTACATATATTTGCTTTCTCGCCGAGAGTTAGATGAGAACATTGATACCACTTTCATGTCTCTGTGCTAATTATGTAGTGAGATGATTAGTTTAGCTTAACACTGGAACTTATCTTAACTGGAACTAGGGAGAAACAGCTATCCAAAGTTAAAAAATACGCCAACCTCTACAACTTATTATCCCAAACAGCATGTTGTGGTTTTAAGGAGTGTTATGTGTGGGAACAATTTCACCTTGCATCAGCATCAGATTGCCAAACATCCAGTGGAGACTCCAGGAAGTTATTGTGTAACAGTAACAAGCCACAAAATCTATTTCTCCCTGTTTTTAGTCTGTATGCAAAGCTATGAAAACTGCCTCCTGGCATGCCTAATTGACAAATATAAAAGTGGTATTGATTATTATCTAACTCTCAGCAAGAAAATGAACAGTATTCCCCAAAATGTTAAACTATTCTAATACATGACCTTTAATCTGAACCTGACTCCCCTCCCTATGGTAGTGAGGATCTCAGCAAATTTGTTAATGCAGTTTTTATCCAACCAACAACTTGATTT
This sequence comes from Dicentrarchus labrax, assembly GCF_905237075.1. NCBI lineage: Eukaryota > Metazoa > Chordata > Actinopteri > Moronidae > Dicentrarchus > Dicentrarchus labrax. Next base: position 31,231,805 of record NW_026136713.1, on the reverse strand, counting down.
CTGGTGTCTAAGAACTATTACAGCCTATAATGGCTTCAAATGTGGATATAGATTTTTTTTTGTCTTTGCTGATTTGCTGTTTATGAAAACAGAAAGACATAAATAGTGTGATCTATTTACTTATGTGGGACCATATAATGACTGTCTTACCACAGATAGATCAGAGTACCTCTGCTTTGACTTGAGATGCAGTTTGATGTGAGATTAAACAGAGGACTTTAATTTATGATAACAGTGAAGACAGCATCAAATATAAACTTACCAATATAAGGGCATCTGTCACTCTCTCACAAACACATAGACCATAATATTATGCGCACATAGACTGACATACAGATACCACACACAAGCCTCTTTTCAAGGTGAAGCTTTAATCCAAAGAGTTTTGACATCTGTGGCTGCAGAAAAAATATATGCAGTTATATCATGTTGGACTTTGTTTATATCTCATTTCAAATAGAAGGTGGCTTTTTCCTTTTAGCAGCAGAGGGAGAAAATCAATAGGCAGAATAATGATGCTGTTGTCTGTACTGCTTCCACGCCTTTACATTCACTGTCATCAATTTACGACACAGCCTTTAGACCTCAACCTCGGTTTTTATTCATCTGCTCTCTTATTTATTTGTAACAGCTGTGGGTGTGGGGGCGAGAGAACATGTGTGTGCAGTAGGTGTCCATATGTGTGTGTATTAGGTGTAGAAGCGAGGAAGTAGTCAGGACATGAAGAAGAAGCTATTAGAAAATTAGAGAGGAGGGAGAAGAAAGAGAGAGGAGGTGTGTGAGAGAGGTAGTGAGAGATCACAGAAGAAGGTAAAGCATCTTCTGAGGTGAGATTTTTTGACAGACCTTTTCAGCTCACTACACAGCTACGAGCAGGGATGAGAAACAGAAAGGCTTTGGTTGTAGAGGTTGGCTAGTGGTCCTCCTGCTCGCCAGCCTGCATAATGATGGGAAAAGAGGAAATGTTCTTACTCCGAGCCGAAGATAAAAGGATTTGTAAGGGTATGTAAGTACAGAAGAGGAGTCGAGAGCGATCAATAATTAATTTACTTTCAACAGTCAAGGGCAATTAACACGCTTTTTTGCCCATTACCCGCCTAAAAGGGCCTACGCTGTGGCTCTAGCCCCTAATCTCGCTGACCATTGTCACAATCGAGGATTACACAGCTAACAAATCGATGCACACACACACAGAGAGAGAGAAAGCACACACGCTCCTCTAAACACTGGGGACTTGGATTAGAGGCAGTTTTGTATAGTTACAAATGTCGAACATGCAGGATTTTGTTGTATTAACCTCAGTCCCGAAGAACAGGATGGCTGAGTGAGTCGCTGTTTGTTTTACAAACAATGCTGTGCCTCTGTTATCCATCATAAAAATGCAATTGCAAAATTTTAATGGCATATCAATATCTGGTGTGGCTTGAATATTTAGAGCAGAACACAAGGAGTCACTGTGGTGTGTCTGTATGTATCCTAGTGCAGACACATTTTCTGGGACTCTGCATTTGTTACACTGGTAGGAGGGCAGGTTGGTGTCTGAGAGAGCTTTCTGTACAAAAAGGTTACTGCTTTGTTCCCTTCAATCATCAGTTTTCCAGAAGAATGAATCTTTATCTGCTTCATAAAATGATCAGGGGCAACCAGTGGATGTTTGATTCTGTTTCTTCTCTCCCTATATGTTGCTCTGGTCTACATACTCACTGTGTGTGTCTGAAATTATGATGCTTCATATTTCAATTGTGTCCTATATTCTAAAATATTCGTCCTCTGAGATCATCATCACAAGCTTTTGCAGCCAGTGAACGATTTTCTAGATAGAAATCTCCACTCCACTCACTCCACTGCGTTCATCAGCATTTCTCATATGGAATATGTTGCCAGGGAAACACCATTTACGCATGATGAGCTGACCTCAGAGTCAAGATCAAACTCTGCATAAGAAGCATATTTCTGCAGCCATCCTGCCCTAGTATTACCTGATGTAAATGTGTTGCAGATTTTTTTTTTTAAAAACTGGGTCAGAAAACCCAACTTGTCCAGGGTAGCAGGCTCAGAGATGGATGATACCCAAAGCTTTGGGGAATAGATTTAACATAGACTGAATTCTGGAGCTGTGACACCAGTGATTACTGCTGAACCGACAGGAGGCAAAGCTCATTTAACTAAGTAACTGCCAGGGGATCTTTTTCCTGCCCAAACTGAACATGTGTACTTAAACTGACGATGTGGAATGAGTGCTTTTTTAAAGCAATTTACTCATCATGTTACACACGTGAACATTGCTGTTTCACCTGATGGGTCACAGCAAAAAGCTGGCAGCAGCAGGTAGGAGTTCATTGTCTTGCTCAAGGACAAATCAGCATGGATGGAAACATTGCTTGGAATATGGAAGAATCGCCCTTTATTTTTTCCTGTATAATAAAGACCTGCGGATGTTTGTTTTCTAAATATTTTTTTACGTCTCATTACTTCTCTCAGATATAATCAGATATTCTTACTGTTAATTGCTGGATGTTGTACACAGGGAGGTGTTTTATTACCAGTGGCTCTATTAAAAAAACTAAATAATAAATCTGTGCTATCACATTTCATTACAGTCCATAATAATTCATATAATATAGACACAATGCAAAAGAAAGTTTCAACACAGACAAAAACCATGAAGCAGATACTTGATTAAAGGATCAGTGTGTAGGATTTAGTGGCATTTAGTGCAGTTGCCGACTGCAACTCCCTCTTGTCTCCTTCCAAGCAGGAGGGAGAAACTACAGTGGCTGTGAAATGCACCAAAAAACTCAAACAGCCTTATCTAGAGCCAGTGTTTGGTTTGTCCGTTTTTAAAAATAGATTTCTAGTATATTTAACTTAGGAGTCTTTCAAAACATTTAAAATTATTAAGAAAGGATTTAGAAGCACGCTCAATAAAGAAGCTCCTTACATGCGTTGTTTAGTCAGGATCCATAAAGGCTTGGTCCTGACCTGCTTTTGAAATGTTTTGAAGACTCATAGTCTTTTTTTACTTTGCACATCAGTAGTATGTGATTTTTTCCTTTTTTTTTTTGTCATGTAGGTTGTAGCATGATGTTTTGCTGCAGTCTGCTGATTATGATGCTGCTACTTTCTTGAACAGCTCTCTAGACAAATGCATTTTAAAATGTATGCAACAGGCAAGCAGCAGTAACAGTTCTTCAGCCAAAAATGACTTGTTGATATATAGACAAATATATAGCTGAACCTTCAGACAGAGGTGGTGTATAGTTTTATTCCTGAGATGAACCACATAGAGAAATGAAAAATTAAGCTCAAAAACATTGGTTTGCTGTGCCCATGCACTTATTAATCTGTTTTTTTTTAGTAGATTTCTATTACATTAATGATAAGTTATGTTTCTGATAATCAAGTCTAAGAAAAAGAAAACTACTTAATTGCAGATGGGGTTTTTTGTCAGCAGTGTAGGCGCAGAAGCAGCTGTCTGCTTGTTGATTACATCACTTTAGTAGAGGACGACCATCGAGGACAAGTATACTGTACACTCATACTACAACTCAGTGAACTGCTAAATAAATTAGCTTACAGTGGTTGCTCACTTCATTGAGCAATGTAATTTTGCAAGCACTGATACACATAGCCCCTTTTTTTTGTGCAGGGTCCAGGCAGCTTACTAGCACTGCCGCCTGTGTCTGGATTACAGACATATTAGTGTTTGCTATTTTGCAGTCTGCTCACAGAGGGGGCTGAGAAATCTGTGAGGGAACATGGCACATTTTACCCTATTTTAACACAGTCTGTTTACTCCAGCATTTGTGATCAAGAATTGTCTCTATCTCTGTTTCGGTTAATAGTCTAAAGCCATAACCACCACCTGTCTGTACATCAAATTCCATGAGGTCTTATAATTTTGTGATAAACTCCTAGACATAACCTCCTTGGCAAAAGTAACAATGAAGTGTGACATTGATAAGTACTTCAATAAACTTAGACTTGGATAATACTGACAGCAGTATCAGAAGTTGAGCCTGTTTGGCTTGTAAAATGCCTTCTGCATACTTGAAAGTGGTTCTGTTTGAAGCAATTATGAGAGTAAATATGAGCAACACTACCCCAGTCTCATTGCTTTTAGCCATACAGCTGTCCCATTTCCAAAGAGTCAAGAAAAGTTTATAATTTAATTTATTTGGAAAGTCTTTTCTAGCAAACAAGTTTATGACAAAGTGGTTTACAAAACAAGACAAACACAGGGAATAACAAGCAAATCACATATTTAATTCTTGATTAACAGGCTTTTATACACAGTTTCAAATGATCTGTTTTTATACCAAAATCAATTTATAGTGATATTAATAAACATACACCCTGGTTTGGTGCAGTAACTATTCGTATCCCAAATATGTTTGTTTTCCCATGTCTTATTGAGTTTTGACTTAAATTTAGGAGTCTCAAGGAATACCAATAAAGTTGACTTCCATGCTATTACTGCTCAGCCAACATCCAAATATCAAAGTACGACAGCTGTCTCAGGTAAAGGATGCAAGATTAACAAGTATCTTGATATTCACACTAAAAACTAAACCCATACCCAATTAAATTCCTGAATATTAAAACACTAATTTGAATATTTTTAAAGCATGGTTCAGAACTGTGCTTGTATTTTCAGTTTATTGGCATGTAATTTAGATTTTGTTTGTTTTGTTTTCAGAATCCCGTGTCAAAGGTCACCATATGTATTAGCAAAATGGATTAGTGCAGTGGACTGCCAAGTCGCAGACTGATTTTATGTAAGTAATTGAATAATCAAACCATAAAGATGCAATCAAAATATTGCATTATTAATACCAGCAATCCATATTCATGTAAACATATATGTATATATAATATAAATGTAAAATCCATGTACTACTACTAAAAAATGTAAACCTCTGTGTAGCTTTTTGCCTGTTACACTGATGTGAAAGCTGTGTCTCATACAGTGTGAACTCTTGTGTATGCTTGTGTATGCACACATGTATGTGTCCGTGTGATATGAAGCCCCCTGCATAGTATTGGGCAAATGAGTGGATTCCTCCCTCTGGTTCATACAGAAAGATGACAAGATTATTATTGACTCTAGGATACGGTCCACAGCACCATGGATAAGAGCCTACCCACTGAGCCTAGCTTAGGTTCCTCAGAGGAAGCCGCTGGTGAGGTGCTGCGAACGAGGAATAGTTAAGTGACATGTCTTTCATGAAACACACAGGGAATCGGCACCTCCTGCAGATGCAAGGAACTATCTGCAACCTCTTATGCTGTAGCCTCGTCCAGAGTGGTGTCATGTCACTGGGTCTGTAACTCCTGCACTTGTGCATCGGAGGTGGTACAAAAACATCAGTCAAGTGCAGGGTGCACGGCTTGACTCTCCCTGTCCCCTTTTTGTGCACCGTAGAGGAGCTGGTGAGCAGGAGGTTGACACTTGCCTAAGGCAATAGGGGGGAATTGTAATGTGGATTTTTTTTTTCTCTTTCCTTTATTTTTTTTGGTGATGGGTGGGTATATAAATAAATAAAACAGCCAGCTGCTATTTACAGATATCTTTTTTCCCTAGTGCGTGCTACAGACACATTCAACGGAATCCCAATTCCCTTTTACCAAAATGTTAGTGGAGGATTGAAAGAATGGAGGCTCAAGTCAAGTATGAAGCTTTACTGCCTCCCTGTGGACAGTTTAAAAAAAGAATAGATCAGAAATCACCACTGCCGCAATCGCAACAGAATGCACAGTTTCATGATTTATCATCCATAGAAACACTTGTGAGGGGATGGATGGCTGGATGGATGAATATTTAGATTTAGATAGATAGATAGATAGATAGATAGATAGATAGATAGATAGATAGATAGATAGATAGATAGATAGATAGATAGATAGATAGATAGATAGATGAAAGGGTTTAATTTAGCTGTGAAATGAATTGCATGGTCTGCAGAGAGCCCTGACCTCAACCATCCAACACCTTTGGGATGATTCAAAATGCAGACTGCGAGCCAGGCCTTATCGCCCGACATCAGTCCCCGACTTTAGTAATGTTCTTTTGGCTGAATGGGAGCAAATTCCAGCAGCCAGGTTCCAAGTATGACTAAGCAGACTGAACCAGGCCTGTGGAATAGATTGAGAGTGCTGCATTCAAGCCTATGTAAGGTACTGTATGCATTTCAACCAGTTGTAATTCACATAATTCACTCAGCATGCACATGTGGGAAACTGATTAATATTCAGTGTATCGTGAGATTGCTTGTGAGTGTGGGCTTTGATGCCTGCAACAGCCAAAATGCAACTTATCAAAGCATCCTTTGATTAGATGGGCAGTGAACCCAAGGCTACTCATTGGAAGTCACACTTAATAGCAGCATTAGCAATAAGGTAATTGGAAAAGTGACAAATGCATTTACATAGTCTTCTGTTGAATCCAATTCTGAGGAACTTTGGCTTGATTACTACAATGTTATGAGACTTTTTCCTCATACGCACCTGGACCAGCTGCAACATTAACAAACTGCTTACATATTAATGAATTCATAATTTAATAATATGAGCGGAAGGTTTTTATTTTTAACACACATAGTAAAATGTTTTACTTAATAATAATAATTATCCTTTAGTGAAATGTTTTCACTTAAGTGAAGGATACTTCCACCTCTGGCCCAAATGTAAAGTTAAGCTAGAGTGCATGGGCCATTTTTCTTACCTCTGCTTATCTTTGCATCCTTAAGAGAAGCAGTACATTTATGCTGCCTCTGTCATTTACAGGTAGCAACCCAGATTAACACTCCCATGTGTCAGGACATCAGGTTTAAAGGTACAAATCGGTGAAAAAGTGCCAAGAAAAGGAAAGCAGGTTTTGTATAAATCAATCGTCTTGTTAAAGACTTTGAAATGGCAGGCAGAAGGAAAGAAAAGCTAGGCTTGTGAATTGTGAAATAAGAACTATGAGATATTGTTATAATTGACCAAAATGTGATCAAATTTGCATCTGTTTTCACATCTCTTTGATGCAGTTACTCAGATGTATGCTTGTACTGTATGAGCTATATTATCTTGGAGGAAAATAATTAAATTATCCATCAGAAGATGTTATTACATTATCAGGCTGTTAATTACATTAACATATTTTATCACATTTTGTACTCATCTAGAGGGACTAGAAGTCTGACACATAATTGCTTTATGTAACACACACACACACACACACACACACACACACACACACACACACACACACACACACACACACACACACACACACACTTCCATACAATAAATGGACAAATAATCTCACTGACCTGTACCAGGAGGACATCTGAAAACATCTGAGGCCTGAAGGATGTACTGTACCTGCAGTAAATTAATTTACTTGCACTAGTGTTACAGCTGAAAACAGGAGAATAAAAATAAATCCATCAGGCGAGGTTTACATTCCCCACGCCATGTTGGATTGTTTTTATGGTTGGCCATTTATATATTTCTGACTTAAGAAAACAAGTGCTACTATGTGTGCATAAAATATATTTGTATTTTTTAGTTTATTACTGAAAAATGCCACATATATCAAACAACAATAAAAAACTTTAGGTCTGAGCTTGGTGCCATGATTGAGAAACCTTAATGTCTTTGCAAAACTGTCTCCAGCAGAGTGCTGTCTGAATCCAACCATCATGGACTTGAGTGGCCTGCCAACTTCCTGAGACTATTCTGAATATATAAAAAAAAAAAAAACTCACATAGTGAATGCCTGGAAACCACCTGTTTGGACTTTGTTTTAGTAGTTTCTTTGATGAACAAAGCCAACATGGAGAGTGAAAAACATGACAACCTCAGTCAATCTTAAAGCTATGAGCCTGAAACATATAAGGGCCTGTATCATTGTGGAAGGGAGCTTCTCCTGAGTGACAACACATATTTTAAAATTCAGTAGTGAAACCAGCTGACTTGGAGTCTTGATTTTAGATTTTATCTGTTATGTTTCCATCTGTGATAGATTCTGTCTGAGGTAGACAAAATGTTGAATTATCTTGAGCTGTTCCAACAGTGGCCAGTAATAGTCTGAATCACCAACATTGACAAAACTGAAAAGGCTTTCAACAAAGGCTGCTTGTTGTGTTTAGCATCATGAGGTAAACTCTTCACCTTACGTCCTCTGGAGACAATTCTGTGGTTCTCTGCTAATTTCCTCTAGGCTGTCTCTAGTGTGAAAATGTTCCTTGATTGATCGTGTCAATTAGAGGGAGGCTTATTTCAAAGGAGCAGGAGGGGCTGTGTTGCTATTGCTCTTAAGTAGCAGTCAATGAATGTCATAGATTACTTAAAGTCCTGTTAGGTCCAGCTGCAGTTTGTGTAGCTTAATAAAGGTAAGGGACCAACTGGACATAAATTACTGTAGCTACAGCTACTACAGAAATCCCTTTACTTAAATAGATATGAAGCAAATGCACAATGTCAGCGCAACAAGGAGATAAAACAGCAGTTACTTTATGATGACCATTTTTTGATGATCATATTTCTTTCCAACTGCCTCAAGAAAGCATTTGATTAATGAACATGCTTGCCAACTTTGCAATACTCAACATGAGCTAAGTGAATGTTGAAAGTCACAGAGAGCTATTTACAGATGTTGTGATATGTAATAAACTGCAGAGCAGCAAATTATTAGCACGCAAACAGAGCTGTCATAACACTATAGTGTAAGGTAAAACAGTGGATAACCGGGTTTCGCATGCATTCTTCTTCAAAGTCCGGATTTTTTGCATTAATAGGACTTTTCTTCCTTTAAACTACTAACATGCACATTTTCTGAAACAAAGACATGACATGCTATTACAATCAAAATCCGTTGATAATTAAAACCTTGTTTTAAGAGAACACACTTCACTGTACAGCTTTATTTACATCACTTTTTTTATACATTTACTGCTCAAAAATATGGAGCAGGGTGTTACATTCAATTCCAGTTTAATCCCTCCAAACAATGCAATTTTTGCTTATGTCACAAACAAAAGGAAATCTGGAATGTAAATAATACTATGTAAACATAATCAAAGCAGTAGCAAAACTCCAAATGAACAAGTAAAATACACACTGTAATATGGCTTGTGCACGCAACACAAAGCGCAACAAGAAAATATGCATCGAGTACAAAATGCTGTTTTCACCATTGGCGACACTCTGGCCTCTGAAACTCAAAATCCTAGAGATTTGTGTGCAAGAGAAAAAGTAAAAAAAAAAAAAAAACACCTCAGGTAAGACTGGCTAGGATTTATATACTTGCTCAGGTGATAAGTCTACGGTACCACATAAGACTAATGATCCCTGGTCCATTTTGCCCTGACAGTTTTAGTTTACCCTTGAGTTGCAAAGAAGTCATGTAGAAATCTTCAGACACTCATTAGGAAGCACCAGTAGCTTTAAATATATTTCCGGTTCTTCAAAATGGTCAACAAATTTTAATTTGTCACATATTGCACAAGCTGCTTGAAACTTAACAGTTCAAACAAACACCTATTTGCAATGCTATGACTTTTAAATTTGTCAAAATGACAAAAAATAAAAATAAACAACTGCACAAGGTGTGACTGCTGAAATTTCTATGAAGACAGAAGTTTCCTATCGATTGGTTAGTTCAGTTCTCTTCACTTTCAGAAGACGTGGATTCACAATGCATGGTTGAAAATTCCACGTACAACTAACTGTGCAATAAAGCCATACATTCATACTGTAAACTGACTGAGTGCCACGCACGGTACTAACAAAAACTACAGCTTATACCAAAGTAGAAAATGTTTTACTTTGTTTTTTGCCTTTAATGTTAGGTACTTTAAGAAAAACGTATTGATATACACTAAGGGGTGGATAAATGAAATAAATTCTCCACAATTATGCAGCTGCATTTGAAAATGAAATCAGGGCATCAAAACATCCTTTACTTATCTCCAGCCCACCACCAAAAAAAACCAATAAAGTTCTCAAACAATAGTGCTACATTTCAACTGCACATACTCTCACCGTAAACAAAAGCTTTGGTAAAGTGGCAACAAATGGGAAAACAAAAAGGAGTCAATTTTATCTCCACTTCAAGTGTTTGTTTGTGGATAAACATGTCAGTTACATTCATGGAAAAATGACTAGAAATCTATGCTGGCAAAAGAAAAGAGCATGGCTGATGAGTCTGGTTAACGGTCTTCAGGCAACAAACTTGTTCTTGGTTGTGGAGCCGCTCTTTGTGGCTGTGTCTGCGTGCGACTGGTATCCGATGATCACTTTTGGCGGAACGCCTAATCTCTCTTTATACACACGCCTAAAAAGGCAAGACACGCATATTAGCAAATACACACAAACATTTCTAAATATTCATAATTACATATGAAAATCATAGATGATAAATAATCGTTGCCAATGTTATCTCTATTATCCCGCTGCAGCAACCTAACTACAAACTACTTTGTGTGTCCACTGATGCTGTATCTCTGACATATTTTGCCCCAGAGGGATTTCTTACACAGCTCTAAAAAGTTGAAACATGATACTGGGGTTATTTACCTATCTGTGAGGCTACAGAGATATCTACCACTGTACTAGTGTGTAAATCTTAGCCCATTTCAAGTATTGAGGTTAAAATATGGACTTAAATTACTACTTTAAAAGTTTTATATGCATAAAAAGGGTACAGATGTTATATATTGATTAAAAAAATATTCCCTTTGCTATGAGTTAATGCGTTGTTGATTCTCGTTATTAATAGTAGTCATAAATTGCATCTTCAGGTCACCCTATGTGTGTGATGGCGTCTTTGTTTTCGTAGTCTGTGGTCCATATTGCTATTTTATCTCCTTTGGCTCGAACGTTAATGACGGCTCCGCACACATCGTCACTGTAGTCATCAAACGCTTCACCCACAAGACACAAGAGCTGCAGGAGAAACAAATGCCTTGTTATTGGGGAGCAGTTCATTTTCAGTGGCAGTTAGAAGCCTTTTTTTTTTTTTTAAAGCAGACATTTAAACTTATAAGAGGTGGAAAAGCACAGGTGTTACTAATAGCATCAACAATAGTCCCAGTAAGCCAGCATGCACAACACCAGGACCCTGAAACCAAAGCAGCTAAAGGATACTCAGCCAACAATCATTTTATTTACACCTGTGCTTTTCCTACTCTGATGTGACAAAATGTCGCGCCTGAAAATGGTATCATTAAAGTAGCTGATACTCGACAGGACTTAACGTACCGTCTCCAACCAGAAACGATCTAGGTCAGCTTTACGCTGCTGCTTGGACAGAGTTATGAGCCAGCGGCCACCTCGTCGATTCTGGTCATCCTCCCACATGGGCTCAATCCCATCCTGTGTCCAAATTAAAGGTCAAAGTTCACAACACTATAAATATCCCAACGTATCCACAATGAACAAAGGCTTTAATCTGTTTCCCTTTAGAAGCAGTGCACGTAGCATCACCACTAATTAGGTAGTACAGAAACAAGTCTCATTGTTGATGATCTAAAAGCATAATTTATAAGCCTTACATCTAATACTAATTAATATGTTAACGATACATACTGATAAATTATTCCACTCGATAAGAGACACGCTCTAGATTGACTGTGTGTACTAGTTTGGATATGCATTTCTGTCTGGTTTGACCACATTCTCAACTGTGTGCCAGACACTGAACTGTATCTAGCTATAATTCAGGCAGAACACAGATGGGATCAAAACTAAAAAGGAAGAAAACCGTAATCCATTAGAGTCAAACATGAAGGAAAATAATTTCCACAAGATATTAACAGTGCATAACAGAATGGATTTTGTGCTTCTTATTAGAGATACATAAATACATGTCCTTCTAGACTGAAGTAAGTATTGCACATAAGAAACATTAAAATATTAATTCCTTGTTTGTCTGAAAACAGGAAATAAGTCAATTCTAATGATTGTCTTTTCTGATAGGTTGCTTTTAATGTTTGTCAACTGGATTCTCTAAAAAAAAAAAAAAAAAAATAAAAATACAAGATATGTGTAGGAACAAAAAAAGTCTGTTCTTATATACTTAAACTACAATTTAGGAGGGTCAACCAACAGCATTGTGCTCTGTTGATTTGGGTGTGTTGAATTAGAGTGTCTCTACTCTCTCTGTACACAACTAACTTGTTTGGTTAGGTTTAAACACTCTGGAAAATGTATCAGTATCAGTAAGGCTGCCAATAAAACTCTGATGTGGGCCAGACAGCCACACAAGTGACTACACAATTCATCTGCTGAATACAAAAACTGTAAAGAAACATATTTTGTCTCATTTTGTCTATGGTTAGATTTGGTAACCATGTCAGCGTGTAAGTGCAAAAACATTTTTTCACTGTATTGTGACACTTCCTCATTAAGAAAAAGGAAAACCTCAGTAGCAACCACCCTCGTCTGACAGCAGTAATTTCTCCTCGCCATATTGCTGCATATTGTAAGCATATTGGTAACTGTCCAACATTATTTATGACAGATGAGATCCAATTTCAGCCTTGAGTGATGCTCATAACTTACTCTTTATTCATAGGCTCTTTGTGGCCACCAGAGAAGATAAAGTGAAGTGCAGCCTGACTTGCTGCTGGTATCTGAAATAAACTGTGTTTTGATTCCTGCCCACCCCAACGGGTACATGTATCACTGATGATGGAGGGGCACAAGTCAGCAAAACTTGAATGAATTACCCATCGGGCCATGTGGCTTCACGCTTAATAGTCTTGGTTCCTTTGTAATAACATAGTGTGTGCTCTAAATAGGTCAGAATTACAACGTACCAAAAGAAAATTGCTTTTGGTTCTGAACTACAGCTCTGGACACAGACTGAAACTGTAACCCTGTCCAGTCCCCCTGAATTAACGTGAATATTTATAAATGGTGAAAGCTGAGACATTTCACAGTTTTAAGTGGTCCTACAATGTCGAAAGATGGTGATAAAAGCAGTCTTACCTTAAAGAGCGAGTAGTCACAGCCAGACATCAAGTTACTTGATAGCTGAATGTGATTGTACAATCTAGGAAGGATGGAGGATATTTTATGCACAACAGAACCTTTTAGCAGCCCGGCTCAAAACATACAATATGAATAGTGACTTTACACATCCACAACTCACATCACAGAGAAATAACATCAGTTAACTTCCATTACTTTTTGGTAGGGGGACACAGGTTGGGACAAGATTGACTACTGTTGCCTTCACTATCAGCAGATCCATTATGTTATTAACAAGCATTTCAATTCTCCCCTCCAAGTGGTTGACCCAACTTTGCCAATTTTATTATGAATAGTCTGATGTTGTAGTTCTACAGCTTCACATACATATATATATATATATATATATATATATAATATATATATATATATATATATATATATATATATATATATATATAGCAATAATGTACTCACGCCCAGAAGTCTTCCACAGTGTCAAATTTGGAGATGAGACGAAGATTGGCTTGCCATGTTTTGCTTTTGTCATTCTTGAAAAACCAAAGAGCCCACCTGCAAATCAAAGAGTTGTTACTACAGACTAACTGCACGCTTGCCCTCATTTATCATGTTACTCATTAACAACTCGTTCCACTGGAAGGGATGCACAAATTTCCAATAAATCTAATTAATGTGCCTGATATTGGGATGAGTCAAACCTATACCTATACCTAACGGATTCATTGAGAAATTAATTTTAATGCCCTGTATTCATGCACTTCTTCATAAAATTATGCAATTATAACTTCTTGACTGTTGGGGGGGGTGAAATAGAGTTACAGGTCTTACTTGTTTTGTAATGGATGCTTGATGTATGCTTCAGGGCTCACAACCTTTTGAATGGTTGTTTCGCATTTTTCCTTTTCTGGATTTGTAGGAACTGAAGTTGACACCTAGGAAACAACAAAGAGTACAAAGATGCTTTAAAAAATACTTTCAGATAAATATCAAAAACTGTTGGGGTTTTTTTTTCCAGAGCACTGTTATTCTTTATGTAATCCTCTAATTTGTAGTTTTGTACTCACATTTTAACCTCTAAAAATCATTTTTTATGGTCCTGGCTGTGATACTTTGAGTGACTGTGAGGGAAGTGAAAGTGGACTGTAGACTCATATGAGACTAACTCTTACGTCTTATATCTACATTTGTATTAAAGGGCTCTGGCAGTTAAAGTCCTGAACAATTATTACTATTATTTAACATATAACTTTACCAAAATGTGGCCACCACCTTCCACCCACCAAATGTAAACAGTGACCCCCAATAATCCAAAACCAACCATCCTCAGTCAGTCACAGAACATTCATCCAGGTACACTAACGTCAACTCTTAATGAACTTCAACCATGGACGGTGGCATTTATTAGTAGTGTACCTTTATAGCTAACACAAATAAGCTCTAAGGTTATAATTTAACAAGAGTTGGCTCTTATGTCTCTATTTTGTCCAGTGCTCGTTAACGTTTAGCTAGCTGACAGTCACGTTAATGTTACCGACCTGTGCTTCCTCTCATTCATCCAACAGTTCATCTCAGAGTAAGTTAAGAGTAAGTCTCCGGTTAGACGGTTTCCCCGCTCCGACACACCTGACTCACCAAGGCTCGTCAGCCACCTCTGCGGGACACCGCTAACGACCCATTCATTTGAATCAGGTGTGTTGGAGGAGGGAAACATGTGAGACATGCAGTGAAGCGGGTCCCAGGGTTGAGAGTATCCTCTCCGTAAACACGGCGTTTTACCGGGCGTCAGTCCCCGGCGTTGACTACACTTGTTATTAACACAGACGGTAATATATTGGGGGAACAACCTTAAATGAAAAGCGACTAACGTCAGTGTTAATCCAGAGTGCCGCTAACTTAATGTTGTTTGGCTAGCGAGTTTTGTTACCTGCCAAATGTGATGACAGGAAGTTCAGAGAAACGTCGTTGTCTTTTCTCACTGGGGTTTTAACAGTGGATAAAAACACTGCCTGCAGAGTCAGAGGCTTAGCTACGAGTGTGTTGCAGTACACTCACCACCAGAGCGGTCGCCATCTTCTGGAAATCACATTCAGTTTTTTTGGCGTGTGTTAAAATAGCTGATTGGGCCATCTGGTACTCCACATCGCGCATGCGCACGGAAAAAAGTACATGAACCAGGGTTCGGGACACATCATCCCTCAATTATCGATGTGTATAATAGGTAGATTAATAAATACAGCCTACATTTATCAGGTAGTGTTTTTCTTTAATTGGCTTTGAGGTAATAAGAATAAATTGGACAAGGTGTATTGCTGAAATTGTGCATTAGATGTACTTCAATGGTATAATACTTGACTTTTTTCTGGTTCACATATATAGCTACTGGTAAACCATGAAGGGCAAGAGATTATCAGTGAAAACACCATGCATACAGAACAATAAGTGAGTGAATTTGTCAGGATGATTTAGTCAGACAGGTGTTTCCAAAGAGTGTTTAAGCAGAAAAATAGACTTTTCCAGTTTGAATCACCCCAGTCTTTTAGCCCTATTGCTGATGGTGGTTAGATTGCATTTCTCTTAATACGAAGCGCAGTCTCAAAGGTAATCACAGTACATCCATTCAAAAAGCTATATCATTTTGTTAGATGCACACCAATGAGATTTAAAGATTCAAACTTCCACTACATGCCACACAACCTGTGGCAATATACTTGTATATATATTTTGTGCAACTGCTTGTCCTGGATTGCACATACTGTGTAGTATGTTAGCTGCATGTAGGAGACTAGTTTGGGATGTAGGCAACACAAATATTAATAAATGAGAGATGATGATTAATGCACTGCACTTTACTTTGGGGTAATACAGCAAAAACATACCATAAACTCAAGGGTCATTCTGTTGTTGCAGGCTTAGTGTATTGTACCTATAAATATTACCCATGTATTGTACAATGTGCAGGCTTGGCAGAAATGTGCACTGATGAACATGTTTCTCTGGGTGATAAAGAATTGTGGGCTTAACACATGAACAGCAAATTGATTGTGTGATTACTACATTTATCTTTTATTCCGGATGAAGCTTATCATCCTATTAGCCTGTGATATGCTCTCTCCGCCTCTGATGACCTTACCAAAAGTCCATGTAAGTACAATATATACTTTGAGTATTTATAAATGTATACTATAACTATTAAGTAATGTGATTAAATGGTGTTGTATTGCTATGAAGTCTTGGAAGAGGAATAAACAGGACTGAAAGGGGCTCATTTTTGAACATTTTAATGTCAATTTTTGTTTCTAACGGGTAATCTGCTGTTAGCAAAATCGATGTTCTAATACTGAAAGTTACATAATCAAAACAACTTAACAAGTGCAGAGAATTACATTAAGTGCTGAAACTATGGAAGGAGATTGTTTAAAGGCCGGATGTGAAGGATGTCAATGTTTTTGGCACTTCAGAAGGTCAGCACTGTGCGGATACTGCAATGAGAGAAAAACAAATTAGTTAAGGATAAAAAAATAAAATACACTACAGTCGAACAAAGACAACTGGAGCAAACACAATTTAATGCACTGGCTAAATGCATCAATGAACTCTTCTTCGCACCTCTTTCCAGCATGCATGAGGTCAAATCCCTCGTTGATCTTCTCAAAGGGCAGCGTGTGGGTCACAAACTCATCCACCTTTAGCTTCTTATTCATGTAGTCTTCCACCAGCTTAGGAACGCT
This sequence comes from Dicentrarchus labrax, assembly GCF_905237075.1. Lineage (NCBI taxonomy): Eukaryota > Metazoa > Chordata > Actinopteri > Moronidae > Dicentrarchus > Dicentrarchus labrax. The sequence continues at coordinate 31,215,090 of NW_026136713.1, read as the reverse complement.
CTCCACACTCTTCCACCCTGAGGGTGAAAATCATTTTTCATTTAGCCACAACATAACTGAATAATAAAACATAACTGGCAACCCGAAAAGATACCACTACAAATACATACATTTTAATTAAAAAGCAATTTGCTATCTTTGAGTGAAAATTATTAAAAGAAAAGTTTGAGCTACAGTTTAAACTCAGCCTAAGTCATAACACTTTTACCTAATAAAGTGGATGCCAAAAAAAGCCTAATTAGCCATAATTAAAATGGAAATATGCAAAAGGTTTTGAACCCACAGAAATTTGGAACTGCAGCCAGACCACATTATGCCCTTTATGACAAGTAATTTTCTAACACAGTCATTCACCTCCAAAGGCTGTGCCCCTCCACACTCGGCCTGTCACCAGCTGGAATGGTCTGGTCGAGATCTCCTGTCCAGCTCCAGCTACACCAATGATGACACTTTCACCCCATCCTTTGTGGCATGCCTCCAGAGCAGCTCTCTGAAATAATAACATGCCAATTTTCCTGGTTTTTATGACTTGCCAAATTATGGAAACTGTTTAGTATGCTGCTTGTGCTACATGTTGAGCACACTGAACACTATGTACATCTACCAACTGACCACGATGATAAATTAACAAAATTAATTTACGACTATGTTTTATATGCTGCTTCAAAATACAATTTGATAAGTCTCACCATGATTTGCACATTGCCAATGCACTCAAAAGAATAGTCCACACCCCCGTCAGTCATCTCTACCAGAACCTCCTGGATGGGCTTGCTGTGGTCCTTCGGGTTCACACATTCAGTGGCTCCAAACTCCTTGGCTTTCTCAAACTTTGAAGGGTTGATGTCTACACCAATGATCCTGGTCGCTCCGGCAACCTTGCAACCCATAATAACAGCCAGGCCAACGGCTCCAAGTCCAAATACAGCACATGTGGAACCAGGCTCTACCTGAGTGTGCATAAGGAACAATAGAAATGTGGGAATTCAAGTAATACTGAATAATTTTACATATAGCAAATCTACTTATCAACTTTAAACTTGTTTTGGCAGATGTGGCCTTGTCACTTTTAATGATACAAATGGATTTTCTTGTATTTAATATTGCAATTTCTCTCTTTTTAATTTATGCAAGTACCATGGATTTAAAAAAAAAAGGTGACAAAAACTTCATAACATCGTAACTATGAGGTACTATGTCAACCTCTGTAAGGATGCCAACAAATGTTTTTTTAATTTTCTGCCACTATGAAAAACAACAGCAACAACTTGGAAACAGAGCCCCCTTGGCAAACAAATCTGCATGATTAATAAGGGTGACCCACTTCAGAGTGAAACCTGCAAACAATGACAAACAATGCTGTCCCTTGGGCGACATACTTGTTATGCGTAACGAGCTTTGAACAATAAAATGTGTCACAATTTTTCAATGGCGGTTATCTCACTTCAGAAATAAACTCATGTACAAATGCTTCTTTTTTGTAAGCAGCCAGTTCTACAGCGTAACATGGCCTACAGCCTGTGATACCCACCTTGGCAGTATTAAGAGCAGCACCGTAACCTGTAGAAATTCCACAACCAAGAAGGCACACTTTATCCAGTGGAGCTTTCTCGTTCACCTTAGCCAGAGAGATGTCAGCCACTACAGTGTACTCCGAGAAGGTGCTGGTCCCCATGAAGTGAAACACTTGCTTTCCCTTGCAAGTGAAGCGTGAGGTCTTGTCAGGGAGCAGGCCCTGGCCCTGGGTTACTCTGCAGGGTGGAAGCACAGGGAAGAGATGATTTCTTTTCATGTATGATGAAACTCAATCGACGTGTACTTCAGTGCAGGGCTGGCGGAAGCTAAAACGGATGATGACTGAGCTTTGATTTGGTTACCCCTGGGGTGTAAGCGCCTGAGGCTGTGAGTTCAACTATTGAGGTCATGAAGGAAAAAAAAAATTTAAATTTCTGTACTATTTCTAAAAAAAAAAAAGTCTTCACCAACTTGAGGTTGGTAAAAATCAGTCTTACCTGATTTTCTGGCAAAGGTTGGTCTTGGGATTTTTGCAGAATTTGCATTCACCACACTGCGGCACGTACAACGGGACGACAGTATCACCTTGGTGAAAAAGAATTGTGAATAATTAGAAATCATACTTATTCACAATAGCACACTACAGTTTAAATTTCAGCGTCTTGTCTGAAAGCATCCGTACCTGGCTTGAATTTGGTGACACCTTCGCCAACGCTCTCAACCGTCCCTGCGCCCTCGTGGCCCAAGATGACAGGGAAAAGTCCCTCGGGGTCACTGCCACTCAGAGTGTAGGCATCTGTATGACACACCCCTGTAGCAAAGACCTGACAGGTACAGCGTCATTTAAAGAGCGTGTCAGACACAGCTGCTAGATATATGCAAGAGTGGAATATAAAAATATATTAGGCCTGATAATAACATTATTCAAATTACCTCCTGTCTGATTAAAGCATTCCTCAAAAGCATGCAAGTCTATATTTATTGCTTATAACTTCTCATGCTGATAAAATAGGGCCCTAAAAAAAAAGAGCCTCCTCACCGAGCTGGTCTTTGAATGCTTTACACAGGACTCTCAATCAGTTGCATTCATGTCTTGTCGTGTTTTTAGGTATGGAAAAGTGGCATGCAATGGTGTTTGCTTTACCTTGATGCGGACTTCATGGGCCTTAGGTGGGGCCACCTCAACCTCTTCTATGGTAAGAGGCTTCCCCGGTTCCCAGGCAACAGCTGCCTTGCAGGTTATCACCTGAAAGTACAGGATGTTTTTTTGTTTTTTTTAAACAAGCTTCTACAATGAATTGAGTAATTACAGCCAAGGGTTTCCTGAGGCTTTGCAGTGTCTGTGGCAGGTCGAGCAAGTTGCACAGTAGTCGCCCTTTGAACTCTATCCAAGCTTATGCAAAGCCAACCGAGTTCCAGTGGCCTAACTAGTTCACTGTGGTTCTCATACATAGGTTCTTCACCTTCCTCATATCTCTAATGCTGGATACGATTTACCCTTCACCAAAGTTACTGTTCACCGTTTTCTTTACGACTATCTTTCGGTACACGCTTTGCAGCAACTTGCAAATTCCAGCTGTGTCCGACTGGCCAGTGCTGCCCGTTAAGTAATGAGACAGTGAGTCTTTGTACTTGTTCATTGAGCGCATGTGAACGCGTGCACGTCAGAGGAGAGAGGGGGCGTTGTTTTGTGCTACAGGTGACATTAATGCCACCGTTAGGGCACATACACAAGGAAATCATGCATCTTTAGTATTTCTTGCGCATTTTGTGGGGAAAGTACTTACTTTCCCAGCTGTCTCCATGTTCGTTGCTTCGGCACGAGAGGGCGGGACGATGGGCGGCCGTAAAGAAGTTAACGTCTGGACCAATCACAAACGAGAACGCGCAGGCTACGCGTGACGTAGAGCCGGCGGAAAAAAAAAACCTCTCCAGTTTCAGATGAACCCAAAATGTGTCAAATGAAGGCCCGGGTCAGACAGTTTGACTAATGTTCTGGATATATACTAATAATGTTCTCAGCGGTTCAAATAACGGATATGCCACAATGTTAAAGTAAAAGCGAGTTCTCAGTCTTGGAAATAGGATTAAAAAAACTAAATGACAACTGAGCCAACACCGTCGACTGAGATGTGTTTGAGTGCTGTGGAACAAAAAAAAACACCAGATTTAGTCTTAATTTCTGAATATACTGAATGTTATTGATTTGTTATAATATGATAATAATGTATTGTATGCCATAAAGAAGTGAAAAAGCCTGGTCAAACATTCACAGAATTATATCTAGTCCCTCTCCCTCATTGATATTTGCAGAATATAAACAGAATATAAATTATAAGTATTGAACACGTCACCATTTTTCTCAGTAAATATATTTCTAAAGGTGCTTTTGTCATGACATGTTCACCAGATGTTGGTAACAATCCATGCAATCCACACATGCAAAGAAACCAAAATAAATAATTTCAGAAATTAAAGTTGTGTAATAAAATGGAATGACACAGGGAAAAAAGTATTGAACACGCTTACTTAAATTTATTTAATACTTCGTACAAAAGCCTTTGTTGGTAATGACAGCTTCAAGACGCCTCCTGTATGGAGAAACTAGTCGCATGCATTGCTCAGGTGTGATTTTGGCCCATTCTTTTGCAAAGTCTTAAATCTTGAAGTTTCCGTGGGCCTCTTCTATGAACTCTGATCTTTAGTAAAAAAAAAAAAAAAAAAACAGCCCCACATTATGATGTTCCCACCTCCAAACTTCCCTGTTGGTATGGTGGTTTTGGGGTGATGTGCAGTGCCATTTGACCTCCAAACATGCTGTGTATTACGGCATCCATAGAGTTGAATTTTGGTCTCATCTGACCAGACTATATTCGCCCAGTATTTCACAGGCTTGTCTAAATGTTGTGCAGCAAACTTTAAATGCACTTCAACATGCTTTTTCTTCAGCAATGGAGTCTTGCGCGGTGAGCGTGCATACAGGCCATGGCGGTTGAGTGCATTACTTATTGTTTTCTTTGAAACAATTGTCCCTTCTAATCCCAGATCTTTCTGAAGCTCTCCACAAGTGGTCATTGGCTCTGGGACAACTCTCCTGATAATTCTTTTCACTCCTCTGTCAGAAATATTGCAAGGAGCACCTAGTCGTGGCCGGTTTATGGTGAAATTATATTCTTTCCACTTCCGGATTATGACCCCAACAGTGCTCACTGGAACATTCAGAAGTTTAGAAATCCTTCTGTAACCAATGCTATCAGTATGTTTTGCGAGAGCTGTTTGGGTTTACCCATCATGAGATGTTTCTTGTGTGACACCTTGGTGATGAGACACCTTTTTAAAGGCTATCAGTTGGGACTGAACCAGCTGATATTAATTTGCACTGACAAGTGGCAGGATTGCTTTCTAATTACTGATAGATTTCAGCTGGTGTCACGTGTTCAATACTTTTTCCCTGTGTCATTTCACATTATTACACATAATTTATGGACATCTATGGTTTGATTGTTTTGCATGTGTGGATTGCATGGGTTGTTACCGACATCTGGTGAAAATTCCATGTCAATAGCACCTTTAGAAATATATTTACTGAGAAAAAATACAATACTTATTTTACCCGCTGTATGCAAATATTTTTCATTTTAAAAGGTTAACTATTGGACACAAGATGTTTCATACTTAAGTAACAAGTCCATCAATATGTGCAGTGCATGTTTCAGGTTTGCACAGAAAACCTTTGCATTCAAACTGTGATGTCTCAAAATCATGCTTAATCTCATATTTAAAAAGGTGAAACTTTTATCCTTCAGCAGATGAACATGAAAGCCTCTAGTGTCATACATACATCATTCTGTACATTAAAGCCAGAGATATACTTGCCACAAGTTTGCATTAGGACGTGCACAGCCCTGCTCCAAAGGGATGCAGGATACAGACAGCCACCATGCACACATAAATGCCTTGTTAAAAACATATATACATCAAAATGAAGTAACAATAAGCTAAACACATTTTAGGGTGGAGGGAGACTTTATAATATTCTTTAGTTACATTTGGACATTTACTGTGCCCTCACTTGCTGTATATCTCATCTTTTTTCCCGTCCCGATTCTGGATAATAAAAACCCTTGTGCCACCTTAGAATGGATTCTATGAATAACACCTGAGAATGTAAAATGAAGACACAGTTACAAAGCACCTTTTAATTAAGGTTTTGAACAAAAATGACAATAATCTGCTTAAGATTGTACAAATGATGGGTATTAAAATGTTTTCAACAGCATATAAAGTCTGATTCTGCACACATTTTCCCATATCAGTAAATGAATATATGGAGATGTATCTCAAATCTTAATGAAGTACAAACATTTGTCATGGCCCAATATTTTAACACAAACATCAAGCACAGGATAATGACATGTCTGTTCACAAAGGGACCCAATAATCCTCCCTTACAGTCTGAAAAGGTCCTCACTATGTTACACACAAGCATACACATGAACCTTTTAAATAAAAATCATGAAGATCCATCACGCATACAAAACTGGTAAAGAAATAAAACAAAAAAAAAAAAAGGAGAAAATCCATTCAAGTTCTACAAAGAGAGGCCATGTCCATATGAGTCCAACAGGCCGGCCACTCTTATACAACGCAGCCTTTTTACTTGTGTCGCAGAAAACTGGAATGGGACCATCACACGAGACCATCACTGTCGAATCATCTCCCACCTACAAGTAAACAACAAAAAATGAGTAGCGTCACACTAGGAAAGACGACTAAAAATGCATAGAGCTCTAAAAAAAGACCAACCTCTGAATCCACGTCCGCCACCGCCTCCTCTTCCTCCTCTGAAGCCTCCACCGCGTCCACCTCCAAACCCTCCGCCACCGCGTCCACCTCCAAACCCTCCGCCACCGCGCCCACCTCCAAATCCACCACGGCCGCCTCCACCCCGGCCACCTCGGAAACCGCCTGAAACAGAAGCAAAGCAGAATTTATCATTTCCATTTTTAAAATTCACCGCAACTAACACGGAGATCTGGTTGAGTGTCATGAGCTACACGTTCATCATCAACAAGAGACGGGTTTAATAAAAATGAGGATGTTTGGATGCCGGACCTCCACGACCACCTCCTCTTCCTCCACCTCGGCCTCTTGGCGGACCCTTCTCTCCTGGCGGCCTGGGAAGGAATCTCTGCAGCGGGAGGAGCTTCATTGGATCTATATAAAACTAAAAGAGACATTGTAAATTACTTATACAGTATACAGATGTACTGAAATTCTATTAAGAATGAAAATGCTCTACTTTCAAATATAATATTTTATTTTATACCTTCTGTAGTTTCTTAAACGAGGACGCCTTCATATTGTCGGAAAGTTTAACTGAAAAATACTGTATGCATTGGTTAAGGAAAGTAAGCAATCAACAGTTGACTTTTTTTTTTCCCCACCACAGGTTGTTTCAGGAGGTCCACAGACAAAGTGAAGACAAAAGAAAAAGGATACAAAGTCCCGGAGCTGGCCGAATATCTCATCCACCTTCCCGATCTGCTCCTTGTTTTCCAAGTACACTGGGGCATTGAAGTAGGGAACTTTGTTTTCCTCTGTTGTACACTTGCACACAATGTCATCTTCACATGGATGCACAAACTCTCCCACAGCTGCAGAGTAAAAACACAACGAACTACAGTTAGTCACGTGAAAGGTGCTCTAGCCATCATGGCAAAGGCCCAGTTCCAATAGTTTGCAGACTCAAGGAAATATCCCATAGCTCTCTGGCACCAATGTAAGCATTACAGGTTTGTGCTTTAACGATCTTACCAACAACATATTCTGGAGGACCGTAGTCTTGTTGCCTATTAAAACCCCCTCTGCCACCGCCCCGTCCAAATCCTCCACCTCCTCTGCCTCCTCCAAATCCTCCACCTCCTCTGCCTCCTCCGAATCCTCCACCTCCTCCGCCTCGGTTAAATCCTCCACCTCTTCCACCACCTCGTCCACCTCCTCCTCTGAAAGACATTTTCTTCAAGTATACTGCGAGAAACACGAAAACACGAGAGGGAATTAGTCAGAATGTAACGAAGACAACACAAAACACGTGAATTCGTGGTTGGTGTGTTGAAGCATCGACCCACTACGTTAACAGCGTGGACTTACAGAAAAGCTCCAGCTAACATGCTAACTCAGTTCAGTCATTCAAACAGTTCTACACAGTTCACCCGCGTGTTCTGCCACAAACCAATACTTTACGTATTCGCACCAAAACACAAACATGGACACACTTTTAACACTTTCTACACACAGTTAAAACACATTACTCACAAACTCGGTCGACTAGCTGCTGCTATTTACTCCGAGGGACTTCCATGCGACGACAACACGTGTGACCGAAGACTGCCGTAAAGGTATTCACCAGTGTCGGCAACTGTCGTAAAGTCAGACGTGTTTACAAGGTGTTTAAAGAAACAGACAGCCGGCTGTTTGACTCATCAGTAACGTTACTGACTGTGGGTGACAGACACGGTCAGTATGACTTTACAGACTGCATCATAAGGCAAAGATAGAATCTGTCTGTGTGACTTGGTGCTGTACGTTGTTGTTTGATATTTAATTATCATTAGGCTAATTATTATTTTCTCCAAATGCAGGGAATTTAAATAACGTAAAAACCAGTCAACAATGACAACAGCAGGTCAGGTAAGAAAAAAAAAAAACCTAATCTAACGTTAGGATATATTGACTGTTTGTTTAATCCCTGTTTGTTTAGTAGTCTAATCTGAGGTTGTTGTTATTTTGTGCATTTTAACAGTGACGCCAAATGCAGTCCCAACTGTGTGCCTTTCATGTAAAACGGCTATATGATAATAGGGGCCACACCCAGACACAACTTTTCCACTTAAGGTGGCTTGATGGGCTTAAAAACACCCTGTAACTGACAACCGAGCACTTTCTCTTTCACAATGTTTGTCTTTCAGGTGATCAGATGCAAGGCAGCTGTTGCGTGGGAGTCTGGGAAGCCTCTGATTATTGAGGACGTAGAGGTGGCCCCACCCAAGATCCACGAAGTCCGCATCAAGGTCAGCTGCTCATCCCGAGTTTGTCTGAAATACAATAAAATGATGATCTCATTATTAGTATTAGTATAGTTTGGTTGTACATATGGGCACTTGCAGAGCTACACAGTAAACATCCCATTGTTAACAGCTGTTCTCAGTTGTAGGTGAATCATTTGGAGCTATCAAAAGCAATAAACTAATAGGAACTAATTACATAATGTTGACAAAGAAATAACCAAAACTTAGAACAAGACCTTTATTACACAAGTGGATGTTACTAGTACACAAATGCTGATAGTGATACTGATACAACACATGACTTCCTCTTAGTTTGTTTCCTGTTGATATAGTGCACACCAACCCACTTCACTGTCTGGAGCTGTCACATGAATCAGCAGCCAATGTATTTTTGTACAGATTATCGCCACAGGGGTGTGCCACACAGACAATGAATACCTGTTTGAGACTGGAAAAGGGATGAAGTTCAGACCATTCCCATTGGTCCTCGGCCATGAAGCAGCTGGGATAGTGGAGAGTGTTGGTCCAGAAGTCACCAATTTCTCACCGGGTAAACTGCACGGATCAAGCTCACAACCAACCACATGACATTTGGTTTTAATTCCTCTTTTTTTAAGGTTTTTTTTTTTTGTTGTTGTCTTCACAGGCGACAAAGTTATCCCCCTTTTTCTGCCACAGTGTCAGGATTGTGAACGTTGTCACAATCCTGAGACAAATCACTGCAGGAGGAACTGGTGATTTGATTATTGCATGTTTATACACACACACACACACACACACACACACACACACACACACACACACACACCTTTACACAGTAGTGGAAGAATTTGTTTACTTAAGTAAAAGAACTTGAGTATTTCCAGTCAAATGAAAATTGAATGTATAGAATAAATAATACTGAAATTATCAAAAGTAAAAGAAAAATGGTCGCTGTGACTGACACATTATTATATATTATATTATTGGGGTTTTAACACTGATGCAACAAAGCAGCATTTTCCTGTTGTTGCTGGTCAAGGTGAAGCTAGTTACTTTATACAGTTAGGGAGTTTAGTTTAGAGGTCCACCAACAAGGACCCTGGCTCCACCAGAGGATGGGAAGTCATGAGATAATTAATGGGGTAGGAAACAATTTAAAAATAAAGTTCTGCTACACACATATTCTTTTTTTAAAAACTTTTTTGTGAAATACTGGAGAGTTTTAGCCTCGTTGAAAGAGGTGAATAAAACCCTGTGAGATGTTTAGAGGAGAACGGCTGACAACTCATAGACATTACAATATGACAAAATGTTAATCTGATAAGGACCAGCAACTATAGCTGTCTGACAAATGAAGTGGAGTAAAAAGTACAATATTTACCACAGAAATGTCGTGGAGTAGAATTTGAGAGTAGCATAAAATTGAAAAACTCAAGTAAAGTACAAAAGTACAGTACTTAACTAAATGTATTTACTTCCTTAACACTTCTTTGTTTTTGTGACTTTTAGGGCAAATACACAAGCAGGTGTATTGGCTGATGGAACAAGCAGGATATCTTGCAAGGGGCAGCAGGTGTACCAGTTCCTGGGCATCAGTTCTTTTTCCCAGTACACTGTGGTTCCTGATACTTCACTTGCAAAGATAAGAAGTGATGCACCGCTGGACAAAGTGTTTCTACTAGGCTGTGGTGTCTCCACTGGTTACGGTGCTGCCGTTAAAACAGGCAAGGTAAGAGGATGCAGACCTGCCGGGCAAATCATTCAAATCATACCTTGAATTCTCATCAACTCTGATGAGGACCTTGTCCTTAGAACAAGGGGAATGCAGATGCAACAAATAATTTAGATTTATTTACAAACAAGACCCTTTAAAAATAATGAGCTTATAATTACAAGTTCCATTAAATATCTGAAAAACATCTCATTTGTAATTTGTGTTTTCCAATTTCGTAAGTCGATTCCTAATGAAACATTACCATATGTCAGGGCTGTAGTTATTTGTTTTCTCCACTAGATGTCAGTAGATAACATGAGCATCATATAAGTGTTTTAATTGGTTAAAAAGACTGTCATGTTTTTTTGCATATTAAAATATAAATACAATTTTTTCAAAATTATTAGTAGAGCATTCCCTTAAATACAACATGTAGAAAATGATCAAACTTGTTCTGAATATTGAGCAAAAGGACAAATCAATAGTAATGTAAGGGTAAACTCTCGAACATAAAGTGAAACTGTGACTAAAACTAAAATAATGACAACGAATTGCGAAGTGAGTATAAAGGGTAATTTACATTTTTACTATTTACAGTTTATTTAACTTTTTAAATCCGTCCGAATAAAAGCCAAGAAGGCTTGAAAGCCTAAAATCCAACCTTACATAAGAATATATACAAGATAAAAAATGATAAATGTGTGTATAATGGATATTTTAAAGAGAATAAAGTCTAAATGTACCGTATAAATGTTAGCTGTACACCTGATCACGTAATCTTGTCAGATGTCTCTTGAACAGCTTTTGGACGACTGACATCCTGTTTGCATCCAGGTTAAAAAGGGTTCCTCATGTGCCGTGTTTGGGCTTGGAGCTGTCGGACTGGCCGCCGTCATGGGCTGCCAGATTGCTGGGGCGACAACGATCATTGGGGTTGACGTCAACCCTGAGAAGTTTGAGAAAGCTGTTTTTTTTGGAGCCACTGAATGTGTCAATCCCAAAGATCATACCAAGCCCATCCAGGAGGTCCTGGTGGAGAAGACAGACGGGGGGGTGGACTACGCTCTGGAGTGTGTTGGAGATCCAGCTGTCATGGTGGGTGTCTCAGTCTTGTTCAAAACTTCATGTCTATGAAAATTTGCTTTGATCAGAAGTTCTGCAAAAACAAAATTTGACACAAGTTACAATTACACAAGTTAAAATTGTGCAATTAGAATGTTTTGTAAAATCCTAGTTTCATCAAGTGTGTTTGGAAATATATTCGAAAAGGAGTATTAATTAAGACAAGTGATGCTTTGTGTTGTCCTAGAGCGCTGCGTTAGAGTCTACAACAGATGGCTGGGGCATCTGTGTCATTGCTGGGTGGACGGAGACAGAAGTAATGCAGGTTGAAGTCGAAAAGATCCTGATGGGGCGCACCTTGATGGGGACTTATTTTGGAGGTGAACTTAAACCAAATTACCAGAGCTATTAGTTCATACAAGACAAACAAGTACAAAAAATTACCATCCATAATGCTTCGGTAACAATTTATGGTAATTGGCATGATGGAGAAGTTGAGTGATAAGTGAAAGGTAAAATTCAGTGAGGATCCCCCCTAAAATATAAAAACGGTGTAAAATCAGCTGTTGCATTCCTGAGCCCAATTTGATGTTAGAAAAAATGTTTTGATTGATGATTATGGCTTCAAGAAATGATTTGTGTTTATTATTGATTAGAATATTGATAGTTATAAGGTAGTAAAATGCCTATCATCATAACTTCAAGGTCTATGGTGATGTGTTTAGTCTGGTGAACAGTCCCAAACCAAAAAGTATTGAGTTTACAATTGTATAAACCAGAGAAAAGCAAATTAATTATTAATGACATAAACAGGAAATTGGTCATCAAAATTGTTGTCGACGCACCAAACCGTTGATGGTTCCAGCTGGAGATCTGATCAAAGTCCACAATCCACAATCAAATAGAAAAGACTTGTGGTTCAACAGGCATGCAAGGAAAGAATTCACTGAGAAGAGGCAGGTTGCTCATAGTAACTTCAAACAAACTTGACCAGAATGCAATACAACCTGACATGTTACAGCGACCTTTTTTTATAAAGTGTAAGTATGTGTGTAACAGTACAGTATGTACACGCTCACATAAGTAACAAGTCTGCACCTGTTATCTGGAATGTCAAATGTCAAACAGGAAATTCTGCAGAAAGTTATGCAGCGACAGTTGATCCACCCGCACAAAAACACATCACAAACTAACATCTTATATGCACTGCACACATTTATAATATCTAAGAATAAATCCAAAGGGTGACCGCTCCTTTCATTCACTCTGGGCAAAACGATTGAGACTACACGATAAACATGTAGGAAGTGCCTTTCTTTGAGGCTCATTGATGTCCACTTTGGTTTGTTATCCTCTTCTTAAAGGATGGAAGAGTGTGCAGGATATCCCTACACTGGTGGACAACTACATGGACGGCAAGCTGAAGCTGGATGAGTTTATCACCGACCACCTCCCGCTGGATCAAATCAATAAAGCCTTTGAAACTTTGAAAAGTGGGACCAGGTAAGATCAGATTTATTTGTGGCTGCTAGTTTGTAAGCTATAACTTCCTTACTAGTCTACTGCACAATAATCAGGACAAACCACATCAAAACGGCCTGTTTGATCAAACAGTTTCCTCACACAATGATAATAGTGATAATAATCCCGTAGAACTCCAGTACCAACCTACAGTATTTTCCTAAATACACTGAACTAGCAGTGGTTTGTCAAACTGCTGCAGTGGCCATCTTTGCAAAATGCCCTCACTCCTTTTTATATTTCTGCAGTATTCCCACACGTGATGGAATATCTGATATAGAAGTGACATTTATAGTGGGATTAGTGGAAAGTCTTTGAATTTGATTCATTCTTAGGAAAATATCAAGAATTGCACATTTTTCAAGAATGTATGTGCTTTATAAATGTACTATGTATCATTTATTTAATTTCTGTTTACTATGGCTGCAACTATTATTTTCATTGATTAATTTGCAGATTGTCACATTGATTAATCACTTTTAGCCAACTCAAATGTCTTGTTTTACTCACCCAAAAGTCCAAAACCAAAAGATACTCACTTTTTAGACACCAGCAAATATTCACCGTGAAGAAGCAAATAATGCCGGCTTTTTTATTTCTTTTAAACTGACTAAAAGTGATTAATCGGCTATCAAAACAGTAGATGATTACATTTCTGTTCATCAGCTAATTGATTTATTGTCTAATTGTTGCAGTTTTTTATATTATATATTAGGTCTTGTGGGAACTTTGTTCAGTTATCCTAACAAATGTCCTTGTGTTTTTTTTCTTAGCATCCGTACAAAGATTAGTCTGTGGCAAGAGGAGGCTTAACCTGAAGTGTCTGTCTTATAAGAGGATGGATTGACATTCAGTGTCATTATAATGATATTTTGCATACAGATCTGCAGTGTATTTTCTCAAAATGCTCTAATTCTTAAAAGATATCAAATTCAAATGTTTCACTTGCTTGACTTTGTAGCAAATTGCCTCATTGGCCACTAGATGGCAGTCTTATGTCATGTAAAAGCTTCTCCTGTTTGTGTCCTTGAATACCTTGTAACTTTATAAAGACATTTTCTATCTGCAAAAGATTCTGTATTTTCATTCGGATTAAATTCTTATGTTGTTTTTTTCTTGTTTATCACAGACTTGATCAAAAGGGAGAAACACCACAGAATGTTCAGTGCACTTGTGTAAAACGATACCGAGTGTAATTCATAGATATACACAGCATCTGCAGTAACATCAAGACAAATTCTCTCTGCATGTCATACTTGGCAGTGACAGTGATTCTGGTCCTGATATCAATGTGGAGATGGAATTAAATACCCTTGTATAGAGGATGGGGTAAAAGACACAGGAACCAAATGGCCGGATCTGTCATCAACCATGGAGAAATATCTGCTTCATGTGGTCAGGCTTACCAAATTTCGCCCTTGGTAATATTATATATTGATTTAAAGGGAGCCAAAGAGAAAGGCTAAAATGGCAGTTGTGGGCTGTCAGGACAGAAGACAAAAGGTTGTTTGGGGAATGCCTCTCGGCGAAGAACTAAAATAGCTGTCGAAGGAATTTGTTTTATTGAAGTTCCATTCAGATCAGATGAACACCCTTGGCAGTTTCCACCGCTTTTCCATCTTTATTTAAAATGGAAAATAAATTGTTGCTCTTCCTCTTATGTTGGTCTCCTCTGTGTGTGTGCTATCAATCACAGGTTATACAGCTTAGACCCCCCCCCCAAGAATCTCAAAGTAAAGAGAGTTTTTGAGAAATAGAAAGCAGAATAATGATCAAAAGAAAGAGGAAGACGAGTTTTGACAGGTGGTTGTGTGACTGGGCACCCTCATCAATAAATGTTGGACATGCTCGCAGATATATAAGGCTTTCTCGATGACGACCTTAAGTCTCCTACCTTTTTTTTCTCTTTGTGTTTGAACTCTACAACCTCTGGAGATGTCACAGCAGTGTGCAACTGATACAGGGAGGACATGCTATCTGAATTACAAGCACAGCATTTTACACATTTTTGAAAGTCTCAACTGTCCATCTTGTCATGTTTCACATACATCTGTTGGTTTCTGCAGATATCTAATGGATAGGAAACTTTGGCTTACGGTGACATGGAGCTGAATAGTGACAGAGACAGCTAACATTGGAAATGGGGAAATTATATTTACATTTTTATACCTATGCTATTTTTTATTTTATTTTATTTTGTACCTCTTGCTGTCATCACTTCACTGCAACAACTCTGTCAGACCCGAGTCTTCATGAAGATAATTGACAAACAAGAGAAATGCCAGATGAGGTAAATGCCATCACACAAATAAAGGCATGTCTGGAAAAAAATGTCAAAAAGTGCTGCCTTGCCTTTTCACAATATTTAGATTGGGATCAAGAGATTTCCTCTTATTTATTAAGCTTTATTTCTGTGTGACAGACATATGACGGCACATTAAATATGACGAGAACATAAAAATAGATGGGAAACACCCTGTTTTAACAAAGAGTGTTTTTATTATTAAAAACTACACAAAATATAATGCATCAGTACCTATTTACACACTGTCTCTCTGATGCAACTGGTAATTCTTGTAATAGCAAATAAATACAATAAACCCACCAGGAACTAGAAATCATACTGTTTGGTATCTTTAGCTTAGAAGTGGTTTTATATGTCTTATCTCTGTATTATTGTATATCACTCAGTAGCTACATATAGAAAAAGAGTTGCCTCTGCACAAAAAATAATTATTATGTTCTCCAGTACCGGATGTCCACTAATCATTCAGGACATCTATTTCTTTCTTTTTTTTTCACTTTCACATTCTGGCTGTAATGTGGTGATAATTCATAGCAGGCATCAGGGGAGGTTAATTTGCTGGAGTGTAATCTTTAGACTGGATTTCTCATGTTCTTTTGGCCCAGAGTTTCTGAGAATCAAGTCACAATGTTAAGATACCACACCTACAGCAAGTACGGTTTCTGGGGTACCTACAGTACATGTTGTTCATTTACTCTAATTTCATGTAATCCTTCCTCACACTTTAACCTATGATCAGCTCATAGCAACTGACCTGCTTTTTCACAGGTACGAGTGTCAAGTATAAAGTTAAAGATGGCTGAATTCCATTTAACTGCTTTAGTTTAAGGGTCCTGATATTGTGCATGCTGGCTCACTGTCACGCCATGGCTTACTGGGGCATTTGAATCAATGACATCCACGTTTCTGCTGTAAAAACGTTAGCTAACTAGCATTTTTTTTTTCTTTACTAGCTCAAGCCTATTACAGAGTTTATATTCTGTGAACATGTAAAATGACCTCATACTGTGCTGTCACACACACCTTTTGTACACCTGTTGGTCTAAAAGTCTGCATATTGTAAATATGCAATCACATCAATCAGTCAAAAAAAACCCTATTCTATTAACATCTTGGAGAAATAAGCTAGAGGGGAAAGCTCAAAGAGACATAATGAGTTAGACAGATAGAGCAATGGATATACTGTACAGCCCCAGCGGCTATGGAAGAACGGCCCACTTAAGTCACTAAAGACTGCCACTGTGAGGCCCCTGTTTTATCAGCAAATCCTGGCCATTATACAGCTAATGCCAGGCATTGCCTGTGACATCCCCAGCCTTTCTCTGACACAGTTAGCTTCAGCTCCTGTGTCAGTGGAATATATCCAGCTTCACTAGAGGACGGCACAATACAGTAGGTACTTAGTGTTTTGGAGGAGCAACAAGTTTTCCGCTGCATTAGTGCACTGTGCAGTGACAAATCTGGCACAGTAGGGTATTGTTGTCAAGTGAAAGGTTATTTTTAACATTTTAACATTTTTAGAATAACTGAATAGCTGCCATATTCTAGGCTCAATATCAAAGCATTTTGACATTATAAAGGGCATCAAATTTACAAGCACTGAAAACTTAAATTAAGTTTTGAAATTTCCAGCACTAAGTTGTTTTTTACAGGACAACAGAGGTCTACTTATACAATAATGCACAGATATACTGTTTCAAATATAGTCTACGCAGAAGACCATAGTTGCACAAGAGGGAAAAACGCAAATAATGTGAGACAAAGATGCTACTTTTACAATATCTTACATAAAAATAAGACATTTTGTTGGCACTCCCCATAAATACAGTATAAAAAGTCCACAGTCCTGCACTTCAGCCTTGTTGTAATACAAAACCCTGATAATGACTGTATCATGCTCCTCTCATTGAGCCATGCAATATCATATGTTTTGTATTTTGTAATGTCAATCATATTGTGTCAGTGTTTTATAGTTAAGTTGCAACAGAAATAGACAACAAAGAACAAGATTAGACAGACCTCACATGTCTATTACCAAAGAGACACACACACACACACACACGCACACTTAAAGGGCTATATGCGTGACAGCTCTAAGCTTTTGTTGTGTTTTGTCTGACAGCAGCAGTAAAGTAGTAATTGTGAGATTAGCTCTGAGGTGCTATCATGGCACTCCTTTGTTTGGTCTCTCCCTTCTTGGTCACACAGAACATGTCTAACATGCGTGGGAAGGAGTCATCCACTGACATAGTTTGCTTTATTTGAGTTCTTTTGAATCTGTCATCAATGACCTGGTTCAGAAATAGCATCCAGAGCATCTGTATTAAACCATTTTTATTATAAAGGGTTAAATATTTCTTCTGGGCTTGACAGAACTGATCCATGACACACTTGGACCCAGCCCTATCCCCTCTGCCAGAGTCAGTTCATGTGGTTATAGGCTAGAGGTAGAGGGAGACATTTCTCTCAGACCCTGTGTGTTTACTCCCTAATCCCTGAGAAGAAGTTCACAAGCGTGAGGAAAGTACTGGGAGATTTAGCTACCTCCCAAACCTGCTCAGTTTACCGCTCCACTGTTTTCCACAGCCACATGGGGCACGGGTAATTCCTGGGAATGTTTTGGAAGGGGTTTGTGTGTGTCTGTGTGTGTGTGTGTGTGTGTGTGGCTGTAAGAATATAATTGGTAAATTGCTGGTTACATTCATATATGGAACAATCTACAATAGTCTATTCATTATACAACGTGTTCATGTTCAGTGATGCTGTTCATAAAGAATGCCTTCTGTTATTTGACTTCAGTTACTATGTGCTATAAAAGTGTCAGTTGAGTTGTAACCTCTATATATTAACTACTATATTATTGTAACTACAAAATGATAACATAGTTACAATAATGTTTGAAAGAAAATGAATAAGTTACAATGCAGATTGTGAATGGTAGTTCATCCTATAGTTGAGGTGCCATGACAGCAAATAGACTCATAGTAACAAATCTAGACTTTAGAAACTGCGAGAAGAGCTTTTTCTACTGACATCCTTGTCAGTCATTTATAAGCTCATAGGCCAGAAATATAGCTTGTAGCTGGTGTCTTTTGGATCTATGGCAGATCATTTTGTGCTTTTTTATGTAGTGTTGAATATAGAAAGTTACAATAAGACAGAGCACTGGCTAAATCTGCGGCAGCCAGAAATGGTTTGATTTTACTGGATTACTACGATAAATACTACTTCTACGACTTATAATAATAATAATAATAATAATAATAATAATAATAATAATAATGATAATAATGATAATGATAATAATAAATACAAACAGGATAAACTACCATATGATGCCATAGCAATCAATAAAGCATGTTTGCCTAATTGCAGGAACCTATTCTGCTGCTCTTCTCATTGGAATGCTCTGATGAGAGTGACACCCAAATGGTTGAAATGCAAATGTAATCTAAAAATGTTTCTTATAATAATGACTAATCAAACTTTTAGCACTTAGTGAAACTTCTCTTTGCACCACTGAAGAAAATGTTTTTTCACTTATTGTGCTTGGCCCTGAAAGACTCTTGAGTATGTCTGGTTTGTTACATTTCTGTCTTGCTTGATATATCTACCAGCGTTGCTTCAAATGAGCCTCAAGGTTGTGGTAGGACAAGAAAAATCCAAATGAGTGTGTGGTGAGTCATATGGTTACCTTGTTATACCGCCACAGTAAAGTACATCATTCTGTTTTTCCTCCTTCTCCTCCCGACAACTCACTGTTGTCCAAAGATGAGACTCCCAAATCACTGTTCCTTGGCCCACTGCCAGGCCACAGAAGGATTGGGACAATCCCAAAAAATACAGTGAACGCAGCTGAAACACTTTTCTTTGACTGGTAATTGTGGTGAAAAGAAAAGAAACCTGAAAAGATCCATTATAGGTGCCTGGGCCGATTACTCATTCTCAAGCATCCCACAGTTTTCAATTATACACTGGCAGGCAGGATTGAAGTGAGTAATGCTGAATTTACATTTGCGTATATTTGTGTGTGGCTGGAGCTCTTAAACAGAGTAAAGTATACTGAATGATCAAGACTTATTCAATTATTCCTTACCACTTATTTTACCTTTCATAATAGTTTGTATAGCTGGCATCAAATGCTAATTAAGACTGACTAGTAGTAGATATAATTACATGAGGGCTTTAACTCAACCCCAATAAAGTATACAGTTTAGTAGACTTTCTATGTTGCATGTTCTTCATTTGAAAACAACAAAAGATGTCAAGAACAGGTTAAGGCAGGCATGAGAAAGCTGATGTTGACAGCTAATGTCAATGTCAGCAAAAAAGGGTCGTCTGTGGCCAACATTTCCTAGCTGACAATTGAAGTTAATGACAATAAACACTCTAAAGAGGAGGGAAGCAGATATAAAAAAAACTCACGTTTTTTTTATATCTTTATATCTATATCAAAAGTCACACAGAAGTTGGGATATGTGTAATGTATGTAGTATACATAATATCAATTTACAATTAGGTATAATAGTAAAAGGTAATAGTTGACATTAAAATGATTCATCATGGTCATTCTGTACCATGTACCTGTAGTTATTCGGTTATTAGTAATTTTGTGATCCAAGAATTTCCCAAAAGTATGGCCCCCTCTCACTTATCTTGTATTAGGAGAGCTGCAGAAATCCTGAATGCCTTTGGGAAGTTAGTTTTTAACAAGGTTCACGTTGTAAGGTCAACTTTGCTGCTAGCAAAACACACAGATTTAAAGTTTAGCAACGGATTTAACATCAAATATGTAATCCTAACCAGGGAGGTTTGGACATGGACAATATTCCCACAACCTCACACTGAGAAAGCCAACAGTTCGCTGCCACTAACTCAGCCTCATCGCTTTACCAAAAGTCTCTCTGTCGCCCCTCATCTTAGCTGGAGCCTCTGTGTGCTTCGTGTTTGCCTATACTTCCCAAATCCCTGAGAGCAAACAGGAGCATGGGCAGATTAGCTTAATATCATCCTTGGCACTAAATACACAAAAATGAAATGTCAGCCGTGTCCCAGGGTATAGTCAAAATAAGAAAGTCAAACCAGGGCTGCCCTGCTAGATATAGTGCAAAGGGAATTATTTCAATCCAAAAATAATTACATATTGATGTTTGAAGTTGTGCTATCTATCTATCTATCTATCTATCTATCTATCTATCTATCTATCTATCTATCTATCTATCTATCTATCTATCTATCTATCTATCTATCTATCTATCTATCTATCTATCTATCTACTGCTGACATATTCATTCATGTGGACCCTTAATAAGATTAAAACTTGAAGAAAAAAGTCAAAATGGATTTTAATCTATAATCTGGTTAGTCTTTGTGGATGGCATGTGAGTCTTGAAGAATAGGCAAATGACTGGGAATGAGAGCTAAAGCTAATAAGCAGGCCATCGCTAATCTCTTAAACAAACCTCCTCTCTCCCTATGTGGCCTTCTTTCTTGCGTTATAAATAATGTATATTTTGCCTGCACGCACAAACACACACACACACACACACACAACACTCCCCCTCAACGTCTCTTTTGACTTCTGAGTTGCCGGTAGAGTTCAATCTGGTCCCTCCCCCAACCTTATTGGTTTACTTTAATTAGTGATATTGAAGGCAGGGGCAAATGAGGAGGGGTGGTAGTGGTGGTGGTGATGAGGAGTGGGGGGATTGGGGTGGCGTAAATACTGAAAACAAACAAGAGGGCTGAATGGGAGGATGCCGGCGGGTGCAGTCCCGATGCCACTGCGCAGACGGAAGGGGACACATGGTGTAAGCAAACACTCGTAATTGCATTAGATTCCCCTGGCACATGGGTAATCTAGCCTTCCCCTGTCCCAGAACACAACAGGACACATCTTCCGCTTCTTCTCACTCCCTTTGTCACTCTCTCTCCTTCACAAATTATTAATGTAAAACCTACAGCGCTGTCATTGATCATTCAGCAAGCATGATAGAAGAACTAATTATCATTTAGGAGACTGAGGTATGGAGTGTCAGTAAGTGTATGCTCACAGATTCACTGATTGTGTGTGAGAGATGCAGCATGTGTGTGTATTTGAATGCATGCATAATTGTGGTGTGTGTGTGTGTGTGTGTGTGTGTGTGTGGGCTATGTGAGTGTGTGCATACCATTAAACAGTTGTCCTGTTTGATATTTCATTCCTCAGCCCACATGTCTTGAGAGTATGAGCAAACACATTTGCTTGAATGGGATGTTCCCTGAGCAAACGAGGAAAATCTGGCCTTGATATGAATATCAGTGACAGTCAATGATAATTGGGATGGGATGCTTTTGCTCCTTATTGAGATGTCTGGTGGTACAGACACCATATAGAGTGACATACACGGCCTGATATCATTTTTTAAAATTATTTAGTATTGACGGTTTTGTCAGGCACCCTGCTTCACTTAGGCTGGAAAAGCATCTGCTGGGGCTGTAAAAACAACAAGATCCACTAGGTGGTGTTGTGATATCCACAATGACCAAGATCCACACATCCACATTATAAATACTCCTAGCTTATACGATCAAATCTTTTTAAAGCATTTGTTTGCTACTGCAAATACGCAGAACTTTTTAAAGAGTCAGAACAACAAAAAAGACCAGATTGCTATGTTTGCTTGAATTTAGCGTGTTAATCAAAACTATACTTTGTCTATTATTTAAGTGCTTATGTACTCTCATTTTTGACAGAACTCTAGCTTTACATTGACATTTTCTAGATATTCCTCTTGTATTGTTCAGCATTAAATTACTGCTCTTAACCAGACTAGTTTGAGTCACAGCAAAACAAGGTATAAATCCTAAATTACTAACGCTAAAACAAAGAGTGCAAGCGTCAGAGCTGCAATGTCTTGACAATAGGTAACAAATAACTCCAGTCTCTGTGGGAATAAACTTCAGAATTCTTGCACAGCGACAGCTGATTCACCATTAGTATATGAAACTGGTGCCAGAGAGGCTGAGTCAGGTCACCCACACAGACATTAATGAAAAGGACGGTCAAGGAAAAGTCTCAGATCTCTGATGGTATTTAGCGGATATGTGAGGCTTTGAGGGAAAGCCACAGTGCCAGAGGGTTTAAATTTGTGTGGCCCCAGGGCCAGTGCAACAGAAAATAAACAATGCTTCCCAGTGATTAGGACTTTATTAAGGCACACAAAGTCCCTAGCCTAGATACGGTTTGGGTTTGAGTAGTGGGCCCAGTAACAATGCCAGTTCAGAGTACTTTGATCATCCTCACAGGTTAAAAATTATAATATTCTTTCCAAAATATTCTTTTATCAAACGGTTGTTTCAGTGACACTCTTGTGCTGTGTTTTTATTCATTAGTAATAAGCTAAGAAAGCCATGCAACCTAAGATGACTTCATAATTTAAAGCCGACTGATTATGTTTGCATTATTAACTCAGCAGTGCACACAATTAGCATCTATTGACCGCCCCTATAATCACTAGTATTCGGATTAAGAAGTACTACCTACACAAAATGCCTGGTCTCTAATGACTGACAAACAAACAACCAAGAGAAGACAGGGGAAAAGCAGCAGGAACACCCACCAAGATGCTTTTAAAGTAATATCCCTAAGCCCTGGACACCCCAACAAAGTCTGTCATGTTTAACCTGGCTCCTCACCTGTTTGGAAGCAGCTAAGTAGCCCAGGGTAATCCCTCATCCCCGGGGCACTGGAGGCAGATTTACCCACCCCAGAGCTCCTTCCTGCCCTGACAAGTCAGTGTACTGCAGGGGCCCTCGGAACACCCACAGCCAGCACTCTGTGTTCATTTCAGGACATTTAGCGTAACTAAAGTGTCTGCAGAAGTTCTGAAAGGGAGAATAAACTTCAATGGCAGCATATTACAGCCAATACACATTAATGTCTGTTGGGGTAAACAGCACAGAAGCTTGACAATAGAAAAATCCTCAAGTGGAGACAGAGTCCAGATCAGTGACTTACTGCAAGTGAAACAGCAACACCACACTATAAAAAAAAACTCCATTACAATTACAGTAGGCTGTGCACATCGGGAATACATAACTGAGTGCAACACTAGTCACTGTTGCATGAATGTAGTAACACATCTAGTTATTGAGCAAGTACAGCATTAATTTGTGGGTGGCACGGCTGAATTGAAAGAAAAATATGACTGAGCAGGGAGACGAGGAGCCAATTGATTTTATTGCCTCTGTGTGTTCCTTGTCTGCGCGCTAACCACCTCTCGGCGGCTCATTAAGAAAGCGGGTTTAACTGCTGCAGAGCCCAGTGGCAGAGAGATCAGCACTCTAACCGCTAATTGGGCTGTTTCAAGGAGAGCTTGAACTGGAAAATGTTGCTTAATGATCAGTTGCAGCATTGCTCTCTGAAACATGGTTGACATTTGGAGACATAAAGGAAGAGATTTGCCTGATCTGGTTCTTATTGTTGCCTTAGTTGAAATCTACGGCTCTGCAGACTTGTTGAAAGCATCATAATGTGTTTGTGCTCTACAAATCCAACAACAGGAATATCAAGAAAGAACCAGTTCTGGTTGTGTAAAATCTAAGTTTACAATTGATATTGTGATGAGTGAGTTGTGTCTGTTTTAAATGCAGTGGAAGTGTAGCCCCACTAGGGGGAGCAGTGTTGCACAAAATCAAGGGTCACTGCATGAGCTTGAAGACAAAGAATCTGAAGTTGAAAAGTATTTCCACTGACTGACAGATTATACAAGGAAGCATTTTATTTTCAAGTGTCAAATTAATAAGCATGGACTGACCTGCATATTGTCATTTTAACATATAGTTTATATTTAGTTCACTATTATATTAATGAAAGTTTGTGTCCCACCCACTTGCCACTTGAATAATATATGCTAGTTTTTGCTTTTATGGTAGATTTATTGTGGAAATTACATTATCACACATTAGAATACATTATGTAAGAACAATGAAACCATATTATATATACTAAAGGATCTGTCATTGATGTTTAGTAGTAGTATTTTCATTTTTTATTTCAAACATCCTTACATCAAACACACCCTCCAAATTAAGAGTATCACTAATGAAAGCTATATACACTTTCTGTACATAATTTTATATAAAAAACTACAAACTGAACTAGGTGACCACTTTGATACTCTTATGCATTTCCTTCAATTATATGAATTATGGATATATGGTTACAAATATATGTGAGTGAAATATAGCATTAATGTAGTCAACACAGTAGCAGCACTGATCATTATCAGTTTGTTGTTGTGTGGGTGAACAAGTTCATTTTATTCATTACAAACACACGCCACAGAACATGCAACCGAGAAAACATATTCCTATTTATAAAAATATGAGTTATTCAAACAGTAATTTTGTTTACACCATTGCACCACAACTGTTACTTTGACATCAGTAGTCATTTACTGCAACATGCAAAATCATCAGTTTTCAAGATTTAGTCCGAATTAGACTGGACTAAATCTGGCTATGGGAGAATTGAAGGAGATCTCTTATTAGTCTCATAGGTTTATTGACAAAAGCATAATAATATGTTTTTGTCTCTTTGTATTCACACAGTTCCTTCCATATTTCATTGATGATTGAAGGCGTTTGCTCAATACTTAAGGAAAAATGCGAGACTGGATATTCATCTTTGTTTTGTTTCTTTTTTTGTTTGTTTTTTGTTTTGTTTGACATTCTAAAATCAGATTTGCACAAAAAATTAATTAAGTATTTCACATTTATTTCTATTTTTTTTAAAAACTCCAATTATGTTTGTGGGAGTTTTCTCTATGTCAATCAGTTGTGTTGTGTTTCTCATGTTTTGAATGAATTATTTTAGAAATAAAACGTGTCCAAAGAGCAGGTTAGAAAACCACACACACACGCACACACACACGCACACACGCGCACACACACACACACACACACACACACACACACACACACACACATACACACAAACCTTGACTGTCAGGGTGCTAAAAAATTGGCAGCCCCTCAGAGCCATTAGTCTTTCTCTTATCTGCCAACTGTAACCACATTAATCATGTGGCTGCATTCAAGCTTTTAAATATTATCCAAACCTTCATGTTCACAATTTGTTTGAATGGCTCGCCTATGCTCAGATAAGAAATGAAAATTAGAGCAGCATTAAATGGAGCCTGTTCAATTTGCTACAGTAGAAGCTATTTATCTTGATTAGCATGAAGAGATTGTGGGCTCCTTCGTGGTGTTTTATCTTTGACAGGCCTTTTTGTATGTGTGTGTGTGTGTGTGTGTATGTGTGTGTGTGGGTCGATGCATGTGCATAAACACAGTTGAAGGAGAATTTCAGCTTACTTTGTTTTGTTCATACCATGTGTGAAATTGATTTCCTTTCAAAGATTCTTCCCTTGCTCTTAAGTTCATTTGGACATTTTTTTGTTTTGATTTGAATCCCTAAAATCCCCTCTCACTCTGCTAAGAGTAAAACAACTTATTAACTTAAAAACAATAATTTCCCATGAGCATCCCTCATGGATGCTTTTTGCCAAGATATTTTCTCTCATCCACAATATTTCTTTGAGCCTTAATTAACAGAACGAGGATTTAGTGTCCTCCAATCGTATCACTCAGAGGACAAGTTTGAACCCTTACAGCTCTCCAGATCCAAATGAAAATGAGTAAGTTTAAACTGGGAACCAAAACATATAAGCTTAATTAAAACATCCTTACTGCCAAAACTCTTTATGGTGTAACATTTTTGAAAACACTGCAATGGCTGCATGCATGCGTGTGTCTGCATCAGAGGTGTGCATGTGTGTGTGTGTGTGTGTGTGTGTGCATGCGTGTGTGTTCTGACCATATACAGTAAGGATATTGTTCCGATGTTATACGAGTGCAGATTACTGTCGATGTAGGATTTAATCAATCGACTCCTATTTTTGTATCAAAGCTGGTTTAGTGATTGGATCTTTTTCAGTTGGACCTTATTCATGCTCAAAGTGACCGTCAGAAATAGATTTTTGTCAGGGTCAGAATACCTTTGAATCAGCATTTGGACAATACTATACCAATAAAACTCTCATTAGCTATATAAATAACTTTAGGGTTCTCATCTCTTTAAGGCAGGGTCGTGTATGAATATGGGTTGCCTTCTTCAATAACAACAACATATTTATAATTATATTGTTTAATTCCAAAATAATGATTTAGACAACAGGGTTTAACCTTTTAAAAACCAGTCTGGTTTCTCATATTTGTGATGCCTCATTAAGTCTGGTGTCTATATTTTTCAGCAGCTGGTGAATAAAGAATTACCACACATTATAGGAGAAAAAAAAAATGATTTCATTGCAGACACATTGGCAGTGCACCACACAGACTAACCAATATGTGACATTTATTAAAAGGTACTTTAACCCTGGTCTGTATGCACTGTTGTCCCAGTTGACCCACAGAGACATTTGATGAACCTAGAAACACTGTATAACACACCAGCCAAACCGAACCACTGAAGGTCAGCTCTTGTACTTTAGTTCTAACTCGTAGCAGGTTCATACTGGGCTTAGAAAAGCTGTCTTGACTAAGTTATGACCACAAGTGAATTATGTCTCTGCTGTCTGGTAAAGATGTGCTTAAAAAGTAGTCAGTGGAAAACACATCATAAAATTTTATGACATCAAGGCATGGGGGTAAGGAAAGCACAATAAATCTTTGTTCTCCTTTTCAGGATCCATTTGCTCACCACATGATAATCTGTCAGGTGGAGGAGGGCCCAACAGTGTCGTCTGACCTCACAGCAGGTGTGTGGGTACAAAATAGATAAAAAAAATTGTGTTTACAGTAAACTCCGAATTAAACAGTTTTAAGGGGCACCATAAACATTTATGAAGGGCGTCATTGAGGAAACTTCTGAGATTGAAATCCAGAGGAAAAAGTCCCGTCTCTTAAAAGTATTTCACGGCAGCAGTCAAGCATCAGATGGATATAAGAGAGTGTGTGGATGTTTCAACTTTATTTCAGGTAAACCCAGGGAGATTACCTTATTGTCTTTCTCATTTACAAGAAAGGCCTAACAAAATTGCAGTCAAAATCACATAAGCACTGAGCTGAAAATTGCTGAGTCCTCAGCAAGCAACAACAAGCCGGCAGGTGACAAATCTGAATAGATCTAGGATAAACAAAATATACAAAAATCTTTATTTAGTTTGCTTAAAAGAAGTCATGCTTAATGCATTGTGCACTGAATGCTTGGGATATCAAGGATACTTATAAAGTTGAGTATTCCGTAAAAAGTCAGCGCTCACTCTGTGTTCACTGTTTGTACATAGTGCATACATGTTGACGGTATTCCAGGGGGTTTCCAGTGATCTTTTACTGGTGCATGTGGTTACATGGAGTAAGAAAGAGAGTATTAACCTTCAAAGGACTCAGCCTGTTATTGTGTATAATTACGATAATCTGAGGGGTTACAGTTAAATTTGAGCTTTTCATTGTTGTCTTACACAGGGGGGCGTCTGAGTCAACAGATAACAACTTAGTCAATTAATTTTCCAGTTAATCTAAATCTGCTTTGATAAAACAAAGCAATTTAAAGATTTCAGTTTTTTTAAATGTTTACTCTGCGTCTGTATGTTTGATACAGTACAAAGCAGAGTAAAAGCAGTCTGCCTCTCTTAATTGCTCTTTAATGGACCTAAAACAGACAGAAATCTCAACAGATCTGACATGGGAGAACACACAGCTTAACAAAGACAGCTATTACCCTTTTGGTGACATTATACTGAGTCTTCAGCTCTTATGCAACTGAATGATTGCTGTACATGTACAACTTGGCACTTGATGCTAATTTCTGTGCTGCTTTTGATTGATAATGAAACATTTAATTAACAGTAAATTTGATTAGATAAGATTAACATCTTACATGAACAATTCCCTAAAAAAACAAGGCCTATAATGGGTGCCTGATAAAAAAAAGAAAGACAGTTTGCTATCTAACAAAACCAAAAGAACAAATCTGTTGCAATTGGGCTGATCTGGGCCTATTTACTGTTGTAGTTACCATCATTTGTCACCAAATCTATCTCATGGTTGTCATTACTGAATATGACCATAACATTTGCGGTATTACACTCCTGCTTGCCATTTTGTGCCCCTGAAGGCCTCACCACTGACTGAACATGGTGGTACCCTGACAAATTCAACACTCACTCACTCACCTACTCGCCCACTCACTGCTATTTCAGCGTGTAAGAATATACAACTGTCACAGCTAACAGCCAGATAGCCAGGCTCTCAGCTGTTGATTGAGGGATCACTAGTGAAATGGGATGTTGCCAATTCCAAAAGGTGCAGAGATGGAGATAAATAGCTGTGGGGCTCCTCAGCATTACAGTGGAATGTTGCCCAGCAAGGGGCCTTCTCATACAAGCATCCAAAAGACGAACCTTCTCCCTGCCGCTCCTTGACGACAGGTAACAGACGCAGCTGACACAAACTGTCATCCAACTCCCAGGGCGCACTGGGGCTGGAGCTTTGCAGTCTGCCATGTTGGCACTGGCTGGAAGCTAGAATAGCAGAAGGAGGGCACCTAGCAAAACCCCTGCAATGCTGAGAAGGGAAATATATGTGGCTATATTAAGTAAACTCAGGAAAATATTAATGGCTATCGACATGTTCCTTACACTGTGAGCAATGTGAATTAAAATACTTGTGGGGTGCTCTGTCATCAGCCAGATCTATGCCAAAATGGGCCTAACTGCTCTGGAAAACTGCCAGATAATTAATTTTTTCACTCTAGATTTTCATCATCATCTTCATGTTAAAGGATCTTTTAATATATTATTAATATTTGGGGGGGACTGTGAAGTTAAACATGACACTATGTCAGACTCTTCTCACCACTGTTGAGGTTAATTATATACAAGCCTGTAAAAAGAATAAACTGTAACGTTCAATTATGTATAAAGAATTTGTGGAGAAATATGCAAAATACAGTAAGTGGCAAGAACAGAATTGATTATTCCATTTGACATCTTTCTTCACAAAAAGAAGAAGAATTTTATTTTCCTATTGAACTCAGACAAAGAGATCTGACCCTGAACAACAGTTCACAGTGCATTTACCGAATAGTAACTGCACCACATAGCTTGGACCACTGCAGGTCCCATGGGTGACTCTACCAATGCACGCATTTTAAAATGCACCATGCAAAAGTACATTTTTCAAATTGTAAATGTAGTGCTCTGCACAGCGGATAATGAGCTCTGGCACTTGACCAACCATTGTTGCTCTGGACATTTTAGTATCTGTTTGGCAACCGCTCCACTCTCTCAACAGGGTACTTAATCAACTGTAGATCCCTCTGAGGGACAATAGCATTGGTGAGCTTGCACTCTTAGTCCATAGGGACCAAAGTTGACATTTGTTTTGGACCAGAGTGACCCTCACAGCACACTTGCAGAGATAATATGACATGATAGATGCTGCAGCATTCAAATACATGATGGGATGTGTTTTTTTGTTGGAAGTTTGGCATGATTTTTTGTTTATGTTCTTGGCAACGTAGAAAAGCATCTGACATAAATTGTTAACAATTCAGCGACTTTTCACTGAAACGCAAACTATTTTTCAATTAATTTAATTCAAAGGGCCTTTATTGACATGGGAACAGACGTATACATTGCCAAAGCAAGTGTAAAATAAATATATATATATATATATATATATATATATATACTATGAAATATATACACCACTTATGAAGATAATAATAATAATAATAATAATAATAATACATTTAAGTATCAATTTTCAATTAAAAGAAACATAAATTGATTTGTAACTGTATGTATGGTTCCTCTATTTCTATTGTGCATTGTATTGTGGGATAGCAATATCTACACCACACTCAAAAATCAAGTCATTAATATTAATGCATGATAGCATTTCACTTATTTATTGAGTGTAAACAAAAGGTTTAGTCTCTACAACTAAATCCTTAATATACAATGTACCTTGATTCCACTGGAATAGAAGCTTCTATTTGTGGTGGGTCTGTCAGATTAAAACATTGTTTTCCTGGATCCAAAGTT
The DNA here is from genome assembly GCF_905237075.1 of Dicentrarchus labrax. Lineage (NCBI taxonomy): Eukaryota > Metazoa > Chordata > Actinopteri > Moronidae > Dicentrarchus > Dicentrarchus labrax. The sequence goes on along the minus strand of NW_026136713.1, from coordinate 31,184,826 downwards.
TATCTTTAACACATTACAGAGAAAAGTGCTTGGCATACCATGCTCACAGCCAAATGCAGAAGTGGTTTTACAGTGCAGCTGCATGAATTTGCAGATGGATTCCATGAAAGTCTGCTGTCTACAAACTCAAAGAATGAGATGTCCCACCTGTGTGTGTGTGTGTGTGTGTGTGTGTGTGTGTGTGTGTGTGTGTGTGTGTGTGTGTGTGTGTGTGTGTGTGTGTGTGTGTGTGTGTGTGTGTGTGTGTGTGTGTGTGTGTGTGTGCTCATACCTGTCTGTGGAGGCATACACATGTGTCCATAAATAATAATATGTGCATTTTAAATCAGGAACAGGAACAGTTTGGTTTCTAATAGTTGAAATGTATATACTAACACTGATCATATTAATATTTTGTATGGTATTATGGCTGAGACAAACCATCATTCAAACTGTCCACTTATTTGATATATTCAGCGAAGATGTGAACAGGCTGTTAAGATGAGGGAATGTGAAATAGACTCACGTCTGTCTCTATGACTCTATCCTAACAGCAGGCTAAGTGTCAATCCAGAGTAAACATCTTGGGCAGGTGTACCAAGAGCCAAAAATCCATCGTCAGCTCAGCAGAGGCTGTGTGGCTCTGTGCTGCTGCGACTCAACTGTAGAGTCGACAGAGTCCGGAGGAGAAATAGAGGCAGAATCACTCTAATTAGAAAAAATGCCCATGAACACAGACAGACATATACAACAATATGTTTTCTTTGTATTTGTTTGTTTGTTTGGCTTTATACTGTACTGTTGGATATAATATACTTGGGTATATATTTTGTACGTGTTTGGTTAATACACTAGTTTATAAGTAAAAAACATGTGTTGCTTTATCCCCAAAACATAATGTGTTGTATAAGGTAATTAAATATGTAAAAATGTCCTTCAATATGTATATACAGTATGTAAAGGAAAATTATATATATAAAAAAAATACATATATATATATATATATATCAGCCATTGTATGTTCATACATAAAGCACATAAATGTTACAACTTATGGAATGCATACATTTGTTTGTTTTAAATCTATTAATTAACATTTATTAATTAATATTAACAAATTGTATTATTGTATAGTATAGTAGTATAATAGCAATTAGCAATTTAATTCATTCCGTATTGTAAAAAAAAAAAGAAGTTTAAAAATGTTAAGACATCTCCTTGCCACTTACCCACAATCACAATCATTTTTATTGACGACTTTCTACCACAAGCAAAGCTTTTCTGAATTAGATCGATTGTGTTAGTGAAAATATATTAGCATCAACATTTATCTGTGTAAATCTGATATCATGTGAACACAGCAAAAGTCATGATATAGCTAAAATGAATTATCAGCACCTTTTAACACATCAGTGTTCTTTGAGACAGCACTTTTTTTTTTTCACAGGACATCTTACTGACAAAGAGTTTGATGATAGGATATTTTATTTTGACATTCCTTATGGTTCACAGGTGTTCCCAAAATAGCACAGCACTGGGTTCATCAAGTCAGATTGTAAAGTATTTAAAGTTTAAATGCTTTTACAGTCTCTGTTAAAGATAAAACTAAAGTACAGTAATAAATAAATTAAGTGTGTTACAGTAATAAATAGTGAACTTTGTGTGATGTATTTGTCGGTTTAAATGAATAAATTACATTGCCAGTGCCAGACATACAACTATGGAAATATTTGGCTCTTGCTTTGTGCAACAAAATGGCTTCTTCTTTTCCTCACAGTAAATACAGAAAAGAAACCTCAAAACAAAACAGTCGAGAGGATAACCATTGATCCCCATCTAAGCCACGCTCAATCACACTTAAACGGGGCGGCTCTTCCTACCAGAGGAACCAGCACAAACCTTTAAGTCGACAGCTAATGCCCGGTTTAGTCCTCTCTCTCTCGCTCTTTCTTTCCCTGCTCAAAACTGCCATGCTACAACTTAATACGAGAAGAGCTCATGCTGGGAGGCTGGGAGGTGCTATCAAGGCCTGACTCCACACACATTTTGTTGCTTTCCATTTTGTTGCCGCCATTCTTCGTCTCACCCCCTCCAATTTCTCTTTTGCGGGTCACCGAACCCCGGGACAAAGTGTGTCTGCCCCACCTCCTGATCCTCGGACGCCAATGCCGAGGCCACCGCACCACACACAACGCTGGAAGATGACATTTCCTCACCCCCTCAGCCTGCCCCCCTCCCCCTCGTCTTCCCTAATCCAATCAGCAAGGCCTGAGTTTTTCTAATATACTGGTGGTCTCATACTCTGACTTTATCCCTGCAGCTGTGCCGGACCGCTCATTGGCAAGATTAGGGCCTCCTCAGCTCCTCTGATCATGTATTTCAATATGAATGGGACCAATAAGGGGGTGGATTATGGCTTAGTTACTTTGGAAATCCAAGGCCCCCCTTTGATGCCCCCGGGTTTGAACAGCAATGGCAGAACCCTGCCTGGTCGGCATGGCGTGGCGGCAACGCCACCTGGCAGTCAAATGTTTGCTCATATGCGCTCATTAAACAACACCACACTGGCAGTGTGGGTACTGACTGTGGGCCCGATGGCGAGCCTTGGCCGCGACCAGATGGCGCCGTCACCAGTATGCCAGGTGGGGTTCGTCGTTGCCACTCGTGAGATGCCTCATGGACGAAGGATGGAGGAAGGGGGGGGTTGTTGGGAGGTGTGGGAGCAAGAGGAGTGTGGACGAAGCATGTTGCCAACTAGGAAGAGAATAAACAAACACACATTCCAGTTACCTTGGCTGTTACACACAATCATTTTCTTTCTCTATCTCGATCACTCTTTTCCTTTCACACGTACAGTGGACACTTTATAGATGTAAACCTGCCCTTACTACAGAATTATCAACACTACATTAATCAGAAGAGATCCCTCGTGCCCACTCAGCCTCACCTGCATGTATAAGTGCAGCTGAATTTGAACACTAGAAACATGCATTCACACACTGAGGCGTCCTGAGAGTGTCGGCCCCACCTTGGTACGGCCCCTGCGGGGGTTTTTCATTAGTTATTGAGGCCTGTGTCGTCTTCTCTGCCAGCCCTCCTGCCCTCACGTCTCGGGGCCCTTTGTGTGTGAAGTGCTAGAGGTGATTAATATTTGTTTTCTCTTCTCTGTTTCTCTGTGGGAGAGGAAGACCCAGCTGATGCACTGTGACCCCTCCTTAATCCCCAGCGGGTTGAGCCAGTCTCTCTGTTTCCTTCCCTCTTCTTTTGGGTTTTTACCTCTGGGAGCACCTACCCGATACTAACACTCGTGTCGGACCTGAGGATCACAGGAGACCCGGGCTATTTAATGCTCACGTCGAGTTTAGAGCTGAGCCATGATGACAAGTTTCTTTATGAGGGGCAGTGGGCCTTTATTTGCCGTATCCCTCCTCCGTGAAATGACGCTTGTAAATATTGCTGGCAAGACAGGTGATGTTGAGTTTGACATTTTTACTCAGAAACTCCAAACAAACCAGACAGTTTTGCATCAACCTGCACATTTCATGCAAGAGTGCTCAGTGCAGCAGGATGTTGATCTTCAAGTTTTCAAAAATAAAAAACAGACTTGGATGTCAAATTTTGGGGAACAATGGCCTCTGTATTGGTAGTAGTTTGGACAGGTGAAGGAAGTATCTTCCTTACAGAAAACAGGAGGATATCCTGAATCAATTGGGCTGACATGGCCACGTTGAGGGGTTTTGGGGCTTTGTTGAGGCCAGTGGAGAGGGTGTCTTGAAGGATTGAGTGGCTTGCGGGGTCCATTGAGCACTTGATCCTGTTGACAGATATACTGCTCCCTTTGTGACCACATGGCTGTGATGGAAATGGCAGGTGCAGTATGGGTAGCCGATGGAAAAAAAAAAATCCTTTCTAGCGTTGTGTTTCAGTGGTTGTAAAAACACAGCTGTTTTCAGCTTTCTGAACCGGCTGCGCACTCGGTTTCCAATTCTCTCCAGCTCCTTGTTGCCTTGTTGGCGTAGTCACTAAACTCGCAAACACAGTCTTATGGTCTTAGCTCTTTATAAGAGCTTTAGTTGGAAAAAATGTACAGATCAGTATTAACGATCAACACTGTTGGATGAAAGCTCTTAGCAACTGGCTCAAAACCTGCCTCAGAGTAACTGATAGTAATGGGAAACTGCTCGGCTATTTAACACACAAGCATATTAACACAGGATGAGAGAGAACAATTCAAAGCTGAGCCTAAAAGGGAACAGGTATTTTATTAAGATATGTCATTTTACCACAGAAACAAACAACACCACAATTTTAAAACATACAAATCATCTAGAGTAGAAAAATAATATGACTATTTTAATTTGGCATTAAGATGGATTGTATCAACATTTAATTCAAATTAAATTAAATTAAATACATTTTTATTTTTATTATTGCTTTCAAACCCTTGTCTTCCTCTTTTAAGCATTATCATAATGTAAAGCCTAATCCTTTCACACTGATTTAACGTTCTAGACGTGACCACTGTAACCCACAGGAAATAAGTGCAACAGCATCACAAAAATATTTGAATTTTGAATCGTCAATAATACCAAGTAAAGTGACTTATTTTACTCTTACTACTCTTTTTGGCTAGTTATTCAATTAGACATTGAAGTACTGTTTAACTAAAACCCTAAAATAACATTGTTCTTTGCAGATATGAGCATGTAACCGATAATTAATAACTTATGTTGTTTTTTTCAAACAACATAAGAGTTTTCATTGTGAAATTATTTTTAGGATCAGTTTTAAGGGCAGTGGGACATTGTCATACTATCATATTATTATTATTCAGAAAGTATTATTATTATTATTATTATTATTAGTAGTAGTAGTAGTAGTAGTATTCAGACATTATATATCGTCAAAAAGATAAAATTATGAATAACAAAACAATAATTAATTTAGTGGTGCAATAGTGACATTGCCAATTACTGTATAAATTAAAAAGAGACAAACTAATACATATATTCTTTTTAAAGTTTGAATGTTTGTGTGTTAGTAAAGTGTAATTTGTTATCTCTTCTTCTTCATTTAAAATCCTACTAAAACCACTTTTTTAATCACTGTACATGTGCACGATATAAACATTCTGTTTTTTTGAGAATTTCTTGACACATTTTCTTTTGTAGGTTCCTGGTTTTCATTCGACAGCACTGTGGCTGACATGCTCCAGTCAGCTTTGTGTGGGAGTGCGTTCAGTGGGAGAAGCAAAGCTTTTAGCTCTCTATGAAGTTGTCTAATGAGTGGCGCCAAGTGTCACAACTCCTACACAAATTATTTTTCTCTGCTGCCAGTCCTCACTCACTCCCCCACTTTTTTTGCCCCCATTTTCTTCTTGTCAACACCTACAGGCACTGTCATCTCTTTGGACAAGCCATCATACACTTTCCATTTTTGTAAACTATCACTGCTACGTGATGAAGACATTTGACAACAGGGCTTTTTTTAGGGGAAATTTGTAATACAGCTCACTGATAAAATGTAAAATATTCAGTAACATATATAATATTCTATTCAGTCTTTTGGATATGAGGTGACGTGTTGATGGATGGACATAAAAACAAATTGTACAAATAGCAGACTCAGATGCCTGCGTATCATAATGCAACACTGAGGTGCTCATAATATGATACCTGCAAAATACGGTTAGAAGCAAATTGAAGAAATATGTTGTTTATTTCTCATGTTTCATTTTACTTATACGGTACTTTGTTTTTATTTATGTTTTACCTTTTCACTTTAGTATTTAAAAGACATAAAGGGCAATATGGAAATTATTCTTTACATTATATATATCTTTATTTTTTTTTTTTTGTTTAGTTTTAACTTTACTACCAAATTACCAATTCAAATAATTAAAATTGTTTTTGGTCAAGACAAATAAACCTAAAAACATATATAAAATATAATATAAAATATTTTAACGCCATTGATCATGCTCTTTTTTTTTTTTAAAGATTTATGACAAATGCCACAATAGAATAAGCTTAAAACCCTCCATGACCAACATAACCGCATCACCACATCAGGAGGACTGCAGTAATAGAGGTATTGATATCTGCCAATGAAAAATAAAGGCACATCATTTTGTGTGGATTCCGCATGTGACACATGATTGAGAAAACTGAGCTCGGAGCCGTGATCTACGCCACCAGAGTGCGTGCTGTCACTTTTCACTTTCCCAACATGAAGCAATCCTACCTGCTCATCGTTGTGGGGTTTAACTGATGAATGACACAGCAGTGGGCTGTGCCTCGCTACGGGGCCATTTGTGGGGAGATAAGAGAGACTTCCTGGATTAAGGAGGTAGTTGAGGTACATCTCCAGAGAGCCTGTTTGTTTGGGTAAGACAGCTCCTTCATTACTGCAAAACTGTGGGAGGCTGGGAAGCCAACCTGTCTCCGAGATAGCACAGGACTGCTGCCAAAATGTACTTAACCAGACTGAAAATGCAACCCACTTCCCCTTGATGCCTCTAATATATTATCATGAATTGTGCATCAGGCATAATGCAAATACTGACTTTAAAATATCACATATCCCACCTCACATGGTGTGAAACTGCACACTCTTGATGTTTGGATTTTTTAAAATGTAGTTCTGCTTTGTGGGTGGCCCAGCATGACCTGGCAAGTGAATGAGCCTCGGCATTAAAATGAATGAGTTCCTGATGCCAGTGTCACTTTGAAAAACACAAGCTGACCATCGTGTTATTATCCAAGCATACAGGATTACACTCAGAGCAGTCATGTTGGCTTACACTCATCTTGGGCAGAAAAATAAGATAAAGGAAAACATATAAAAGAAAACATGGAAGCCAAAACATTAAGCTTTGCTGTGTTTAAACAGCCCGTTTTTAGCCAATTTGGGTATTTTAGCCAAAATTAGTCATTTATTCGGTCACTTATTTTTATCTTATCTTTGTCAAATGTTTTTCACCACCATATTTCAGCATCATTCTGCTCAACAATAGTAGGTACACTCATTCAGGCTGAGCTCCAATTAATGATAATTTTCATTATGGATATTTTTGAATTAATCGTTTGTCTCTTCGTCTCTATCTCTACTGTCCAATAAAGCCTATTTAAAACAACAACTACATCACCCGCCCAGAGCCCAAGGTAAGATCTTTAAATTTCCCAACAAACAGTTCAAACCCCAAATTCAATATACACAACAATAAAAAAGCAGCAAATCCTCACCACTCAAAGGCTGAAAAGAGCAAATATTTGGCATTTTCTGCTTTATAAATGACTTATACAGTTAATAGATTACCACAATTTTTGTAAACACATTTAATGTCAATCGACTAATTAAGGAATCAACTAATTGTTTTAGAACCACAATCTTCTCTTTCTGGCAATTGGTGAACTCCACTGAAACAATAGTAATTTACTAATTTCCCCAGATAAAATTTTGTCTTGAAATCCAAAACTTTTGCTTCAAAACTGCAGCTGCAAAGAAGAGATTAACAGTAATAGTTTTTATAGGTAAAACCAGGACAGTGCTCTTTTTTATTATGCCTGATTTTAATAATAAAATAATAATTCATACTACTAATTTGCAACAACATGTAGTTTTTGTATGTATTCAGAAGACATTGTCACTTAACACATCTGCTAAGTTGCAAATTGTCAAAACTGAATGTGTACCAACACCTCCTTATACCTAAACAACAGAATAGGCTGATTACCAGTGATTCCCAAAATGATTTATATGACCGATAAGCTCTTGCCACACAATAACCACTTACCTTTCTTTTATGTTTATGTTTAGGCACTCACAGGTTACCACTTTGTTGAGGATAGGGTCCACATCTCTGTGACTTTTGAGCAATACAATAGCTCTTTCTTCATTGGACTAAACATTGCCACTGACCATAATCTAGGTACACAAACCGCACATGGGAAAACACATAAGCAGTATATAAACAGAGTTTCTAGGTGTGGTTAGCATGATGGAGAATCTAAGAGATTACATTTGGCTCACACTGATCAGTTACGTCTAAATCAACAAGTGAATATCAGTTGCATACACATAGTGATCTGTTCAGTGCTGGTGTGCTGTAGTGCTGCGTGGGGCCTCTTGTTGCCCCAGTGGCGGTGAAGGGGGAATTAGATGTAGTGTTGTCTGAGTCCCTGTTAATCCTCAGCTGATTAGTGGAATTCTCATCAGGGCTCCTTCAGAGAGAGCGAGAGAGAAAGAGTGTGGAAAAGAGAAAGGGGGAGAAAGAGAGAAAAAAAGGAGACTGGGAGAAACAACAAGAAAGCAGAGTTGGGGGAGAACCACCCCTTTGCCCTCCTTGTTTCTCCTTGTCAGTCACCCCCCGCCAAGGACCACAGGCCCACATCTCCTGTGGCCAATAAGATCTCAGGCCCTCGGGTCACCTGGCTCACCAGACTAATCCTGAATCTGCCTTGTAGATTAGCACTTTCCCACTCGCAGCCACTCTAGCCCAAGCCCTGGCAAATCCTGAGGTAAATGTCGGAGCTTCCGGTAAGTGGGTGAGCACGGCGTTGTGCAGTGGATTAAGGAGAATAGGATAATATTTACAAGCCCATCGCCAGTAGTGATAAGGCTGAGGATAAACAGTAATGGTCCCTCTTTAGCCTTTTTTTTCTCCTCTCTCTCGTCAAGGCAAATGGTTAAATCTCTGAATCCCTGTGTTTAGTCTCTGACACTGATGTGCTAAATTAGTCAGCTGTGAATTAGTTCATGTCACTCACCTAGCCTTATTCCTGCTTAAATGGATGAACAATTATTTATGAATAAGAATCACATTGATAAAACGATTGATGATTAATAATTTTTATATTCTGTGATATTTCAAACAGTGGAATAAAGAATAGTCCTATGAGACATTTTAGGGTCCAAAATGATCATTATGCTCAAGAGTGCTTATAATTAGACTTCACGTCAGATTGTCATAGGGATTGAAATTTGGATCGAACAGACAGAGAAAGGCCTCTTACACAGAATGCACCACTAACATGTTATCTATCATGGAATAACTCCAGCAGACATGTGGATTAAAATGCTCAATAGGCATACAAATAATCTATTGTATGTCTTTATAAATGGGATTAATATAGCTTAGAATCAGGGTTGAAACTGCACTCCTTGATGTTGGGGTCAATTATGCAACACTGGGACATCACCAAAGATTTTCTATCCTGAAAATCTTACCACAACACTACCTGTGATTGACCCATCACCATTATTTTTGTAACATTATCATGGGTGCCAGCATGTGTAACCGGTTAAAATAAAAGAGATAAGGGCTTTGAGTAAAAAGGCTGTAAACTGAGCAGTTATTGCAAACATAGTATTTTAATAAGGCCATGTTGTCACTGATCACATTTCAAAATAAGATTGCACAATAACATCTTTGCTTTTCTTGATAACTGTATTTTTAGCACTGTGCCATGTTTGCTTAAGCTGTTAGCAAAACTGGTACTGTGCTTTCAAGTAATTCCTTTCTAAAGGAATCTTTGCTAAGCACGTTTCATGTAGCATTCCTGCAATATCGTACATTTTGATTCATTATTGGACAAGAATGATGACGCAGCTCATGTAGTCTGTTGTGCTGTAATGTTGAGGCTGTGTTCATGTCACAGTTTCATTACTTTCATTCCCAATATCACTGCCAATAGCACTTTTCTATTTTAGTTTATTTCAGTATACTTATTTTACAAAATGTATCTTTTAATGTTATTCTAGGCACTGATGTTAGCATTTACTCCTTGTATACTTGATATGGATTACCTTTTTATTCTTATTGTTTTTATTTTTGTTTTTTCAGCATTATGTATATATAAGTATATTTTCTACATACATGTTTGTTTCTTAACTGATTGTCCAGTTTTACAGGTTTAACATAGAAACACACTAAAAACATACCTTTTGTATACTTTGGTATATAAGCTGTCTAACTGTCCCTGACAAAAGATGGACATTTTGAGAGTCTATCATTTTTAAACAGTGTTCAAGTCCCTTCAAAACTTAACACGAGTATATCAAGAAGGGTTGTACCCTTTCACAAAAACAAGATTTGTGTGAGTGAAAGTTTGTAGTAGTAATCTAGTGCATTTGCCAAAAACTCACTTGAGCCCACCCTAAATAACAAGAGGTAAAAACCCATCAGTAAAAGATGGCTGATACCTCAGATATCATCATATCATCAATATCATCAACGCACATGGTGGACTAGTTTTCTCTCTACTGTAGATGGCACTGTTAACCTTGACTTGCACTTGGTTGGGACGTCAGTGTTGAGGAAGTAGAGTGGGGTAGAAACAGTCAACGTCTGCTCCTTATTACTGCTTTGAACCCCGGGGAGAAATGAATTAAAGTAGGGAATAATAATAATAATAATAATAACAAAGATTATCTTTGTCATCACAGTTATGCTAACAACAGTAATAGAGTTTTGAGGACAGCCAGCGACCGAAATAAATACCCTTCAGCTTTTATCTTGAGGAAAACTGTAGGTACAGGGCTGTTTTATTTTTTTCCTCTTGTGTTTTTCAGAGAAGTGGAGTGTTGGTGGTGGGTGGGGGGAGTTCTGTACGGGGGAGGTTCGGGGTTAGGGCCGGAGTGAAAAGCAAGTGTGTTATTGTAACAGAGCTTATGAGGGAGTCAAGAGGAGGGCAGTGTGCCGATCGCACGCTAGGCTCTATGATTCACAGAAGAGGCCTGAACAGGAACCCTCTCTGGACCCCCCCACTTCCCCTCCCCTGCTTCTGAAATCCCCACTGTGAGCTTGCATTGTGGGACTAATACCAAAGTGATGGCGAATCACCTCACGTCACCTCTCGTGTGGACGACTCCAGCCATCTGGGGTTAATTGGCACCCAGACTTGAGGACAGTGTCAAAACAGACAAAAATTATCTCAGTTCTAACTGTTTTATACTCTGAGGGGGTAGACAAAACATCACCGTGACCATTGAACTTCACCTGTGAAAGAAATGCACTTTCTCACATTGAGGTGGCATTTTAAACATGTGTTTCATACAAAAAGGTGAAAATACCAATACCAGTCTCAGATTACAAGGTCATTTGTAGGCCAAGAAAGTTCTTTGGCTACATAGCATTATGAAACCCTTTCATGACCTCTTTGACAATTTCAAAAATGCATTATAGTCTATTTTAATTGAAGGTTTTCATTCCTGAAAAGCTGACTTTAGGGAAATACTGAGACTTCACAAGGCAGCAATAATTTATTTCTCCTTCCTGAAAGTTGTCTGCAAATGTCAATGAATGCATACAATATTATCTAATTACATCAGCATATTAGAAATGTCCTGCAGCCGCCACCTCACCCTGTTACATTATCTGAACTGATGAACCCTTGAGACAAAGGGACCCAGCCCTGTCTCGTGACCGGCACTCGAACCTCTTTTGATGTTGCCTGTAAAAAAGGGGATGACTGACCTCATGCGCTGCTGGGATATTACCTTACATCTTCATCAGGCCGCGCCCTCACTGTCAGCTTGTGACTGATTCGAGCCTATCGAGCACGTAACTGCGTCGCTTCCTGTGCACTGTGCAATAGCCAGTCATCAAAGCCTTAATGGAAGGCAGGTGTTGAGGAGGAAGGAGAGAAACTGTGAAATTAAAAAGATGACCAAAGATGGACCAAAAGCACAAAAGATTTTTAAAGCTTTCTCTAATATCCAAAATCAGAATAATCTATTGACTGTTAGGGGTCGGAAGATTGAAATGATATTGGTTTCTGCTGCTCATCAATAGTTAATTCAATCAAATTGTAATGCAAGCTAGCAAATTTGCCCAAGATATGAATTCCTGATAATTGTGAAAGATAAATGTTCTTTGTCCTCTTCACTTCTCCACAATCCAATTAGGATTCGATGCCTAGAAAATCAGATGACTGTATGCTCTGGAGCAAGATAAAGTTAGCTTAGCTGCTCATTAGCTATTTCCTTGAGCCCTCTTGTAATATTGTCTTACCAAAGTTAGCTTTGGTCTGAATTACTAATCAAGTGCACACATCCGGTGTTTGATGAAATTTTTACCTATTCCCAAAGCATTTCCTCTTCCCGCAAAAATTCATTAGTTTCAGCTAAAAGGAAAACGGGGGCGTCGTGCACATATTGAGTTGAGTTACTTTGTCTCATTTTTTTCAGTCCTGCTCATTCCTTCCATCTGATAACATCCTCTGTTCTTTTTTTCCCCCCTAAAGTTTCTTGTCCTCTTTCTGGTCCCCTTATTTCAGCGCATGTCTTTGTTTCTTCCCAGGAAAACATCACTGAAACTCATGGTGTATGTGTGTGTATGTGTGTGTGTGTGTGTGGGGGGGTGATCTCTGGAGAAAATCATTGTGTTGTCTGTTCTGTGGACACCCTCCCTGTTTTGACTGGAAATGGACCCCCTTGTGGGAATAAGGTGGGATGAACATTATATGCAAACATCCACTGTAAAAATATCCACTTTAACAAGAAGGCCTAAAATATTAAGGTCAAGACTCTTACAACCTACAACAATGAAATTAAGTAGGGTTATATACATTTTCTCTCCAATTCATTCTTCTCCAATCTTTTTGTGATGCATGTGGGACACAACTGTAGTAAAAGTAATTTGCCTTAGGCTATGGCCGGCAATATACTTGCTTTTAACTACACGGCTGCTTTGTGTATTCTGCATCTGTATGCAACGCACTGCATGGTTAAATAGCAACTATGAAAATCAAAAATTTGCTTCATTAAATTCCTAAACTTAGTAAAAGGAGGAAAAACTTAACGTTCTAATTCCATTCCACCTTTTGTTGCATGTATAGAAGGAAGAAATGCTTTAAGTTCTCAATACATTACAATTACTGAAAGCGTCATTCAGCTGGACATTTCTTGCAGTGGAGAAACCAGAGAGTAGCCTGGTATGTACATAGCAATTACATCTCAGCACCCTGTGCGGAGTACATAGCTGAAGCACACTCAGAAGGGTCACTGCCCAAGGGATCGAGGTTTGCCCATTAAAACATCATCAGACAATGCAGTTTATTTAAAGAGACATATGACTCTCCACTGCTACTGTTTACCTTCCCTCCACTGCAGACCAAAGATAATACCGTTTGGAAATCAAAGAGAAAATGAAAACTGTAATTTCCAGTGAGTGAAGTCACCACAGGTCAAAAGTGGCATGTACGGACATAGCTGATTTATTTATTTACAATGGGGACTGAGAGAGGATGAGCAGGGAGTATTATATTCAACTTGCTCTTGGGGTTTTAGTCTCCTTCCAAAAAGCTTTATTCCTGTCCTCTCCTTGGTTTCTGGAGTTCTTTCTGGATTTTAAAAACAGGGAGGGGTTGATCCTCAGGATTATTGCTATTTTTGGAGCAAAGACTTGAATTTATATTTTGTAATCTTTTACATTAGAAGATATCTCCATTTGGAATGAAACCATTTACTGACTATCACTTCATATGCTGTTATTTCTTGGATCAAGAGCTCCACACAGTTATAGTAATAAGTCAGACTCAGCTGTGTCTCTCACCTTCACCCAGTTAAGTCAATCAACATGATCACCCCCATGGTGCCCCACTGGGCAAGTGTTCCCCCCTCTCTGAGCCCTGGAAGGTCCATCACCCTGCCGCATGCCCACCCTATCTGGAATATTTAGCTCAGATTTCTCCCTCTAATTGTCCTGTCAGAAAATCAGTAGCCTCGGATACTCCCTTTCTCCACCGTTCCATGTCGCCCGTTCTTATAACATGCTGCCTGATGAGTGCAGATAGTGTCTTTGTTCGTGAGGAGCGCCGGCTGTTTTTGTTGGCGACTTGCGTGTGGTGAATGAATAGCAGGTCTTCTGCAGGCCAAAGCCGGATGGTACAGTGAGAGCACAGGCATTAGAGAAGTGGAACACTGAGGGGGGGAAAAATCACGGAGTGCATCAATTAAATGCTTCTTTCTTAGAATTAGGCGATGCTCCAGTTTCCACTTGTGGGTCCTGATTGCACAAGAGATCATTCAACACAAAACACAGTTGAATGGAACATAGCTGCTGTTGGTGAATTAAACATAAAGTCATCATTCATATATTTGTATATATACTTGTATATATTTAATATAAATTAATGTACAACATATATGTACATTTATTCATACGTACTACCATATATATTCTTTAACAAAGAAAGAAGTTACAATGTAGCTCTCTAACAGTTTTACTCTCTTTCTGTATTTTTGTCTTTTGTTTTCTGTAAAGCACTTTTTTACAGAAAATGTTATATCTTCAAGCTTACCTTATCTTGACCTAACCCCTATACACATTCCCCTCCCCCACTCAACATCAATCAGGTCTGTGAAAGCCATGATGGTAATTTGTTAACCTTTATCCAATGACCTTTGCTGACCTAAGGATCACCCTCAGTCTGACAGTGTGACTGGGAACATTGGACTGGATTTGTTCAAGAAAACCGAAAGAAATTAAATATATCTCAGTCTACTGTATTTGCTCACCAACCTCTTATTATTATTCTTTCTATTTTCTGGCTAATGTATTACAACATACAGCACTGTGATCACAAACACACACATAACTAAAGTAATCTAAACATGCAACACTGAAGATTTTTTATCATATAAGCAAATATCACCTCATATGAAATTATAAGTTCCCTTAATCAGAGCACAGTTTGACATTCAGAATTAGTTTCGTGATCAAATTAAAAAACAAAATGTGTTCTTATTATCTTTTTTCAATTACAAGGCGAAGGCAAAGAAAATGCAGTTCATTTCTCTGTGAGATTATTATTCAAGGCACAACGCTGGCTCACTGCTAACACTGAGAGCAAATGCTCTATGCCGATGCATATTCATATGTTTAACATACAGACATGCATTCCTAATGATGTAGGAGAGGACAGAATGCAATAAAGCTCATTAATACATTTTACCATGCCAGTCAGTCCTCGGCATGAGAACGCATTGCACGCCGTCAAATCGAGCTAATTCAATTCTCCAATAAAGAACGACTCAAATGTGAGATGAAAACAGAGAGGAATGAAATGTAACTGCTGCATCGTGTTTACTCTCTCAGTGGGAAATTTGTACTATTTTTTTTTCTTCTGGATGCAGAGTTTCTCATTTATAAAACTATTACTTCCTTAACTTTGAAGTTTTTATCTCGTGAGACATTTTTGCTCTTTCACCCATTTCCTTGATTGAACTTGATTTTTTCTGTTAATTCAGGGAGCCGAATCCTCTTAATTTTTAAATGCCCTAAATTATTTTACATCCTGTTATGATGGTAAAATTTGAAGCTTATGAATGAATGAAATAGCAGCATTACTTGGGCTTTGCTATTTAGTATCATGGTCAATATAACCTAGGGGTGAAAATACTTATGCAGGATATTTATTTTTCTACAGGGCACCCAATGCATTAAATAAATACAAATAAAGCAACAACTGGTAAAAGTGTCCTGCTACCGTTGACCTTTGACAGTGTTTGAGCACACAGAAAATGTACTTAACCCTAATATAAGTCAAAATACTGGAAAACTGAACACAAACCAGCCCTACACAGAAGTCATGGCCTGCCTAAACTTTACATATACATTTGCAAAAAACAAAGTACAGTGCTCTTGCAAATGAATGACCACAACCAAAAAACTGGGCTTTGTTTACTAGTCTCCAAGGTCAATAAAAGCGACTTCCAGGGCTCATTCTGAGATGGCAGGTGCCAATACTAGTCAAAGCTGTACATGTATTTTAAAATTCAAAAAATGCTACAGGAAGATCTAAAGATCTAAACCTGCCTGGTCCTCACTCACTGCCTTATCAGAGATAGGATGATAGACTTCAAATCACAGGAGTAGTAGGTGCAATTTATGAGCCCTTCCCAGTATAACCTTCTCTTATCTCTATACATGCCCTGTCACTTTTGGTTTTAAGATTTAACATGAACCAGCTCCTGATGTTAGGGGTTAGACAACCAGACGTCTCGTCCAGCCAGAGTGGCCAGACGTCAGTAATGGCCGTGGACTTTGTTTATAAATTATTAATGATTTTCTCCCCTCCCTGTCATTTTGGACAGGCTGCGAGACGAGCCGATGCCTCTCCTGTTTGCGTGGCAGCGTGCTCCTCAAACAGATTGCAATTTATTCCTCTGCAGTTTGTCCGTCAAGGCTAACTCTGACAACATAATCCCGAACTAATCCGCCATGTTCAGTTTTTCTTGTTGGCTCTCATGCAAACTGCTCTGCCAAATCCCGCTACCTGTCAGCCTGGCCTTGCGATGGGGAGCCCAGACGAGCTGCCAGCCCTGCTGCAGTGGCTCCCGTGGGGTGGGGGAGAGAAAGGGAGGAGGGGGAGGCATGGTGCCTGGGTAGACTTAACCCCTGCCTCCCTCCCTGTAATCCACTGTAAACAGCCAGAGCCTTAGAAGGGCTAACTGCGCTAATCAAGCCCCAAGCTCGCCCAGTCACTATCATACACAGTACTCTAAGAACTAGAGATTTGAGCAGCTACTGCAGTGTGTGCAGGGTATGAGGGTGTGTGTGGAGCAGAGGGGCCCATTGACAGTTTCTAATCCCCAAGGAGGGAAAAAGGTGCCAACATGAGCCAGAGATGGGTGTCCCACCTAAAGCCACAATAGTAGGTTTCCACAACAAGTATTTGGGGGAAACTACAGATGGCACTGCATGACTCTGGATATTTCCATATTTTTAAATCAAAATATATCATCAAACCAATAATACCAGCTACTTATCCAGCATACCAATACACAATTTAACAACTTGGAGGAAAAACTAATATTTTTTACAGTAAATTATGGAGTAAACATGCATTATGAAAAATAGATACTCACGTGTTTTCCAGAAACATCAAAGGCTGAACTCCAGGAATTAGGACACAAATTCTGTATTTTCCCAAAAGAATACCAGCCACTCAATATTCTCTCCCAGCCTTTGGAGAGCCGCATTTAAATTTCCCTCACACCCTCGCTCAGTCTCTCTGACAGTGACCCAAAATCCACAGGAAGAACATAAAAGGCCTGACAGTAGTCAAAGGCAAAGGGAGGCGAACTAAGCCTAAGACCCCCCCCCCATCAACAAAAACTAAAGTTTCAAGAACTTGTCAGTGGACATGACAACACAAGTAATAAAACTTTACCCGCTTGGGTTTTTGTCTTTCCTCCTTCTCTTTCATTGTTTCCTCCTTCTCTTTCCAATAATGAGCAAATTCAGTGGTGTCTCTGTGGTGGGTGGGGGTGTGGGTTTGTAGCTGATAGCAGAGGAAAAACGAGTCAAAGGCCCACTTTGTCAGTGTCCATCAAGCATTATCAGTAGATTTCTAGATGTAAATCAAACAACTTGTTTTTTTTGTGTGTAACCATGAATAAAACACACTCTTTTATAAAATGCTATGTATAAGAGGTTAAAAAGGAAAATCTGTTATGTTTCAGTTCAGAAGCTTTTTCACTAAACATTTTCACAAGCACTGCTAGCAAATGCAACCATGTGTCAATAACATGACTGGTTTTAAAAAAATATTTTTTGTTCTTAGTGAATGTAAACCAATGGCAATCTGTAAGGTAGAATTTAGATCTAAACTGAAGATGTTTCTAATGGAAATTAGTCTGGAGAACTGTAAAGTATACAGCACTAAAACATGAAAACTATCTGTATGGCCCTCTAACGAAACTGGGGCATCAACACTGAGGGGCCCATGGACACAATGACTCCTGTTCTGTGTTACAATTCAGCTGCTTCATCCACTTTCCAACTCCTGAGACTGTGGGAAAGCTCTGGACAAATATGTTTGCCACTTTAGCGCTTCAGATAAAAGTGGCCCTCAAGGGTGGAGCTTAGGAGAGTGTTGAGATGACGGTGAGGGAGTTGGTGGAACTGCAAGGAAAATGTGAACATGACATGTAGCTGATAAGAGTCCTCCAGCAGGTTAACACCAGAGCTTGTAACTGGGATTGCCCCGAGAAGCCCTCTTAGGAGGGCCTGGCATCTGCATGATAGCAAAAGCCCTGGCGCTCACAGGAGTGTTGCACACAGCAGGTCTGGAGGGCGTTTTGGAAAGAAGCACACAGCACATCTCTGAAGATGATCTGGGGTAGAGAGGCCACAGGTTGCTCTGGTGCTAATGATTGATAGATAAAGCAGAGAATTTGATACTTTTGTTTTAAAAAAATGAAAAAATCTATTTACAATATCATCACAGCCTATCACTTTGTTCCAGTGTTTCCACAAATATCGCCCAACATAAGGCTTAGCATAACGTGTTGAAATGTTGAAACTGACATTTGCTTTCGCTTAGATGATGTGGACACGTCAGCTGGTGACAATGGCAAGATTAGAGGGTAAAAATGTCACTCAGGTTACAGGCACAATGAGTGCAGAACATTTGTTCTCACTGATATAATAAAAGACTGAGCAAAATACTCATAATCAGAATTATATTGACTATGCAAAAAATATTTTTTATGGGTATTAATGTAACAAAATATTAACTTGTATGCAATGCTAACAGAAAGGCCTATACTGACTTATGCCTCACACTTTCTCCATGCTAAATCTCTGACACAAACAGAAAGACGTACAGATTCTTCAAAATTGTTCATACCACTTTTCTTGGCTTGTGGAGTATGTTAGGTAGAAATGTCTTAACATTACGCTGACCTGAGTTGAACATTTGCTCCAACTATGAGAAATATATTTGGCTTTTCGTAAATACCAGAATTCAATAGATATGCAAACACATATACCAGTAGATTTTCTGCTGCGTTTTTCCATATCTTATATCCTTCCCTCAATACACCACAAAGCAAATGCCACAAGACCAGAAAGGACAAGAAAAAAGCAATATAAAGTGAGTGATGGCCATTGATATTTCAGGCTGAAGAAATCCTGCATCAGGAGACTGTGCTTGGCTTTACATAAACAGGGTAATAAATAGATCGATCACACATAGCAAGGGAGATTCATGTCACATTAAGTGACGGGACATTGAACATAGGCCCAGCTATGTCTCATTACTCAGAGGGCGCTTCTCTGGGGGAGGGAGTGTGTGTGTGTGTGTGTGTATGGGTTGAAGGTGGTGGAGATAGTAGTTTGCATGTGGAAAGCCAGGCACAGTACAGAGCCCAGCTGCTGCAGACAGATGTCTGCTGTAGACTGAAAACCACATCTACAAAGATTTTTGGGGAATACAGATAA
The DNA here is from genome assembly GCF_905237075.1 of Dicentrarchus labrax. Classification (NCBI taxonomy): domain Eukaryota; kingdom Metazoa; phylum Chordata; class Actinopteri; family Moronidae; genus Dicentrarchus; species Dicentrarchus labrax. Next base: position 31,165,616 of record NW_026136713.1, on the reverse strand, counting down.
AGTGCAGCAGCATTGAGGCCTTTGGCACAGTTTGTAATGGTCTATAATTGATACATCAAATAATCATATCTCATAATGTTACAGATTTGAAATATAATTTGAGAAGAGATCCAACATGTGATGAGGTAATTATCCCAGCACAAAAATAGTACTGGTATATCATCTGATCTTTTCAGCTTAATGTCTTGAAATTGTGTTCTCTCAATGATAATGTTTTGCAAATTCAATGAATAATAAGTTTAGGTTTCGGAAGACAAGAGCGCAGCAAATTTCTGAAAGAGAATTTATGATTTAGTCTTTCATTATTGCAAAAATAACACTCATCACACATTTAGCAAGAATTCAGGGGGTCAGAGGTAACGAGGCTTAGACTCATAGATAAACTCTTCACTCAAAAGCCAAATGTCAAATCATGTGAAAAACAGGAATTCAAAAGTAAAAATGTTGCCATTTTTCTGCGACAATGGTGACAGATCATTTAAAAGATCCAGTAGTCTGGAGATACATTAGCCTGTGGTGAGCCAAACCAGAGTACAAAGCCAGCAGCTCCAGACACAAAAATGCCTTGAAGTAGGCTAGAGACAATGGGATCCATCAGCATAAACTTCACATCCTACCAAAAACTAGGGACGCCTTGGTGTCCCAGCACAAGAGTCTAGTCTAGTAGATAGGTCTTTCAAAATGTCTTCAGTTTGGATTCCTTTTGAGAGAGAGCAGTATCTGAGAATATATTTTACAATGTTAATCTCTGAATATAATGTATAAATGCTTAAATCCCTTTAAAATACACAGCTAATGCTAATGAGCCAATGAGCTTTTATTTTCTTGCTGTATAGGCCAGTTATCACTTTGATTCATCTTACATTGGATTAAAGGCTCTAAGCACACTTCATTCACAGGTTAAGCAATTTCAAAAGGCATGATCAGATGCAGGATTTCTGATATACTCGGGTTTATTCTTAGTTAAACCCAATATTCATTTACAGAGCCGATTGGCTTTCAATTATTCAAACTCTGTCAACAAGGCTTTTCTTCCTGAAGTGGGCCTGGTACTCGGCTTCCTCTTTGCTTGCACACCATGTAACAAAAATCCAAACACAGTTTGCCGAGTGTAGCCTGTGACCTTTATGGTCTTGTTGACCTACTGTGGTATATTGCAGAGCTGGGGATTTCCCATATATTGCTGCCCAGCGCTCTAAGGCTGAGTCCTGCTGCTTTAGATAGCAGTTTGATTTACAGTGAAGTGAGGGAAGGCTGGTGTCGCTAGTGGGATTCTGCCATAAGCCATCAATGGAAGTGGTCACAGGCGTGTAAGATAGAGTTTACAGTTCTGAGAAGGACTCCGGGGCATAAAAGGTTGTGTACGCAGGTGACATTTCCAGCCCGGTCTCATTTGGTCCTGGTTTGCTGGCCTCTTATGAATGGCAATTGCAATCCAAGCATCCAAGTGAGCATTAGCAGGTCGTGAGTCGTGGCCCCTCCTGCCTAATAAATCAAAATCTCCAATGACCTAAGAGGTGCTACATAGTTGTCTTGCAGGAGATCCTTATCAATGTAGACATGCACAAGATTAACTTGATGCTCTCGGAGACAGGGTTAAGGACGTTTAATTTTGGGTGTAGTTTGATACGACCCCTATCACCCAGCACTGCGCTGGTGTCACGTGTTTTGTTCTTTTTTCCATTCTGTTTCAGTCAAAACCTTCAACATGCCATTTTTATCAAGTAGGTAAGGCAGAGTTTTAAAATACATGCAACAATGGCAAGTTTTCAGACGAGTGAAAAATGAAAGTGACCAAATGGCACAATCAGTGGAGGGTTTTCACATCCACTTTTAGACCCCTGGCGACTTCTCACTAACAGCTGCTGTAAAACACAAATTCATCAGATAATCCCTCCAAAGCTCAGCGGTCAAGCTGAGGCATTCTGGGTCTCGAGCGCTCTCATAAATGGAATACCACCTGCACCAGCAATTTCAAACCTGCAACGGAGTAAAGTTATATTTAGGTAAGAACATGAAGGACCTTGATCCCTTAACAAAATAAAAGCTTGACAGCTAATCTCTTCAACAGAAGTCAATATTGTTGAAGTCTGATGATGTACAACAGGGGGGCCATGAGGACTATGGCTAAGACAAGCAACTGTCAGTTGTATTTTTCAAAGACCAGACAGTGGGCAATATCAAAAGGATCAGTCCATCTCCCTGCTGTGATGTGACTTTGACAGAGTGCCAATAGTCCTGCTATATCTCCTGTCTGTTTGGTATGATGAAATGACGTTATTTAGCTATTTTAGAAACGCTTTAAATCCACATATAAGCTACAGCACTTACATTCTGTGCTGGTATTTTAGTTGATAAGATTCTCATGTGAATTATGACACACAAGAGTACACTCTTTTATTGACTGAAGGTTGTACCAGTATAGTATAGTGTTACAGTGGTTGTATGCCCATTTAACATTGCTGTGGCCTTGAGAAAAAACCAATTGACTCAAGTGAGACGTCCCTCTCTGGAATATTGTAATGTGCGAGTATTACCAGGGGCTCTACAGAATTGTTACGAGTGAGCCTCTGGGACACACACTGCATCTCCTCAATTCTCATCCAGAGATTACGGTCAAGTACAGTCAAGGCGCTTAGCACTTCATCTTCCCCTGTCCGTGCACAGCTCTTTGCTTCCACGCTGCATGCATGCATGTGTTAAATGCGTGAGTATAAGTGTGTCTGCGATTCACACTGTTCCACCTCCTCCTCCTCTATGAAGAGGAGTAGGGAGGAGGAGAACCACTAGCACTCACTCCCTCGGGCTCTGCATTTCCTCAAAAAGTGACCTCCGCCAGACTTTGACCAGATTCCTCTGTACTTTAAACAACACTCCCATTACAGCCCTTGTGAGTACAGTAACAGGTTTCCATAGTTTGCCTTGGGCAGTTGCATGGCAGATGTGTATTTGAACATGCCTCTATATATGTCTGTAGAAGAGAGGGGCGAGTGTATGTACGTACGTTCCCCTGTGTATAAATCACTTGACCTAGACTTACTGTTGACCATGGATTTATGCCAGCGTGAGAGGCTCCCGATGACAATGTATCTGCCTTAGCCATAATGGATGGTACACAGAGCACGCTGTCATCTGGCAAATATGCTCTCCGGATGGATCTCAAGTGGGGCGGCGCTCGGCAGAGGGGCGGCGGGCGACGGAAAGGGGGAGAGATGGATGGTGATCAGCCCAGGGTGGAGCCATCACCCACAGACTCTCCCCCACAGCTTTTTGGGAACTCAAACTATTGCTTGAATTAGACCAGCCATCAGCACCGCAGTTGGTGAGATGGACGGGCAGACTGATGCCTACTGTGCACTAAGCTCATGGGTAGCTTTGTAAAAATAAGAAAGGGAAATTCAATGCTCTGTGTTATTAAATGTGAAAATGATGAATGTCTTCACATGTGGCGTAGACAAAAAGATGCCAGCATGGAACCAGTCAGGGAGCCAGAATGTGACACGGCATTATCAATGCACATCCAACCCACAGTCCTGTGCTTGGTTGGAAGTCGACCACTTATATCATCTGTTGTTACTTTGATAATGCATAGAATAATAGCATTAGTACTGTTTGACATTGATCAAGAGAAATGAAAGCAGTTTTGTGAGGCATCAAATTGAAACCACATGCTGCTAGAACCTGATACACTGTACTGGTTCCAACTGGTCCGAGGAGACAAATCCATGATTCTGCCAGACTATCACAAAGCATAACCTCTTCCAGACAAACTGGAGCTATCAGTGGGGAAGAGAGCTGAGAACCTTCCACAAGCCACTGTGATGAAGTGTCCTATCGCTAGGTTGTCTCCCAAAATCTAGGGCCCCTGCTCCACTTATAAACAGCCACGAAACACAGGCAAATCTTATCTGTACAGTGTGTGGGTGTGTGTCTACTGGTGAAGTGTTTCTCACATTATTGCATGTCAGTATCGTCAAATTTAGTTTGTGTTTTAAATCAAAGAATGACACAGTCTAAATTTGTTTGATATGAACTGATCCATCAAATGAAAAATATTGAATATAAACAGAAGTGATTCAACTCCTTTCTACAATGTCACAGAAAAAACCTGAAAACAGTTTTGGTGAAATTGAAGGTTTACATGGTTATCACACAAAGGACAAAATCAGACAGAACATGCTGTGTATGTATAGCACACTGCTCATACTGTTTTTTTCTCCCAGCATCTAGCAATTGAATCTAATCTCCTTGGTAATGTAACTGATATTACTCAGATGAGCTACACTACCTACTTCTAGAAACATAAACTCTCAAAAACAGTTCCTTTTGGATCAAACAAGGAGGGTGGGGGGGGGGTTATGCCTTAATTAGAGATTCCTTTCAACACTAGCAAACTTCTTAACAACAAATCTCTAAAGAAATGTAACATAGGCATACTGTCTATATAGTTGAGTAAACTGTTTGACGACAAGAGTCTTAGTTAACGCACTTTTTATTGGTTAGATATTCGCATTAAAAGAAAAACAACGTCAAGGAGCTGGTGACAAGGCACCAGGACGATTGCTGCAGTACAACACAGCGCTGCTAATGAGCTGCTGCCACTAGTGAGTTAGCTGTCCCATCAGCACACAGACTGCGAGCTTGAAGTACCGGGGTTTGTCACAAGTTAATGTTATGCTGTGTGGAAATAAATTAAATATGTTCAGTCTCCTTGTGGTTGTTTAGACACATTCAGGTTCATTACCACTTTTTCCATTATCATTAACAGGCGGCTGTTAAAATATATATATTTAGATAATTTAATTAATATCATAACCATTGGACGATCAGCCGACTTGCCTTTAACAAAAGACTAATAGTCGATCGAAAATCTTAAGTCAGGGACAGCCCTTCTCTATACCTTGTATGCAGATAGCACATAAGGAATTTTTGTAGCCTTCAATAATTTTTTTCTCTTTTTTTAAATGAATTTAGAAAAACAGTTTTCTGTATTAATAGGAAGCATTTTTGTAAGAAGCTTTGAATATACATTTCTAAATATACTTATGCACATCTGAACTGTCAGTTAAATAAAACCTTAAAACAAGTCAACTTGATTCATAAGGTTTTTCCATGACTCCAGCAACTGGAGTTTTCTGCAAAGGAAATGTTTGGATGGAGGAAGTTATTCGTCAGTTCAGGGTCTATTGGGCCAGACCCATCACTGCTTGTGCAATTTACAGGACCTGGTTTACAATTTATGGTCTTTGTTGCTGTTGTTGAGAATGAATGAACATAGTGGACAGGATTTTGACCCATTTGAGATTATGGTTGTGTGTGATCATTCCAAACTTGACATGTTTATTATGCGGTGGAAATGTTGTTTATGTACGCATAGATGACAAAAACAAAATGCAGATTGACAGATGATGGCGCCTGTAGACTCCAATAATGTGCGCTCTGTGTCAGGACCAGCTGCTTTTAGTCAGTTTACAGAGTGCAACTGGCCCAACGGTGTGTACAGTGAACACACACTCACAGTAAAGGACCCTCATCATTCTGTCACAATGTATTGCTTGCAAAGTAGGCGAGGATCCCACTCCCAAATCCACACAAACACACACACGTCTGCACACAGGCTCACACACACTCTATAATCCTCTCATCCACTCTTGTCTTTTACACTCCCCTTTGCTTCTGGCGACATCGCTTGTGAAGCACGGACGCTCGTAAATTCCCTGCCTTGATTTTGTTAACCTTTACTGTGACCCGTCACTTCTCTGCTTGGCGTTCTAGCACCCACTCAGTCACAGATGAGGCCCTGCTTGCTTCAGTGGAGACGAGCCTTGGCGCTTCTGCAGCTCATCGCTCAAGCTTCTGGCTCAGCAGGACGCTATGGCCCCACAGTGCCAACACACCTCCGAATTATGGGCCACTTTTGGACTAAATGATAGATGTTTAAATCAGGCGTTTACATCTGTCATCATTGCCCTGCATAACACTTTCATTAAGGCTTTGTGGGGAGTTCAGAGGAATAACAGCTCTTTGGAAAAACCTTAAGTTCAGGATTCAGTTTTTCTAGGATCCAGTCTGTAAAAGCGTGCCAGCCAAGGACTTCATCTTTTATGCTATTAATCATTTTGAAAGAGAGAGCAGTTGTAGTCAAATGTATGGAAAAGTAGTGAGAATATACAAAAATGAGTAACATTCCTGAATATGCATTAACTTTAATGGGCTGCTCCCCAAGACTTTTACACTTAAACAGAATGGTGTAGATGAAAGTATGGAAACACTTGCCCTGCTGACCACTAATAATATATTGTGTTATCATGATGTTACCACATACCATGTTAGCTTTCAGTGAGACAAAATTAATACATAAAAGAAAACACCAGGAAAAGTTGGTATTGTTACATCCCTCTGTACAATGATATATTACAAGCTGATCCACTTATTACAACAGAGGAATAACCATTAAAAAGTGGAAAAGGTGGAATTAATTTATAAAATAATATGTTCTCTCACTCCTTCAAGCACCCAGTTTTGTTGCATGCAACCACTCTGCAGAGCTTCAAACTGTCTAATTCTTTGCATGTTAATCTGAATATATAAAGCTTGTATATGAGCATTCTTCCCTCTAATTTATCTCTGCAATGGTCATTAGACTGAGGGAGAATGTGTGTGTAATATACACATCTCTCCATGTGTTTAGATGTTCTGTCTCCTGAGGTCAGCTAGGCGGCAATTTGTTTGGATTGATGCTGATAGGTTATTTGTTGTCTCTGTGTTGAGAACGACATGGCACATACTGTGCAATGTATACATATGCAGTCACATAGAAATGATATGTATATATGTAGAGTATAATTTCAACCTGATTCATTATCTGTTGTCATACAGTAAATTGGACTGTGCAGCGAAGCTCAGGGGTCAGACAACTCAAAACACTTCGATGCCCAAATAATAACGACCAAATAAAATTTGATTTCAAGTCCTCGAGGGACACAGAAGAAATGGTGTGTTTGTACCTGACAATGGCAACAAACCAGATGAAAGTCATAATCATTGCACTGACAGCAGGATGAGCGTGACTGGTGCCAATGTTTCCTGGCAGAAAATTTGTGGATCAAAACTCTCTCAAATATTGGAGTGATAGATCCGACTGTGACTGTGTGACACATATTCAGTCATTTGTGAGAAACCATTCCAAAATGATTTTTTAATGTAAAGTATTAACCTTTCTTTGTACATTTGAAATGATGGTGACAGATCTAGAATGCCAGCCTCTAATGCGTCTTCTGAGGTTTGGCCTGTATATTTGTTAATAAACAGTATTATGTTGCATAGAGTTTTACCTGCATTACATGCTTTTATAACACTGCTTTCTTGTTTGCATTTAATTATGACAGTGGTTCTCCCAGTAATTATGGCTGTTATTCATCTACAGATCATGAAATGTACTGCTATACAACAGCATTACATTTGGGTTCTTCTCTTTCTCTTTTAGACGCTTGTGAAAGAAGCTGAGTGTGGGAATTTTACATATAAATGTTACAAATGTTATTGTTACATTCCTTGCCAAACAATGTCACTGCCAGGTAAATCTGTCTGTATTTCACAGTATGCGTGTATGAGTTTTTAAATCGGATTCCTTTGGTGACTTTCCCTCACTGGCGCATTGATGCAGTTTACATCAACGAGTAATGATTGGTTTGCCAGAGATGAAGGGGGAGCAACCTTAGCGGCTACAGAAACTAGGAACTCATCTGTAGGCATACGTCATAAGCACACATTAACAGTGTTTGTGTAATTACTCTAAAAGGGGGACACAAAAGTTCCTAAACACCCAATACACCCAATAATGTAGAAATACTATACAAGTACCATGTTATATGTCAATGTCATTGATTTAAAATGTTACTTCAGTAACAGTATCAGCATCGAATAAGTACCAAAACTTAAAGTACTCATTATGAAGAATAGCCAAACTCACTTTAATATTGCAGCTGGTGAAGGAGTAATGTTCATTAACGCATACTGCCAGGTAGCCTAATCTGTAATAACGCATCATAATTTATTTGTTGCGTATTAATAATCTGAATATGCAAAGTAACTAGAAACAAAAGCTGTCAAATAAATGTAGTGGAGTAAATAGTACTATATTTGCCAGCAAATTGTAGTGGAGTATAAGTATTTAAATATTTATTGTGCACTACTTAAAGCAGCTACAAGGAACTTTCATTTTGGGTTGAATCTGTGGGCATCGTGGTCTAGTGGTTAAGGGGCTGGACCAATGATCAGAGGATTGGAGGTTCGCCGATGAGGTGCCCTTGAGCAAGGCACCTGGAATACCCCCTATGGCTCCCTAGGCGGCGTGCGTAAGTGCGCGGCCTTAGCAGCTGTGGTGCCTGCTTGAACGCCGGCGCGCAGTGCAGCGGCCTCAGCTGCTTTAGTGGCTGCTTAAACGTAATATCATTGTATCCTGTGCAATTACGTTGAATCCTGTGCAATGACAAATAAAGGCTTCTTCTTCTTCTTCTTCTTCTTCTTCTTCTTCTATTCTGGTAGCCCCTGTGGACAAAATCAGTAGTGTTTCCTCCCCTTGCGAAATCTGAAGGAATCTGTCCAGTGTGCAGGCATTAAGAATAACTATATAGAAATAGCCAAACACTTCTTGTTTGTTTATGTGGTTAGATCATATAGAGGCATCAGTATTAAAGTGAGACTTTTTATAACCAGTTAAAAACTCCCTGTAGTATGTTAAAGTACCACTTGCATAACATTTGCATTCAATTGTATCAGTATCCTGCGATACTGAGGCCCACTTGTCTCTCTTTTACATTGCATCAGTATACCATTCATACTATTTCCGTTCAGTCACAGTATGACACTTTTTACGTCTGTTTAGCTCAATGGGGATCCAATTAAAACATGCTAGGTAGGCATCCGGAAGAGATGACCTCTTTTTGTTGCAACACAATCAAAGCCACACCTGCCCTTTTCCTCTGAAAATTCCATATCCGGTTAGCTCAGTGTGGGTGCAGCAAGTACTGGTGCATAAAAAACACACACATTTGTTTGTTGTTGACTTCACTATATGACCACACATGCCCCGTTTTATTCCAGCGATGATGACTTTAAAGAAGAGACCAGATTGAGTCTATATATAAGTCTGCTCTCTGTGAGCTCTAGGATTTACTTTTGGTTTGTCAACTCCTCAGCGCCATGGAGACGGGGTCATGACCACCCAATGGCGTCACCGCGCCAGTCTTTACAACACAAAACCGCTGGTCTGCTCAGTATGAGGAGGGCTTCCTTTACCTCCCGATGGCCTTTTTTTATGAGGTTCACATTGAGGTGTTGCTCCCCCCTCTTGTGGGGTCAGAGCCTCCAGCCCTGTTGGCCCTTGTGCCTGTTTGCTACAGCGCTAATCCACCGGCGCTTGCTTCCCGCTGAGCAACAAGTCTGTGACTTAGTGACTCGGCTGTTTGTAGGGAGGGTTTCAGTCGTCGCCACGGTAATTGGTTCATCCTACCCCCTATCACTCACCTCTTTAAGACCTTTGATTGGCCAGGCTTGCCAAGGAGGAGACAGAGCAAGGGATTATGTGATGAGATATGGCCCAGGAGAGAAAGGCAGTCTGAGTTTGGCGACTTCACAGCTGATAGAAAATCCTGCTGAATTTTTCATGAAAATAGAAAACTTTTTCTTTATAGCCCCAAGCTCAGTGACAACTGTGTCGACTTTTTTTTCCAAGTTTTGCTTTGTGCTTTGAGGATATCTAACTGCTCCGACTGGTGTTATCTGGTGTCTGCACTGCATGATGTAATCATCCAGAAGGGGTTGAAATTAAAAGAAGATTACAATTATTTTTAAATTATTGTCAGATATTAACCAATTTAGTTGGAAGTCTCACTTTTTTTTCCCGTAACACACAAATAAGACAAATTATGGATATTAGGGCTGCAACTAATTAATTAATCTTCTGCTTATTTGATCAATTAATCATGTTGAATGAAAGATTTCCGAATAGTGAAACACACACATCACAGTTTCCTAAAACCAAGATGACATCATCAAGTTGCTTGTCCGACCAACAAAACAGTTTGAACAAAACATGCTAACTTTCAGTTCTAGATATCAGTCATTAAAGTGAGAATGTTAAATTCAGTGGCTTCTAGTGTTGATCTGATTTGCATTACTGTTAAAATGTTATTGAAATTAGTTTTGCACTTAAAGGTTTAAGTGAATAAAAAAGGGTTTAGAAATGCAGCTGATTAACACAAGACAACAACTAAAGCTAAGCTGTTCATGTTTTTCACAGCTGTTAATTTTGTCTTATAGGCTGGTTTACATTGGTGATGTGTGTGTTAACTCAGCAATAAAACAATTATGGGCAGTTAAAATATTAGATTTTTACCTGTTTGAATGTACCTCAGTTTTGTGTGATCAAAAGAATAGCAGAACGGGGCTTTAAGCCTCTGTAGCTACTGCCGTGGTAGATGAACAATTGTCATTATTAGTATGTTGTATAAATCTATCAAAATATTAGTAGAAAGGGAGGTGAGGGGATAAAAAAGGGAAACTTGTCTTAAATCACAGCCTTCATGACAGTCGGAGTCACTTGGTGTCTGCACCGCAGCTTTAAATCTGCCAACCAGAGCGAAGCAGGGCAAGAAAAATATCCAGTAGGACCCATCTGTGCGTTCCTACAGAGACATTTGCTATCCTTTCAGAGGGTCTAGAGCTCCTTTACAACTGATAAGACGACCACATTCCTGGTGAGCCCGCAGGCCGGCCCTGCGGGTGACCCCACTTGACAATGTCCAGTCATGAGAGGCCTCAGTGCCCATACACAACACTAGCGAGACCCCTCTGCAGCTCCACTCATCTCTCTCCCCATCTCCCTCCACCAAACACTCACCCACAGTGAAGAGTGCAGAGATAAGGAGCAGAAGGCAGGGTGTTCTTTGACTGTACTCCACACTGGCCCTCTGATAACTGCATTTTTGAAGGTACCTTTGAGTAATGTTGGACCCTTTGTGTGGATTAGTTTTTGTGTGAATATGTAAAAAACTGTAAAATGACATGTGAAAGGATTCTCTGTGTTTTATCTGGAAACCTTGATAAGCAAGGAGAAGTATTTTGAAACTGTGTCATAATATGCATGGATATTCTGTACAAGACGGATCCAGTGATCTGTTGTGTTCGAAGTCCTGAATTCAGTTTTTTTAAAAATTGGCATACGTAATTAGTAGCTTCACCAACTGATGGGTTGATAGGTGGGTGTCACTGTGCACGATAGCAACACTTCTTGCTCCAGTATTCATTCCAGATGAACCACTAAATTTATTCTGGAAAAACATTAAAATAAATCAATTTGTGATCAGCAAAGGATTTCCAAAATAAATATCAACTGGATACTGGGTGGTTGGAACAGTAAATGTAAAAAATGTCATAAAGTGGGTGTATTACATGGCACTAGACAAGCAAAGCAAGTTTATTTACATTCAGATTCACTAATTATTAACACACAGCTATTGATGTTGCCAATTTTTGTGCGTTTACTTCTTTGGGACGAGTCCTGCCATACATCACAGTGTGTAGACAGTTCCGATAAGTCCAGTCTCCCACAGCAACAAACACCACAAAGTTCGAATCTGAGGATTCCCGATGACAGGTTTTCATCAACCTCAAACTCCTTGTCACAGCTGCCAAAGTATAACATACACCAGGTTTGTTTGCAAAAAAAAAAAGTGTGTGAAGTTGGAGAGATCATAAACCCACATTACAGCCAAAACAGTGGTTTAAACTTGATTTTAAAATCTACTTTATATTTTTGAAGAGCTGTAGCTGTCCTGACTGTTTCCAAGGCTGTGTCTTTTGTGAATCTTCTAATCATTCATTTTTATTATCCACGGTTATGAGAAACCTTGAAAAATGCCAAAAAAACTGCAGATTATTGCAGATTGAAGTCAAATGTTGACAATGTTTTGTAGTCAAGATCCATAAACTCTGGTCAAACTATAAGTACATTTTAAAAAACTAGGTGTCTGAACAGTGGTCTGGAGAATCTGATTTTCTGAGTACTTTTACTTTTGATACTTAAGCACATTTAGCTAATAATACTTTTACTTTACTTTTACTAATTGTATTTTTACTATTGGTACACTGTGGTACTAGTACTATCTTAAGAAAATGTTCTGAATACTTCTTCCACTACCTACCTCATGGTACTTTACCAACTTCACAACATTAATTACTGCAGATTTCATTAGATTTAATCTCATTTGATTTGAATTTAGTGAAAACCCTGTTTGACGTTAGTTGTCAGTGAGAGGAGTGGGATGAATTGAAGCTGTGGGAACTGAAGCCCCTTTTTTGGACTCAGTCTCTATGTGTGTATATATGTATGTGTGTGTGTGTGTGTGTGTGTGTGTGTGTGTGTGTGTGTGTGTGAGCCTTATCCTTCCTTTTGAGCAACACGAAGCAATAGGAGAACTTGAGATGAAAACATGAACACATTGTCTTGGGAACAGTAACAACAAAAACCCTCGAGCCATGAGTCCAGTTGGCCATTGCAGCATTTTCAGGTTAACAGAGGAGAGAAATCAAGTTACTTCGTCGCGTTGTAAACCCCAGATTAACATGGTCTTATTCAGCATGAATTGGCTTACACAAGCTGAGGCGGTGGAGCTAAGAGTGACTTAGTGAGGCTTACACTAGCTCGTTCAGTGTCTGGGATGGGATGGAAAGTCTCCTGTGGGAAGAGAGAGAACAGCAGAACAATATTTAAGCCGGCCATTTCAGGAAGCCATGGGATCAAAGAAATTAAGAGTCTCAATTCCTTCATTCATACAATCTGAAGAACATGTCATACATCCCCTGCAGAAATGTTGACATCCAGCATGAAAACTTAGGATAGGAATTAGACACATTTTTAATACAATGTTTTCGTTTAAATGAAACATGGACCAATAACAGGAATTATCAACTCAGTCAAAGTCAAATAACTGTATATGTGACTTATTGTCTAGAATGCAATGCAGTGCAGCCTGAACTGTCCTTTCCCTGAACCCTCCCCTTCCCCTTCCCTGTAAATTGTCCTTTGATAATGGAGATTTTCACAAGTTCTCAGTTTTCTCTTTCCTTAGGAATGTAGTGGAGCTGCAGAATTTGTGCAATGGTCTAGGAATACTCATGGACAGCAGACGTTCAATTTAAAGCAAGCGATTCAGGTTTTCTGTCACCAATGCTAAAAGCTAATGCTTTAGGTTTTCAAATAGTAATACATTTTCTGTCACATATATTATTGTTTTTATGGAATGGGCTTTTACACTGCAAATCTTGTCAGCTCTGTTTAAAAAAATATGCTTTCTCTTTTATTCTGAGACGTGCACAGCATGGGCTGAGAAAATTTCTGTTTATCATTCCCACCGAATCTGTTATTTCTGTTAATGTATTCCTACAGCCAAATCCAACTGAGGCCAGGACTATCATTAATTAATTTCCTTGATAACCCAGAAGTGGCATTTGTAGTGCATACCTGACAGTAGATAGGCAGCGTCAGTGGTGCTATCACACTTTTCTGTCCCGCCTTGGCGCTGATGTCATATTTTTCACTTTATCAGGCTAGTTTGATTCGGGTTGCTAACCTTTTATGGACAGTCATACATTGTGTAAATGTCGGCCGAGTCTCGATAAGGTCTGGAGGCTGGGCTGTGGAGTAGTGTGTCAAACAGACTGTCAGTGACCCCACATGACCCCTGTCTGAACAATGAAGGGTAGATAAGATGCAGAGGGGCCCGCTCTGAAGTTCATCACTACTACATCACCACGAAAAAAGAGAAGGAATTTATTATTAGAACAAAAGACTGAATCCACAGTCAATGTGTGTGTCTATTTGTGGGTTTAAGCCTGCATGATGAAAACATTTTATTGACACTTACAGTGTAATCAATATTCCAGGTTTATTTCATGTCATTTTTAAAATGTCAGATATAAACCATTCATATTGTCCACTGCCAATATATATATGAGGTTCCTCCATGTAGCTTCAAATAAATAGCTGCCAATCACCAGTTTCAGCTAGGTGATTTGCTCTGCTTGCAATTAAACCAAATAAATCTTATTGCAAGAGCATGTGTATTACTACTGATTATCTGAATATGAAAAATCAACTAAGTTGATCATGCACCCCTGATGTGTTAGTTATTATCCTTTGCAGTCCGGCTTTCTTTTAGTTTGAGATTCAGCCGAACAAATATAATGTCATATTTGATCCATATAACATGTGCTCATCAGCAGCCAAAACGTTACCAAACTCCTGTAGATATATCTGCTAAAGTTTTGCATCCACAAGCCATTACATCAGTAATTTTAAGGATGGTCGGCTCAGTTAGTGTTACACTTTGGGTATTACATGACTGTACTTAATCATTAAAACTTTGGTTTAGGGTTTTCTTTTTTTGAAAAAAAAAAAAAATCTTTTGTGGACGCAGTTCAGTCTCTAGTGGTCTGGCAGACACATCACAGCTGACCACTGGTCTCAGTGCAGTTCAGTTCATAGTTTTCATTTTAGTTATGTTGTTATGTTAGTTATAGTTATAAAGTCACCTTATAGTGACCTTATTATTACCTAAATATCTTTAATATCTTAAGATGCCTGTGAACAAACATATACAACTATACAGCAGTGTATAAGGATATTTAGATAATTATTCTGAACATAAATAAATACTCCCTCTGAATGGCTTCCTTCCCATAAATATGACTCAGTCTTGCCCATACATACATCTTTGCTCAGTATTCTATGATAATACCAAGTGCAAAATTAGAAAGGTGTTTGTTTGCTTGTTGTTTTGTTTGTTTTTAGGCTTACATGCTTTAGTAAGAATTAAGCAACACAGCAGCATTTCAGTATTGAATTCTGTCTTATGGAACAGAAACAGTTCTTTTTATGTGTTGGACATTTAAAAGCTATTACGGCTAATTGAGTGCAGAAATAATGATTTCTTGCAATCTTTGTTGACATTTCAAAACTACTGAAGCTGATCTGGTGGGGCTTCCTAGGGCTGTGGTCTCCCTCTGCTGGTCACATATGATAACTACAACGATTGAATAACACTGGCTCCACTGTACTAATGCTGTCAAAGACACAACACGTGGAAGCCTGATGAAACCACCCTCATTTGCTTCTAAAGAGAGGTCATGACCTTTTTAGTGATCTAGGACAGAGACCTGGCCAGTGGAACCTGCAGGTGCTCCAGTCAGTTTCCTTAATCCTACATCTGGTCCAGGCGGTGATTCCAGTCCAAGCTTCGCTCCCCACAGCCAAGCGCTGCTTTTTCTGCCGCTCCTACACCCTTTGTGGCAAGCGGCCATTTTGTACATGGAGATTTGGCTATTTGCAGCCTGAATCTGCTTCCACCAACTTCAAAGTTTTGCAGAGGCGGGTGAGGCCACCAGTGAAGCCTGTGAACATTGCTTCACAACAACTTGTTGAAGGATGGGATTTCTATCTCTGACTCAGCGAGACTCAGTCCGGCGCCACTTTCGAAGCTTGTCAGAGCACGGGGCCCCGGGGCAAAGCTTATTGTCCACAAATTGATCCAACCCCCTTGGTTTTGTTTATTTAAATGAGACTCTTAGACCCTGGGGTGTTTGTTGAGGAAAAGGCAGAAATGCCAAATATCTTTTCTTTTCG
Source organism: Dicentrarchus labrax (assembly GCF_905237075.1). NCBI lineage: Eukaryota > Metazoa > Chordata > Actinopteri > Moronidae > Dicentrarchus > Dicentrarchus labrax. Next base: position 31,149,931 of record NW_026136713.1, on the reverse strand, counting down.
TCTTCTTCCTCTTTCGTCTTTCCTTTCTTCTTTTCTTTCTTAGCCCTTCAGCTTCATGAGCCAAAAATCCTTGGTAAACATCCCGGCTCGGCAGCTTTACTGAGCCGGTCTCCCTCTCAGCATCCCCCCCTTTGCACTGAGATCTCTGGTTTCCAGCACAGTTTCAGTGACCTGCCACTTTTCTCTCATGAATTTATTTACCAAATAATCCCCTTTATTCTCGATTTTAAAAATCATAAAGCGTTCAAAAAATTACCATCATATTGTTGCTGTAAATGGTGATAGCCTCCAAACAAAAATAACTCTTTTTTGAATGCTGTCTTATCCAGTGAGGTTGCAGCCATAAGAACAAGAACACAGGTGTTTTGGGTCGAAGTTTCAAAATGTATTCCGTGTGTATTCATTTCAGTTGCAGCCATATGGGCATCATATGGGCCTGTAGAAGAACAGATTTTGTACCTGGTAGGTCATCAGTGTAATCCCAGATTGGAAAAGACAAGCTTAATGGCCTAATATTTATATTTTAAGGTCTCTTTGTCATCATGTCACAATCCTGCTTATAAAAGTGCCATGATTTATGGTTATCTACTAGACTAACCCTTGTGGTTTACACAAGAAGCACAAAAAGCCTGAGTTTTTAAAAAATACTTTAAGATGTGTAGCAAGTGAAAAGGGCCAAAAAGCATTTATCCAGAACTTCTATTATTAGCCTCTTGGAGTACTACAATGCTGTAAGTTTTGATGCTTTATGAGAAAAACATATTCTTGGCATGATAAAACAAAGAGATCAAATATGTGGGAAAAAATCCTTTAGTCATTTTGGTTATTTGTTATTAAAAGGGAAAAGTTTAAATCCTGCTTATCCCTGTAAAGGCTGTGAAGTCAAGACACAAAAGCAATGAAGGTTTTAATTTTTCATAATAAAAATCACAAAAGAGAAGACGCATTGGCCATAGATGTCCATTTTTTCCAAAGTATTTCCTTATTCATTTGTTACTGGAATTAGGACACATCTTGGGACGATCCATCAAAGCAAGCTGCAGTCCTGCTCACAGTAGACAGAGGACGTACCGAGTCGGTATGCAGACTGCAGCCCTCGATGCATAGTAGCTACAAGTGAGGTAAATCATTGGCCAGAGAGGTTGAGAGTCTGTGTGGGCGGGGCACTTCACAACAGGGAACAGAGAGTTCAGCAATAAATTACACTGGTCAAGTTTTTGATGCTTTAATGTATTTTATGCTATGGGAACTGGCCTTATGCTGTGTGCACTGCAAACTCGTTGAGAGTCCACAGGGCTGTCACACTCTGTCACAGGTGCTTTAGTGCTGTTACCACAGAGTGAATATACACATGGAGGAAGAGTCGGTTCCTCCTGCATGCCAAAACCCAATCCAGCCAGAGGTCATGTCCCCTCGCTCGTTCTTTGTACGAAGAAATGCACAAGGAGTAAGATTAATAATGAAACCTCACATCCCTATTTCCCCTCTCTCTATTTATACAAGCATGTGTCAACTAATATCATTAGTGTACAATGTCATTACTGTGAAACTGCAGCAGGAAATGTGTCACCGGCTCATTTTCCTGCTTCAATAACACACTCATCAACACGAGCCCTTACACTACATCCCCTCCCACTCCAGAACCAGACGTTCTGCTTATTAATTGGAAGGTATAAATTACAAGTAATCACTACCAGGTTTCTCACTGCCTAGACAATCGGCATTTACTCATCCGGCTTCCTGTTTAAACTATCTGCTGGAGAATCACAAAGCCCCGCTGCTTATTTTCCAACGATTAGCTGTACATCAGCATTACCACCTCAAATCCAGCAGTTTCACATCCAGCATTAAATAGGATGAATATTGATCTGCTAAAGAGGATTTATTTATTTCATGCTCTATCCAAAGATCAACTGCTACCAGCTTTGGACGGATCTGCGAAGGTCTTACCGAATAAAGCTACTGCATACATGACTTTGGACTTGACATTTTAGGCCTGGAAGAAGACCAAACAGTAAATTCACTGCAATAATCCCAGATAAATGGGATGATCACTACGAAAGCTTAGATAGTTAAGTGGCCTACACTTAAGTCCAGAAACGATAAAAACGCATCTCGAAGGAGATCCTCCATGTCGGGGGCGTGGTCTGTGCAGTCTTATATGAGGAGGACGCCCACCTGAGGACTGCCATCTCTCCTCCTTATGAGAGGCCGAGTCATCTTACAAAACAGGGTCATGTAAAATGGCATCGGTAAAAATAACCTACAAATGGTTCTATATACCTGTGCACAGGCTTAATAATTTTTCTAATATCGGCATAGGAGTAAGATACATTAAGCATTTCATTTTTAATTGTTTAACACAAATTATGCAGGCAATATATTTAAACCATATATCAGGATATTAGGCTGACGTTTGTCCTGGTGAAGCATCAGTTATCTGTCTGCCAGTGTGTCCTCTTCTTTTTCTAAAGGGAGTATTATGTCTCAAAGTTTCTCCTACCATTAAACAATGAGTCATTCTCCTTCAAAGAGCTGCAGCTGCAGTGCAATCCTTGATATTTTTCCGACACAAAAATTTTAAAATTTGAAACAATTCTGGCAGAATACAACAGCCGTCAGCAACTTTAGTACAAAATGACTTTGGCACTGATATCAGCTGTCTATAACCCGTTGTAAAAACACATTCAAACTCTCACACACATGCTTTAACCCCTCACACACTGAACTGTATGCAACCCAGGCTGGTCTTGATACGTTGGTGCTGGTTAGCAGTCGGGGCTCAGCAAGCTGTCAGAGGAATCGCTCCCATGCCGCTCGGTGACTGGCTCAGCTGGGTGGAGCTGCAAGGGGGAGAGAGGCAGAAAGACAAACAGACAGACAGGCAGACAGAAAAGTGGCCATCTGGAGAGACAGGCCGCAGGGTCACATGGTGGAGTCACAGACAGGATGGTGCTCAGCTGCTCCGTGTCTGTGCTTTCAGCCTCAAAATCTTATGTGACTACACTGAAGCGGCTGGGGATGGGAATTGATTGAGTTCTGAGGAGAACTATTCAAACTGTATAGTTTTTGTTTGGTTTTGGCTTGTTTGAGCAAATTTACTTTTTCATGTTTAGGTAATTTTGGTTTTATCTTTCAGCATAAACATTTTCTAATGATTTAGGGTGAAGTGTTGACTGTTGGGATCAATGTATTTACATTTGTGTTCAAATAACTATATATCATTTAATTTTAATTTCAAATCACACTAGTTTAAAAATTATTTATTACACACAACATGATGTATTTGTTTTAAGATTTCCATATCTATTGCATCGTATAATTGTTTCATTCAGTCCACATGTCTCTCTTTCTCTCCATTTGCCTTGATAATGTAGGAAAAATTCATCATTTTTTTATTTTTTATTTTTTAAATTTTATTCTCAAATAGACCTGTTTATAATTTGCACTCAATAAATGTAAGTAGTAATATGAAAACATTTAGGCCTTAGGATGTATTAAAACACTTTGAAATTCTCAGCGTATTTTACACTCAGTACTTACTCTATGAGAATGTGGACAGTTTATAGAAGCAGCTTGAGCTGCCAGTAGATGGCACCTGGTACCTGCTTTAGATGTGTGAACTGTCCCACCGTCATCCTGTGATTTCCCTGCAAATCTACTATTGGATTCCTAATAACAAACAAATTCCTATAAAAGACAAATATATGAAGCACTATTGTCTAGGTAAGATGACATAAGCCTATCATATCCCCACCAAAATAAAATGTATTCATGATAATAAAACTAAAAACGTATGTTTCGAATGAAGAAATCTAGATCTTTTACATATAAGGGTTCACACATCCTCCCTGATTTGTTTTGTTTAATGCATAAATTCATTAATTAAATTATTTTAATTGTTTCAATAGACCTTTTATTTTTTATTAAAGCTGCACTCACTCCTCAAATCCCATAAGCTTGCAATTTAAAGATCTTTTTGTCCCAAGCTCAATAAAAGAAGTCACTTTGTATTTTTTGTATACTTTTTTTGGAATATTTTAAGCATATTAAAGAATCAGGCCTGAGTTGAAAATTTTCACAGGAGATAGAACTCATAACATAAAAACCATGTCAGAGGCTTTAAATGCCTTTCCTGCTGCAGTCTGGCATGTCTGTCTCGAGCCCATCAAATTAAAGCAGGTATTACTGGGAGAAAAAAGGCTTTAATTGAGACGTATTTGATTGCTTTAACAATGGCCCCTCCTAAACATATGGGTCTGCGCTAGCTGTCCGGCCATAAATTTTCAACACTGCAGGACATTGTCTTTTTTTATGCCCCGTGATCCATCCTTCATACATGCCAGAAAAGTGTCAAGGCCTTCTGGGAGTGAGAGGAAAAACGTGCCGTGGCAGTGAGCGTTCAGCTGGCAGAGAGCGAGGATCCACAGCCAGCTCTGTGGGTAAGGAATGCCTTCAGGTTGTGCTAGTCGGCAGATCAGTCACACATCAAAAGAGGCTGAAAGATTATTCTACTATTTAAGTACCACGCAATAGGCTGTTGCTATTGGAGATATTTTAGTACATAGAGCTCCCTAACACTTGATTAAGTTGAAGTCTGCACTATATAAACAGAGTGTTTCAATAGGTTTATTTATGAGTGTCTCTTATAAACTGTGTTATCCGTCAAAATGACACGTGTTAATGGTTCAAATTTATGTACAGCCTTCCTACATTTGTTACACTTTTATTAGACTTTAATATGATTTGGTTTGGGTGTCCAGCTTTTTGTCCACACCCTTCTACAAATGATTATTCTGCTCGACAACAAATATCAAACTGTGAGATGACAGGTGTCAAACCCACAGGTTTTTATAATTTTTTATACAAATTATGAATGTAGCTATTTTCCATTTTCTTCACTTCTGCGCACAAACCCTGACATTTCAAATGGCGCTTCCTCCTCAAAAGTGTATTTGTAAGATTTGAGCATGTGAATATCAGTGTTACAAATGAACACGTTCAGAGAATCTGACGGAACACGAAGACCACACAAGTAGACAGATGGTCGCAGCTATGCAATCAGCTTAACAACAGGACAACAAAAGAGCAGCCACGCCTTAGATAAAGGTGCTTAACCTCCAAGCATGCTAAGTGCCCCCCGCTCCATTACCACTTAATAGGCCTAATCAGTTTTGGCCCAGATTAGATTTTGAATCTATTGCCACCAAAGCACAGTGGCATATTAAATTAGTGACTTCATTAGACTGAGCAGGGTCATGTTGTTTAGTTGGTGTTCCTTGGAATAATAGGTATTATCAGCAGTGTTGAAAGCACTAATGCTACTGTGTTACTGTATGGAAGGATTATGGGTGTGGATGGTAAAGCTCTGTTAAATTCCTTAGGTTTTGGTATATAGCTTATCTCTATCACCAGACAGAAAATGCTCCTTCCAAAAATGTTTCGAATATTTTCCATTCAATTTTGAACAGAATAGTAATGAAAATAAAATGCTGATTTCCTAATTCATGATGACACATTTCAGCAATAACAGAACATGTTAAAGAAATTAAAGTGGGCACAATGTCTTTCAAACATCCTAAAATTCTTTATCTAATAATCCAACAAACACCAAAATGCCTGTTGAATCACTTATGTGACAGAACTGTGATTGTGCTAATTTATTTTATGTTCTTCCTCAGTGTTTTTTATGTTTGTTCAAGCAAAAGATCCAATGTGGTGTAGCTGTTTTCAGCATCAGACTTGCAGCCAAACCTACTTCAGATCTGACAGATCAAGGCCTAAAACGTCTTAAATAATCTTTTTTCAAAATAAATTAAAGTCACTGAAGAAGAGCTGGAAGCTCAACTGGCTGTCCAACACTGCGGCAGTTCAGCTTTTCGATGGATAGATTTCTACAATGGAGTAATATTTTCCAGTGAAATGAATTGTAGTGAGACGCATGCCATGCCACATGCTGGCAGAACAGATCCAAAGCATTTACCCTATCAGATATAAGGCAGCTGAAGAAATAAAGAGATCTAATGTATGTGCTGCCGTTTGAAAAGAAATGCAGACATTGTATTTAGTTTTTGTATGATTCATTCATTCACCATTTGTTTGAAATGTAGGTGTTGAAAACTGAAGGATAACTAGTTCAAACAGCTCAGTTACATGTAAACAATTCAGTATTTTTGTATAGAGGTTTGATTTTATATATATATTTTGTTTTCGTGTTGTTCTGGTCCTCACCGCCTCGAATATGGTCAAAATTAGGAGTAACAGTAAATGGCTTTTTAAATTTAAAACTTGCATCTGAATAGTGAAATCTTATATTAAGCTAATAAGCACAAGATTGTGACTGTTAATGCATCACACCTGTGCTTAGCAAATCGAAAGCATCAGAGCAAGCAACACGTAAATAGATATTTTGGTGAAAGCTATGAACCATTTTAGAGGCTTCAGAAAGACGAGCATAACACAAAAGAGCAGACAGGCACTACTGACACGGCTGAGCAGTGCATGAATGTTTTCTTGACAAATAAAAACACTGCGCTGGTGAAATTCACTGCAAGGACCAATTTCAGGCCTCCTGCACCAGTTTGCAGAATCAATACCAGGCTATGGAGCAGGTTGGGGCTGCGATCAATATCTGATGATACAATCATATCTTACTTCTTGACACTGTCTCAGCAGCACACCACACAGGGGAGGGTGAGCTGTGGACGGTTAAATGAAAACAAGCAAGAAAATAAAGGTTTGATCGTCAAAATGACATTTATGTTCAAAAATGCAACAAAAGTAAGTGAAAATCATCTATCCAGAGGATTTTGTCTGCAGATTTGCAGTTGTGTTGTTGGTCCTGGATTAAGACTTTCTGCGCTTCTTAGAATTGTAACAGTTTTGAAAGGGTCGGACGCACTGTCATTCACATAGAGAATATCTCATTTCAACAAAACAAAGAGACAAAGAAATTATAGGAAATTGGTTTCATCTGCACCAGTTAGCTCTGTCTGGATGTCAAATCTTATGCTGAAAAAGAATTAGATCTACTTTGTCTTATATATCCATGCATTACTTACTGTAGCCCTTTTAAATGCATTTGGCCTAAAATACTCAAACTTTTTTTTCGAAAAGGTTGTCAGAATGTCTTTGTGACCACGCGTGTTATTTCTTTTTTATTTTCTTCTCATCTTATTCCCAGCATGACAAAAACACAGCATTGCCTTGCAGACAGCCTCAGTCGCAGCTGATGATAGATTAATGAAAAGGGTTCCATCTCAGCCCGTTGGATGGTTTTGCACACGCAGCAAAAAGCCCACGGTGATGTCAGGGGTGGTTTCAACGAGCTGGTGGTCATATGAACGCACGCTCAGTCATATATGGACACGCTCAGATGGGAGGGGGAGACCCGGGAGGGGTGAGAGTCACTTATTCAACAGAACGTAATGTGATATTGGATAACTGTAAACATAGCAGAGCGACATGAACTGTGTGCTCGAGCACAGACGCATTTCACTCACACCTGCCCTGCTGATGATTGCTCATGCTCTATAATGAGCATACATCGGGCTGGTTTCAATGGCATTTAGAGAGTTAACGGCGCTTATATGCGAAGCCTTGAAAACAATAAGCCTCCCATGTGATTTAACAGTATATCCTAGGATTTAAAACTTGGGCTCTTTAAAGTTGTATGTGAAAGCCCTTAAACCTCACCACACCCTAGAGGGAAGCTGCTTTCTTTATAGTCTTACATTGACTTCCATGGACTCCCGATCATGAGTCACCCCGTGTGCGTTGCCATCTACCCCCTCCACCCCCTTCCCGTCTACCCCCGCACCCACCAAAACAGAGTGCCTTAGCTTTTAATGGGCCAACAGGGCTTGGCTTACTTCAGTGGCACAGCGTAGCCAATGCAAACCAAATTATTGCTGGAAGAAAACAGCAGAAGGCAATTAAGTCCCAGTTAGGCTGATCATTCCAGTCTTGATTAAGAGGGTCAATGGGGGGAGGCTTCTTCTTTTCATGTCCACAGTGTTAATTTATCCCTTTTTAATTACAGTGATGAAAAGTATACAGGTTACACTCTCTTATCATTAGTCAGTGGCTGCTTGGAAAATTAATGATGTGTGTGTGTGTGTGTGCACATATGATGACATCACTGGCACATCCTTACACTGGCACGATAGCATCAACAATTAAAATGGCTGCCTGAAAGTTTACATTGAAAGACAGTCAGAGAGTTTTGGCCCGGGGTGATGTTGCACTGTAGGTGCCAACATGATGGCAATTTTGAATCAAAATAATCCCATTTGTTCTAGTGGTGTCAGATGTTCTGGTCCGCAGACTGTGTACCTAATGATGTAAGCATGCACGACTTATACTGTGGTTCCATTGCACTAATGCTGCAGTGTCTTCTGGCCAAGGCTCTGCATGGTTTTGATTATCACGTATCGTTTAAACTCAGTCACTCTCCCAACATTTGCCAACATGCTTTCAATTCAGTCTGTCTGCTTGTCCGCGGAAGAATATCCTCTGCCACAACGATTTTACGATCAGTGATAATTCTGAAAAATGATGTCTCTATGCCGTCCTGTCGTATCACAAAGGCCCGAGGCGAAATCTTACAGCTGCTTGATCAGCAGCACTGATGTTGATTTTACATTATTATAATGTAATTCAGGATAAAACCATGAATCATCACATGGTGAATGCGTTGCTACAACATTGAGCATGGAATCTGCTCTCAGCCCTCTTGAACTGTTGACAGTCATACTGGAACACACACCAGCACAAACACACACATCAACAGAGGAGGGCTAAGCAGTGATCCACTGTTTGCTGACCAAATGACTGTCACCCTTTGCATGGGAAGGGGGAGAAGGTGGGCAGGAACAAGGTGGCAGTGCATTCTCCGCTGCTATTTGTTACTATATAGTTGTCACTCAAGTCATAAGTCAGTCTTTGGGGCTAATCGCAGCTAACTCCTCAGAACCTCAACAGCCCTCACCGCAAGCCTCATACCACCTCGTCTCATTCCCACATTCCTACAGCCCTCTTTCCTCACCACTCCCACATCCACCCTCCGCAGCCCCATCCGAGCCCACCCTCACCTTCTCAATCCACTCTTGGATCATTTCAATTTGCATCCCAACTGGCCCCGGGATTCCCTAGCCCTGTTAAAAGGCAGGCTATTTGTTGTGCTCTGCGGTTAATGCCGCACAGAGCTTTAAATACCCATATCAAATCTTGGAGGCTCAACAGATTCAGTTTTGCAAACCTGTATCGAACAGAGGTTCAATCCGTCAGCTTAGAAGTGTACACTCCTTAAGTTGTGTGATAAGGTAAAACCAATCACTGGATTAGGCTCTCTCTGTCAGTGATGGTGTATTTTCAGTGCACAGCGTTGCTTTGCTGAAACAGGATAAGCTGATGGAGTAACATTATGGTGCTTGAGATTTCTTTTTCAATAGGAATATACTATTAATGGATTCTGAAGCCAGTGTATGATGCTGCTCTTGCAGTTGTGGATAATGCATTAGCATTAGCTGTGAAAAGCAGTTGATGCCGGATACCATGAGCAATCATCTGTCAAACCACAAATTTGATTGTTTTTATCATGCAAATTCAGCCTACTACCCGATAAGATTGATTGAGGACTTAAGAGGGATTGCAGTGTTTATTCTCATAGAGCTTCTCACAAACAAACCTCAGCCTTTAGATTCACAAGTATAATTTTAGACAGCATATGGTGAATTCATAACTTGAGAAAGGGAGAATCTTGAGAGTCTGCTGCTTTTTGCGGTTACTCTGCCTTGTTCCATCTGGTTTTGGGGGAGATGTGGGAGGTTTTGGTACACGGCGAGCTTGAGTGAAAATTCATGGCAGGTACATAAATAATCACCGGGCTAAAATATAGGCTACAACTTCTGTTTCTGGTCGGAGTGTTGCAAGACTGTCTTGGATGACATTTGAGGGGAACGCGGAGCCATCCGCAAAGTACAAACCAAACGTCCTCTCCCTTTCCCCTCACATGGAGCTGGGTTTCCACTTTGTCCTGCCAACAAGCGTTCCCTGGAAGCTCCCTGTCTGACATTTTACGCTTGGTCGAACTCACACTTCAAGCCTTGAGGCATCGTTTGTGGACAGCTATGATCCAACTGTCATATTCTTTTTTCTGTTGGTTTTGCGTGAATGCAAAGAGATCAGTGTGGTGATTGGTGATGAAAACCCTTCGAGCACTTTTGACGACTCAAGTGAGAAAACTTGAGAGGCCACTTATTTGAGTTTTTCTGGGCCACAGAGTGCCAGATCACAGCAGAGTTTGACCACAAATTTGCATGCAGTTGTCTCAACACTTTAGTATGCAATTAGTGTACTCACAGGAATACTCCTTTTTTATACACATTCTGTTCTTCTTGAGAAAGACAGCCAGACAGATTGGGAATAGGGAATATTTGAAAGACAACTTTACACTAATAAGACTTTCTTATCTCTGTGACATACAGTGCAAGGTAACTGTGCCAAATTAGCATATTTATGTGAGAGTGTGTGTGTGTAGTGAGAGACTGAAATAGCACTATTCATCCAGGTCATGTGTTTCTTATAAAAACAGTGTAGTTTATTCAAGAAATGACATAATAAAATGTAAAAACAGTTGTGCAAAGTGTTCTGTAAATATAGCAACAGGGTAATGAGTGATTACAAAACCAAAATGAATGCAAATTAAAAGTAGTCCTTTAGTCTAGCCATGAGACGCCATGACAAATTACAATATATCTAATCATTAACGTTTCAGTAAGCTTGAGAACCCCAGTCTTAATGGGTTATAAACTGTTGTCATATAACATTTCATGAGGATTTTTCTTTTTTTTTTTCAGATCATTTAATTGTAGGCGGCAACTTGTAAACGTTTTTTTGTACTTAGGTTTTTGCACAGTGTTGAAGGAGAAAAACCCACATATTGCAATTAATAACTGTTTAAAATGATCCCAAAGTTGGTATTAGTAAATAAACATCTATAATTTAAATCATATTTGTTGCATTTTTTGTGTGAGCAGTATAATTATTTCTTATAACACTCCTTTCCACTGTTTCTTGTGAACAGCCAGATCTAACATCTTTCAGTGTTAATCTGCATCAGTTGCAGTAAATTAAAAAATTAAAATTAAAAGTGTATAAATGTTTGTTAAATTTTAAGTCCTGTTGAAGCCAACAATAGCATTATGTAGGGACGAGTCCCAGCTTGAAGTTGTTGCCCACCTCCTCCTCTAAAGCCTCCATGTAGCAGCTGGTGGTCTAATTCCTCCCTCTCCCTCTCTCTAACCAGTCCACCCACCATGTTGCCTCAGGTTAAATGGACACAAAAACTGAAAGAAGGGCGTCCATTCCTGGCCATTAGCAGGTTGCTATGCTAATCCGGGGATTACATGAAATGCATTTCCCCCACTTAGGGTTTTCCAGAATTCACATACTAGTAACGACAAACCATCTCTCAGACCCTCTGCATCCCACAGGCATATGAATCTATAATGTGCCTGGAGTCAGAACAGGCCTGATGTCCAGTCATCATGTGATCATTGCAGTGATTAATGTGTGCTGTAAAAGGAGTGTTGATTTTATTGATATCTTGTTTGAATATATCAATTTCTATTGACATTACATGCATTTGACATTTGTCACACACTGTCCAAAGCAACTAAGATTTGTCAAATGTGTTTCTCTTTGTAAAATATGATTCCCTGTCTGTTTTCCCCATTTAAATGAATTAAAATGCTTTCACTGTTATAGATTGATGGAGCTCTTTGATTGAATAAAGAAATATTGAAAGTTTTTACTATTCATTAATATCTGCTCATATTTGAGTAAACTTTTTTGCAATAATATGGTAGCCCAGTTCATGGAAGCTTGTATTCCTGTAATCACCCCGTGTCACCCTGGATTGTCAAAAACAACTTTTTTTTAAAGATGTAAGATTTTAACATTTAATACATATGTCCTGGATTAAAAACATCTCTGTAATTTATAAAGGGGATTTACAGTGAGCAGTGCACACTAAAACTTCTCAACAAAGGAACAAACAAAGGCAGGGGGAAAGAAAACAACTCAAACCACACAAAAAGATAGGATAAAAGGCAGTTGATACAGTGATAACAGATTCATTTGACTCATTGAAGTGCACTGTCAAAACAAGATTTCCCCTTGAAAAAAAAAAAGTATTTCTGATCAGCACGTTAACTGATGATACATTATCATCAGACAGGGCAGGACAGATACTAATTGCCTTTTGTACATTTATCAAGCAGATGGCGGCAAAGTGTTGGCCCATGAACACACATTGCATCCCATTAATGGTATACAGTAAGAATGAATAGTGCTATTTATCAGTTTAGTTTAGTTTAGTTTAACAAACTAAAGTTTTCAATTTAAAACCACAGCACTTGGCACATGAAAAATCATCAGCAAACACAACAAAGGGGAAACCACCACAGTCAGATTGTTCCAGCCCAAGGCCTGTTTATCATGTGCTCACAAAGCAATGTTTTTAACTAGAGTACAACAATGAAACAGGCTGTACTAAAGAGACCGCCACACCCTTGAGCCAGTCAAACACCTGGTGATGTCCATCAAACAGTAGAGGAAGGCAGGTTAATACTAAACCCAACAAGAGTGGCTCCAGGCTACGGATGAGATGCTGTGGAGAGATAAGATGTTTGGTTCAGCTTGGGTAGACAATGCTCTAGGGTTTCCAGAATTGCCAGCAAACTACTTTTAGGACAAATTTATATATATATGACAAAGGTCTATGCACAGATTTGGTACGTTCTGTTTAAACAAATAACTGATATTAACCATTAACACTTTTTGGGGAATTTAATGTTTTGCATAGAAAACATGGTCATATGTTGGGAGATGGTCCTACTTATTGATCCACTGACCTCACCAATGCTCAGTCCAGCTAACAGCTGATGTTGACCAAGCACTGGAGATCTATATGGACAGTGCTTCTGTCAGTGTAGCATAAGGGATGAGCAAGTAAAATTTAAACATTTGCTTTTGCGTTTGACCAACAAAGAATAACTGTGAAATAGCCAATAGAGGGGAAGCACAGAGAATAGTGTAATGTTAGCTGTCTAAAGTGGGTCTGTTTGTTAAAAATCTGCAAATAAACATACACAATGTCAATGTAATAAGAAGGCCAGAAATAATTGTGTCATACGACTCATATAACTGCAGTTTTATTAATCTCATGGTCATTAAATTGTGTCTTTCCTTGTACTGCGGAGCATTTTATGTGTAAAAAAAGATGTATGTATTCGCCTGAGACGGCTCATTTGAAGTGTGCACACAATATTTTTGTCTTTCAGCCTCTACTACAAGTTGCAGCTTGAAAACCCACTTCAGGAACCTCCTATTTTATTTGGCACGTCGACTGTAGCCAGATAATTAGCCAGCAGGCAAAATTATCAGCCAAGGTGAATGTTAACATGTGACTAATCGTGTGTATAGCCTCCAGTAGTGCAATTTGCTAGTAGAGGTAAGAAGCTGACATTCTTCAAACACAAAATCAGTCTGACGTATCAGTGAGGAAATATATGATATGATAATGATATGATATATAATATGACAATATTTTCAGCTTGGTTTAAAAAAAATACAAATGCTTATGGGTTCAAATTATCAAAAAACATGTATTTTTATAAAAATTAAACTCATACTCTAATCACCCAGAGTTTTTCTGTGGCCTCCCACCTGCGACTCTCTACTCGCTGGTCTTTGAAATAATGAATTTGATTTGTTTTTATAGTATTCTCACCACGTTATAACTCCCTTTATAAGCCCCCAAGATCAACCTCATATAAGAATACCATCACATACAGTAGCATTACATTACAAGCAGTCACAAATAGGAAAAAAAAGACATGTTAATGTGTGTTTGAATAATCAAATCAATTCTGGGCCTATTTCCCAGCAAACAAAGCCGTACCTCAAGTTGATCCCATTAAGAATAAATACTGTGGAGGTGGTTCCGATGAGAGAAAAAGGAGCAGAGCTGTGCCTAATAATGCGGAAAGGACGGTATAATAATTACCAGAGAGTGTCTTAAAACTTCTGAATACATTTCCATGATTGACAGCATCTGGATCAAGAATATAAAACCTCAACCAACTGGCGCTCCATGCAGGTTGACATGAATTCAAAAATAGAGATACGTCTGTGCTAATGTGGATCAAATACCATGGAGAGTCCACGCTCAGGTGAGCCAACTGTCAGCATGATGAAGTCACTGCGCTCTCTTCTTATGCAAAGTGTCAACACAGTTCAATCAAAATAGCTCCATTTGACTGTCATTGGCATTCTCAATGCCTCAAAGCATGCAGAGAATATATTTTTAGGTGTGTGTGCGCAGTTGTGCAGAGTGCAGTGCACATAGGCGCGCATGCACATGGCTGCCACCGATTATGAACATACATGATCCCCTGGAGGAAGACAATAATATTGGCATTAAACACCTCGAGATTCTGCTGGTTTTTAATATATCTTAAATTATGTCAGGAAAAACACTGGAACATCACACAAAAGCCACAGTCAGTGTATAATGCTATCTCATAAAGCTACAGATCTCTCCAACAACATTGACATAGCGAGCAGGCAAACAAATGTCAGCCCCTATAACATATGAAATACTTAACGTAACCAATTTCCTCCTGTCAATCAATCTGAGAATAATGACAGACAGCTGAGGAATCAATACGCCACAATTGAATTTTTCGACTCCAAACATGTCTTATTCTGCACCATAAGAGACTGTCAAATGTCATGGTGCCTTGAGTTGCGAGTGGAATCTAAAGATTTATTTTATTTCCACCGCTGCAGTCTATTAGCAACAACGTTCCTTTTACCACCAGGGGAAAAAGCAGGTCCAGACTCTTCTGCTTGTTTTGCTAGTGAGTGCCCAAGGACAGTGCTACGTGTGTGTGCACTAACTATGTGCCTATGACGCACATGGAGACATGACATGACAGGAGATTTGGAATGTCTTCCATGAAATTGAGGTAGCTTCATTAATTAGTAATATTCTCTTGTCAGAAAATAGAAAATATATTATTCTATTTTAAAGGACAAAAACGTTTTTTTTCCATTTGTATTAGTGCTTTTAGTGAATAAGACAAATGTTGGGAATCATTTTCCAAAATTTTTATAGCACACAACATGTTGCTCTTTTTCTTATTATTTCCTTTTAGTACTGAATGTTCCCATGACCTTTTTCTCGAATGACACATTGAGATTTTCTTTACTGTTAACCGCCACTGTAGCGGAAAATAACAGAGGGTGAAGCTACTGAGCATTGCGGTCTTTGTCTGTCACCTCATTTACAACACAGTGCCCTCTGCCTCACATAATCAATTAAAAGACGGCGGAGCTGAAGAGGCACCCTACCAGTCACAGAAGTTTACATCAAAAGGGAGAGATGCTTTTGAAGACTTGCTTCATCCTTGAGAGTCTTCCCCGAGAATGCAAGGACAGATTTAGTCACTGATAGATGTGGTTCTGGCCTACTTCAAGGTCTCGTCTAAAACGTATCAGATTGCACTTCTGCATTGTAGTACAGTATTTCACTGCGGAGCTTTCTGTGAAGAAGAAAACACTGGCCAGGAAAAGTATTCACTTCAGGGGATACTTTCACAATTAAGGTATAATTATCCATCATCATTTATAATCATTTTAATTAGCATTTCTTCAATGTCATAAAATGCATCACAACAATAACTAGTTTTCTGCAGTTAAAATCAAACTGAATCAAATTAGAGTAACCTCGTTGCCTGATAGGGTCCTGCAAAAGAGATCAATGACATATTCCCTTTAGTGGAGGTTTATAAAATCAGGTTTAAAGTGAGGGCGAGAATGACTTCTTCATCACATTGGACTGCACAGTGGTTCTGTCACTGTCATCTTTACCCACATCTAGGTGAGCTAGCCAACATCTTACAACAGACTGAAGCCTACTGACAGAGAGGAAAGGGCTGTCTCCAAATTAAGGCCCGTTTTATGGTCTAACAGCTGTGCCGGTAGTATTGATTACCAGGCACTGTGAATGGGCCTGAACAATTTTTTATGAAGTGAGGAATTCTGGGTCTGTATGGCTGGCGCCAAATGGGAGCAACCCTGGGATGGTCTATGTGGCCTGCTGGCTGTTATGATATTGATGTGTCCCGTTCACATCCATGTGCCAACAGACGCCATTATTTGATATGCACTCAGCAATAAAATGGTCCATCCTGACTGCAACCAGATATATTGTTAATGGCCAGCTCTTTAAATGTCATCTCTATATGTGCTAGGAGTTATCACAGGAGTTTGTTAGAGTTCTTTACGCAGAGAAATTGATAACTCCATAAAATAAAAGTCACTTGAGACATTAAAGTTGTAAATCAAACATCTGGGCAGCTGCAAGAGTGGAACTGAAAAATGATGATTTATGAGTGAACACACTGCAAAAAAAGTCCATATTCTAGAGTCTAAGTACTGGGATCTGACACCTAAGTACCGTGGTATTTCATTTAAAATCTGCAGTTTAACACAACTTGATTAAATACTTTGAAACTTTAGAATGTGTTTGTGTTTAATAAAATAATTGCTATATTTCTGATGACCTGAGTTTGAAGTGACGCTTTAAAGAGATTGCCGGTGTGTTACAGTTTTTGTCTTATTTTGATAGTTTTGGCCACCGAGAATATGAGAAAATTCCACTCACTAAATCTGGGAAAACTTTTACATTAAAGTTAGATGGGGCAAGAATCATGAACTTTTGATCAGATAGGTTATAAACAAGCCAACAATTCGACCATTTTATCCACAAACAACCACTTTATATGGAGGTAAAACCAAAAGTTGCATGAAATGTTGGTAGTAATCTCTCATTTCACATTGTGTGCACACAGTAAATAAAAGGTGAAGAGTCTGTAAACTGCGCTGATGACATTTTGTCTAAAAACCTTACTGGTCGCCTTCATGTTCTCTTTTTTAAATAAGTTTGCTTACCCTGGGGATTTGTTTGAAGACAATCTTATTGTCTGACTTCTTGTGCTTCTTGCCTTGTCTTAGTTATTTTTAACTATTAACTTGGTGAGTACAGTGTAATTATTGGCTATAGGGAATAGGAACAAAATTATGAAAATAAGCCTCAAGTTGTGTGAAACCAGATTTCCCTTTAAGAAATATTAAATTTAAAGTGCAATTCTTAGACCTCACGCCTTGATGGTTGGCCATCCAGTAGATGGATATTTTTTGCAGTGGATGTTCTTCGTTCCCAGGGACCCTTATGGTCATCAGAACAGGTGGCTTGAAGCTGATTTTGGAGAGAAGACAGCCAAAATTGAGAGCTTGGGAGCACAGGTGGAGGAGTAATCCAATCCATATAGAACAGAAGATAATCATCTTTTTATAAGAGCGTATTAGGGTGCAAACATGTCCAGCATTCGGTTATAATGTATGAGAAACTATGTTTCAGCAATAATAAATCAACCCCATCCCTTTGAGTGACTCAATATGTGTGTATGAGTTGGTGGGCGGATGTGTTTACTAGTGTCTCAGTGTGTGTGCGCCAGTGTTGATGACACAATAGCGTGGCTGGCGTCTGGCTCAAGCTGAGTTATGCAGAAGTTGTTGGTTGTTTTGCTGATCCCTCTCTGTCAGTGTCACAAGACACGTCATCAATCATCAGAGACTCGGGGACCAGACCACCCTCCCCTACTGGTCTCTGTGGTGGCTCAAACACTCTACAAGCCCTAATCAGAATGGGAGGATTACTATATACAGTACATATGATGTCAGCCATAAAGAAAAAGCGAACCGCAGATCAGAGACAGTGCCTCATAATAGTTCAGGGTCACTTCAGGCTGTCAATACCGACATAGAAAATTAATAACGTGATATTAGTCATGCCTTATTTGTCTGTGACAGTGGTATGAACACGTGACTTAGTTGTAACCCAATCCTTTAGCAGCACTCTTCAGTGTTTTCTCTGTAAAATAAATTACAGGTCCAGTGTGTAGGATTTAGTGGCATCTAGCGGTGTAGTAGCCCCTTTCAAGGGTGAAGGAGAAACTACGGTGACTTGAAATGTGAAATGCGCGGAAACGCCCATATTGAGAGCCAGTGTTGGTTTGTCCCTTCTCGGCTATTGTAGAAACATGGTAAGCCAACATAGCTCCATGGTAGCCGGATGCCGGCATCTGTAGATAAAAAAGGCTCTTTCTAAGGTAACAAAAACATAACAATTCCTATATTAAGGTGATTTTACTGTATTGGAATCATTCCTATGAATAGTATATACCATTTCTGCCAATAGATCCTCCTAAATGTTACACACTGGACCTTTAAAGGAGCACTCCACTGATTTAGCATTGCACCGCTATGATCTTGTCAGATGCATAATGGACAGTTAAAAAATTTAAAGTCAAAAAAATAAAAAACGATGCAGCCAGAGAGGCATACAACTCAACCACTGTAAATGAGCCACTAGCCTCAATGAGCGGTGAGATGCAGGCTACAGAAGTCTGGAAAGCACACCTCTTGGCAACTCAAACCCCCAAATTTGTATCTATGTATCATTTTCAGACTTGGAGTCTTTGACTCAAGTGACATCACATGAGGCAAATTATTGGCCTTCATGCAAGCCGTGCTTTGAGCAAAATGCTAACGTCAGCATGATTACGCTGATAAAGCTAAAGCTTAGGAGGTAGGCCTATAATGTTTACTGTATTCACAATCTTAGTTTAGCCTGATCTGCTTATCTCTCCTAATACTGAACAGGAGTAAACAAAGTATTCAAAACTTTGACTGATGGTGGTTTTAGCTAAATAAAATTAAAGGGCCACCAAAGTTATGTCTGTACCAAATTGAATCTTAATCAGTCCTACGGTTGTCAAAATATTTCACTGACCAACCAACAGACCAACAGTGCCATCCCTCGCTACAAAAACTAAACATTTGTGAGGAAGGTTTGTGATTTTGAAACCAAAAAAGCTTCAACAACTTGACTTGTGGTTGACAATGTGATTTGAAAACTAAAATGCATATAATTTGTCCATCTTTGATGTTTGTGTATTTGAAAATCAGTGCAATTTAAACATGTGTTTTGTGTTATAACACATTCATGAAACCACACATTGTGATTCGTTTTCAACCGATCGATTATTCAGTTAAAAAAACATGATCAGAAAAGAGTTTGGAAAGTCAAACTGTTCACATGAACTGAGCCCGTCACCCTGTCTGTACTGTACCAGGTGTGCTGTCAGCTATTGCCTCTGACATTTGTTATCTGTTAAAAACATCTGGTTTCAGTATCCACTCTCAGAAGAACAGAAAGACTGAGACTCATAGATGGGGGTAGAGCGAGGTCAAGGGGTAGAGTTTGGTTTACCCAACAGAAACTTTTACCAATTTAGATTTAGGCATTTTTTTCTTCTTTTTTTTAAGGGCTTATGTCATGCTTTCGTCTTCACCACAAACTTCTGCCTCCCAAAAAGCATTTTTCATACCCATGTTTACAGAGAAACCACACCAGTGCATTGCTGTGAAATGAGTCGTCATATCAGCCGTGCCTGACAGGGAAGCTCTCCTCCCCTCGGCACACGAGGAGCAGAGCTCTCTATGGTCTCTGCCACTGTAGTGGAGGCTGTTGACAGAAGTAGAGACAGGCAAACACATGTTCCCTCCAAAATACAGGAGGGGATGGCCTTCTTGTTTTCAAAGAGGCCATTATCACCACAGTGTATGGCCACCCCTTGCTGTTGTTTGAGGAGGGGTTGTCTCACTGTCTCCTCCTGGTCCCAGCTGAAACTGTCACAGTCAACCAATTGAAAACATCTTTCTCTGATGCGCACACGCACGCACACACACACACACACACACACACACACACACACACACACACACACACACACACACACACACACATGTTTGCACTCCCATGAATAAAACACACACACAGATGTAGGCACAAACTGTACACAGAATTAAAAAACAACAGATCATATGACACCGAATTACAGCAGGGGTAAGGAAAACAGCATTGTTGAATCTGTGATTAAATGTAATTTAATTATTTTGGATTACACTAGTTTCATTACATGTTATAATCTGTACATCTGAATGAAGGCTACAGATTGGGAATGCAAAATATTTCAAAATAAAGTGAAAGTGATAAGATTACATTGGAGGTGTACTAACCCAGCGAACTACTCTACAATAATAATTACCTTATGAAACAGGTAATCTTCTAAAATTATATGTAATGAGTAAAAGCTATCCCCAGATGCTCACACAACCCTTCAGAGTTACTCTACACATGCACACAGTACTGATGTTACACACATGCACACACAAAAGGGCCTGTTACCACAAAATGACAAACTAAATATTTGGGGATGGTGATATCATTCTGCTAGGCCTCATTACCATAGTCTGAAGCACAAATGTAGTTTCAAAGACTCCAAATCCCATCTCAGTTGATCTGCCAATATGCAGAGTCTGTCCTCCAACTGCCACAGCCATGCCAAAGCAATTTGTTTCATATATTGCTTTTGGAAGCCAATATGTTTTAATTAAGGGGATACATAAGCGAAAACAACACCATAAATAATAGTCTTTCCCCACCCATGACAAAGGAATTTCGTCAGATCTTTCGTTCTCAGTCATGGCATACATACTTCATTCACTAAACCAATGTAATCCTTGAAGGAGGAAAATATGGGTTCTCATATGCAGAGCAAGTTACCTTTAATTCAGTCTTAAAGTCCTTCTTTCATGAAAAAAGAAACTGGGGTCCAATGAACCATTAATTTGTAAGAAAAACATTCTTTAAAGCTGCACTAATAAACATTTTTATATTAGCAAGGGCTAAAATCATAATGTGAGTGAGAATGAGAAACAAAGAGAAGAATTCTCTGTTCCAGCAGCTTTTAGCTTATTGTTTTGGTTTGTCAGTCTGCAACTTTACTGTCCTGGTTCACTGTCACCGTTCACATCAACCTTGTATCCATTGAAACAGCTCAGATAACCACAGACAGACAAATTTCCAACTTGGGAAGCCAGAAGATCGATTTCTGCCAAATTTTTGTTTGGTAGGTGCCAGTCTATGAGAAGTTACAGTCGGCTTATATAAACCTGAAATAAAACATGCTACGAAAAAAATATATTAATTATTCACCACCAAAAAATATACAAATGACTTTTGAAACTAAATGTACTATCTATGAATTATTAGAAAAATGCTACAAATGTCAAAAATATGTTTCTTATTGTTAATAACAACATACTCAAGCAATAAAAATGACCTAATCTGCACTATACAAGTGTCGGTTGGTTAAAGACCCCAGGTACACCAATGTGTAGGATTTAGGATTTATCCTGCGCTGTAGTTGTAGATTACATTTTTCCAAGCGTGAAGGAGAAGATATGGTGGCCACCAAATGCACGAAAAACGCGAATAGCCCTATCTAGAGTCAGTTTTTGTTGGCCGGGCCTCCATGGAAGGCAACCCACAGCGTCTGTCGATTTAAAAAGCTCATTTTACTTTAATGAAAACATAATAATTTTTATTTTCAGGTGATTATGCACTAATGAAAACATAGTTATGCATATTATATTCAATTTCTTCCAATAAATCTTCCTAAATGTTACACACTGGACCTTGAAGGGTTAAACAACTGTACAGATTAACATAGGAGTCTAAGATGAGCTTTTATGCTCCTCTCAACTTAAATGCAATGTGTCAGCAGGAGCAGCAACACTGTCTGAGTCTTCTTCCACATTTTTACCCACTTCTTCAATTACATAACTATGGAAAATGACCTAGGTCAATGTGACTGCATGACAAACCATAGGCCTATTACTTCCCTTTAAAAAACTTCAAAGGTATTTATTTACGTATGTAAGCGGTATAGAGCATTACTTATGAACATCATTGTGGGAATAAAGCAAGCAATTGTCCAGGTATATCTGCCATGCAATGAGTATTAATTTACTTATTAATTGTAGTTGTTCTGCGTTAGATTTCAGATAAGTGTCCTAAGCAGAGAGACAGGAAATGAACTTCGGTGCAGCTTAGTGAAGCCTATTTGAGATGGTGTTGAATCATGGTGTTCTTGCTTTTTTTGTGGTCTGTTCTTCAGTCTGCTGTTCAGGTATTGTCTTCTCAGAATATTATGGTCCTTTGTGTCACTGTTGCACTTTATGATCGGGTGGAATCCCGTTCTTGTGTTCTTTTTAATGCTCAGATTGTATTCTTGTTGTATTGTACTGGGAGCCTTTGGTGGAAGTGTCAGAGAGGAGGATGCAAAGGAAACTAATATTATGGATGATCCCTCTCATCCCCTGCATGCTGGAGTCATATGGAGTCATATGAGCGCACCTTCAGCCGTAGACCAAGATCACTGAGGTGCACCACACAACACCACAGGAGGTATTTTCTAGCAGTGGACATCAAACTGTATAACTCGTCCCCCCTCTGCAGGAAGAACAGCTGAAACATCGGACACTGAGAACAACAATATCAATATAATGTGTAATATTAATTTTCAGTATCATGTGCTATATTACTCTTCAATGTCATTTGCAATATTACTTATTCAATATCATGTGTATTATTACTTTTTTATTAAAATTTCAATATCATTGCCAATACTCATTTTCAATTTTAGTTTATTTTATTTTTTACTCAATTCATCTTATTTTTATTGTTATTCTGTATTAGCATTTACTTATAAAATACTTTATATTTACTACTCAATTGTTTTTATTCGTACGTAACTGTAATTTCTGAGCAATCTCAGGAAGGAAAAGGAAAACTTGTTTTCGGGATTAGTAAAAAATAAATCAAATTTAAAATAATTATTTTTTTTATTTATTTATTTTTTTACCTTGCATTGTTTTATTGGAGTTGCACTTATAGGAACTTAGTTGTTCCGGCAATGAAGTATTAAATTGAACTCTTGAACCTTTTATTTTGTTATTTGAATTATATTATATAATATAAACAGGTTTATATAATAAAACACGTCCACTTTGACACTATTACAGACCTTGGTCGAACAAAAAAAACAACATATGCTGAGAGCCTTTCTCTGTTATTTGGGTGTTGACCAACTGCAGCTGATTTCCTTTTGCTCAGTTCACCACCTAACTTAAAACAAGTTGGGAGCCCCACAGAGTTGTGACAGATTTTGTTTCCCCTCTAGACATCTAGGCCTCCACATTTCCATACATACAGTGCAGTTTCATCATGGATTTGCTTTGAAAGCTAAAACAAGCTTTTTTCCTGGTTATGAGTCAGCTAGGGTAAATGGATTTTCCATCTTACTCTTCATAAAGAGGGAGTATCTTTCCTCCACTCCCTGTGATGTCAAAGTACAGTCAGTCACATAGAGTGAGCGCTCTGTTGGCACCCATCGAATAGACAGTGTCGCCCCAAACCCAAAGGGATTACATGTGTGTGTCCTCTTTGTTCAGAGACATCCAGCCGCATCTGGCAATAGTCAGTCCCCTTGTGCTACTTTATGGAGACAAGTGTGTTGTGTGATCAGGTTTCTAAAGCTTCCTTTATTAAATTAAGCAGTGCATCACTGTGATTTGTCTTGCATTATTTTCTTTTTTTTTTTATTGGGAGGGGGGGTGTATGGCTGGGAACATACAAGGCCTTTCATATTTTGAGACAGTGAAAGGGAGGGAGAAAGACTTATAGGGGTGAGAGGAGCAGAGAAAGAGAGAGCTGGGAAGTAGTGAGATGGAGAAACAGAGAGAGAATGATAGAGAGTAAGAGGAAAAACAGGGAAAGAGGCAAAGACAGGAAAAGGGAGGGGAATGGAGGCCCTCCTGCTCCTCTTCTCCTCCCTCGGTATCACCTCAGAGGGAGAAAACAGCCTTCTGCCAGGTCATTTCTCATCATTTGTTCGATTTGTGCTGATCTTAGCATTAAAAATAACTCAGAGGAAGTGCTACACCACCTGCCCTTCCTCCCCTACAGTGGAGCATGAGTTTCCATATGCAGGTAAGTTGGAGCTGCTTGCATATGAGAAGTTTCTTATTCTGTATCAAAGATACATATTAACTGAATTATTGGTCACACATGCCAAACAAAACTTTGTTCCCTTCTCAATAGTGGCAACAAATTTCTAAAATTTTAATTTGATTAAAGTCATGTCTCAATAAGCATGGTTCTTACCCTTAAATAAAAAAAAAAAAACAGCAAAACATTTAAACAGCCTTTGTTTAAAGGTGTAGCTAGAAATCACATTCTGCAGCAGCCACAAGTCTTGTTCAGTCATATCACATGAAACCTTTTCTTTATAGTCCATTAACATTTGTTTGGAGATGGAAACTGCAATGCTGACTGTTGCTTCCCATCAGCCATAACAGTTTATTAATCACCCCTCTGCAGCTCAGAGACCAACTACCCCCAAAAACAACAGCCAACACCTAAGCATATTTTGTGTAACCAAGTGGAACCAGTTTGATAAAAAGCTTTTCATTCTGTTCAAAGTGGTGGGTCAGTGCTGATTTCCTCTACATTCCCAGGGCAAACAACAGTTTCAGCACGGTTGGAGTTGTACTATGAGAGATTCTTTAATCTTAGTTGTTTTTCAAAATAAAATTTTGAACAAACCCTTTCAAATATTATAGTCACAGCTGTTCAAAAGGCGTCAATTTTAAGCCAGTTGTAGCTGGTTGAAGTCTCTTGCTTTGTTTACATGGTGGCTTTGGCTTGTATTGTGAGATTATGGGTCTCATGTAACCCACAGAGAATATTTGTTATTCTCTGTGGCTATTTGTTAAAAGTTTTATTATGAAGTGGAAACATGAAAATAAATCAGATTGACTGGGAGTGTAAAAACGCTGAAATTATATCTCTCATTTAAAAGCTCAATCATGAATAATGACTCTCAGACAGACTTTGTTCTATCTTACTCTCCCTGTGTATATGTTTTACTATATCATACAGCTCCTTCTGCAGATGCCTTCGACACCTACCACACTACATTCACCACAACAGCATATTCACATGGCTATGCATCTTGTACCTGTTGTCATTGCACAAAATATTTGTATTTCCTTAATGGTTCAGTAAGCTATGGTTACAATAAAGATGTCATGATACAACCCCTTTATGTGGTATATATCTGATGTTATAGCTCACTCTCAAAAGACGAAGAAACGCAGTTGCTACCAGCTTAAACAAATGAAACCAAAGGGGAATGTCAAAAGAAAGAAATAAAACATAATGGAAAGCAATAACAAAGCACTGCAAAGGGAAATGAATGAAGTCACAATCTCTCCCACTTTATCCAAAAGATATCAATCAATGTGATAACTTTTGGTTGTGGCTGCTGTCTGTACATGCTACATTATTTCAGAACAAAGATACAATTTAATAATATACTAATATATAATACTTTTTTTCCAGCAGGTCCCTTATTGATGTTCATAGTGATCAACTGAGATGATTCTATAGTTACATGTGTATTCTGGAAAAGGATTCAGGAATAAGATCAATGGAAAGGGAAAAACCAAAAGCTATTAATCACAGGTGAATGCGGTACTCTGCTGTGTCTGTCTGGTCCACCCTTTTGACACGTCCAGCAATATTAACTCTATTGACATTAATTCAGCCGGCAAGTGTAGAGAAAATGATGTTAACTCATGATTACAAATTAAATATGACTTGTTAACCATATGTCAGACATTCTGCTTGTGCACACGCTAAACTTAGAGTTACTTTACAAATCTGACAACCAGGCAGAATCCAATTTTAGAAAGTTTTAATGATGTTTGCAGATATGGAAATGTAAAGTACCTCACTCAGTGGAGTTAGTGCAGAGAATACTGACACTACATTAATCAAAAGGTGTCGAGGTGCCATGATGTTGTATTGTTAATTCACATGGGTGCTATCTTTTCTGCGTGCATTTGTTTCATGTTGCAGTTCTTATGTCTATCGTTGTCATCGTTCATCAATCAAAATGGTGAATGATTTTATTAATATAACCCACAGTGCAGTCTCTGCTGCGGGGGCTGCGTAGCCGCCAGAGCATCATCCCATTACTTTGACTTTATTCTTATTCCCATCAGGTCTTTTGACTGCGAATGAGTATGAGAGGGAGGCCAAGAGGTCAGTGGTGACTAATTTTCTGAGCACTCACAGATTGTGTAAGTAATGGAGCACTTATTGCATTCGCTCCCCCATCACTGCAAACAAGCCCCAAAAAATCCATACAAATTCCCACACGTAAGACAGCGCCTGGGGAAGGGAGAAGTGGCCCATCTTTAAGATATAGCTAGCAGTGTGGAATAGGCCTAATGTGCAATTTAAAATCAATATCTTTAAAAAGAAAAAATGCCTATCCTACCTACGACAGCATCATCTAAATATCAATAGGGCCTCTCAGTGCTTCGGAGAGAGCTGGGTGCGAGGAGACGCAGATCCGAGGTGCTTTGACCAAGGATTTCACACTGTCTATCCAGAGGAATCGGGTTCTCACTGCCTCTCTTTCAATTTTAATACGGTGCCGTACTTGACGCATGAGGTTTAATAAAGTAGCACAGTGTCTGTCAAGCCAGGTGTAGCTTCAATCCTTTCATATTCTAAGTAAATCCCAAAGAAAGGTGTTGAGGATACCGGCAGAAGAAGACAGGCAGGAAGAGAGGGAACCGGAGGGGGGTGGGCATGTTTTTTTCCCTCTCATCTGCCAAAGGTACTATATTCTTTTTTTCCCTTTGCAATACTGAGGATTTCAAAGTAGTGTTATCTCGAACAATGTAGCTTCTGTGCATTTCATGCTGGAATTTACTGGATTTTCTAGAAGATGACCTGTGACTCTGTTTCTCTTACAAACCCATGTTTTAACAAGGAAACGTACCATATCATCAGTCAGAGAATCAATTGGCAATGTCTTCGACCTGAGTCAGATCATAATCAAATATTTATCATCAAATTCAATGCAAACAACAACTAAAAAGTTTTTCATGTTACCACAAATCCTTTACATCCCTTTTCCCTTATTATATTTGGCTCTCAAGCATTTAGGAAAAGAGGATGAAAGACACCATCTATCAGAATGATACAGAAACAATTGCTCCCATTTAAATTATTACAGTTGGCCCAAAAATGTAAGTGAAGTGATTGTTTTTGTTTTTCAAATTATCCAGTCAGGTCTTGGAAAATTTGCTATTTCAGAAGGGTAATTAATGTCTTTTGTCTAATGTTTTTGCCATGTCTTGTATTTGCTCATCTGTTCCCATCTGCATTCCATGGACCGGACTCCTCCGATAAGGTCAGGAGTGGGAGAGAGAGAGAGAGAGAGAGAGAGGTGGTGGAGACTATACCTCAGAGCACACAGAAGCACAATGGGAAGAAAGGCAGGAAAAACATGCCTTCATTTCATCAAAATAATTTCTACACAAAAAATAATCTGTTTGTTTCTGATGAATATCGGTCACACACAAAAAAAACATTGCTCATTATAGGCAGGATATTATTAATTCTTTAGCTGTGGATGATAAATACCTGCACATCATACTTTTCTTTGTCTAATGTGATTGTAAACTAAAAAAAACTGAGTTTTGTTTGTTTTTTGGACAAATTTTGTTTTTGTTTTTACAATTTTCTGATGCTTTACACACTACAATTAGTCAAGTAACTGAGAAAATGTTTGGCAAATTCATCAATATTAAAAAATAATCATTAGTTGTAGCCCTGAATTATTTAACTATATCAGTTGTTGATTAACAAGAGTGTAGAAAACTGTCAGATTAAGTTCAGTTTTGGACTTCTGTAAGTGATTCTATGAAGCAGTAGAACCAAACACTGAAATCTTTTTTGGAAGACATTTATTTATTTAATCAGACACAGAGCTGTCTTATTAATAGACTGACGGCCAAGGTCAGGGGGAGCTGTAATGGTGACCCCTGGATGACCCTGGTTGGACTGGCCTGGGGGAGTCTGACCGACTGCTATCATGACTGCAAAAATTGATTGGTGCTCTGGTACGAACAAAGCATTTAAGTGTAGTATTGACACCAGATATCATGTTTGTGAAGGTAAAAATTTATTTCATGTCTTTGAAAATGGCTCTCATGTCAAATCCGTGTCCAGGGGCACAAATGACCAGAAAATGCCTAAGGTTTTGCATCTAATAAAACATGTATTTTTCTTAACATCTTAATTATTTGTCAAACTTTACACATTATCTGTTATCCCAACCATGGAAAAATCATAAGAGAGCCGAATATCACTGCATGCTCTGCTCCTGTTAGCGTGACAATGTTTGGCCCCTGGCCACCGACATGTTTTATTTAATAATGTGGGAATTTTCTACTGTTTTGCTTTCATTACAGTCTAGGAGGCTAAAGCTGAAAACAGAAACAGAAAGCCAGTTGCTTTAAAGCCTGAACTTTACCGCCCAACAACTGTCAGATGCAATATGAGCATCTGGATTCAAAAAGGGAGGGTTTTTTAACAGGATGTCTGCTTAATGCGGCTGTATTCTTTTTTTTCTCCTCTCTCAAAATGTGTGCTCCCTTTCTTGTATTTCTCAGTATGCTGGAAGTCTACAACTTCACCGGTGACCACCCATTGCAAACTGGGACCATGCTAGCTCAGGGGTCTAGAGATTTAGGCCGCAAAGGAACTAAAGCCAAAAGCCGCAGGGGAGTATTTCCGCGGCTGGGATAAAAAGTACGGCTCAGGCTTGGGAGTCACAGGGACATGGGGAAAGGGAGAAGAGGGAGGGAAGGGTAAGGAGGGGAAATTTATTTCTGTTCTCTTGCTCCTGGGCCAGTCCGCAGGCCCATGTATCAAAAAGACCACCGCGTTTGAGATGAGCCTGTAGGCCGATTCATGGCAGAATGCTCAACACGGGAGACCTAAGTAATTAAATTTGGTGGAATAGAAAATGTAAAGATTCTTTTAAAAACAGATAAATATGTGCCCTTACAAGTGAGTCTGAGTGCTCCGATTACATTTTGATTTGTTGGCTGAACAGCTGAACACTAAAAGAGGAGTGGATATTATTGGGACAACTACATATTTTCAATGAATTTTAGAATACTACCACCCTCCTGCAGAGCAACACAACAAGATCTAAAGAGGTCAAATTGTGTTTAGTTTTAGTTGAGTTATTATATAAAGTCACACTGAAGATTGTGCATCAGTTTTTTACAGAATCTTATACCCCAATATCTTTGTTGGTATATTCTATACTTGATTAATTCCAGAAATCTGCAATGAAAAGTGTCCTTATGAATACAATTTAAATAAAATACATGATCCATGAAATCCCTATTTTTGTCTTATTGACAAAAATACCAATTGATGTTGACGTTGTAGCAAAGCCTAATTTCATGCCTGACAAATTTTTCTTGAAAGTATGAACCAGCGAGCAGCAAAGCAGCGTACCACGGAGACAGCCACTGGCACGTGATGCATTCTGGGAGGGGGCCAGTGCCAGAGCCACACTGCTGTTTCTGCTTCAGTGACGAAAGATCAACATTTGTCTCACGGTAGCGGATCACTGAGAAATTGAGTGGATTTCATCTGGGAGTCAGATTTCGCTGTCTTTCTTCTCCATTCTCAAAGGCTGGATCCCAAAGCAGATGTGCCTCGGAGGCACGGGCCGTCAGGTTGAAGGGTGCAGGTCGGGCTGAGAGTTGGTGTTAGGGTTAAATTTAGAGGTTGGAGGTCAGATGAAGGTCAGGGTTATGGTCAGGTTGGGGTCATGGTGAGGTCAAAGTATCCAACCCCCTCAGGGCAGCGTTTAAGTGGTCACTGTTTACCTCTGTGTCCAGTTAGAGAAATGTCATCTAACATATTGCAACTATAAGGCATTTGTTGTCTTGTGTAGGCGTCTGTGTGTATGTGTGTGGGTGTGAGTGTGTGTGTGTGTGTGTGTAAAACATGAAAAATATGCAGCAGTGTAATTACAGCTATGACTATAATATTCAATTTTGATACATTATTAATCATCTCAGTACATTTTCTATAAAAATGCAAAACATTTGCTGGTTCCAGCCTCTCGAATATGAGGACATGGTGCTTTTATTAAAAAATTATAAATGTATCAACTGAATATATTTTATCTTTTATATCTTTTGAAATGTCAAAGAAAACCTTTTAATGGGGGCAATTGTAACAGGCATTTTGTTTCTAAAAAGCAATGAAACATTTGCCAGATTAATCAACAATAAAAATATTTATTGCTTGCAGCTCTATTTAAAATATGTCCTTTTTTCTTTTTTGTACTGTGCTTTATAACAATTAGTGTAACATATTATTACTATTATCATTATTATTATTACAGGACTGTGGGTGTTGTGATTATGGGTTGTCTTACACTAATATTACCAATATTCTCACTGGTTTATAGCTTAAGAACGACTTCTTTAACCTATGATATGATTTATCTGAAATGCCAAGAGAAATATTATTGATGTTTCTATGGCATCTTGCGCCAGTTGTTGCTGATGTCACCCTTGGCTTTCGCCACCATGTCTGGTGCTCCCATGTTCTCAGGGGCTGCGGCATGCTGGGAAACCTTACACCATCTAGAGAGGGGGACGTGGGATGAGTCTGTGCACATGTGTCATGCTGGGGGGCACAGACAGTGCGCCATATCAGACAGCCTGCCTGCATGTCCCCCTACCACAGGACAGCAGCGGCTCCCAAAACCAAAATTATACTTCCCAGAGATGAGGCAAAGACAGCTAAAGCTAGTGCAGTCAGACTGAGAAATAGTCCAAAACACTGTTGGGCATGTGAGAACGGTTCAGCGCTGTGACAGTAAGTAGTGTTTATCATGTTTCATGTGTGTCTGTGCCAGACAAATCCATTTAGTGCTTCCCTGAGTAGATAGACCAAGAACATTATGTGACAGATTAATACAAAAAGTTTGATATTCAGAAAATTTAAGTTAAATCTAAAATTACTAATATGAGAGTAACAAGACATGGCTGTTTACTGAAATGTACACTGGCTCGATAAAGGTTAAGGAACTGCCTAAGGCAGCCGTATTCAAGGATGCAAAGAAACAGGACAAAAATATTCCACCAATTCATTATCTCCTTTTCATACCATCTCTCTATTGTATTAGGAAATCCAACCAGGGGCGTTCTCAGGCTTTGGGAGGCTTAAGATCTCATAAAATCAACTGTCACCTGCTTAGTTATTGGGTGCTTACAAATAACCAAGATGCATAACTTGAGAAAGTACCAGTCCCCTAAACCCTTTCCAGCAGGAAGAAAATAAGCTCCTTTCAATGCATTATTAATATTTTGCCTAAACTCAGTCTGGACCGAACAGCGAACTGGATTAGCCAAAGGAATTTAATATAAAATTCATGCCTTCTCTCTTTTTCTCTCTCACAGATATATTCAGTCTGTTGTTAGTTAGAAAGCCACGGCATTCCTCTGCGTACTGACAGACTCAACATATGACTGCAAGGGTGGGAGCAGAAAGTGTGTGGCCCCGCTCACTGCCATATGTTGTCATTTAAAATGATATTTTCTGAAGTTAATGACTTACACAGGCTTATAGGTATAAATGGACAGTCTCTGGTGTTAATTTCATTGGCTGAGTGGGCCCCATAAAAAGGTCATTACGCCTGGTTTGTGTTTAACTCGTGTTTAATTCCAGGCAGCGAGAGAAGGGAAGCTGTATTGATTAAATGACAGCTTAACAACTAGTTTTTTAATAAATAGGCCCTGTGTATTGGACTGGAGAGGAACAAGGAGACCGAACAAAAAAGATGGCTTGAAATGAGTGTCTGAGCTGACACTGTGGAGATGAAGGAGTGGAGAGGGACAAAATGGAGGATGGAACACTTCAGGCTGATGTTAACAAGCAAATTAGCCACAGCAGGGAGGCCGGGACCAATCAATAGTCACAATAAAAAAGTTGGTGCTGACCACGTAGTGTCTGCAATGTAAACTGCCCGGCCCTTAGTCCCCAAGGCCGGGCCAACAATAACCTACAACTGAGCGAGACACAAAAGGTATCGACACGGAGAGCGCTTCAATTTCCCCAGACGGCGGGGCCCTGTCACATCAAACTGGCTATTAGTCACAAATTCTGCCTGCCACCGATCCATCCCCCATTCTCTAGGGGGAACTTGTCAACTTGAAAGTTGTGCCGCTGGCAAAAGGACATCTGGTTCCACTGTAGTGTGTGTTGAATACAAGAGGCCAGGAGCTGCCTGCCTGATAAAGGAGAACAAACAGGGTCACTTTAGACTTGTCAAGCCTTGTTAGAAGAAGCAAATGACAAAAGAAGGGAAGACATTCAGAACAAGAGGCTGCTTTTATGGCTCTCTGGTAAAACAACGCATGAAGGTCTGTGTAGTTATGATGATATTAAGCGTAAATGGGTTGATTTTGTATGACATGAAATTTAAAAAGTGTTAATTACTTTTAGAAGCAATGAACAAAACATATATCTTAAAACCAGGCCTTGTGTAAGATTTGCCAATGATTTCGTTTTGATACCACTTGTAAATCTGTAGTCCTAAATATCTACACATATTTTTTATTACTTGGGCAATAGTTGCATTTATCTCATTCTGGATATTTAATCAAAGACCTACTCATTTCATTTTTCCTTGTGTGTGTTAAATAGCACGTTTAATCAAAGTCTGTGACCAATCGCTACACCGCTAATAAGTTATTTCTTCTCTTGGCTAATATCCAACAGCTCATCTTGTGCCTACAGTCCTTAGCACGGCACATGCTTTCCTTGTTACACGTCTGGCCCTCCTCAAAGTGTCCAATCCGACATGGCTGTCAGTGGCGTGCGTGTAGCCTTGTAAATTTCAATCAGCATCTCACAGCGGGGTGCCAAGGTTCGACTTCATTTCCCTCCACACTGAACAGGTGCTAACAGACCGGTCATCACTCAGCGCTGTCTGAGTGATCTGTCACCCCCACCATTACTGCTCTATTAATTGCTCCTGGTGTTCATGACGAAATGCTCAGGCGCCCCGGTTAATGTTTAATGTGGCGGCGCCTCAAATCAATGGGTGTTTAAGAAAGACACGCCATGCTGACCCAAGACTTCTGGATTGTGCCATTGGACAGCAGGAGGAAGGAAGTGTCACATCTCTCATGCTGTGGAGTGGCAATTGGAGAAGGCGGGATATATTATTTAGTTAATTGACTCAGACAGGGGAGTAAATTAGAATCCTTTCTGCTGAGCTATTTAAACTATCATTAATGTTAATTGTAGGAGAAGGAGGGCAGATGGGTAGTCTTTGCTTGACCCTTGAAATCCCTTGAAGACTGTAAAGAGACAAACTAAAAACAAATGAAATGTGTTTACTTTATCAATCATTTTCTTAACAACTTCCCCCCTAAAACCTTGATTTTTAACACTGCAGAGTAAGCAGCAAAAACAAACCTTTACACAAACTGTTAACAGAGGTTTATTTAATTAGATCCCATCATCCTGCAGAACATGCACATGTTCTAAAGCGGGATATTTTAAAGGAGATTTATGATTCTATTGCATTTGCCTCTTGATCGAGGTGGTATCATCTGGGAATGGATCTGGAATACAGATGAGATCTGGTGATGGCTCAAAAAAAAAAGAGGGAGATCAATTTTAGAGGCATGGGTTTGGCACATTTAATGAATTCATGCTCCTTCTCGCTCTCTCTATCTTTTCCCTCAACCCTTTTCTCTGTAAGGATGAAAAAGATGAAAAGAAAAACCCTCACACAGTGACCGTTAGGGAGGTGCTCTGCAGGCAATCAATCACCAATCAGTCATCGAAAGTGCTTGTCCTGCCGTTGGAGGATGTTCTTCATTACTTACAGACTTTCAATGTGGTAACGGATGTGAGGGCGAAGGTGTGTGTGAGTGTGCGTGTCGGGGTAATTATTCATGGCCTTTTACTTTTACCGCTCCTGAAAGAACAAGTTTAAACCTGCAACGTGGTTGTTATAGCGTTCACAGGTGATCACAATATCATCAAATCTCTATTTCTGCCCTCTTTCATACTCATGTACATACACCCACACACACACACACACACACACACTCACACACACACACACACACACACACACACACACACACACACACACACACACACACACATATCATTCCTCATGAATTTGGAGTCCTCTGCGGACCCAGTGGGCTTTGTATGATCCCCGAGGTTGATATTAGCTCCCATGATAGGCATCAGAGAATAACCCAGCTTAGAATGTGTTTAGATTCGCCAACCTTAACTTCTTTAAAAGCCACAATAAGCACACTGGACCTGGAGTTTTTAAGAATGAAGGTAAAATATGTTTGCAGTGTAATATTGTTTCAGACACACACCTGGGGTCATGTTAAAGACATTCTAGGGGGATCACATTAATTAAAACGGGGGTCAAAGTGAGGTTTTTTTAATAACAATTACTGAAATTCTAACATTAAAAATAAAAATCTGTGCAGTTGCCGCAAGCTGTTGACTAATTGAAGATAAAAACAAACTAAAGATTGGTGTTTCATACACCAGACGACAAATTCCCACTGCAGCAACAGACGATAGAGAGAGGAGAAATATTCAGCCCTATCCCACCGCAGATATCCCACAACTTATTAGATGCGTTGCTGGAATACCCTATTAGGAATGAAGAAGGGAGGTAGAAGGGAAAGGGGGCTTTACTTTAAATTGAGGAAGTGCCAACGCACATTTATTGGCTCTAATGTGGTACAGGCGACCCCCGTCACAATATCGGAGCTCTGTGGGCCGGTGCTGCCACAGTGAGGGAACATAATAACCTTTTTAAGGGTGCAGCGTGCTGCCGACTCACAGAATAAAGACTTCACAGTCAGCGCCTGGCGAGAAAACGGAGGGCCTCGCCCCAGATGAACATAATCTTTTGTTATTATGCTGTTAATACGTTTTCTTTCCACGCGCTGATCTCAAACAAACCCACCCCCAGCGCCCCACAACCATCGCCTGAAAAAAAGGATTTATTTCTATGTTCATCTAACCTTGTGAACAGAGCTGCAAAGTCTCAGTATGTTAGGGGAACAATGTTATTTTTTCTATATACAGTAATTAGAAATGTTCACGCTAAATCTAGAACACTATTATTTACAGACATTAAAGGCAGCAGAAATTAATAATTGTGTGTGTTTTGCTGAGAAAGAAAAAGACAGCGTCAGACAATCCTCCCAATCTACTAGATCAACCACAGCCCGAGATCACTGTCATCTCCCACAATCCCTTTCACCCAGGGTGCTGACACCAAGTGGTTTTGTGGTTTTCAGTCGCTGCACTGTGTTATAGCCAATCGACCAGGCCATTGATTAACAGATTGGAATTATTAACTGGGGGATCATCCATCCCACATCGCCCATGTCATTTCCATTACGCCTCATTTCAGAGACAGGGCACGGAAGAGGAGACGGCCGGGCAAAAAACCTCCTCCTCATTAGCATTCTAATTAAGAGGCCATCAGATAATGATCAATCAAAGCAATCAGCAGGCAGACAAGCAGCAGCATGCAGATGGAGAAGAGGTGCATCTTGGAGCACAAACATGCACACACAAACACAGTTGTTTTCTTTTTCCAATAATTTGGGAGGGAAAGAAAACATCTGGTACAATGTGCCTTTGTTATTCTATCTTTTAATGTGATTCATACAACAAACAGTATTGTCAGTATAGAATCAAATCCGGGGGGGACAAAATATTATATAATATTGAAATCACAGCTGACAACACAGACAGTCAACAGAAATGCATTACTTTAAATTCTTAACATGCACATGTCCTTAAAAATGACATTGCATTTATGTAACAACTATTAACTAAAGAATCTGTCTCATAAGTGATATAAAAAGTATTCATCCCTCTCTTGGTAGTGATTATGTTTAGCGTCTTAAAAAATGGAATCAGAGTAGTTTCAATGAGGCTTTTTTGGCACTGACAACAAAAAAGACAATTTTAATTAATTACGAATATAAGATACAAAATACATGTTTGCAGTCAATTTGTTTTAAAACTCAGATATTATTTAAATGGAGATTACTTGTATGTGTAGTCAAGGGATTTCAGTTGATTGTTGTATAAATACATCTGTACCTGAAAGACATAACTTTTAGTGAGTCAGTATCACCAACGACGAACGAAGACAAGAGAACAATATAAAAACAAAAAAACACATTAAACCTACATTATATCAGCTTTGTAGGATGATAAAAACACGAGAACTTCGAACAGCAGTGAATACTTTTTATAAGCACTGTATCTGCAGCACCAGGAGAGTAAAAGTGTTTGTGTTGTTTCAGGAGTTTTGTGCTTATTTGGTTCCACAAACCTGTTGTTCAACTTTAAAATTCCCTTTTTATTTTGGAAATTTTTTTTTGGATAAGTGTCATTAGCCCAGTAGCAGCAGCAGTGTGATGGACCACCACTTCCACGCAGCATGCTGCAGTTATAAATAAACATGGACCCTGTTTGGCAATATGTCAGAGCTGTAGTGTTTTATGAAGCAGAGTTTTATACCACCATTCACATTAACTCCATAAAGCCGTGCGGCTACCACTCGCGACCCAACACCGGGCCACTGCTGCTGCACAATTATGCAGAATCCCATTGGCTTTGATTTAGGAACTATCAGCGTGCCGAGCTGCTGGGCTGAGAGTCGAGGTGGGGAAAGGAGGCGTCATTGATTGAATTTTATGTCGTTGTTGTCGGAGATCTTAACATGCCAGAATTTATTACCCGGAGAATAATAATGTCATATAAAAACTGACAGAGCCAAATAGGGCCCTGCACTTCATCTCTGCCTCAACCCACCACCACTGGGGCGGTCCTGTCACAGCCATTTTCCATTTCAAATGTATTCGCTCGCTCTCGCTCTATCTTTTTTTCTGAAAATGAAACATTTGTGTTTGACATTGGAGAAAAAAATCAATATGAATTTATAAACCATACATAGTGTACACTTCATTATCTTGTGACAAATTTATATGTCTGCTTTCTTATATCAAGAAAGCAGACAAATAAATGATATCTATATACATTTTGGGGAGTGTAGAGGACTCAGCATAAAACAGTTCTCCAGTATAAATGGATGCAAATGACATACAGATTTTTTTATTCAGCGTTAAACTATATGTATTTAAACCCATGACCAAAAAACATTGAATTTAGTTCAGTATTATACTTTTAATACTGGCAATTTGGTAAAATTTATTTAAAAAGGAATGTTACTCTACACTAGAATGGGCTAACACATGTACTATCTACAGTAGGTAGATTAAATGAACATAATTTTTGTTATGTATTTACCAAGTTAGGTTTTATTTTAGGATCTTAAGCAAATAGTGAATAATATATCATTGGACTTGTAATTGTTCTCTTCATAGGTTTAGAGATGGAAAGTTTAATCACTGCAAAAAATATATTTTGATTGACAACCATTAGTTATTCCTGCAGTCAGCCATGACTCTTTGTTTACTGATAACATGAAGTTACATAAAATTTGTATTAATATTTCTCCTAAATAGTAGATTAATCCTCAACTTTTACTTCATATTAGTTAAGGCCCTTATCAAAACAAAGCAAAGCAATTAACTGTCATATTCAAATGTCAGTCTGGCGCTATAATAACTGCCGTTTTCATGCAAACTTCTAACAACTTGCAGAACCAGAAATTGTTACTTCTGTTGTCAAACGGAAATCTCCAGTTTGTCATGGGACAGGCCTGCTTATCTAAACTAAACAGTGCTGTGGTTTTACCAGTTTAAACAGGCCCTGGTACCAGATGGATGAGTGCATCAAGATGACAGCTCCCAAACTATAGTGCTGCAGGTATCACTGAGAAACCTTTACACCCCCATCACCACACCCACACTGACACACAAACACACAGCCCTGTCCAGGCGTCATGTTAGTGCAGCATGATTACACTCCCCATCTCCCAAAAAAAAGAAAAATGACACAACGTTGACTGAGCCGAATTATTGAATTTTCAACGGCTGCCTTAGGCCACATCGGGACTGTTCAATTTTAGCCTGAGGAGGACACACCATTAAAGGAGATGAGTCAAGAAAGTGTCTTCTTCTGATTGCCCCGAGAAGCCATTACCGCCCAACAGCAGCAGGACGGCACCGGTGGAGAGTGGACACATGCCCCAACTTACACACACATGGAGGCAGGCATGTATTCACAAATGCATACACACATACACCACTGAAAATCCACATATCCCCATCCTCACCCCATCCCCCCCTCCTGCAGAAAGCAGATGCAATTTACATGAGTTGAAGGGAGGTGACAGGTAGCAATCAGCCCGGGGAATAGGGTTAGAGGCTGACGCCTGGTTGCGTATTAACGCCTGCCAACCAAAGCCTACAGATTGCTTATACCAGGCCACGACCTCCGACCCTGCCACATATCAACCAATTGCCCTTTAGTATAATTATGTGGAATAATCTTTTAGAGTTTGATTCGAAGGAGATAGGCAGGGAGGGCCACTTCTAATTTATTTTTTTTTAGAGAGGGCTCGTTAATAAATACTTTTTTGGTGCAGGGCCCGTCTGGCAGCTCTAAGTGAAATACCCTTAGTACTGGAGGTCAGATTTATCTATTTGCGTGTGTATCTGTCAGTCAGTGCAGCTAGACATCTGCACTGGATTGGCTGTAGGGGAAGACCATTGGGAATGTCATTATCCCGTGATGATGTTTTAATGATAGTATCATTGGAAGTGACCCTCTTGGATCAGTCAAAATATCATTGCATTGTTTAAATCTCATTAAAATTTAATGAAGTGCACTGCCGCTGACAACCTGATGTTACCTCCAGTGTCG
Organism: Dicentrarchus labrax; assembly: GCF_905237075.1. Taxonomy (NCBI): domain Eukaryota; kingdom Metazoa; phylum Chordata; class Actinopteri; family Moronidae; genus Dicentrarchus; species Dicentrarchus labrax. The sequence goes on along the minus strand of NW_026136713.1, from coordinate 31,111,089 downwards.
AGATGACATTTTTCATATGCACCTCATGCTGTCACCACATTGTCGCCAAATTGCAGAATATTTAAAGCATTTGAAATGATTAGTCAATTGACAGACAATGAAGGAACAGCAGTAGTGAGGATTTGTTGCTTAAGCAAAAATGTCAAATATTCTAGTTTCTCAAACTGAGGATTGGTTGGTTGTTTTCTGACTCGTTTCATTATAAACAAACAGCTTTGGAATATTGCTTTGACAAAAGAAGCAACTTGGGGATGAAATCTATGTGTAGCCAATGGGAAGGTGTGAGAGGTTATCTTTTATAGACAAAACAAGTCAAGTTTTAATTATATAGCCCAAAATCACACCCCTCTATGATTAGATCCCTGATTCAGATAAGGAAAACCTCAGGAACAGAGCAACAGAGGAGGGATCTCTCTACCCTCTTGGATAGACATGCAATAGATGAATACAGAGTACGCAGAAATAAAAACTGTAGAATGTAGAAACAGGATGAGAATATAGGTAAGAATAAAAATCTGTGGAAGTTTCATTTTTATACAATGCTGAGTATGCTTAAACTCAAAGACAAGCAGTGCTGAATGTCATTAGAGACTGTTACACCGTGATCCCCTCCTCTTCCTCATCTATGACAAACAGCTCACTTCTGACAATTACATTACTGTGTTTTCTTTTTTGGTGTCTGATCTTAACCTTGGCCCGTTTAAAAAAATCATGAACTTAACCCTTAAGAGTTTGGTATCCATCTCGACGCCACACACAGTCACATTAGTAGCCGGGTCTGACCTTAATCATACAGTCCCATCAGAAACCCGCTGACCTTAACCTCCCAGGAGAACTCTCCTCATTCACACACTCACTGGGACCTCCGGCTGCCCATTTAGTGCTTTAATGGTGGGAGGCGCCCGCTCAGCCACCCATTTCATTGTGTCCCCTTCTGCCTAACACCCCCCGCATGCACACGTAAACACACACACACACAGAGAGAGTGCACATACACATACACACAGGATACATGGGAACACATGAGTCTCAGTGCACACACACACACACACACACACACACACACACACACACACACACACACACACACACACACACATATCAAGGGTTTACATCCAACCAAACACAAACAGATTTTGCACCAGGCTCCTCTCCACAGGGGGTTAACATCAACATATGTCCCTGTCACACACATAAAGGTGAAGGTTGTAGGCTTGTGCGGCCACACGTGTGGCAGTATGTATGAAGTAAAATGAGAGAAAATTCCTGATTTTCTTTTTAATTTTTTTTTTTTTTCAAAAGTTGTCAGGGTTTTATAACCAAGACTTTGACAGACATTCTTGGCTCAGAGGTGTGCGACACAGCTCCCATCCACTCTGCAGTTTGAGCAGTCTGTAAAGGGCAAAAAAGAAATCAATTCCACCCTGACAAATGTAAATAAGGTCTTATCGGGGCAGCAGCGACGCATCGACAGCATCAAGCGAGCAAATGTTCCACTCGCTTGCCTGTCATTTAACTACATCACCGGATCACTCCTCCATATTTCGCCCCGAGGACCAATTCTCCATCACATCTCCAACTCACGTGTGTGGGTATGTGTGTGCATGTTTATTAACATGTGTGTGTGTGTGTGTGTGTGTGTGTGTGTGTGTGTGTGTGTGTAGCTTTCATGTTTGCTTGTGGACAGCATCACTTTACATTTATTGAAATGAGCAGCTCTCCCTGGGGCGTTTGTGCAGAGCTGAGGCCTGCAGCCATGCTAGCATCTATCGACTCCCCAGGATTAGGGCTTGGCTGAGGTAGCCTCTCCCCCGTGGCCCCAGTGAGGTGACCTGCACCAAGACAAAGTTCAGGAGGGGAGAGCAGGGTGAGCTCTCCCGGGCACAGATTAGGGGCCCTGCCTTTCCCTGTGGAGACATGAAAGCGTCAAACGATACGGTGTGTCTTTGTACATGCACGAGTAACACACATAAACAGTCCCATCAAGCAGGCTCAGGTTTGTTCAGGCAAAACTGCAATTAGGAAAACGTGTCACATGTGACAGGTAGATACATTTCTCAGGTTGATATTACACAAATGCCTCAAAGAATAAGATTATTGTGTTGCACTTGAAAAAAAAAGAAGAAAGAAGAAGAAGAAGAAAGAAATGCAGCTATTTTAGAGTGTAACAGTGCTTTGATTCTTTTTTAATGCATTGATTGTGATAAACATTGGCACATGTTCATATAAATACAGTATATTCCTGTGCTGCTCTGCAGGCAAACGCAGGGACTTATTTTAAATAAAAGGGAGACTAAATTGACTCTACATTTAACCCACAGTTCAAAGGAAATTAAAAACTTAGTGTCATTAAGGAGACCTATTCACAACTGACTGATCACAAGCAACAAACAAGAAATAAAACATATGAACTATTTAATCTTTAACTTGCAATACTGATTATTGAAGGGCAAAAAAGATGCTGATTTTAAAACTGGACATCCATGGACATTGTTTTTTGTGGCCAATTCAGTTTGACCTGTCGTTATTCAGCCCCAAAATACAGTGAACTTTTCACTCTGTTCAGTCCGTCTGATTTGGTCTAAATGTACTTATTAATGATACCAATTTTGGTTCACATTTAGTCCAAATAGAGCCTTAATAAACAAACTGCATTGCAACATTAAAGCAAATTATTATCTGCATGAAAACTTGACTTAAAACTTAACATGTTCTGCTAGTTCTACGTGTTTGGGTAGCGTGTTTGTGGTATTACTGCCGCTCATTGGCCATATAACTCCCATTCAATCTTTTCTCATTAACTTGCAAGTGGAGGCTGGCTAACATTCTCCACTGCATTAACGATAACTACATTGCACCTTTCAAATATGTATAAACTTATAAACACATGACAGAGCTTTTGATTTGAATGATCAAAAAAAGCTACATGTTTCTTTTCCGGTTGACGATTTTAATTGGAAAACAATGTTGGAAAACATAGATCTATATCAGGAAAACTCCACCAACTAGGAGCCTAAAAGCTAAAGGAAGCGTCACCAGATTTGATTGATTGAATTGAGCGAATATGTCCAAAATAATTTTACAAAAATAATTAAGATTAAAACATTTGCTGATCTTTACAGTTTCCAGTGAGGCAGTGGAACATTGATGTTTTCGGCAGCAGCAGATATTATTACATTCGGTATGAATATCAAAAAGAACAGTGCTGCTAGCATGAACAGTGATAGTTATCACACTCAACCAGACAGAGAAAATATCACAGACTGGAAAATACAAATAAATAAGTGCCAGTGGTGCCCACATGGTTTGTTTGCCAAGAGATCCCTGGGTACTGCAAAAAGACTGCTTAGCATCAAATATATCACCAGATAAAACAATAAGAAACACAAGAATGTTGTGGTTTACCAGTTCAATACACATGTGAAATTTCTTTTGGGCAAACAAAATAAAACACATTTGGATTTTATCTGAAAAACAAAATATGAGTAATCTTCGAAGCACCGTTTGAAGTGCTCCTTTAGTAAGACATTTCTGGAAAACACCTACATTTGATTAAGTTGGTTCCTTCAGAGTATAGCATTCAGTGATCCCTACCTAAGGCCACTAATTGCATGGAGAAAAGCAAAAATCTGTGTTCAAACAAGGCCATCTATTACACTAAGGCAGACGGGGATATAGTAGTCTGTTTTTAGATGTTAAAGTAGTAATTAAGGTTTCAGAGATTTTAATTGGTTCTTTTGTTTCATAAGCCCCTTTGCCTTTGAAGCTACAATGGACGGGACTATCCTTTTTTATTCCTCCCAAGAATTTCCCACCAGAAACATAGGAGCCACACTGAAACCTAGAATTTTGCAATTTTTTTTTGTGTTTTCTGAAGCAGTAACAATCACATTAGCACTTAACCAAATGAAATATCACAGTCTCTGTTAAAAGGCAAGGGGTTACATACGGGAACTGGCTAATCCAGGGAAGGGGAGGGATGGGGGGTACAAAGAATGAACTCCTTAAGTCATGAAGTGGCTATCTTGCCTCTGAGTGGTATCATCATCATCTTCATCTTCATCTTCATCATCATCACCACACAAACCCCTCTCTTCTTCGAGAGTGGAGAGGCAAAATAATTGGATTCTTTCCCACAAATAACACCTTCACCCCTGAGCTTAATTAACTAGACAGACTGCAGGGCCAGGGTCCATTCTCCTCCACTCTCGCCAAGCTCTTGGTGAGAAAGAGGAAAACCCAGCTGTTATTGCCCAATGGCCTTTATTACCATGGCCGAACGATAATATAGGTTATTAGGGCAAGTTGTTGTAAGGAATGGTCTTTTTTTTCAGCAGTCCCCTGTTATACTGATGTGCAGTACTGATACTAGCCGCAAAAATGTCACCATATCATGCAAAATGGTTGAAATCAACATCACAAAAGAGCATTTCTCCACTTTCGATACATATCAAACTTTGCTATCATGCATTAAATCAAACAAACCTGTTAACACATGTAAAACAAGAACCTTAATAACTCATTATGCTGGTCAATAATAAAAAATAACTCTGATTAATTCATTTGGACAACAGAATTTAGTGAAAGATTAACAATACAATTCCACTGATAATCAAGCATTTATAAATCTGTTGCTATGTGCATTTTCCATCTACATCTATCCATTTATCTAATATACTGTATGGTTTCATGTCTATTTGTATCTAAGTGTACATTATATCTATCTCTGTCTCCCCGCATTCATGTTATCCAGACTGCTTTTATATAACTGAAAATGAACCACAATTAACCTCGCTGAAAGATGACAATGTGCAATAGTTTCTCTCCTCCACACAATCCTTTGAGGTGTCATTTGTCTTGTGGGTGAACCATGAATGACAGTAGTCAATATACTAACAAAGAGAGGCTTTGACAAGTACTACAACAAACAGACAAAGACTCAACAATCTATCACAGGTCAGCTGATGTTACGACACCATTGGTCAATGCATTAACAGTAAAAAAAAAAAACACCAAGTAAGACCAACTTAAGGGGATAGTGTGGTGTGGTCTGTGGATTTAAGGGGTTTACTTTATTACCGTGGGTGTTGTTTTATGGCAAGGTGCAGAGTGTATGCACTACACCCACAAGGCCTTCCTAGATGCCACTGTTCATATTATAACTCTTCCTAAGGTCCTTAGGGCCACTTTGTATGGAGGAGTTGCCATTTTGCTGTCACTGGTCCCCCCACACTTCCCTTCGCCTCTAAAGCTCCATGTTTGTTGTTCCATTCTCCTCTATATCTCCCAGAGGAGCTCCCTCATTTTAATATAAATAGAATGCTTCATCATGCAGTGGCACAAACTTCCTCATGTTGCATTGCTCCAGTGGCATTAGCAGCGGCTGCCGAGGTAGGAGGACATGCCGAGGGGATGGAGCAGTGGTAGAACGCAGACAAAAAGCAAACATGTTTTGTTATAGTTTCAAATGGCTGGTCTGGTTTGTTTTGTCTGGGAGGCAAAATATGGAAAAGTAGCAACAAAAAAATATGACGCTGAATAGCAACAAGAAGAAGTAGTACTCTGACAGCCAAAGACAGGGTTTATTTCCAAGTGACTTGATACAGAGTACAAATTGGGCTTCTCTTAAACATAAGATAGAGCAGCAATCAATTCTCACTTGTCAGTATGCCAGTGGGCTCGCACAGACATGAGGGATTTAATAGCTGACTGATGGGCAAACGGCAACTCTATTGAGAATTTTTCCCTTTTTTATGTGTCAGATGAGAAAGCCGCTGAGATCTAAGAGAAAGCACTTCTTAGCCAAACTGGACCATGCCCGCCTTGCTCTAATCAGATGTGCACAGCTGTATCCCAAATGCCAGAGGGATCATTTGACGAGAGATATTTGCAGCCCCTCTCGGCTCGGGATTTCTGCTCTCTCCTCTGTAGTGGTAAAGAGGCCTGAAAAGGCCAGCGGGGCTAGGACACAGCCTGGGGCACTAACTGCCAATAGCTTCGCCCCTGAGAAGCACTGACTTGTGCCTTGTGATCGGTGGACACCTAAAGCCGCCACCATTGACTAATTGTGCTTCATCTGGGTGCAGGATCCATCTTGGCTAACAAGAAAGCACTAGAGGTCTTCATTTAGCTATCAAGCCTGCTCTCCCCGGGGAGGGTTCTGAGTGCAGCTGCTGTCCTCGCTCCTCTCCCAATCAACACATCAAACGCCAAGCCCAATTCATTTTCCTCCCTCCCTCACTGTCCTCTCCCCTCCACCTCGCTCCCCTCCCTTGCTCCATCTCGCTGCGAGAGAGGCAAAAAAAAAAAGAAAAAAAGGAGGAAAGTTCCAGGATGGTGGAACCAAAGAGCAAAGAGAGACACAGTGGTGAATACTGAGCGGCAGCTTTAGCCCGGCCCTGCAAGCACTCTGGATTTAGCAGGATATTTATTCTTTTATATCCAGACAAAAGAGATTGCACATGCCCTCCTGTGCTCACCAGAGTCACTCCGGAAAAATCAGCAAGAAGTAGCCCAAATATAATCAGACCCCATTATGAAGATTCTTACAAAAGCTTGGCAATAATCTGGCATAAACAATGTGGCAAATGCAGGCCTAACCTTTGCATGTGGTTAGCGTCTAACTGACAGTAAGAATATATAATTATTTATTTATAACTTGATATGTTCAGTCTTTCATCTCAGAGTCAAGAGATTTGTCAATAAAAACTGTCCTTCTATATCAAACTCTGCTTACATTCATTTATTTTTTTTCTTTGTATTATTTTTGAGTTTGAGTGCTTATATCTACAGAATAAAACATAAAACATAGTGATATAAATACAGGTTTTATTTACAGTTCCAGTTATTATATATAAGTGCAAGAAGACTACTTTTATATTCCAGTTGGACACATGTTGTTTCTGCTGATTTTAAAATAATTTCCTCAGAAAGAAACTACTTGGTATCAGTGGTATGTTTCCTCTTCAACCTCCTCCTCTTCTTCTTCTCGCCCTTTTTTTTATTACATGTCGGAATCTAATAACATGCACGTAACCCAACAGCTCCCTGTCCTCTGTCAGCAGCAGCTCATGTGTTTATTAAAAGCCTTGTTTAGCATATGCTTTGATTAGATTCCTAATTACAGAAAATTACCTTAGTGCCACAAAAAGTCAATCAACGTCCTTCAGGAAATAAGAAGATATTGAGGGACTTAATTCCTCTGTTATGATCACTTTGGAGAGGCTGCTCTCACTGGTTGTGTACAGTCTCATACCGTAAAATGTATGTATGGTAGCATTAATCCAGTTTATTATTAGATGTGATTTCACTTCTCCCCTAACAAAGCAGAGGTCACCGCCTGACAGTTCAAAGAGAATGACAGTAATGTTAAGCGTATATTTTTTCTTTTTAGTGATAATCCTATTTTGCTTCATCAGGTGAAAAGCTTGTTAACATGATGGTTGTGTTTTTATTAACATTTATGCAGTCATGGTTACATAGGTTACTGTATTAGTGCTGGGTGAGTCGCATGTACCCAAGGCCATTTAAACATCTTAAATCCTATTGTGAAATGAAAAAAAAAATAAAATGCACAGAAAAAGATAAAGTTATGCAAAAATACCAGATTGATAAAACACCAAAATTATTGCTGATATTCATTATTTTATCAAGTTTAACATTGATTTTGGTGCACAAAACAAGGAGCAGCAGAGATATTATTGCTAACGTGCAACAGTTGTTTCGTCATAATACTGTTTTACTTCTTTGACTGTATAATATAATATAATATAATATAATATAATATAATATAATATACAAGAACACATACTGTGAGTATGTCAAATGTATATTGGTTAATAAAATGTACTTAAATATTGCAGTTATACCCTGACCAGCATTCATTAATTTAGGCCTGATACAGAAACTGCACTTCTTCTCAGAATTTTGTTATTATTTAACAGAAGCTATATATATATATATATATATATATATATATATATATATATTTTACAGCATGTCTTTGTTGTTGGGTAAAATCCTTGTAACTCCAAATCCTTTTTCCATTTTCATATTTAAACCTAAAATGAATGTTTACATGATTTATCTCATAAATGCATGGAAATCAAGTTAAATTAAACACTTTGATTGGTATAATTATTTGCTAAAAAATTACATTATGAAGATACAATACGTAGAGTGACATAGTGTTTCCGTTTTATTACTGAATGTGTGACATCATGTTCTGTTATTCTGAGAGTTGCATCAGTGAGAAATTCCTTTACTGCACTAAAGTTATTCAGATGCTGATTGTAGTCCATATGTCCATCACATCCTACTGGATTATGATGATGACACTCAATGCTGCATTTCTGTACATTACAGGTAGCACATATAATGTGTCAGCAATAATCAGAACGTAATCACTTGAATAAGATGTAACCGCAACTCATATTAGTGAATATAAATTTGGTGATTAAAGCTAAAGTAAGATAATTCATCAGTTTGTTTAACTTTGATCTGAATGTCATCCTCAGCTGATGGATATGTTACATCCCAACTGCCCATAATCAATAGCTAGCAACTGTTAGTTTAGTTTGGTGACAACAGAGCAAACACTGGTGTGTCGCTGCCTGAGAGTCACGAGTAGTAAAACAAAATGGCATTTCAACTGTCACGTTGTTAAAACACAGCAAATGAGATAATGAAGCTCTTTTAGGCAACTGGGTGTCGAGTTATTTCTGCACCAATCAATAGGCTGGTGTAAAAGAAAAAGTCAATAAACATATGCGTAAATTGATTCAATCTGCTTATTATCATATAAAACAGCCTGGTAAATATGCAACTAATTACTGGTGACACTCCAATATCCGATAACCTGCAAAAAAAGTGATGCTCATGACTCAACACTCAATACGTTATTATTTCTGTATCAATAAAAGACATGGGAAATTAGTTTTAGCGTACTCAAGACAAACGGCATTTGTTACATTCCTTTTTCTTCAGGGGTTTTACACTTTTACGTGTTATTTGTTCTATTTCCTTTATAGTTTTGTACCTCTGTTCCCAAAATAATGTTCTACAAAGAAAGATAGATAATACTTCACTTTTTTCTACAAAGTTATTCTTTGTTGTTGAATCAGAATCAAGTTTAGTGGCAAGCAGGTTTACACATACATGGAACCAGTAATAATGCATGTCTGTGATCCTCTACACATTTTTTCCACCAATTTGATACATTAAAAAAACATCATAAGACTTTATGTGTCACTATATCCACATCACTGCCCTCCTTGGCATGTGCATCCACAGGCATCCAAGCCATCTAGTTCAGCATCTCGAAGATGCCAACCGCGCAACATGCCATCCTGCCATCTTTTCCAACCCTAATTCGCCAAGCCACGCAGATTTTCTTGCCTAATCCCCCCTTTGCTCGCACTCCTATCCCGCCGGAGTTTGGTAATACGATCTGGAGAGATGACTGAATTCCCATTCCGTCCAATATCACTGGGTCGCTGGTCTCCTGCCTCCCTGGCTCTAACAAGATGAGCTGTTTTCCATTTGGGCCCTTAATGCCACTCTGGGCTTCATTTTGCAGATCCCTGATGTGCCACAGTGAAATCACAGCCCTGGACTCAAACCTGCTTGTTGATCTTGAGATTATTGGCCGACAACAGGTTTCCCCCCTAAGCCCTGTCCGCCCTCGATGGGGAAACCCAGGCGTGGGATGATATTGAGATGTCTTCCTCTGTTTCTGTCTCTCTCTTTCTTTCCTTTGCTTGCCACGGTCGTCCGCAAGTGCTCACAGCTGCTGGCGCCACCATGCCGCTAAGCAGGTTTTAAGACGGGTCCCAGTCGAGCCTTCTCTCGTCCAACCAGGAGGCAGAGCCCTGGATCCAGACCTTTTTAAGTGATCATCCTTGTATCATAACAGATTAAGGGCTGCTGCTGCTCTGGATTAGGCCTAATCTAACCTTTATCCGCTCCCATCTTCACCTGAAACTTACAGCGACCAGGAAGTCAATCGCCTGGCCCCCGTGATGTACAGTGACACTGATCTTCCTTTTCCCGCTCTAATTATCAGGATTAAGAAAAACACTTTTGAGTAATTATTTTCACATCGGATAAACATTAGGCTTGCACGGATTTAGCTGAGCTTTCGCCCAACAAGAAGCGGAGATCTGAGCAGACTTACGAGCTCCAGACAGGCAGATGGAGATCCTTTCTAATCAGGAATAACCAACAAACAGACAATGGAAGAAAAGGCGAAGAACAAAGAAATAAATGTCCCTTTTTCATTTAAACCATTGGGGATTTTCACAGCTGACGACAAACTGTACACATACTGCCTTGTCATAAGTATATTTACATTTCAGATAAGTGAGATGGTATGTTGTGTCTTTTGCTGTAGCAGAAGATTTCATTCTCCTTTGCATGTCTTGAATTACTGGAGTTATGTTTTCTTTTTTTAGCGCTGCTTGCTAATGGATTTGCCAGACAAGTGACACATTTGGAGTATTCTTCTCTGAGGAGAGAAAGCGTGGAACCATGGGAAAAAGATGACCTTCAGAGCGTGTTTGATATTATATATTATTTCAATCATACACAATTACAAACTGAAATCACATCACAGCACCAAACTGAGAACCAGATAACCTTTTAAAGGGACAATTCCCTCAGAGGCGTGACCCCTGACCCTAGGCCTGCCAGCAATCTTCCGCAGGATGACTTGGCTGTGGTTGCAGAGGTTAGGTGCGCCAACACACACACAGACACACACTCTGCCTCTCTCTCTTTCTCGCTTATCTTTTTCTGAGTGTTACCATCTTTCACGTCTATTATTTTATCTCGGCCATACAAAAATAATGCTCAAAACCACAATTTATCTGGATAATTATATATTAATGAAGTTGTCGCTTCACTTTGTTAAAAGAATAATCACAGTAAGTAGGAAAAGAGTGTTTGTTTCTTGTCTTCTATATGTTTAAGTCTGAAGTCCATAAATGCGCAACCACTTTGTAGAAATACCTCAAACTTGGGTCATGGACAGTATGTGTACATTTATTGTAGACATGTTCCTGGAAGTAAATAATATTAAATTACATCTTTATAATGTTTAATATTTATAACTAAATAAGCAGCAATCAAAGTTAAAATATATTAATGATCACTGTCCCCAGGAGAGTCTCCATGGTGGAGAGGAGGTTGTATGTCTTTCTCTGGGACATTGGAAGTTGTTTCAACATCTTCTCTCTCTAAGGACATGTAACAGAAACTGTGTCATCAAGATTTGTATATAGTGTGATTTTGTTGATGTGTTCATGTACACTTGAAATATATATTGCCTGTCTGTCCATCCTGGGAGAGGGATCTGTCCTCCGTGGCTCTGCCTAATTATTTTTCCCCATTAAAAGGATTGTTGAGGGAATTTTTTTCCTTACCCAAATCAAGGGTCTAAGGACGCAGGGTGTTGAATGTTGTACAGATTGTAAAGCCCCCTGAGGCAAATTGTGATTTAATCAAGACTGTAAGAGTGTGTGTGTGTGTGTGTGTGTGTGTGTGTGTGTGTGTGTGTGTGTGTATGGTGTGATGGAATTTGAGTGGCAGTGGCCTTGCAACATAAGCACTACTGTCATAAGATTTTGATTCAAATGCTGCTGAATCCAAAATTCGGGTCCAGATGCACATGACGTTGCAATTTTCAATGAGGGGCCCCCCCACCTCAAAACATAAATAGTACAAACAAAAATAGAAATATAGAAATCACCAAAACTGCTCACAGTGAGAAGCAGAATGATAAAATAATATTTCTATTGCTTTTAAATTGGGAGTGTTTACATCTGACAAATAATAAATGTGGATTATTTCAAACACAGTACTGTTAAAAAAAGGCTAAGAGTCTTCCTCTTCTCACTCATAAGTACTATACTGATAACGGTTTCACTCTTATGCGGTAATATTCAGACAGTGTTGCTTTTGAATTATTTGCTTTAAAAACAATTACAATAACTTACTTACACAGTTAATAAAAAACCCTGAAGAACTTCAGCGACAAAAATTGTCCTTGATTAGGTTGTCGTACTGGAGCTTCCCATTGTATAACACTAAATTATTACTTGGCTGTAGTTACCTATATAAACCTGACAAACGCAAAGACAAAGCAGGACCTACTGAGATTTATAGCCAAACTAATTTTCCAACACTCATCCAGGAAATGACAATCCTGTTCCTCTAAACTCTGATTAATCTCCCTGAAGTGTGGTGAACATTTCTGTGTTGCCACTAACCCCTCGCTACCCTCTGACATCCCCCCGCTGCTAAAATGAAGACCTCTTGTGTCCACCTGCCCTCTGCCTCTACTCAGAACCAGATGTGTCGTGGCTTTGATGTGGACCAAACTTCTTGGGTCAGGGAAGGACAAAACCCCGAAACTGGATCGCATGAAGCCACAACACACGCAGTGCTTTTGGTTTTCAGCACAAGCATCATGTAAAATTGTGAAAAATGCGAATTCTTTAACTTTGTAGCGACTCCACAATCAGTCATGGGGGGGGGGGTGTTCTCCTCTGCAGGGGTTGTGGGTCTGCTCTTAGTTTCCGCTGAGCAGTGAGACCCTTAGAGGCAGACAACTCTAATGTATTATAGTCTGAGTTAAGGCCATTATTCTATGATTTCAGTTAATGCTCCTGTCAAACTTGCATTGGAGTAAATTTATTCTGAATGAAACATAACCTTAACTTACATTCAGAGAGTTATCATCAACATACTGTATAAACAATAAATGACATTATTGTATTTTGTCTTGTAAATATCAAGAACATGTATATGTAAGTGTATTTTTCAACTCTTTCAACATAAATTTCAACATCTGTTAAAAAGAATCCATTTTAAATTAATAGTCACCCAAATGTTATACTACAAAAGTTATTTATTCGTTTGAAAAGGACATTGGTCACAGCAGTTTACAGTACAAAAGTAAAAACAAAAATAAATGTTTCTGGTTATAGAAAGTGAATTGAGAAGTATAATACCTAAACTGCTACAAAGTGCCGGTGCTGCGAGCTGTATTTTTGAACTCTTATTTTCACCCTACTGAATTATACTTGTTACCAGTATATTAATATAATCCCCAGAAAGACCTGTAAAGAATGAGCCCTTGTTATGTGACCACAGCTATAAACTGGACAAGCTAAAGCCAGACTTCAAGCTACGTAACAGATTTTAATCAAGAAACCTCTGAATAATGTAACTTTGCACCATTAGGCAAAGTATTAAACTAATTATGCCTCCTTGTGACAGGCAGCAGATAACTTATTTGATCTCCTGTATCATATAAAATTTGAATGATAATGTTGAAGTCATTTTTAAATTTCACCTTCCAATTCATTCACTGTTAAGTCCCCTCTATTCATCTAGACACAACCAGTGTTTGGCCAGTATTGCTTGTAACTTTGTATCACCTTCTCTGCCCAAGTTTTGTATGCAGTTAATCAATTTTATTTTATTTTTTAAGGCAGCAATAAAACCTGCCTAATATGACTAACCTCAGACTGTAGCTAAAGGCGAAGGCAGCATGAGAAGGTGCGTTTCTCATTTTCCCAAAGCTCTGTTGGAGGTAAAAGAAATCACCGAGACCAGACATGCCACTGGGCAATGCAAAGAAGGAATGAGAAATTAATGGATTACTCAGTCAGGAAAGAGGAATCTTTTTGCTACTTTGTTGGGATTACTGAGTATGTCTGTGAATATGGAGCTTCAGACCAATTGTATATTCAGGGCTTTGGTTCAGGCTATTGTCCCATAATTACCTGTTGTTTATACGAGGGATGGGCAGGTTTGGTGTGGTGCCGACTTCCTGTACAAACAAGAGGGACCAAACAAATCCAAGGTTCACAGATGAGACATTTAAGCCCTGTTGAAACAGAGATGAGATCATATCAGCCAATAATTGTTAACTTAAGTAACAACTTGGATGGGTTTTGCTTTGATCAACAGCTTATCTGATTTGTAATGATGAAGTCCCACCCATCTGGGACTGAAGCAAATTTATGAAAATTTTAATATTAATTTAATATTATTTTCAACTACTAACTGGAATGCTTGCAAGTAGATTATGGTTAACTAAAATGAATGGAATTACACTGTTTATTACTCACTTGAATAGGTAAGGGAAGGGTTTTATAGGAAATTTCCACATAGCATGTTGCTTTTAACTAAATGCATGGAGTAACTGTGATGTAGTGCAGAGGCTGTTCACATCACAGTACCACTGGACAGGAAGCTTGGTTCACTAAATAACCCGGTCTGGTAAGGTTATTGTAGAACAACGATGAGAGGACAAATTACAAACAGGCTGTCTTTTTTAGTTGCTGGTATGTTTTGTGGAATGTGTCCTTTTTGGTGAACTAGAGTGGTAACCTCTCACAAGTCACAAGTCACAAGTCATAAGCTGAAATTAAAGGCAGTTTGTTTTCTCTAGCTGGGCTTGATTAGCTAAGGAAACATTCAGTGCACATGCAACATTTATAAACTTTCTTAAGTGCAGTTTACTTAGTCTCTTGTCACAGAGGCAAAAGGTCAGCAAGAGGCTGATGTTTGGAGAAGCACATTAAATGTTGGTTTACCCCGTAGAGTTATTTTTGAGACTTTATTGACCACAGCTGGCTTCTGTATGACTAACGCTGTATAATACAGAGAGATTAAACCAGGGTTGGCAAATTATCACATTCAATAGTCCTATGGCACATACCATCCAAACATAAAGAGGCCTGTACTCTAAGGAGGAAAAGAGCGATGTAAATGAATCTACTAAATCAAAGAAAAATGATGTATGTCACAGAAAACCCCATCTAAGGGTTTGATTACCAAGTTTTCTCTGTATAGTGTAGGAATCCAACAGCTATGAGCACTTAGCACAACACAAGATATCAAATTAATCCATAACTCTGTTGGTAAATTAGAAATGTAAGAAGTAAAAAACCAAGCATAGTCTGGTTACTTCCATAAAGTTGGGGTACAATGGTCAAAATCACTGCTTCAGAGGCAAAGATATCCTGACTTTCAATCCATAAGTATAGGTCAAGATGTTAAAAACACTGGATCCTACACTTCTCGTAATGCAACTCCATGGTGTTTTTCGTCAGACCTTACCCTTAATGGTAAACATTACACCCCACCCTTAGGCGGGCACTCCACCACTAGCCAAAAATAATCACAGAAAGACATCTTTAAAGCATCCGAATCCATGGGATTTATTAACATAAAGACAAACCAAGTCTATCAAAAGACACAAAAGTAACACAAAATCCACACCAAAAGCCTCTCTCTTCTGATGCTGGCACCATTGCTATTAAGTGCCTCATTCCCAGGCCAGGTGCACCTTGTTCAGCAGACAGGTATAGCAAACCTGGGCAGAGCTAAATGGAACAGAAGAGAAAAAGGGACAAACAGCACAGTAAAACACATACAGCTAAAACACCATGTCTTTCAAACGTCATGTTCCCAGTTTATAAAGCTTTCTGTTAAGTATTTTTACTCTCCAAGCCCAAGCTGTAGAGTTTCGAGAGTTTCCTCAAGACTAATACAAGCATTATACTGCTTTCACAGGCTTTGTAGCAGTGCCCATGACAAATAAAATAATCTTAACATATAAAATCGGTTCCAATTTTACCAAACTGCTGTAGATGCAGAAACTCAAGCTAGTCCACAGACATGTTAGCTGAATCAAAAACTCAAAATTACCCATTTATCTGTCAGTACCTGCCCTGTCACAATCTGGCAAGCTGTCCAGGCTGTACCATACCTCTTGCCCAGGGCATACTGGGATAGACACCATACTAAACAGAATAAGCAGGTATAGAAAATGCAGCCAAATTCCCTTAGGAATTCTGTTCATAATGTGACTGGCACAATTCAGGCCAGTGCCAACATTCAGTGTGAAGGCAAGAAATAGTGTGCCTTTTGTGTAGCAAAGGTGAAGTGGAAAATAAGGGTGTAATAAAGGTAATGGAAGGACATGTATCATCTCATTTCACCTCGTCTCATGCAGGAGGCTGGAGTGCACTCATAGACTTGCAGTTACTCTTTCAGGGTTATTGTTTTTTCTTTTACCATGACTCTAACCATAACCATGAGCTTTCCCTAAACCAACTGTTTTAGCTATCTACCATTCAGCCATCAGATTTATAACTGGAGACATCTATGGCACTCATTACTGTATTTTGTATCAAAAAGTGGGTTGGGCTTCTGTCTTCATTCAAAGAGACCAGCATTTATACTTACCTATTTATAAAGGGCTCCTCCAAAAGTTGCCCCATTATTTGACGTCACTTATTGGCTGGAGGGCTGGAACACATAACACCTGCTCACAAGACTGGCTACGGCTGCAGGTTCCTAGAATTAAAACTGATCTGGGAGACTGTTTTTAGATTCCTTGTACCATTCATTTGGAATGAATTGCAATGAGCACTGAAGTTTGACACTCTAGATCCAATGGGTCAATTCAGAAATCGGATCAAAACCCTAATATATTTTAGCTTATTTAATTGACTTATTATTGTATTATACTACTATTATTGGTTTTATTCTGTGTTACTAGTATGATTTTATTATAATTATCATGGTTGATATTGTATATTTTAAATTGTTTGTTTTATGTTTTGATACACTTAATGAGATCTCAATCTCCTGCTAAATACAGCTACATATAACCATACATTAAAAGCACCAGTGGCATCTAGCAGTGAAGTCGCAGGTTTTAACTAACTGTACACCGTATGTGTGTAGGAGAAACGACGGTGGCCGTGAAACTTGCAAGACAACATGAAAGGCCCTATCTACAGCCAGTCTTTGATTTGTCCATTCTTGGCTGCTGTAGAAACATGGCCGCCTCCCACGGCGTCTGTAGATAAAAACGGCTCATTATAGGGTAACAAAAACACAACAATTCCTATATTTATGAGATTATACACAAATGAAAACATACCAATGAATATTATATTCCATTTCTGCCAATAGATCCTCCTAAATGTTACACACTGGACCTTTAATCATAGTTGATAAGTAACAATTATGATCTTTTACTAACCATACTATAATCACTATGTTCAGATACTGTAGGAAGAAATGATTTTTAAAATGTTGCCATTGGAAAATAAAAAATGTTGCCACTAGATGTTATCAGGGGTATTGTAAAATTAGATTACCAATTTTCTTTTAGGAAAAGGTTGTAAGCTATGTTATGTACCTGACAAGACAAGGTTGACTTCTGGTTTCACACAGGAATCAAACAGTGGTCTGCTGGGTGAAAGTCTTGTGTTTGTTTGGGTGAAACTTCTGTGTTTGTTTTTCATCCACCCCCTTCCCCCACAACTTCCCTATGCAGACTTTGTCACTCTTACACTGAACATTCATACACACATGTACTTTTCAGGCCTTCGAGAGGCTAAACATGAAACTGACACAGAATCCTCTAGTGGATTGGCGAGGGTAGTACACGCATTAGCGTGAAACTGGGCTGAATCAGTTGAATGTTTGATTTCTCAAAGAATCCTTGCTGTCCGTCTCCTTGTGTGTGTGGTATTTGGTTTGATTTACTGGCCATATTCTAAAACACTTACAAAGAAAGAAACATATCAGACCTTGTCAGAAAGAAAACCATAAAGCCCTGGACTTACTAATTTCCCTGATGCTTCGTCACTCCAATAACTTATCTTCTATGTTGATGCCCCTTATATGAACTAAGGAAGGTAATAAGAAAACAAAATCTTTATATCTGCTACACTGATTGTACAATGAAAGAACGAACCGTGCATCACAAAGTCAAAGATCTCACTGTCCTCTGCATTTCCCCATATCCATGTGTCACATCTCCCGCAGCGTGGTCCACTCATCATCAGCAGTTATTTGATTTTGTCGTTGACGATGACAATGATGGAGATGGAGATAATCCCCGCTATGCATTCATGATGGAATATTTCCCAGTAGCCTCTATTGATCGGTACTGTTATTTGCCATGAGGATCAGTGTGATAATTAAAAACTAAACACATTTAGCATCTGACTTTCGAGCTTTTATTACCTCTGATAGTTCAGCCGGAAAAAGAAAAGGTCATATTGAGGGATGGAGAGCGGGATGGCCGATGGATTTGACAGGTCCAGGTTTGTTTTGGATATGATGGATTCTAATTTATTGTATAAAGACAGATTAGTTGGTGATGATGCCTTTACCGCAGACATCTTCTGAAGTATGCAAAAATTGTGTTAGGAGCTTCAGTGGGTTTGAGGTTATTTTGATGGCTTTGCTTTATTCAAAAGTGCCAAGCAGAGAAAGATGACAAGAAAGAAAAATAATGATTATGGCATCCATCATCATAGTGCACTTTAGTCCATATCAAATCTAAAATCAGGTGTAAGAGTGTAAAATGCGCACATCCGAAAACCTTTACAGATACTGGATCAAACAACAACACCTAAATCTGTTGGCTCCAATAAATTTAATTTAACTGAGCACCATTTTAGTGGGTCAATACGGTGTGCAAGTCTTTGGTCATCCTGCATGTTAAGAACAATAGAACTAATACAAACAATTGTTCTGATTAAAAAAGTATGTTGATGTTAACTATGTGTGCATGCTAACAGTCTGTCCAAAAGACAGCTACAGTATATCTAACTGACTTTACTGTTGTGTGCCATATTCAGTGGTCTTGCAGTGAACCAGGTTTAAACAGCAGTACAAAGACACAAATGCAGCACACACAATCAATAAATCAAATCTGTCAGTCAACACGTCTAATAAGATCATTGCGTCCAACATACCGAGCCTCTAACAAGTGATAACACGGTCCATATGGCAGGAAGCAGAACCAGTCTTTTTCACTAGACCGTCTGCATGCGCTACAAAAATGCACATCCTCACAAGCCATTTAATCTTGTGTTCAGACTTAAAATCCAAATGTAAAATTAGGCCAGTTCTCTGCTCATGAATGTCAGCGGCTTCAACAGAAACAGGAGTCATCTACCTTTTTTCAAGATTCAAGATTTTTTCCATGTTGAGGCCTTTGTGGAGGTAAGTGTTGGGGGAGGGGGGGGGTGCTTGGCTAAAGATGAGCAGGCCAAGACAAATGGCTTCTCTCACCACTATTTGGCAGCTGGGGCCCTCAATGGCTCCCTGAAGACGCAACACTTAAGAACCACAATAAGGTGGCAGCTAGAAGTCCAATAGCACTGAACGTGATAGAAAAGTCTGTAATCTGAAATCACAGCTCTCTAGGTCTCATCACTGGGGACACAACAAGGGTCCAGTAGCTCCCAAGGGTCAAAGCATGATGCCAGAGACATCGGCAACTTTCATCAAAGGAAAAAAACTGGGCCAGCAGTCCATTTCCTCTCAATAAAACTGAAGTAGCTATTAAACAAAACAATTTGTTTTTGCTGTTATATGATAGACATTTATGAAATTATCTCTATGGGAGGAAAAAGCTTTGAAATGTGTTTGTCTGGTAGTATAGAGGTCTAAATCAGGTCAGACTAAGTTTTTCAATAGATTGCTATGTTCTCTTGGTTCATAATAGAGCCTTTTTGCAAAGTAAATCATAAATATACTGTAATGGGAGAGATCGAGACACCTTCATTGTTACTGGGACATCAGTAATGTATAACTATACATATTAAATTCCAAAAATGTCATGCTACATGCTGTAAAGTAAATATCTCAGTTGATCAGATATTCGGGTTTCCATACTACTCTTCTAATCATCTGGTGAATTTGAAGTTGGAGCCTGTTAGCTTAGCTTAGCACAAACACAAGAAATGGGGGAAACAGCTTGCCTGGCTTTCTAAGTGGATTTTATTACTTTTGGACAGAGACAGCCAGGTAGCTAGATGTTGTGCTATTGCTAACCAGTTGCTTACTGTAGTTTCATATTTAATAGACAGTTATAAGAGTGGTATCGATCTTCTTATCTAACTCTCCACCAGAATGAGAATATTTCCCAAATTGTCAAACTATTGCTTTATACAAGCTGCTCTTTAGTGTTGCACAGATAAAAAGGGGCCACCTTGCCACTGAGCGCCCCAAGAGCATACAGCATGCTGCAGTCTAGTACAACTCACGAAAGCATTTTATCTCTCTAATAAATTAACAGCGTGGCCATAGGCCCTCACCAGGAGCAAACACAAGCACTCCCCTGGGGAAGGCAATTTAAAGGGAGAGAGGAGGGGGACAGTGCATCAGGCCACCGCTTGGACGGATCAAATCGACCTTAAAGAGGATCCAGTGCAAGATGCAGCAGAAATTGATGGCCATGTGTCAATGCGATCGAGACAATGAGGACGAAAGGTAAATGTCCCTGGGTAGATGTTTGTGCATGTGCATGGCTGAAGTTTACATTGGGCCTCTCACTGTGTGTGCGTAAATCATGAATATCCTCGCAGCCACCACTGTTTAAGGCCCCTTTGGAGCAATTTCACCTATTTTATTAAGCAGTAACAATTTATACATTTCAGTGGTAGTGGATATATGGCATGCCATTGGAATGGATCCTTTCATACGTGACTGAATCAGATGATAGATGTGGCATTACTAATCAAATTCATTGTGGTAGCCACTTGGGAATTTGGTCGAGTGAAAACAAGCCATGCATGTTTATGAAATGCAACACAATGACAATTATATTACCTAATATTAAATTCAAATTTTTTTCTATGAACTCATATGATAATTCATACAAGGGTGAATTGTTTGCAACACAATGGACTTTGTCTTTAGCTCAGAAGAAAGTAAATCAAAAGGCATATCAACATGAATGATTGAGGATGAATATTTTAGGTGTCCCAACGTGGTCCATGAAAATAGCACATGTTGACATTTTATTAGTAAGTGTTTTCTTTTCTATGGAATATTTCATAATTAACCCTCTTGTTTTATTATAGTTCTGGAGGAGGAAATGCCCAAAATAATCAAACATACAACATTTGGAATAAACTAATGTAAACGAAGAAACTGCATTGAGTAGGGGTATCTCTTGTTGCATTTTTTTTTTTTTTACCTCAGATGACTTGTTTGACAAACTGGTCAGTTAGGAGGTATCCTATTTGTTAAGCAAAGCCCTGTTGTAATTGGGGTGCACATATTTTGAACAAAAACATGAGAGGATGAATCACTACAAACCTTACTCGTCCAGCCAGACGACGGCGGAAATCAACCTGATTCCCAGATGTGTCGCCCCCGCACCCCAACCCCCTCTCCCAGTTATTCCTGTAACCTCCGAGACTATAAGGAAATGAAAAAGGATTAGTGGGACTCTGAATCAACGAAATGACTTTAAATGACTTCTTCGGGTAGCCACAGGCCAGGCGCAGAGCATGTTTAAGTTGACATTTCAATTGTACAAGTAATTTGCATTCTATTTGACTCTAAATGACACCTCCATATTAAGGATTCCAACAGCAGTTTTTGATTTCCTCAGTTCAAAGATGAGCCTAAGATACGTGGCTTAATCAAGGTATGCAAGACTCCTGTCAATCTCTGACCAAAAAAAACCTCTAACAAGGTGAGGTCTTAACTTCAATCAAATTCTTAACGTGTCCACTCATGACACAAAGCAAATCTTCAACCATTGCACCAAACCTTATTAAATAAAGATCAGCAACTGAACATATGTATCTGTAATATGGCAGTCTGGTGAAAATTAGAAAAAAAGGGGGGGGTGCTTTGAGGTTATCACGTGAAGCTGCAGACAGTGAGATTTAAATCTGATGTGATCCTGTTGCTAAGATACTTGGTAATGTCACTGAAACAAGCCCATAATTCTAATTGGTTGGAGTTCATGCATGTCCTCCCATATTTTATCACTTTGAGAATTAAGTCTTTCATGACTATGGTTGCATTGTTTTCTACAGAATTATAATTTTTTGACTGACTGATATAATGGCAATAAACTGCATTTTCACAGTGGATGTTTGCATTTTATTTATTACACAACACTACAAATCTCCAAGTTTGCAAATCCAGTCATATGATCTAATAGTGACGCTTAAAATCATTCTTGCATTTTCAGAATAGGTAGGGAAACCTGTCAAAGGTGTATACTATTTCATTTGTTTCTATAGCAAATCCACCTGTTTCAATCATTTTCATAAATCAGTTGGTATCAGTGGCCTGATCTGTGTGAACACGAGGGAAATTACCTCCCTTCGTGTGCAGATTTGTCTTTTCATTCAAGAAAAGTAAGATTTTAAGAAACAGTGCTTGTTACTACCAAGCAGTCTAAGCACTTTGTCTTTTATTACCAACAGTAAGTAGTGAGGAGAAAAATCCTACTTACAAGACAGAACATGATTTCCTAGACTATTAAACTGAGGCAATTTGGAAAGTTAGGAGAACACACTGTTGCTGGGTCTTGTGTTTGAGGCAAGCACTGCAGTAGTAATCCTCCACTACAACAAAATAAAACTGAAGACATATAAAATAAGTGAGATGAGATGAGATTTGTTTGCTGCAATGTGTAAATGAAGGACTAGCGCTTCTTGCCATCATTGAAATTCAGTGCATTTCTTTGTTTAAAGTACAGTTCACTTTGTCATAATACTCTTTGCAATAAAATGTAACATTTATCTGCCATCAGAGTTTACAATATATTAAGACCATATTCAGTCCATTTATTTTGTAAAAAATAGCTACAAGCCCAGAGAAAGCTTCAGTGGAGAACCCATTATTGTAGATAATGTGCATTTTATTTAAAAATTTAAAACTCTAATTATTACATGGTATGGGAATATTTGACAGCTATGTTCAGTCAAAATATCAACACGTTTAGAGCTTCAGGATCCTGATTATTTATTAATGTCAGTTTGTTGTTTCAACAATGCATCTTTGCACTATGCAGTCCTATGAGGCTAGCTGTATTCACAGCACAGAGACCGACCATTATTATCCGTCTGATATCCTGCTATTCCACCAAACACTTGTTATTTAACAACATATTCAACAGATATACTTCACAACACCTAATTCTAAATATAGAAATTGTGGTTATGCCCCTCAGACATACAGCAGTATGGCAGGAGTATACTTACCCTCAAGCACTATATTTTTTCGCCTTTATAGAACTCAGTTGTCACCTTTCTATCTATTTTCTCAAGGTCAGAACATGATGGGTGGATGGCCAGACGCGAGACAGAGGTAATGAGTTTGGAATGGCATTTAGAGCAGTGAGAGGCTCGGGACTCGCACCTGACTCATCACACTATGGATTCAGAAAGAATAGATAGTGTTAATGAAAATATATGGCTCAATCTTGGGTTCAGACTGACAAAAAGAAGAAGAAATGAACTACTATGGGTGGCAAAATTCTTAGCTATGAAGAATTAACATAATAACAATTCTATCTCCTATTAATTATTAAAATCCCATGTTTCTTGCATCTGTGGCGATGTAATTGTAGAAAAAATAATTTGTAGTTGTTGCCTTACCATATACGGTGCAGACTAATTTGTAAAAGAATAGGAGTTTAGCTGGTTTCAATTAAGTCAGAAGAGCAGTTGCATTAAGTGAAGGCGTTCTTCAGGATACTATTTATTCACCAAAGAGCTTGTATGTTTTACCTGGCTAACTTGCTATAAGGGGACCCCTCTGTAGGTTTAGCTAGCATCAGATTGTTAGCAAAGCCAAATACCAAAGGAAAGGTATTTTATATGATTATAAATGGCAAGTTCATAAAAACAAGTGACTGCGTCCAGTGGGGAATAAATAAAACTGTTTTGTTATGTTCCGTGACAGCATCAACTGGGGGGGACTTTATGTATGGTATAATAAACATTGTTTAGCATTCTAAATATGCTGTTAGTCATTACATAAAGGCTTTCTTCATTTGCACACTTCATGCCAAGAACATTGGTTATATTTCAGTAATTTGCCCATTGTTCATCATGTTTTCAAGTTAAATAGTTATCAGAAAGTGTTTTATGATCTGCCACCTATGGTAAATATTTAGGCAACTAAAATTACTTTGTTGGACAGGTTGGTTGGTTAAGTATTGGAAAAACAACACTGACTGTTAAAATACAGGGTGCAAACTACGGCCCACTGTGGCAAATTCACAAACTTTTTGTGCCCAACCATCCACCCTGAAGACATCCCTTGTAAGTAAAATGTAAGCAAAGGTTGTTGTAAGGTTTCAGCTCATGAACTCAAAAATCATTGGGGTTGCCTGAGTTTGCCAGCAGTAATTATCACTTTGTTAGCTGTTCTAGTGCAACGTTCTCGTGGTAAATTAAGATTCAAAACTTCAGACAGATTCAGACTTTATAAGTTGATTAGAATGGCCTGGACATGCTATTGTTTCGGAGTTTATGAGGCTCAGCGCAGGAACACAGAAAAGGACATTATGGTAAGCATTTGCGGAGGGGAAACAGATTGAGCCTGCAAAAACAACTTATCATATCAACAAAACCCTTTTGCCCCTTTTATGCATTCTTGGCCAGTTTTTGCTCTTGTAGATGTCCCCCTTATACCCCAGGGTATACATCTGCTCTCACAGGCCAGCGCAAGCAGAGAAACAATCAT
This sequence comes from Dicentrarchus labrax, assembly GCF_905237075.1. NCBI lineage: Eukaryota > Metazoa > Chordata > Actinopteri > Moronidae > Dicentrarchus > Dicentrarchus labrax. The sequence goes on along the minus strand of NW_026136713.1, from coordinate 31,086,546 downwards.
GTTTACGCCATTCATGAATGACAGATACTTTTCAATTGTGCTGTCAGCAGCACAGGAGAGACCAATAGAAATGTTTTCCAACCCTTGTAGTGCTCTCAATCTCCACGCCACTCTGCCATGACAGGAGAAAATGCTTGTTTACCCAGAAACCAACGGGCCTCGCTGATTGCCATCCCAACGGTAATGGCCAAGGATGAGGCAAATCAATAGCCATCTACACCCATTCCTAAAGCAATAACATTCAATAGGAAAACCCATTTACTTTTACTTACCTTTGCTTTATTTTGTTTTACCATAAGGACAGCCAGTTCTGATGAAGATGGGATTTGACTGGCCAGGCAGTGGCGGTAATGGATCGTTTTCTACTGTATTGCTATTTTATTGAGATGTAGGTAATGAGTGCAGTAAAAAAAGTTGAGATGGTGAGCTGGTAACTAAATTTATCAGAAAATGGTCTTAGTCATAGTCTGACCAAGAACCCATCATCTCTACTTGTTCATGTGATAGATAGTCCCTGTTTACTCATTTGACCTTGAAGTATATGGACACTGATCGAGAGCAGGGGATTTAGTGTTACAGCCAAGCAATGATTGCTGCCATATAAGGATAATACCAATTTATGGCCCCAGGAACATATAAAACACTCAGTCATTATCACAAAAAAAGCTTCTTTCTCTCTGTTTTTGTCTCTTTTATAAAATACCCATTTGATCCCTGACCACCAACAAACACGGGGTCAGAAGGGTCGGTTGAATGCTACATTTGTGTGTGTATCTGTGTTCGTGTGTGCCAGCACATGTGTGTGCGTGCTCTTACTTGGTGAAAACAGGAAGTTTAATAAGAGTTTGTGTGTTCTGCTGAACTTGCCTTAGAGCCAGTTCACAAATCCTCCTGCAGTCAGAGCAGCCAGCTCTCCCAGGTGAACCACTCGCAGATCAAATTATCTTTGGTAGAGACAAAAAAGAGGATAAAAAGTTGCTTTATTTGTTGAAATCATTTTTTATCACCTTATCATTCAATATTTACTTCAATATTGCCCTTCGCCCCTGTATTGAACCATTGCCTTCCACCCCTTTTGTCTCGCCAGGGTTTTCTTCTGATGCAAGGTGAATTACGTTTCTGTATCTTTTCCATTCTGTGGCTGTTGTTTGACTCGATCTACCAAACTAAACACCCGTTCTGGCTGCCCTCTGTATAACCTTGCATCTAACTCCAAAGACTTCCCCGAATCCTTAGCAAAGCTTCTGGGAATGATATTTCTTTACTTTGGCACACCGCTGACCTGCTGTAGATATTTATTTTCTTCTTTTTTTTTTTTTTTTTCAAATGACGTTATCACACTCAATGTGCACTACTGTGGAAAATGTGTCAAACTGTAGTGTTGTCACTGATGCGTCACTATGAGACAGTTTTGCCTCTATGAAGATGCTGCATCTTTGATATAATACTAAATAAATAATATTCTGTTCTGGACTGTCTGTTCTGTCTGAACATTTACTTAAGCAAAATATGTCATCTGTTCTGGTTTGTTCCAGAGGCAAATGTTCAATACACCTCACATGGCATATTGTGAAAAATATCATTGGTGAATAAGTTGTAGCAATAAAATTTTATTTAATACCTTTAAACCTTAAGCCCCATGTAGCACTGCAGTAGAGTTCACAGGGATTTGGAGAGCTCTCTGTGTGTTGGGCCAGCAGAAGTTTTATATATCGGTCCAAGTACATCACCAGCATAGTCCATTGGTACAATCCTACATCGTATTAGGGCACAGTATTTATTCAATTAATCAGATTCTAAAATTTAATGGAAATTTTAACTCGACTGAGTACTACATCGATAATTTTAGCTCAGAAATTGATGTTGATATGAACATTGATTAAAGAAATAAAAAAACTACAAGATGATATGGTGTTTCTACCATTTAGAGGTAACATTTAACCAATTCCAGTATGTATTTCTTGGTTTATACTCAGTTTCAAAAAACAAACTGCACAGTTTTGTGAGTGAAGATGATTTAAATATTATATAATCATGCGGGTATGATCATCCATTCATGCTGACATAGTTTCCCATGTGAACCAAGCACACAGAGTGGGGAGGTATGCAAACTGTTTAAAACAGTTTGCTATGCGAGAAGAACCAATCCATTTGGCTAATTGCTTGGCGAAACTTACCATGACCATAATGTTGCCAAGAAGTGATATTAAGTGTCAACCACGCCTTGTCAACCCATTTGAACTACTGTATGTTACTTTCATGAGTTATAGTCGATACAAAGTAAAACGCTGAATATTAAAAATATTTGGAATATGATACAGTTCTGATACCAGTAGTCAACACTGGAGTGACCATTTTGATGGAGCAGCCGCAGGTGTATGTCAGTACAGTGCCTCACTGGGCTTTGCCCTAAAAGGTTAGGAACACTTGCAATTAATCATCCTGTATCTGCACTGCAACGAGTATTGTTTCCAAATTTATCACGATGCCAGGCCTTTGCAGGCATCCGTGTCTCACATCATGCCATCCCACAGTAGGAGACATGGGATGTCAGCTGTAAATTAGGTGGCACACCGTGACCCCACGCTGTTCCAGCTTTGGTTAATCCGAGGCGAGGCACACAGAGGACGCAGCAGGACACACTGATCCCTGTGACTTAGGTGCTCAAACAGCATTTATGTAATTCATACTATATCCCAATTTGTGGAGTATGTATTGGGTGGTTGGCTCTACAGCAAATCAGTTTAGAAATGCTGGACATGTTAATGCCAGGCTCCACGAAGGAAGTGTAGCAGCGCTAGTGCCACGCTGCACTTGTTAAGCTTTATAAGGAATAGAACCTATACAAAACCTATTGGCTATATCAGCACCATGATCAGCCGACGCTGGCTATGGGTCCTACAGTGTGCACACATTTGTATCCTTCACAGTAGCCCATAATGTGGGACTGAACAGGTCTAAAATACAGTACATCAGTTTGTGTTGTCTTGTGAACAATATGCTCCAGTTTAAGATCAGCTCTTTTGAATAAATTGAGGACTTTTATTGTGCGTCACTCCCCAACCTCGCTTTCCTCTCGTTTCCTGTCATCTCAACTGTCGACTCCCTAATAAAGATATAAATGCCCCAAATCCCTATTAAAAGAAAGGACAAAATGACACGTTTGTATTTCTATTTTTGGACAATATTGATGGGTGAGAAGCAGTCACATTTGACCAACTTCACAGGAGAGCCAAAACCAAAGATGACCAAACTTTGTCCGGACCTTGTTTATTAAATTCAATTTTTAATATTAAAATGTCATTAAACATGTACCTAATTTTGACTTTTACTGAAAAATATTTTTCTATCTTTTGAGTAAAAAAGAGCTCAACCAGAGCTATCATCTGATATGTATAGCTCATTTTTGCCCAAAATGTCACTTAGGCAACTCTGGTTGTCACCCCTCAATATGGACTTTTCTGCTGCCTTTAGGGACCTGCTTACATGCATTTTTAAACATATTAGTCAGTTCAGAGCTCTTATAGTGCAACATAACTGTGGTTTAACAGGACATAATCACACTCTAATGTAGGAGTGTACGGTCAGTTCAGTGACTACTATAGCATTTTTCATTATCCGTGTATGGATCTAATTATTATCTATTTTGTTTGTTTCTAAAAGTTAATGATAAAATAATAAACAGGAACCAACTGTGCATATGTGTATGTCTATAAATATGTTCATGTACATGTTCACATGTGTCTCTGCGTATTCTACTCTCCACCGTGTCGTTAAACTTTCCCCACAGTCCTTCTGCATTTATCAGTATAAAGCTGCCTAAACAGCTGCAGCCTTCCACCAAGAACCCCGGGACAGCTGGTCATCCACACAAACACACACACACACACACACACACACACACACACACACACACACACACACACTCATTTTAACACACACATGCACACACATTTCCTCTCCTCAGCCTCTCTCCAATCCTCTCGTATCTATCCCAGGTGGAATTGGGTTGAACAATGGCATGATGGGAAGGGTGTTGTTTGGTGGGCTTGGTGGATAGTGGAATCCTCCCCAAGGTCACCTCTGAGGGGTGGTGGGGGAAGAGTTGAGGGCTTTGACGGTGTAATGGACTGGTGTCACTCTGGCCAGAGATGCTCAGCAGAGTAATGATATCATCTCGATGCTGGGAGGTAAAAACCGCACAACTACAATTTATTTTGGGTGGTAGCTTTTTTCTTCTTATTGCTGGAATTGAAAGTTGACACGGTCATTTTGCTGTATGTGTTTATGACAATTGCCTGACCCGTAAGCCCTTAAAAGTCAATTGAACTGGATCAAACATTCGCAGTGATAAAAAAAAAAGAAACACACATTTTCATCTTGCATCCACAAACTTTTTTTATTGGATGTAATTTGTTTTTATCCAACATCTGTGATGCATAGACAATGAGGAAGAAGATACAGGTGTACAGATGTTTCGTATAAATATGCTTACAATAATGTATTGTTCTTATATGCAGACAGTAATTTAGTATATAGTGGATCAAATTAATTACTATGGATGGATAGAAGAGCTACCTCTATCAGAAATTGTATCTACTTTTTTCTCTACTATTAAATTATTACATTAAAGAAATTCTGACCATGATCAGATTACGGCGTTTAGGAGAAAAAAAACGTTTATTGCTACATTGCGGATTAATGTCTGTTTTTATGTGAATTAGAGAATAAAGGAGACATCAAATGTATTCATTTTTGTATGTGGGTTTATGTCCATGTGTGTATCCGCTTCAATAATTGGCCCAAACACAAAGTGAGATAGGGTACAATTACAGCAGAAGGGTAATTAGCAGATACTGCAGCAATACGGCTCGTAAATCTGCCCATCGCCAATGATACTGTATGTCAATGAGGCTTTGCAGACTCACATGAGATCCAGATCATGCTTTAATTACCTTGAAATGAACCAACTTTGAAAAAAAAGTATCTTGAACTTTCATATATATTGATCTTAATTATTTCAGCCCCAGAGGGTTCAACACACACACAAAGTGAAAACAGAGTGTTTCTGCTTCCCCTCCCCTCCTACCCCCTTTCCTCCGTCTTCTGACAGAGATTTTGCTCTCTTGGTGTGGAGGTGTTCAGAAAAAAAAAGAGGAAAGGAAAAATAGCCTGGGGCACCTGGCAGAGGATTTGACCTGTTCCCTTGCAGTCAGAGGCAGAAAGGCAGAAAACACTCTTTTTCCCACACTAGCCATATTCAGGTTCAAAGATTGGAAAGTAAATCAGTGCTGCTATAGGTGAAAGCCTTCATCTCTCTCTCTCTCTCTCTGTCTCTCTCTCTCTCTCTCTCAATATGTAGGTGCGTGCAGCGTGGAACAATCCGGACATTGTGCTGACCCGCCCTGTCTGCTCTCAGCTTACACACCCAAAATAAGATAAATAATAATAAAGGTTTCCACGTTTATCAAGGGTCCCGGGGTCCGCCGCGTCACGTTAATTTACTTTCAGTCTTATGGCATCACAGCTAGTCACGCGATGGTGTGTTAACCCCCTTGATGATGTATTAAGTTGGATATATAATACCCCGTAATAGATGAAAGTTCACCCATATGAAAACTTTCACTCTGCCTCTCTGTTTGGTCCATTCAGCTATATTTAACTAAGAGCTTCCCCTTCTCAGGAATGGAAAAATACAGTTTAATTTTTAAATTTTAAAAACAATCACATAAATGTGGCTTCATGAAAATGCTTTATCCTAGCAATGTTTTGAACATAAAGACCCTTAAATTTCATCGTGCAAAGTTCTGAACATGAGGACCCTTACATTTTACCAAAACAGTTCTGGGTTAGGGTGAGGGTTATAATTAATCAACAATTCACAGTCCTTTTATATAGTGCAATGTAATTATAAACACAATATATATGTCTTTAAGTGAGGCCGAATGTGATTTAATATGCCACAGAAATATAATAAACTGACGACTACAAAGGAGAGTTTTTATGTCAATCACACAGCTATTTGACAATAACTTGTGTTTTCCACAATGGCTCTGGTACCATGGGATAACACTCCAATTTTACCGCATAGCACTGCACAATAACCATATTTCATATTTCTGGGAGAGGGGCACATGGAATCGCTGACGGCGTTTTTCCTGCACTGTATTTTCATGGTGGAGTTGTGCCCGATGATGGTTATGATAATTTGATCTGAGAAGACACAGAGATTTGAACTAGCAGAAAGGAGGATGCAAATCCCTCAGTAAATCCCTACACTATATAGCCCCCAGCCTGCCGGGAGAGTTTAATATCTACTGGAATGATTAAACTGAAAAGGTGAAACCACCATTGTAGTAATAAGAAGTAGGGCTGTGCAACAGGGGTTGGGGAGCGGGTTAATAGTTTGCACTGCAACTCTGACCTCCAATGTACACAGACGATCCAGAAAGCTAATTTCACCAACATGCCAATATGCAACTTTTTCTCTTTTATGATTCATATGTAAATATCTTTGATAAATGGAGGGAATTCACTAATGATTTGGCTAATGAATTTTCATTTGTTAATTTATTTTCTCATCATGAGCTACAATAAAGTACTGCTTTACTGTAGAAATGGACTGCAGCAATAATAATAATACATAGATAGACAGATAAATACATTTTAAAATATAATACACTTTTTAGCAGTTTGCATATTGATGTTTAAAATATATTATGTTAAAAATATATTAACAAAATCTGTTTTGTTCATGTTCCAGACAGTGTTTGTCGTATAATTACTAACAAAAAGCTATCCAAAAAAGGAAGTAATACTGGTTGCAACACAAGAACAATGAATGCTCTTAATCTGATTAACAAACTGAGGCCACAATTTGTTCCTCTCACCAATTACTGTAATTAAACATCCTGCGTGTTATACTATCATATCATTTTTATGTTTGTTTGTTCGTTCTTTTATGTCTGCTGTCGAATGCGGGGCTTTTTCTTAATTTTTTCATTAGTTGATTATGTTACCAAACTCTCAGTATATCATGTTGGGCAGAGGACGGCTTTTAAAGTTCAAGAGAGGCGCCAATCGGATTTTCCATGATACTGATAATGTATGATAACAGATACTTTGTAATCTCATCCTGTTTATTAGTCTGCCCTTCAGCCACAAAAGTGTTTCCCCACTCAAATGCCACACAGCGTATATCATGTCCTGTGTCTTGATTTACAAAATGAGTGGGCATGGTGTTTCCAGCCGCTTCCTTTTCCCTGCCAGCGAGGGCTGACTGAGAGGGTGTAACACAGTATCCCCAGATCACCCAGCATAGCCATCCACCCAAACCAACTGGTAGAATTTTTTTGCAGTAACAATGATGCACTCCCTCACTGGCTTCCCACCTGTGAATACTGCAAATTATGTTTGGGAGCCAAAATCCAAGCCAGGTACCACTGCCAGGTGTTGAACCAGTTGCATATGTTAAGGTAGGTGAGTGCTTGCTGCTGTGTCCCAACCGGGCACAATTTTGTGTGTGAGCTTGATGGACGAGCCACAGTTTCTAGGGTTGTCTGTGAGAGCCGATGGTCTTTACCTTTCCAGTTAGCCTTTCACAGTTCAGGTGGTCAATTGATTTATTGATAATATTACAAAATGTTGCTTGATGGAGCATGAAACAATTTTTTTGCTATGATGCACTCATAGAAGTGTATTACATTTGCATTTAAAGATATACAGTTATTTCATCTTAATTTTACAACACACGGTACTGTGAGCCTTTTTTCATCTATTGACATATTTTTGTTAACTCAGTGACTTAGTGTGACATTTCAGAAAGGCGTGTAGGGAAATAATCTTTGCCTTGATTGGCTTCTGCTTTGGTCGGTCAACAGAATAAAATACCCAGCTGACACTGCACCACCTGACTCCATACCCTTCATCTAAATGTCTATTAATAGTATTAATAAGTGTGGACCTTTTAAAACCCATGAGGTTTTCAGTAGAACCCAATCTGATAGTGCTGCTATCTGCTATCTGTGCTGCTCGGTGTCCTATGAAAAAGCTCATGGAAGGATTCAAAGCACTCAATTCCCTTGTAAGTAAATGCAGTACACTTGTCAAATGCTGTCTCAAATAAATTCTAATAATAGTATACATACTATAACAATATACTATTAAAAAACAACCAGATCTTCTAACAGTACTAAAAAGCAGAAATGGCTCAGTGCTTTATTAAGCAACAAGATTAACGACAAGTGTTTCTGAAGTGACAAAACATCTCAGTTCTTTTTCTTCCCCCGTTTATGCACTTTCACTGGTTAAGTTAGTGAAAATAGCAAACCAGTGACAATTATTTAAGCAGTAATGAATTACACTCCTTCTTTTGTAATTATCTTATCACTTCAGATTGTGCTACCCTAGAGATTGCCTTTAATTGAACAGGCATAAAAATTATGCAAACAGTGTTGGTAAAACAGAAAAGAAAGAAAAGAAATATGTCATACTTATGAGAGAAAAAACAGCTCTGTCAAGATCTGAAAGGAATTAGGTGGGGGTATTTTATTTATTTGTTTCTGTCTGATGTTGATCAGTGTTTTCTCTTGTCAACAACCACCACTCAGAATGGCCACCCCTGTTTAGTCATCTTGTTTGGACACTTCCTGGTTGTCATTCCTTACACTGTTGGAAGCCTTGTTGGTTTTTTGGTATGACATCAATTATACCAACCAGAGAAGGATAATACAGGAGTACACAGGGTCAGCACACCACCAGGACCAACTGAGACATGTAAGTAGAGTTAATTTACTGCCTATCACTCAGTTCATGTTTCTGTATCTTAAGTGCTGTTGTTACATTTATACCTCCCCTCCAAACAGACCTGCATGTTAACCTGAAACACAGGATAAAGATGCATTTTTATCTTTTAGTATTATCCTGCTAAACAGTATCCAGGCACAAAAGCAACCAACTTGCAGGGTAAATGCGACGACTCATTCGAGCTCCATACACAGTAATTCTGCTCTAGCCCCTTTAGTCTCTGCTGGCTAAATCCTCTGTTAGAGATAGAGGCTGGGTTTGATCCCCTGCAGGATCTCAGTTTATCTCTCTTGCAAATCTGCTGCCAGATGACAGGGTTAGCTTTGTGGACTGTGGCTGCCCACGCTCTCTTAAAGATCGACACAACGCCTGGTGCCACAGTGTTTCTGCTGTTTTACTATTGTGGAGCCATGGACTTATACAGGGTTCAAAAGCCATCTCCGTCTTAAAAATGCACTTTGTGTGTTTATTTTTTCTATTTCTTAACTTTTATTAATTTCATATATTTCCTCTTCCAAGTTCATATTGGAGGAAAACATCCAAACCTGTTTATCTAAAAATGTTTAATTATATTACCGGTAAAGTATCGTGGCAATTTACCCTTGCAAAGTTTATTATTATAAAACACAAACTGTCCTGTATCCTTTTGTAATGAAACTCAAACCTAATTGTGTCCCACTTTTCTCAATAAGCATAAATTCATATTTAAGGTTGTACCTGTTGTACATACCACCACGCATCATGATAAGCATAAAAGTAGAAAGTGTTTTTTACAAAGATTTTAGCTATAAATTCAAAATGAAAATGAATTTTGTGTTATGCTTACCAATACAACCAACAGTACTGTGTGTGTGTTGCACATGCTCAGTGGCTGCTGTGCACAGGAACACACGTGTGTATTGTGTCATCGTTTCTTCAGCGCTGTGCAACCAGCTGCTGTTGCTGCTTGCTCGTTAAACATTTGTAGAGTCAATACAAATTCCACCAAGGCTCCTTTCCTCAGGGCAAACACTGGAAAATACAGTATGTAAACGGTGCCACGCTCATCATTCATCTATGCAGAAAATAGAGCTATCTTCCCACCTTACTGTATCAATAACTGAGGGATGGAGGGGGTCCAGAGGCAAACCTCCGCAATTCATTACGGGCCTGTGTCGCCTCCGGCAGATGAGAAGGTGTGCTGCTGTTGACAGCTCGTGTCTCTGTAGAGAATCGTTGATTATTGTTAAATGTCAATGTGAAACATCCTATCAGCATGTGAGAATACTTCTGCTGGAGTGACAGCATTCTGATGCACAAGATTTACACGTGAACTTTCTTAAAAACTTTAATCATCTAGGTAAATATTGGCAAGCACAGTTTCAGTCTTACTGTTGCAGGCGCATTCTTTGATGATACTTTGCTGATTGATTTTAGCTGTCAAGAAAGGGAATATGTTTCTCTTTAGGTTATTACCTCAACTAGTGCAGGAACTTGACCCTTTTAATTGACCAGCTTCTGTCGCTGACCTTTCGTGGTCATGCATCTCCCTTAAAATTCCACCTAGGGTAATTCTCCTGCGTCATAGGATAGGATGATTGTATTTTTGCATAGAGAACCTATAAATTATTTAAACAACACTCCCTGTCAGTGAGCCTGAAACAGAAAAGACTATCTGATTACTCCTACTTAAGACAAGCGAAAGTTCACACTGTTGGCCAAACGAAAGCCTGGTGTCGGGTATGAACACTACTCTGCCCACACGGTATAAAGAACAGACTCATGATACTGTAAAACAGTGAAGAAACACTTCAAGGACTAACTTTTAAGAATATTTTTCTGGTTGAAAGCAGGGAAATAGATAGTTGAATGGGAAGGGAAATGACACATATGGAGAGATACATGGTGTGCCTCTGTGACCACTGGAGCACCAGGACGCCCGACCAATGTCAAAGGTTTTGCCACCCTTGAACCAAATGTAATTGTTAATTATGATCATGCTGTGTGCAGATTAGTGTTGTCAATTTTGGGTTAATTATGTTCAGATATTCTAAATATTTATTTCTGACATTTGGAGAAGCCTGGTTGCCTTGCCTTGATGGGCTTGAGTGAAATAATTATGAATTCCTTTATCACCATCATCAAGGTCAAGAGTTCGTCAAGTTTCAGTCACACTGACGCACCAGTCAGAAGTGACATATTATAGTCTGATCATATATATAGATATAGATATATAATTCTGCTATGGGAGCATGTTAAAACTGACCTGATGATGTAATTCTGTGACACGCTCTTTACAAATTGAGACACAATACGATGCAGATAAACCTGTTTTTTGTGATTTTATTCAGGCTAGCGTGGTCTCTTTTTATTATATTTCCTAGGATATTGAAAAGATGGTTGTTTGTCAAAGAGACAAACTTTGTTTCTGAAAAGGCTGAAGGCCGCAAGACAAAGCTGCTGAAAACGCAGCTGAAAAAAAACAGAGCACAAACGATGAAACGACTGGTTGCTCCCTCTGTGTCAAAAGTGACAAATCTAGTGATGATTCTTTGACCAGTCAGTGGTCTGCAGTTTTTTCACTCCACCTTTTAGTATCAGCTCAGCTCATTTGATACCTTGACCGAGGTGAAACTCATAAAAAGTACCAGGTACTATCCTCAACCTTTGACAATGAGAAACCACAAATGGGCATAGAGTCGACAGAGCTGGGTCATACTATGGAGTGGAACCACCACGGCATTAACCCCCCCAGAGAGACAGGTTGTTCAGCTGCTGTCATGTTTGCAAGAGCTTGATTGTATGTTTAAGTGGAAACTGCTTAGGTCAAACTTTTACTTTTTAAAGATACATTGTACATTGTTATTTGCAGTTTATCTCAAACAGCAATTTTTGCCTGGTTGGAGCTGAGAAATTATATTAAGCTAATTGGAGATTTACTGTTTTTTATTAAAATGTATATTCTGGTACAATGCTAAAATTTTAGACTTGAGTTGCCCTGTACCTAGTGTTTCTTTTAGTATCCTGCACCAAGGAAAAGCAAAGCACATATATGCATTATGCCACAGCATATAAAAGATCAGTATATTTGATGGATGTTATATGGAAACCGACCTCTTAGACCATATGTTAGTTTCTACTAGCCTCAGTGTAGACTGAGACAGAAAGCTGCACAGACTGTATTGACTGCTGTGGTGAATAATCTGGCTACTGGCATGCCGCCCCCGCACTGCGAATGTGAGAATAGCCTGCTGGGAGCAAAAGCACTCTGGGGCCTGCTTATCAAACGTCTTCCTGTGATCCCAGCTAGCTAGGCCCTGGTTCATCGTGTGAGCAAGACATTGCAGGAGACACTGTAACTCCATTGCCACAAGAAACCTCGGAATCTTGCAAAGCAGTGTCTAATAGCAAAACTTGTGAAATGTAAGAACTATTATTGCTTTCAAAATCCATGGGAAATAACATAAAAATGTTTTTTCTACTTTTTTTTTAAAGTACTGCAAAAGTTTGTTGACAATACTGACAGGCAGTCAAATAAAGGTCCCTTACTGGAGTTGAGATAAACCACTTCATAAAGAAGATAAGATAATAAAGTTACTAATAACTTATACTAGTAACTTATAAAACAGAAAGAACTTCAGTGTTATTGCAAGATTATCAACACAACTCAGTGAAGGCAAGTATTGCACTTTGCGTGTCATATAAGTTACCGTACAAACTGAAATTGCGTGCCTCAACCAGCTAAAGTTCACATGGGTAAAGTGTGCAAACACCACAAGTTAGTTTACTTTCCCCCCCTCACGGCTGACCTCGAATTTCCTATGTCGCAGACACTTTGAAATCCAGTTTGTTTTTGGGCCCTCCAAAAGACAACACTCACTTTTTCATGGTGTAAATTCTTGTGGGCCTGAATTACAACAACAGATGCAAATAGTTTGTGTATATTTGGTCAGATGTTTGGTATTTATTGCTTTTATTACATAGCCTATATATCACAAGGTATCTTGGGCAGATTTTTTAAAAAAGCAACATTTTATTGTCTAGGACTTAACCTCTCTCATCAGTTGGAACAAGATTTAAGAGATAAGGCAAAAATGTAACCTTAACATGAACTTTGTATGAACGTATGACCCCGAGTGGTATGATCTTCCTCTGGTGTAAGACTAAATAAGTCCAATGTGTGCCAAATGATTCAGAGCGAATCAACATTTATTGAACGGATCTGTCCGGAATCTTTAGTTTGCTTTTGATCTTATCACAAATTTCATTAGTGAAACTTAATCAAATTTACAACAGAGGAAACGTGTGTTGGTGGCGTGTCATCAATACAAAAAACTAAATCACAACACAACATCTGTCTTGAAATTGTTCTCCTACCTATGTAGTTGCCCAGGAGGTGAAGTTTACGAGAAATGTGGCGTGCAGAGCGAGGTGCCAGTCAGTCAACACTCGACTCCACTAAACAAAAGTAAACACAAAGTCCAAAGATAGCTGATGGCTGTCAATCAAACCCATCCCCAGCTGCCTTTGCCTGTCAGCCGGCACTCTTTTCCCATGGTTCCTCTGGGCTGGAGTATCCCTGCCCATGTTTTTAGACAAACAGATCAGATTCCTCCTCAAACAGGCCGCTGCCGTCCCTTTTGATAACAATGTAATAATTCAAAACAAATGATTCAGCTCTTTGATGAGAGCACTTTTATGGGTGACGAAGACTCACCCTCACGTTGACATCTGTTTGATTTTATCTTCTTGAACTTTATCCTCTCCTGGAAAATTTACTGGCTCTGACCAGAGCAGTGTGTTAAAGCCAGACTAATAGAGGGGCAAAGACAACTGAGACACTGGGCAGGACAGCACGTCTTACCCCTCAAAGCCTGTAACTTATAGTGCACTTGTATTACACTATTTAATACTCTGAAGCACGGTTTCAGCTTGTTGAAATTGTTTGAAATTTTGCTAAATAAGTACACTTTAGGATCCCAAAAAATATCAACAGCGCTGATAATAGTGTGGAAGTTCAACTGATAGATGATCAAATACAACTCAGACTAACTCCCCCCTTGACAGGAAGGAGTTCTATGTTGTGAATAAAACATCATACAATTTCAAATTAAACTTTTACTAAACTTTTACTGTGATTTTGTGATATCACAACTGGTCTGGAACACAATTCTGGTCCAACATGCAACCAACACAAGTTTGATGTGGAAACCTACACTGAGAATGGACTTTTATATACAGGACAAAATATTTGTGTATACTCTGAATTTAAGGGGTAAATTACATTTTTTAAAATGTCTAACAAGGTAATTGAAGCTTTTTGTGGAAAAACCTTATCCGAGATAAGTTAATACTCAAAGAAGAGTGTTTTCATATGTCTTGAAACATTAAGTTATCATTAAAAATCCCCCTCCAAATATAAGTTTAATTAACTTTAGTGGGAAAGTTAGTTCCTCTCCTGAGGAAGACTATGAGAGGCAGCTGAAACCTCTGGAAAAAGCAGACAAACAATTATTTTTGTCAAATCAAACAAAGGTGTTTTCTGCCTAAATTTAACTTAACGCCAACTATTTCCTGTTGGCTTAATCTCTTCACAGTGGCAGTTGTTAGCAGAAAACCTAAGGTTATAGCAGAATAACTTGGGCTGATCATCAACTGCACTTTACAGGAACATGTGTGAATCAAAAACACCATGAAACCAAAACCTGGCCCTCTTAATTCTTAATATCAGCACTACCTTCTCATGCTTCTCTATATTTCTTCCTTTGACGAGGGATGGGGGGGCTACTTCTGCTCTAGACCCTGGCCGTGGTTAGAGCTGTATGCTAAAGCCATGGTCAGGCCCCAGAGATTTCCAGCCTCTTAGATGCCTATAACTCATCCCTAGCCCTGCTTCAGAAGGGAGATTTTCCCCCCTTCAATCCCAGGCCTGAAATATCCTTTCAAAGGCCGCAGACTGGAGACAGATATGTAGGTGTTTTAGATAAGGTAGGAATTGCATTAAAGGATTTTTCCGTTTTAAAGCTGTTGCCATCTTTTTTTGCCCTTTCCCATAGACTTGAGAAGAGTAGTTGAGAAAGGATGGGAAGAGGGGTAAGGGATGTACTTTGGGACGGACTAGTCTGTACATTTGTGGTCAGTTCACAGCTCATAAAAGACTAGCACTAACCTCAGTAAAAATTGAATAATGTAGAGTGGCTAGAGGCAGCGCAGAACCCTCTCAAAGAATACTAAAGTTATTGACCCAAGTTTGGAGGAAAAGCCTCCCAGCTCATTGATCTCTGCACCAGCATAATTAAAGGGCAGCTGGATGAATCTTCATGTGGAAGAAAATAGAAAATTCATAGTGATGAATTTTCAGAGTGATGAGGATTCTTGCCAAATGCAACCGTTAAATTAAAAGCTCTTTCCCAAAACCTCAGAATGGGATAATTTTGTTTTGCAAAGTAGAGTGTGGCCAAAAAGAGACTGTAAAAGTCAACAGAGTCTCACCCTGCTGCAGCGTGTGAAAGTTGGTTTAAACAGCAGGTCTTTTAAGGCCCTAGTATGTTTGTAGGTATGTGCACGGCATTCCCAACTTCTTCTCTCCACGCTTCTCTGTTTTATAAGAGCTTACGCTTCGCTTTGGCATTAACTTTAAAACTTTATAATTATGTGGCCTCCTTTTTCCCCCAGCCGACTGTGTTTACATTTGCCAGCTTAACATGCACACGGTCCAGTCCACACACACGGCTCCTCCACAGTCCACATGTCGTTCTGCGGCAGTGTTTGTTGGACTGTGCTACAGAGAGATTAGTCGCCTCGTTCCCTCTGGTGCCTCGGCATAATGTTCCTCACCAAAAGGGCTTGGCTGCTCATTTTCCAATAGGACCTTGGAGCAGGAAATTGAACCTTATTTTGAAATTAGCAGATATTAGCACTTGAATGAATGTGAATGAATGAATGTAATTTAAAATGTTTAAATACAGCTATCAGACTTTTATTATTCAGTGCACCTCACCATTATTTTTTACATATAGTCAGATCCTGAATAAAGAATTATAATAAAAAGTGAAGAAAAAATACAAGAGAAATTCTCTTCTTTTGGTATCACAAGATTAAATTAAGTTATTGTCAATTACCTTACTTTTAATAGTTTTTAGTTGTATTTCCTCTCAAAACTTAAAAAAAAAAACACACAAGAAAACAATACTTTGAGCCACCTTTTTCTCTGTTGTATGCATTTATGCATGACCCAAGCAACAAGAGAACAAAACAATAAGGGATCACAGTTTTTCACCTGGTAAGTAAACCTAATGAAATGAGAACGTCCATATAAGTATTTTGAGAAAAAAGAAAGTATTTTACTTTAACATACTGTATTTATGCCAGTGGTTATGATAGAAAAACATCCAGTCATAAATCAAAGCATTCGAAACGCTGCTGAACCAAGCCTAGATATTTGCTGAAATAATATATCACATATCTCATATTGAGAAAATTACAGACAAGCACTCTCAGTCTAGGGAAGGGCGCTAGACTAGACAGGGACTAGGACCCACATGGTCAAAACCCACACATCAGTGGATTCGTAACGGCATGAGAGAGAAAAATAAGAAAGCGAGACAGGGAGAAGGGAAACTTGCTTGTGGCAGCGGCTGAAATCGAGGAAGGAAAGACTAAAATTTGCGCACAGCAAAGCTAAAGATAACTTGTAAATGGTTCTGATTATGAGGTAAAACATGTAGTCTTTGCTATCCTCCTTTTGTCTCCATTACATCCTCATTTAGAATCTGCAATCCAGGACGTCTGTTTCAAAGACCTCTAAGGTAAGACTGGCTTCATTTCTATTCTTTGCCACTCCGTTGTGCTGTTTTTTCTGTTCCTGCACAGCTCATTGGCTCATTTGTTGTTTGGTGGTGTACATTCTACTTATTGAGCAGTGGAGTTTTGTACAGCCTAGGCAGAGATTAAGACAAATTCTGATAAGGACTGGAAGTTGACTCTCAGCATTAAGGAGGATTAATGTTTAGCTCTGTGTGGCAGGGGCCTTCTCAGTGGCTGTGTTTACGCAGTGTTGCAGACCCCGCATTAATCCGAAATTAGTATAAAAGATCAGCTGTGGCCACTGAGGCGAACCTTCACAGGGCTTAGGCCAGTAATCAAGTCTCACTTTGGGACAATGAGCGCCTGGAAGGTCAATGAGAGGCCTGGGTTGAAGGGACGGGGAGATTGAGGTGGGGGGTGGGAGAGTGGTGAGGGACTTTTGGTGACCACATGGTTTAATTTAGGTGAGATCCACACACACACACACACACACACACACACACACACGATTTGCCCCCACAGTACGTGCCTTCTCCTCTTTATGTTGGGCGTTCATGACCATGATTTGTTTTTGTTACAGCAGCAGAGGACATTAGTGTTTATAATTTAACACTTAAAAGACATTTCTTCCTTTTTCCTGAAGCCCGTCTGAAATCTTATACATGTATTTGATGTCACACTAGTTTACATTTCAGCACACTAAGTATTAGCTCTGTCACATAATTATAATGTGTGCTGAGGGATTATAACAATAAATAGTATAAGACTATCTAGCCGCTTGTAGCGTAGAACAACATCTCCTGTTCCAACGCAAACCAACATCAAGCAGAGCTGGTAGGAGAATCACAGGAGATGTCTCGGCTCCAGCACCGTCTTTTACAGGAAAGTAACACTGTGTCAAATTGAAAACAAGCAGTATAAAAATCAGCAGTAAATTTTCCACTCCCAAACTAGTGCTGGCTGGTGCAACAGAAGAGGCAGCACCACTGAATTCAGTTAGGAAAATAAAATAAAGGAAATATAGCCCAGCATAAACCACAGCCCTTGGATGATGAATACTCGCAAAACTGTTGATATCTGCATTATTTTGTATTTTTAAACCACTCATACTGTGAGCGGCCACATTCAAACCTGCTTCCAAAATGAGACAATTTTATTGACAGTTTAAATAAGGCTCACCATACAGTACATGTAGCGTTATAATGTGGCCAAGTGAATGTCTCTGCTGCTGCAAAAAGGGTCAGCGGAACTTGCCCTTGTAAATACTTTCCAAACGACATCCATAAACTTAAATTATTTATTTATAGGGATTTTATAGCGCCTAGGCAAATTACAGCGCCCTTGAAAAAGAAACAGAAAATCATCTCCTCAATCAACTATTCTTGGCACGTGCCAAACTTCACCCGGCACTAACTTTTCCACCAAGTCTGTCTTTTGTGCACACGCGTTAACAACAGACAAACTACAAATGAAAGGGCAACGGCACAAAAAAAAAACAACAGCAACACAGCCAAACGATAATTTCGGGCATTTGCACCACATTGTGGTGGAAGCAGCTCTCTTCAAGTGCCAGCAGGGTACCGGCGGAACCCCCCACCCCAGCCACCCACTGCTCCTGCTAAGATTAGACAAATTAAACACTATTATTCACGTCACTCCCGCAGCTGGCCTTTTAAGTGGTTCTACGTTAACTATCATAATGGTTTGCTTTGAAAGCCACAGTCTTCTCCTTAATTTACAATATGAAAAAGCACTTTTGGCCAAGTCTCGGTGGGATTTTTCTTCTCTCCTGCCTCATGTTGCAGAGAAAAAGTAGGGTTTCTTTACACTGCAACAAATTAGAGTCCTAAAAAGTATATTGTTAGGACTTAGGTTTACTCAATTTAAAACATTACTTTTAGAGCAGTTATTTTAACATTTATTTCCAAATAGTAATAGCTTGTAGCTATAGTATATTTGGTTAGCAGTCAGTCAGGACTCTTGAAGTCAGTTTTAATTCATCATCCTTATACACTATTTTATCATTTACAAGAAGACATTCCTGAGTTTGTGCCCTCTCAGACTGAAGACTGTAGTAGGTCTGCCAGACTCTCACATCTGTCCATACGTTTTTAATGTAGTCTCCTGTTGGGAAAAAGCCCTTTCATTTTCCCTGTTGTTTCCCCATAACCTAATAATGGATGTGGTATTGGCCAGGGGCCCGTGGACTGAGGACAGCCGGTGATGGATAACCTAGTTTCAGACCCATCATCACTGTACAGCATGTGCCTTGTATCTGTAGTAAAATACCCCCCACCCACCCTAGATACGGATTTTGGCAAGTGACAACAAGTGATCTCCTGCTTGCTGCGGTACATTTTAAACCTCTCTGACTTGCACAAACAGACAATGGAACCACTTAATTAAAAACTTCACTGAAACTAAGGCACAATTGCAAGAGCAGGTACACAGGCCAAACACACACTAATTATGTGTCAGCCTTAAAAGAGGTAAACAGGTCAAACAGGTTTATTTATATAAACACTTAAAGACTACTGAGACAGGACCGTACATGTCAAAAAATAAAATGCAGCTGAGTGTGTTTTCCAAACAACTGCAGAATAATTAGCTGTGGGGAAGTGAAAGCCATGACAAGACAAACACATTCAAACTTCATTACCAAAAGGAACCAATGGTCAAATGTAATAGTGCACCGACAGGGATGGTTGACTTTTACAGAATTGCTGCTAAATACCACCAAAAAATGGCTTCAAAATTAAGAAAACTTTAGAAAGTAAAAAAAATAAGAAAAATTGTGGTGGACTATGAAAACCATATTTAAAGGGAGACCCCACTGTTTACCTGTTCAGTTTACTTGTCCTGAGGAGTACCCCCCTCTCTCTCTCCTGCCTGTAGAAACAGTTGTGTAATGTCTTCTGTGGCGCTGGAGGAAGTCTGAGAAAATAACCCCGCTGATGTCATCTGGGTTATCTTGGCTTCCGACTTGAGGTCACAACACCACAAACATGAGGTGTGGGGTTTGAAAAAATTGGGCTTTTAAGAGGCTGGGAAGGTCTAATGAAAGACACTGCTGAGTTGTATGGGGAGAGTAGGATGGCCTGATCCATACTGTACTAATCAAGATATGTCAGCTGGACTAGCCCTTTAAGTATTGCACCAAACTCACCAAGGATAAGTAATCTATAATAATCTGATCTGAGAGATGTGATCTGATGAGTTAGTCATCAATGGTTACCACGAGTAAGTCATGGTACACCCTCAATATCTGTTGCCAACTAATAAACATAGTGATGGATCTGTATTGATAATGGTAGCCATGGTCTAGTTTGTACCAAACAAACATGTTTTCTTACATCTGGAGATTTCTGCAGCACTAGTACTTTATTATAATGCTGTTATGTCACACATTTTACATTTATCAAACTAATTGCAGCTTTTATACCTTACGAGGTGTTTATAGGAGTAAAAGAAAATTAGACTAATGTAGCAGATAAGGTGTACTCTAGACCACAAACTAATCCACTATCAACACAACAAAAGCAAATAACACTGTCGATGTACCTGAAGATGCAGTTCCACAAGTGGCTGCTAAATGCTGGCTCAAAAAAAATCTTTGCCTCCATAGAGATCCAATTCAAAAACACATAACAGGTCTAACATCCGGGCTTGTATAACGACATGGGCCCCAATCAGGTAGTCAGTGCTCAGATATTATGTGTTTCTGTTATTTTGGCCACATCTTGCAAGGCTTTCCCACAAATGCTACACATTAACTAAATAATATAATAACAAGTTCAGCTGAAACCAGTGTACATTAGTGCTCTTTCTGAAATTTGAGTTGCATCAGCGAGACCATAAAACACAGATTTTTGTTACATGATCACGCTGTTATGACTCGAGTCTGTGTGTTCTCACCAAAAACCAACTTTTGGAAAGCGTATCCACGGTTCGAGTCAGTTTCTGGTGTCATAACCGACAGCATCACTGCAGGAGCCAGGGGAGCCGAGAAACACTGCCTGCTTCCACTCGTCTGCTCCCAACATTATTACCTTCGATGAGTCTTGCATATCAACTTCAAATCCAGCACCAGGGAGCTGCACATAACTTAGTCGCGGAGGGGAAAAAAAGAAAAGAAAGTTCTCCAGCAGGTTGCGATTGTATGTCTATAAAAATAGTGACAGAATAGCTCATGCCTCAGTGAAACACAATCACAAGATGTGCACTTGAGCTCCAGCTCACTAAAACACGCTTTAGCTTCAGATTTACTGGTGGATTATTACTCCAATGCAAGTGTCCTTAGCAGAGAACTAATGATTATTGAACTTGCCGGTCACTTCTTATATTCAGTCTCTGGAATATTGAACTTATTTTTTATTGCAGATTCTCTTCATTCCACTATTTCTAGAGCATTAAAGAACACACTACATTAAGACTAATACTATTAAATTACATGTTTACAAGGATATTTCTGGGGACAAACCTTCACTCGACACTTTTTTCATAAGCACTAAGGGATTGTGGTTTGCATTAATCATTCTAAAATTATTATCAGTCTTGTGAACTGTCTTTCTTGTTGGTGGGAGCCGCAGCACCGCAGGAGGTAATTAGTCCAAGCAGGGTTAAATCTGTGACACACGATTTGAAAACAGCTGTACGACTCACCATACAGCATGAGTCTGTTTGTCCCCGACTGTCTCAAGGAGCTGCGCAGGCGGCTGGTTCTCATCCTCACTGTGATGATTTATGCTTGACACATCTTAGTACAGTAAAAAAAAAAAAAAAAGAGTCAGCATACAAAAAAAAAGAAGAGAAAAAAAAGATGCTCTTCACATTCACATGTTTTGCATTTCTGCCTGCATGGGCGAGGATGACATTTCATTTCTTACCCCAAGTCATCTCAAAAGGGCTAATTCAATTTGCACTCCAAGCTGTTTCTAATCCTCTCTCCCTTCTCAATTTTTCACTCAGTCTGAATACCAGAACATTTGCTGTTTGATTGTCTTTTAATGGCAAACGTGGGGCATTCTGACACAGCTGAGGGAGAAGAAAACAGTTTGTCGAAGCTGATTTTCAAAGTCCATGGAAGTACCAGTGGGTTTTACTGAAAATATGTAGGCTGCACATTATAAAAAAGACTCAACTGTATATGTGGTGTGGCCCTTTACAGTTCAGTGGGTGTAAATGATACTTACATCGGCTGAATTAATGCTATATTTATTAAGCTATCTCAGTTAACAGATAGGATACTACACCAAAGACATTTCACTATTAACGCTGTTTGAAAAATGTAGCCTACTTAATACAGAAACCTAAAAGGAATAGATCTGAAATATGAACATTCTCTTTCTTGCACAGTGTTGGATGAGAAGATTGACACCACTGTGCCTTAAGTAGTCTAAGGAGCTAGCACCAGGAGGTGATTAGCTTAGCTTAGTAGCACCTCTGGTCACCAAGAAATATTGACAGCACTATAACTTCCAATAAAACCACAAACTTAACATAAATGTTAGTGTACAGATTCCAATATATGTTACAAATTCAATATGTGTTACAGAACTCTGAAGGAAGGTATTTATTTTAGTTTTCACAGCCCAGCTCACCGTTGCCCGCCTGCTTTTAGATGCTAAAATAAGCTAAGCTAATTAACTACTGGCTGTGGTTCCATAATTTAGCAAACAGGCATGAGAGCGTTATCAATTTTCATATCCAGGTTTTCTTTAAAAGCTGGGGACCTAAGAGACACAAAGGGTAAAATCTGAAGCATCAGAGGCCAAGATATCTTTCCTAAGATGAGTTAAGCTCCAAAACTCTGAATTCCCATAATGCAACTCAAATTTTCATTACACTCTCCCTGTGTGGTAAACACCCACAGCATTCAAACTGCATGACTCTAGTTTGTAACTGAGATTATTCTCTATGTGACACCATCTTCAATATGTTATATTCTCAGACTTGGCAAAGCGCCGCCAGAGTCACAGACATTATATAATTGTTTTCACAGGCTGAGTAATACTAAAGACCAGTAAACTGATTTTACTGTCGCTGGTGTTCCCCTTTCAACATGCTACTAAATTGAATTTTTTTTCCCGAATGTGTACATACAATGTGATTATTAATACCTGCTAGAAATCCCAATACATTTGCAGCAAGGCCTACTATTAGATACTGAATACAGAATAGTTGCAGTTTTGCTGCCTGCGCTTCTATATTTAAGGGTTGTGGTCATGCATGATCCATTGTGGGCTCAGAAAGGCACTCGTCATGCCAGGCTACAGTATCAAACAACTGGTGCTGACTGTTGCCATGAGAGTTTCTCCACACTGGCCACATGCTTGCTTGCACTGCACCCGTCACTAACAGCCCTCGCAGGGTAATCCTCACCCACTTATGTGCAGCGTGTGAAACTAATTTTGTCATCCACTCATCAAATTAGCTAGTGGATTTCAAAATAAGGCATCCACGTTTACTACATTACAGCACTTATTTTTAATACACAAAATGGGTTGTTTATATGGTGAAGTGTCTTTTAAAATAGCTAAAACCAGAAATGGAATATCTGCATTTTTCTGGACTGTGTTAATCTTCAAATTTTCTTCAGTGATCACGTTACTTTTGATGGTTGTGATCATCCTTTTATCAGCAAATTGCCATTTTGTGAAGCTGCGTTTATACACCACAGCAGCTGGGTAGTGACTTTGGTATCTGAAGTCAACATTAGCATTTGGCATGTAATTCTAGGTCACATCAGCAGGCCTGAAAAGTGAACATAAGAAGGGAAATACTGTACATTTCTGAAGTTCTCAAGTTGTCTCTAAGGAAAATACTCACATGTGCAGTACATAAATAAATAAAACAGAAATATCTGAGTTTCCAACCTCTGCCAAGTAACATAACACTAGACATAATAGCAGATATAAACTGAGAGTTCTGGCTACCTGGCAGCACAAGAGGCTATGGGAGAAGTTTATCTTTACCAGCCCTGCACGCCATGTCCCTGCACCGCATTTCTGTCCATTAACACATCCACTGTGTACGCACTCAATTTGGGCGAGTAATAAGAGGCAGATGAGTCCTGCAGCCGCTCCCCTCACAGCCGGCAGGAGGGAAAATTTGTCCAACTAAAATCACCCCAACAGGGGGGAGCTCTTAGGTCAGAAGCCCTTAAGTTGAGGCGAGCAGACACTCCTATGAGTTTGTGATGAAAACCGTGTGATCCATCATCGCCGGCACGTTCGTCTGTTAAGGGACTGTAAGCGTGCTGGGGGCTCCCACGGGCCTCTACTTGATCACAGTTAAGCTGAGCTACATGGGGCACCAAAGCTATCACTCATTATGAAAATGGAAGGAAACTGAGATAAGCTTCCACATTAAATAATTAAAGTAGATTCTCACAGGGACTGGTTAAAGTAGATAAGCAGGAAGAAGTAAAATATTATCCCAATAATTTATCCCATTTATTCTTCAAATATATAAAGAGCTTTTATAACTTGTGCTTGTCACTGGCTTGGCTATATGGCTGAAATCAATGTTAATGAGCATATTATCTGATATCGATACATATCATGGTATGGTACATGTATACAACAAACATCTCAAAAATCTTTGAAGGGAGATTCAATGCAATAACTGTATTCCACCGTTACAGATTACATTTGATAAAATGCTTTAAATAGTTATGTATACTGTAACTAAATACTTAGTTTATGAGTATGATTGGCTTAGAATTATTCATTTAAAAAACTGAATTTAATGATCATATCATGGATTTCCTGGATTTTTCAGGCCAATACAGATATCCTTTTTGGAATGTTGGTGGTGCTTTTCGGGTGTTTCTGGTGTTTTTTAACATAATACATTTTGGGTTAATAATTTCTTTTGTTTGGCTGTTTTATATTTTACAGTTAAGAAACACATTTTTCAGTTTTCTCTAGTGGACAGCTTATGTAGTGGCAACAATATTTGTAAGTTACAACAAAAAAAGTTACTATCTTGTTACTCATTGACCGTCTCATTTGTACCAAAAGCAGTCAGCCCTTCCGATTTATTAGTCCTGTTCTTGTTTACTCAGTAAACAAAAGTATTCACATATTGCCCTAACCAGCACCACAGACTGGTAATTGTTGGCTCAACTGATCATACTAATGATACATTTGCAAATACACTGTGGCAACAAATGAAACCCATTAACTCAAAAAGGCAATAATTTAAAATGATCTCGCCCTACAACTCTAGACGAGAGCTCCACTTCAGGCAGGCGTTAAGTTGTTGTGCTTACTTCCAGAGAGGAAAATCCCAATGGAGGCCCAACAAATAAAACCCTTAAGTGCTGTATTTGTAAAATACTCAACCGTCCTCTTCCAGACAAAAGCTATTCTTAAACAGGAGTACCACCTTGTCTTATACCAGTGCTAATATGACCCCCCACTTGCCCCACTAGTACAAAGGTAGCAACATCCCTATATCTTGGAGCCAAGACAAGTCTGGCTCTGATTACCATGGGAGCTACTGCCTCTGCCTGAGAAAAAATGCTGCTGGTTTAAAATAAATGTTATTGTTTGTCACAGGAAACCAATCTGATTACTGTTTCTTCTCTCATGTGCACACTTAACACAGCGCACCGGGCTGTATTTACGCATGTGGTTTTCATTCAGCCTCCCCAGCGAGGAGGAAACGGACACCTCGCGTTTTCATCTTTATTAAGTCACACTTTGGGGTAGGTTAAAATGGGGGTTGTTTACACAAAGTATTTGGCAATCTTTGGAAGACAATCTGTCTGTCCACATCAAACAATAGATTGAGTTTCCCCGCAGCGGCAGCAGCGTCTCAGAAATGGGCAGAGGAGAAGAAAAAGGACGACTCCTCTGATAGTCGTGACGTCTGTGTTTGCTCAACCTGACAGCGAAAGTGAGGAGTTGTTAAAGTGCGGCGTGAAGCTATTTTGGGTTCTGCAGGAATTGGCCATTATGACAGTATCATTTCACATTAGCTTTGCGTATTGTTACGGCAGAATTGTCCATGTATGTGACTTTAGATGTAGCATGTAGCTGATTGAACAACATTTGAGGAGCCCTCTACCTCTTTCACGCTGTGCCTTGTATCCCTCTTTCTCCTTTCCCTCACTTTTGGAGTGTATCCCTCTGGGGATTAATGAAACACACACACACACACACACACACACACACACACACACACACACACACACACACACACACACCCACCCCAAAAGCAGTGTAAAGAAAAAAAAACAAGAGTGCCAGTAAAAAACAGAATAAAAGGCTTAAAAGGCATCTGGGAGGAAAGCTGAGAAACCAAGGGACCCGTCAGCAGGGTCTGCCAAGGCTTAGAAGTCAGACTGTTTGTTTTGCTTCATATGTCGACACGGCCACTCTTTTCTCCCAGTGTGGTTCTGTCCCACTATGATTCTTCGCCAGGCTACTTCTTATAAACTTTACCTCCATGGGACACCTCAACTTGACACCAAGCAAACCAACAACACCCACCTCCCAGAGAAAAAAAAAGGAAAACAAAGGCAATATGTAAATGTTGTGAAAGGAGCCAATTAGGAAATGTATCTTGTTTGAAAGGGCTCGTAATGGTTTAATTCCAAAAACATGTTTTCTGCCTCCCTGGTAATGTGTCACATGTGAGGCTGTGGCTTTCTGCAGAGCGGGGGTGGGCGAGTGGTGAGAGGGGGAAGAGGGGGATTTGAACGTGCTTGGTGGCAAACATTTGTTTATGTTTTCCTCCTGGTGCATCATTTCAAAGGGCAGCATGCATGTCCCATCGCGGCTTCACATCTCCCGCCAATTGGAAACACATTGCAGCGCGCTTGCTACGGTAAAAATGTCAAACCAACAGTCATGTCATGTATGAGAGAGAGAAAGAGGGAGAATTATGTGACGCACTTCTTAAAGAAACATTAACCTACGCATTTAATCAGGGAGACATCAGCTCATTTGGTTTCACTTAAATCCACAAGGCCCTCCTGATGTGCAAAAATACATTGTTTTCCAGGACCCCGACTCCCAATGTGAGGGAAAGATGTTTCTTTAAAGAAACTGAATTTAAGTATCTCAGATATTTTTCCTATCTTTCACTCCTTTTGGAGACAGGAAGAAAAAAATACATGAAAATAAACAGAAAATGTTTATAAGTAAATGAGGGAGGCCACATGTGTTTCCTGTTCCTCTTAATTTTCCTCCTTCCACTGTGCTAAGCACATGGTTAACAAGACTGTGCCTTTTAATTGCTCCCATCACACAGTTTTGAGGCATACTACCAGAGTGATGTCCTTGAATGGACCACCAACCCTAAAACCTGGAAGAAACTTTTATTTCTTTTTAATTTCCTCATAAGTCTCCCCCGTAACTAATTTTACATTCCATTTAACATACATGAAAATCACATCTGTTCTCATTTTGACTGAATTGTTAAAAAAAAAAAAAAAAAAGTGAATCAGTCTTTTGACATTTCATTTGTAAATGTGTCTTTCCTCATCTCTAAATGCAATGCTGTCAGGTTTAACACACTTCTAAATTAAATTAGGATTTTTGTAGATGTCACATTCACAGGGAATGACATTTATCCAAGCCCTAAAATATGGTCATGGACAAGATTTTTATTAAACAGTGAAAAAGTAATTATGCTGCTGGGAAGATGGAAATACACAAGCAGAACTTAGTGGATCCCCCCCATCATGGATGGTTCCCCAGTTTGGTTAGGGTTATTTTACATATTGAAGGAATATGCAAATAATTTGTAGATAACACTGTAATCTGAAAGCACAAAGTAATTACCAGATGTAACTATACATTTGTTGTCTACTGTATTTATAATATTTATGCCGTTGCCTATGCAATTACATTTAACTGTGTGGTATTGTAATAATGACAAAGTATGAAGTCAAAATACATGTTGCCCATATTAAGACACTGACTTATATAGGAAACAAGACTGAAGAGTAGTACTGTAAAAGGTCAGTGTAGACTTTGTTAATCAAAAGTACATATACTGCTGATTAAACAATGATTGTCTCTGTTTTTGCAAGCTTAGGTAGCAATTTATCATCCTTTTGTTTCATAGACCTGTAGAACATAGAAGATGTTAAAGGAAAACAAAAGTGACCATTTATTTTATAAGGATTATTACTAAAACTGAAATAATAAGCTATTTCAATGCTAATTGTTATTGTAATTATATTATTGTAATTTGTACAAGGAGTAACTCCTTATACATCCACACTGTTAACAACATGACAGTTAACATCCACATTACCTTAAACACACTGAAACGCAAAGCTGTTCTGCTGTTGATCCATAAAGAAGTCAATCTAAATATCCAAAACTAAAAGTAGCAGAGGGTAACAGTTGTTGAAAAACCAATGCATTCATACTTTCATTTGAGATCAGCTGGTAATGAAGTACGGTTCAACTGTTAAACGATAATAAAAGAAGAAATAATCTAAATGTGCGTTGTCTATTCCTTTTACCATCATCATATTACCGTCAGTTTGTGTACATATGCCTACAGAAAGTGAGTATGAGACTGACCAGGTGTTATCTGTGTGAGCCTCCAGTAGCCGACAGCAGTGAGGCAGCGGGCAGCACAGGGTGAACACGGTACTGGGCAGGGTAAGGCCTTATCGCCGCTTTAATTTTTCTCCCCAAGGTGAGCTGGGAAGAGATCAGTGGCACTAAACCCTGGGAATTACCCTAGATATTGGCCCCCTGTGCTCTGCAAATGAAATCCTGCCGTCGGCAGGAAGAACATGGTGGTTAACACTCTGAAAATCAGTTTTTGTGCAGACCACAGCTGGCGCGAAGGGGCAAGGGAAAGTAGTGGAGAAAGGAGAAGGAAGGGGGTAGAAAAGAGGAGGGGGAAGGGCACTTGAAAAAAAATCGACATTACTCATAAAAGAGAAAAAGACAGAGGGAGAAGGCTTTGCTCTCGGCCTCTCCATTCTTCTGCTTTGAGACTACGTGCATACTGTTATGCAACAAGTGTCAACAACATAATTATTTGCCAAATGCTGTGGTGTCATGTAGGCAGAGACATGGTACATGGTGTGCAAAATATGTGACAACAAACTGCAGTTTGTAGTTGTACTGACCAAACTAGCAATGAAATCAGAACCAGAGTCCAGCTGTCTGAGGGTCTATGAGGGGTCTTGGGGCCATGGCGAGTGGGGTAAGTGGTGAGATAGAAATCACTCACTGTGATCATAACCTTCACAGTCCTTAACCTGACCAGCTGTCAGGCCTGTGTTCACATGCACCCACTATAAGCACTGTAGGTAATATTACAGTGCTCGCATTAACTTTTTGGTACATTAATTACGATTAAATTAGATTTTAATGGGAATTATAGTTTTTGCATTTCTTGTTTTGTCTGTTTCAGAATGCCTGTTTGTTTTTAGCATTTGGTTTCAGTTGAACGTTCTGTTGCTCAAAGCAACTACAACTGACACAGATCAACAGTGAGCAAGCAAATACTGACAGGCATCTTTTATCTATTTCTATTATGCCCTTGTTGGACCATTATTTGTTTGGTTTTCATTATTATTACATCCGTTTCGTGATAGTGTTTATGATTTGTTAATTTAGTTTTTCTGTGATCGGTTTCTTGCTAACCAAGCAAGCCATGGTTGGCTAGCTGTCTGAGGCTAATGTGTGATAATAAAACAACAACAACAACAACATTATAAGTAACTGTTCATGTACTGTTGGGCTGAAAGTTATGACTTTTATTCTTTTTACTTTAACTCTTGTTGACTGCATGTTTACCACATTAATTACTGTGCTGTGTGATCTTGTACTGGTGTTTCTTCCTGGCATGAGGGACAGTGTAAATCATTTGACATATGATTTGGTGATGATGTGATATGGTATTTCATCTTTTTCTGTTAGTACTCACCATCATTAAATTTGTTGCCCAATACTGTTTTTAAAGTTCCACAACTGATTCTAGTAAAAAACCACAGCCAACTCCTCTCTCCAACATTTAAGTTGAGCTCACTGCAGATACGCAGCTAAAGCACAGTGAGGGCAGGAGATCGTGTCCATTTTAAAGGGAAACATCTATATTGAATAGGAGAAGCCCTTATATCTCACTTTTATAATGCTTTATATTTATTTAAACTGTAAAAGCACAATTACAAAGAACAGAAAACTGCAGCTGTACTGCTTCATAGCTTTAAATCTTCAAGCGGGTTGAACTTCTGGCCACACCCCAATTAGTGATGTCACAACAACTGTTTGCCTTTGACAGCTGATGGTAAATGTCTACTGTGACATCACTGATTTGGATGTGCCCAGATATTTAATATGCTTCAAAGTTTGAAATCACAGCATTAGCAGCTCTCTAACCTACATGGCTCACCACAGATGAATGGTTTAAAACATTTAAAATAACATAGAATTACAACATTTATATAGTCATACACAAACATGTAGGCAAAATATAATTGAAAAAATTGCAACACAATGGTACAAATTAGATGAGCTTGATTATTGTAATTTCAAACAATAATGAACATATTTTACAACAAAATCCATATTCTTGAACTTGCCAGTAGAAATGTGCTTCATGTACTTGTAAGTAGTAAACAAAGTAGCTAATGACCTGGAAAATTAATCATCAACAAGTCTTCCCACTACCAAACTGACACCACACGAGTGGAAACTCTATATGTTGTTATATTTCAACACTCACTTGGGTTAGTCTCAATTTCCTGACATAGATATACACAAATACACACCCATACACGCAGCATGCATATACACACACCCACATACACATACCCCCCTGCTTCTCTCAACACAGTCACACAGACAGTATTTATAGGTTCTGATCAGGGTGTAAAACAAGACCACCTCTCTTTAGAACACTCCTTACCATATTCTCCCAAAAATAGCAGGTGCCCATCCAGCTAGCTCTGGTGGGGGGATTCAGAGCTTCGAAATAAATGGAAGGATGTTTACTTATCGCCAGAATGAAAACAGTGCTAATCTCCAATCAAGTCCAAAAGGCGGATAGTTAGCAAGGAGAACCTAAAAATAGCTCAGAGGGTAACAAATTCCAGCTACGACTGAGCTTAACTTTGATCTTACTATATGCTGGCCCTTGTGCACTGAAAATGATTAGCACTTCTGTACAGTGATTTAGGACGTACTATATATAGATGAACTTAACTTAACTTAGCACATAATATGATGAGCGCGGAGTATTAGTGCATGCTCCACAGTTCAGTGGGATGGAAAATGCAGAGTGGTGGGGGTGTTTGGAAAACTGATGGAAAGCTTAGTTACAAAACATAGTTACTACAGACACAACTGACCTTGGCATGTTTTACTGAGCTTGGGATTCTATATCAAGACCAAAATGTATGAACTGTCTGTGAAAGTTGTAAAGAAAACACCAAAAGTTGTTCCCTTGAATTGAATACAACAATAAAGAATACGTATAACTGATTTATTTGTGAATCTAGCAAGCTGAGAATAAACACAATATGGACATCTGAAGTAACAGATTGAATTAATTTGTCAAGTGCAGACTATTTAATCAAAACTGAATCAGAATTGTCAGTCATGACACATTAATACGTTCAGTCGTGCTTTTGAGAAAACAGAAATAAGTGTGCTTTGGCTTGGTGCAGAAGAAGATAAAATACAAATGGATGTTTGCTTTCCAGTGAGGGAATCACAAGAACTCTCTCAGGCTGTAGCAATTAAATATGTGTGTGCAACGCCACAAGTATCAAATGGACTATTACAACTGAAATATGGTTTCCATAATTGTTAAGCTTTTTAATGACATGTAACTGCAGTGTGAGTGTTACTGTGTTGAAAGGGCGTGTTTTATTTTCTTTTGGGTTTCAGTCTTGGAGTTTGCATTGGCCCTGTTTCTGCGTTATGGAGAGGAGCACTCCCTGCAGCTGCAATATTATCTCTCACAATGTACCTTCATGTTCAGCTATTTTGCATTAGTGGTTTAGGAATTAAGGATTAAGAATGTGGTCAACTTACAAAAATGACAACTCTTGAATCAGCATATTTCTTCAATAATGTGAAAAATGTACTGACGTTGGCAGGACAGACACGTCACTTGCTACTGATATCTACATAACATGAAACTCTTGGATGTTGAGGCCCGGTTAGAAATAATCATAATTAACCTTAAACCCTAAATGTAACTTCAGCTGAACCCAAGTGAAAACGGTTTTACATGACAGATATGCCTTAAAACCTCCACATCCTGTTTGAACTGTTGTTGCTGTTTACAGACTTCCACACCACATAATTTGCATTTCAGACATCATGCTGATTTCATGTATTTGAGAGACTGTGTTGTTTTGATGACACTGAAGAAGGAGCAAACTCAACGTGTAAGCTCTAAGCATTAAGTAACATGGCTGTGTTTCCTGAGACGAAAAGTGTCACAGTAGATGAAGGGCTGACATTACAAGTAGTGCAAATAACTCTATGATATTCTGCAGATTAACAGTCACTTTAGACTTATTAGCTGAGGAACTGTGCATACGTAGGAAGGCGTGCACTGGCTTGATATTCTGAAAGCATGTGGAGTGGAAATTTAGTGCTATTTTCCAAGTGGTTTGGAGGAGTGTTACCTGAACTTTGGCAGCTCTGTGAAACGTTCCACGTCTTCTGCCATTTGGCTGACTATGATTGGCACGCGCCCACGCCAAACAGCCAGGGTGGTTGACTTCTAGGTAAAGTGATTGTAGGTAAATGGTCCTTTAAATGAAACCATAAAACCCATTTTTCATGAATCCATTCAAAGTATTATGATTTTAAATGGGACTTTATTTGTGAAAAATGTTCCCGCAACTGAATTAAAAGGACTTCCCCCAACTTTCTTCTGCTGTAGCAGAAGAAACATCCAAAACCTAACATTCAACAGACCAGTAAGCAACAAACAGTAAGGAATGGCCAACAGAATTGTGTCGCAGGATTCAAGCAGAGCCATGAATTTTCCTGCACACTAGTTTTAGCACTACCTTACAGCAACTACACACATCCCCTGCACGCAGAAGACATATTTCAGTAATCCATCTGTACACAACCTCCTCCTCATCCACACTGGCAGAGAGAGGGAGGAAAGATGCAATACCCCATGTTAAATAGTGTGATGCATTCTCCAATCAGTGTGTCCCGGCCCCCCAGTCTAAACCCCCTTCCTACACTCTTGTCTATCAGCTGACAAATAGCTGCTGATATAATTAGCTCGTGTGCTCAATTTAGCTTTTTCTCAGCTAAACTTAAAACTACTATTAGACAGTAATAAGTACAGTGTCTTGTTGTCATGGTGATTGCCAGAGAACCAGCAAAGACAGTCCTGCACATAAAATCCTTCCTAAAACTAAAAAGTCTCATTTAACACAACACAAATGTTTTCATTATGTTCATTATGTTAATTAGTAAGCATTGCAAAGGTGCTGCTAGGCGTATATTTACCTTTGAACAGAGCAAGGCTAGCTGTTTCCACCTGTTTCCACTGTTTAAACCTAGCTATGCCAACCTCTTGGACCTGCTGTAGCTTTGTATTTACTGTACAGAGAGTGTTATCAAACTTCTTACCCAACTCTCCACAAGAAAACCAATAAATATCTTATCTTTGTCTTGTCAGCTGTGGTGGTCGTTGATACCGACAATTGTTATTTCTGGTGCCCTGGTGAATTGTCCTGGGTAAGGCCTTTATTAAAATGACTATACTTAGAGAAAGTGCAAGTGTTGCAAAATGTGAAAACTTTCACAAACGGGGCTCCATCACCAGTGTTGTATCCAGAAGGTATAGAGATCGGCAAAACTTGGCAGACACAATATGTAAAATCAAGCTGAGCTCAGACACGAACATTTTACTCAACAAAACAGTATAGTTCCCCCAGTCTGTCTTTCTTTCTAGTAGGAAATTCTGTCATCTCATGTTGCTCGCCTTGAAAAGTACACATGGAGAGGGCAGACATCATAAAAAAATGCCTATCCACCTGTTGTTCTGGCATTGGGGGAGCATTTGAACCCCACCTGCAATTCTTTGGTCTGGCAGACTGTGATATGTGTGTATGTGTATGTACGTGTGTGTGGACCAAGTGTGTCTCCCCATAAACAGGTGGGGTTCCCCGCCACAGATATCGAGTTCCCCTCTTTGATAACCCATTACAGACTTCATTAATTTCACTCACTCCAGCCACGCACTCGCCGTCTGACAAACTCACTGAGGAATTTTTGTATGAGCACACCTCCTTGGGCTTGTGTAAGTTTTACAAGCGGAGATTAACATGTGTGAAAACAAATGTAATTTAACCCTTTATTGTTTTAGGAGGGTGAAGCGGACATGCCCAGTGTTAAAAGAGCTGTCTGCATCGGGCGCTGCAGAACTATCACTGATGACTTTGTGACAAAGGTTTTCCTCTCATTCGGGAAACATCACGGAGGAAGTCCATAAAACATACGTTAGATGAAGTTACAACAAAATAAAATCGATGTTCCTTTTATTTTTTTGTAATCAAGCAGTGAAATTAAAGGAAGGCAAAGAGGAAATGAAATACTCAAGTCTCAAGAGCCTGCACACATTTCTTTCTTGAGGTCTTTCGAGCCAGGAAACACAACTCTACACGCATACATCTCACATGTCCAGTTGTGCAGGACTAATTTGCGCTTCACTTTGTTTTCTTGACATTGATTAGTTATTCTTGAGCACATGGGACACCCGACACCGCAGCCCCCTTGATTCCAGTTGTGCCGTGACTCATCTCTGTGTCTGGCAGATGACACAGTGGCGCGAGGTGAACTTGGACTGGACCTGGCTCCGTCCACGTTGAAGCTCTGAGCACTGTGCCTCCAAAAGCATGTCTAGCATTGCTCCAAACTAACAGAACAATGCCAGGGATTAGGCTGGGCTAAATTTAGTCGTAAAAGAATGCATGCAAACACAAAAGGACCCCTCAGAGTTTTTTTCTTTTACTGT
The DNA here is from genome assembly GCF_905237075.1 of Dicentrarchus labrax. Taxonomy (NCBI): domain Eukaryota; kingdom Metazoa; phylum Chordata; class Actinopteri; family Moronidae; genus Dicentrarchus; species Dicentrarchus labrax. Next base: position 31,051,974 of record NW_026136713.1, on the reverse strand, counting down.
CTTTTTCTTTAGATTAATTGATCCGAATTGCAGAGAGAAAAAACACTGACATGTTAGTAAAAACACTATTCCTTTAAGATTGTGTTTGTGTTTGCTGGGGTAGGGTGGGGTCAGTTCAGGGCAAGATTAAAAAATGCATTCTAACTAAAAATGTTATGACAGCATCTTTCAACCTATTCCAATATAACAGTTTAATGTCTGATTAGTCCTCAATAAAGCAATAATTTATGTGAGAATCTCTTTGTTTGTGACAAACACAGACTCACAAAATTTAGTGAAATAAGCATAAAGTTTATATGGGAAGACAAAAAAGAAATGTAGGATTATCCAATAATGCACATTTGTCAGATATTCAGATATGGTTTCAGTAAAACAAAGTCAGTCAGAAAAGTTACTCTATGTAGTTGAAGTCGGGGCACATGGATCATACATAAACTTATATGCAACTTTTTTATATATCACCTGTTGTCAGTCTGGGCTGTGTCTGTTTGCATGAAACTGGCTTTTAAGAGCCATATAACATCTGCTGTAGGCATTACCAGTAGTGCCAATGCCCTGCAAGTACTGTCTTCTTGTTAAATGCTCGGTGTCCCAGACACAATCTCTACCATAACACTACAAAAACAGACAGCTCACCAAGAGGAGCGACAAGTGCTGGGGCAAGAACTTTACCCACTGTCATGGAGGAGCTATCAATGTTTAATTTCTATATTGTCGGGTTAAATGACAGCCTTTTTGATGATAGTGGGAAAGTATTTCAGACTAAATATTTTATCAAAAACAGTGAATGGAACCATAAGAATTTGTTTTATCCACCATTGTTTCACAACTTTGACCATCTGCCCTGAGAAACTTCCTTAGTGTCTGGTATTAGATTATGTTCTCTGTTTTTAATCGTATGTCAAAGTGATTTTTCTGTTGTATTTGACGGTTTTGTTTTGTACTTAAATCCGATTCCACTGACCTGTGCCAGGAAAAGAAACTGGACTTGACAATCATTGATGGGAGAATGAAACCTCCTCTGATCAACAGGCAAATATGAGCTGCTCATGCAACATTGTTTAAAGGATATCCATGTCATTTATTTTTAGAAAGCTATACCAACTATTTAAAAAGCTCCTCATAATGTAGATACACAGGTCACTGCTGTCATTGTTTTTGTCTTGTTGCTCAGAAGAGGGGCAGCATCTGTTGGGACCTTTAACTCTCTGTATTGTAGTGGCTAACATGGCTTTGAACTTCATTCTGATGAGACAAGCTTCTTGATTTAACACAGGAGAGTTTTCTGGAAAAAGTTGAGGTATTTTTGGCCATAGACGTAGATACAGAGCATGTGGATGCTTGATTTTAAGATGATTTACAATGCTGAGGCATCTATAAATCTATAGTGAAAAGATATAAACATACCACAGGGGCCACTGAACAGTGGGAGTGGGAAGTTGTGGATAGAAAACCAAACAAAACCGTTTCATCGAGAAATTTTTGATCTTCCCCTCAGCTGAATATTGATTTTTGTGGTTCACTGTCTAACTTTGTGTGCAATCTTTAACAGTTCAATGCCATGCAATAGCATCGGTTCTCATTTAATTAGCAAGGTCAATCGTTACATCAAACAGAGTGGACTCCATCTTTGCACCCATGTTAATTTCTTATCGTCTTTTGTGGAGCTGATATATATATATATGAGAAAAGAGAGGAAAAAAAGACCTCCCCCACACAAGTTGCTCAGTTTTGAGTTTGCTGCAAACAGACAGCAGGAATTACTGTTATGTTGTTTGATTCAAAATCATATTGATCTCTGCTCCTTTTGATTCGCATTTTCCCCACTCACAGCCAAATCCTCCCACACAGGCTTTGCTTTTGAAAGATCGCTTTCAGACAGTTTAAAGATGCCAGCCGCGCACCGAAAATTATTCTCGGAGAATATTACTTTAAAATACGTATTGATTCCGCTTGCAGAAATGAGGCATTATGTGGGTGTTGAGAGGAGCGGGGAGATACGGCGGTGAAAAATGACACTGCGTCATGAGCTATCACTTTCAGTGGCTCAAAGAGAAACATCTGGTTGGAGTCGGCTCCAAAGAACACAAACCCAGCTAAGGAGACTGCATAAGTTGGGAGCAGACAGCCTTCAAAACAAACGCCACCAGCTTTGTTGGCTTCTGACACAATTTGCTTGAGGTCTTATTCAGTTTCACTGCCGGGAGTCTTACAATGATCTCCATGTGCAGAAGAAACTTTTTGCAATGCAGTGGGCCAAGATAAAAAGAAAAGGTGAAAAAAGGTGCAGTTACTGCATGTGATAATAGATACCCATTCTATGAATACGTTACATTGTTACCTCTTTGGACACTGTACATAGTTTGGCTTTAGAGTAATCCATCAACCCAGGGTGAGAAATAGCCTTCTATATTTGGCCTCTGCATCTTTAGCTTGTTCTCTCAGTGGGTAAAGGGGCAGCTGAGGAGACAACCCTCTCCATCAGTCATAACTGCTGGCCCACGGCCCAGAGTTCCTGTCACTAAGAGGCTTAAACCAAAGAATCTTCCCCTCATTCGTATAAAAGCCAAGCAGGTCAAAAGGTTCTAAAATGATTTGCATAGCCAATGAGGTACTGACTTTATGACTACAGTCCACTATAAGGACTGTGAGTGGTAATACTCTCTGAGGGCTAATTTTCTTAGCTGACAAATTCTGTTCTTACAATCAGCGCAGCAGCCAAATACCCTCAAATTGCTAAATAGTATTAAAGAGCTTGTCTGAGGGTTTAATACCATCATCACCTCAAAAAACTAACATTTAAATCCTGATCAACTTGGATCCAGTTCATTTCAGTAATTTCTTCTACATCAGCCCAATTTAAGGCATTAAACACCATCATCAGCCACAGAATACGAGACCTATAAAATGCAAGTGTAAGACCGGCGATAGGAAAACATTTGGGGAAAGGAGTCGAAACTGGGAATTGCTTCTGTAACGCTGCAGGGTGACCACAAAAATCTGTCTGTGAACCACGTCAAGACTGTGATCATTATTTCACTCTTTTCTTCAGCTTTTCGTCTGCATTCGTTTACCACCGCATCAGCATTTTTCCTCCAAATTAAATCTGAAGGCATTCCTTTCCCTTTCCGCACCCGTTTCAGAGACCTCGTCAAACCCAATATGGCTTTCTCTCCAGCTACAAGACATGTACCTCAGCAGTTGATGTTGTACAAGTACACTACTAAATCCAATTAATATCTTTGAAACTTAGCAAGACTGCGTGATAAAGAATTTGATAGCTAGGGTTTGATGTATCTGGCTTAGGTTAAGTAATGAATTGACCTTAAAGATTCCCAGTATATAAGGCCACATTTTATGGCTGTGCTACTTTAAAATCAACACTTTTGCACATATTTGGCAGTCAGGAGAAAATGGAAGGGAAAAAAGTTATGCAATGAAATACATTGAAATGTCATGCCTGTGGCCCTGAAACTGCAATCTACAAGCTGAATGAATACACAGTTCAATCTGTGTGCAATGTGTGCAGCTCAAAAAATCTCACTGGTGACAATTCCTTTCATTTAGACATGATAACTTTACAAAATCCCCAATAATAGACCCAGAGAGTACAACTGAGCTTAATCCAATCCAAAGAATCCATAATTTTTTGTTAAATATGGTTTATATGGATAAAATGTGTTTACAACTGGAATTACAACTGATTTTCATTCTATACTGTATTTGTGGCTAAAACTAAGTCTGTCTCAGTTTATTTAGCATGGATTTAAGCATTTAATTGAACCAGGGTCTTTCTTTCAAACAGGTTTTGATTGGTATTAATCTGATGTGAAATTGGTTAATTTCTCTATAATAGATGACTGATACTCTCCAAAAGGCTTTTTGTTCTGCGCTACATAAGCATATCATTTACTCAAAGTCATTTTCACCCTAAGCATGTGCACAATGTCTACAGTAATGTTCTTGGATGTTTCAGATCTGCTCAACACAGTGAGGCAATTTCTAAGCTGGAACATAAATATGCACTGGCAAAGGTTGATATCTTGTGGTTACAGAACTTATCCCACAGAACTACTCATGGCTGAAATGATTGACATATTAAGTTTAAATAATGGTGTAGCCATCCCATGCAGTCTTCAAAGTGCAACTCGTGCAATTTCTGAAATGTTAAGACGTATTAAACTCTCGGCCTGCACTATAAACTGGGGCAGGATCTCAACCTATGAGAACTGAATGTGGCAGGGTCTTCTGATAATGTATGCTTTTATCCATTTTAGAATCCAAACCTCTGTCCAAGTGGTGTATACATTTCAGATATAAACTCAAGCAAGGAACAGTCTGTTGTATTGTATTGCAGAAACATTTGCCAACACAGATGGTGTCCAATAAAAGCAGGCTGACAGACAAACTACAAATACAGGTGTTAACAACTGATCACATCAGAAAGTGGCACACTGAAGTTTGTTTGGTGCTGTAGGGACTAGTCTGCGACCTACTGTTGTTTACAAGTTAACAGCTAAACAACAAGGAACCGTTAATAAAAATATCTCTTCGATCTAGCTAATTTTGTCGCTGATGAGATAATAAATTCACACAGTTTATTCAAGAGTCTCCTGACACCTAACTATTCATCTTTTGTGAGGCAGTTTACTTGATCAAAGAAGGGTTATATGCAAGTAGACGATAAAGCCAATACGTTATATTGCTTCGTCTCTTTTGGTTCCCTCAAAGGTTGGCAAAGACTATATGGTGCCCTTAGAAGTCAGCAATGACTATATGGATCCACCAAATATCAGCAATGACTATATGGATCCACCAAATATCAGCAAAGACTATATGGTTCCCTTAAAGTCAGCAATGACTATATGGTTCCCTTAAAAGTTGGCAATGACTATATAGTTCCCTTAAAAGTCAGCAATGACTATATGGTTCCACAAAATGTCAGCTATGACTATCTGGTTTGTTCACCACAGTTGAATTTGATTGGAAAGATTCACACGGACTTACTTTATCCCTGTGAACCAACAAAGGGAAGATGACCAAACAACTGCCACTTTGGGAATTCTGTGAAAGTTTGGGTAGGATATGCAAGTAATAATTTGTTATGGCATAGTTTCTTAAAATAATAATTTCAGAAGCTTTACAAAAATGTAGCTTTTCAAAAAAAATGTATTTTTTTGCTTTTGCCACATTACAAGCAAAAGTATGAAAAGGATATTACCTTATAACATAACTACGTGTTTATTCCCACTTTTCCCACTCATTCCCACTTTTCTGCACTCATGCATACAGGCATGCGACCATTTCTGTCTAGGGAGAGTAAAAAATACAGAGGCTACAAATTTAAATGTACTAGAAGTGCGATAATGTTATCCTACTGTTGCATCTTTTGCACTACTTGTAGTAGACAGCACTTGTGGCTCTCAAGAGTCCTCATTCTCCGCTTGAGTTGACCACCACCAAAGCCAAGAGAGGCAGTATGAAGTCATCACAAAAGTCAAGAGCTACTGTGCCACAGAGACTGATGTTCAAGGAGGGAAGAAAAGTTGGCAGAAAATCAGTGTTGTGTCACTGGAAAGGATTTGCAAGTGGGAGGAGGGAGAACGAGGGGAAGTAGGGAGGGAGGGATTGAGAGAGGAACTCTGGCTGAAGCGGAAGAGGGATGCTTTGGAGAGTGTAAAAGGAGGGTGAGGGGAAAATCGTTGGATGAATAAAGTAAAACAAAGAGATAAAATAAAACGTTATAGGGAGTGGAAGAAGGCAAAGGAGGCTTGTGGTTGTGAAGGAGAGAGAATGGCGGTGTTGATAGAGGAGGTGAAAGACATTTTTCTCTGGCTCCAGGCCCAGCTGGTGTCTACGCTGGACCGCTGCGGGTGTCAGATCTTTATTCCAACCCTGGAGACAGCTGGAGGTGTCAACACCGCGCCAGCCTCAGTTATACTTCCCCACAAAACCCAGCCATGTGTTTGTGCACACAGCAGTCCCACTATCACAACAAGTAGATATCATATTGACACTGGTTCTCCTTCATCTTATGACTATTTGTACAATATGCCTGAATCAATGGTTTGATTTCTTATTTCACCTCTTCAATCAGATATATTTAGAAGGGAATAAAATTGACTATTTGTATTTAAAAACTGTAAAATGACCACCTGAAAACCAGAAATCACTTGTGGGATTTATAATCAAGCATGACAAGACCCAAAAGAAAAGTTATGGAGGGGCTTTCATGCCCCATTTACATTGAAACAATCACTCACTACTGGGGTTTCAAATTCTCAAGAACCACAGACAGACATTTCAGGGGTTAACCCTCTAACTACAAATCAAACTGGTAGGAAAGCATTTTATACATTTCTTAATGGGTTCCAGAGGAGAGGATGGCTCTGGACTATTACGTGTGTCTCTGAAGCTCCCATGTCGCCTTTAAAGGGTTACTGTTTTACGTAAGGAGAGGGCAAATGCAAGACATTAGAGACGATGAGAGCAATTAATTTCTTTTCCTACTTCGTTTAAAGTTTTTTTTCTTAAACTGGGTCCAAAAAGGTAGCACACTAAAACGTATTGTAAAAGACCAGGAGGCTGCAGTGTATATGAACAAGGCACATTCCTCTGTAATGAGGTTAGTTCTGGTCTGATAGGTGAATGAGGATGATATGACGGTCCCTGTAGGAATCTGGTAACATCAACATCAGGTCCATAATTATTCCAAAATAATATTCAAAACTTAAAAACTTAAAAACTTAAAACTTGAAAAAAGAAAAAAAAAGGTGAATTATATCCTTGAATAATAATTTATGGTAAAAGAAAATATATATACTTCTTGAAGGAAAACAGGTTACGTCTGTCCTTTGTAGGACTGGAACTTTTCCAGTTGAGATTTTACAGATCACTCTCCACTCAGCTGCAGTCTTCCTCAAAATAATGTGTCCATTTCAGGGAGGGAAATCATTTACTATCTATAAATCAGACAGGATCAAGGGACTGAAAACCTTAGAGTGATCACTTTGTAAGAGTTTGCTTCCCTTTTTCATATGACCTAAGGGGGTTATTTTAAAAGTTTGCAAATAACTGACTATGACCAAATACTACACAGTAATATCAACAATACTGCGTTCATTTAGAAGATGAAAATATGTCATAAGTGCTAAAACTAAAAAAAGGAAAAAGGAAAATCATGAAGTTTATCACTTTATAAGGTATATTCAGCACAATTTGTTTTACTCTCCTCAAGAAAAACCTCTCTGAAATACTTTATATATCATCGTACGGCTTGCATCAAAGTCGGCGAGCAGATGTGTTTATAGGAAATGGGATGCCTAATAAATCTTTGGCATAATGTTATTGAATTAGTAGGGACTTAGGAGCAGATACCATTTTAAATCCTGTCTTTTCCAGTTCACTGCTTTTGATAGCAATATATTAGAGTCCCACATGATATACTTGCGTATCCGCCATCGTTTTTCATCACCTCTAGTGAGGCACTGGTGAGGGGGTGACGATGAATAATAAATGAGTCTGAATTTTCTGATGGAATTTCCATTTGCACTGTGAACAATTTTCAGGAAAGAGGATTTACACTTAATACCTCACGGTGCCCCCTTCAACAGTTGCTGTTTGTAGCTCAGATTAACGGTGAGATCTCCATCTCTTCCATGGCGTGATGTGATATTTGCTGCCATTTAAAAGATAGTTATTAATCTGAGGACTCAAATCTTTGATGTTCAAGCTGAATTAAAGCAGCCATCCCTTGAATGGCTATTGGTAAAGCGTCAAATCTACAAATACACAAATCTAATGCACAGCAAATAAACATGTTATACCCTGATATTACACCGTTACAAGCATAAGACTTGATGATGTCTTATTTTCAACAAGCCTTTGCGCCTTATAGCAATACCATAGTTAGTACAAAGCTGTGAAGAACAAATATTTCATTAACAGTGTTGGGCTAGTTTACTATTAATTTTATTCATTACTCATTACGATGTTTAAAATCCAGTTTTGTAGTAGTTTTTAAGTATTATTAATATTTCCAAGTGCTGAATGTAAGTGTTTCCATCTTCCAAGCTAGTTTAATCCACAATTAGGAAAATTAACCCAAGGATGTGATTGGATTGTTGGATTTCAAATCAGTGGGGGGTGATTATGACAACCAGACCAAGATCGACACACTAAAAACGCCATGCTTTTAAATTAAAACCATCAATAAATGTACCTCAAATTTAAACCTTTTATTGCTGCAGATCCTTCATTTCTGAAAGTTTAACATGTTACTTAGTGTTAGTTGTAAAATGACCTATGAATTGCTTACTTCAATGCAAATGTTACTCTTCCATTCAGTGCTTTGTTCCGACCAGTTATTATCTGGATTTGGTTAAAAGAAATGCCACATGTGATGAACAGTGAAGATTTGGGGCTTTGCTTAAAACATTCGGGCTCACACTGGTGATGTTAGAGGAAAAGCCAACAAGAGTCATTGCAATTTATCCTACGGGGACCAGGAATGTCTGTATAGCATTTTCTTATAATCCATCCAGTTGTTTCAGCCTGGACCAAAGAGGTAGATTGACATAGTATTAGAGGCACATCTTTATAGATTATATAATTAGTAATCTGTTCAATTCAGTAATTTCCAAGTTTTATGTTTGTATGTTCATCAGACATTTCATTTTTTTAACAAGTAGCCTTTTGTCTTCTTGGTGCCAAGTGCTAGTTTGACAAGCATATTGCTGAATATCTGTGATAAGGAACAGAAGAGTAAATTCATATTAACAGAAAATCAAAGGTAAAGGGTAGCCCAGTAAAGGACACCGTTTGATAGACAGGAGGTAAGAGCTTAAAACACTACAGCAATGACTTATCACCTAACATGTCAACAATAATCCCAGATTCTTCCCTGTCATAAACTTCTTTCGTGAACCACTTCCTTGCTGTGACCTTTCCTCTCCTTACAATGCGTGCAATGCAGGAAGTTCATCCCACTTTTCCTCTGGATGAAAGCAGAAGCTAAATACCTCAGAAGTAAATGTAAACAAGCTCACACACCCTCACATGACACGTCTTTCTTCCCAACATGGCTCGTAATCGGATGCCTGGATGCCCCTTGCCATCCCTCATTACCCAGCATTCCTGAGGGCTACATGCCGAGGGTGTGGCAGAGAGACTGGTGCGAGGTTGGCGCGGGGCCAGATGACAGTGATTGATCGAAGTATGATTGATGGCTACAGCTGATACACCAGCTCTGTTTTCCATTGTTGTTGAATCTGGCACTTCTCACCTTGTAAAAGTGCTTTAAGGGGAGCTTTGGGATGAATGAGGGTGTAGTGTTAAAAGTAGAGGATGGTAAGTGTGAAATCTGTTTGAGTGGTAGAGCTTGACTGGATGGACTAGACATTTTCTCATAATAATACTCTCTGATGGGAAAGAGATGGCTGCTGTGGAAGTTTTAAACACCAGAATTGTTTGAGAGCAAGAGTTGGGGTGGTTCCTATAACTGGTGTTGGAATGTGCAGTCAAATGGTGAAGCATCTTGTGGACCAGAATCAAATATTACTCGTCTGACAACATTATCAAGTATTTAGCATCTAACTGATAATCCAAGTAGGTTAAAATTAATTTGAGCACTTTATATACCTACTTTAGCATCCAGGAGGTATTGTAAGAACTTCAGGAACTGATCTTCTACAGGAGTTTACCAAGAAAACAAATGCCCCAAAACAATGTTTGTTTAGATACAAGTAACAAAGTCCTCTAGCGGCCATAGGAATTAAGAGTATTTTCAATCGGGATACAGAGCCACAAAGTCTGCAGAAGGAGGAGGTCAGGGTGGAGAGATAGGTCCACAAAACATTGGTCTTTGACACAGGAGACCACTGTTTGCTTCCTTTTCCAAACAAAAGTCAACATCTCTTGACTAGGGTTGAAAAGGGGCGGACATTTTCCGGTAAATTTCTGGACACTTTCCGGAAACTTTCCATGGAAAGATAAGATGGGGAATTTTGGAAACATTACAATTTGGAAACTTTCATGGGAATTAATGGAAATTATGGGAATTAATGGGAAATTATGGCAATTAATGGGAATTAATGGGAATTTAGGAGAATTAACTGGAAAAGCTGAGTAATTCATACAATATTGAAATGTATTTTCTTTGTATTTGTACTACATTGGTCATTTTAATATCGATTTTAAATGCTCATACACACTTGTTTACGTTGCTGCTTTAGTCCGGTCACCAATTTATGCATTGCACGGTGTTGTTGTGCGTGCAATTCAATGTAAAGTTTTGTTTTCGAGCTGGTTTGCTAATGTAGCTAAGATTAACACTAGCCTGCCACTGCCCCTGGTGGCTCGAGACAAACGCCACAGCACTTGTTGAAATGGAAATAGCCGAGAATGGCCAAATATTATTGAAACGTTAGACTTGCAATAACGGAATGAGTTGAAATGTTAGTGTTTCTGTAGAAAAACATTATTATTTCACATTGAGCTTGTTTGGATGAGCCACAAACAATAACAAGACAGCTGCTGCACTGGTGTCCGACTCGTAATGCCCAAAGACAAATGGAACGCTATAAGTGGCACAAGCCAGGCAATTATATCACGTTCTCGCGTCAGAGCAACTCATAACATATGATGGTGGCTAGCATGCCGCCTTTGATTTACTATGGCTATGGTTATGGTTATATGCGTACAATACAATTAACCCAAATAGGTTAATAGCAATGGGTTATGTATTAACCCCCCCCCCCCAAAATAAATAAATAAATAAATAAATGGCAAGTATGTAGTAGCCTATGCTGAATACTGCGTGTGTGCATGTCACTGATGAATATAGGGAGGACATTCAACTGAAGTTGCATTAAATCAGGTTGTTTTAAGCAAGTTATTCCTTCAAAATGTTAACGTTCAAAACTACATGTAAGTTCCCTGTTATAAACAGTATTATAACAAGCAATATTAAAAATATCCAGTTTATTCCCATTAATTCCCATTTATTCCCATTAATTCCCGTTTATTCCCGTTAATTCCTGTTAATTCCTGTTAATTCCTGTTAATTCCCATATATTCCCATATATTCCCGTTAATTCCCATGAAAAGTTTCCAACTTTGAAAATTCCCTGAATTTTTCAAACCTACTCTTGACCCTTAATATTGAACCAAGCAGCCTAGTTATTTTAAGACAAACCACGATCTTTCCATCACCCTAACCAAGTCCTGTTTGTGCCTAAACCTAACCAAAGTCAAATCATACTTTTTAAACAGTTTTCAAAGGCACTGACAAATTACCTTACTGATAGGATCATGATATCAGAAAGGTCAACACACTGCAACTTAATATAAAACCATCTGCTAGAAATCGCGATGATCTCTTTGTATTTGAGACCATCACGTTAAGAAATTAGTCTTGTTTTTTGCAACTCTGAAATATTGCCAATATCAGTTCAGCATTGCCTAAGAGCATTGTAGAGCTAGCCATCCATCCTTTTATCTCTTCCCGCCTATGGTAACTCCTTCCTGTTTAAGTGAGTCAGCAATTTCTCGACTTCACTGGGTTCAGAACGTGGGAGTCAGGCTTTTGACTAACATTAAACAAAGACAGCATATTACTCACACTGGCTTCCTGTCTAATTCAGAATTCAGATCAAGACCCACCTGATCACATTCAAAGCCCTCCATGGCATGGCACCCTCTTTTATTTCTGAACTTATAACCCAATACTTTGTACCAAGATTACTCAGATCTTGTGACCAATTGCTCTTAAATGTCCCAGTCCAGGCTCAAAACAAAGGGTGACCATGCTTTTTCAGCCAACTCTGGAATTGCCTCAGGTGAACTGAGTCTGTACCAAATTTTAAAAAATACTTAAAAATCTACTACTACTTGATTTGAAATTAGTGCCATGTTAATGCATCTTAAAATCATACGAACCAGCTAATCATTCCTCAGGCTGCCATCTAAGCTTTATTTTAATCAGAATATGCAACATATTCAAGATCATTTAAGTCTTATTATCTTGTAGTGTTATTTTTATCCCAGTATGAATACATCAAGTGTTAAGATATAGAGCTCTGGGTCAGACTTGTCAAACTTGGCAGCAATAAAATTCCATCTCCTGTTTGCCAGAATGCTGGATGCGTGGAAGTGTGTTAGGGTGTCAATGCTGAATTAAGCCAAGCTTTGGACAGAAAAGCTGAATGAAGATGATCCGTTGATAGGGAATGCTGTGCTTGTGGTGAAAGTATTTAAGTATTTTGACTTGTAATGCTGATTCTTACTGTCCTACACTATGTGCTGAACAGTGCAGGCTTAGAATTGGACAGACACTGTTAGCCAGTAATGTGTGTTTTAAAAGGCAGAAATCTCAGCACATTAAGTACTACTTGAGTCACTGGTATTAATGAACATCCCTGTTAATCTCCAACCATCAGCTGTGGCCATTTTGTTCTATGAGGGCAGTAAAAATCATAATTGTTTCCATGTTAAGCAGAAATACCCGTTCTCTCCTTCCAAGTGTTCTAGGTTAGATATTTAGCTGAGGTGAACAGGTGGCACCCTCATTCCTCCACCCTGCTACCCTATTCCACCACTCCACTCTTCCTGCTGGGATCTGCATAGCTGACGCCTTTGCTTTCTGAGTTCCTGCTTCACAGCCAAGACGGAGTTACTTCATGCCCCAGCAGGGAGGTAACCTATCAGGAGAGTCAGGGTGCTCCGTGGTGTGCTGACAGAGAGTAAGGCAGGACATAAAAGCCCCATCCATGACCTCCTGAGACACCAATAGCTATCTGCCCTTTACTCCACTGCTGTGGTCCTATATTGCATCAGGAAATATTTCAAAATTTTAATTGTTTCACCTCTAAAGCTTAAGTGTCATGTGATTTAACTTATGGTAAGATAAAACATAATTCGTCTACATTATTTTGTTGTCATAAATTGGCAGGATACATTTGGTGGAAAGATACAATATAGGCAGATTTGTTGCTTTTTTATACTGAGTGATGGTGATGATGTGTGAGCGCCTGCACAGAGAGTCAGCCTCCAACCTGACAAAGCCACTGACATTAGATTAACTGAAAAATGACTGTGTCTCTCATGTAGTGTACCAGTATCACTATTATTAAAACTAGAGATGAAGAGTCTGTTCTGATTCCAACTCTTGCTTTGATTTGGCTGGTCTGGTTCAAAAACTAAAGGGATCAGTGTTTTGTATGCTGAGGTAATTGGACTCGTAGTTAATTAGGTGTCAGGAGAGAAAGGAGTACGTGGAAACACTAGAAATTTTCTGTTGTTTATAAGTGGAAGGAAAAAGAAGACATTTTCTTTTCAGCTTTTTTGTTTGATGTCAATTGTGTATTTATTTATTTTTTTGTCTTTAAAATATGAGACTCAGGCAGTTTCTAAAATGACATCCCATAGCACCGGCAACCGTGGCTCCACGGGTTGTCCACTAATCAAAAGGTGATGAGACTTTGCCATCAGTGTATGAACATGCATGAATGGGTGAATGTGGCATGTACCGTAAAACTGGTTTGGGTGGTTGATAGACTAAAAGACATTATTTAAGTATGGTCTATGCCATTTCCACTTACAGTTCATGCCACAGTTTGCACAATTTCGGAACCCACTGGCTACGATGATCTAGCCTCTAGAGGCAGCAAGAAATGTTTCTGGGCTTCCGGTGTAGCTGGTGGATATCTAGATAACGAATATCCAGGCCAAGACTTCCTTTTCCATGTGTCATTGTTTACAGCCTGATTAACCCTAACCCTATTCACAGATACATTTTTAAAAAAGCTAATAAAATAACAATCGTCAGCAGATGATAGCCAATGTTTGCCTTGTTTACCTGCATGCAACCAAAGCCTGCTCAATTATGATTGGTCAGAATTACTCGAGACTACAAATGGAAACCACATTGCGTCCAATACCAAAATTTGTCCCTTGTCTACAATCATATGCAGACATGTTTACAGGCATTTTCCTAATTACATGCTACTCTATGTCAAACCAGTTATTGTTTTTGTAATTATCATCCCTAAATGAATATTATTGTACTTTTGTTTTGGTGTAGGCGAGGTTGTGTGCTAGGGCTATACAGAAAAACATCTCTTTTATGGTGTTTTTCTTCTCTGTGGCCATAGACCAGTTATGGAGTCAGGAGTTGATCGATTTGTTTCCCCTAAAGATCCTCGAAGTTGAGTGGGATTGGTGACAAAGCCTTGGTTCTGTTAATATGGGCCCCCAATGACCTGACGGTATTTGAACTGCCCTTCTGGTCCAGCGATCAGAATGCCCTGTGTTATAACCATGAGCACCATTGAAGGGGTTAAGACTCTGTTGGTCCACAAGGGCCAAGCTTCCAACATACTAGAGGATCTGCGGTTCTCTTTGCGAGGATCATGGACCTACAACCTGTCAACCTTGGCTGAATTCATGTCTCACTGGCCAATGGAAAATATCAATCAATCATTACCTCAAGCCCACCATTCAATGGCAGCAAATCCAGTCTGTAAACATTTTATCTTCTTGGACTATTCTTTTAAAAAAAACTGTGTTGTTTCAGTTTTTCTGTCAATAATTTTGTCAAAGTAAGGCATCATTTATCCGAAGATGTCTCACTCTCTACACTGTCTCCTACAAATTTATTTTTGAAGGTGGTTTTTAAGATCAGTTGTGAAGAGAAACATTCATTTTTTTGGAAAGCCATCTCTATCAAATGTGTTCAAGGGCATTTCCTTAGATAATGAATTCAGGGCTATAGCTTGTTTAAAAAAAACAACAGCAGATCTATTACTTCTACCTTTGCGGAGACTAAATGCCCAAAAATAGTCTGTGATCTTGAGATCAGGACAGATTCAATGTCAGAAAAATAAAGAATTTTAATCCGTATCATTACTTTTGTGCTGTCGGTTAAAGATAGTTGTATAGAAAAGTTATACCTACAGAATTAGGGCCCATAATTCAAAGATGTGCCTCTGCATGCAGTCATTGGGTTGTAATACATTAAATATATAATGTTGCAACCCTGTAAGTGTCTGCTAAGATTACATTTGAAGAGCAGCAGTATGAGTCTGCATGTCAGATGTGTCATGTTTGGTTTACATGTCTGTCTATAACTGTCTCTTCAAGTCCAATTTCACAACTGCAGTATCCTCCTCTAATCTTGGAGCCTTGTTCAAACAAGTCTTTATAACGACATTTATATCTTGGTACTGAAAATGATAATATTGCCTCAATTATGTTCTGGAATAATGCCACAGCAGAAGAATGTTCAGGGAACACAAATCAATACGTTTCCTAGAAACAGAAAATAACAAAAAGAAGCATAAATACATATGACATGTTCTATTCTAAACCACTTTCACTGTTGCTCAAAGTAGGATCTATGCGCTTTTGAGGATTCATATAGTGATTTTACTCAGAAACCTCCCAGGCCCTATTCATCAGCTACATAACCTCTCTGTGTTTGGCCTAATAATCACTTTCTATATTCTTGACTGTGAATTCCAGATAACACTGTCAAGATACTAGGTGAGTTCAAAGGGTCGTCCACAGCTGAGCCTCACAAAAATAGAATGTGATCCAACAACCCAACAATAAATTTTGATAATTAAATTTTGATTGTGCAATATTTATTAAAGTAATATATACGAATATGCTGCAATGAGAGAGCCTTAGAATTGTCTGGCGTAAATGTTTGTCCCACCACACATGCAAAATGAAGTCATGTGCACCACCAGGGGTGCACAGTGTTTGCGTGATCCATCACATCAGGCATTATCAGTCATATAATGAAGGCTTTGGTTCGACTCCCATGCTTTCTTTTCTCTCACACTCCTCAGACATTTTTTCCCAAATAATAAACTATCTCATCCCTTTTTCATTACACAAGTATTCCAACATTGGAGTAGCCTGAAGGTTAGAGAAGCTTTCTTGTGACCGTAAGGTCATATAGTCTGAATCTGCCAGATTTGCTATGAAAACCTGGGTGGGGGAACTGAATGAATATATGACTGCTTCAATCAAAGTACCTTCGAGCAACACAGAGTGGTCTCACTGGCTCCAGTGCAGCTGCTGAAGGACAGTATGTAACCCGTTTTCACCTGTCATTACTAACAAAAATCTACTGAAATTCACAAATTACAGTTACACTTCACATTTTCAGGACATTTTTGGACAAAATTTGTCACTGAAATCCATGTTTTGCAACATCAAACAATAGTAATAACTGGATAAGTTTGTATGGTACTTAAAATAACACCTGTTAGGCATACATTTAAGAGTGGTGGGAGGCAGAGAGAGGGGGCGCAGTTGTGTGAAACGATCTGGAATGAGATTTAACACTTCTAATTACATCTATCAACAATCGGAGCTTTCACGTCAAAGCCAATGTGTTTCCTGTTAGCTGAACACCGTTCGTGACAGCCCTGCAATTAATTGAAACATTAGAGAGAGAAGGGGAATGCTCCGGGGCTTATGTGGCCTTGGCTGACGCGTCGCATGCACTGCAGCCTCCGAAAGACACGGAAAGCACAAGCTATCCAGCGTGGGCTTAGCCTAGCCTCAGTGTCAGCAGGCTAGCTTTCCTCCCAGTCAGGGGGAACCAGATGTAACTTTGCACTCAGCATTAGCACTTCTATCATGAAGAGACAGCCGCCGCGGAAATGTCCTTTTCGTGACGAGGTTATTGCTCTGCTGTGTATTATTTTGGAAGGCTGCTCTTCAGACAGGCATTTACTTTAGGGTTCTCATATGATTTATTGACTTGTTACACAGAGGTATGTAGATGCATAGGGGTAAGGGTGAAGTATGGAAAGTGGGAACACAATAGAGAGTGTCAGGATGGACTTGTGATGAGAGAGACCATCCTGAAGCCACAGCTTATGTGTCCTTCAGTGATGCAATAAACCCATAGTGTACATTCGCAATATTAAAATTATTTTATTGTTAAAAACTTCCAGGTAAAACAATTGCTTTTATGGTCATGTTCCAGATTAAAATGCCTATACTGAGAAACTCAGCAAGACCTTTTCTGTCATTTATCAAGCAAAAGGTTTCCAAAATTTGAATTTTCTCTGTTTTATAGCTTTTTAAATTGACTACCTTTGGTTTTTCGGCTGCTGGTCAAAAACGTTTGAAGATGTCATTTTGGGTTCTTGGAAATTTTAAAAGGGGCATACTTCATTATTTTTTGAAAGATTAAATAATCAATGATCAAAAACAGACCCAACAGATTCATTTCCTCGAAGGATGTTACAGTTCAGTTGCGCTTTTGACATAGTTTGTCCCAGCTTTTGTGTGTTTTATTTACATCACGATAGTTTTTTAGCTGCAGTGTTGTAGAACAAAGTAATTAAAACCTTTGACTGTAAAACAAAAAGGGGGCGGGAAAGAGAGAAAAGATAAATTTGCTTCTTGACTTGAAAACTTTATTTATGTATCCATCTGTGAGTGTTTAGACCAGGCTGGCATTTTTCACATTGCTCTCTCTTCAGTTTACGTGTGTGCACATGTGCCTGTGAATCTGTTGTGACTGACTGAAATGTTGCGTGTCTATGTTGGAAAAAAAGATGTATTTCCTTAGATCTATAATTGAGCATCTCTACACAACTATAAAAGTGTTTTCGTTTTGACAGTGACAAACTGCCGCTACTCTAATTTTGTACCAACATATGTGGAAGATTCTTCTTTTTTTATGTTGGAAAACTCATTTAGTAATGAAAGTCATGTCTAACATTGTGTGTGTCTGTTCCGTCTGTTCATTACAATGGAAACTGTTGTGTGACATTCACAGCATGCCAGGGGTCAGCAGCGCCAGCCTGAAGCAAACTAACACGTCAGTCAAAAGACGTACTTGGAAACAATCTTAAGCATTATTTATGAGGCTGGCAACTGCCATTACAATGAACTATGACATCACCTAGGCTTAGCCCATTAAGCATTTATTTGCAGCAATGTGGCACCTCACACATCAAAGCTGTCCGCCTGGTATTCCCTGCACCTCCGACAGCCTGCAGCTAATTACATGATCTGATGGTTACACAAGGAAGGTTGTGACTGGATGCTCACTGCTGGGACAGTAAATGTGCTCACTGCCACCTCAACAAAAACAGCTGCTGTGCCCTTGAGCAAAGTGCTAAACCCACAACCGGCCCAGTAGCTGCTCATTGGCCGACAGTGTGTCAACTGGGCAGTTCCCAGTTATTGAGCGAGTCTTTTGTATTGGAGGGCTGCCAAAAGAACATTTTAGATGTGGGTCATCAATAGAAAACTGAACATTAGACATGTGGGCAGTGGATATTTAGGGATTTTAAACTGATATGACACTGATCTTGGACTTTACCAGTTAATAGGTATTTTAAAATAGATACTAACTAGGTTGCTTTACATCAGTATTTTGGAGTAAAAGAGGCCTATTTTTTAAATTATGATAAGTAGAGAAATACTTTTAATTTGAAAGCCGAACTTTTTGATGATTTATATGTCTAAAAAGATAATCAGGCTATTTGTTCAAAGCATTAAGCAGTGTAGAGATTAACTCAGACTTTAAATGTCCAACAAGACTCTTTCTAAGGGCCACATTTTGGTCTGCAGGCCAAACTTTGGGAAGCCCCAGATTTTTACAGCTGCATAGTAAATAGAAATACACTACAATCATTTCCATTAAGAGCACAAAAACATTTTCAGATATCGTACTTTCACTCAATAATAAAATTTGCCCTCTGGGATCAATAAAGTTCCATCTTTTCAAATGATAGAGTGACTTTGATCTTTAAATATGAGGAGGCAAATGCTTTGATTAATTGTCTTGTTTTGAAATCTCGCCTGGAGGTGATCTCACTTTCAAGTGGTAGAGGAAGTGAACCTGGAGCGATCCGGCTGCTTTTAGACTGGCAAGAACAAACAAGATTTCTGATCAACTGAAACAGGAAATTCACAAACAGGTGGCTTTCAGAAACTTTTCAGGTTATTAATCCTGCTACTGTGCCAAAAGATATCTCCACCTGTGGCATTTCAACGGTTTGAGATGCTTATATGTTTGTTTTTTTTAGAAGGCTAGAGTTATTTGTGTAGGGTGTAATGAATTATACAAATCCAATGTGAGATTATTTCTTGCTCTTTTTAAATTGACAATCAAAAATGACTAAATTTGGATAGAGACAGCCCTGAAGCTAGAAGGTTTTGTTGTTTTGTTGTGTTGCAATAAGTTTGACACTTAAAACTACTTTTTTAGTTTTTAACTGGTTATGAATTTAATACTGACGCCTCTATATGACGGACAAAAGCACGAGACTATGAGCAAGAAGACTGGTTATTTCTGTATAGTTATTCTTAATTCCTGCCACCGGGTTGGATTCTGTCAGATTCCCCTTGAAATCAATAAAAGGAGCCAGTGAAACCACTACTGCTTTTGTCCACAGGGGCCGCAATAATCAACACAAAAATGAAAGTTCCTTGTTGCTGCTTTAAATGACTCAGTGTCTTCAGGTTCCCCTCTTTCTTCGCAGTAAAGTATCTCATATCAGTTACACAAAGGCCATGTTAAAGAGCAAAGCTACCTTGTGAAATTGAATCATTTCAGTAATTTTTCACTTGAAATAACAGTATAAAAAGGATCAGTGCCTTTTGTGAGGGTTCAAACTGGACAGCACGAGGTTACAACATTTTTACTGTTATCTTGTGTCTTGTGTCAGAACACCTGCATAAAGAGGTTTCTTTGACTTCATTCAAGTTCCCACTTCTTCATAAAGGCAAACCAGTATTCAAAATTCATTAAAAAAGATTTCTGAGTAGATTCAAGAGACCAGGATTCAGTGGCATCTAGCAGTGTTGTTGTAGATTACAACCCCCTGACCTCACCTTCCTGTTCAAAGCATGTATGAGGGACTAAGGTGGCCCTATCTAGGGGCAGTGTTTGGTTTGTCAGTTCTGGGCTACTGTAGAAACAGCAAGAGGACCTGCTCCCTTTGTGGAAAAAAACGACTCAATGGGTAAAAACCCATGTTTGTGCCATAAACCTGCACCATCAACCCATCAGATGCTTCCCGAAAGCATGTTGCCATCTGTTCTTATATATGTGCATGGCTCAGTATCCAATCTCCGCAGTGAACTTAATAAAATACTGCCAGTGAGGGGCTAAAACATGATAACTGGTTGAGACAGAGACACAATTTAAAGTCCTTTTTGTTATTTGCTAATTCTTACTGCTCAACAATAGGAAAGTTATCAAAACAAATTAAATAGTAAAGCACAAGGCACCACCAACCCTGTTACCAGACAATCACTGAAGCTTTCAGTGGCCATCCGCCTGGGAAACGGCAACTGCAAAGATCAAGGTCTTGATATTCTTCATCCTTCTTTTATCTCTGTCTGACTCAAATAATTCCACTTGAGCAGAATGTCACATAATTACCAAACTGATGGACTCTCATAAGGATTACAGTCCTGTCTTAATGACTGCCATTCAAATGGTAAACAGTTATTGATGAGGTTGCTGTTGGTGGAAACGCAGTGATCTGTAACAATGGCTTTCTGGATCTAATTTTCCTCTTTTCCTCTGACTTTTTAATATTTTTTTTCTTTGGCACGATGAAGTCGTAGCATCATTCCAAGAAATTCCTTGCTGCTGAGTGTGTCAGCACCTTGACTTTGCAGCTGATAGAATTTGACTTGTTGTAGGTTTTGTGACTAATAATGAATACCTAGATCTTCCACATACTCTAATTTATATTTTGTTGTTGTTGTAGGCAAAAATATAAACTGCTCTACTTCCTGTACACAGGGAATTTCTTCCTAGAAATGCCTACCAGAGACAAAGCTTGGTTGAAATAGATATAAATTGACTCACTTTGTCTTGCATCAATTAATGATAATGAGTAGCCCTCTGACCTGTATTCAAATACTTCTATTCTATTTTTTTCTCCTTCTGTGTTGCCAATCTGTATAAAAATTGGTCTTAAACCTAAATCTCCATCCACCTTCACGCCACTGGCCCTTATTTGGCTCAGACCATATCTCCATTGTGTTGACAGAAATCAAAGCTGGCGGTAGAGAGAGAAATAGTGAATACGCATACCTTTAATCCCCCTTATCCTGCTGTTAGGCCAGGGTGTGTCCCCCGGTCTTCTATAATAGTCTGCAATGAGAAGCTTGAGTAAACACAATCAATGGAAGATACTAGCATATGCACCGCCGAGACTTCCGAAGTCTCCCCCCTTTTTATTCACCCCGCCACGTATTCGATTACACACCCCTACCTTTGTGGGTTCCAGGCAAATTACAACCTGAGACAAAGGTATTGATGCAATATTACATGTGGGTAGCAATAAGAGGTAATGTCATCGCCGTCACAGGATTGTCTTGGAAGAAAAAGTCTACCAGAGAGAGAGGGGGGGTGCCCTCTCTCCCTATCTCTCCCTGTGTATGGTGCTCTTCCATGCTCTCTTACTCCTGGATTACAATCTCTTCATCCATTATTAATGAAGTTAAACTACTAGTGGCATGCTGAATGTGCTGCATGGGAGATTTGTAGCTAATCCAGCGCAAAACAGCCCCAGTCACATAATGAAGGGAAAAAAAGCACAAATGTCAACAGTTTCACACTGAGACTGGATTAGACACCCCCACCTCACCCCCTCCTCATTCACACATGGCCTCGCTCTCTTTCCTACACCACTCACACATGCACACACACACACACACACTGACTGAGTCACACCAAATCTCGAATCCCGCATGAAGAGTTATGAGTATACAAACATCCACCTCCCTCTGTCACCTTTCTGTTATGTTTCGCCACCAACAGATTAGTGAGCCTGAAGTACTGATTTGAAGGAAAAGGCCAAAGGGCTCTTGAGGTCTATATGAGAAACTGTTCAGCGCAGTCTTCCAAAGATTACCAGTTGTAACGCTGTTTTCTTAAAATGATCCACAGAAGGGAGATGACACAGAGATAGACAACGCATGATTACAGTAAGAGTGGATGTTGACCCCCGCGTCGTCTCTATGGTTCTCATGTGTCACTTGTAGTCTATAGCGGAGGCATGGGGTTGCTCTTTGTGTTGTGCTCGTGTACAGTTCAGCCATGCGCTGTGGCTCCATGAAAAGCAGAGACGAGCATGAAACACTGGAACTAATCAGAGCACCAGACACGGGACCAGCATCCTGATTTCAGATTAGCCTCCCTCCCTCCCTCCATACCTACCTACATCTCTCTCTCTCTCTCTCTCTCTCTCTCTCTCTCTCTCTCTCTCTCTCTCTCTCTCTCTCTCTCTCTCTCTCTCCCTTCTCTCTGTCTTCATATGTTTTATCTTTGTTATCCTTTATCTACCTTCTGGAGGTGATCTTTTTGATCTGCATCTTGCTGTTTTTTTTTTTTTATCTGTTGTGTTCTCCTCTTTGCTTTATTGTCTCCTTTGATCTTCTCAAATCCATCTCTTTCTTTTATATGTATTCCTTTTTTTCCCTCATCTTTCTGAATTTTTGTTCATTTATCAAAACTCATAAAAGTTGTTTGCAGTCCAAACTGAAATGTTGGATTCGACACTAACACTAAAAACATTTTGGCTTTAATAGCCCGATAATCAGAATAATTCATTTTTCTTTCACTATATTATTCAGTCTGACATTAAGTTCATGTTAGCCATTTTCTCTTTGGTTAGAGGGTTATTTTGTCTCTACCAACCAATTTTCAGTCAACAATGAAGCAGTTAGCAGTAGCAGTTGAGAGGAGCCATTAACTTCGAACAAAGGCGATTCACAACGACACATACAGCTGCCTCGACCTCATCCACACTTGTTGCTGTTTTTGTCGCCATGTTTCTGAAGCTCAGTTTCTGGCTGTGGCACAGGAAGGCGATGTTCCCATTTTTAGTCCCACCTACAAAACTCTCTACAAAACTCTGATTGGTTATTTCCCCAACCAGGGACACAGTTGTCATTAGGCCTTGTTCATCATATTGGAGTTACCCTAATTACCAGTTTCTGACTTGTAAATAGCACACACATCAACATCCAAGTCGTAATTACGCCTGGGAAACTCCGCTGTTCCTGAAAGTACCAGTATGTCTGACCTGATGCTTAATGTGAAAGTGATTGAAGACCAAACAAATCTTCTCGTCTTAGGTCAGTCAAAGTCTGTCGTTTAACTTAATTAAACCTACATTTAACTTGCAAGTTGCAAACTTGGTAATGAGAGGTAGTGAGAGCCACTAGACTTATTTGATTCAGAGATATGGGCAGCATTCGGAGGCCCGGAGCAAGGCTACAGCTTTGCACACATTTTATACTATTCCTTCATAGCAGCCTTCCATCATGTTCAAATTGTTCAATTATTACCGGTTTGCACAGCAACAGAGACAGCAAGTCAAGATTCCCAAATATGGGTCACATGAAAATCACGCTTAAGGTCCAGTGTGTAACATTTAGGAGGATTTACTGGCTGAAATGGAATATAATATTCATTAATGTATGATCCCCTGAAAATAAGAATTGTTGTGTTTTCGTTACCTTAGAATGAGACATTTTTCCTCTCTTCCACCATGTTGAACCGCCATGTTTCTATAGTAGCTCAGAATGGACAAACACTTACTGCAAATAAGAAAAAAAGGCATTGTGATAACATGAGAAATTACACTGGCGCGCATCATACACCATTTGGTGATACTCGGCTTTAACACTCTATTTTCAAATTATTGTGAACATGGCCAGAATCCATCTGTCCCTCTTCTAATCCTTCCTTAATTCATTCTTTCCATACCACTTACGCCTTCCATGTATATAATTTTGCAGGTTTATTTTACACACTCATCCTACGAACCACTGTCTGAATCAGCCTCTATATCTCTCCAGCTACTTCCCTTCCTTCTCCTCCTCATGCCTCGTCTCTCTCTGCCACAGTAGACCAATTAGGACTAAGCTGATTCCAGTTGTGACCTTTGGGTCCACCTCAGGTCTGCTGACAGGAGAGTTAGCATGTAGCTGAACTGTTTTACATGTTATCGACAGGGTGGGAGGCATCATAGTCATTTTATCACACCAATTTCATTCTTGGCCGATTTCCCCTTAGGCAGGTTAGTGGCAGCTTCCCATTGATTTTTCACGTAATTGATCAGAGACCTGCTTGAGCAATTTATTGGCCCGCTCGCACCTGTGATTAAGGCTGAGGCCGCATGTGTTTATGCATGCACCGACTATTACTTTCCCAAAGATCAACCGCGTGGCCATAAAAGCGCTGCTGTGCTGTTGGTCTGTGGCTGTCAGTCTAATGAATGCCATCCAAGTCTCAGGGACATTTCTAATCATGCTCGACCAAAGCCATGTCATGTCCAAAGTCAAGAGGAATGGAGACAGGCTCGTCTGACTGACCAGCAATGACAGGAGTTAATGTGTTCACATAAAAACATGGACCAGAGTTTAATTCAAAGTAATCCTTATTCATTTGAAGCCGCTTCATGCATGGGATTAATATTAGAGCAGTCGGGGGGCCAAAACCACAATGACATCAGCTAAGCATTTTCTTTGGAAGCCGAGGATAGGATAATTACAGAAGAAGACAAAGACGAAGAGCTGAGTACTTTTTAAATATACACCATGTTAGCTGGGCATGTTGGGGGAAGTGAGGGCAGCCCATCATGTAAGTCATTTACTGGCCTTGCGTATATAACGTTCTAAACCACAAGCCATGTTGCTGAGTTGGAGTGCTTAGCGTTGGTGTAGCTCGTCTCCCTTTGGTACTGTGACAGAGCTGGAATAGTAAGGATCAGGCATAAAGCCGCTCAACAAGCTCAAGAGCTATCAAAGAGCCACCCTTTTAATTTGGTTAATTTACAGGCAGCTTTTTCGCTAATAACGTTCTTGGAGTGATACTTGACAAATGGAAATACACACAGGATATTTCTGTCTCGAAGGAGACTCATCTAATGTTTTGTCTTTTCTATCCCCGCCCCCCCGACTCCTCTTCTCTACCTTCCTCCCCTCCTCTTTCTCTCTCCATATTCATCCTCCTTTCAAATCATAGAGAAGTCACACCCCACAATAAAACTAAATTCCCAGCCATTACTTTATTTCTAACGTATTAGCAGTACATAAACTGATTTGTTTAAAGATTTGTGGCTTTGGAAACACCAATTTGACTCCAAATTTTATTACATGGCCACAGAGTGTTGGCCAGACAGAACACTAGGCGACAATCGCATGTGGTTTGAGGCTAAAACTGAAGAAGAAAAAAAAGGGAGAAACTCAGGCTGGTTTCTCAGGCAAAAAGCACCGCTGAATAATGGAACCACTTCACATCCGCATTACTCAAGCTTCCCGGTGCAACAGAATGATGACAGTGTGTAACGCAAGGACTTTTACATTTCACCGAACGCTGTGGGAAAAAGGTTTAGATTCACTTTTAATGACGGCCTGTAGGAATTCATTCAAACGTCATGGTGTGAGGTGAGGGGAGAAATCAGAGACAATGATTTAACTGTAATTTAATTGATTCCTCATGGCATGAGAAGGATGCAAGACAAGACATTTTTCATAGTAAACCATTTATTCTATGTGTCTTTGGAAATAAATTGAGGCCTAATTTCACAATAAGACTAATACGTTTGTAAGTGCAATTTGGCACAGAATAGAGCCCACATAACAAGTAGTCTTTATTTGTGGAGATGTATTTTGCACAGTGTGCATATCAGGTTGTCATGCTTGTGCATATTTTGAGTGATTTAGCTTTATAAAAATGGATATTTAGTTACTTTAAATAATCATATCAGGCCTTACAGATCTAAATATTGGTTCCAAGGAGGAAATGTGTTGTGTTTAATGCATCACATTATGTGCACAATTTGTTCTTAGACAATCTGAAGTCTGAACTGCTCTGAGGTTCAAGAGTTGGCTTCAATCACAGTGAAAATCCAGAGCAAAAAAGCTGACAATTCATTCAAAATAAACCTTCAAAATAAGAAGTTCACACATTTATTAAAAGGATCCAAAATACACTGGCCTGCCTGTGTGTGTGTCTGTTGTGGCTGACTTGCAGGGCAGTCTATCATCTCCCCTCTTTAAAGTGGAGGCTTGGATGCGTGCTGATACACATGCGAAAGCCGGAAAAGAGTGTTTTAAAGTCCTCTCCAGTATGCAGGAGGAGGAAAAGTTGAAATGTCCAACTGTACTGACGCTTCGGGGACTGATGTGCTCGTTAAGAATCAGGAGAGAGCATCAGCAGAGCAGGTCACCCCGTTTCTCACATCACAGCCCCATCAGAAATTCTTTCAAGTGTCCTTCTGCGTCGCCAAAGATGACAACGGCGAATCGATAAGCGCTTGAAATGAAAAGAAGCCGCCGGTTTGCCCCCGAGGCGAAAGATTTCATACCCGCCAGCCTTCTCTGAACTTCAGGCATTCCTCTGCACCTTTCTGCGTGAGAAAGAGGAGGCTCTTGACTGATTTTTTTTTTTCACCCTCCCTTTGTATAAGAAGGTAAGAGGAGAATATATAGCCGGAGCATCATGCCTCTCCAGACGCAGCTCACCCTCTCTTCCTCCCCGTGCAGGCGGGGCTGATTTGAAGATGTGCTTGGTGCAGGGTCGATGTGTTCTGCCCGGGCTACTGGGGTCGTTTGCTTGCATTTATTGTGTGCGTGCACATGTTTGTGATTTTATGAGTGCTTGTGCCACATCACAGCATCTAATATTAAAGCGCACGGGTCACATTTTTTTTTTTTTCAAGAACTAAGCGAGCTGTGTTTGCGAATAGGCACATTTTATTTATTCTTCCTATATTGGTTTACATTTAACCCAACGCACTGTCTGTACGTGTGTTTACGCGAGTGGAAAATGAATAAAATGTGGCCTTCTTGGGCCTTTGTAGAGGACTACGAGGAGTTGATGTGCTATCTGTAATGTCTTTAATAAATAAACTTGATCTAAGCAGATGTTAAAAATACATTAACTCTTATAATTGCACATTCATAAGACCGCACGAGGCTGCAGTAAGCATTTATTATATTACATATGTGTTTGGGATATCAGGATTCAAACCATTCCTGATTCACCAAATTTTGGGGTTTTGGGGGTGGTGGGGGGGGTGAAGGAGGAGGAGGAGGGGGGGGGTTGATGCGCACGTTTTGCTTCAGTGTCCCCTTTTGCCAGGAAATTCCCGTGTGGATGTGCGCATTAATTACTGGTTTAATGCGAGTATGACTGAAAATGTAAAAGAAGGATTAGGCGCGGGGAACGCGGGCCTACGTCCGGTCTGCTCGATCTCACTTAAGATGCGAATGGAAAAAATCAGCCTGTATCTAACGAAACGGATCTATAAAGAACATTTGCATCAGAGCCAGCTGTTCACTTCATCTGCACATAAATCCGCAACATGATAGGGGCTCTGTCTGGCCCCGAATGAGCCTAATGCAGCCCTTTTAAATACTCCTCCGTTTTCCATCCACCTCGGAATATTCTCAATATTGTGTTGCTGTTTTTTTTTTGTTTTTTTCAAATGTGTTAAATTATTTTAGAATCAGTGCGCACAGTTGGTCACACAGTGAGCTTAACTGGGCGTTAATTAGGCTCTAATGTCCTGGTGACATAATAGGAATCAGCATCTGTGGCCTACTATTTCTTCCAATCAACTGCCAGTGAGTGGATTTAGTCATGAATCCGCGGTTATGACTATTGTTTATTTTGCGCGCGCAGAGTTTGGAAAATAAGCAGTTGAGTTTCTTGTTGTAAATTGCAGGTTGGGTTTAGGCAAATTGAACCATTATGCAAGCCTGCGCCTCAAACGGTGCAGTGTTACAGTAATCGCACCGGGGCGGGCTAACAGGAATATCAGGGTTTTATTTTTTATATATATATATATATATATTTATTTTTTTTAAACATGCGTGTGCTTTTAAAGCTGCCATCCTGAATTCTTGTTTGATTGTTGTTGAAAGTTGAGAGGCTCTAAGTTTGCCCTCTGCTAGACTCTACACAGACACAGGCGCATACATACACAAACACACCCCTTTAAAAGCGCACACACACACACACACACATGCACACACACACGCGCGCGCGCGGGGTCTCTCTCTGAGCTCAAAAGAAGGAGGAAAAAATGCGCCACTCTTGGAGCGTCTTTCAAGGGGGAAAAAGTTGAGGAAGACAGAAGAGGACGAACCAAGGGGAGACTCGGATGAAAGCGCCTCCTTCGCTGTTCCTCTCCTCGCACTGTAAATAGATGGTTATTTATGCGCATAAATGAAAGTAACCTAAACGTAGCGCCGCCACTCTTTTTTGGATAACATAGCCGGGGGGAGTCACCATCCAAGCGACGCTCGCGTTTCCGGACAGAAAGTTCAGCCTTACTGGACCTTGAAGTTGTCTGAATTTTCGCTCCGAGCTCCACTGCTGGTGTCTGAGAGCGTTTGGACGGTGGGATTTATCTCTTCACTGTAGAGTAACAACGCCGACGGCTGGGACAGAAAAGAAAAAGAAAAAAACACACAAACCCTACCGGTGTCAACAACTGGTAAGTGCAGCAGAGTCGTAGAGGCACTGGGAATAATAAGAAAAAGTGAGATGTGAGTTAATGCAAGTGAGGGGATTTGTTCCACCTCGTGTGTGTTGTGCCTGCTCGGTGCGGTTCTGATGGGAATCTCAAAGCCGTGGCGTAAAGGAGCGTGAAGTGATGTGAGGGCAGGGTTCGCCCCGCAGGTCGGCGGATGATAATGATGTATCATTAACGGTGATGGAGTGGGGGAATAAAAAGAAAACCGAACTGTCCTGCAAGTTAAAGGGAAGTGTAGTTATCACTGCAACAAAACTGTTAAATGTCGATTCAAGAACCTGGGGGAAAAAAAGACTAGACTTTTTCTGTATTTCACTGTCAGATCCCGCAGCTTGGCGGTGCGCTGCGTCAAACTGATGGTTTGAGCTTAAAAGTCAACGCAAATTCTAATAAAATGCGTGAAACTGTGCGTAAAAACCAACAAACAACGCGTCTAAACTCTCATAAAGTTGAAATGGGTTAACCCTCCTGAGCGACTTACAACTAACGCTGTTAATAACTAGGGAGTAATGTGAGTTTTACCCTCTTCTGCATCCCTTTTCCAACACAGTGAGAGAGAGAGAGAGAGAGAGAGAGAGAGAGAGAGAGAGAGAGAGAGAGAGAGAGAGAGAAAATTGGGGGAAAAGATGCGACGTTCACGGTCTCACGCCTTTAATTAATACAGGACCATATGGTGGAGGTTAGTCGATTCATCTCCCGGTAAAGGCTGCAGTCTCATGCTCTACTGTGTTAATTTCAGAAGTAAAGCCAGTGTGAGGCAATGCCAGCTTTCTGTCTGCACTGGGCCTTATGCCATGTGAGTCACTGATTCACATCAACTGTTGGTGGTGAGAGCACAGTGCGGCCGTGAAGTGAGAATGAATGGATGAACGGGATTAATATAAGTAACCATAATATTAATGCAGATATATATTTAAACCGCTCCTATTGGGTCTACACTGGGGCATATGTTGGAAAAAATAGAAATAAATATTTATTGCAGGATTTAAAACACATTTACAACAACAAAAATATTATTGTTATAATTATTATAATTATTATTATTATAAACGTAATTATTATATGTTAAGACATTTACTTTGTTAGGTAAACTTCTTGCCCCATGTGTTTTCAAATTAGCGCAATAATATCGATTTTCTTTGCCTATAAGACGTAAATGTATCACTTTTTTACACTTTTTATTTATCTAGGCCTTTTCTATTTCTTTCATATTTTTTTTAATTGTTAAGGGAATACGTGCTTTTAATTTGAAGTCTCCAATAAAAAGGGAAAAAAATTGATTCGAACGAATCCTTCAGTGTAGAAATGATGTCCATATTTTCTACACAATGAAATGAAATACAGTTAAATGCATAAATAAGAGCTGCTGTGTGTTTCAGAGGCCGCGGAGCAGGCAGCCAGGCAGGCAGAAATATTGGAGGTCTCCCTCATTAAATCTCACTGATTAGATAACACGGAGCCGCGTGCAATAACCTTACACCTTATAGCCTGACCCCCACTATTTCATTTTGCTGTGGGGATATAGGGGAGGGGTGAAAAGAAAGGTTGTGCAGGTACACATCGTAAAACTTAACCTCCAATATCTTCATCTTTTGAATTAAAGAGGGAAAAAAAGCCCTCACAGATGATGTAGAGCAGGTGAAGGGAAGAACTGAGGAAAATGGTTAACAGCATGACTGCATGCAAATTCCCCCCGACTTGAATTATCATAAGCAAACAGTGTGAGCCTGGACTAATAAAACCCCATCTGTGTAACTTCACATCGAGGTAGTATGAGGGCTGCGATAATGAATTTTGTAATATCCCACCGACAGACATCTCAATCAGACTCTAATCCCGTGATTTTACTACGGAATCACTCCACTTCCAACTGCTGCTATAGGCTGCAGCACAACACAAGATCCGGCTCATGCAAAACACGGCGGCTTTTATATATTCAGACTGTACACAAATTACACCGGGAAAAATATATAATATAATACAGGACGTGCGCTAAAATTGAGTTTTGGACTCTAGTTTGTTTTAAATCAAGAGAAAAAGAGCGTCAGGGTGATGATTGTTCATTTGTTCTCCAACGCAAACCATCTTGTTTCTATTATTTATTTCCATCAAGTGAGGTTTTCTTGTAATACAATAATTATACAATAATTATGTAACTTCCTGCTCAGCGTATGGACGGTTGTATTCTGCTGACAAAAAAAAATCTAATTAGGAAGAAGTCAATAATAGAAGCATTTTTACAATAAGCACATTTTTGCAGCCTGTAATTAGAGAGCACCGCTGCTGCTGTATTTTCATGAATCCACTATACCTATAACATCAGCACTGCGCATGCTCTTACACGCTGAATGTCTGAATTTTGCATCAATTCAAAATATAAGACCACCAGCATTTTCTCTTGTAATCCAATACTTATCCTTTGAGCACACCACTATTCTTTTTGGTCTTACGTTGACTCCACACATTACTGACTGCAGAAGTAGAATAGTGTGTCAGTGACCAACACAGGGGGTTGTTTACCGGTATTAAAGGCTAATTATGGCTCTTTTGTCTGTTTTTACAGAAGCGGTTTCCTTAAATTGCCATAATGGACTCCCACTGCCGCAAACTGGCCACCACCTGCGCGCAAATAGGTGAGTATCTGATCCATATGAGTCAACACAGTGCAGTTCTCACAGACATAATAACAATAATAAAACCTGATATTGGAGATTTAATATGACACAATAATTACATAGAATATACATCTGTAATTTAACTTTAATTGTAGGCTTACATAAAAATATATATTTCTTTATTTGTTTTTATTTACATAAAAACGGAATTCTTCACAATTGTGCTAAGAGTTTATGGTGTGTGTCGCTTTAAAAATAGAACATTTATTAATTACAGGTAATTTATTTTTAATGTACTGCTTTGTTATTATGAATTCACCTTCTACAGAAGTGGCCCAATCTATAGACACACTGATGTCTTGAGCTTAAAGTCTGAGTTTGTTTAAAATAATTGAACCTTCTGGTGCTATACTTAGTGATCCCGTTGTTTCCAGCTTATCATTTTAAGTTCATTTAAAAAAAAAAAAAAAAAAAAGCTGAACATCTTTAATCAAAAGGTAAAATGAGGTTGATTTCTCCAGAAAATATCGGTTTAGTTCAGATGGATTTCTCATTAAATTATCTCTCATCGTTTCTGTTCACCAGACTCTTTAGTGTGAAGGTAAAAACCTGTTTTAGTTGTATTTTAGCGGATGTCACTGGGTCTGTTAAAGAATGTCCACAGACATGTTGGCCTCTGTGCTGGTCGGTGCGGGGAGGTTGTTGGTGGATCCGGGTCGTTTGCCGTCTTAGAGCGACACCTGGTGGTCGGACGTGGATGTGCAGCTGCAGGCAGAGCATCAGAGCAGGGTTAGACAGGGATGACAGCTCTGCAGCGGCGTTATTTGCTGCAATTAAAAGACGGACATATATGCCCACTGGCGCATCTTCCAGTCCCCTTTAATGTCCACCGTCCTGGCCTTTGGCACTGTGAGACCGTTTTCTGAAATGTGGTTTTACACTCTACGACCATTTTCGATTCTATTCGCATTAACGGCAACATGTTTTCCTAAATAGCATCCACGAATAAAATCCAACAAGGGACTAAACAAAAGCTAGAAATCCCTTGCTCGACAAAGTCTGGGATTTATTAATTATTCTCCAATGTGGTGGGGAAATGACATCAGGTCTTGTTAGGGTCTTAAACGAATTACCAATAACTCTCATTGTGTTTCGTTTAGCCGACATTGACGGGGCTGTGTGACAGAGGGCAGGCTGCTCACAGCCCCGTAGCTGCAGCAGTGTGAACGACCATTGATTAAGAATAATAAGATAATAAGATATAGACACAGCGGCGTTCAACTGTTCGCTGTAATATATGCGGCGCTTGTTGGGTTGGCTCCGGGGAAAACTCAATGTATAATGAAAGCCCATTCGTGAGGAGGAATATACTAATGGAGGAATCTGATGTCTCCTTAATCCTATGTAAAAAGCCTTGTCGTCTCCCCCTATATTGACTGAATTGCTAATTAATGGCCCTCTATAGCGGAGGCCTATTGCGCGCAGTAATCCGCAGAAGAGAGATAAGGCATTCAGAAGGTAGAAATGAAGAGGAAACCGATAATCCACTTCAAGTTTAGTATTAGTACAATACGGCTGGAAGAAGAAGAAGACAAAAAAAGAGCAACAGACTGGCATAAAATAAGACATGGAAGCGGTTATCGTTGTGTTATTATTGTTATCTTTAATAAAATAGTACCGATTTCGGAAATATAAAACTTTTATTCCTGGAATCAGGTTAATCTAATGCACATGTTATATTATTCTAATTTTAATTATTATTCTATCAATTAAAATAAACCTAATAATTATAATTATATATAATAATATATAATCACAATTGTTTCCCTTGTAAAATTGGATTTTAGTAAATGTTTGGAAATGTAAGGGCGTGGTTGTATTGTTTACCCCTGAAATATAATGTATTAATGAAAATAAATCCATTACTGTGAAATAATACATGAATGATACTAACTTGAAACATGCATCATCCTAATTGAATTACTCAGAGACCATCCAAACAAGGTTTTATTGCTCTGTATGAGAGGCGATTGGCCCCCTAGTTTTGATAAAGTCTCATCCCTCCCTCAGTGTGTGTGTGTGTGTGTGTGTGTGTGTGTGTGTGTGTGTGTGTGTGTGTGCATACACTCTATGGTCTGCTGGTATTTATATATCAGGGGCTTTCACGGGATTAGCCCAGTAACTTCTTAACATCGCCAAGTCCAAATGTGCTGGCTTGAATGGGCGTCCGCCTGGCCACGTGGACATGGGAAGTGTGTTATTTGATGATAATGATGATGATGATGATGATGATGATGATGATGATGATGACAATTATTTTGTGAAATAAGAAAAGGGTAAAAAAAAAAAAAATGACCAGAATGTCATCAACATTTAAAGTCATTTTTCTGGTTCCCTCCTCTCTGTAATAACTCCATCACTGCAATCACCTGTTACCCAGCTGACATTTCTCCACCCTCAATCTCCCACCCTGAAAATTAAAGTCGCATTTGTTTGATTAGACATGTTTACTTTGCCTTAACGCGTCTCAATCTTTGGGGAATTATAGGTAAGAAGAAAAAAAAATGCTGGCATATCAGCTCAAACTCATTAAAAGTCCTCCTTCAGAAATTCTTAGGCAAATGAGAGTCTTATCAGATTAAAAAAAACACTACAGGAGTGCTGGCTGAGAACGACTGAGGGGTCCAAACGCAAAGTGAGGAGAGATATCCAGTTAAGCACCCAGATAAAGTAATCCGTCGTCAACAAACTGAGTGTGCGTGGTTAACTGTGGCTCCGGTGGGGTTGATTTAATGGATATTTGAACTCTGTGGAGATCAAGAGGATCGCCTCATTTGACGACTCGTGTGACTGACAGTGCTGTCCCTCAGCATATAGGGATG
The DNA here is from genome assembly GCF_905237075.1 of Dicentrarchus labrax. Classification (NCBI taxonomy): domain Eukaryota; kingdom Metazoa; phylum Chordata; class Actinopteri; family Moronidae; genus Dicentrarchus; species Dicentrarchus labrax. The sequence continues at coordinate 31,017,930 of NW_026136713.1, read as the reverse complement.
TAGTGAACACTAAACCACTTTAAGGCCACTTTGGTCCCGTTTCTGGGGCCGTATGATGGAAAATGCACTATAAATATAAAGATGCACGAGGATTAGAGCTTCTGATGTGAAATGCTTAACAAGCTGTTGTTTGAGTCATTTTACCGGCTCCTACTTCCCGTTACTTTACTGCCTTTGCATGTGTACATGATACTAAAGTTCTGCATCCCGATGCAGCACGCGTGCATGAGCTGTACCAGCTGTACATGTGCTCCTTTTAACATCCTGTACATGTCTGGCAGTTATCGTCAGTTGACAAGTGCGCACAGACAGTTTTGGAGCATGCTGGGACATCCTTTCTTTTGAAGTTACATTTATGTATTTCCCTCCTTTCACAGGACCATTGTGCTGTAGTGGGTTGTTGTGTTTGCAGTGTGCATATTTCTTTTTTTTTTCATACGGCTTTTAATACAATCCGCCCGCTGGCTCGCTTTATCCACATTGAGTCCCTGAGTAAACTGCGGTGACAGAGCATGCAGCTCAGCGCGGGTATCAATAGAACGGCATCGTTTTACTGGGCCACTGGACCCATCTCATAAAATGAGGCCAAACTGTGTTATTTTCATTTTTATTTGGTCTTGGGCTGCTGCGCAACGGCACCTCGGAGCGCCGCGGGTACACCGTGCGTCCCTTCTCTCTTTACATGCTTTTATTTGGAAGAGAAAAAATAAGCGCCAGTCCCGGCATAAACACACTGGCGCACATATCTCGTTTCTGCAAGCTCCGGTTGGTTGGGCCTACCGTCATATCCACATGGATGTGCCTGTCAGAGAGAATATGGGCGGGTGCAATTTGGTGACGTGGAGGTCTAGAGAGAGGCGCAGTTGGATAGGCAGTGCGCAGGCAACAGCTGAAATGAACAGAGAGCGGTGTAGTGTGTGTGTGCCTCTGGATCTAATATCACCTACCTGTCCTTGTCACTCTGATAGTCAGCCGAGGTAGCCGCTGTTAACCACCGATGCTAGTATGGCAGCACTCAGTGGTCCATTTTAAAGCATTCTCCAGTTAAAAGAGAAAGAGGGCTTCGTCTCAGCCGCAAGAGGAACCGCTCAGCTGTGCGGTTTTTTTTTTTTTTTTTTTTTTGGAGAACTGAACACATTCCGGACTTTCCGCTCATCCTTGTTGTACTAAAGGGGGACTTAACCTGCTTTTGACAGCCAGCTTTGCGATCTTTTACCGATGAACTCTATGAGGGATCCATTAAACATAGACCATCTCCACCTAACAGGGAATAAACTTGCCTCCACACACCACACGGCTCTGGCGATGGCCTCTAGTTTACAACCGCTGCAGCGGTCTGTGGACTCTAAACACCGGTTAGAGGTGCACACGGTGTCGGACACATCCAGCCCGGAGTCTGTCGGTAAGAACCGCCCGGGGTGCAGATGTTCTCAGCAAGGCGCCGCAGATGTCATTTCGATATCAAACAAACAACGGCTCCAATTAATGGGCGTAAAGGGAGTTTTTTTTTTTTTTAACATGCATGCAAATAGACGATTACAGCTCTCTTTTTTACTCACAGAGGATTAGTTTTGACACTGGCCTGTGTGAGGTGTTGTGAAAAGTGTATGTGTTATGTAAATGACAGACAGCTCTTCTCACGTCAACTGAAATTAGTCCGGTATTTACTTACACACTCCGATTAAATCAAAAGGTCAACTCAAATCTCACAAAATAAAGTAAAACGCAGAATTCAAATCATGAGAGAGAGAGAGAGAGAGAGAGAGAGAGAGAGAAAAAAAGCAATTAGGTTGATTTCACGACTCAGAGCATTTCTCCCTCCGTGAAGTCAGTGAACAGCTCATCCATTTCCCAACAGTGTCATGGATTTAGGGATTTTTTTTTTTTGTTCTCTCTCCATAGCATGCAGGCCTTAATCCGCCTGAGCCTGACTGAATCAACTTCTTTCCCCCCTTGACAGAAAAAGAAAAGACCCAAAACAAAAACGACGACTCTTCAGACGACCCTTCCAAAAAGAAGCGGCAGCGGCGGCAGAGGACTCACTTCACCAGCCAGCAGCTGCAGGAGCTGGAGGCCACCTTCCAGCGGAATCGCTATCCGGACATGAGCACGAGGGAGGAGATAGCCGTGTGGACCAACCTCACAGAGGCTCGGGTCAGGGTGAGTGTTCCCTTGGGTGCAAACAAAAACAATTCGTGCGTAATTTGTGTGCCAATTGTCCGCTTAACCTACAAATGCCCTATACCTTAATATTATTACGCACTGGACGCCGAACTTTACGCACGGCTGAAAATGTCTTTGAAAATAATGTAGGACACAGTTTGTAGCAGGAAAACAAATAAACAGTCTTTGTTTAAATACACTGCTGGCCCAGCCCTTATTTAATGAGATTGTATGTGTTTATCTATTACGCTAAATATAATTCAATCCTCTGCACACAATGCAAAACAAACTACTGCAGTTCATCTGTGGTTCTCGGCGCATTTTAACCTCTTCAGCCATTTTATAATAAAACAGGACGGAAACTAACTATTTGTTATTTGCCTATTTGCCGTGTGATTGCACATTATTACGTTGTTAACACTAGAGGCTATTGACATGTGTCGGTGGCAGATACCAGTCGTGTTTCCCCTGTTCGTGTGAAAGAGGTGCAAAGCTTGTATTTTGCGATTGTCGCCCTGCTGCTGTGTGATTAAGGTCAGCGTGTTTGTGGAAGCCTGCAGAGGAATACACATCCTCGGTGCAGTGACAGCCCAGTGTGTATTCTGCTCAGATACAGACAGAATCACAGCGGGATTGTCTGCACGGGAAAGCGAAGATTAATAAGAGAGTTTGGATTTACAGACAATTAAAATTGTTGGTAAAATACACACATATATATATATATATATTTAAATGGCACCAATAACACAAAATTAAAGATGTTGTGTCTGGTGTTACAATTTGGAACTCTGCCCGGATTAGTCATTGCAAGAAATATACAAGCTGTAAAAAGATTAAGTTGAACTCTTGAATAATATTTAACCTGCTCTCGTTTCCTTTTGCTCTAGGTTTGGTTCAAGAACCGGCGAGCCAAGTGGAGGAAACGGGAAAGAAACCAACAAGCCGAGCTTTGCAAAAACGGCTTCGGCCCGCAGTTCAACGGACTCATGCAGCCCTACGAGGACATGTACCCCAGCTACACGTACAACAACTGGGCCGCCAAGGGCCTCACGCCGGCCTCCTTATCCACCAAGAGCTTCCCCTTCTTCAACTCCATGAACGTCAACCCCTTATCCTCGCAGACCATGTTCTCTCCGCCCAACTCCATATCCTCCATGACTTCCAGCATGGTGCCATCGGCGGTCACCGGCGTGCCGGGCTCCAGCCTCAACAGCCTCAATAACTTGAACAACCTCAGTAACCCGTCCCTCAACTCGGGGGTCCCCACGTCGGCGTGCCCCTACGCGCCTCCGACCCCTCCTTACGTGTACAGGGACACTTGTAACTCCAGCCTGGCCAGCCTGAGACTGAAAGCCAAGCAGCACTCGAGTTTTGGATACGCCAGTGTGCAGAATCCGGCCACTAATCTGAGCGCTTGCCAATACGCCGTGGACAGACCAGTCTAATACCTACCTGCACTGCAAAAAATAACCACCTTAGCAAGGCATTAGAGGATAGTGGTGGCGCCCAAAGTGGTGTTTTCTCTCCAAAGGGAGTGAGGAAATGTGGCGGTGAGATAATTGTACTTTTTTTTCAGGGAACGTTTTGATCATGTGGCACCTTCTCGTGATAGTTGTTCATTCGGACTTTTCCCCTCAAGATACGGCCACTTGTACCTTGAAACATAAGAAAACAGTGAGATTATTCCATCGCACCGTGTTGATACATGTATTTCGTTGGGGGGGGGGGGGGGTATGATTTTGAGGGTGATTACAAGACCAACTGGCTTGTTATGGTGGTCATTTTTTGCAGTGTGCGGGTAATCACAAGCAGCCGGCCACAGGAACAAGAGACTACTACAACTACTTTTTCATTTTTCAAAAAAAGGGCACTAGAAGACTGAACCACTGAAGCAAGCTCAACTCCAGGTCGGAGTCAAACTGAAACGGGAGATTTTAGGTGTATTCCCCCTCTTGATGAGTCCAGGCCTGATCACACACTGCGCCACAGTTTAAAAAGAAAGAGGGCCTGTCTCCTTTTTCATAGCTCGTCATGAGGGGTTTTTTTTTTCTGGTGGATTTTTTGGACTTTAATTGTTGACTGAAAAGGTTGTATATATATTTGAATTATCATCTCCTGTTTGTCGAGGCGAATGCGCTATAACCCTCCAGTCCTCTCCAGGTTCAATTTATCAACGCATGTGGAAAAGAAAGAAAAAAAAACCCTAAAAAGGAATCATGTTTTGCTTGCAAACAAAAAGGGAATGTACATACTAAAAACGCACCAGTTGTGTGTTTCTAACATATTATAAATTTATTATTAATGTCTGTGTGAATATCGATTTAGAATAGCAATTCTGGATTTTAAAAGAAAAAAAAGAAGCATCAAAAATGTTCCTGCGACAAATTATTTGGTTTTTGCTCTGTGTATACTATTTGGTACGGAATTATGTTTTTTTTTTTTTTTTTCAACATCCCAAAAAAACTATTGTGTTTTATTTAATGGAAGTAAATATATTGTTCAAAAACATTCTGATGGAGGACTTTTATTGAATCTTTGTGTTGGTAGTCTGTTAGTGGAGTGTAAAGCAATGACAGTCTGTCTATAGCCTTTCGATTATGTGCGCCTAATCTATAGAGGAAAACAATGGGCCGCTCCAATACACATAGCAGCGAGATGCTCCGTCAGATTAACTGCTGAATACATGTCTGCCTGCTCAGCCAAAGGGCCTCGGCTGCGGTCACTGGTGCTTGAAATAACACGGGAATCAACAAACAGCATTTGGACCACACAACAGTGACAACAGTCCATTAGGGTTTGTTTTTTCTCTCTCTGCGTTTGAACTCAGAAGAGATGCTCTGAAGGGGAGTCACAGAAAACACATTTCTTAAATACAATCATTTGATTCAATTAATGCTTTAAAGGAGGATTTTACCAAAATGAACCAAATGTCCAAAATTCGTATTTTACTGGTGGATTTATTAATATGAGCTATAAAATGTACCTGTGAGATCCAAATACCATAAAGGTCTTTTTGTTTATGTTCATATTTTTTTTAAAGCAAGCCTTGCTCTTGGTGCTCTTGGTGCAGCCGACACAAACATCTTGTTTGTCTTTGCATTGTTGTGTTCTTTGGACACTCGTGCTTTAAAGTAAAAAAAAACAAAAACAAAGGCACGCACGGTCTGGGGAAACTATGATTCACAAGCTTGAGCAAACAGGCGCACACAGATACAGAGGTATGCGGGGCCGAGGCTGGCTGAAGGAGTGCCTGGCAGCACCAGCACCGGGAGGAAACAACCGCAGCACTCCCCGCAGGAAATAAAAGAACACAAATAAATAGTGCCACTTTGTGTTTGCAGGCTTGAGCTGCGTGCACTTTCCAGCCTCAGAATGTTGATCATGTGAGTCGTTTGTGTTTATATTTTATTATTAAATCACTTATCTTTATACAAATGAACTAGAATGTGAAAGAAAAAAATAATAATGTGGCCGCCCGGTGAAAGAGCTGATTTAGGATCTGATGTCATGCTGCAAGAGGCCTTGGGGTCATCTCTCGAGGGGGGACTATTATGAGGAGAAATAAATCAAAGTTAGTCCGACTGTTGTTTGTACAAAAACGGCTAAATAACAAACACAAGAGAGGCATTCTTATATGTTTACATCGATGAATACAACTGATTTTCCGAGCTGCGGTACGCATCCTGCGCCCAGACCCTGCAGAATTAGATTTTCCTCTTAAAAAAAAAAAAAAAAACCTGCGGGCCCTTTTGTTGCACAAGTGTCACCTTTTGATGGAGTCGGTAACGCGGAGCAATAATCAGCTGACAGGGGGATAAGCCCCGGCTGCTGTGGAGGCGAATACGCAAAGTCTGCAGCCTCAATACACATCCACACAATCAACATGTGAGCAAGAGGATGACCTGAAGAGAGGAGGCTGCAGTGGGAAATGTTCATTTGGCTGAAACGGCGCTCAGGACTGCAGACCTTTAGCCTTTCCTCTCCTACCCAGCCTGCACAAGGTAAGCACTTATTAAAAGTTTAAATGAGAGAGACAACACACGCTTCCTTTTAGCTGCTGCTGCATGTTCACTTTCTTTAATTGCAGATGTCTGCAGAGAATTTTCACAAAATAGTCTTGTATTTTTATTTTTTTTTATGCACCCTGGCTATTTCTATTCTGCTCACGTTTTAGCTGGAATTTATATTCTAAATCCAGACACTGCAGAGTCATTTATGCGTCAAACCAAACTCATTTTAAAGTCTTCCCAGGCATAAGCAGGCATAATGGAGCCTGATAAATATACATAATAAACTTTATAAGCATGTAGTTCATGTTCCAACAAACACACAATTATCAATCTCTGTTTGAACAAAATTCATCTTTGTCCTGCCTCAGCTTTTCGGACACCTAAAACACACACAGTACATCTTAATGTGAGATTTGTTCCGCCAGCTGATTAAGAAAGGGAAGAAAAAAAAACCCAATGTGAAGGAACACACCGAGCCGACACAGCTCTCACCTCCACTCCGATGGGAATTCAAATAAAACGCGAGCGAGTGCAAATATCCAAACATGTATGGTTACACCTCCAATCTAAATAATTAACAACCTCTCGATAGTCGTGCGGCGGCGGGGTTGGAAGAGGCTTCAGATGCTTCGCTGACACCGCTGCATGTTTTCTAATTACCCGCTAATGAAGCCCGGGACTCAGACAGTGCAGTTATCTGAAAACACAAGTTTTTGCACAAGTGTGCTGACATTTTAACCAAAAAATAAAGAATATCAACTTGATACTTCTGAGTGAATTTAGCTCTTTTTTTTTTTTTTTTTTTAACTAGTGCACCATTTAGCACAGTTATTTATTACATATTGCACGGTTATTTATACATGGCAACTACTTAAGCTTCAAATATAATTGTATAATTTAGAAGTGCATATTCATTTCTGTGTGTAGCCATATATTTATGGACAAATTAAAGCTTTTTGGGGTTGCTTTTTTTTTTTGCATGTGTGCAAATTAAGTATTTCAGTTGCTTTCTATTTATATGAGTGCGGTTTTACATTGTGTTTTTATCTGATCAGATGTATTACATGTGGGAGCTGTGGGTTATGGGGTTAAGGGAATGAACACAGATTTCAGATGTTCCAGAGCATGCAGGGTAGTTCTGATCAATAGTTTATTTTTGAAGTGGGCTGTGATGCAACAAATGCTCAAATTAAAATCACAGCTGGACTCTGGTGCTGAAACCAAGCAGCTTTCAAAACTCATTTAAGATCAGGAGGTGGACTTGAAAGAGGGGATTCGGTTAAATTTAGGTTGTGAAAGCCAAATTGGTATCTATAAGACAGATAGTCCTTATTGCCCCAGGGGGGGGAATATTAGTTTTTCATGATCTGCAGATGCTCATGTCTCAAGGAAAACACACAAATATGGAACATAATATAATGCGTAATAATGCTCACATTACATACACATACACCTTTCATGTATCCACACACACAGTATGCATGTGTACTTAACATATAGACACACACATACTATTCAGCAAGGTATTTTTTTAGGGCAGCTTTGACAGAAGGGACAAACCTCCTCTTGTATGCACCAGAATAAATGTATGATAATAGCTACAGGGAAGACAGACGACCTACAAACACACAACTAGGCTCTGCACTTTGCCCATAAGTGCACTGGTCAGGCAGCAGAGAGGGCTGCTGTGTGTCTGGGGGAGGTGGGAGGTTCAGGGTTTTTTTTGGGGGGGGGTTTGGCTCTGGACCAATGGCACCCAGGGGCTTCAGCTAAAGGTCACATGGTGTGACCTCACACATTCTCACCCTCACCTAAGGCCCGAGGAGAAGTTTCTCCATAACAAGACGCATGACCGTCCATCTCAGCTCAACTCTTAAAACCCTCACAGTAACTTCAAATGCATCTGACCTGGTTGGCTTTTTCCAGCCAAATTAAGCAAGATAAACTGTACAATTGGCTTTAAAGATTCACTGCAACAACATTCTCATTTGTTTGCACACTGCAAAATGAAAAAAAAAATGCATATGTCTTTGCCTCTGGCTTTGATTTAAAAACGTGCTTTGTGTGAAAATATTGACTTGCTGGTGTTCATTTATGTCGGCTTGCTTGAGAATAGACACACAACGACGTGCAAACTTGTTCACTGCTGCTGTCTGCTGCATGTACGTTTGCAACATGCTGTGCATCTTTCGTGTGGATCTCCATGTGTATGTGTATGAATGTCCGTAAGTTGTGTATCAGCCCCCCCCTCACAGTGGGGGCTCGGTGCTGTTTGAGGGCAGGCGGCTGGCCAGAGCGTGTGAAAGCAGATAACCAGGGCGAATTTCATGACGCACACACTTCCTGCTCTCTGAAGTTCTATTAAAGAAGATGAAAACAAAACACACATCTGAGATGTTTTCTCTCCGAATCAATTTCTACACATTAAGCATGCTGGAAAAGATCAGTAGCACGGCTCTCATGGACTTTGAAATAGAGGAGGGGGAGAAATGATCCACCAGGAGAGACTCGTGAATTTATTTGACAGAGGAAACATATTGGTTAAAAACCTGATGGCTTGCTGTATATTTCACTGACACCCTAATCAACCATTATAGGTCAGGATCTGGAGCGCCCAAAGAGCTAAAATGTAAATGTTTGAGGTGTCTCTAAGTCATTTTGCACTCGGAGGTCCCTAATTGGACAAAATAATACATTAAAGACAGAAATAAGAGTAGTATAAAAAGGCCCTCAGTCAAAAAACCTGCTGCTGAAAGAAGAGCTCAAACTGCCTGAATAAAAATGTCATTCAAGTGGCATTATTTAGCATTAAAGCTAACTATAGTAGACCTACAAGGCTGCAAGAAAACCCTTCTGAGCCTGTATGTTGGCCACATGAAACACATTCACTATATGTGCCAAAGTTTTAGTCCAACATCGTTTCATTTTCTAAGAGAAAATACAGAAATACATACAAATCAGAAATAGATAGCCCGCAGGAACGCCAGCTACCTAAAGTCTTCCTCATGCCTCTTCATGTTAACCTGACATGTCTAAAGCTGCTAACATTTTAGCCTTATCTGAAGCATCGTGTTCAGACACCTTCAATTTACACAGTCTGCCCCAGATGGCATCTCTCAGCACTGTTTTCTTTTGGCCTGTCATCTACTGTAACGTCTTAATTGACGTTTACCTCTGTTCGCCGCTGTCAGCCACCCGGAGTCTGTGTCTGATGAGCAGCCTGGCAGAATAGTTTCCCAGGCTCCAACTTCAGATAGAAAATTACACCTGAGCGCTTTTGTTTGTTTTAGTTTTTTTCCTTTTTTTTTTTTTTTAATTCCGTGTCGTACAATTTTCCCTTCACACGCAGGGTGAATTACAAAATGCTGTGGAAATTGTCAAAGTGTCTAGCGTCTACTCATGCCCACATCGGTTCATGTTAGTGTAGTGGCCTGAGTGAAACCCTGGCTCTCCATACAATCTCAGCTTGAAAAATTAAATCAAAGATATTGGATAACAGCACATTTTGCTATTACAGAAGCAAACAATGGAAAGGTTTCCAACTGAATCTTAAGACTTTTCGTTATGGCAATAATCCTCAATTGCTCTGTTAAGTAAGATTAGGTATTTTAGTTTGGAGGGTTTCTTCACAACAGAATGCAAAACATACAAATGACATGGCTGCGCACATGCACCAAGTGTGAGTTCTTTTCTAAGGGTAGTCCCAGAGGAAACAAAACCCTGAACACTTGCAGAGTTATTCAGCGGTTCAAGCATGGCATCTTTGGGCATAAAATGCACAGTATTATGGAGAGGACCACTTAGGGAGACACTTTACATCATTTATCCCCCTGATGCCACATTCAGTTCAAAGCTAGAAGTCAGTAATTAGTGTTTCCTCAATAAAACCTCTGTGCTTTCATGTGGACCAGTTATGGGTTGGAAAGGAGGAATTGTGGACACAACCAAAAAGATTTAAATTATACAACGTAAAATAATGTCTCATGTAACAGTTAAATGTTAAGTCAAATAGATTTGTAACTTGCCTTGTTTTTGTCAGGTGTTTCCCATAAATATTCACAATGTTGAACTTGAATGCATTTTAATGATCAGCACTTAAAAGTAATCCTGTGTAGAATTTACAGTGTAGACCGCCATGACACTTTGGAAACAGTATACGGCATTATATTTTCACTAAAAGGAAGTTAGAGTTTGTTTCTGACACCCTAAAAAGCTCGGCTTTACCTGCAGACAATATTGAATTTTAAAAGTCAGCTATTTCCAGTCTTCATTTCCTGTCCTAGATACAGTTTTTGTAGGAAGTAATACTTGAAAATGAGATAAATGTTGAAAGGGAAATAGCAGCTATAATTAAATTTACACTCATTAGCTATAACTACTTTTAAACCCTAACTCAGTGGCTTGTTGGCACATTAAAAAAAGACATAACAATGTTTACCACTTGTACGCAGTCAAACATTTATGCGCTTCCATCCTTTCCCATATGTCCTGTTATGTTGCATCTTTACATTCAGTCATTAGATCACTTGAGTCCAGCAATAAAAAAAAAAAATCTCTATAAAAATCTTTTTCAGTATAATTCACTGCCGAACACTGAAGAAACATAATCTTTGAGGCTTTAAAATGTTAGATTGTGCGTTGTGTAAAAAATTAATATAACTTTGTGCCCTTTTGTTCCGAGATAAATCTTCCAGACTTTCTAAGATTTCACTGTACCCTTTATTGGTGCAGTCTGCTGTCTTCTCTTAAAGCCGTCATTGGAAGTAAATTTTTTAAATTTGGCTAACAGCGACTCAGATCTGTAAATCACTGACTCTACACTTTATTGGACATTTGCACCACACACACACTCTTTCTGTTCTGGACTGCAGATAGAAATCCATGTTTAAAATTGCACACTGTGTCTTAAAAATAAATGAAATAATAGCTCCCAATCTGCTGTCCTTGTGTTGAATTAATGTCCGAGCGTGCTGAGTGACATCTAGGAGCCTGGCAGTCTATTGATAAACAAATGTCAGCCGTTGCTTTTATTGCCTAGGAACAGGCTATTCCTCACACTGATAGATGGTGTGATTCGCTGCATTTTCCTTCGTATATAGCACATGAGATCAACAGGTTTTTGTCCACTGCTTCCAGGGCCAGTCGCTGCTCATCTCCATCCTGCCAGCAGCAGCTTGTGGTTACCAGTCTGTAACTCACAACAACCAGCGCATCCATCCACAGAACGACTTACAAGCTCTGCTCTCTGTTCAGTCACTGTAAGTCAAGTGTAAAATGTTTACGCCTTGTAAAAATATTTCTCTGGATTGCTCTCCTATTAAAGCCAGATGTTGCTCGTTTCATTTTCCCTAGTGCAAATATAGAGCCTTTTAAAAAAAAAAAAAAAAAAGTTTTAATTTCTGGCATTCACTTTTCCATCTCTACACAACCTCACTGCTCAGCAGTTCTGCACAGGTTTCTTTTTTTGTGTTGATGAGCAACTGTTTGAAACAAGCAAGCATTATAGACAGACAGATGTAAACTATACAAACATGTCTGTATCCCCGTTGTTTACGGTACTAACATAAATATTGATTGCTTCCATCATTTCTCACAGTGCTATTGTTGATTTATTCCCTGCTGTGCACATTTATGTTGAACTTTTTAGTGATTTTTAGTGTAATATGTTATTGTTTTATTGCAATCAATGTGTCTAATTATGCCATTTATCAAGTCGGAATTTAAATATTTTTGATATGTTATTGTCATTATTTTGATAATTTTGTGAAATCACCTACTAGAACGCGCTTATTCACTTTCTTTTAGATGAGAAGTTCGACACCACTCTGAAAATATCTCAGTAAACCTGGAGCTACGGCTAGCTGCCAGCTAGCTTAGCACAAAACAGCTAACCCGGCTTAGCTGAAGCTAACAAAATCAACCTAAAAGCAGATATTATATCGGACATTATATCTTGTTTGTTTACCCCATACAAAAATCCCAGTGTAAAATGACACTTGTGGTTTAAGGGGGCTAGCACCAGACTATTTCATGCTGCAACCTCGCAGTGATGACAGGACTCTGGAAAGTTGTTGCGCCCAGCTAAGAAATAGTTAACAATAAAACAAACATGATAATGAGATGTTAATGAGCTTGAGATGGGCGGGTAGACGGATATTGTTACCTTTGCACAGAGCTAGGCTAGTTGTTTCCCTGTTTCCAGTCCATATGCTAAGCTAAGCTAACTGGCTGTTGGCTGAAGCTTTATATTTATCATACAAATAAGAGAGTGGTGTTAAGCGGCTCATCTAACTCTGCAAGAAAGCGAATAAGCTCATTTCCACAAATGTTAAACAATTTCTTTAACTGTGTCACTTCTAAACATAAATAGAGTCGCCATGTTTGTATGGTAGCCCAGAAGGGACAAAAACACTGTAGCTCTTGGAAGGAAAGGGTGAAGCGAGGGAGTGATCTTCAACTACACCACTATATGCTACTAAATCCTACACACTGGCCCTTTAAATAATACCCATGTATAATATAAATACAGTCGATACAATCTGCACGCCATCATTTAGTTTCTGTTCCCAAAGATGGATGATCATATCACTCATAACTTGTTATTTCTTGTTTTATTTCTTGCTGTGTATATCTTTATATAAATAACTTCCATAAAGTGAAATAAGCAGTTAACTGGTAAAAAAAAAAAGATAGAAGAAGAAGAAGAAGAAGAAGAAGAAGTGAACACTGCACCAGGTGTACCTGGTGGCTCGACTCATCCACCTCTCCCAGCCTACAGCATTTCCAGCCCAACAAGAACAGACGGTGTGGAGAGCGACTTATTGGATTGGATCCCACCCAGCAGTGACTTATACGCTCAACCTATATGTCACAGATGGTAGGATTTCATTGTGGTTGATATAGGAAATCCACTAAGGAGTATTGATCTTTCTAAGATCTGCTCTCTCTGCCTGATCTCCACAGGATCTGAACATCCACAGAGACCTGGAGGGGAGTGGAGCCGCTGGAATCTCAGTCTACCTTCAACGGTTAAACTTAAGGTAATACAATGTAACATTTTCACAAAAAATCCTGTTAGAGCCACAAACATCACCTCAATCTATAATAATCAATAATAATATAACCTATAGCCAGTTGATTACATTTTGTACATGTGTTGTTCTTAACAGTCAGTGTCTGAAATCCTGTTAAAGTGGAGGAAGCGATGCATCTTATGTTCTCAAATGGTTTCAAATAAACTGAAGCGGAATGGCACTGGCACTACCCACCGTGTTTGAAGAGAATAAAGAGAAGAAGGCCACCTACAACAACTCAAACTGTAACAACAGAAAATCCAAGGAAACTCACTGTTGACTCTCTGTTTGCTTGCCAGCGGATCTCTGGGTAGATTAAGTTCAAAACCACAACAGTAATAATCAGTTTGCGTCAGAGATGTCACTAAAAAGACAAACAAGAACCGTGCAGACTACTCCTTTAAGATAAACACGACTAAGACTGGAATCCGCCATCCATTTTTTTAACACGTATTCTGCAACTACACAAGACATCAGCTGGTACACATCAATACACACAATGCCTGCATGCTAATTTCAAGCATTTGCAGTGAAATGCAACACCCTCCATGTCTTATGCTATCCATGCTGATGATGAAAATTTGAGGTTTGTATTGTGTTTGCTTGATGAGGAATTCAGATGACGCCTAGTTATGATATCTAAATGATTCTGTACCTGTTCAAGCCATATCCAAGCGCATGGTGTTTCTGGGTGTGGTTGTGAATAATAACATCCAGCTGATAATGATTATCATGTCAATAAAGAACTTGATTCATGTGTTTCCCACTGTTCTGTTGTCTTGATATCTCACAAACATCTGAACCAACAGCAGGAGGTGATCCACATCTCAAATTTCCAATATTGGAGTATCTCTGTTTGTATAATCTTTTTTAGATAAAAAATAAGAAAATTACAGATATAGAGTTTGCAGGGGAAATAAGTTAGCTGTTAGGCTTTAGGTGCAGGATTGTAATCTCTAAATGCCCTCTGTTGCACACTGCACAGAAGTGACACTTTAAAAACAGTCCATTTTGTCAGTTTTCCTCTGATCTCCTGGACTGTTAACCAGCGATCTACTGTTAAATTGCACAAGCAGGTTGTCAGAACAAGTGCATGAAGCCTTCTTCTCCCCCCTTCTCTCTCTCCGTCTCTCTCAGACAGTTTTAATCTCTGGTAAGACAGTCACGTCCAAATTTGTCGTCTCCCATGTAAACTCTGGTGGAAAGCGACCCGCTGCCTGCGCCTCCAGTCTCCACAGCTCTCCTTCATTACTGCGCACGGTGGGAGAGCCAGAGCTCACGGTGTGGTAATCCCTGCTGGAAGGCGTCACCATATACTGTCATTAATGAAACGGAAGACACACACATATAACCTACACACACCCACACACACACATACACACGTGCATTTACACACCCACAGTTGCTGGATGAAAGATGAATGGTTACAGCAGCAGTATCTTGTAGACTACAGCTAAAGGTTTATATCTCTCTGCAGGAGATGTTATGGTGGCTCAGATTTATCCTCCGTAGTCAGTTATAGACATGGACTGCTCTTATTTGTTGCTGTTGATGTCATTTGTATAGTATGTGCTATACTGCTGTGAGGTCTAATGCTGTTTGCTTAGTGCTGTGTAATGCTACCATCTGCTCAGCATCTGCAAAAATTATGTTTCTTTTAAAAACCCTACGGGGATTTCAGGAGGGACTTTCACCTTTGCATACTTTTTGTATATCTTATGGCCTCCTACAGCAACTTTTTTTTTGTTTGTGACCCAGTAAAACCACACATACACACAAACCTCTCTTCACAGATTGTATACTGTTAATTGTTTATAGGGGCCAGAAAAAGTAAAAATTATCCAGTAATTTACAGGAATAAACAAAGATCAAAAGTAAGTCTGAAAAAAGTAAACATTTGTGTATCAGAAATATGTTTCCGTTCTGCCGCTCTCCAGTTCTGTTGATCATCTCACAATGATCTGATGATCAGATTTATCTCGCAAACCACTGACGTCCTACAGCACTGCAGTGAGGCTGTGATCTAGCCTCTGGGTTTAACAGGTGTATTTCTAAATTTGATAAACAATATTGGTTTTAATGTATGATAAGATTATTCATTATATGTAATGAGATCAAAGACTATTGAGATCTTATTTGTTCCTGTATTAGGCCGATATAATAATGACCGATATAATGTGTAATAATAAAGTTTATGTTGATATTATAAAGGCACCAACATATTTAATGTTTATTTAACATATTAAAGTTCTTATTCGTATATAGTTTTTGATGGTGCTACAGACCATATTTTAGTTAACCACTGAAGTTTTGTGATTGTATAATTCTGTCTTTAAAAAAGCATTAAGCCCAAGCATTATGTAACCATTTCTCCAGACGGTTGTGAGATTAATCCAACGCTGATAAATAAACTAAGAAAGTTACGATTGCAATGTTTAGTTCTTTATTATTTGTCAGTGTTTGGGCACCATCAACTGACAAGCTCTTATGCAGTGTTGTACTTTATGTGGGGCGCCCCATCAACCAGCAGAGGGCACCAGAGATAATTAAATCTATTAAAACAGCAGTTTATCTTGCATTGAATTTTTTTCTATAATTAAAATAATTCAATTGTTTTGAAGATTTGCTTCACACACTAAGATTACAGCAGTTCTTGCAACACAAAAAATGATACTCCCATAATATGACGTTATAGTTTGCTACTTTATACCTACTTTTTATTTTCTATAATTAAATACTGTTAAAATATGTCACAACATCTTTAGGATGTAAGGTATATACGGTATAATTCAACTATTTGTTCATCATTGGATCATTATTGCTTTCATTAGTTGTAATCTTACATATGTACAAGATCACAAAACATACATAGGCTACTCCACTAAAATAAAGTCAACCATACAGTCTGATTTATACACTATGTGTGAAAAAATTGAGAGCAGAAAAAAAAACAACAACCTGAAGCTCTCTCCTTGCTTCTGACATGACACCAGCACTGTATTCTCCTCAATTTATGAGGTATCATGGTGGGTAATGAAGCGGAAAGGTCAGGGGGAATGTGTTTTTATCCGCTCTAAACCAATAGGTCAGGTTTCCACTTTCCATGCCACAACTCTGTGACTGCAGCTGGTGCCCTTTTGGTTAAAACAATACATTCACCTTGGCCACTCATATATCACAGCACCAATTCTCCATCTTATTGGCAATGTCACACAGCGGGCTGGGAGATATTACCGAATAGATTTACTGCGAGGGCTCGTCGACAGCCTCAGATATGATATAAACGGTGTGTAATGTAAGCCATGCATTATGAATCCAATTTGTTTGGCCGAGATCAGATATTTGGAGTGCCAAATAGATACTGGGTAGAAGGTCTCCCTGAGGCCACTAGATGGCAGTATGCGGATGAATATGGAGCTGAGCTTTTGAGGCAAGTTTTGTGTGTTTTCCAAGAAGTAATGTGAACTGCAATGATTTTATCACTCATTAAAACATCCAAGAGAGATGTAGATTACAGATGATGGGTCATTCTCTTAAATAATCTTAAAATGAGAAATGTTTCTACTAAAAAAAACCTTAGTATAAAAATATGCTCGGAGTAATGTAGCAGTACTATATGAAGTGGAAAATATAAAAAAAACAGTGACTGGAGGATACTTGGTATCATACCACCATGCAATCTAATGCAAGTGCAAGAGCGAACCTTTGTGAAGCTCATAATAATGTTTGCATGTGTGAAAGAGGTGTTGATTAATCTCTATGTTTTTGACAGCTTGAACTGTTGCTGTGCCAGATTGTGTTATATTTGAAGGTGTTTATTTTCAGTTGTCCCCACATTGTGTGTGTATATATATATATATATATATATATATATATATATATATGGGAGAAAGCAAAATATGAAAACTAACTACAACAACACCATGAGGTATATCTTTAGAAATGTTTCACTTTGCAGGGCTGTTATACAGGTTTACATTACACATGTTATACAGGTTTGCATTACACATGTTAGACTGGTTTGCCGCTGTTCATATCGCGTCTAACAATCTGTGTTTTCACTCTAAATTTTTCAGAAAAGTGCTTCAGGCGGCTTAGACGGCTGTCACTACAAGAACAGGCCACAAACAAACGCATAAATCCTGCAGTTCACACAGCGATGAAAACCCCCAAGAAATCACTAGAAAACACTTGTTTGTCCAGGCATTTATTTTACGATTGTTGAATTTATTAGCGCATAAATTAGAGCTGCAACTCACAATTAATGCAATTATTGATTAATCTGTAAATTTTCTTTTAGATGATTCTATTAATTGTTACTTTGTTCAAAATTTATGAACCATACCCCTTATTCAAATTATGGAAATGTGCACCATAAGCCCAGAGAGCCCAAGGAGACATCTGCCTTTAAACAGCTTCTTTTGTCCAACCAATAATCCAAATCCCAAAAGGATTCGATGTACAACACAATAACATAAAATGGAGAAAAACTTCAAATTCTCACATTTGAGAAACTGGAAAAAGCAAACGTTTGGCATGAGCGTTTGATAAATAACTTAAATAATTAAACTGATTATTATTAGTATTCTGGTCAGTATTAGTGTTAATTGTATCTGCACAGTATTATGTTTTTACTGTGGTGCTGGCATAAACATACACTTTACAGAACTACATAAGATAAGATATTCCTTTATTTGTCCCACAATGGGGAAATTCCAATGTTGCAGCAGCAAAGTGGATAGAGAAAAAACTGTATAAAAAACAGTAAGAGTAGGAAAATAATAAATAAAAACACTATCATAGCGTGAGCACCTCGGTGCATCCAGATGGCCAGTGAAACTTTTTCAAGACAGATGTGTTTGTGCCTCAAGGACACGGTGTATTTAAAGCATGCAAAGCAAAACAGTAGGAACAAGGTGTTATGTAGTTAAGAAGTGCTGATTCTACAAAGGCACAGATATTATATGAGGAGGGAGCATGTGCCACAGTGATGAATGTTTCTACACGGGTGAAGGTGATCATGGGAAAACTGTTCTCTGCCTTTAGAGGAAAACAGTAGATTACACGCAACTTTAAAAAAGGGGGACATCCACGTGTCTAACTGTATTTGTACACAGATAAACATCAGATGTTTACAGTACAATATACAGCACAGTCAGGAGGTCAGTTCATGGTCATGGGTTATCTGGTGAGATTACTGTAACCGGTATCTCTACTCTTCTGTGATCTTAAGTGGCAGCTCACAACAGAAGCTCTTCTTTTGTGATTCAGTAATACTGTAACCAAGCCTCTGTATATTCCTGAAACATATTCTGGTTTAAAATGCAGTTTTACCCCCGCCTAGGTCCATAATATCCTAATGTTTTTATACATTTAATATACTTTGCGACAGTGCTCACTGTTCGAACAGACATCTTTAAAACCTTGCTGGACAAATACAAGGCAGTTGATGATAAATGAGAAAACTATGGAGGTTATATGGTGTTCTTGTGATATAATTGAAATGACACATGGAGTCCTCGGTCATTAGGGCATTGCGTCAGTTAAATGACACTTTTATAACAGAGTTCAAGCTCATTTGGAGGGTCAATAAGTTGAAGGGTCTTTGTGGGTAAAGTTCAATGAGGTGAGGGGTCATAACTTTGAATTCAAGTTGAATTAAATGAAATGTGATTAAGCAAGTAAGTAAAATATTAAAGTAATCTAATGTCTAATAGAATTTTTACCTCCAGATGCATCGATAGACATATCGGACATAGGTACTGCGTCATTGCTGGGTGTGTAGTCTGAGTTTAAGTGTCAAAAAGTTAGATCGCTTGATCACTAATCATCATCTAGAGTAAGCCAGTTATCCACAAAATCATGACATATATACAAGCAAACAAAAACATACATGGAGCCTTTCTAAATTTTGGATTAAAATGTGTAGTCATGTGATGACTTACTTATGCAACATAACAGGACTCATACTTGATCAATCAGCATCAGGTAAACATTAAACAGAGCCATTTAAAATGAGCCCACACTTCATCAGTCTGTGTGATTCTGCTCCTGAGCTCAAGAACCTCTACAGGGGTCTCTTGGGGGAGCGTGAGCAGGAGAATAACAGCAGGACAGCGAGAAGAATCCCTCATTGCATATATGAACGTCTGTCCAGGATCCATGGAGAGGGAAGAAGACACTACATATCACAGATTTTTTTATATTCTGCAGTGAAATACTCTGTTCTTCTCTTCAGCATCCAATAGCACAATGCTATTTTAATATGTTCTAACATGTAATGAATTTTTTCTTGCTTTAAGATTCATTGCGTAACAGTTAGGTGGGTCTATTGTGAGAAATGGAACATAATATCATAGGTATGTTTTTATTAGTGTATAATCACCTGAATATAGGAATTGCATTTTTGTTACTTTAGAATTAACAGTTTTTATCTACAAAGGGAGTGGGTCCACCATGCTGCTACAGCAACCCTGAATGGACAAATCAAACACTGGCTCCAGATAGGGCCTTTTACATTTTTCGCATTTTGCAGCCACCATAGTTTCTCCTACACGCTTGAAAGGCTCAACTGTATTCAAATGGTTGCAATCTGCAACTTCACCACTAGATGCCACTGAATCATTCACATTGGTCCTTTAAAAATATTAAAATACACATATTTTAGACATTAAAATATTTTTGGAAGAACCCAAATTCAAACTACTACTCCTTTGTGGGCTAAATTACAATGAGTATATTTGCAAATACATTTTTAATGCAAAATTTAGTTAATGGCTTAATTGAAAGTCTAACTAAATGGCCCTTATGTTAAGATTATTTTGTCAAACTATGATTTTCATTATTTTTGATACTATCACATATTTTGTTCCAAATAATAAATTGTGTTGTATACTTTTCTGTTAAACTAAAAAAGTGATTTGTTTGACAATGATTTAATCAAGAAAAGCAATACAAGAGAATGGATGTACAGTAATTGCTCACACTGAAGAAACTGAAGCCAAATAGTTTACTTGATAAATGACTCAAAACAATCAAATCAATTATTTAAAAAATCTCAACTGATTTTAGCACAAAACAAAAATACCATTATCTAAACAACAAGAACCAAAGCACAAGCTGAGACATTTAAGATCTTCTGCCTCAACACCTCTTCTTAATATCTCAGCACCAATGCTGATGATAACCTTTCAATCCACACACACACACACACACACACACACACACACACACACACACACACACACACACACACACACGACACTCCCTTTCATATTCACATGAGTAACTTCCCCGATTACAAAAAGGACACAGCTTATGAATGCTTGAACTCTCTGTAGTCGAGCTCCAATGATCTACGCTCCAGATGCCTGAAATGCCTGCACAACCTCACCCACGAGGCAAGACACACTACACAGGTACAATTCATTAACTCACAGAATGCAACAGACAGACATGCAGGTAAGAACGTACACAGACACATTCACACAGCTCGTGTATGCTACCCCAACAGCACTTGAGATTTATTTGACTCGGAGAGAATGAACTGGGGTGATGAAATCCCAGCTGATGCTGTAGTACACTCGGCCTCAGCGGCTGAAACTCCACTGGGAGACTTTAAGATGATATGTTTAGACAGGCAGGTGAGAGGTCACACCTTTCAGTCCTACAGCAGTTACACTCAAGAGACCCGTGGGAAGCTAATGATGGCATGATGAAATCTAAAAGCTAGATATTTTGGGAAGCATAATGAGGTAACAAGGGAGAAAAAGAGCAATATTGCAGGAGCAGTGTAGTTCAGTCAGCCGGCTCAGGTTGGACAGATTAATTCATGTGAATACTGAGCTGCCATCCAGGCTCTGACCTCAACAGTGCCTGCGACTATATACCTATAGCTCTGATCAGAAGAAACCACCATCCCTCTAAAAAAAAACACATTACATAAAAAGCTGATGCCAGACCTTATGTGAAATCATAATATGTGTGAGCAACTAACAGCTATGTTTCCATTCCCAACAGAGCATCTCCAACCATTGCAGGGAATATACTAGTGAGTACTAAATCTAAACCTCACAAGCAGCAATAATTATTGACTTGTATTCATATTGAAATCACTGACATTCATAACTGCATCTATGAAACCTCATTCAGCGTTAATAATCAGCAGATGGCCATCAGCACTAGAATATAAGCATACGGTTGGCAGTTAAGATGTAATTATGATAATGATGATGAACACATGAACCCATTACTTTTGAGCTGAACTGTTTCTCTGAAGCTCAGCTAAATATGAAGTGTGTCAGGAAAATGTGAATGCGACAACCTCTCCTATATGTGACAGCTGCCATGATGGGTTTCTAACAAAGCCACATGGGCAGCGTACAAGAAGGCAACATTAATATCTATACAGTGTAATGCTAACATACAGCCAGTTGCCAGTTTATTAGGTACACCCAGCTAAAATTAAAGCTGTCTTATATAACATTTTCACTGTTTCAGAAAGTTGTTGTTTCAATTGTAAGGTCATCTCAGACTGACAGGTGTTTCTACTATTTTGTCCACCCCATTAATATTAATGAGGACAGGCTAAATAATAGAAACGCATCTCTGTAAAACACAATACAGTTCAACAACACCACAAACCTTCACAATACAGTTGAAACCGCACAGCTCAAACTGTTGGGTTGATGATATCCATGTGGGTATAATTCATATAGGACTGTTGTAATAGACTGCATTAGTATATATTATGTAAAAAAAAAAAAAGCAATATTAAAGCATCACATTGACCCCCACCAACAAAGAATAACAACTAATACTTACACATTGGAAGAAAGCAGCAGCAGCAGAAAAAAAGGCTAACAGCTAGCAGCCAACCAAAACACACACACACACACACACACACACACCACAAGCCATACATGCAGCATTATATATTATATAACACAGGTCACTGAAGCCAACTAACTCACAATATGGAAGCAGAGACAGTGTAAACTTACTTGATGAAGTGTCTCAGGGGAGGGTTTGATTAGCTTTGGGTTTGAAGAAGGCCTAAAGCAGCTGATAGTATGGGAGTCAGGGGCAACAGCTGAGAGAGCCAAACACAATAATGTCCTCCACAGAGTCCCTCTGAAGCCACATTAGGACTGTTTATAAGATGTTTAATGAGAGTTAGCTATAGAGCAGATGGGCAGGCCGGTTCTGGTTTAAAGGCACCGCCACTGCAGAACGGGCCGTTAATTACGTGCTGCTGTGCGTGAGGAATGTCACGTGACAGTGTGTGTGGCAGCGCACTTGAGTTGTTTACCTCAGTGGTTCCCAACCTGGGGGTCGGGACCCCAACTAGGGTTCGCCAAAGCTTTTGCGAGGCCTTCTTCATTTTAAGGCTGCTAGAAAACGTATATAGGCAGCAGTACTTTGTCTCAGCATCTGGTTCACTTCTCTGAAGAAAAGTAAATGGGAAGTAAATTGTTATGGAAACTGTCTAATAGAACAAAGGCCAAGGGTCAGGGACAAGAAAACAATGGATTTTGTTTTAAAAAGAAGCTATAAAGCTAAAAAAGTTATAAAAATGAAAGAAAAAACATAATACAGCCAGAACATTTTTTAAAAAACTTTCCTAAATTAAAAATAATCTGCTCAAAATTCATCCAAATCAGTCGTTTTACACAAACTTCTTGCAGTTTCTGAGTTCACTGTTTGGGCTAATTGTACAGTTTTAAATATATAATATAAAATACTATAAAATGTCATTAGGCAGGGGTTGTCAGTTGTAAATGATAGAAAAAGGGTCCCTTAAGAAAAAAGGTTGGGAACCACTGGCCTACCTGAACTATCTGTAGTTCACTTTATTGTATGTAAGGGTAATTCACAATAAATCACTTTACCTGTTAACAAAATATACCGTAGCATGTCTGTAATGTTACAAATGTTACCAGTCATGTTTTTCTGAAATGTCAGACTACAATCTTTGTTGACATGTTTGTGTAAAGAGAACTGATCATTGTTTAAAGGTTATAGACTTCAAAACCCAACAAGACCACATTTTTTCTTCATTCAGGTTTTTCAGGTTTAGTTAGGACAGTTTGTTTGCTGAACTAAAAACTGAAAAAGTTTATTATAGTTTATTAGTTTGTAGTTTATTAACCTTTCAGCATTATTACAGGTTCATAAAGACGATTGTCATTAAAAACACTGAATTATTTAGCTGTTACAATAAAATGTCAGTACTAAGTACACAATTGAAAAACAAAAGAAAAGAAAAAATATATAAATTAAATTATCATGATAATATCAATTCATTATAATTCAATATGTCTACTGTAACTACTAAATTGTTAATTATATTTTTTAAACAACATTTCCCACAATTATACTACGTTCAATTGATCGCCACTGACTATTTTAACAAGTAATATGATCACAAAACTAATGATGTCTTTTGTCACATTTTCATAAATTAGGAAAATTGCATTTCAGTAAATACATTTTTTACTAATTGGTCGCATTACAATCACAATTCCTACTCCACATTCTATCTCATTAGATTAGATAATGAAATATAGATATATTTTAAAAAATGAATGTTACATTTTAACATCCTCAATCAGATGTGTACTGCCTACATTATCTACATTACACACCAAGTAATTCATATAGTTTATTATTGAATTCAATTATAAGTATTGCAGAAAAGTGTCCCACTTGAAAACACTGTCCCAGTTTTGCACCTTCAGCAAACATGGTGTGTTCAGTGTTCAGACGCTTATGTTTATGGGTCCAGTTTATTTGCCTGTTCACTCTCTCTGAACACATGCCAACCAGTCTCCCTTTGACTTTCAACATATCCATAATGATGAAATAAAAGTGAATGTTCATTGACAAATATTGGCATGGCAAGACTTTGGAATTAGTTCCATTAAAGTCAAATGGCATTTGGCTTTTTGATGAACCTATCTTACACAAGTCAGATTTGTCGTCAGCCCCTCTTCTGCCCAGTCTCACCTTTTGTTTGACATTGTGATGCAAACTTCTTCATTGACTCAGAAGACCATAGTGCAATACCAATATGCATAAACTCCAGTTCCTACACATATATGATAATCACATCAATAATGCAAAGCATACTCAACTCAGATATAATGTATTATAAGAGATGTGTAGGTAATTTTGTTAGCAAGCAGTTTTACTTTGAGTATATGTTAATGGTAATTTTGAATGCAGGACTTTTACTTGTAATGGAGTATTTTTACACTGTGGTATTTCTACTTTTACTTAAGTAAAATATCTGGGTGGTGATTTATTCATGACCTAAGACAACACTGCAGTGGATGGGATTTTACTTTACACTGTCATATAACATGAAGTATTGTGGTGTCTTGGAGAGTGGAGAGCTGTTCAGCATGTACCAGAGTAACAGGTTTGTGGATTAGTCCCTGTGTCTGACATTTTTTTATTGTTCTCACTACTTTGGTATTTTGGTATTTTGTTGTGCAGTGTAGATTTGGTGACCCACCTTCAAATATGAGTGCAAAGATGATTTATTGCTGTGCTGATGCTCTGGCCTGATAAGCTAAAAAGCACACTGTTGAACTAGAAAACTTTGACACACTGAGTTCTTCTGAGAAAAAACCTCAGTTTCTCCACAGTACTGTGGTTCTTCCATCCTTGTTAAATTCATAAGCTTTTATAGAGAGATGTCAGCATATTGCTTGTAGTAGAGACAATGAGCAATGACAAACTGTTATAGATGATTTGTGCAATGACAATGCTGACGATAAGGTCACCTGTCTGTCTGATTTAAAAAAGCTATTCATCTATTACCTGCAACACTATGTTTCCATGTTTAAATCAGGTGATTTTTGGCCCAGTGCTTTTGCATGAGATCAAAGGTAAATGTGCTGAAAGTCCAAGTCAAGTTGCAATATCATCAGGCGATGTCATCAGCCCAAACCTGCAAAGGTGAGTTTGCCACAGTCTGCATATCAGTGTTGAAATCGCACAACCTTAAACCAAATCTGGAGGTGTAGTGTGCATGTTTGTGCACATGTATGTGTGTGTGTTTGCCTGCGGACAAGTTGCCTGTATCTAGGTGAAGGTTCAGCATAGGTGGTGCCAAAAACTCACTCTACCTGTTTGGCTTTTTGCCAGATGAAGAAATCGCTCCTACCTTGATAGACTGATGAAGCAGTCATTACCACAGTATTTCAAAATGTTGGCAAAAACTAATGATTGTGCAAAAAAGTGCAACATTGTCTGCTATTCCTATACAAATAATGTAAAACTGACATCATCTGTTGTCTATTTCTGAAAAACTGGAAAAACCAGTGTGGCTTGATATTGAGATTACTAAAACAAGAATGCAAAACATATAAACAAGCATTCCAATAGTTTTAAAATGCGTAGACGAATATCCATTAAGTGATGTCTGTCCAATACTGAATTTCATTATATAATCTGATAACAGTAGTCATGTCGCCCTTCTTAAGTTCTGTGTTGGTTGAAACTGCATTTGAATGTCTATATTTGTTCATGCTTGACCTCCAAATCCTGTCCAAACCATTGTGCCACAGTAGTTCCAGTTTGCCACCTCTTTTTTCTCAACAGATTTTATATAAAACTCTAGAGGGACTTGTATTAGAACTGAACTGTCAAACCTTTCAGCTGTCAAATGCGTCTTTCCTCTGTTTAAGCGTATGATACATTGTTAAAGATTAAAGTACCAAACAGTAAATAAAGAAATCAAAAATATCTCTATCTTGACCAGGTACAACATCACACTACACATGAAGGCATCTGTTATAATCAATGCATTACTATATAACACTGACAGGGTCCTTTTGATACTTAGTGCATGCATTATAATGTTCATGCACTGTGTGTCTGTGCTTTGAATGCAGGACTTTTACTTCTAATGAAGTACTCATACACAAGTTAAGAATGTGAACACTTGTTACACCACTGCTGAAGTGAAATAGAATTAATTTTACAGACTGAATTAGAGCTGAAATGATTAGTTTAACTAGTTTGACAATTGATTAGTTAATAATTAGAATTCAAATTCAATGGTTACAGCTCCTGAAACGTGAATATTTTCTGGATTTCTCTGTCTTGTATGATTAATTACAGAAAAACTTTCAGGACCGTTGATCGAACAAAACAAGCAATTATTTTATGTCACACTGGGTTTTGTGAAATTGTGATTGGTGAGTTTTACCACTGTCAAACATTTTACAGACTAAACCAGTGGTTCTCAACCTGGGGGTCGCCAAAGCTTCACAGGAGGCCTTCTTTGTGGAAGAAAAACTTATAATATAAAAAATATAGTCCTATAACTCAGCATATAGGACATATAGGACCGAGGCGGTCTACAAAAAGGGCCAAAGCCGACTCTTTTTCCTAAGGAGGCTGAGGTCCTTTAACATCCGCCGGACGATGCTGAGGATGTTTTATTAGTCTGTTGCGGCCAGTGCAATCTTCTTTGCTGTCACATGCTGGGGCAGTGGGCTGAAGGTCGCAGACACCAACAGACTAAATAAACTGATCAAGAGGGCCAGTGATGTCATAGGGGAGGAGCTGGACACCCTGACGACCATGTCAGAGAGGTGGATGCTGTCCAGGCTTCAGTCCATCTTGAACAATGTCTCTCACCCTCTCTACGACACACTGGCCCAGCAGAGGAGCACCTTCAGCAGAAGACTCCTCTCACCCAGATGCACCACAGAGCGCCACAGGAAATCATTCCTGCCCGTGGTCATTAAACTTTACAACGCCACCCTCAGAGAGTCAGACACCCACTCTCTGTAATCTGACTCAAACATAGACAATCATTTTTTGCACTTTTTGCACATTATTACTGTACATTTGATCTTTTATATAGTTATATATATTTATATTTTATTCTTAAAATATGTTGTTTGTTTAATATATGTTGTATGTATATCTGGAGTTTGTAACAAAAATAATTTCCCCTTGGGATTATTAAAGTATTTCTGATTCTGATTGGTTCACTTATGTGAAGAAGTAAATATAAAGTAAAGTAAATTCTGCAATAGAACAATGGCCAAGTGCCAGGGACAAGAAAACTTTGGTCAAAAAGATTCCATGATACATTGGTGCATAATAATCACAATCAAGTGTAGAAAAATATAAATAAAGATAAAACGATTAAAAAGAGAGACAATAAAAAGGAGCCACTATATACAAATATAAAGCTTGAGGGAATATGTACAAAATTAAAGGACTGATTTCACTATTTGGGTTCATTGTACAGTTTTGAATATAATATAAAATATGTCACTTTGTTCATTGAATGACACTCAGCTGAATAAATCTGAACTGAATTTCAAACAATGACAGAGGAGAAGAAACCCGGCGGCGTTAGGACCTGGAGGTCATCTTCCTGAGGAAGAGGGCGTAGGCTCGGTCAGCCGGTAAAAAAGGAAGGTGCCGCGACTGCCGAGGAGCTGCTCGCGCACAACCGCGAGGTCCTGACAGCAGCACGAGCGATGCGAGTCAAGGGTTGAGAGAAAACAGACTAAATAGAAAACGCCACGGCCGAGTATCGTCTTGTTTCAGCAGCGTGAACAGAAACCCAGTGAGCATGTCGGTGCTAGCCCTGCAAGAGTACGAATTCGAGAGACAGTTCAACGAGGACGAAGCCATCCGATGGATGCAGGAGAACTGGTAAGGCTACGCTACCATGTAACGTTAGCGCCTCGTTTTTTAATCCCACCTTACAGTAGACCATTTTCACTTCACATTGAGCGCCCGGTCTACGTGCTAAATGTCATTTGGAGGCTGGAACGGCGCACATGCATCAGCCTCGCTCACCGGGATTAACGCTCCCCGTATCCTATTATATCAGACTCTCTGTCATCATCCGCAAATTGCTGCCTGTGCTTCAGAAAATGACCAAATTCAACGCAGGCCTTCAGCCGCGTGCGACTGCGATGCCCCCGCCACACTTCACCGCACACACATCCCACTGTTGCGTTAGGCATCTGTTAACGGGCAGAATTTGTCCTTGGTTTCCTGTGATTTATTCTCCCGGCATCAGTTACCGCGATACTGTTGTAAAGGTCATCCATGGCTCCAGCTGCATCATCCATGAAACACAGTCACTGGCCCGGTAGCGTATTGAACCGAGCCTGGCCCGAGGCTGGTTAACTGGAGCCCATGGGTTTAAAAAAAAAAAAAAAAAAAGAGGTGGTTTTACTGTTATTTCACTTAAAGTAGGCTACTGTACGAGCATTTATGAAAGACTATAGATATCAGAATGAAAATGCAACATACTGCCTGTTCTTTAAGTTCCCTCAAACCTCTATTAAGAGTGATTTATGTTATTAATGTGTTAAGAGCCGCAACTAGTTTCATTATCATTGTTGGTTATTTTTTTAATTAATGATTTAGACTATAAAATAATCAGGGATTATAGTCAAGTGGTCATCACAAGCCTCCTGGCTCAAAAGTGGCATCTCCAAACAACTCGTTTTGTCCAACCAACAGCCCAAACCCCAACATTTTCTATTTATAACAAGAGAGAAGTAGCAAATCCACACATTAGAGACACATGAATCAGAGAATATTTGACGTTTTCGCCTAAGAAATGTTGAAATGATTAAGCAATCATCAAAATTTTCTATCAGAGTACTAATTGATAATTTCCTCTCTAAAGATGATGGAGGTTTTTGGCCAGAGAAGCAATTGAGAACACCGTTTAACTTACAACTGATTAATTACCAAACAAGCAACGACAAGCACTTGCAGTGTATGTCATTACACCTCCATGGAAAGACTGTGACTGGAGGTGAAAATGAATTTAATATGTGTCATTGTTTGCCGAGGGCTGCGTCTGCAAAGCTTTACACAAACTGCAACACAACCCTAGACTGATATTCCACTGTTGCTACTGGGGTTAAGTAAATATTGCTTTGTGATTGTGTGCATTGATGCATTTGTAGGTCATGTGCAGGTCCAGTCCAACTACCCATCGCGTGAACTCGCTGAAGGGTCATTACTGCCCAGGTCCATGCCAGGTTGAGCAAGAAATGCTTCTAAGCAAAACAAAATGAGTCATGCGTAAAGTTTGCATAGGCTTCATTAGGCATTCAGTGGCACCGGGTTTGTAAAAAAGCAGCACACGGTGAGCAGGAGGCATTCATCTCGCTTCTTCTGTCATCTGTTTGAACCGCCCGTAGAAAAGAGTCACATTTAGCATCTTATTTTTAACACAAGTCTGGATTCAATAGAGCTCTT
Organism: Dicentrarchus labrax; assembly: GCF_905237075.1. NCBI lineage: Eukaryota > Metazoa > Chordata > Actinopteri > Moronidae > Dicentrarchus > Dicentrarchus labrax. Next base: position 30,988,424 of record NW_026136713.1, on the reverse strand, counting down.
GAAGCCCGTCTTAGAATAGTTTTTTCTTATTCATCTAAATTAAATCTGTGTGTGTGTGTGTGTGTGTGTGTGTGTGTGTGTGTGTGTGTGTGTGTGTGGAGGAGAGGGAGAGGGAGAGGGAGAGAGAGACACGGCATGGGGGCAATGTGTAGGAGCTGTCCTTACCCTGGTACTGACAACTGGCCAATAACGTTCATCTTCTGATGTCTGCTGACAGCGTGTTAGCCAATCACATTGCAGCTGATCTGAGCTGACTTCTCTCTGCTGCTCCTGTAGTGGAGGATGTCAGACTGGGCCAGTGCACATGGCTGGTAGAGGCAGCAGTGGCAGAAAATGGGATTTGATAGGTTGTTTATTGCATTCGTAATGTTCAGGGAGCAACTGACTAAGTGTGACATGTTTTTATGACTTAAGGGTGAGGGAGAGAAAGAAAAGAAACAACTAGGAATAAACTAGTTGGAAGGCGAGCCATGCAAAATAGAAAAAGTGAAGCTGTTTTTTATGGTTAGATCGGTAAGACATTTGAAAAACAACTGCAATGCTTTTTCACTATGCAGTGACTTTAAGCACAGACTTGTACACCACGCCTTTTTATTTATATATGTATCCTGGGCAAAGACACCTTCAGCAAAGCTCTACTACGGTCTGAAATTAACACTAACTAAGCCTGTGCCAATGCCAATGCCAATTAAATAAATTTTTGGCTGACAACTGGTCATTTAGCACCACAGGGTTGGGTGTTAAGATTTCATTGTTAATGATTCTGTTTATAAATTCCAGTCTGGGGCCATATTATTCCAATAAAAAAAAAAATACACCTATATTTTCTGGATGTCACAAAATATGTTGCCATTTTGTAATAAGTGGCATTGGTATCAATCTAACTGTACCAGTTCCCCGTCCTTAATGTGGGCCAAAGGTCAGGAGGTCCAACCTACCGTTGCGCTGCACAGCCCAACCAGTGATGTCACACCAGGTGTTTACCGCTGATGGAAGACGCCTGCAGTGACATTACTGATTGAGGCGAGACCTGAATTGCAACATTCTCTTTAAGTCTGAAGCAATAAATCAGTGTTCACTCTTGAAAGTGAACAATTTCTTGCGTTTTTCCCCCTGGGCGCATTCCCAGAAACCTGACTTTAAAAAAAAAAAAAAGAAGAGATGAACCAGATATAAAAATTACTGTCGGCTTCATCTGTTAAAACCCATGCATGGTATGCATCTGTCACTATGGAGGGAGAGTTAACCACCATAGATGGAGGATGCGTGTTGATAAAAGACGACCAAGAAAACTATTCAAACCTACAGGTAAGACACATTTATGTTACATTATTTAAGTCTGTCCAGGACTTTTTTTTAAAGTCTGAAATCATTCTTAACTTTTACATTTCGTACTGTAGTTGTTTCAAGTTGGTCATGAAAGTTGTAAAAAGTGTGAGATGCATTACTTGTGCTCTTAAAAGCATGTGTGCATCACAGAGGAGCAGTTATAGTAAACCAACGTGGAGTCAGATCGGATTCACTAGACTGTTTGTATTTACTGACTTGTGATGTTGTAGTGAATACTGGTTTCTTGTTACTGTTTGTACAGCACATTACATTATTTGCAGTGTGCCTGTTGTACATGCTTATCTCCCAGTGTTGATGGTGAAACAATACATTGTTCAGCTCCGGTAATAACACAAGCTGACTAGTGACTTATCGAGTTTAGCACTACTACCAGTGGTAGTACAGTGGTCATTGCCCAGTGGGGTATTACTACTACTATTATTTCTCTTAGCAAGGTCCAAATGATATTGTTACATTTCTTTAATCTTTCATTATCACTATCAGAGGAAGAATATTTTTGCTCAGGATTGTCTTTCATGACAACAGGTCAGAAATCCTTTCACTTTGTTTGGCAGATGTTCTCATCTCATATTTATTTAGTTGATAAATCCAGTTCATTTACTATTCTTAGTGCAGCCTGAGCTGCTTTCACTTCCCATCACTTCTTGAGATGATACTTGCAAAGTGATATGTTTGTTTTTGAAAGCACTTTTCTGTACAGACTAGGTCCTTAGCTAAAGTAATGCATGTGTTTAAAAACAGAGACATTGAGACATCTATGCACACTATAAATATGCTGTGCTTGCATGTCATTGTTTTGCAGGGATGGATGGAGACTGGTACACTGATCTGATGTGCTCTCTCGAGACTGGCAGCAGACAGCTCAGTATTGTGAAACAAGGACAATTAAACAACTAGTTGAAAGAAGACTAGGAAGAGGAAGCAGAGGACACGGACCTAGATGCTGCTGTTTTTCAACAACATGAGCATTATCCTCTTTCTCTCGTATAATGATCCATAAAAAAGTACCATGAACCCATGAGATTGTGTAGGAACAGGAAAATATATTGGCTATGCCGTTTAGAGACATGCATGTAGAGCATACCATTACATTTCCACAGCCCAAACTAGGCTCCTGAAATTTTGGACACCCAACTCAAAGTAATCAATCTTTGTAATAAAATAAACATCAGAAGAAATGACCCAGTAGTTTTTGCATACAAAATAAGAAAAGTGGGAAAAAAAATATTTCCTCTACATCAAGTATTGCTGTCGTCAATGCTCTCCTGTTATTTCAGGGGTGTCAGCAGCATCACACAGCGCCTGGGAATCTGAGAATCAAAGTGCAAAGTGAAGTCGGGTGCATTTCTGAACCTGGCTTGTGAGCTGTTAGCGTGCTCTGTTCAAAATGTATCCTTCGACTGTAGGACTGATCAAGAAAAGACTAGCCCTGCTACAGATAAAATAAGGTGGGGTCAAAGACTAAAATAGCTTGCTTTGCTACTTAGTATTACAATTTTAGCATTATATAACAGTGAACGTTTTGCTTTACATATGACAGAAACTGTAGTTCTGCAATTCTACAGAATTAAACTAATCTTACTGATAGGTTTTGGTCTTGTTTACTGTCACCACCCCACTTTTCTTTTTGTCAGTCAAGTATATTTTTACATTTTTCTTATTATTTGCATTTTGTCTTATTTACCAAGTTTAATATGTTGAATTCACTTAAATAGGGCTTCACATTCACTTTTTTTTTTTACAAAAAATGATCCAAAATCCACTGATTGAGTTTAGCTTACACCCATTTTCCACTGTAAAATGTCCACTGTATTGCATGCATTTACATCTGTAACTCTTATTGACATTGTCCTTTATTAGTATGTTATGGATTTCCAAAGTGGGTGATCAGATTTTCCATAAAATACTATAATTTGACACATGTGATTTTTTTTTTTGTAGCTACAGATTGTTTAATTAAACATCTAACATGTTAACTTTGGTGTATATGTCATTTCATTTCACATTATTCAAACATGTATAAAAGGCATATAGATATTTGGAGAGAACATCTGGCATGTTGTAAGAACATCATATCTTCCTACCAATAATATAATACAAACAAGCCAGTGAATTGAAAAGCAATCACAACTGAATTCCAAATAATAGAGTAATTGTTCACTGTATGACGTGGTGTCAAAATGTCATTGAGTGTTGTGTATTATACTAATGAGGATTATGTATGTCAACCAGTGAGTATTTGTATTGTGCTTTTTCTCTCTTGGATTTGACATAATTCTGTGTGATCTGCAGAATGGATAGCATCCCTGAGGGTCTCCACACTTTTTATAAATGTCTGGAGGTTTTGCCTTGGTCTGATAACAATGGCTGCAGAGTCTGTGAATAATGCAGTGAGAATGAACAATGGGATTTGGATTTTTGTAACTGCTTATTCCTATTATTATTATCATTATTATGATATAGTAAATTTGCTTTATTCTAAAAAGTAGTGTTGCATCCGACTTATTCTGGCTAATCATCTGCTTTTTGTTTCAGAAGTATCATAGCTCATTGACTAGTCTTGAAGGTCAGGTTCTAATGGTACTCGATGTGTTGAGGAGATAAGTCTCTTCCTTCCAAGTCTCATGTTACTTATTCAGTCCAAGAGCAGTCCAGCCTATTGTCTCAGTTCTTAAGCCCTGCTTTTAGATGGATGAAACCAATAGATATACCCGTCTTAAATTTGGCATCAGGGTATCATTTCAGCAGTCATTACAAAGTGTGTTTCCTTTTTTGTCTTGTAATATATTTGTTGGATAATATATATGAAATTTGATTTTTATATATAACCAGATATCTTCTCCATTGTGGCTTACATTGAACAGAAACAATGGAATAATGCATTTCTAAATGCCAGCATTACAGACAAGCAACTAAGAAAGGATGCATAATTCAAAGCCACAGTATAGGAGATGTGGGAGAGGTAGTTATAGTTAATGAGAGGCCATTTAAAATGTTTATTGAAGAAATTATTTTTCAAGTGTCAGAGTGGGGTTGTAAATATTGGGTGATAGTAGATCAGTAGATTTATAATATTCCCTCTGCCCTTAATTTAATGCATAGTCTATCATACATATGACTGTGGAGATATTTTATTCAGTGCTAAATGAAATGTGACAACTCCACAACCTAATCAAATAAATGCCAACATTTATTGTTATTATTTTGCTAAATGAAGAAAATAAATCATTATTTCCCTGTGCAATCTAGAGGTTCATCTTGATGGTCATACAGTTAAATTTACAAAGTCTTGGTTGCTGCAATGTTAACAGCATGATGATGCTAATCATTTCTGACCACGTTAACCCCAAGTCCACCCCAGGCTTGATGTTTCCTAGGCTGCTCTTCTTCTCACAACTGGTGAGGCCAGAGATGAAGATGTAGCCTGGCTCCTCAGTAATTGAAGTCTGCCTGCAGTGCCGCTGCACTCTGGTTTCACTTTCACATTTCATCAGGCTGTCAAGGAAAGGCTTAGATGCAAACAAAGGAAAGAGCAGTTCATTGTACAGTCTATTTTATTTAGCATTCATTGTATCACTGTGCATGTCTTATTAACTAGTAAACATGTTTTCCCTTACGAATGAGGCAGGCCATATTCAGCAAGTGGGTAAAAACAAGCATCCTTTTCATTCAAGAGACTCATATGATGCAGACCCATCCAGATAGGACAAATAATCCACCGCTAACACCAAAATATCTTCCTTGAGAACCTCCGGACCCGCTCATCAAAACATTAGTCTGTAGCTGCACTCGTGGTCACAAACTCTGCACTGTACCTTTTAGGCCTTTCATCATTTGTTATTAGGGATGCATTTGTTATACCACCAGTGCTAAAAATTGTCACTATTGGCAACATCACACTGCCTTAAGGCCGTGACTGCCTTTTGTAAGCTTTAGTGAAAACATATTTTGAATACAATAAGTGTACATATAGAGATGCAATCAAGGTGCATGGTTTTGTGTGGTTCAGTGTGTGCTTGTTGTTAAGTGCTATGCAATACAAACTTCCTAGAGCCATTTGTCTGGCTGGTTAAAACAAGCATGACTCAAGATAAGCACTTAAAAGGCTGAAAAAATTATCACTCAAGAAAATGAGTCTTCTGTTTCCTGAATAGATAAATTGTGCCTTGATGTGGGCCACCAGATGCAGAATGAACTAAACCAGTGAGTGATAGTATCTTACAAGCCCGACTATTTTAAAGTCCCACTAGAAATTGCATGCAGTAACTAGGGCTGGTGGGTGTGTTACTAACTGGATTATATCTGGGTGCTTCCTGAATGACATATTATTCTGTAATAGCTAGGTCTTACTTACAACACTTCTTGGGCTTATTTAGCTGCTTGCCTTTTCCACTGTTGTACATACAGACAGCAGTGTCGGGGAATAGAGTTACACACCCTCGACTGAACTGAGTGGCTTTGTGTGTGAGTGCTCGTACTATTGTGCATAAGGTAACATATGCGTATGACACTGTAAACACACCCTTTGGTGAGACAGTTAGACACTAGCTCACTGGCACCAGCGTGCAGACTCATCCTCAGACTGCAAACTCAGGATTACGTAACGGTTGAAATCTCCTGGACCAGCTAATACAGATCCAAGTTCTACAGCAGGTTATCCAGCAGCTTTACACAACGCTGTTAGTGGGGGAGGGGAGGGTCTATGGGATCAACATAAGTTACATGCAAGTACATGGACTTCCTAAAACCACAGGCATATAGTACACAGTGACACCTGTATTGTTTTAGAGTTTTACAGTACTTTAAGCTGATGATTTGCTAGTTTACTGTACAATTGTTTATGAGGTCTGGTGCATTTTCTCTGTGGGCTAGAGTGGCCCAGAGCAGCCCTAGAGTTTTGGTTTGTTGGCTTTGTAACTTAATGCAAAGAAGATAAATCTGTCAGATATGAACACCATTTTTTATATCTCAGATATTTGTTTTTATTTTTTATTTGGCAACAGCACAAACTGGGCCAACGCCCAGCGTCTCACACAGCGTCTCAGCCAGTGATAACAATCCCACATGGGAGAAAGTCATGCCAGAGAGTTCTTACCTACCTATCTGAGCAGCTCTTTCATATTGTCCTGGTTGTACACATTGATAACGGCCTCTTGAATTGGTGGTTTTCTTGTGAACTAATATTTGCTCAATACATGCAAAATAAAGAACGTTTGACTTCTTACCAAGAACACACACATTTATTTCACATTCTTGGTATGACCTTGAATTCTCTGTCACAAACAGAAACGTGAAATTTCAGTTGATTTCAGTATGCCAAACTTTATGTACATTAAACATACAATATGTAGTTTCTACCGCTAAAGTCTCTAACGATAACAAAGGGGATATGATGCCACTGACAGCCAGCGAAATGCACCTTTAACTGAATAAAATTCCAGATTGCTCTAGGTTTGAACATTGTTGGAAACATTTGGGATAATATAAGTACACAACTCAACAAAATATATAACATAGGTCTAGTGTTTATAGACATTTTAGTAGTAGACGTGGGTTCCCAATATTCTTTTTAAATGAAGCCCTGCTCCTTACTGTTATTTGGAGGAAATCTCAGCTGGAGGAAAGCAGCTGGTTTCCAACCTTGTAGCAAGCAAGCAATCTCTGCTGATTCTGTTAATACTCCATGCTGATCCTCCCCAAAAGAGCTCTGACGTTGTAGTTTTCCATTTGTGCTGCCTTGGCCCACTTTGACAAACAGCAGAGTCAAGCCTCTTGCCACACCTCTAATATATTGTCCCATGTAGGCATAAGCCAGGAGCTATAGTGTTAGTTAGTTGGCATTATTTGCAAACTGAACTGAAAGAAGATGGGAGTAGAAATGGTCCATTCTCAGATTTGTATTGGGCCCCTGACACACTGTAAATCCAAGGCACAGACACAGGAACTACAGGAGCAGAGTTTATACGGATCATGCTTCAGACACCTTCAGTAAGTAAAAACAATAATTAGATGTTATAATTGCAACTTTGCAGATTACAACTCATTCGTTTCACCCTCTCTTTCCAACTGTGAGGGGGAAACTACGGTGGCCATGTAATGCACAAAGCAAGTGTTTGGTTTATCCCTTCTGGGCTACTGTAGAAACATGGCACTTCAACATGGTGGCCTCCATGGAAGGCGGCCCACAGCGCCTGTAGATAAAAACAGCTCATTCTAAGGTAATGAAAACGATTCTTATTTTCAGGTGGTGGAAAGATACCTATGAATATTATATTCTATTTCTGCCAATAGATCTGTTTAAATGTCACACACAGGACCTTTAATTCCAAAATGCATTTTGTTACCCATTGGGCTGCAATGATTATTTTTATTGATCAATCTACCGATCATTTTCTAAGTTAATCACTCAGATGTATTCAGTTTACAATAATCCTCACATTGGAGAAGCTGGAACCAGAGATTGTTTGTCAGTTTTGCCCTTAAAAATTACTGGAACGATTTTCATGTTAACCGTTTAAAATTATGTCTAGAAATTAATTGATGATCAAAATAGTTGCTGATTTATTTTCGGTTGATCGACTAATCAATTGACTGACCCAGTGACCTGTCATTTGTAACTTCATCACTTCAAATCTTTTAAAATGGAATTTAGTAATTTTTGTCTTTTCTCAACTTCTGAATCACCAGTGCAGAATATAAAATAGAGTTGTTCCAGTACCAGTATTGGAAATGACTCATGTATCAATAAGCACACTGTGATCTGATGCCAGGTAATTTATCAGCCCCGAAACAGGACCCTCCTGCAGCAGTGGCCCATTTGCATTTTTTCCCCCCAGGATAGCTAAGTCATGGGCCGCCGTACTCTGACTCTTGATTCAGACAAAGGGTTCAACCTGAGCCAGACCATTCAACAATTATAGAAATCATACAAACTTGGTAACATATGCTTGTTGCAAAATTTACATTTTCACAAAGTGGACCATGGAGCTATTATCTGAGCAAGGATCCACCATCAAGTGTAAAAGAGATGTGATAGTACAGCTCAAGTGTTTGCAATGACAGACAGAAAGTGAAACCTCTGCAGCTGGTGCAGCTGGTGAAGCAATGTGTTGAATGCTTGGTATTAGTCAATAACTCCATTGTGCCCCCACAGAGAGTCAGACCTGTTATTTCTACAAAGCAGTGATGGTATTTCTTTGACTCTCGGAAAGTTGAAGAATTGTATCACTTGCATGTTGTCCTTTATTTGGTAAGAAGTGCAGCTTGTTTCAAGTAGCAAGTGGTATAAAATCCTGTTTAAAGTATTTCTTGGGTGAAGGTCAGGAGTAGAGCTGTAGAGGTACCGGGGAGCATGAAGGGATGATGTGAATTCACACTGATGTCTCAGATAGAGTCCTGTGACTGCAGACATGGCTTGGCTGCAGCTGGCACTTCAGAGCCTCTGCAAAGACACCAGCAGCACCTCCTCCCCCACCTCCACCAACTTGTCAGCTTTGACCATGCCCTTGGGTTTCTTCGCCTTTTATTATTTTTCCTGACAGCAGTGTAATCCATCTTCTAAACATAATGCAGTAGGCCATGCACATTTTACCCTTTGGCTTAGTCTACTTGAAACAAAACTGTCCTCCAAATACCTTTGTGTGTGGGCTGGATAATACAATACATTGCAGCAATCATTGGGGTAGTTTTCACTATCAGTAGTCTTTGTCCTGATATCATGTTATAGAAACAATTACAGCATTTGGGACTTGCTGTAATTAATTAAATTCAAAGCTATGTAACCCAAATATAATCTGCCAGTGTATTCTGGTTACTTGAGTTAACATCTGTTGAGTTTTTATACTCCCTGTTGCAAAGCTAATAGCTATACTAAGCCTACATCATGTAACTTTTGGTTGAACAGTCCCCACTGTGGGCACAAGTGACAATTACTAGATAAACATAAATGCTAAAACTTATTGTAACCATAACACAAACAAGCAAACTGAATGAATAATAAAATCTAAAGTTTGCTAACTTTAGCAAGGCTGTAGCAGCAAAACTGCTGAGAGTATTGAATCGAGTGAGTGGGTGTTTTATTGCTTATGAATTAAACTTTTCATTTCATAATTTCATTACATAGCTGTATTTAAAATGATGAATTGATTATCAAAAAGTCTTGTGGTTGAATTATACAGGGTTTGTACTTGGCACACTACAACTAGTAAATGAATGCCGTGTGCCATATATGTGCTGGACATCATTAGATGTAATATGTATACTGCACAGGGCAGTATCACAGCTTAGGATATATATCACCCTGACCTTTGACCTTCTAGCTTGGACAGCTGTACGCTGAAGGGGAGTGCTGAGATTGTGGCTCCTCTTCATTCCTCCCAGCCTCAGTACAGTATGTAGGCCACTGTGTATTCTGTGTTGCTTTGTTCTCCCCCTCCTTCGTGTGTAGTTGAGAAACAGTGATGTCATTCTGCAGTCTAACCCTGTTGTCATTCTGTGAAAGCAGCTCCTTTTGACTTTGATTGGACTGCTTTGTCCTTTGTTCTGTGGAGGTGGCCTGAATCTGTTTGTGGGCTTCCTACAAGAACAGAAAGGTGGCATCCTTCATTCTCTGAATACTCTAAATACTCTGAATACTGACACACAATGAAGTCCATTATTTGAAACAACTGACTGTCATTGCCCTTTCGTTCCTGTCTTCGTTGACTTGCCTGATGGCTTACTGTTATGACAGCAATAGTTAAAGCTTCACATTCTGATCTGAGCATCTCTGATGGAGAAAAAAAGTGCAGTGCACTTTATGTGATTGTGATGTCATTTCTTAAAATCTACAGTTCATACTTCACACATATTCAAAAAGACAGGTGGGAAATAGTGATGCCCCAAGCCAGTCTACAGGATTGGTATCAGGCGTATCTTGACATTTTTTTAATATTCAGGCGGTATTGGTTGAAACAACTTAATTGATATTCAACTTGACATGTCTGATCATAAGGTCGTATTAATATTTCTGACACAGACAAGTATGAAACACTATTGGTTCAACAATAATGACAGGTTTTCCTGTTAGATATTGTCCACTCCCTGTGTATCACACAGCTGTATTTCTCAAGATTTTTTTTGGTGGCTAAGCAAAATGCATACGTATTTCTCTTTTCTTGCCTAGCTAAACACCTGATCAGCAAAACTAAGTGCTGTTGTTACAGTGCTCTGCTGAGGCTGCAAAAGAGAACAGGATAGATTGCTGTTCACAGGTTGCATATGTCACGGTTCTGTGAGAAATGTTTGAGTTTGTAGTGCGAGCTGTGCAGAGACAGTTTGACCAGTATACTAGTGTGCTACTATACAGTATATTACAAAGACAATCCTGTGGCTTATCTTGCCCTTTGTATAACACAATACTACACATTTTGCATTTTTTTTTTTGCATTTTAGAATAATTTATTTCAATCCTTTCCACTGAGTAATGCATTTTAATTTAGTGATTAATTTCCACGTCATGTTGTTCTCTTTGTATAACCTCTAAACTGCAGCACAGAAACAACATCACTGAATTAGAACCTCCTTGGGCTAGTTTTATGCAACTCATCATTCCCAGAGCTATTTGTCCCAGAGCTCCCACAATGCCTCATTCCTGGTGCCTGTGCACTGTCCTCTGAGAGTGTTTTTCCAAGGGTGTTGCTGTACATGCTTCTTTTCTCCAGCACCACCATGCAGTCTCACACACAAGCCACCGTCCTGCAGGTTTAATGCCTTGCTCATTGGCACCTACAACCATATGTTAAGTTTAACTTTTTCTTGGCTAATGCTGCTCCAAATTATTACTCTGCTCTCTGTCCAAAAGACCAAACAGTGTTTTCTTTTGGACATAGCTGGTCTAGTTTTAGGCAGCATGCCCCAGTCTTCTGTGGGTTCCACTCAACATCCAGTCTGTCAAGTCAGTCCACCTGCGCTTTGTGTGCTGAGGACTGGGGAATGCTTTTCTTTAGATTTGGTTGGGCCAGGTGGTGCTACAGCCGAAATCCTCCACTTCATGTGGCACGACAGTGATCTCTGACAAGTCAATGAAGGCAAACAGGCATCACAGGATGGTGGGAATTGGAACTGAATAGAGGCAATAACTGTAAACTGAAAGCTAAGCAGAGCCGGACTCAAATCATTACTTTAGCCGTTGCTTGTGAAGTCAGTACAGCTATTGTTTGTGTTCTGTAAACAGTATGTTGTACTTATTATAGTGGTGCTGCTAGAAGAGGAGCAGTCAGAGAAGCAGATGTTTGGTTGCATACATTTCTTTCCAAACCTAGAATTGTGGGTTTGAAAGGACACAAGTGACACTCACTACTGTCAAAACGCCCCCATTCGAAAAACATAATTGGTATATTATCCTGTGTAGATAAAGGCAACAAAAAGTCAGAAAAGGGTTCATATTAATGTCTTTGTTTTTTGTGTTTACAGGAAGAAGTCCTTTCTCTTCGCTGCACTCTACGCTGCCTTTATCCTCGGGGGCCGCCATGTCATGAAACAGAGGGAGAAGTTTGAGCTGAGGAAACCGCTGGTGCTATGGTCTCTCACGCTTGCTGTATTCAGGTGAGAAAGCGCTAACATTATTAATGGCAGCAAATAAATATAACATTTGCAAACGTGAAGTGTAACCCAGATTATTTAATTAATATAAAGGGGTCAACCGTTTAATCAGTTAGCGGCCTAATTAAATGATGTGTGATTAAAAACACTTCATGCCGTTCACAAACATTTCTCCTTTACTTTTGACAAAATGTTTTCTCCAGGTCATCAAGTGGCTCAGTAGACAGAAAGCTGATTATCTGTGTCATGTCATGATTGTGGTGGCATTTGGACCTTCATTTGTCCACATTTACTTCTAATTTACTTAACTCAATCGTATCCTGCATCTTCCTGTGGTTTTCCTAGTTTGAACAGTTGGTCAGTGCGGGCCATAACTTAGACCAGCTTAATGCTGGGCTGTTATTTTGTAATATTTTTGGTATCATGTTGGTGTAAATGCAATGTGTAGTTACTTTGAAATGTATCTTGTCTGTATAATATGCCTTTTTGTATCCAAAATGCAGAGTGCATCTGTCACATCAGACACTACCAGCAACATAAGGAGGCAGATAATTGTTATGGAACCATGGAACCTCTTTACACACTGAGTACATAGTTTGTATCATTAAATTCATCGTTTGAGGAGGAAAGATTAAAAAAGGTTTATATAAAACCAAATTAAAAATGTGGATTCTGTGAGGGGAAAAATTGATGATTTGTCTCTAATATGTAAAAAGTGTAGCGTATTTTAACACATTATCAAAACTGCAGCTGATACAGACACACATGGACTTAATGAACTACAGTAATGAAACAACCACACATTTTCCCACTTTCTTATGATTTGTCTGTTTTGTCTCTCTGTCCTTGTAGTATATTTGGTGCCATCCGTACTGGGAGTTACATGACGTACATTCTGATGACGAAAGGGCTTAAACAGTCGGTTTGTGACCAGAGCTTTTACAACGGGCCTGTCAGCAAGTTCTGGGCATACGCCTTTGTACTTAGTAAAGCACCAGAACTGGGTAAGTCAAGACCTTCTTATGGCGTGTTTCATATTGTCCGTGTACTGGGAATTATATATTGTTTTTCTATAAACCACCCAGTCAGGTTTTGTTTTGGATTCAGTTCACTGTTGTAACGTTCTGCATGAAGTTTGTTGTCTTTACTGATGTTGCTTAATACAGCCAAAAGGCAAAGGCATATTAATAAACTGCAGGTACAATAATTAAGCTCTCTATTCATTATAACTGTCATGATAACACGCACACATTAGGGAGATACAATTACAAATAGGGCTGTGTAGTCGCAAGATGTTACATATCAGTACACAGGGGTTATGATTTGATGTATTAAAAAACAAACAGTACAGTATAGCAGCTCCAACTTTCACTGTTGCTGCTCACAGACTTCACAGTCTTCTTTATTAAAACAACAATAGTTTTTTTTTGCTGCCACCTGTATAGTAGTGTGTAGCATTCTGCAGTTATGTTTCTGGAATTACAACCATCACTCCTCAATGAGCTGCCTCCTTGGTCTGAGAGCGTTTTCTAGTTACCATTATGGATGCCAGTAATTTTTCTGAGTCTGTTCACACTGATAGAGGCAAATAAAAAGAACATACATTTTGTGAGAAAGTGAAAATATGAACAATAACAATAATACGTAAATGATTTATTTATTTTAAATTCTGGCCCCCACACTGTCTGCTTAAGAAAAATTCTGGAACTTAAATAAATATACACTCAAATGAGTGTATATTTACTACTGTACATACATTTGAAAAGGAAAGCACAAGCTCATAGTTACTTGACATAATGGTGATAAAGTAAAAAGGTAGTTTTGTAGTTTAATCAGAAATATTTCTAATTTTCGTTGTAGGAACATTTTTCAAAATACTAAAGGGAAGGTAGATATTTTTAACCTAAAATCGCTTGTTACTCTTTGTCTGCATTTACAATAACTGTGCTGGTGTATTTTAAAACCATTGTCAGCCTTATAATGTGTAATGCAGTAAATACAGCTGTCACTGTCACTTGTGTTTCTGATTATTTATTGGGCAGCCAGTGAAGTTGTTAAAAACATTTCAGCACTACTCTACACTACACTGCCAACAGCTTTGTAGTTTTACATAGTTCATTAAGCCAATATTGTCTCTATATTTGAGAGCAACTTGAATAACAGCCAGTTATTTTACAGGGGGCCAATGGTAATGATATTCCCTTTCCTCCTGTTATTGCCCCTTCATTCACCCCTCTTTTCTTTACTCCCCTCCTCCCACATGCTCTCCATTAACTTCCCCCATCTCTTGAACAATCCAACTTTCTCTATCATACTTGCAGGTGACACTCTCTTCATCGTCCTGAGGAAACAAAAGCTCATCTTCCTCCACTGGTACCACCACATCACTGTGCTGCTCTACTCCTGGTACTCCTACAAAGACATGGTGGCCGGTGGCGGATGGTTCATGACCATGAACTACTTGGTCCACGCTGTCATGTACTCTTACTATGCCTTGCGGGCGGCCGGATTCAAGCTGTCGCGCAAGTTCGCCATGTTCATCACGCTGACCCAGATCACCCAGATGCTGATGGGCTGTGTGGTCAACTATTTGGTGTACTCGTGGATGCAGCAGGGCCAGGAGTGTCCATCACACATGCAGAACATTGTGTGGTCCTCCCTCATGTACCTCAGCTACTTTGTGCTCTTTGTCCAGTTCTTCATCGAGGCCTACTTTAGCAAGTCCAAATTATCCGGCACTGCTGTCACCAAGAAGAGCGAGTAAAAACATGCCATAAGTATGGGAAGAAGGGAGATAATAAAGAAAAAGGGAGTTGGAAATGGAGAGCAGGGACCAGTGATTTGAGGGAATCAGTTAGGGTTGGGTATGGATTGTTGGAATGAAAGAGGGATGATGGAGAGGTGGCATGGTGGCTGGGGGAGTGGGAGTGGGGTGGTATGGGGGTGGGAGGGTCAAGAGGATGGCTGGTGTTTGTGCTTGAGCATTACTATTAATGTGCAGATCTAAAAAACCTCAGTGGAGGTGACATCTCCATTGAGGGATGCTGAGGAAGCAGCCCTGCCATGATCAAAAGCCATCACAAGTTGTCCGCCTGAAGTGTTAAAGCCCCCTTTGAATCCACCATGAATAGTTTTTAAAACCTAGAATATAACAAAAGGACAAAAACACCAGATTAAAACAAATACATCTGCCACAAGCATTTGTTTACTTGATATTAAAAAAAGAATTAATCTGTACATATGAAGATGGATGGAGTCGGCGTCAACTTAAGCCATCTGAGTATGTTTTTGTCCGTCTGTCGTCAGTGTTTGTTGTTTTGTTTTGATCCGTCAAAGGAAAAGTTTGAGACACTGGTGAAGTGTGTGTGGGTGTGTGTGAAGCTGCTGAGCGGTGGTGGTGGTTGATGTGAACTGATGGGGTGAACGGCACTGTATCTTCTGTGTCTTACATTGCAAAATGCGATATTTTCTCAGGTCTTAGGTTATCTCTTTCTTAATATAATATGCATATCAAGACAAAGTAGACATGTTTAACATCAGCACCAGTTTACAGTATGGCTAAAATTCATCCAGTTTGGCCGCAAAAGTTGAAAAAATATGAATGAAGCTGATTGGACTGACTGACTCAGATGATCACACTGCTCCTGGGCACGATGGGGAAACAGATGCTGACAGTGCCCTGCTTCACCACTTGTCATGAACCTGCAGAAGTTGCCGACCACACATGGAAAATGACTTGCCATTGATTTCCAAACGCTTCTCTGTGTTAAAGGGTCCCTACCAGTGAAGAAAACCTGTATGTTGGACACTGAAGGCTTAAATGGAGGACAAACATATTTATGTTTAGAAAAAAAAAAAAATCAAACATGCAAATTGTTAAAATCTGCTGTATTGACTTAAAAAAATAGTATGTATCCTTAATGGTGTCTGTTGTGCTATTGTGCATTTGCACTGTATCAATGTCAAAAACAATTGTTGCTGAAAAACTTAACGTATGAACA
Source organism: Dicentrarchus labrax (assembly GCF_905237075.1). Taxonomy (NCBI): domain Eukaryota; kingdom Metazoa; phylum Chordata; class Actinopteri; family Moronidae; genus Dicentrarchus; species Dicentrarchus labrax. The sequence goes on along the minus strand of NW_026136713.1, from coordinate 30,972,492 downwards.
AAGCGTACAAAAATGTGACGTGCCTGTGGTGTTTCTTTTTTATTTCAGCTGCAACATCTTTGCGTTACACATACTTAATCCTTTTTGGGGGGCTGGACGTGAAAAGCCATTTTAGAGGCTATGTGTCAGATTTACAAGCAGCAGTATTTAGAAAGAGCTCACAGCATACATTGATCCGCTCTTCAGAATATCTGCGATTCCACTTTCTGCTTTCACTCGAGTCACTAAAGTCAGTGTGAGTGTGTGTGAACACTGGATAAAACTGGCTGGTGGCAGGTGTAAACGGCACACATGACCTGAATAACTGAGCTAACTGGCTCAACCAACTAACTATTCCACAATTACTGCTGAACCTGCATTCACAAGTGTTCACATCCCCTGTACCTGGCCTCCCCCTAGAGGTGCCATTGTGCAATAAAGCTTAAGCATTGAGACTAACTGCAGTTGTGCCAAAGCAGTTGAGGTTGTCTGCTCTCTACTGTTCATTATTTTGGTACCTTGCTCATCTAACATCATTGTGTCTTCTTTACCTGTGATTCATTGTAGGAGATTTGCTTAAGCACACATGAAATCAAAGTTTGCCTTCTAGAAAAATAAATCTTTCACTTAAATGCCATATGGTGCATGTGTCAATGGTAACGTTAGCTGCTGCAGCCACTCAGCTGACAGTGAAAACTTACTACTACCTACAAGTGTGTAAGAAAACTTATATATTTGTTTTATACCAGATAGACAGACACATACATAAATGGTTTCCCTGTTTCGTATTTGATATAGCGGTATGTTGTTGTGGTCCTGACCCTCTCACTTCTTCTGGGAACACAATAATATGCCACTTCCGGTGCCAGTTTCCTTCAGGTGAAGGAGTTAAAACTATTATTTATTGTGCGGCAGGCAGAATATTTTTGTTCGGCTGGATAGAAGAGTCTTTCAGGAATCTGTCGGTAAGTGTTGTTAAATAACTTGTGAGGTTTTTTAAAGGTTGAATGATTTTATATTTCAGAAACGCCCAATTAGCTAACGAGCTAACTCCAACGCTACCTGTGACTGCAGATCCTCTATTGTCGTGAACAGACATTTTAAATTAGACGTAAATTAACCCACTGCTAGGAAAAACGAAAAAAAACCAACAATTATTATTTACCCCTAAGTTTGGAAAAGATGGCACTGTCTCACCAGACTGAAGCCACAGAAGCGACTAGCTAATGCTGAAGGTTAGCTTGTGGCGCCAGTGTACGGCTGTGCAGTAACTTATATCCGACCAACTTGAAATATTGCTCATCATGTGGCTAATTGCTAGAGGATTAGCAGGCTTTAACAACTACAGACACACTCAATAGGATGAAAAAAACCCCAAAAAAATGATTCTTGTTAAAAAGGTGTGAATTTTCCCTTCAGTGCAGTAAAGCTTAGATCAGCTTCAAGGCACTCAATAAACTTTATGAAGGCTTATCTGCAAATGTTGCCCTCACTTGTTATCCTTATATTGTCATAATTCACACAAACGGATGTGAGAAAATGCATGGCAACAATATAGTCTTATAGTATGTGATGTGTTATGAAGTATATACTTTAGTTTTAAACAAGCAGCATCAACAGAGCATTTTAAAAGCACAGGTGTGTGTGTGTGTGTGTGTGTGTGTGTGTAATGACAGTGCCATTCACAAAACCCTGGAAGTGGCAAACCTTAAAATCAATGCAGCCATCATTTTTTTCAGTTTGCTGAAAGGTATCCAGCAGAACTGAAGGGTGTAGTTACACTTTACTGATATCAGCTACACCTGTGCTAGTTATGACAGCTCAAAATAACTCCACAGATGGAGACGAGAGGACACAAGCACCTCCAAGAACTCTAGTAGACAGTGTATTGTCCTATTGTCTACATACTTCAATCTCATAGTTGAAGTATGTAGTATTTCATCATTTGTTCATTATAAATAGTCTTAGCAGTCGGTCCACCCAAACAAAGAAACACCGCTGTGGTTTGCATCCACAGATGGGTTTTTATTAGAAACATTTCTCCTGTATATAAATGTAATATTGATTAAATTATATACTACTGAGTGTAATCCAAAAATGTGTGGTTGTGTCACACACTATTTGCCAAAAAATATAAGAACCAAAACGACGACTATGAAGCGTTCCTAAATGCAAACACATGATCTTTTATCCCACTGAATTTCCCTTAATGTGGAGATGGAAAGTATTTCTGTTGTTATAACTGAGCTATAGGTTTTAGGTTCTGTCTCCACTAAAGGTAGATGATTTTAATTGTTGCCAGAGTTTGACAGTAATCAAACTGTTTCTGGGTCATCAATCATCATTTATTTATGTTGGGAGTGGAGATAATTGTTGCAGAATTAAAGACAGGCATGTTATTGGCACACATAGTAGAAACAATGTTGTCTGTTTGGTTTTTGTTAAACATGGCGTTTATTAGCCTTTGTTAACAGACCCTGTGTGCTTGTCTCATTTCATTGTAGTGAATGCTGTTGTTCAGGGTTTACGGGATGCACCAGTTGGATGGTCTGTTCAGTCTCGGTAAACTAATTCATATTGTTGAGTGTGCACTTTGGGTCATGGTGACACTAGAAGCAACTGTATGAGTTTGACTATCTGGAGGGTTGTGAAATGACATTAGTATGAAAAAGAGCAACTTATTTGGGACATATTTGTATTTCTTAGCGGACGCTTTGGCACGATGCAGTCTGTATTACCATGCTTTTAATCTTCAGTAAAAGGCATTATTCATGAGAATGTTTTATTCATATAGTAAATAGTAGAATTTTACTTTTTTAAATGTAATTATGTCAAAAATTCCCATCATGCAGTTATGTCTACTCTGCACAAAAGGCTGCAAGTACATACAGTATTGTATCACTTTGTTTGCATCAATTTGGCTGAGGAACACTGTATTTAAAAGTGCAAGAAAAAGGAGATTAAGACTCTTAGGCTGACTTTACAAACTTGTTTTTGTTTTTTTTTTGGCAGATATATCTTTGCCACAAAAAGGTTAAAGCCCAGGTAATCCCATCCAATAAAGACAGCTGTAGTTTTTTGTGCTGACATGTGCAGCACTGCCAATAAGTGCATTACTGTACTGTGCATTCCCCATCTTTACTAAGTAAATCCAAGTGTGAAGTGATTGATCTTATGCAACGATCACTGTTTTTTTAAGTCTACGTGCAAAAACGTAGCTCCTGTCAGAATTGACCTGTTCACTTCAAAGGTCACAGCAGCCATCTGTCTTTTACATGAGCATTTTATAATAATAAAAGTTTTTTCCCTGTGAGTTACTGGCCATGCAGTTATTTTTGATAGAGTACTGCTACTAATAATACAACTATTACAGTTTCCCAAGCTCGATACTGTAAAGTGTTTTTCCTTAAACACTGTCGCCATCTGCTGGAACAAAGACAGTCCAACATCAGACATATAAATTAGATTTTTTTTTTGTGAGCAGTACAACACAAAACAAAATGGGCATGATGAATGTGTTTTCCCAGTTTTCCTTTTTTGTGAGAATTCCTGATGAAATCCAGATGCAATCTTTCTGATGATGTTTCAGCATAATTCCCACATTTGGTTTCTCTTTGTGTTTTGTGTGTGCCCTAGCTGTAAGAATGTCTGTAAGAGTGAGCATGTAAACTGCATGAGCAACCTTAATTATCAGCCATTTCTGTCTCTTACAGTATGATGGTATTCTCTCCGGGACCATTGAGCATAAAAAATGGACCTTTATTCTGTGGCTGTTCTTTAGTCATTAGCATTTATTTATTTATTTATTTATTAATAATCTATCTATTATCTATCTTATCTGGGTAATGAAAATGAAACCAGGTGGGTCACCCTGCTTGAAAGCATCACCAACCCAAAAGACTGAGATCTTTAGTTTGGGTTTCAGTTGAGAGTTTACTGTCCCAAGATGGTCCTAAAGGGTTCACATTTTTTTTTAACCCTTTGCAGAAACAGTGAATACTTGTTGGCTTGTGTGGGAAGGATCAACTTTCAACATAATAAATAAGAGTATTAAATATGACATCATATAAAATATATATTTTCTGAACTAATATATGATATATGGGTTAAAAGTTATGACCAGGGTGGGGAACGCACTAATACATCTGTTTGACTGGGTATTTTGAAACAGCTCCAGACATTTTTGGAATATTTCTGTTTTTATGTTGCAGTAAGGGCAACATTCATCGATGCACATTACGTTTAAAGAATTGAATTAAGGAATTTAAGGCTGCCACTGAAGGAATAGGTATATTTCAGGCTTTGAATCAGTCTACTCAAAAGGTTCCAACTGCCCCTCAGGAGACAAAACTACCAAGGGAGCTCCCAGGTTTGGGACTTTCCCTCTTCTGTGGTGCACCCATAGATTCTGGCTCATGTATCAATGTCCAATACATGCATTAGACCCCCTCCCCTTTTAATTTTTAATCTGCTCAAATCCTTGCAAACTAGTGTTATTCTGTCCTGCTCAAGAGCTGGAGGGACCAAAAACTGACCTGAAGGATCAGAGCAAAGCTTTTGAGTGGGTAGCTAATTCCCTCTTTAGCCCCCGTCAGCTGTCCTCCGGGCTGGGATGGAGACGTGAGCGATAAAGCAAAGCTAGCCCCATCTGGCAGAACACAAAATTAACTAATAGAAACGGAATGAAATCACTGTATGTGTGTATGTATGTATGTATGTATGTATGTATGTATGTGTATGCTTTTTGTATTGTTGAAAGAAAAACACTTCCACACGTCCAATCTTCTCCATACCTTTATCGTTTTAACATATTGATTCAATTAATTAAATACCCTTGAATAAATTAACTTTCAGTGCATGTTTTTGCCTTTTCTTACTGTGTCTCTGTGATAATCCACTGACACATTCAGCCCCTCACCCCTCCACTTTTTATTAGATTTTTACAGCTTTCAACATCTGAAGCCAAACCTGAAACTTAAAACTTTGTACACAGCAAATGACTTGAGAGGAACAACACTAACCTTGGCCTCTCGCTTTCTCTTTTTGAGAGCTTTGCGTTTTGGAATTTTGCTTTGTAATTACACTGTACATCTTTCAGATGATATCCTGATGGCTGTGTCTACAGCTTGTGATAAGTGATTGCTGAGAAATAATTGTTTCCAAACTTTAAATATGGCAATTTCAGCCGAATTAAATGTGGCTAGTTTGTCTGCTGCCTTTGATTTAGTCGCTGATTAATCCAGATACTTAATTTGGTACACTGAAAGTGTTCATGCGTTGGCTAGCAAATCCATTATTACATCAGTAACCGTAGTGTCTGCTAGTACAGTAACATCAGTTGATTTGCTGCATTTGCAAAAAAGGATGGCCTGATCATACACACTCAAATGTGGATTAAATATGTATCTGGCTCATTATTTTTCAGGAGCTTCTTGATCCACACTGAAGGTCACAGGTAGTGCTGTGAATAAAAGTTTCACTGGGAGAAGGTGACTCCTACAGTTGATGTGAAACGATTGGCTAGAGAGAAAACCGCTCTGATGGAGTTGTTGGGACTACAAAAACACCTTGTCTGCTCGTGGTTGTACAGTGTTACAGAGTGATGCTTCTTTTACAAGATAAAAAACATCTTAACTGAGTTAAGGCAAGAGCTGCACAGAGCAAACAAACCCACAATAGTTGAGTTTAATTTTGGCCTGCCATCAAGTTACTCTCAGAATTGATGTTAATTAGTGGCAGCTGAAATGACATGACAAAACACAGTAAAAAGAAAGGATGAATTTTTATTCAAGTCAGTTCTGGTCCATTAAAACATGTCCTTAGGATTGCTTGGGACATTGGGACTAGCAAGAAAGTAGCTTACAATGAAAGAAAAAAAGCAGATTTTGGTTCTTAGTGTTTTTAGTGTTATAGTGTCCGATAACAGTAAGGTAACAGTAATACTACAAAATACACGCTAACATCAGCATCCAGTCAGTTGCCAGTTTCTTAGTTACTCCTAATGCAGTTTAATACAACAGGTTATAATGTCCATTTTTTTTATTTATTATTTTGTCCACCCTATTTGTATCAATGTGGGTAAGCTGTCCACCCTATTTGTATCAATGTGGGTAAGCTAAATAACTTCATATACAATAATAATAATAATGATAATCCGGGACTGTTAGTTTTAGCTAGGTGTATGTAATAAACTGGCAAGTGTATATTCATATTAACATTTAAAACAATGCCTCCTCCAAAAATGACACAAAATGGAGGCCTCTTGAGGCCCCTGTTACTTACAGTGTCAGTGACTCTATTGCCCCCTGTTGCCCCAATTGAGGAATAATACAAGATAAATTGACACTGGGCCCAATTTCATCTTTACTTGAAGGCTTATCTGCTGCTGTTTAGAGTGGTGCCCTAACCTATCTGTTAGCCCTAATGGAGGCCAATATATAGATAAGTGTGTCTTGCCAGGAAAATCAATATCGATGTGGCCCCTGATGGTTTTTGAGTTAAAGTGCTTTGTTTTCTGCCAGTGCCTCGAAACAAAGAGGCTGTGGGCCCTTCTATTAACAATTCCCAGTCAACCTTGAGAGAGAGTCGCGGACAGAGACAGATAGAAATAGAAATAGACAGATAGGAGAGTGGTGGTGGTGGTGGAGGGTGGCAGCATTGGTACCAACATCACTAGAGCGTTAGATTTGGTGGAGGATAGAAAAGCATCATCAGTGGAGCAAGGGCAAGAGCTTCGAAGAAGAGTGTGATGGGGTGTAACGAGACAGATGGGCTATGTATGGCCAAAATAATCTTCCAATTATAAGAAAATAATGTCATTAGAAAAGTGTATTTTGCGAACAAAAATGGCTGGGTTAAGAAAACACTGCTGTTTGTTTCCTGCGTCCAGTAAACTCAGTTCAGTGCTAAATATGTTGCAGTTATTTACACAGCACATTTTTTGTGAATATAGTTTTATTAATTGAAATAAAAGCAAGCTTCATCATACAGTTTTCTAATTCCAGTAATAGTACATATGGGCTGAAAATATTACACAATCAGAGCTGGATACAGTGTGAATAAAATTGCTAAATGTTGCTTGTGCTCTCCAAATAAATATTACTAGTGTTTAGCTAGTTAAAATATAAAAAGAAATTAGGTAGACATCAATAGCAAGATACATTCCCTTTCCTAAACAAACTGTCCAAATCAGTCAGTCAGCAATTCACTTCAGTTACCCTCAGCTTATTTCTAAAAGTATAGTCCTTTGGCGTAAGGAAACATACCTAGATTTTTGTATAAAAATAAATTTACCATTTGCTAACAATATCACAGTTGCCAGGTTAGTTGAGTTAGCTGGTGTAAGTAAATGTGCTGACGTACTAGCTAGCTTTGACTAGATGTTACCAGGCAGGCACATGTGGTGCATTTTCAGTGTTCACATGGTTTATATTACATTTAATTAATTGGAGCTGAATGCAAGATAAGTAACATAAAGGTGACCCGTGTCATATTATTTATTTATCTTTTGCTAATGACAGTGTGAACATCTCAAATCACACTGAATGTGACCTTTTTATAGTTCTGATTTGGTCATATGTGATCCAAATTAGATACAGGTCTGAGTTTTTAGTAATGCAGCCTCAGTGGGAACAGTTGTATCATAATTCATGTGACTTTTGAGTCACTCTGGATCGACCTATGTCATGCAGGAAACTTCAGGACTGTGACCTGTTCACACTGGATATAATGTGAACAGCAACACATCAAAATTGAGCGCTTACACTTGCAGTGGGTAGTGATAAATATTAGGAGTTACGATATACTTAATGGAAAACCTCTCAAAACTATTCCATGAAATATGGAACAAATGAGGAAATCATGAACGTGATATCTAAACAACAAAACACAAGCAAGCAATCACTCTTCATCGTTTGCTCTCCTGCACCAGCTTAATGCAAGCAATTTGAGAAACGTGTTTAGATATTTGCTAATTATTAAACATGTAATGGTAGCATAAAGTTTATTTAGCAGACAAGATGTGTGGACATATCAGCACTCACACAAGAAACATTGTTTACTTTAATGAAGAGGCTGACCTAACAGCATTTACACCTTTTTGATGTGAGGAGTGACATCCTTTAGTATAAATGTCAATTATTCATTGGTAGATGTATATAAATATTCTAAAACACCCTGCAGGGTCCAATGTTTTTATTAGGCTTCCCCATCCTGGGGGGTTCTTGTGGGGACTAATCATGAAACATGTAAAAGTCATTGAGCAAAGTTGTAATCTTGAGCTATACAAATAAAATTGACTCGGGTATAAAATAAAATGTGAATCAAGGTCCTTATACATATGCTTCATGCTGGACAAACAGAAATCAAACGATAAAACCTTTCTAAAAATGGCCCATGACAACTTGTAAGCGGAAGTGATTCTTCAATCTCTATCAAAAGCAAGCAGTGAAAACATTTTTTTCAAAATTGTAATCAGATTTTATTGTTCATTTGCTACTCAGTTTGTATATGTCATTTGTTTATTTATATATTTTTTGTCTATATTAGCTTTTATAACATTCGATAATATGATGATATACTTTGGATCTACTTTGTAATTTTGTAAATAAGACATACTGTACATTATGTATTTTACATAAATATATTGTCAGCTACAATATCAGGTAAATGTGAATGCATGGAAGAGTTCTAATCCAAATACTAGTTTAGAAATGTTTGATTAGGTCTTAACAGTCTGAGTGTTAAGTTCTGTGTTTCTTTTTTCCTTGCATTACTTTTAGTTCAGTTTGACTTTTAATAGCTAGTGTTTTTTTCTGTCTCGAACAAATTGCTGTTTGTCACTACATCTTATAAGATCAATTATTTTCTGTGTACCACTGAATGATTTATTCTGGGTAGTGCTACCAGGTACCTGTATTTTTCAATGGCTTTCATGAACTAGCCTGGCATTACATTTTGTGTATAATAGAAATCTACAGCTGAGAGTAGCATACCAGATTCATGTTCATTCAGTAATGCCACAAATAACTTTTAGGTAGGCAACAGCTTATGTGACATTTTCTTCATTCATGAGGCATTTTAATTTGGAGTGAAACTCTTAATTTGCAGTTTGTACATCAGCCAGATGTTGTGCAGTGTATGTGCGTTTAACTGTACATCTCTGTCAGTCTCTCTGGTTAACTAGGAAGCAGAGGACTCTGGGCTGGGAGTCTGGGAGAGCAGTGGTGGCTCGAAAGACGTACAAGGAAATGAGCTTGACACCGATGGACTTGAGTGAGGGACAGCGGGTTGGGTGGTCTCCATGGCAACAGCCGACACCATGGAGCACTCGTACCCTCTGTTGTGTTTGGACAATGTTCCCGCCTCTTCAGCTACTGGGTTGTCACCTGGCAAAAAAATAACTCTTTAGAAATGTAATCAGTTTAAAATATGAAGATACAGATGTAGAAAAATGAATAATTATACAGTCTGAAAAGCTGAATTCTAGCGCGTTCACATCGGTTTGCGGTACCTGTTTCTGAAGAGCAGGATGGACAGACAGCTCTCCTGGGACAGCCCACGGCAGGGATTACCATTCCCTCCACGCCATTTTCTACCACCATGTAGAACTGTAGATTCATACAGTAGTTCATTAAGGTTCATGGGCTTCTATACACATTTTTAGAACTTGAGCTCCATTTGTTACGTTGGTGTGTTCAAACAACCAAGTTGGAGTACCTAGTATGGCTTGATTAATTCACATTCATATGTGGTTCACTGGTGACTTTTTGTACTTAAAGATGCATTTATGAGAGCTTGGTGATGATGGTCTTACCCGAGGCACACTAGTAGTAGTGGTCTCTGACATGCTCTCATCTGTCACGCTGGTCTCACTCACATTATCCACTGAGGCTTGTTTTTGGAAGAATTTCCTGGTTCTGCGTGGAAGACAGGGAAAGCACACATGCAGTATTCCAGTTAATTTATTAATCTCAAGGGTCCTCGAGGCAACATTAAATTTACTTTAATTTAAATTTACATGCAATTATTAGCAGACTCATGTGGCATTTACATGGTTATCAAGTCACAGAGGTGGTGCCCTTGCAGGAAAATTATGCATTCAAATTCAGCATAGTAGGAAATATAAAATTGGACTGTGCTCTCATCGTTCCCAGTAATTCCCCGCACATTTACTTGCAGACACATACAGTATATACTGTGAAACTGCGAAACAGATGTTACAGTTGCTTTCTGTGTGCCTTATGTCTTTACAGCCTACTGGTTGACCAGAAGAGATGAGAAGAGAGTTTGGTGATAAACTACCCAAAGGGCTGTGTGTGTGTTTTTTTAGTGTGTTTGTTTGCATGTTTGAGCCGAAAAGGGACACAGCATGAGACGGAAGTTGAGTTTTTTTAGCCCGTATCACTACTTCTGTGTGTGTTGCAGAGGAAACTAAACCACCAAACTCAAAGACTGCGTAAGTGCACTTGCAGTCAAGTGCAGAAGGCAATTTGAGACAGAGCTATTGGCGGCCATGTAGCGTTTCCACTGGGGTCATACCTCAGCGGCTCCATTTTGTAGCTGAGAAATGACCTATTTTTATGTGTAATTGCTGTAGAACAAGCTAAACCAAGCATGTAATTGAAAGCGTGCCACTTCCACAGGGGAACCAAGACTCCAAACGTTAGGATGTAGTAGTGGGGGGGGGTGCTTTGTCAGTCAAAAGAGTGGAGAATGCCAACAGCCTTGTCCATAAGCCAGCGAAACAACCGTAAAACAAATCAGCTACTTAGAGACAGCTCAGGTGGAAATAAAAGGGAGGAGGGATTTCAGCGTATACTTTATGTATGCTCCTCTCTCAGCTAACCACGGTTGCATGCTGCCATTCGTTCCACATGTGATCTGCTCCCCGACCCTCTGCTGTCATGCTGAGACACCGACATTACACGGCTCATGCCACCCTGGGTTTGATAGACACCTCGAAATGCTGTCAGCTCATTCATTGCTGAAACCGCTCCTCCCTGGCTATCTGTGCTTCCAGTGTCCAGGAGGTTAAACACAACACTGCTGATATTATACATCATTATTGCAGTGCATACACCGGCACGCACATTGACATATGTGCAGATAAACAGAGCAAAACTCTCCCCAGATTCCAGCTGCTGGAACCTTCTTGTTTCTGTTCTCATTGTTATTCTTATTATTCTTCTCGGCCAAAAGTGTTTGAGCAGCAAAAACCGACCCAGAAAGACCTAAGTTGGTATGTGGGTTGCAAATTGCACCCCTTCTAACATTTTTTGGTATTTTAGTTTTTTTTTTTTTTCAAAATGTTATCACCATCCTTTTGAATGTTGTAAACGTTTTAATTTTAAACAAACAAATGTCCCAGTCTGACACATGTGAGACCATTGCCTCAACTTGTGAGACGGTGTGTAGAAACTGCTTGTACCTAGTGGCGCTTTCCTTAAGTTGCCTTCTCTGGGGATCCAAAGGTCTAGGGTTCAAAGCCCCAGGTGGCCAAGACCTATTTGCCAACAATGTGATTTTCAAGTTCTTCCTATCAGTTAAATAAGATGGAAAAGCCTAAGAAACTTAAGATCATAATGGGAATCTGACATTACCATTTTAAGAAAAAGTATGAATAGAATTCTTTTGGGCTCGTTAGTTTTGCTTTATAATATTTTCAGGGCTAACCAATTGGAAAATGTGCTACATTATGGAATGTAGTTGTGAGCAAATGGTTAAAATTTTCCTTAGAATATTTTAGCAGAGAAGATTCCCCAGGTGTACTTTTTTACATGACTGTACATTCCTTGCACTTTCACTGTAATTCAAACATCATCTTCTTGTTTGATTAGATTTCCCCCCTTTTTCCACACATTTCCTCTGCAGCTCATCTTTATCTTCCCGTCCTTACTAAGCTTTTCCTTTTCCTTCCAATCTTATTTATTTATATATATATATATATATATATATATATATATATATATATATTTTACTTTTGCTTCCTTTTTTCCCCTTTCTTTCTCATTGTTTCCTCCCTCATTCCCTTCGTTATGCCTTGTCATTTGTTCCTTTTCTCCAGTCTCTACTTTCTTTATCCTTTCAACTCTTGACCCAAATGTCCCCTGTTGCTCCTCCCTCATTTCCCTTTTTTGTCTTTCCTTTTGTCGTACTCCCTCTTTCATTTACTCTTTCCTACGTTTTACATTGTAGATTTGTATGCATTTACCACATCTTGTTTCTCACCCGTAGCAGTAGGTGACACAGGCAGCGATGGAGAGCAGGGAAACGAGGACCACCATGCAGGCCGCAATTACCACGTTTCTTCTTTTCTCCTCCTCAGCCTGCTGAAGATCCCACCACTCCAGGTCACTGAACTGACATCGCTCCCCCATGTAGCCTGATACACAACTGCAACAGGTTCAACAAAGTCACAGTGTAAAGTTATACTTATTATTTCTCAAAAGTAAATACCAGCCATTTATTTTTTTATTTGCAGGCATAAATAGAAAAAGGCAAAAATGATCAGAATATATAATGGAGCAAGTAAGAACGTACTTAGAAGAGTTCAACAATGCTAAATTATTTTTAAAAAACATTTTCTTCAAGATTTCAGTAATCACAAAATTAACAGCAAAATACAGTTCATTTTAAATATTTTTTTATAATTTTTTTTTAAATAATAATTTGTTGATAAACTAAATAATTAGTAGTAGAGTTGAATGCTGAAACAATGTTGTCAAATAGAACAAATGTAAATGTCTTTTGTTCAGCCCCCATTAGAGCTTGATCAATGACCCCCTTAATATATATATTTTTTCGCATATGTATATATGTATATATGAAAAGGTCAAATTCTTAATCCTCTGTCCTATAGCCTTCTCCTCTGTGAGTGGAGCCAAGAGGTAGTGGCTTTATTGATGGAACAATAGTGACATCTACTGCTTCTCAGCTGTAGTAACATGAGAGATAAGCAGATAAAAATGCAACACCAGAAAGCAATGTGGTGCAGGAAGTGTTCTCATACTATCTAATATGTTCTAATGTTGGCCTTTTAAGATGGAATTTTATATACTTCCCAGAGATCATTTAAATATTCTCCTGATGACAGTTTGAGTTACTGCATATTTTGCAGTGCAACTTCTATCCTAATATAACAAAGAGAAGCTTATAATGGAACTCATCTACAACAAAACAGGTGATCATTTTGAGAAAGTGAGCATCACAAGATGTCAGTAAACTGTTAAACTTGGAGGTCAGGGGTCATCCTGAGAGGTTACAAAAGAGGGTTTGTTTACTTGCAAGCATAGGACTCCATTTCAGGAAAGTAGAAGCAGACACCCTGGTACAGACAGTAGGATTCATGGGTGGAGGGGCAAGTCTGTACTGAGTTACTGTTGTGGTGTTGGGTGGTGACATCAGCAGGACTACCAGTTGTTACCCATGGCGATGTGGTCTCCAACTCTTGAGATGATTAGGCATGGGATTTCATTAATTAGACAAATATACAGTATAGTAATGTTACTTTTAATGCCTTTATCCACGGTCTGCTCTTTACAATACTGGTCCTCCTTCCAGAGGACTCATATAATAATAATAATAGTAATAATAATAATAATAATAATAAAAATAATGTATTTCCTGTGTAGTAAAAAGGGGTTATATTACATAGCAGTAATGAGATACCTTGGATGTACTAGTTTTGGATATAAGCCTCCAGTTTACTTATTTTCTGCCTAATCTCTCACACCTTAAATGGTACGCCTGATGATCAGTAGCAATAGCAAAAACACTAATATTCTAATAGTACTGAAAATTGTATGTGCAGTAAATAATTGAGATGCACCTTGGCATGTCTTCCCATTGCCGTGGTATCCAGCCTGGCACTTGCAGAGATGCTTCCCCAAAGTATTTTGGCATTCTGCATTGTTGTCACACTTGTGTGTTCCCTGTTTACACTCATCAATATCTAAAACAAAAGGAGAAAATACACACAATGTCACTGTACTAGATTTACAATTTAGATTTTTTCGTTTTTCTTCGTTATAACTGGGCCTGCACTTGTCAATGTTAACTGTGTTGTTTTATCCTTCAGATTAGTTGACACATGACTTCTGATTACTACATACAGACAAACCTACCAAACACGAAAATAGCTCTGCAAAAGAAATAATATGAATTTTTGGAAGACTTCATTTTGAGACTTGCGTTTTAGGCATTTTGGCCTTAGCTCCTGTCATTAACGTTTATCTTTAATATTTTGGTTATCTTTTGCTCCAGAGCAGCTCTGCCTCTGTCAAATGTTTTTTATATCTAAAATGATTCTTTCATTCATTCCCATTGCTGTCACCTATGCCACAGCATAATGCAAAATGTACAATTTAAACCCCTGCTACAGTAAATGAGATAAAGCTGTCTGTATCAAATGTAATCCCATGAGCTTTTTTCAGTACATGTTTCTTCATCCCTAGACAGGAACAGAAACAGAAATACTCACCCACACACAACTGTCCATCACCTGTAAAACCTTCTAGACATAGACAGGTTGGGCTGCCAGCATTCATCAGGCACTGTGCATTTACATCACAGCGAAGTGAGTAACACTCATTCTGGTCTGACGGAGAAGGGGACATATGGAATCATAACATTTAGTTAGAGTAAGATCTTAAATCTGAAGAGCTACCAGTAATTTAAAGGTATACTGTTTACCTGAAACCATCTTGTCTGTGAAGAGAGTTGTCTCCCTGCCTACATCAGAGTCTAAATCAGCCTCCACTTTATCACTGGACAGGCCAGGTGTTGTCAGGGGAGTGCCCTCATCATTGAATGTCTTGTTTTTGAGAGACGTTACTTCAGTCGATTCACGGTCTCCAGATTCTACACAAGGAATTCATATAGTTAACCTAAACATCCATTATTTTGACACTCAATAGCCTATACAGACGTGTATGCGCCTTAAGTAAAATGGCTTAAAGTGAGTCACCTGCTGTTCCATTCGAAGCATCTGCAAGCAAGCAGCTTTTTCTATCAGCTGATAAGACGTAGCGTGGCAGGCAGGAGCAGTGGGCGAATCCCAATATGCTTTCGCACACCTGGGCACAACCTCCATTCAGGTGAAGGCAAACGTCTGCTCCTGAGGATGCACAGTGACAATTTAAAAACTCAATCATGAATTTTTAGGATGAGTGGAACTTATTTTGTTGTTGCTAGCGTGCACAGTATTTACTTATATATGTGGTAGAAAGACAACAGTCACTTATCATAATGTACTTTCAACTTGAAAGCATTTTGTAATCCTTCCTTTTATCTTGCTTGTGCTAGAGTTGCTACATGTGGTATTTATAACCCTCAGTGTATAATTTCTGAGCAAATTCATCTCTAAATTGCATCCCTGTTGTCTCTGTACCTGGTTTAGCAAGGGGATGCACCACCACTATGGATGCTGGTTGGACCATGTGGTCATGGATACGTTGCAGCTTTTTCCCAGTCCACTTGTGTACGCTCCTCAGCTGCCGGTGCTCCCAATCAGATATCCACAACCTGTCCTCAAATACTGCAAGGTCGAAAGGTCGGCCTGGATGAATCAGAATAGAGGGAAAGAAGAATGCTGTTCATTAAGTGCTTCAAGGTGAGTACTTCTGTGCATCTTGTGTTCATATTATCTTAGACACTACTGTGAAGGCAAGGACAGGTTAAAGCAGGAACATATTTGAGTGACGTTTCAAGGCAATAGGCAGTTAACTGGGAACATCACTGAATGAGAGAATGAATGAGAGCATGTACAAATTTAAATTTCTTCCCCTTCGATGGCTGCTTTCTGACATCTTAGATTCAGTTGTAATGTTTTATGCTGCAATATTGCAATCCAACATTTTCTCTACACAGTGAGATTTGTGTATGTGTCACAGAAGCCTCACCTACTTGGTTCTCTAACAGGACCTGTCGATCTGAACCATCCAGTGCAGACGTCTCCACCAGGCCGCTGCTCTGGTCGCACCAGAACAGGCGATCCGCGGTGAAATCGATGGTCAGACCGCTTGGTGACACAAGGTTGGTGCTAGCAATGACTACACGGTCTTTCCCTTCCAAAGAGGCACTTTCCACGACAGGCTGGGCGCCTATATCAGTCCAGAACAACTTCCTCAAAAAGTAAAAAAAAGCATTGTAAATTAGGCATAGGGGTTTTATTAATCCCAGAGAACCTGTAGTGTGTCCATCCGGAGCTCCCGGCGGCGCTGTGCTAAACTGCTCCACCTTAGCTACAATACTAATGTTGCTAGCAGTAGATCACTACGGTTCAGAGACTCAAACAATACGAGGCCAACTTGTAACTGTACAGTTATGGATTTTTCTGAAACACAAGTAAATAGTTTTTCGTCCATTTTCTATCACTTCTAGCAGTGGTCAACAGTGATCTGGCTGCGCCCACAAAGGTCAGCCAAGCCCATTCTGAATGCACTGCTGATCTCAGACTAACTAAACTAAAATAAACTAACATGCACATACAGCCACACTCACTTTGCCAAAGGATGAACAGCGATTCCTCTTGGTTTTTCCAGCCCTGTGTTTACAATGCTTTCTCTGTTCAGTCCAGTCAAGGTACTGCACTCCACAGTTGACTGGCTGGAGGACAAAAGTAAACAGTTATTAAACAGAAAACCAAAAACACATTCATTCTGATAATGTTTAGAAACCCAGAGAGTTGCTAAAATTTTAATAAAACAACAACTCCAAAAAGCGACATCAGTTAAATGCAGCTCCAGCACATAACCAAACTATCCACAGCATTTAGTCTCTGAAAACCCCACACACCTTTTATCTGTCCAGTACATCCTGCGGTACACCCAGTCAATTGCTAGTCCTTCTGGAGACTCCAATCCATCAGAGACAAGAAGTTCTCTGGACCCACCGTTTAAATCAACCCGCTCAATTGTCTTCTGGCTTGTACTAGCAAAGTAAACCTTCAAAATGCATAAAAGACATATATAAGCAAATGCATTTATTATATAAATATACATCTTTATTGCAACTATCGAAGTAGAAAAAGTGTTTGTAATTGAAGATCGTTGAACCCTATAGGCCATCAAATTACAGTGTCAGTCCACTAGGTGTCACTAGATGTCTTTGCCAACACTTGAACTGGAGGACTCATGAGGTTATTATAGTACATAGTCTACTACTACGGCTTCTATTGAAAAATCTGAAAACAAAATGGCAATGGAAGATTAGAGGGCTTTTTTTTTCATCTTACATTGTTCTGGACAGGGTCATAGTCCAAACCTATGATTGTTCCTCTGGGCTCCTCCACAAGGGTTTGATCCCCAGTGCCATCAGGATTAATTTGTCGCACATCCACTAGATTGGCAACTAGTAGATAAGGTGGTGGTCCTGAAGAAAATATTAAAATGAATATTAAAATATTATTTAATGATCAGATGTACTGTAGTTGATGTGAAACCACTTATGTCGTAATTAGCATTATACCTTGTACTTTCTACCTTCATTTAATTTACAGAATGTGTTTAGGAAAGAGTAACAATAAGATTAACTAGATAGTGAATGATAGTGAGAGAATGTTTGTCTGCGTCGGCTTATCCACCCAAGCAGCTGACTGCTTTGCCATAATATGACTCACCAGAAGCAATGCAGCGCTTGCCATCATGGTGGAGCTGGTAGCCAGGCACACAACCGCACTGCCACCTACTAGGAGTGACAGGAGTACAGAGCTGACTGCAGCCCCCTCTGTCTGCAGATGAGCAGCCTGCAACAGCAAAACAAATGTGGTAAACATAAACACAGATAAGCTTCCTAACAGGACACCGCCCCATACGGTATATTGATATGGACTTAATTCATGGGGAATTTAAAACTTATAATAAAACCTCTCTATGTCTTCCTCTAAATTGATTCCATCACTTGTATGATCATTATGTGTTGAGCAGTAATGCAAAGCCACCCTGCACTGCTGGGTTGTAAGGCTTTTGATTCTTGTGACCTCAGTTTGACCACTCAAAAAATGCAAGTGACCCTATGTAGAGCCAGTTTTTGGTTTGTATTTTCTGGGCTACTGTAGAAACATGGGGGTTCAACATGGTGGCCTCCACGTAAGGCGACCTGTGGCGTCTGTCGATAAAAACAGCTCATTCTAAGGTAATGAGAACGTTTTCAAGTGATTTTACACTAATCAAAACATTCAGTCCATGAATCTCATATTCCATATATAAAGTGTATTTTATTAATAACAAATGTATTCCTTTATTTTAAAGAAATAAACAAATACACTTTGCTCTATTAGAATATTATGGGAGAAACAGAAATAGTCCATATATACCAGTACAGGCTTGTCCATCCTCTTTTAGTAAAGATCCCTCAGGACACACACAGACAGCACCCTCATCTGTTGTCAGGCATCCGTGGCCACACTTGATATTGCCTTCACATGGTGTGATCTCTGATCGTGGAAAGAAAATGTTTATCTTCAAACACTGTTATTTTCCATTGTAACAATAATGGTACAAATCTGATCAATTAAAGCTTAGTGAGTTAAACACATAGAAAATGAGTTTTCTAGAAAAATTAAAGGCAGTTAAATAATGCCATATTGTACAACTGTCCATTAAGGTCCAAGATCAAGCTCAATGGTGATGTTACATGGTTTTCCAGGTTATGTAGGTTTGGAGCTCAGCAGGTAGTAGATTCTGAGCAAGCCAGATGAACAATAATCTTCTAAGGCCATTCTCTCATAAAAACCCTTTTATGAAGTCAGCCCTATGCCTATTAAAATAGGTGAAAGTATGATAAGAATGCAGTCAAAGGCCACACAGTGGTGAGGGTGATGTAATGTTAGCTCACAGGAGTGTGGTATCTCCTGTACCTGTTAATATTGGCCAGGTACACAGAGGCAAGCCATACAGTTACGAATCTAATGTGAAATAGTTACAGTGTCTGTTGCTGTGCCTCTGACTGTTAACATCTCCCTAGTGGTAGCAGGTAGAAGTATCAGTAAATAAGTATTGAAATTATAGTAATTAAGTGTTGCAGAAACGAATAAAGTAAAATTGAAAAAATATGCCATATCACCAATTAAATACTGCGCCAAGAACATTGATTGAAGAATACATTATGAGCAAATATGCTAGAAGTTCTGTAAAAACCAATGAATCAATGACAACTTGAGAGAAAAAAAAATCTGCTCTTTGATTTAAAAATAAAAAATAAAAAAATGGAATACCCAGATGAATCATTAGTTAATTTGTTTCTGTTGAATCAAAAATAAAAGACACACGCAGCCCGGCTATAACCTCCCCCATGTAATCTCTGTTGTCATCTCCATTGTCTGGCCTGGTACTTGGCTGCATGTTTTCCTCTGGACCTTGGCAAAGGTTGTCTGCTAAACAGCTTAGACAGACAAAGCTGCTGACCAGATATGTTCCCTATTGCAAATGTCACCTCGTCATCTAATCTCATTGTGTCTGTGAGTCTTCCCTGTTCTCTTGGCCTCCTAGCTGTGAGATTGGAAGAGAAGAGATGGATGTGTCCATAATGTATTTTAAGTGTTATAAAGTTAATCACTGTGACACCAAGGTATCAGGACAAAGTAGACAGCAATCCCGAAAAAAAAAAAAAAAAGTATAAATAATAAACAAGACAAATTTCACCAACTAGGACCATTTTACCAGTTTGTTTAACTAAATAAAGATTTACTTTATATTTCCCTCATGACTGCAGTGCATATGTTTGTGTCAAAATATTAGATTGACTGAGGTATCTGTCACTAAAAAAGATTCTGTTGTTATGGTGTCAGACAACAGACCTGCATTATGGCAGAGAGGAATGACCCGTCACTGACTGACGTAGCAAAGGAATACGGAATACCTGGATTAGTATAACAATCAAATGTCTCCAAACAACATATGTTTTTGTATAGTGCGTTTGACCAGTATTACCAGAAAACTGGCTTCAACAGATGTATTGGTCTAACCCTACAATTAAATAGTTAAAAACAACTTGTGATATATGCCTGCTTCCCTCTATCTTATACAGCCCATCTCAGCACTAGTTGACTTTTAGTGACAAAGTGTCAGTGTTTTGACCCAAGTAACCTAACACACAACTGGCAGGTTGCATATGTCTAGTCTAGTATGTTTAGCATATGACCTATCCTTTTTATTGGCTCTGTAGGGTCAAACTAGTGTCTGGGGGACAAATGCCACCTTTATAGCACCACAAAGAGAAGAGGAGCTAATCTGAAGCCAGAGCTACATTCATCATGCTGAGCAAAACAATACAGTGTTGCCACTTTTTGAATGAAACCTACATTTTTCTTATCTGTCTTACCTAACTGAACAAGGACAAAAACTGCTTCATGGTATTATATTTAATACTACATGAATGTCAGTTCTCGTTAGTCAAGGGGTTGAGCCAATGTTATTCATGGTGTCAGCATCATCCAGAAGTGTATTTACAATCTTTAAAGTTATAAGTGAAAATGTATGTTTTAGTATGTCTTTAGTTTGTCACCAGGGGACTTATGAATCCACAATTAACAGTCATTGCTAAGTGACTTCACTGCTAGCTAGTTTTATTGCTATATAACTTCTTCTGTTAATTCTCAAACTTTGGTATGTGTACTGCTGGTAGTAAGCAAGCTGGTTGTTGTAGTATACGGGGGAACCTCTGAAATCTATTATTTTATTAAATAGATTAATTTAAAAACACAATACTGTTAAAATACTACAATATCTCTAATGAAAATACTGTGAGATCACTGAAATGTCATCTAAAGTAAGTTCATAAACAAAGGCATACATCCATGATTAATTAGAAGCTAAAATGTGATGGCAAGATAGTTAGCAGAGTTATAATGAATAGTTCAAAAATACTGCAAGCATAGCTGCAAAAGGAAACTATTAGGAAGAGAACGGACCAGAAGTATCTGCTTTACACCAAATTATTCAGGTCCTTGAATCGGTTCCATTCAGGATTTAACAACAGGTGCTAATTATTGTTAAACCCGCCTCCTGCATGACGTGTCCATATATGAACAGGGTTGGCTTACACTACTGTATTTTATCATTGGCCATAATGGTGGCACTTGGTGAGCCTTATGTTTACTGAGGTGTGAGGTGTCTGTGTAAAAAGTTTGAAAAACACTGTCTTCATTTATTTTGTTTGTGCCATGAATTTGCTTTTTAAGAAAATCAAATAGAATAGTATAAAAAAATAGAAAATATTAGTAATATGTTCAACATAATAACAATAACAAATATATTTCAAGTATACCTTGACATGTCTTCCTGTCTGGTAGGAGGGCATATCCTTTAGGGCAGGTGCAGAAATAGGAGCCTGGGATGTTTTCACAACCAAGAGAGCAGCCATGGTTCCAGAAGGCACATTCATTCACATCTATGGCAGACAGAAAAATAAAGTGATAGAACCTTTTTATGTGGTTTTAGTAGATGCTCTTATTTAAATGCCTTGCCATACTTTACTGTATACTGTTGTTTGTGATTGCAAATTTAACTGACATAGATACCAACCTTCACAATGAGTGCCTTGCTTATTGAGTGCAAAGCCCTCACTGCACTGGCAAGTCCCCTGCTCGGCTAGACTGGAACACACATCGACACAATTTCCCCTTTGTTCGTCACAACCTGTTGAAAAGGGTTAACAGTCATATATTACCAAAACATTGCCATCGTCAATGGGTCAGGTCTAAAATATTGTAAATATGAGTAGTAAGTAAATACAGCTGTAACCTGGAAATGATGATTGGGAGTCTGCCATTGGCTGGTTGAGGGGATGTACCACCTTAATATCAACTGCAGGTTTTGCCATTGGTTTTATGTTAACACTCAGCGACTGTCCACCAGTGTGCTTGTTTACTTTTTTTATAACCTGAGACGCAGCATCATTGTAGTATAAATGCTCCAGAAAAACTGATATCCCCAGTGACTGAGCCCTGACCAAAGGAGACAAAAACAAGTGTTTATCCCAGTTTGCTTAAAATTACTAACAAAAATAAGAGCAAAAGTAATTAGAATGCAACAACATTCTCACTGAAGTGGGTGATCTATGATGTGCAGGACATTCCCGTTGTAATCACAAGAGGCAATGGCACTTTCTCCTTGCAGACCAAACTGAACCCAGAACAGCCTTTTCTCCTGTCTGTCAATCGACAGCGCTCTCAGTTGTTCCGACATTTTAATGAGCGTAGTTTTCATCTGACCTGCCACATCATACCGCTGGATACTCGGAATCATCCCACCAGACAGCCAAAACAGAAACCTGCAAAATATGTGTTTTAAAAGTCAGAAGGGGGTTGCAGTGAAGTATTCCTCACTATCTATCTATCTATATATATATATATATATATATATAGCTATATGTGTTTGTCCATTAGAAATTGTGAAAATTAAGTGAGAAGCTTGTGCCAATGTATATTTTTCATATGAATGCTAACATGATTCTAACACCCCCTTCAAATCAGGAGCTTTATAATCATAAACCTTTGCATATCCACATGTCAATTTATTGGAGCAAAATCCAATAAATCTTTGACCAGAGAGACTGGTGGCATGTGAAAGTCAGTCTTTCATTCTTCACTTCCGTGTCAGCCATGTTTGATGGAGAGAGATGAAACATTTATAGAAACACACAAACAAAATACCAGGAACCTGAACTGTGTGAGGAGCTGTATGAGAATAGTCTGCACTGCTCCAGCTCATCTTTTCATTTCATACAGTCAATATTATTTGACCTCTCCCACAATCTGCCTATATGAGAAAAGAAGCGCCGTTATGACAAACATCAACGTGTAATGCAGAATGGATTACCTGTTGGTGGGGTCAACTGTTAGGGAACTTGGTTGCGTCAAGTGTCTTAAAAGAGTCCTTTCATTTTTCCCATTTTTATCCATTCTCTTGATTTTTCCCTTTTCTCCACTTGTCCAATATACACTGTTCCAAATCCAGTCCACTGCAAGGCCCGTGATATGTTTGTCAGATGAGTACAGTTTCTGGAACATAAATATTCAATTTAGAATTGTTAATCGAATCCCAGACCAATGCATAATTGTCAAATGTCAAAAAAATACACTTTACATAGTTACAATAATCACCTGTCTGTGTGCTCCCCTCACTGATGCTTTGTAGATGACCCCTGTGTGTTTGTTGGCCCAGTAAACTCTCTCTTCTCTGAAATGAAAGTCGAGCAGGATAGAACTTGCCACCCCAGCCACAAGCCTTCTCTGGTTCTTCCCATCAAGGTCCATCCGATGAATGGCTTTACCATGGCCGAATATCAAGAAGGGCTGTGAAGCTTAAAAAAAATAAAACATCACACGTTTTTCATGAATCTCATGAATTCTTTTAACCCGCTATAACATGATCATTCCAAAGCCCCACATTTGTAAACAAAGGTACCTCAGTATTTGCTACTCAGCAGTGCAGTAACCTCAAAGCGACCTCCTTACAACAGTATTTATGGGCTCAGGCATTAAAATTGTAAATAATGTAGGACTTTTGTTTTTGTTTCATAAAAAATATCAAAGCGAAGCTTTTAAATAGCCACAACTTTATGTCAGACATTTCTTCCCTTGAGTGATTCATGAAGTGTTTATATCAGTATAAAATCTTCTGCTTAACTATTAACAGTGAATGAAATGCATTACTACAAGCTACAATTGACCCTCATTTCAGGTGTATTATTCCAGGAGTTGAAGTGGAAAATTATTCAATTTCGGTAAACTGCCATTCACAATTTCTTAGAAAGCATGGCAAAGTCTTCAAGTCTGCTTGATTTGTCTGACCAACAGCCCAAACCTAATTTACTGTCATGTATGAAAAAGAACAGCATGTTTTCTTAATTGATAAGCCAAAGAATATTTAGCATTTTTGCTTTAAAAGGGTTCGATTGTTGTATTAGTAGTAGTAAAATGCAGAGGATCTAGTGTGTTGTATTATCTATATATCTCCCATTTTTCAGCCATAGATTGACTGAATGCATCACAACAGCATATTTATTCATTTCAGTTTTATTTTGCATTTTGTACCAGTGCCAGGCCAGTTAATGTGTGCAGGTTTTTCATGCTAATGAAATCATATTTGCTTGTTCTCAGTTTAACTAAGTGAATCCCAGGGGCCGGTAGGTAACTATGGCAGCATTTAACACCTCAATAGCTGCTGCTTCCCTCTTTGTGTCACACTGCAGTTGTCGTTAAATTTGTCAAATTCTCTGATATAAAGCCTATTCATGGCTGTTAATGGATGAAGTTCAAGGCAGACTCAGCTGGTTCTGGATAAAACATTATTCCTTAGCAACTAATAGCTCTTGCATGATCCGTTGGCTCTAATGATACTCTGCAATGAATGCAGTTAAAGGTTATTTTCTCTTACAGGTTTCTGCTTTAGTACACAAAATGTTCACAGTAAAGTGGATGAATGAGTGGACATCCATTCCAACGTGTCTGTTGCTGGAAACACTGAATTAGATTTCACAACACATAGATGTAGTTTGGAGCCTGTTAAAATGGGCTCGGAGGTGAAAACAAATCTGTGTTTGCTGTATGGATTACTACTGATAGATGGTACTCTGGTCTATCATGGTAATAACACTGTCATGTGCAACCATGGCTACTGCTCTTAACTCTGTGGAATGAAGAAAACAATGAGCGACTAGACGAACAACATAATGAAATGTATGTCCCCTAGATGGCCACTGGTTCTGAGTTGCTAGGAGGCATCCCGATGAATCATTAATTGAAAGGTTCACATGGTGGTCAGCATGATTCTTAGTATGGTTCTTGACCTAGTAGTAAGCTCAGTTCAATAACTTATTGAGAAAATAGATACTTTAAAACCAGCATTTCCCATTTTCCAATAAAAACAAACAAATAGGCACTTTTTAAATCTGACAGCAACGTGACACAAAAACAGGTGTTTCCATTGCTCTAGGCAGTCAATATGGACATTGATTTTCCAATTTACATTGTGGTAAAACTTGTTAGGGTGGCTTGAGTGGCCATTGGGATGCTAAGTCATTAAATTGGGTTATTCAATGCAATACTGTTGCTCATCAAACCAACCAACTGCTTCAGTATTTGAGCTGTGGGTGAATTGTTAAACTCATCAAGCAACATTGCATACTGACAATAAGGGTTGGGTAATATGACAATGTATAGCATGAGACAACATTTGTTGACAGAGTTGGCCTCATTCTGTTTATTCCAAGTTAACCAGTACTTGTATCTGATCACAAACTAGAAAAGGGGCTTGAGTAAGATAAGTACATTAGGAGCAAAAAGGTGTTTTGTTATCTCATCTTTGGTGTGTGGGGACAGCCATATTTGCTGTTGCAGCCACAGCATGTGCTGCTTCAGGTTGTTAGAATTAATGATAAAATATCATCCAGGCCCATATCCCTTAATAATGGAGCATGCTATGAGCTGCTTCCATCATTTGAAGTATGCTGCATGTCGTCAGTCATCACCTGCATGTCAGGAAACAATCCGCAGTCAGTCCACAAAGGAGAGACAGCAACAATACTGTATGAAAAACATTAACATTACAGTTGTTACCCCTGTGCCTTGATGCATATAGTGATTTAATTCAACCTTTTTTCACTTGGTCTTTAGTAGGTAATTAAAAATGAATTCTATTAACAGTAGACTGAAATGAAATGTGTTTTTAGAAGACATGTTTCATCTATATCGCCCAGCCCTAGGTAGAATGTAATTTAAAAAAATAAAGTAAAACAAATAAGGAATCTTCCAGACTGCCTTCCATATAAAGGTCCAGGTTCCACCACCTGCACTGATTACCAGTATCCACCCTGCTGGACTGAAAGGATGTTGTTCTGTAGCTGACCATGACCTTTGACCTATCTGCGGAGTACACAGAACAGTAACGAGAATTTCTCCATGGTATTGGTTTACGTTCTGCTGAGATAAAGCTACACTCTGCCAATCTGGCATATTCGTGGTAACCTTTTGGACACCAGTGATCACCATCTGTAAGCTTCAACTGATGTTCTTGTGGCATCCCACAAAAAACTTTGGCTCAACTTTAGATACACCCACCCAAGCACAGGCCAGCTTACTGTACCTACTACAGTGCATTGTATTGTCCGCTTAGCCACACACTGTAGAGTGCTTGACTTTTACCGTCTGGTTCTCTGCTGTTACTTGATATGAGGGACTTTTTGTTGAATGCAATTTATTTTTTATATTTTATTTTTAATTTTTTTTAGTACCAGCCAAAAACAGAATAGTAGTTATAGAAGTACTTGTAATAGTATGGTGGTTATGGGGTGTATACACATAGAGAGGGGAACTTTTGTGCAGAAGGGTATATCTAGCAACTACAAAAATTGTGAATTTTGAATCACTGAAGCAAAAGTTTTGTTGAAATTAAAAGACATAGAAATTAGGTTATAAAAAACTTCAGGTAATCCTAATCCACTTAAAATGAATACAGAAGATAGATTAAATTAAATGTGTTGGTGATTGCTGTGCAGTGTGGTGCTCTTGATGTGTATTCATAATGATATAGCCATATATTTAAGATAATCACGTTTTAACATTATTTATTTGTGCCTTATGAAAGCAGTTCATGTTCCTGGCCAAACTCCCCTGTGATCATTTAAACTTTTCAAGTTCATTGAAGTACCAACGACACCCAGAAGATATACTGTTTTTGATTCTCGTAGGATTGTAATCGTAACAAGATTCTTTGCCAAGCACAATAAATCTACACAGCAATTTGTAGACACACATGATTTAAGGACAAAAAGACCTTATATACAGCAGTATCCAGTAGTCTACAGTGCTTTCAACATGACTTATGTCAGTATCAATTGAAAAGGAAGTTTGGAATATTGGTCTGGGCAGTAGAGAGTCAACCAAACTTACCCACACAGCTGCTGTTTCTCCCCGCTCGCGATAGGCGTTCATCCCAACATGCTGTACCAAGGGCCAAGACTCCAGAGCTTTGCACCATAAAATAGATCAGAGCTGCTGTGATAGTTGCAGCCAACATAATCCTGCACTCCGTCCTTGCCTCGGGAGCTGCACTTGATCACTTTTTCTCAGGCATTCCCACTGGCGCACAAGAATTCTCCAAAATTAAGCAATGTTTGTTTATGGGCTGTTGGCATCCTTGTCCAAGACAGTGGAGCTTTACATGCCGAAAAATGTCACTTTAAAAAGAGATGTACCCCAATGAAAAGATGGAGTACCCAGAATGAAGAAGATAATACTGCTAGTACAGTGTTCAACCCAAAGAAAAAAAAAATGTGTGTGGGATCCTACTCACTCCCCACTTTGGCCCCCAGGCTGCCAGTCTGTTTTGGAAGCAAAGATTGAAATTCCTGACACCCCCGTGGTAAATTTTGCACATGCTAGTCCTGTATTGGAGCAGGATCTTCCTTAAGCTTTAGTCAGTGTCTCAAGCAGAATTTGGAATATGCAAGAGATGAGGCTGGGCCGAAGAAAGGTCCCACATAATAACAACATCTTACCCTCACTCCACCCCCTGACCCGTGTCCTTTCTGAATGCGGATGGATGTGTCTGTTTGAGACAAAGCCTTTGTGTCGGAAAGAGAGAGAGTGGGACAATGACATTACATATTAGACCGAACACAACCCTGAAATACATGTATTTACCTTTAGTACCTTTTTTCTAGACTATAACACGATTCATAAATGACATACAGTACAAGTGTAATTTACATATACCACACACACAATAGACACTCTGTTTTGGATTCTGTGTGTGAATGAGAAGTCAATGTGTCTCCTGTTGAAGTCCGTCTGGCTTCCGGGGGATTCGGTAGAATGAGTAATTTATAGAGCATGGAGGAGGAGTGGAGCAGATTATCCTTAAATTGTTTGTCCTCTTTTTACCCAGGAGAACAGCTAACAGACTCCACGAACCAAAACCTCTATTCATACCCTCCATGACTAGGATATTGTCACCAGTAACCGGCAGTAGAAGATTTACACTGCTGAGACAGTCGCTTGTCTCCAGACTAATGTTAGCAGTTTGAAGGGTACTAACCTTTTCCCACGATTTCACAACTGGCAGATAACAATGAAAATGTTAATGTCTACAAGTTTCACTTCATGTGACTCGTGCTGAATGACAATCACACATGGGTTTGAATCATCAGGTAGAGTGCGTATCTAGGATACAAAGATGTATATTCTCCTGCTGCATTAAATGCCACCTCATGTCGTTGCTTTTGTAAGACAGATAGTTCCAGTTCTTAATTCCAGCTGGTGAGTCCCTTTCAAGCATTTACAATACAAAACATTTGAGACTCCATAACTCAAGTCATGCTAACCTTTCATACTTGCCAAGTCTTCACTCATTCTAACTTTTAGATTTTAATTTGCTACTGCCCAAAATATGTAGTCTGTATTTATTTTTTAAGATTATTATTGTAATATATTGTTGTATAAATTTGTTTGGTTTAATTTGACTTGTTAATATTCTCCATACTCTGCTACTGAAAACTGTTGACCAGGTTTGTCAGGTTAGATATACTGATACGGGTAATTCCATTTATTTTATGACTTTAGTAAATAATATACTGTACTTTGTGTTTAGGTATTTTTGCTGCATTTAGTGTCAACAAAAATGAGGTAAAAACTTAACACAAATGTAACATTAGGTGCTCTGTGATGTTTGCTGTAATTTCAGTAAGTGAAATGGATTAATGCACTGACTTATCAAGCTGTAATGGCATTGGGCTTGAGCTGGCTGGAAGAGCTATGGATAAGTTTGTTTCACATTAACCTCAAGTTAGCTGCCTAATTCCACTTAGTTATCTCTTACGTTACAAAATGGTTCAAGAACCACAACAATCTTTGAGCAATGTCTTTCTCTAGCTTTGTTGTTAGTTACTACATGAGGCCAATTTTCCACTGGACTTCTATAATGGCACCAAGTCAGGGCTGCCAGGAGATTTGTGATGCAACTGTAAAGCCTCTAGAGCAGTGAAAATATCTCACTTCCGGCTTCCCTGTCTGGACTAACTTTTATGGACCACAGTTTAACTGTTTCATGGTTAAACAAGAAATATATTGTATACGTCTGTTCATTGATCTGTTGTTATGTCTGTCTGTCTCTCTTTTCCCTCTGACTATCCTCCTGGCCCTGTTCCCTCTGAGGGCCATCTATCTACCTAGTTATCTACCAAGCTATCAATCCACCTGTCTGTATTTCCATCGAACTGCTATCATATATGTACATATCTTATTGTTACCAGCCCAGCCCCTCCTTGTCTACCATTAAATCTGTTTGTTAAAACAGCTTGGCTGTTGCCATGATAACAGCACAGCTGGCATTAGAGATTACTTAGTGCTGCAGGCTCATACAGTTGGTGGCACAGAGGTATCCATGGGAACAGTTTTGCAGGTCCACTCGTCATCAGGATTTACGGAAGCGTCTGCTCAGATGTTCATAGAGCGTGACAACTGTGACCCATTGATTTTCAGGATGAACGCGCCTGCTCTTAGCTAAACTGAGTGAACACATGTGATATGTTGTTGTACCTTTTTATGGCCAATTCTATTCATAAATGACATTGATCATACTTTTACCAGTAGCAACCGTATATATTGCTTCTACATAACACATTGTTTGAGTCATAATAGGTTATATGCTGTTTTTTAAGCCACTCTTCTCTTTCTTGTGTCTGTGTGTCTACTGAAGTACAGGCATCACACACGTATATAGTACACACATAATACCTGGCTCTCTGAAATAGAATGATCATGATTATGTTACATTTTTACACCCAATCATTTTCCACACTGTAACATGTTGTCTTGTTAACAGTCAATCCATAGCTACATTTTCTTCTGCTTTTCTGTGCTGGACACAGGTGGGTCATCATTTCCAAATATTGATGACATGGTCAACCATTTTAATGCTTTATATGCATCTGCTCTACAAGCTGCTGCCTGTCTCAACACCAAATCACTGGCCAATTCATCTCCCTAGATAAATAACATCTGTGCTCTGAGAAGAGAATGTAGACAAGCAGAGCATGGATGGAAAACCTCATGACTTCTTGTTTAGTATGCTTAAATGAAAGACTTTATGATTTTGCTGAATTAAGGATGCACCGCTTCCAAAGAAACCAGCCTTTAAACCTGACATACCTACGAATTACACACTCATTTCCAAGCTTCCTTTTGCATCCAAGATTAACACCCAATAAGCAATTCCTGGAACTGGTTATGGAAAATTTAATTTTTGATAAATATCAATCTTTCAAGAAGACAGCTCTTCACAAATACAAAGGGTCACAAATAATATTATTCAGCAGCTAGAGAGGGGTCAGCAACCTTTTTGAAACTGAGAGCTACTTCATGGGTACTGAGTCATACGAAGGGCTACCAGTTACACTCTTCTGAAATAACAAATTTGCTCAGTTTGCCTTTAGTTATATATTATTATTCATGATTATTGATACTCATCAAGTGAAGTCACTGATCACGTTAATGATTTCTCACAGTAATTATCAACAATGACTTAACAAGGTGGGAAACAGATAATATCAATATTATATTTTCATTTTTAGAACAGGCCTGCGGGCTACTCATGTGGTCCTTGGGGGCGACCTGGTGCCCCCGGGCACCGTGTTGGTGACCCCTGAGCTCTAGACCATGGTAAAATTGCCACTTTAGTTCTTTTAGTTTTGTCCGTGGCCTTTGACACAGTTGATGCTATTCTAATCGTCTGGCTAGAAAATAGGTTGAGATATCTGGTGTGGCACTAAACTGGTTTTCCTCCTACTTATCCAACCGGAAGGTTTTTTTATTCACCGATGAAGACGTCTCCTCCTGATCTTTGACTCGTGGGTTGCCTCAGGAATCAGTTCTTGGACCCATTTTATTTTCATCATGCTTTTTTTACGGCACTTGATCCATCAATTTAATCGTGATTTTTATCATTGCTATGTTGATGATACACAACTCTATTATCTGTTAGGCTTGGTGACCTCTCTAATTGAACTACTCTACATTGTGTTTAGCTGAGATTAATAACTGGAAGTCAAAGTAAAACTAAAGTTCTTGTTTTCAAAAATCATGTTGTCTTCAACTAAGATTTAGATGTTATCTTTCCAGTTGCTGGAAATTGTTATCTATGCATTTGTGTCCTTCTGTTCAGTCTACTTCCGCTTTATTCCTGCTTAAGCAACCACACTGTTAACCGGTTACAATTAGTCCACAACTCTGCAGCAAGACTACTCACTAAGACCTCATATTGCTCCCACATCACCTTGGTTCTGATGTCACTTCATTGGCTTCCAGTTAAATTTAGGTTTCAATTCAACATCCTCTTCCTGACCTATAAGGCTTTGAATAATCTTGCACCAGAATATTTTAGTGAGATAGTAATGCCATGTTCCTCTGCTAGGTCCCTTTGCTCCTCTCAGCAAGGCCTGCTAGTAGTGCCTCACACAAGACTGAAAACATGAGGGGACTGTACGTTTGCTGTCCTGGTTCTCCAGGGTGTGGAACAGTGTCTGTCTGGGATTCAGGTCAGCAAGCTCTCTTGGTTTTTTTAAGTCACAGCAGGAGACTAAGAAGAGAGCACTGCTGTATACAGTACATGATGTACAGTGTGCATTGTAACATTAAGATTTAGTTTCACCTGGGGAACACTAGAAAGAGCACACATTACTAAAACTATGCCTATGAAAACACAACATAGATTTTTAATGTATGAATTAACCCTATTTACCAAAAATACGGTCTCTTTGAAAAATGTTGAATGTATTAATTTTGGTAGCACTGGAAGATTACTGGTAAATAATTAGTAAAGGACAGTTATTGTAGTTTTAGTGGCCTTCTATCAAGTATACAAAGAAAATGTAGATTAACATCTCCTACACAGGTACAAAATAAAAAGGGAGATACCTATGTGCACATATTTACGCAGATAACATGGTACAACAATGATAGTTTCAACAGTTGTTCAATTTATTCAAAAACAAATGTACAACTCTATTTATAGACAAATATATACACAAAGTCATAGAAACAGGCAATGTTTATAAGAGGAGTCATATATTCTATCAAACACACTGACAGTACTTTCTGGTCCATTAAGGCAACAATCAGCTTGATGCTTAAAGCAACAATGATGTTGTAAATGTGATGGGAAGTGGATAATGGGTCTTCTTTGACACCATTTAATATTTGTATGTGACACTTAAACTTTGGCATTGGGTATAAGATAAAACACCACACGCAGCTAACTGACAGGCTCTTTGTATGGTACTATTTATACAAGTTATACAAGTCCAACAAAGGTACCGTGCTGTAGTGGCAACCATTCAAACTCTTTATGAAATGTAAGGCTCCAAAATGAATAAGGACATGAATAAAGATATCAGACAGTCATTGACTGGTCTGATTTGGTTTGTAACAAAAAAATCTCTTGTTCTTTTGAACAACCTCGAGGGAATGTTTTCATGTTAACTACACTTTTCTAAATCATTATATAAATCTTTATAAATTAGTAGTTTATGGAAAATTCTGAATAAATGTGACACCATTCAAGACTTTTAGTTTAGTTTCTTTACAGCCCCACTGATGTGACAAAATGGAATAATATATTATAAAGATTTATAAATGATTTTATAGGTAATAGTTTATCAGTGTCATAAAAGGCATACATATTTTATTTTTAATTATTTCATAAAATGTGTTAGCATGGCGTTTGGACATTGGCCACAGATTCCTGGCATCAGCAGAGATACTCAGACCGAGAACTGTCACTCTTATAGGTCATCTGGGAGTCGATGCTTGACCTAGAGCACAGCAGCATTCGCTCTGATTCACGAGTCTGTCTCCTTGCCCAAAGCTCGGCTGGATGAGAGTTCAAGGTCCTTTGTTTCATTGAAATTGTCTCAAACTTGACATAGCTCTCTTTTTCAAGCTCTTCTTCATCTAAACCTGTGTTGGGTCCCTTGCAGTACAGAGCAAGAATCTTGTAGAGTAGCAGTGCAATAAGAGGCAAAACCAAAGCACAGGCAATGCCACTTATGATAACGAAAAGCTGGTTCTGACCACCATCTTCTACATTGTCCAGTGTGTAGAAGTCAATGCAAGGATCTTTTCCAGCAGCACTACCTTTTGCTACAAGGCAAACAGAATACCTCATTCCAGATGACAGTCCCTCTAGTAGCACTTTTCCACTGCCAGCATTAGTCTCCACTGTGCTTTTGCTGTCATCCTCATCATAAGGTGAATATACAACTGTGAGTGGGGCATCATTTGATAACCCATCTGCTGTCCAGAGCAAAACTGCAGTGTCTGATGTTTCCTCTACAATCTTAAGGTCTTTTACAGATTTTGATACATCAATTTTCTTGCTCTTTTCATCTGCTGCAAGCTTTCGCCCATTACCTCCTTGCTGGATTTTCCCTTGTTTCCCTTTCTGTATAATGTTGCTGGGGGTTGTTTTTGGTTTCTTAGGGGTAGCAGTTGTTGTGTACAGAGTTGTTGATGTTCTTGGAAGAACTGTGGATGTGATTGTGGTTGAGTTGGGAATGTCCGTTGGGGGAGTAAATGTTGTGCCTTGGCTGGTTGGTCCAATTTCAATGCTAGGGGTCACTGGAGGGATAGTGGTACTGCTGCTACCAGCAATCGAGATAGAAATGCTGGCTTCTGCATTGCCTGCAACATTCTTTGCTTTGCAACTGTAGTTTCCGGCGTCTTTGTACAATATTCCATGCAAACTCATGATGGACCATCTGACGCCGTCCCCAGGTGACTCCTGGACTGTTAAGTGGAACAATGACACAAAAGTTAACATAGATCAAGTCTAACCAACTCTTGCTGCTCCTGCTTTGCATGTTTAATGAAATATATTATCACCTTGTGGCACAAGTACAACAGACCGTAATGCTCTGTACATACCAGGCAATGAGAATCTGCATGTAATATATGAGTTACTAAATGCGTAAATGTCATTGAATTTGAAAATAGAATTGGTTTTGCTTTTCAGAAATGTGTAAACTTTCAAAAGCCTGCGTATCATACCTGTGTTGTTGACTGGTGAGCCATCTGACTTAGCCCAGTTAAGAGCTGGTGTTGGAAACCCTGTGGCGTCACACCGCAGGAGAACATTACTACCCAAAGGAGATGTGATCTTGGTTGCCGAAGTCATGACTGATGGTTTGACACAGTTGTCAAGTTCAGCACGCTGAAAAAGGACACCAGCCAGGTTATCTGGTCCACTGCAGGTCAGGACTAGGTCCATCAAAACCACTGGTGTGTTAACCATTTTAGAAAGCTCAATCAGCTTGGAGATTTTACAGTCACAGAACCAGGGGTTATCTTGGATGCCTGAAGATGAAAAGATAAAACAAATTAGGATCATTGTTTGCTGTTTCATACCATTGTAGTGTCAAACACCATCCATTTAAATGCTATATTACTTTAAAGCATTTTTGTTGATCAATAATAGAAAGAATGGAAGATACAGATGGCAATGTAACAGTAAAGAGGCAAAACAAATGTGTGATATGACTCATTGACATTCAGTTTTTGCAAATTTCAACTGCCTTTCAAATAGCTTTAAAGATTATGGTGCTACAAAGTCATGTTAAAAAAAAACCTTATTAAAGGAGTGAATTACAGTCATGGAAGCAGCTTCAGGGCAAGTTTAAGTGTTGCTTTTTTCCAACATGGACATATGACTTTAGGGAAGCGTGGAAAACAAAAAATGTAAAATAGTTTGTTAAAGCCAAATTCATGTATGGGGCACAAGAAAACAAACAAACAAATCCTGACGAAACCATAACAATAACCAGCTAATGTTGTATACTCTAAATTGAGCTAATCACCATTGCAAACAATGGGTGCCATGAGTTTGCATACAAAACAGCAACTGCCTTGAATTTAGCTTTCTCTTTTTTGCTTTGAAATGCACACCATTTTAGGCATAATGACAATGAAATTCAAGGGCAATGGAATTGAACCTATCATTACAAATTCTGTAAACACTTTCTGCGCACAATAGGTAAGCACATGTACTGGTAAATATTAAAGCCCTTTAACCAGATTAGTTTGTCTTAACAGTAGCAAAGCACCTAAGCTGGCTCTGGCCTTCCCACAGTTTGTGGCAACACAGTCTTTCTATTAGCTTTTCTGTTAACATGAATGTCAATAGATCACTAACAACATAAACACTGTAAAATCTATGTGTCAGGTTTGTTGTTTGAAGGAAGCATTTTTGTGGTTTAATACAGTCTCTGAACCTAATTAAAACTGAACATTAAGTTGTCAGTGAATTCTTGTTTTAAGGCCAAAATACATTTAAATTTTTGTTTTATACTTTAAAGTATATTTATTTTTAATTTATTTTTTGATAGTTGTCAAATATTTAAAAACAGTAAAGGTGAATACACCTTTCATATAATACTAATAGCCAGTAGGTTTAGAGAAGCTGTCATCTGTTAGTGTGTGGACTGTTTCTTTCCTAAATCCCTAATCCTATTTCTCCTTCAGGTAGACCAGTGCACACAACCAGCTCCTTCAGCATGGATAAGCTAGTTTATACAGCCTATTAACAATATCCCTCCCACTGTCTAACCACACAGATGCTCTGAACAAACATCATCCAGTCTCATATATGCTAGGCTGATAGAATCTTTAAGAAAATGACATGTTGACATACAGTTACATGCAAGTCTAATAACAAAAATATAATTTAAATAAGAATGGGACAGAAAAGGCTGAACATTGATTAAAATGCTAGACATATTCTAATAAAAACTATTAAGATTTAGTTTCACTCCACAATATCTTTAAACTCTTTTCACTGCAAGGTAGTGTCACAGATTAGACTGTAAGAAATAGACTATTAAAATGGACTGAAATGAATGAGTAAGATTTGTACTGTCCCTACACATACCACACAGTAAAAGACTTACTATAAGTATGTGCTTTGACTTTTGACTTTGAAAGCTCCTTTTCAGGCCCACTGCCTGAAAAGAAGCCTTAAAAAAACCTTCATAATTCCCATCTACATTTTTCTCCCTCCTTGCCCCTGGCTGTTTGTTAGCAATGGAGGACAGGGTTATAAAGAAGTGGCCAGTGGTTCAAGATATTTCAGTGACAAATGCCCAAATCCAATGCCCAAAAGCAAGTAGTTGACTCTAAAGGAAGATATTTTTTCTGGAGTTGTTGAAGTTCCTAATCTATGGCCCTGTTTACACCTGGTTTAATGCCATGCGTCCTGAGTGATCCAATCACTGGTGGACAGCTCTAAGTACGTCAGTTCACACCTGGCATTAGAATGTGTGTCCACATGCGTTGTCACGTAACCACTTGTGATCTGATTTCACAGACCTGCTCTATTTGCGGAATTAGCTTGAATGCCGACCCCCATTGTTTCTGGGGGCCTTGCCTCACTGACTTAACATTCTGTACAAAAACACAGCTTTTTAACTTTACTCACAG
The DNA here is from genome assembly GCF_905237075.1 of Dicentrarchus labrax. NCBI lineage: Eukaryota > Metazoa > Chordata > Actinopteri > Moronidae > Dicentrarchus > Dicentrarchus labrax. The sequence goes on along the minus strand of NW_026136713.1, from coordinate 30,936,047 downwards.
ATTTTGGTGACTCGGGTTAATATTTTAAGGAGAATATATTTTCCCTCTGATGTCCTCCAGCTGCTCTGCCTCAACTCTGACTAGCTGACCACAGCTACAGTTGGCAGCAGTTAGCACATGTTGCTGCCATGAGTTTCCTTTATACTGACATATCCACTCATAATTGCCCAACTGTGTATGCATATTATTAGGGAACACTACTCTGTTATCACAAAATAAATTGAACTGAATTGTAAAAAAGCCAGTAACATTTATTTTGTGCTAAAGCTTTAAACATATATATTTTTTTTGCATTTTTGAACATCAGGTGTGTCATTGTAAATTTTTACAGTTTTTTTAAATGCACAGAAAGTTATCAGTTCAAAATTGGACAGTAATTGTCAGTGTAAAGTAAATTAAAATGCATGCTTGTGCAAGATAATAGCAATGTATTTGCAGCAATAACTGACTGAGAATAGGTTGGTCAATGTTGAATATTTACTTACCAGTTAAACTTATTATATTATACTACTACTATACTATATATGAGCAGGGCAGTGTTTTTTTCTTAAAGCATATAACCATTGCAACCACAAGCTATTCCACATATGTTAATTTCTAGTCAGTGGTTTCCAAAAAGCCATTAAAAGGACAATGAGAAAGTATGACACTGATTATTTTGATCAGTTTTGGGTGTTTCAGAATGTAAATGAAGCAACCAACAGTGGGGTTATCATAAATTGTGATAGATGTTCAACGGATCACTAGAAAATATTACAAGTCACAGGTCATCCTAGCTTGAAACAATATACACTGATCAACCATAACATTATGAGCACTGACAGGTGAAGTGAATAACGCTGATTATCTGGTTATCATGGCACCTGTCAGTGGGTGGGATATATTAGGCAGCAAGTGAACATTTTGTCCTGAAAGTTGATGTGTTAGAAGCAGGAAAATTGGCAGCATGAGGATTTAAGCAACTTGGACAAGGGCCAAATTGTGATGGCTAGACGACTGGGTCAGAGCATCTCCAAAACGGCAGCTCCTGTGGGGTGTTCCCAGTCTGCAGTGGTCAGTACCAATCAAAAGTGGTCCAAGGAAGGAAAAGCAGTGAACTGGAGACAGGGTCATGGGTGGCCAAGGCTCATTGATGTGCGTGGGGAACGAAGGCTGACCCGTATGTTCCGATCCAACAGACAAGCTACTGTAGCTCAAACTGCTGAAACTGTTAATGCTGGTTCTGATAGAAGGGTGTCAGTTTGCATTATGACCACCAGGGCGCTGAGGTGGTCATAATGTTATGGCTGATCAGTGTACATGTACTGTATTTAACTCTATTGTATAAGTTTACTATATTGCATGGGCACATGTAACACGGTGCACTTGCTATACAGTTGTTTTCGCAGTGTGTTCACTGAATTTGACCCTGGCTTGGATTTACACGAAGCAGTGTGTTAAATATTCAACAGTTAATTAGGACGATAAATTGATAATGTACATTAAGCGTTAACTCTGCCACTACTTAGCATAAGCTAATTTGTATGTGCCCTGGCAGTCACTATCATGGCAGGTTTGAGTCAGTCAGACCAAATCTGGCAAGATTAAAAGGTGATGGAATGATGTTCCTGAGGTAATTACAAATAACCCCAAATGTCTCCTGCCCTGGCCTTAATATCCTGTAAAACCAAGCCAAACTTTGTATCCTTACCTAACACAATTTTCTGGGAAGCATTAGTGGAGATGGGCGCTCCATTGAAGGGGGGCCATATATCCATGAGATCAGAGGGCAGGGTGGCTAATTTGTTGCTGGATAGATCCAAGTATGTAATGTTGAGGAAGTAGGGTATTGCCTCACTGGGAACATTAGTGATTCTGTTGTTGTGTAGATCCAGTGTCCTCAGCCTGGGCATCTCTTTCAGAGACTCCCAAGGGAACATGGAGATCATGTTTCCATCCAGCCTGAGTTCGTGCAGCACTTTGAGGTTATAGAAACTTGCAGTATCCACAGAGGTTATGGAATTGTAAGTAATCCACAGGTACCGTAGCTCCGCCAGGTAGTAAAAAGCTTCTGTTGGGATTCGCCGTACCCCCGTTTTCTCAATACGAAGTTTGACTGTATCCACAGGGACGTTGACAGGGATATCAGACATATCTGGATCATTGCAGAGCACAGATCTGAAAATGAAAGATGCATAATTTAAATGGTTTCGCCAATGGACAAATAACAAAACTGTAGCTGTAACCCATTTTCCAATGAGACAGCAGATGATGTCATTAGATGAGCATTTTAAAGAATTAACAACCTGTATATCTGTTTATCCATCCACCCATACTCTACGTTATGATGTGGGATGCAGAGTCACTGACATGTCTGTAGTCCATCTACAGGGCCCCTCCCAGATGGTAAGGTCACAGCTAATCACTATTATCATAAATAGTGAGTAATTATATGGATTGACATCTACTACAGGAAGTGGAATATCTGGAATCAGTTATAGTCACAGATGTACAAGATAATTATTTAATGTAATAGCTTTCAATAAAAGAGTTTAATTGGCATTACATAAAGAATAAAACAAGAAAACAACTTTAGCTATTACTTTTGTCCCTTTTGTGGCTATGACTGTTCTAAAGGCCAAAATACATGGGGCCCGGACAGCAGAGCATGTCCATTATAATAAACGGAATCTTTGTAACACACAACATCCCACATTAAAATAAATCAATGTGTATCCATTATCATGTAGTTAAAATTACCCAGTTAGTTAATACAGTACCAGTTAAACTAGCCTGTGCTTCCAAACCTTGCATAACCAACTCCATTGTCACTTGGCGTAACTCAGTATGTGAATATGTTAAGCTGGCATGCAAGTACAAAAAAGTGTAGCAGTTAAAAACCCCACTCTGCCCCGCCTACTTGCCCCATGTATTCCGGCTGTAATTGATGGTGTCAGTAGTCTTGTACCACAACATGTGCCCTTAGACCTTTATACCTAACTTCAGTAGAACCACTACTGCCACAGTCACCTTTCCTTAGTTTATTACTGACAAATCAAACATCTCTCTGTTGAAAAATACCTAATAAGTGGGACCTAGCTAAACCAGCCCAAGGAATTTGGATTAGTATTCGTTTACATTGATGCAGGATTTACTCGCTTTTATGCTAGACTCTTCAACATGATTGATTAACGGTGTCCTTTCTTTGACACCCAAATTTGACTGCGAGGAAAGGGACGCATTGTTTAATAAGGTTCAGCACTAATACGGCTGATTATGCTGGTGGCCATTAGGTCTTTCTCAGGGATAAATGGATTGGTACCGTGCCAGAGAACATACATTATTACAATACAGGTCGGTACAACCTGTACAAATTGTACTGTGGTGCACTTTTGTTTTCATCGTACATGTATTGACTTTAGATAATAAATTCAAAGCACTGACTTTTCCTTCATTTGTACATTTACAGTACAATGGGCCTGCATTTTAGCTAATTGTTGTTCCTCACTAAACCTATATGGTAAACATTATTTAATTTCTTTATGTGCATCCTCTTTACCTCCTTTTTATTTAACATGGATCACACACAAGGTGGTCTGGATGTAATTTTACTCAACGTGCTAATTCAAATGGGTCATCATTGTTAAATAAAAATGAAAATATATATTTTTTTACTGATTCACAAACTTGGTTCAGGACTACACAGAGGTGAATGTATTGTAGGATCTTTTTTATTCACCGTAAGGTATAGAGAAGATGACCTAGTTAAAACCAAATGTTTATACCCAGTTTCTACCAAACCTTTTATAAATTGAATTAACTTTAATTTTTCCAAAAATGTCAGTGAATGAGAGTACAATTAAAATTACCTGGTTCGGGTTCCATCGGTACGTCCGTGGAAGACACAGGTGCACTGAGATGGACAGAAGGGATGAGCCGTACTGAGGCAGCATAGGAATACATGCATGTAGAGAAGTTGACGCATGATTTCACCAAACGCAGCCACAATTCTCACATTGAGAAGAGATCAGGAAAAAATACATCCGGATTCATTGAGAGCTTGAAGAATTGTTTTTCTTCCCCAAAAACAAATGGAGAATAATGAAAAGAGCTTTCAAAGTCCATAGGAGATAACGGTACACAGGCTGAAGATCTAATTACAGCACAGGTGACCTGTTAGATTCTGTGGGGGAGGGGGTGGTGGATTAGTGGAGGATTTCTAGGGGCTGACAGGGTCATGCACGCTAGGCAGTAGGGCAGGACTATTCCTTTGGACATGGTGCTAATCTGCTAATTCTGGTGAGGTTTCCCCTCACGTGATCAAGCCACGCCTTTGTTAATCCATCCAGTTACCAACCTCACCATTGCTTTTTAACTCTCAAGTTTTAAGATTTAACCCCCAAGTTTTGCTGAATGTTCATGCCCTCACCTGTGTCAAATTTGCTGGAAAACTAAAAAAAACAACATATTACAATACAGCTGGGATCAGCCCTGTGTAATTATATTCAATCGTCTTCCCTCGTAATACCAGGCACTGTGGCAGACTGTTTTTTTGCACTTGTATTCTGATGTAAGCGTCTGACTCTCAAGAAATCTGTTAGATGTAAATGTATTATTTAGCTGGAGGCCATGAGTAAGATGTGTGAGCGAGTTCTGTCTGGCACTAGGGTGCAAAGTGTAATCTGCGATGTGATTTATTACCTGACTGGGTGGACCACTGGCTTAGGATAGGGGGCCAAACTCAACCTGCTACCAATGACTGCTCCACAGTAGTGTATCCCTTTCATATTTTCTGCACATGTTGGTTTAGCATGGGCACACACAGCTTTTGCTGTATTTTCTACTCAGTATTTGTTGATAGAAATATAAGCGTTCTGTGTTTCTGTGATGGCATAGCCAGTGACAGCATCCCTATCATTTAAGTTTTAATTATGAGACTTTATAAACACAGCTTTGGGATTAGGCATCTATCTTTATTTGTTTCTTTTCCCAGATCATCAGGTCAGTTGTAAAACGACCATATTCTTACTGTATTAATGTTAATGACATAAAAGTGCTTCATAATCTTACTTATATCAGATATAATACCATTAAGTAGAAGTCAAAATGTTTGGCTGCCAACTCTTTAATTGGAACGACTAAGAAGCACTTTATCAATTGGAATAACTATGAAAAGGAGACATCTAGTGGTATGAGGTTGTTACTGAGTGTATTTCCCTTCGAGAAATACAAAAATACAAAATAGTAATGACAATCTATTCGGGTCTGACCATATTTGACGGCTCACCTGATGTTTGAAATTGGCTCATACAGGAGCTGTTTACAAATCCCACAAATCCTATAATACAACCCGGAGGACTAGAAAATCTTAACCTAAACATCAAAACATAAAGTGGACACAAAAGACATCACGTATTTATGAACAAGTACACAAGTGAGTTTTATTAATGCAAGCAAATTTGATCGTACAGGTCAAATAAGCCACTTCAAGCTGTTGGCACATGAATGTACAAAACAGATTCAATTTAAAGCCTGCTACTAAGCATTCGTAGTGAAAATACAAAAGACTAATACGAGGAGAAGCATTTTTTCAGGTCATTACAGAGTAAGCAATGTTGGTACAAGTATTAGTTTAAGACATGATTGAGAGCTCTTCACAAACTAAATAGACACAACTCAAAGACTACAGTCTCTAATATCAGTAGCATAACGCGGTAAGCATGGGAGGTTTAGTACTGCACATATAAACAAAGGGTTGATCCAGCAAGACAGTCAGCGGTGTAAAAATAAAGAAGTGAAATAAAGTAACTTTTGAGTCAATAAGACTATATTAATGCATGTCCATGCCACGAAAAACATCTAAATTCACAGTCTTTACTAACAGTACAGTTATTCAACTTTAAGTTGAACACCAATGCGCATACATCTAAAGAGAGCACAGAAATGGTCAAATAAGTGCATGAAACTAGCGTTTAGAAATACTGACAAAACACATTTTGCCAGGCAATGAACCGACAGGCAACCTTTGTAGTCGTATGGCATCAGGATGTGTAAGCAATACAGTTACTGTCATGAACAAAATTACTGTGACACACACTTTTCTCACATCTGATAATTCCACCAAGGAGTGCCATTACACCAACACGTTTTTATCGTCAGGGTTTCTTTTCGGTTGAGACTGATTGATGCAGAGCGGGCTGACCCAAAGGGATCTCTTCCTATTCTCACATCAATCATCCTTAAATGTCAGTGCTTAACATATAGGTATGCTTTGATATATCAGTATTTACAGTGCAGAGTTCTGCAAAAACAGGAGTCTAGTATTTATAAAGTTCTACTTTTAAGAAATTAAAAAAAGGGGTTATGAAAGCAAGTTTGCATGTGCTTTTGTTGCTTGTGATTCAAAGACAATGGAATCATTCACAGTCCTACGAAACATTTAATTGGCAAGATTATTATAAAATAACCCTTAATTTATTTTTGATCTACTAATTGCCTCCTTGATAGCTATCAAAGTCATTGTTTCCTGTTAAACAGGCTTGGCACATCTAGCAAATATTTGTTTGACTCTAATGATTTGGTATTTATTATTGTCTTGTCTTGCTATTGTATATCTTCAAATAGAAAAACAGATTGATTTACTTTCATGTGAAAGCGGTTTTAATCCCTGGGAATACTGGTATGACAAAGGCTTACAATGCTTCATGGTTGCGTTGTGAGATTTAAAATATTTTCAAAACTAACCACCCGTTCACATACAGTACATAGTTCTTGAACATGAAATCTCCAGACACACAACATGAGAAATGTGCTTGAAAACCCTATTAAGCCCCTGTTGACCCCCTCAGAAATCAGCAAAAAAAATAAATTATGCATGAGAGCAAAATGACACGTAGCATCAAATAGAAATTTAAGAAAAATAAAACAATCATAAGCAAATGATTCAGTAAAAAAAAAAGGGCTAAAATACTACTGCTACTTCTGATTCTACAAACTACACTAAAACTACTATCAGCACTAAACAACTTGTATCAAGAATAATATAACTGCCATAATGATAATCATAACACCATCCATGAGAGAGGTAAAGGGGCTTTTTTTCATCTGAAATGCTGTTTGTGACTGAGGAGGTTTGTGTGACGTCCACCCCTCCCCAGACCACATTGTCATATGACGCACCAGTGACATCAGCAGTGGCGAGGGCCCTAGGCGCCATCCGCCCCCCCTCGGGAGGGGATGGTAGAGAGAGACAGATAGAAAGACAGAAGAGAGAGAGAGGGAGAGAGGCCGGAGTGGCAGGGCCAGGCCTCACGCTGGTCTTTATGTGTAGGCGTTGAGACGCTCCTTGGAGCGAGTGGAGTGGATGTCATGAAGCTCCTGCTCCTCCTTTGACTTGATGTCCTCGTACTTCTGCATTCGGCAGGCGTCCTTCACATAGGCCCAGTTGGCAGACAGCACCATCAAGTAGTGGATCTGTGTGATGTGGAAAATTATGAAGTGGGACACCAATACAAAGCAAGTTTTAAAACACACAAGATCTGCCTTCTGTGGCTTGGGTTCATATTTATTCAGTCAAATTTAATTTTGAAAACCCCTTTTTGAAATCCAAAACAACTGTGAATCACATAGGGAGTATAATCCATTGGATCTTATTAGAATTTAATATAGACATCATTATTCATTTCAGTTTTATTATTTTTTATGGATACAAATTTACAACTAAGACCTAAAATGTTCATTTAAAATGCAATAAATAGACTCTTACAGCTTGTTTGGGTAGACTGCCCTTTCAAATTAAGGAGGACATTTCCAACAATCCAGCAGGTGGCAGCATAATGCTAAATGTAGCTTTGGGCTTGCGTTACCATGGCAGCTAAGGTTATAATGAATGTATTGTGCTTTAATGATGAGTTGTAACCCAGCTTCTCTTTTCATAAGGAATGACAGTGTCATAGCTGCACGTCTCTGATATGCAGAACGACTCGTGCACTCACACTCACACACTGAAAATAATACATTTTGTTCATATTTTTCTTTGTGGTTAGTCGTTGAGTGTGTATTTTTTTCTGAGTTTGTTGAAGGTTTTTTGAGGGCAGCTCATTATTGAGATGCATCAGTGTATCTGTTGTGATGTTTGTCTACGATCAGCTGGGGGGGGACAACGAGGATGTGGAGAAAAGAGTCCTGCCACAATTTGCAACATCATCCCTGAATAGCAAACACTTTCTGTTTCCCAGAAAATGGCTCCTCACAAATTACTGAGTGATGTTTGCAACAATCTCGGAGCCTTTCTTCTCCCTGTTTCCATGACAACGACATGACATGCCTGGCGCCTCCGAAAGAGGGAGGGAGACAAACCCTGTCTTTTTCACTGCGCCAAAATGCCTTCTCTCCATCTACAGTTATTCTCTCACAGGCAAACACAACAGAGCTCCGAACCAGCCACAACAAAACACAGCTATTATCCCAGCTACTATATTTCCCCACACACACACCTTTTATTTTCAAAAAGGGTCAACTGCTACCACTGCAGAAACGGTCTAACTGAGAAACTGCATTAGTTTTAGATAGAGGCCACACATTCTTTCTGCTTTGTGGTTGATTTTAAAGAGTTTTAGGTAGCCTATGTTTTGAGTCATGTTTTTATTTTCCATCCCTTGAGAGAGAGAGGACCAGTTTTATTGGTGTCTCACCATAGCAATAACAGCAGCTCCTGCTCCAGCGAGGGCACAGATGAACAGGTGGAAAGTCATGTCCAGCTGTAGTAAAAAACAAATCACAGCACATATTATTACTCTTCAAGGCTTAGTGGACGTTTCTGTCAACCAAAACTGTGCTTGAAAGTGCACTTGTAAACATTTAGTTCATTCTGTTGTACATCTACAAACCCATGATATTAGCACAGTTATCCATGTCAGTCCTTAAAAAAACAAATTTTGTGTTTTAGGGTGCATTTTGAATGTTGCATGTACTGCAGCATTCCCGGTCGTCATTTATTGTTGTTTTTTACAGTAGAAGTAGATTCTGTTTACAAGGTGTCAGTCAGATTATTCATTTTATTCACAGCAGCAATGCATGTGTCACTGTAAGTAATCACGCTATGTTTCATCACACTGTAAGATGACAGGCAAACACATTATTCACAGCTATCTGGTGCATCTAATGTATTTCACTGCGCTGAGTGAAGTGTATTGTTCAAGGGCACCTAGGCAGTGATTTGTGGTTGAAGTAGTGGGTTTGTTTGTATGTGTCATTGTGGCTTGTAGTGAGCAGCCTGCAAGCTTTTGAATTATTGTTAATTGTACAACATTACCACTGTTCCAACTATCCGGTTGCTATGGGCATTCAAACAGACTTCTCATAATCAACAGTAATTATTAACATTGTTTGATACTTTAGATACTGAGTTACTTCCACCTTACCTCATTGGATTCACACATCCTATAGAATTTCTCTGATCCAGCACACACTGTCTTCGCCTCAGCAATTGGCACAATACCTGAAACAAAGTGCTTCATTTATAAAGCATGTATGAAAAGTAGTGTGCTACAAAATGCTGACAAGTAAGTGTAAAACGTATCAAAAGGTTTATATGTACTTACATTATTATAACACAGAATTCATGTACACAATGACACACAAAGTATAGGCCTCTGATAGTGGCAACACAAATGGTTGTTGACACAGAAGCAGTATTAGTGGCTGCTAGTGGCTAATGGACTGAAAGAGGTGGCACTAATTAAAAATAATGAGCCAGCCATATAAGCTACACTGATACAATGGACCTTTATTGCAGCTTAACATTATTCTGGAACATTAATTTTACCAGGATAGTAATTTGAGGAGAAACAGAATGGTATATCATAAATTTAAAAATGGAAAATATCACTTTCAAATTGGGTCATATACTGTATTTAATTTCTAACATGGCTTATTTAATGAATTAAAAATTAAAAATAAAATAAAACTAGGTATGAAACATATATATATTATAAGTTCCCTGTGCTCTGTTATACCCCCAAATATAATTGGACTCAACATCGCTGGTCCATGGCCTGAATAGTTGCATTATCTATCTAGTATTTAAAAAAGGAGATTTTTACAGAAACAAACTAGGGGCTATACACTTGAATATACTTTATGTTCTGTAAGGTTAGGAACAAACAACCCACGTTAAGATCAGCAGTTTAAACAGTAGTGTTCAGCAGTGGGGGCCATAGAGATCTGAACAGTGGGGGATAAAGAAATTGAGACAGAATACCCATCCTTACCATACTGGCGTGGGTCCAGGCAGAGTGTGGCTCCCTCCAGCACGGTAGCATTTTGGCAAATATTCCAGATGTTGAAGTATATAAAGACTGGGAGGGAGGTAAAAGCAGTCACTCCAAGCCAAGCCAGCATGAAGATGTATGTCAGCATGATGAACTGCAGAGGGAACAGAGGAACACGTTTAGGTTCAGTGTAATCTATGTAAGGTTGAACTTTGCTTTTTTTCAAGTTAAATGATTACAAATTAGATTGATGTTTTGTATATCCCAATGCACTACTGCTGTATAATGGGTTTGTGTTCGGTTCCAGGGTATTATGGAAGGACACATGGGTCTTAAGGGATACGAATGGGCTAGTGGGAACCTGTGACCTTTAGGTTACAAGGTGTTCCCAATCCACCAACATTTCTGCCAACCAGTTTCATTTTGGTCTGGACATTTCTATGGGCCCAAGATTAGCACACGCAAATTTAATGACCCAATTGACCACAAATACCACAGCATAGCTCATTTCCTTTGGCTCCCTGTAGAGCTTCAGATTTTCTAAGCAATTATATCCCAGAGATAATCTTGTTAGGATTGCTGCAGGCTCTTTGACATGCAGCATGTGAGAGTGCTCCTAATTTTTCATTGTTATTATGGCAGTATAATAGAATTATTTTGATGGATGTTTTCAATGTAATTTTAGAGGATTTTTTTTTTTTTTTAGATAATCTATACAAACACGCAAATCACACAAATCAATTAGTGCACAGACACCTTACAGTATATTTTGCTGCCTGATTTGCCATGCTTGCTCAATTCCTACATGTTCTACATAAAGCTGACTTTTATTTCATTTTGCTTTCTGTTGAAAACACCTGGAAGTGTGAGGCTAAACGCAAAGGTGATTTGTTAAAACTCAATACAAAAGGAAATGGACACATAGCATGAGTAGTGATTGCCACCATGGCTGAAAAAAGTGTAACTTAACAAGAACCTTCACTTACTCAACCTTCGAGGGTAACTCCCTGGGAAATGAGCTGACATATAGACGGTTTGATTACCAAGTGATTCCTGAAAAGTGCAGCAGCAATGCAAGCTTATACACAGTAGTAGATATTATAATAGCGATAAACAGTACATACAACGCAACTCAAATCTAAACATTAAATATGCATCAAAATGTCAGTCCTACCCAAGCGCTGACACAGCGTCCGCAGGTGGTGATCTTGAAGTCTCCATACAGGTCTTTAATGGCTCCACTGGTGAAGAAGCCCTCCACCATGAGCAGGATGCCGTAGACGAAGAAAGCCGAAGCAATGCCGTAGATCACATACTTGATAATGTCAATCCTGGAGAATGAATAGAGAACCACTGAAAACATCCACAACAGCATAGTGTTACACTTTATTCTTGAGAATATCACATTTCTCCACTTTTAGTAACATAGATGATACAGATGCCATCTTGTTCGAAAGCAAAAATCGAATTAATCTGGTGATTTTGTACGGTGTAGAAATGTATCAACATTTTGAATCCCCTGGTGGGTACGCAAACTGCCAATGCTTTAGGGTCAGTAATGTTTTCTTCCCTTACATCCAAATGCGATCCTTTTACTACTCACATGGTGAAGACGTCTAGGGCATCCACAGGGCTCCGCACCACCTCGAAGTAGTTCTGGAGGATGGTGACAGTGCCAGACAGGGCCTCATGTCCGCAGCCGCAGAACAGAGCCACGCCCGCATACAGCAAGATGGTGGCTATAAGTGATGGGTATGGGATCCCACCCAGGCATTTGATGCAACACTCAAGGCATCCTAAAAAAACACAAAGAAAAAAAAGAAAATCAACCATTGGTCAACAAAGGCAGAAATGGACAGTTCAACCTCTCAAGGAAAATCCAGGGTGGGTGGAAATTTCTGTCTAGTGCGCAGTAAGACAGAATTCCTACTCATTTTATAAAATTTAAATAATTCAACAAAACCTTGCCAATGGGCGAATGCATTTGCATGTCGTACACTGTTCTGCCATTTACTTTTTAAGAATTTCCAACGTTCAGACCACAGTCGGGAGGCAGCCATGCATGCATACACAGTGAAACAAAATACAACAACTTAACAAAGCTGGACTACAGTGCTCTTCTCCCTGATAGGCAGCAGATTTCTTTACACATTGAGTGTCAGAAGATTCAAAGCCACAAAATGGAGTAAGATATTTAATGGCCACTTCCACTTTATCCATGCACTGATCTGGCCTCACATTTTCCCCGTGCAGCATATTCATTCAGTGTCTCAGCCCTACAGAGGATGCTGACATTTTATTCAGCACTGAAAACTCAAAGCCAGAGCTTTACATAGTGATCCCGACCTTTAACCCCATTCTTCTTTGCCTGGCTTCCTGTCCCTGGGGGCCCTTAAGGTGACTAATCACTGCTCGGCTCCAACTTCAATCTCCTGTCGCACAGATTGCTCTCAGAGGAGCGGAGTCTGTAAATACTTGTGCACGCGTGTGTCTGTATGAGTCGCTTAGATTTATGAGTCTCCCTGTCGTGCTCGTGCCACAGTGTGTGTGTGTGTGTGTGTGTGTGTGTGTGTGTGTGTGTGTGTGTGTGTGTTTTGTGGTACTGAGTCAGTCATTTCTCAGAGTAACAACAACAGAAGTGGAGTTTATTTCCTTTGGAACCATGGAACAAAACCAGACTTTATAGGGTCTTGCAGTGCATTGCAGTATATTAACCACGCAGACACATTTTTCACAAAGCCCAGCCCATTGGGGATCACTTCCTAGCTCTTCATCTTGAGCTCTATTACAATGGAGAGCTGCTTTCTATATATGCATAACTGTAAAATCCAAATCAATAAACGCATGTGAAATGTACAAATGTAAATCCATTTTTACAGAAACAGGAATTTCCTCTTGATCAGTTACATCAGTATCACAGCCCATGATTTAAATTATCTGCACTCACACTGCCGTCTTCTTTCAAAGAGACACTACGACAGCACAGTCGGTTTCATTGTCAGTCGGAGGGACGATAAAAGATCTCATGATCGATCATCAAGGATGTTTTTAGCACCATCTCTTTTATGGTTATCTCACTGTCTTCACCTGTGTTGCAAAGCAGGAGCCACAGCAAATATCTCCTCCTCCACCTCTTCCTCCTCCTCCTCAACTCTCTGCTTCTGACTCTGATCCAAACCTGAGTGGAATACCAAGTAGCTTGTCCGCCTGCTGGGCTGTGCAGAGCACTCAGACACTTGGTGCAGCTCCGACCCTCACCCAGGCTTGCCTAGATTATCTGCATCCTCGCTGATGTAATCCAGTGCCAGACTCTAGAATGTCTATTCTGCCTCCCTACTTTATTTTTAACATCTTTTGTCCAGGAAAGATTTGCTGAGACTGTACGGTATTTCCCAAAAATGTCTCTATGCAGCTTTTAACAGTTGGAATGCACCCAGATCAGCTATAGCTTTAAGAAATATACATAGCTCAATTGTGCAACATGAGTTAGGTTATCAATGCCTGTTAGACATGCTTCTGTCCCCTGATTTTAGCCTCTGTGGATGTGTTCAGCTAAAGGAACATGGTAGGGTTGCTGTGATGCCAACTGTTCGCTGTTTACAACATTCCTCCATCATCACTGCCCTGGTATTTCTCCAACACACCATCTTTCCCAGCCCTGGGAGAGTGGGACATTACCTGGGAGGGGACATGATATGCAGGAAACACCTCACCTTTGGTGCCGTTTAGACTATCAGGTACTGACGGTGCCATATGACATCCACTCCCAGGCAATTTCACACCTATTCACACCTTGATTTATGTGAGGCTGTCAACCCGCCGTAGGTTTAAATGGCTTGGACTCCCTATCTGCCAGTAAAACTGATGGATGAGTGATGAAACAACAAACAATTTAAGTCGAATGGATAGTGTAGTTTTTATAGTCATGTCATAAGTTCAGTCTTGAGAAAAGACCCCGCGCACTGCTCTTGCTCAGGATCACAATTCACTGATAATACCAGTGTTTCAGCCCCTCTGGACCTTTAGTAAGACACAAGTTTATTTACAAGAATATCTTTAAAAAATGCATGTCTGATGATTGAAACATCGGCCTTGCAGCTTTCAAAAGTCATTCAAAGTTGTATAGTCATATGCACTACTTGTATCTTGAGTGTAACATAAGTCTGTAGGTCTTTAAAATCTTGAAACTCCTTAGAGCATTTGATCATGCATTACATGAGAAGTGGAACATGTGATGACGGTGGAGGAGGTTTTAAGTAGGACTGTTGGCTTTCATTGACTGTACACTGATTTAACATCATCCTGTACAAGACTGACTCTGAGATGACGTCCTCTTTGATAGACTTGGCTTATTCTACACAATCACTAGCATAACCCCGTTTCTATCTAAGGGGTAGATAGAAACATTTGTTACCGATTTGTCAGTAAAATTCCTTGTGGTTTTTGGTCGTAATGCAAGCATTGATGGGGTAATTGCAACATTTCAACAACATTTCACACAGATGTTTTACCCAAAAGGTCAAATGTCAAAGGTCAATTTCACTGTGACATCATAATGTCCTGAAAAATTCAGACCATAACTCAGGAACAGAAGGAGATATTGTGGCCATATTTCACAGTTGGTCAGACACTGTGTTGGTGACACTTTTGACTTAAAGGTCAAAGGTCATTGGGCCTCAGAATAGGTATTTAGCCATACTTTAGGAATTAATTGGGCTATTCCAGATTTCACACACTTTGACTGGGATGACAAAATGAGTAAACAATAACTAGAACCATGTGTTCATCTAGCCATCTCATCCGTTCTGCCTTTCACTTACTGCCTCATTCTGAATTTCACGTGACTGCAAACAACGAATTTGAGGATGCCTGGTGATCTTGTAAGTGAGTGAGTGAGTTTCACCGACAGCTCTAAAAATGGTAGGAGAAAACAAAAGCACAACATTTTGTATAGATATACTCACTCTACATCATTAGTAATCAATTACATGTGTAATGTATATTCACTGGAATGTATCATCAATATAGTGATAATTTCCATTTAGCCAAACTTTACACTTTATACTGTTATTCAGTTCCTTCTGAGTATTCACCAAATATATATTATGATACAGACATGGATGTAGACTGCAACTTGACAGGGTGGCAGAGGCATACA
Source organism: Dicentrarchus labrax (assembly GCF_905237075.1). Taxonomy (NCBI): domain Eukaryota; kingdom Metazoa; phylum Chordata; class Actinopteri; family Moronidae; genus Dicentrarchus; species Dicentrarchus labrax. The sequence goes on along the minus strand of NW_026136713.1, from coordinate 30,920,639 downwards.
ACCACAGGCTGGTAATTCTTGCTTTTTCATTTTGTCTCAACTTACCCCATTGGCACAGTTGTCAGCTTCCCAGAATACCTTTGGACAGCTCCCACAGAAGCTGGGTGAATGTGTTGCTTTTTTTTCAAAAGTTGATTTATATAAATTGCAGGTGAGATTCAGCAGTGGGTTAGAAATGTCTCTGAATGTCTTTATTAAGAATGCAATATCTCTTGTAGATGCAATGCATTCTGGTCTGTCGTAGCTAAAGTTGGTGGAATTTTTAGTTAGAAGTTAATTCTTAACTCATATTTTAGATTAAAAAATGTACTGTGGAGCTGGCGCCCCATCTACAAAAGGCATGGAAATATTAAAATAAACATCAGATATTAATTGATAAACATAATCTGTTAAACAACTGAAGAAACGCAATATCAGTACCAATAGCAATATTTTCAGCATGTCTAAGACAGAACGTGATCCTGTCACCACCCACTTCCCTCAGACTCATTATCATGAGTTACCTTATCGTTTCAGTAGGCAGGCAGTGACAGGATTTATTGATGCGATGGTGTTTCCTGACAAGATGAGAGAGCGCAGTCACATTTACCCTCCATGTTTGTGGTCAGTGAACCTATTTAAGCAAGAGTGACGGATCAAATTGTCCAGCCATATAAAATACTCAGCAAAATAGACAAGATACTGTTTAGATAATTAAATATTGAGACTGATGTTATTTGTGCCTCAATGTCCTATGTGAACAAGAATGGAAGCACCCTGATTGAGTACATGAAAACTAAAGTTTAGTATTTTTTAAGAATAGTATTTTTCATCATTTGTTCTACTGTTGAATCTCAAAATAGTATGAATAAGTTAAATGCTTAAGTTTTTAAAAAGAATTCTTACAGAAATCAGTCAGAAGCTTGCATGGTGAGCAAACTGTTTTCATTTTTAGAGAAAGTTCATGTTTTTTCTGTTAACCACCTTTGAGACATGCTGGATAAATTTGGTACTGTGGATGTTCAGGACCCCTGCCTTACGCGAGGGAGACGAGCAGTAATATAAATGATTTATGTCACGGACTCAATCAAGGTTTATTACCTCTGCATTATTTACATTTCTGCACACAGATTAAACCAGCTGGAGCTCGCTGTTCTTCATTTTAAATCTATTTTACTTTCCCCTGATGTTATCACACAATCATACCAATAGTCAGATGTCATTTCTGCTTATTCAAAATAATATCGTCGACGTGACTTGACTGAAAGGACGTGGTGTTTCCATGGAAACAGTTGAAGATGAAGTTACAGGGTACGATGGGGGCATTAGTGAGTGGATGTTACAAGAGTGATGTTTTATTGATTGTCTGCCTTTAATTCTGTGAAGGGGGAAATCCTAAAAGCCAGTAAAGAGAGGTGTATTTGGAAAGAGCTAAATTAAATGACCATGTCAAAAGCAGGTTAAAATCACTACTGAACAGATCTAATCTAATCTAATCTGAATCTAGAGTGGATGTAGGACTGTGCAGTGACTGACAATATATATCACTTGCTGATAAAAAACTTGTTAATATCAATTTGGATTATGCTCTCACACACTCTTTCCTGAAATATTTGTCCTCATTTGGACAACTCTTTGCGTCCGTCCTTACCGCACGGATGCAGGCAGGAAATTTGCATGAAGGCAACACAAACAAACATGGAGGAGAGTGAACATGGCACAGAATGTCGTGGTTGGTCAGAGTGCTTGTCCTGTTTGGAATTACCCCAAAGTGAGGAGCGTATACTGATTCAGTCAAGATTACAGCATCAGCTTCACTGTTTTTAGTGTTTCAGACCAGCGTGTCACAATCACATTAAGCATATAACCGTACCATACTGTGATTGCCTTATGGCTGTCCTGTACAGTGCTTGATTAACTGAGATTTGTTTCCAGCTCTAATATCAAGTGATTCATGTCCTCACTGCATTACACAAAACCTCCTCGCATACCAGCACATCCTCTTATTTCCCCCCTCTAACTCTTCATTGATCTTTTAAGTGACTGCAGATGCAGCTGGTGAAAAATGGCGAGTAGTGGTGCGAACTGACTCGGAGACCCACTGGATGCTTGATCTATAATTTAGCAGCGGCACAGTGCAGCAGAGCACAAGCCTCTCACATTCATTATTCATGCTTTCTGCTTAGCCCAACATTACCTGTGATGAAAATAAAAGATCCCCTGCTTGATGAACAGTTGTAAGTATTTGAACTGATGTTGCTCACAGGTGTTGTACTGCTTGTCGTTTGAAGTGCAGACCGGTTGCAGGTCGAGTTAGGAATTTGGGCCAGTTGGCTGGTAGAGGTAATGATGAAGACTCTTATTTTGTGCTCTTTACTTGGCTAAATAAAAGTTAATATAGAACTTTTATAGTATTTTGGATATTGTAAGCATTTGTTTTCATGGCAGAATTTGCAAATTTCTCGCTATAATTGCTCAATTGTTTTACACTGTAGTCTGGAAGCTATCCCCAAAGCACTTAAGTTTCACGTCTATATAAAATAGACGATAATTCCTGAAGTCACACTCAGACTTAAGTGCTTTTAGTTCCCTATGTGTTTCTAAGAGGAACGAAACACATAGATGTTCTTCCCACTGAGTGTTAATCGAATAAATGTCACTTGCCAAAATTGAAAATCTGGCAACACAAGGATTAGTCTAATGAATTTTGAACAAAGAGACAGGATTTCAGCAGACGGTTGGGTTTTAGATATTTTATCCTCCACACAAAAAAAGCTTCTGTTAAAAAAAAAAAAAAAGTGAAGCCTACATGACCCCAAACACTGCAGTCCAATCAACAGAAGGCGTCTCCCTAATACAAAGAGAAAGGATGACCCCCTCCCAGAGCCCCTCCCACCTCCTACTTCGCCTCCATCTGTCAGTGTCATATCCGACAGGCAAAAGGACACACACACACACACACACACACACACACACACACACATACAGACACACATATGCACAGACTCAGACTCTCACTGACCCAGTCAACGTTCACATCAGGGATGAGGTTATCCTAAAATACTGCTTAGAGCTAAATGACGCCCTTCAAAGAAAACATGACTTCAACATCCGGGTGACGGGGTTAATTAACGAAGGATTTGCTGCCCTTTTTAAGGAGCTAATGGTTTAGATATTGTTTGTTCATATTTATAATTAAAATATCACAAGATTTTTTTTTTAATAAAGTTCATCAGTTGCCTTAAGCTTAGATTTAGATTTAGGTTTTTTTTCTTTCAGCTCACAGCAGGTCTAGTGCATCATCACTAAATCAGTCAATATACTTAAACCTTGCTTATTGGATTTATTTTGTCTTACTGGATCTGTTTACAGGATCTCGTCAGAAGAGACACAACATGTATCTGACACCAAAATATTTAAATAGTTCACGAACCACCACAAATCTCCTGTTTACTTAATGAATTCCAGTATTAAATTTGATTTCACTCACTGACCCTTCTACCAAACTGAAACTACCAACATTTCTCTGCATATAGCCTTGATAATCGCTTAATAAAAGCATAATTTCACTTCCAAAATATGGCTTTTGGTTTCTTTAACCATTTCTTTATAAGTATTTATTTCTTATTAGCAGCAGCACATTCAAATTAAACTGTGGCTATGGTATGTTCTGTATCAGTGTCAGTGAATGCCGCTCAAAACACAACACTTACATTGATGTCAAATTTGTGCCATGTCAGTAATCTGTTGAAGCCTTAATGTTGTATTTGTGACACAGCACAGAATCACCAAAATCCTTTTTGTGTTTCAGTTGGGTCAACACACCAGACAGAGTGAGACACAGAAAGAAAGTGAATCAGATGTCTAATACAGACTGTAAACATCTGCCTTCCCAGGAGTGAAGGGGGAGAGAAAATATGTTTGCACTTTCCTTTAAGGTTGGGAATGTATTGATATTAAACATAGCTGCAAAACGTTTTGAATGAAAAATATGGCCCTCTTGTGATTTGTGTAGATTGGACAAATTGGACTTTAACGTTGCAAAGTGAGGTTTAGCCCTGCCCCTCAGAACTGTCACCTTTTCTGTTGCACAGGAGTTTGCAGCCCTAATTAAAGCCAACAGAGATATTTGATACTTTCATACTCATCCTACTGTACTAATTTAATAATTAATCATTGCTTTTTAAAGACGAGGTTGGTCTGTAATGATTGTACGTCTTTGTTGGTGCATTCCCACTTATAATGGCTCGTTTCTTTTTGAAATCATGTTTGCTTTTTGTTACACAGAGAAAAATAATAAGACGCTGTACTAGAGGAGGAAATGAATGAAATTAAATAAAGGGGGGGGCAGAAAAGAATGATGATCTTAATTTTATGTCTGGTACATGTTGACTTCACTTACACTGCTAGACATCCAATCAGACTCCATTTTTGCGCATTCAGCTAGCAGTTATTAGTTCCTTGTTACCAGAGGAGTTTTGTGTGGGGGTGGGGTTGCATTGAGCTTGGTGAGAGAGAGAGAGAGAGAGAGAGAGAGAGAGAGAGAGAGACCTCAGTGGGGGGATGGTGTGTCTGTGTCAGTCTGAGAGTAATGGGCGTATACGAGTCTCATTGCTTTCCTATATTTAATGCGCAGCCCCCCTTCCCCCTGAAGCGAGCAGGTTTTTTCAGCTCCCGCACGCCCCCATCTCCTCTGCGCATGTTTAATCAACCAGTATGGTTGCCATGTCAACCGCAGCGCAAAATCTGAGAATAGTCCGGGTACTTCAGAGCCGTGACCCACTTACTGTATGTCAACAAATTCAGTGGGACAATAGTGAATGAGACACATTACACAGATAACCCCTCGGGGCAAAAAGGACGGTACAGGCCAGGTCCAAAAGCTCAGCCTCTGATTTCCTTTCTTTCTTTTTCACTTAGAGATGGAGGAGTTTGAACATGACTGCGTGACTGCTGAGCAGGGATGTGTCTTTTGTCTGTTCATTCCAGGAACTGAGGGGCAAATGTGAAAAACTCAGGAGAAGAGACGAAGGTTGCTTACTTTCAGTTTGTACATTTTAAGCGTGCAGCTGGGTGAAAAGAGCTTACATGTGTCGATTGCCAACATTATAGGCAGCAAGCACCAAGGGGTGTAGGGATTTAAGTCACTGCTCCTAAACAAAAGAACATAGTAATAGGCTGTCTTCAGTATATGACTGAATGTAAGTACTCTGAACAGATGAATTCTTATTTTACTTTCCAAAAACGCTCTCCTCTGAATAACTGAAATATTTTGAGAGATTGATTGATAGTATTGAAAATCTGTGCATCTTTAAAATAAGCCAAAACAACCATCATAAAGCATTCAACACTATGTACATAACATAAATAAGTATGTATGTTTTAGTCCTGGTACTAAAATAGCACTATGCCAAACCCCTATCATGCTTCTCTATCATATTATGATTTTAAGATAGTATCACTGCAAGGTCCCAGTAAATCTCTTCAGGAATGGCCCTCAAATTGCATCATAGCAGTTCTCCGCTAATAGCCCCAACACATTTCATAAGAACAATTGGTGGAACTCCTTTGACTTTCTTTTGGGCAGCTTAGAACAATGAGCGAGCGAGGGTGGGAGGGAGGGAGATACAGGGAGAAGGGTTATGCACTGCAGTATGACCTGTACTCACTGAGCACTGATACTGTACTTTTGAATTGAAGCTATTATATCAGAATAGTATAGCCTTGGGAACTGCATCCAGGCCATTATGGGACACAAACTCTCAACTGAAATCTATACCAATTTATTCTTTTAGGGTTAGGAGCTCTTTAAGGTAAGATGACCAACCCCACTGAATGACAAGAAAGCTATTGGATATGCTACTACTTAGAAGTGAAGGAATCTATTTATGAATGTAACACAAAAGCAATCAATTATACGCAATACATCAATTATATGTCCTATAAATGTGCCATGTTTAATGGAAAACTCCATTGTGGTCCTGTATACTTACAAACCAGTCTAACCACTGCACCTATATTCAAAGCAGCTTCTTGTGAATTCACTCGTGCCCTAACCTCAATGCAAATTAGACATTTATTATGGGAGCTTTAAATTCAAAGTGCAGGAAACTCAGCGAAGCATGAAAAAATACAGCAAAACTCAAACTACTTCAGTCTCATCATTGTGCATTGTGTCTGCCTTGTTCATGCCATGTCATCACAATATATCAATGAGACTCATCATCTAACAGCTTGCCAAGTAAGTAGCCTGATCAAACTGATCAAACAGAAGGACAAGCGGTGCCTTGCAGAGTAGATTCTTGGCTCAGGAAATGCTAACAGGTGTGCCTATCTCATTTTTTCCATGCAGTGGCAATTAACAACAGCAGTGTAAACCGTCTCCAGAATGTTTGGTTTCTTTTTATAAAAAGTATTACCCATCAGATGCTCATTTGCAGAAGTCATTTCAGCACTGCTGCTCATATTACTGAAACCTGCTTTTTTTCAACTGTGGGGCTGTTGGTTTGCTCCCTGTTGCTGATGGCCCCCATGGCACATAGTGTGTACTGCTACATTTGGCTAGCAGCTGAAGTGAACAGTGCCCACCTGGTGCATCTGACTCATAATCTGAGATTTGCAGCCTCAGAAGAGGAAGACAGAAGGGCATTAGCGTGCTGTGAGTGCACTCATTGACACCTAGGCCTCATTTGAGGCAGAAGTACCTACTTGCAGTTTATTTGGGTGAAGGGTATTGCACAAAATGATATGAGATTGTCCTTTAACAGTGGCATACATTTCTGAAAGATAGTAAATATAGGACCCAGTTGGCCATAAAAGCCCCTATAAATCTTAACACAGAGTGGCCCTCTTATTGATATCCAATGTTGTGTGACATTCATAAGCTTTTAAAGATGTTATGGCTGGACAGACATATTGTTATACTGCTTATGTTTTGAAGAACTTCCGCTGTGAGCAATGTTCACTTGAATGTTCAGCGTTTCTGCCCAAGCTTTGATTTGATCTTTGATGGACTGTAGCTTGCTTTGGGCCACCGTCCTAGGGAGTCAGTCTGGCTTTTTCATGGTATCCCTCACAAGCCTACTTATTTATTATGTGTGATTGTAGAGCTGAGTTTTCTGGTTGCGGCTTTAACCTTTCCTGAAAATGAGCAATGATTCGTACAAATGATTACATATAGTCACAGAATGATAGGCATGGAGTCAAAGTGAGATGGAACAAAACTTGACAGCGTGGATTTAATGTTCATCATGCTTCATCAGAGCAATCATTTCAATCATCTGTTGTGTAAAATAACCAGTGAAGACGTTGACACTTCTCAGGGCAGTTATTTGATTAGAAAAACCCATTATCTGGTGACCAGTGAGCCCTGCTACCTTGTTCTAACATGTCTATCTTACATTGTGTCATGCTTGATCAACCAGTAAATCTCCTGAAGTGTCATGATCTTCTTGTAGCCTGGTAATAAATGGGAACCTGTTTTTAGATCTATTGATCATCATTTATTGATCATTTTTCACACAGAGGCAAAGCATATGCCAAACCCAGGGCAATCTTTATCAATTTAGAGATAGATTGGTATGAAACTACTTGTCACAAAGTATATATTTGTGTCTGTATTCTTCTTCTAACAGTAGGGAACTGACTGAGATTAACTAACCTAACCTTTTAAACATAACTAGTTAAAAATGAACTCACCTTATCATCTATTGTAGTAAGACATTAGCTGGCCTTAATAAAACTTTGCATTGGTTTCACGCTCCATGTGTTTCTTTTAGCATATTATACACTTTGTCTCCATGCTAGTATACACATTATTGTACAAATGTTTAAAATTGAACGGTTACACGTAGTTTGTTGTGGTCACATCAGTTAATAAACTAATGAAGAGTTATGATAAATCATTTAAAAAAGTCACAATCATAGAAACAAATGAAATGTGACTTTATGCTCGTGGTGACTCATGAAGACATGTCACCTTGGTGACCACAGGGCTGCGAGTGGCTGCATACCTTTGTCAGGCTCGGGACCAGACTGAATATGAGCTCCTGAGGTAACAGGTTGGTCATTTCATTTTTAACAAACTTTTTTTGAATGGTGGGACCATTTACAGTAGTATTACATGGCAAGCATCAGCCGTAAACACTGTGCACAGGATATGTGGACATTTTCATTCTACTTTTTCCCCCCTAAATGCATCTTCCATTTTATCCTGAACCTCATTTCCCTTCTTGAGTTTTGAGAAAGAGGAAATCTATAGCCTACTGTTTGCACATTGTAGAAACTTTTAAATAATCTGAAGAAAAGGTTTGCCACTAGGCTAATAGAGCTTGCATTATATGAGTGTGCACTAAGTAATTCCAGTCTTTACAAACCTGCGCTTCGCCCAAATTAATGGACATGGCATAGAGAAATGCATGCAGAGCTTGCATGGCTGCATTTTTCAGTTGGGTGAGCATTTGTGTTAGTGGCCAAGGCTGACAGATTTTGCTTTTCTGAACAGGAATGCTTGAGTACACACCTAGTAATGGCGACCAAGAAGTATTGGAACCAAATCTGTAAGGTTGGCAGTGCATATGCCAAACATTACAAAGTGATATTGGAACAGCACCTTCATGAATGATCTTGCAGCAATTTTATCGATGCCTTTGATCAACGGGGGATTTCTCCTTAGTTAATGGATGTGCATAAGTACCATATAGTCAAGCATTATTCTCTCTCTGGTAGATGATTAAGCTTCCTAAATTCTCTCAAACCTCTCACTCTCTTCCTTGTACTCAGTGTCTCTTCCCCTTGCTGTGTCTTCTTCTACTCAATTTCTGTCAGTCTGACTCTGCCTCTGTACCACAGTCTGTCTCTTTCCCTCCCACACTCTCAGACACAGGGAACTATTCCTGTGTTACTGAAATGTCATCAGCAGAAGTGGGTGAACAGAGAATAGATAATGACTACACTTGGCCAATGTCATGGCAACTGCTTCAGCTCATGTGTCTGCCTGTGAGGAGCGCTAGGTTGCAGGGAAGAGAGGGAGGAAGAGAAACACAAACACATGAGCCCATGCCTGTCACATGAAGTAAATCTGAGAGAGAGTGAGACAAGGGAGGCAGAGACAAAGGTGTGTTCCACCATACATGACAGCAGCATCCTGTCCATCTCTGCTCAGGGATGCTTTAGAAGGAACATCTTTGTTCCAAATATTGCAGTCCTCTAGTAAACAAATATATACCTTCAGTCTCTTGCTTTTGTGACTCCCAAGCATACACTGAATCATTCATGCAGAGAAAAGGTGGTGATGGTGGGTGTGTGTGTGTGTGTGTGTGAAGTATAAATAGCAATTCCACTTTGCACAAAGCAAACACTGCCCCTCTTAAATGAACGAGAGAAACCCCTGCTCCTGCATCAAATACACACTGAATGTCGCAGCGTAACGCTGCAAGATACAACGTCTGGGTATTTGGACACAAAGGACAGAACCTGAAAGCTGATGGATTAATGAGTGTAGAAGCTTGGTGCTCCTCTCTCTTCGTGTTTCCCTCTCAGCCATCACGACAAGCATGAAAGCCTTATCACGCAAACAAAGACAGTGTACCCCTCGCTGTAGCAGTTCACACCCCTCTGACTACCCACAACAGCACATATAGACGTGCACTCTCCAGTGGAGTGCTGACACTCAATGGACAAAGGAATTACCACAAACAGCTGCTCTCCTATTCAGAAAGGGAAAGGCTAACATTTGTGCAATTGTCTCTGCAGAGGCACCACCTGACACACTAACAAAACACCCATGTCAGATTTACTTACGGAAATCTACCCAAATATGCAAAGAAATACTTTCTTACCTTTCTGGGTCTGCCCCTCATCCATGTCTTCTTCCATTGTGTTGGTTATGTTTTGGAGCAACAAGATATATGTGAAAAGAAATGTTTCAGGTTCAAAACCTTATTTACTTTTATGGGGTAGTCCACAAAGCACTCCCGCTATGTTTCTCACTTTTCCACTTTCACTAGATGTCCCTATGTCAGCTGCGGTTTCTGTCAAGTGACCGGGCGATGCAAGAGATCACTGAGTCTTTGTGGTGCTGTCCATTGCGAGCTGCCGTGGCAAGTGCTGAAAAACCTCCTTGGTCCCCGGTGGAGAAGGAGGAGGAGGTGGAGGAGAAGGAGGGGGGCTGGATGGAGCAGAGGGTGGTCTCTGTGTTAGGCAGGAAAGCGCATGTGTGACGGGAGGGAGGTGGGGGCATGCAGTTGAAATGTCAGGTGTGTGAAAAATGTAGAATTAAAACAACGAACGCGCCACTGGAATAGAGAGCAGTGGATCTAGACCTTCTAACTGTGCCATGTTTAGACAGGGGTGTTCACAAGTGTGGGTCACCATTACTCGCCCGGCCCACCCTAAACACCCCTGGCTCTCAGACAGAATGGTTAAGCCTTTTCCCCCCCGGCGGCAGTGACTGCATTAACTCAACCTCTCCTTAAATAAGGGAGGGGGGGGACATTGATTTCGAAATGGGATTCTCCTAATCTTGTTAGTCATACAGATTCAATTATACGATCACCAAGGAGGTGTCATTGGATTCTTATCATGTAAATGCAGACAGACAGTAAGGTGTTGCCCACATTTGGCTAATTTTTAAGATTTAAACTTAAGGATTGTGTGGTCTGCTATGTTTTACAGCTCATGGTCTTGAAACTCTTCGGACAGCCAATGGATTGCTTCTTTTAATAATTCCCAGTTTTCATTTTGGGAAATATGCAGTCATTGGCTAACTGCCCGAAAGTGTCTCCACACTGTACACTAAACTAAAAATACACACTGTATTTGGGAAGGTTGTGCAAAAGTCTTGAGTAGCAAGCAGTGCAACGACATGGCCACGGGCAAAATTCTACACAACATTATTAAAATATTGACTTACTGAGGGATGGACAGAGGGACAGGAGGCACAGATGGATAATTAGACAATCACTGAGGTACATTAAACTGCTGTGGGATGAAATGTGCTCTATGACTAAAATCTTGACTTCAAGTATGGACAGATGGGTTCATGGATGGATGATGAGACAGGTGGATTAGATGAAACTTTAATGATCCCTGTGGGGAAATTGAGCTTCTGCCGCAGCAGAGAACTGGGAAGCAGTCAAGAAGGAAGCAAGTAAAGAGTTCTGAGAAGAAGTAAACACATTCGCTTATAAAGATAATTAATAATAAAGTGACTGAGTGGTGCATCGGAAGACCAGTTTGTGATTGAGCAGATGGGAAATGCTTTTGAGAGTGATGGTTTAATTTGTCAGAAGCAGTGTAATTGTTAAATAAGGTGACAACCTGTAGCTTTACTGATGCATAGACATGTTGAATGCTATCTTATCTCTTCAGCCTTTACCTTGCCCTCAACCTACAGTATAACTTACCTAATGAAAGGAACCCCCAATAGCTTCATTTGTAGGCCTTCTGATAGAACCGCACCGACATCTTGATTATGGTCTTTTGTTTATGCTAATGTTTCAAAATGAATGTAATAATTTATTGATGTTAAAATGTAATGCTTCATTAATGTTTGAGGTTTAATTAATAATTCAGTTAGCCTGCTGTAACATATTGTCTGACCAAGTGGTCTAACCTCCTCCCTCTTTTTTTTTAGCTTAATTTAGCAACTTAGCTTTTTTTGAGTCATGCTAGAGACATAGCTTGAGGGATGGTCGGTCCGTGTGTCTGATGGTCGGTCAGTTGGTCAGCTACTTTGACCCAGATCAAGCAAGTCTGGACTCTCCTGCCAACTTATTACGACTGTCTGCTGCAACAGGATTAAACTTAAACGTGTGGTCAACAAAAAAATGGCCATGTCTAGCACTTAAAGTATGTTGTGTAATTTGCAAACTGAAAGCAAAAGAGGGTATGGGAACAAGAGTTAGGTAGAGGCTCGAGCACATATTTTTCAAAACAAATGTTTCCAGTTGCTATAAAATGAGTAAATATGTGTTGATTTCCCCGCTCCATTCTGTCTTAGTCTTAGGTGGTAATATTAATAAAAAGCATAAAAAATACCGGGGACAACATGTCAATATGTGAATATGTTTATCCTGTTATTAAGGTAAGCACTCCTAGTGTAAATCACCTGTTGTGTGTATTGAGTCTGATGTGGACAGATATCCAGCACCTACACATTCAACCTTGTTTCTTGTATGGTCATTTTCTGTTGTCTGTAGTGTTCCTGCAGTTTTCAGTTAAAGTTGGTGATATAATTTGCTCCCACGCACAAATATCATTTACTCTATTGCTCAAACAAATTAAACCACAAGTAAACATCAAATGTTTGTGGTACACTTACATACAAAAGGTTATATATATATATTATAATACGCATTGTTATTCTGTTTTAGTGATTTATTGTACTACATGGTGTTAAGAAATGACTCAAACTGTTGTAAGTGGGTTAGCCATTTTTCTTTTCTTGCTTTGAGCCAAAAGACATTCAGCCTTTGTCTTATGTTGTATTTTTACTTTAACCTTCCTGTTTCCATTGCCCTTTCTACTGTTGTTCTAATTCTAGCAGGTTTGCTCACTCTTCTCGAGGGAGAGTGGTGCTGTTTTGTAGCATGTAAAGGGTATTGTGGTCACTTGCTTCCACTGCACAGAGGCACTTTCCTGCTTTTTTAGTAGCTTGATAAAGTCAGTGTGCTGAAACGTGTTGGACTCACTGAATCCGTTGTTTATGTTTCCCTTGCCAGTTATCATTAATTATGGAATAGAAACTTAGTTACAAGCCCACTGTGTTCTCTTGGTATGTTTTTCAGTCTTTTGAACATTTCTGACCTGAATTCCTATTTTACACAAAGCATTCAATCTTTAATTTGGAGTTTTGCTCTTAAATATTTGTAATGCATATGACTTTAAAAACCGCAGTAATAAAATCCAGTCTCTCAGTTTAAGGATTAATTGTGTTCCAATGTGATGAATGATATTTTAATATTTGTTTAAGTGGTATTGTTTCCATGCGGCACATAAAGAACATATTCATTTGCACATAATTAGCTTTGTCTCTTGGGATTTTGAAAATTAAGAACATCGGGGGCCAGCAGCTTGTTAGTGCCTAACGCATTGTAACTACATTGAAAATATGTAAATAAATCAAAGCAGTTCATTAGTGGATACAGAATAAATACATATAAATATTAGAATCTGATATGCACATGACTTTTCACACGTTTGTGTGCATGCCAACATAGAGACACACAAAGTGCCCCACCCTTGGCCTGGATAACATGGCCACACACTAGCTTACCATGGCTTTGTTAATAGGGGTGGGAGATTTGCTGTGGGGGGAATGGGGGAGGGCTTTTTTTTTCTTCTAGGGGAATCCTTAGCTTACAAAGACTCACGATCTCCCCCTCACTGGCTAGGCGTGCTCCTGTCTGTGCTTCCAACCCCCCTCCCGCGCTGTATCCCTTCGCCTTCGCCACTAGCGCTTCCTTCACACTGTGGGTACCATGATGCCGATAGGAAAAATCAGCAGATGGTGAAACACTTTATTAGGGCATTTTAGGCATCCTCAGTTTCTAACATCAGTTGCCTGACATCTCCAATTAATCACACATGCTATCTGTGTTTTATAAATTAATGTACATGTATTTATCATCTTGACGTACTTGCATATCTTTTTGTACGCATATATGTCCAGGTTGAAATCCCTCACAGCCACTGCCTGTGCTCATGACCAACAGAAGGAGCCAGAGAAGCTCACAGTAAGCTTATTAATGTCTCCTGGTCGCTCTCCAGTATGGGCTTGCTAGTTGCCATAGCAACCAGGCCCTAGATATTGTTCACTAGGAGAGGCGTGTAGATGTAGTATAAATATAAACACCCTGTAACCATAGCCAGTGCTTTTTATGTAAAGCAGCCCACCTCGCCCATCATTATTAGCGTACAGTGTACGTTATTGTGCATTATAAAAAAGAATATATCAGGATTCTGGCTTTTCTGTATCATACAGGTCATTTATTTTGCATTTATATGGTATCACTTCCTGCTGACTCTAGTTATATTTCTCTATCTGGATTTTCCGTAAAAAACCAATGCATCTGAATGTGAGGCTCAACACTTAAAATCCAAATTCCAACGCTCATCACCCAGCGTCTGGAGAAATCAACAGGCGACAGTGCTCCCCGTCTTAAGTGCTGATGTGTGTTCACGCCCAGTCAAGCTGAGGGAAATCAAAAGACACTGAAAGATTAAGGAGGTCAGGTTTTACAGCTCCACTGAGGGAGGCAGGGAAAGAGGCTTTACCAGCCATTGACTACCAAGGAAAAAGGATTGGCTGCTTTCAAAGAGACCATCAGATATATTATAGCCTTCTCAAATGTCAGATATCTACACTCATTAAATGGTTGATTGACTTTAAAAAAAATGTTTTGTTTCAACTGTTGTTGAGCAACTAATTGATTTTTGCAGTTGACCCAAATGCTGCTATCCTCTACAACAGTTTAAGAGTCAGATACTGGTGTATTACTATAGTAGCAATAAATCTCATGGTCATCTGTATTAATAGTCTGTTGAGGCTGTGGAGATCGTATCATTAAAACATTGTCCTATCTCTCTATTGAAAGCCGAAGCCCTTAGACCACACGAGAAGCCAGGCAGCCCGCCAGAAACACTTATCATCCTGTCATCCGTTATTCACGAGCTTCACAGCTCACTTGTACTGTACACTGTACATCACTGAGCATCCACGAGTGCTTGGAAATTTGGGAACAGATTTTGAGTGATCTCAATCTAAGTAAATCTGCATGAATGTTATCCTCTGAGAATAAAATAATAACCAGGAGAAGAAAATAGTTTGAAAGGGTGCATTGATATTTATGTTGATCAGCCACAGATCATCATGGGTGCATACTTTGGATTTAATTGGTTAGAAATGCATACGCCTATAAGGGCAAGTCAATTAACTATGCATTGTACATTTGGTTTATATGTAATTAACACATATATGTACATAGTATTAAATGTAGCATCAGGAGTTAAACCAAATTAGTGACCAAATTTAATATTATACCATCAGACTGTAAATGCTGATTGATGACACCAAAAATCAAGAATAAAAAAATCTTAATTATATAGTAAGTTGAATACAGCTAGTGTGTGTGTGTGTGTGTGTGTGTATTTGACTTTTGAACAAACAAAAAAAACCCCATAAAATTATAATTTCAACTAAAACCTTAAAGCTAACTTTATTGTCCTTAAAGATAAATGCATCTTGCATATGTTTAGTTATAAGAAGCAGTTGTCGCACTCAAAATCATAAAGCACCAGACCACGAGCAGTATTGCTCTCTTGTAACCGGCTCCAGGAGGCAAAAATGAACTGTCCACCAGCCAAATGGCTAGTGAATGTTCAAATTTGACCAGCCACTCAGTAGTGACCATTGTTTGTTTGGCTGGTGAGTCAGACAAACCACCAGCCACTTGCAGTCTGTCTGTCAAATAATCCTTTATCTATTCATCCATGTTAAAATTAGACAGAAGGTAAAATATAAGACTGGGTTACAATACAACTAAAGGAGAAAACTTACATGACCCTTGAGCCCTCAAGATGCTTAGAAATTAAGTAGGGTAAGAACAGCATGAACAAGATCTTTCGTTCCAGTAGAGAAACGGTGAGTGATCTACCCGTTATGACAATTTTCATAAAATTGTCACAGGTATGGAATTCATTTTGGCTCACAATTGTTTACCTTCCTCTGCTGCTCTAGATGACACATAAAGACAGGTCAGCACGTTTAAAGTACCAGTGTGTAGGATTGCAACCATTTGAATACAGCTCAGCCTTCCAAGCATGTAGGAGAAAATATGGTGGCCATGAAAAATGGGAAAGACCCTATCTAGATTCTGGACCACTGTAGAAACATGGCAGCCTCTGTAGAAGACCTGCTCCCTCTGTAGATAAAAATGTGTCATTCTAAAGTAACGTAAACACAATTATTCTTATTTTCAGATGATTATACTCTAATGAAAACATACCTATGAGCATGATATTCCATTTCTGCCAATAGATCATCCTAAATGTTACACACTGGACATTTAATTCATATTATCATGGGCAAGGTTTTGTTAACATATTTGCCTTTGGCCATCTCTTTTGAAAATCAAGGCCAGTTAGAAATGTATTCAACTATAGGCTAGAAAATTTGGACCATTGATTAAATGAGAAACAAGACAGAAAAAAGCTTTCATGTCCACGTGTCATAGGGACTGGTTATTCCCCCAAATCTAGCAAGCCAGTTTAGAAATCTGTTATTGGGATTAGTTACCTAAAGTGGGACCTCCTACAGTGAATGTAATGGGCTGAAACCTACATTTACCAGCATTTGGCAGGTGACAGATCCTAATTTCTTAGCAGATTGAGAAAACGTGGTGAAACAGGATGGAAGAGGCATATTCAGTAATGGTCTAAGGAACTGTGCACAGCATTTAAGAACTCAGAGCAGTGAACACAAACAGGAAAGCCCGTACATTTTTTTGATTTATTTCCTCTTTTTGTGAATGGTACACGTACAGCAGTGGATTTTGGTCTCTTTACACATTGAGGACTGCTCTGCTCATGACTCAATGCTGCCACCTACTGGTACAAACAGGCATAGCCCAAACATGAAGGTAGAGGCCCTGTAACGTTACCAAAGCCATAACAAACAGTTACACCATCTGTCTTTTAAAACAAACTATACTCCTTGTGTAGCATAATAGTTGAAAAAAGGCTATGCTTTGAGTAATTGTGAAAAATAACATATATCACACTATATCAAGTGACACACACAATACAGTAAGAGAGCACAGATCTCCATGCAGTTCCTTCAGCAGCTAACCAGGGAGCGTCTGACAGGCTGGTGCACCTTTATCTCCTTAAAGGAAACAGCAGCTCCACTCCATGTTGATGAGGAGCACAACTCTTAAATAGGAGAAATTGGAAAATAGATGTAAAAATAGATCAAATGCAGCTGCAATTACATTTACGTCAATAAATCAAATATGTACACAAGGTTATTTGGCACCAAGGGAAGAAGTAACAAAACACTGTTGCTTTAATCATTTACAGTATGAACTCTTATCGATCATTTGTCATTACAACTGACTTCAAAAGTCATACTGCCCCTGATGACTGGAATATTACTTTTTCCACTCTCACAGAAAATGTAAAAAACTAGCATTTAACTGTTACAGTCATTCTTTGATAAAGGGAGCTTTGTTTTGTTTGTTTTGAGACATTACTGTGTCATGAGCACAACACCGAAATGATGATGCATGTAAGCACACTTATCGAATCAGTATTCTCGTTCCTGTTGAGAGAGAATATAAGACTTGACACGTACTTGATGTAGTATCTTTAGATGAAGGGCTGTCAAAGCACTCATCACCGTGGCTGGATAGCCCAAGATTTTTGGCTGCCAGCTGACCCAGATTAGCCTTTTCTCGTTTCACTTTAAAACGTCCTGTCAAAATTGACCAAATTCTGTCACATTCAGAGAAATCCGACTCAAGAGCTGACGTTTCAGATCATAAAATTCTTATAAGTATCCTCACATTTTCAACTTACTATGCCAACATTCTGTCAGTCCATGTGACATTTCTTTATAAGAAAAAACAAATTTGAAAAAGATCTAAGAGCACCCTATATTTTCCCAAACAGTAAGCTCAATATCACCCTTGGGTGACTTACCAGGGTTGAGAACCCTCTCTACAGCCTTGTGCTCCAGGTGCCTGTGGAGGATGACCTCTGCCTTCCTCTGGTTTGTGTTGATGTCAGGCTCAGCCATGAGCTCCGTTATCCTCAGGTTGTTCTTGATGGCCTTGGAGGCCGTGGAGCGAGCCAATGTGGGCAGAAGCTCCTGGTACTCTTGGTCAGTGAAGTCCCACTCTGGGCCCTGCACATCTCTGATCCTGAGAAGGAGGACTTACAAAAATTAGAATACACACATGATTATGTTGTTATATTTCTATGTTTTGCATTTGTGTGAATATATGTTTTTACAAGGTAAGTTGTAATGTCAATCAACCCTGTGACAGCTTTAGAGTAAGGTTACACTTACACTACATCTTGTATAGTTTTATGTATAGTTATATCTAACACATTCCTGAGAGGCACATCAGCCTGACAATTCAGCAATTGGCAATCCACACAGTAGTGTCTTAAAGAAATATACAAAATAAAATTGAATTTGTTTTTCTAACCTCCAGATGAAATGCTACATAAACCCTGTCTGTCTGGTTAAAGAAAGTCGCTGATGCATTTTTAAACCAGCCTCAAACTGTTTCCTTTCTGCCCTGCTCCCATCAACCCTTACCTCCTGTTAGTTAAAACAGTATAAACCTCCTGCACCAACAGCTCAGCCGCTCCTGGCTTACAGTGGATGGCTCCATCAATGACCTCTTTCATTAAGTGCAGATTCTGCCTCTGTAAAGACTGGGACAATACAGACGTTTCAGAATAGTCTGACTTCCTGTTTCAGATCCCTCAAGTACACGTAGGTAAAGAAAATGTCATAATGTCACTTCAGTATACATGGTAGGTTGGGTAGTCTTTTATTCCACATCGTCTCCACTGAACAAAGCGCCATTTCTTCTCCACTCATTCTATCTTTTAGATGTTTCTCTTACCCTCTCGATCTGGCTCCAGTTCCTCTGTTTAGCAGAAAGTGATGTTCCTTTGTCATACGAATGCACAGAAAAGTCTTGGGGGTAATAACGAGAAAATATCTCTGCCACAAGGTAACCACTGGAAAAATCTCTGTAACAAAAAGTAGGGAGAACAAACTGAGTATATATCTACCTTACAGTGAAATCCAATTGGAACAATTTGCTGTCTTGACAGCATTGGAAAGCATTGATGTTTCTGTTTTTGTTATGCTTGGTTCTTCCATTATTTTGATCTACAGTATTTCACTAGAAGTCTGGTAAGTTATATGCTTTGCTACCTTCATGTATTATGCTGCTAGAGGATACTCTTTACTGTAAACGACTGTTTTAATCCCAGTAAGGCCCTTTCCTGACCATTAAAGGCAAAGTCAATCAGTTAAGTGAGGAAATGCTCAACCAAAGCGACTATGGAGCCATTGTTAGCCTGTGGGTTTTACGAATAACGTTCCCAAGCTAGCCAGCGTTTTTAGTAACGTTACTGTAGCTATAACTTTGTTTTTGGCTAGCTCACCATTGTTTTAACCGCAAACGTCTGCTTCACATTAAAATACAGCTCACTGGAGTCATCTTGGTGAACTAATATCTAACTATAGTAACTCACTTGTATTGTCAATGAGCTCGTTAACCTTGTACACACAGCGGTTAAGTTAACGCTGTGTTACCAAGACGTTTAACGCTAAACTGACTGTTTAAAGTACATTTATCCCGGTTTACAGTCTGGACACCGAGCTGCGTTTTTATCCGGCCTACTGGGAAATGTATGCTGTAAGTAAGCAGACAGTGGGTTGTGTAGTCTTTACCTGCGCACATTCTTCGGATACATTGATAAGTCGAGGCCTTGCAGCCATTTCACAACCTCTCTTGGCAGGCCCGTCTTTTTGGGAGACTGTGCATAAAACATGCTGCTCTGAGCTTGAGGAAAGCTCCAAACCAATAATATGTGACTGTTAACTATAAAACAAGGCAGTCCGTGTAGCTGATCACACTAAACCCCAATTAACCCGCATTTTATCCAAGGTAAGTAACGTTAACAGCCTGCGTTTGACTCGCTGGACTTTTGTTTGTATCTCCATGGCAACGACATGACAGACTTCTTTGACTTGTGGCAACGCACACGCACACACACACACACACACGCACACGCGCACACACACACACACACACACACACTCTGGTGGCGGTTTACTGCCCCCCAGAGGATGTAACATTAATACAAAATTGTATTGAGCAATTCCTGTATATTAATTTTAATATTTAATAGAAAAATAAGATATATATGTATATATATATATTTTTACAAACATGTAATATGACCATGAAATTGTGAAATAATTCTATAAAAAATGTAAAACTCAGTATTATTAAAGGTTACTTCATACTGCTACTTCATTGATACGATTATTTTGTTCATAATGTCCTAGGAGCTTTATTTAATTGCAGTATTATTTGTCTCAGCAATAGAAACAAACACTTGCTGCTCCACCCACTCATATTTTCCATTTAGGATTTTCCAATAAGGTCAGCCTCTTCCAGTTGCCAGCACTCAGTAATCCAAGTTTAAATGTCAACTATTTTTGTTTTCAAATTTTTTGAATTAACAATTCTTTCCACTGCACATCACAGCATTGATTACCAGCACAGCCCTGCATATGTACAAAGACAACATATTTTGGAATGCACCAGATTTCAAAACAATTTAATAATCTAGTAGTGTGCAGTGCATTATATATCAAATGCAAAATAATGAATGCTCATTCACATATTGTGCACTATGACATCAGAATATTTTAAAAGTGCGTCACTGTCTGATAGCTATTGCAACTATTACAGCATCTTCTAAATATGACAAAAACTGAAATGCAAATAATACTTTGATTAGATTTCTTTAACCACAGTTTATCCAGCCAAGGATAATCCTACAAGCTCTTATTTTAGAAACCCCCTGCTTTACATTCATCCGGGTCCACAGTCACATATGGGATGCAAGCCAGCTCAACACAGATTGTCTACTCTGTGACTAATTTCAATTAATTGCTTACTGCATTGACTGGAAGCAAAAAATTAAAGGTAGGAAGAGTTCATGGAGGCGCTCTTTGTGTTAAGGAATTCTTTCCTGTAAGTCCCATTTAGGCCGACAGTTTGGATGTTGTGCCTGTCATTGGTACTGCAGGTAGCTCCTGAGCCTGTTGGGCAGGGGAAGGTGGGAAAGAAGGTGGAGTCTGTCACGGCCGACGCAGTTCCTGATGCACTGACGACACAGCTGGCTCAGCAGTCGTGGTGTAGCTATGAGAAGGAGGCGATTAAACATTATATAAGCTCGTCCATACACATAGATTACTTCCAAAAGAAAATCACTGACTAAGGTTGGACAGCATTTTCAGAACTGTAATGCTACAACTCAGATAGAAGGACCATGTTAATATCTGTTAATGCAGATGTTCAAACACTGATATAAATATGACAAGTTGGACAAAAAAAAGATAAAAACACAGATCGTTTGTTGCTTATAAAAACAAGTTACAAGTGTTCTTATACCTTCATAGAGCAGTAGGAAGCCCTCTGTTAGACTGCTGGGTGGAGCCACGTCTACTGGCCTCTGAAACTCTGTGTTCCTTGCATTAATGTCTGCACCGAAGTCCAGCAGCAGCTTCACCACAGCTGTGGAGTCTTTTTCTGCAGCTGCATGTAAGGGTGAATCCAGGGATTTGCCTTTCTGTACATTTGCACCTGTATGCAGGACAACTTGGTTATCCATTCAAGACACAGTCCAGTCAGAAACGTCCACTGTTAGATATCATCTGCACTGTAATCACTGTAATCTAGGAATTACTTTGTGACTATCTTTTCTAATCACGTTTTTTTAAGTTCCTGCCTTCCTGTATCTGCCCTTGTCTACCTAAAGTTTGCTACATTTACCAGAAGTGACTTTCAGCAGCCGTGAGAGGATGGTTACTTTCAGTCACCGGTAGCAAGGAATATGAGCAGAGAAATAGCTTGAAAATGAGATCAGTCTGCTGTTGGCTGCGTGTGGTTGCTGTTCTCCTTACTAAAACTGAATTCCTTCTATCTGTCCTGATTCCTATCCACACTATATGTCCTTATATGATCTCTAAAAAGGGAATTTTAGCCGTTTTGGGAAAAACTGACAGACTAACACGTACTGCTGCAGTTGACCATTTCCCAACTGACAAAAAGTAAAACTGTGTTATTGCTGCGCTGCTAATTGGGTACATCAGGAATAATGAAAGTACACCAACACAATCCAAAATAAACATGTTGTTGAAATACTGCTCACCTGAAATAAATCCATTACTCTCTGTTTTAATGTCAAGTTTTTGGTGTCAGGGTCTAAATGCTTTTAGAATCCACTGCACATTCAGATTTGTATTTATTTCCATGTCTGTGCACAATTAATGTGCTCACACAGAGATACACTGTGTGTGCGTCCGTACAGGACGCGTGCCTGTCTGTATGGAGATGTAAAGATCCACACTGTGCTGAGAGCTGACCTTCCCTCAGGAGTTTCCTGGCACACTCCAGCTCTTGGCAGACGCAGGCCGTATACAGTGCTGTGCCCAGGTGAGGAATGTCCATGTCCACATCTGCCCCCCAAGTCACCAGAGCCTCCACACAACCGTAATGACCTGGAAGTAATGGAGCATGAAGACAGTACTCAGTGAGTAAGTGACAGTGCGAGATAATTCTCCAAGCTGTCTGCTTGGGTCATGTTGGGATTTATTTTTAAAGGTTTTTTGTTTTTTGTTTACAGCGCAGGGTTGTTAGGAAAGTGCTTTATAGCACAATAAAGGACACAGATACATGTTGAAAGACAGGATCTAGTGTAAGTTATAATAAGTAGAGTTGGAATGATGTATTGGTTCTTGCTAGTGAGTGATAGTGAGGGGTAATATTGTAATGTCAAGATATTGAATATCAGCAGCAAAAACAGATAAAATGGGGATTGGGTAGTTGCTGACTTGACTTGAACTTGAACTTACTTGTGACAACTGTCACACAGCGCTGTTTAGACCTACACAATATTAACTCAATAAGTCAATTGAGTCATCTGATATATGAACTGATGTATGCAGAATATTGTGTCCTTACCTTTGCTTGTAGCTTCATGGATCGGTGAGGGGTGGTATACAAGGCTCTGAGGTTTTGCTCCATTTTCCAAAAGAATTTCAGTGCATGCCACACTGCCTACTGTACAAGCATTGAACAGAGGGGTGACTCCATCAATTGTAGAGGCATTGACCTGTAGACACATTTTTTTTTATTGTTATTTTTAGGCCTTGTTTAACCATGCAAGTTGACTAATAGCAACAGCCTGGGGGAACAACAACTTAATAGCTCTACAGTGACTGCAGAAGAAGCAATGCATTGCTCATTTGTTACCCCAACCCAGATTTTCCCAGCCATGAAAATGACATTTGACCTACGTGGCATAGCAACATTAAAGGCCAGTACGTGACTTACATTTGCCCCTGCATCAATGAGAGCTCTGGCACAGGCGCCATGGTCTCCAACACAGGCCTCATGAAGGGGTGTCACATGGTCTATGGTCAGAACATTCACACTGTGACCCTGGGAACAGAATCAAACAGCCGCAGACGTTTATACATTATAAGGAACATTAAGCAATACATGACCTTTGTCAACCTCTATTGGTGAACACTGGGAATTGCACGAACATCAATAAAGCTTATCTTCTTTTATAAAACAGACCCCTCCTCCTCAGTTATGGTTGTCAGGAATTGACAAACTATGCAGTGCAGTCACATTTGAACAATAGAGATTATTAAGCTTGCTAATTAAAGTGCAGAGACAACAGGGGTCTGGTAAAGAGCTAATGAATCACTGTGTAAAATACTGTAATGATATCACTGCTTTGTCATGAGCTTGTCTGAGTTGAGAACAAGGCGTTGTTGGCACACATCTCAATCTGTGAGCAGCTGAAAACACTAAAAAAAGGGGGGGAGGGGAGTTCTCACCTTTATTAGTCATTGGCATTGATCGGCAATTTTGTAGACGACCTCAGATACTGTATATAATGGTTATGTTCCTGTAAGACTGTACAGTGTATTGTTGTGTATTGGTTGTGCCATATGGCAACAAAGATTCATTCATTTGCTTCAAAAATGTGCTTTAGTGCTGTTTATTCTCTAAGATGCTATGTCACAGTATTGTAAGCTTATACGACTTAAACGACTTTTCACCTGACATTTCCTTAAAACACAAGATTTATTAATAACGGCCAGATGTTGACTTTTTACATCACATGTTGCAGACATTTAGCCAATCCTCTGGCATAGTGTAATTTATAACCTGTGCAACCAATATTGGCCAAGCGGAAGCTCCGGCCTCAACAACTTTAGCAACAGTGTTATGCTCCTATCAAATATCAGTCTTTCATTATTAGTCTATTCATAGAATTCCACTTTAGTCTGGTTATAAAGTAAATGAAAGGTATTCTAGGAACATATTTAAGCCTTGACTGCAGGAATGCCAAAAATTTAGCATTGAGAACTAATGGAGGTGCAGATGGACAAATGAGATAATAGATAGTTAATCCCAGATAACCCTGATGACTCCTTACTTTCATCCAAAACCTCTTTTTCATTCACATCTAAACCAGAACTCTACAAAGGCACTGATAAAACTAAATTACAACAGGGGGACTGTTACAGCAGACCCCATGTGTACATATGAGGAGGGTGAACATGACTCCCCCAGGGGATTGTGTTCACTTCACCTGTAAAATGAGGGTCCTAAGAGCCAGGAGGCGGCCCTGACTTGCAGCATCGTGGAGGGGTGAGCGGTCCGCCCAGGATCCTGCAGTGAGAATAAGAATTCAGTGCCTACTTCCATTTACATTTATTGTTATTAGGCTGATGCCAAGGCTTATCCATAGCCATTTTAAATAATTGCAACAGCAGAATAAGCCTCAAATCCTAAATTACTGACAGTACAAGAGGATAAGAGTCAGAACATCATTGCACAAACAAATATCCTATCTTCCCTGGAGTAATAATGACTCAGGTACAGGTACATACAGGAGATATGTGCAGACAATATTAAAGGCATTTTTCTACCTTTTAATACAGTCATTTAGGTGTTGAACTAAGAAGCTTGCAGATTTATTTGTAAAATACTATTTAATGTTAAATGAATATAATAGCAAATGAAAACGTATTACATACCAGTTAAAACGGAAAATTGGTGATTTTATGTCATGACATTTTTATGAATATTTTATTTATCCTAACATTTTCGTCTTATTAAATTTAGTTTATTCATGAAGTCTTATTATAAAATAATTACTTTATTGTTTAACCAATTACAGCTGCTTAATGAAATCCCGAACCGCATACAGTACACTCCACTCACATGATAAATTAATATCATCCTGAGAAACTGGCTGTGGCTATAGGATGCAATTTTGGCACACAACAAAAATCTCATTAAGCACACCTGAGTCGATGTCCAGAATAACAGCCAATGCATTCCACACATTATCATCATCATTCTCATCTTCGTCCATTTTAATCATAATTTATAGATAATAATCAACCTAATGTGTCGTATGAAATCCATGCTCTTTTATTCATGCAGCCTATTTTCCTCCCCTGACGTTAATTTGAAATACGGGTATAAAAGACCCAGCTACAGACATCAAACGGATTTTTCAGAACAAGGAAGACCCTATCTACAGGACTGAGGCTAATACCCTAAGCTTGGCTAATTAGTATTCCATCGAGTGGGTCCACTTTAAATTAAACATCCCCTCGAATGATAGATACAGATTATGTTGTCGCCGTGTCTCTCTTCCCCCAGAATGTGCCTTCGGACCGCCTGTTCCTGAGAATGTGGAGTGTTGTTTTGGTTGCAGTCTGAGTGTGAAAGGGTGCACTGCATAGCTGGTAATGGAAACTAGGGCAGGATGGGGGTGGGGGGGGAATCATGACTGAGTTCTATTAATACATTAGAGAAAAAGAGCTGCCAGCCTACAGTGTCTTCATTTAATATTGAATGTACAGTTGAGGATTTATAAGTAGCTATTAAGCAAATGAAAGAACAGTAGGATATCATTTATATCTACAGTATGTAGTAATGTGAATACAATGAATAGCTCTTATACTCATTGGATTAGCAATGCAGTATTTATAGCTCATTTGTAAACACGGAAATTGTCACTACGTGTGTGTGCTTGTGTGTGAACTGTGACTTGATTAAAAAAAAGATATATTCTCTATGACCTTATATGCCTGAGGTCGAACATATTGCTTGGTGTATAGTGTAAACACTGTTGTTTGTTTTACACCAAATTTGCCTTTAACACACCTATATATGATTTAAATTATGCAGTGTGGAGCAAAGACACCCCCTGAAGGACAAAAACATTTTTTCATATTTTTGTACTCACTGTGTTGTTGACCGTAGTCATAGAACTCTGCTGATATCCTGGCAGCCTCTTTACGGTTCCCACGGACAATGTAGAAGTATGCCAGCAAGTTGAGAGAAATCTTAACAAAGAGCTTAAAGCAGAACAGAGCCAAGATGCTGAGGTAAGCATTGGACAACTGGGCCGCGAAGGGCTTGTTGGTGAGTTCCCCAGTTGGGTCTGACATTTCCTCCGACACGTTACAGAGGGGCTTTGGTTATGATGAAGGCAGGATCAGATGCCACTCCAAAAAGTACAAGAGTAGTTTACTTTTTCTCCCAGCGTACTGACTGGTTGGCTGGTCCTGACAAAGTACAGGCTGGAAAAAATGCTCTGCAGCTGCCACTGTGCCTGAGAGCAACCACTGCAGTGTTAATGTACAATGTCTGTGTGTGTGTGTGTGTGTGTGTGTGTGTGTGTGTGTGTTCAAAAGTTATACAAACGAAATTGAACATACAGTGCTACCTGTTCCATTTAAATCATATTAAAATTATATATAGGTATTATAAGTCTCCAATTCCTATTATTATTATTATTATTATTATTATGCATTTAATTTACAATTATTAATTACATTGTACAGTATTTTAATGAAGTTATTTATGGATTTATTTTAAAAAGTTGCATTAGTGTCTTCTTGTGAATGGTACTTTTTACTTTATTTGACTTTCTGTTTTCAAGGAAGCTCATATTGATCGCTGCGCATGCGCTGTAGACTACTCCTCACCTTTTCCGCAAAGCTCACTTTAGTATTGACTTCCCTCTTTAATCACTCAATGTTTTTAACTGACATTTCTTCGTCAAATGAGGGGCGTCTATCTGTATTTAGCTGTTACAGCGACCGTTTTCGCGCTCCTTTCTGCTCGCTGTTGTCTCAATGTGAGCTCAGACGAGACTCGGACAAAGTTGAATGGTTGTGCAGTTGATTTCATCTCGTTCAGAGAGCAGTTTCACCGCTCGTATGTCGCTAACAGCGCGGAGTTTGACCTCCGCCATCTCTATTTTCAGGTAAGAGACACGGGAGAAGGAGAGTGCAGAGAAACCCTGACTCTGTACTTTCTTCAGGACATACCATAATAACAAACTGCGGCGTACGTCACTACGGGCAACGCCCACTCATGTAAATGAAGGAAACGTGTTCTATCTGGTTTACAAATTCTTTATTAGATGTAGATAAATATGCAATTATTGCAGTAAATTAAGAATGAATGTAATGAAATTGAGATTAAGTGAAAGTAGCATTGACCCAATGTAACAATACTAACTGGTTAGTATTGTAGAAGTTAGTCCTGAATTAAAATTACCCTCAAGTGTACAGATGTACGATAAGCAACATTTACCCTTTAAAGAGAGAAATTAGGATTATTAATTACTGTTCAGCAGTAGTTGCAAAGAACCTTTTACTTAAACTACTCACTTTGATGACTTGGGTTTACTCAGATTGCCTACATTTTGCTGCCCTTTCCATTAATTTTCCCTTCTAATTTGTCATGTGTGTTTTTCCAGAATGCAACAAAGCGGCATGCGTACCTGAACTCATTCTCCACAGTGGCACAGTCTGCCAAGTACGGCATCAACCAGTTCTCTGACTTCTCACAGGAGGAATTCAGAGGTAGGCTGCAGGTTTGTCACATACTGTAAATTTGCAGAATTTGATTAGGCCCATGCACGGTATCTGCACAGTTATAGCTTCTTCACAACATAAGGTGCGTCACAGAGTGAAATCTATTCACTCTATATATTTCCAATGGATTGGATTTAAACTCACTGAGCATTTTACCCCCTTGACTGGGCTGAATCTGCACATTGTCAGTGTGTCATTGTTTACGTGTATCTTTGTATCCAGGAATTACTTTGAACCGTATGTGTTATTTACAGATCTGTACCTTCGAGCTAGTGCTGACAGAGCTCCTCTCTTCCCTGGACTGAAGACAGGGAAAACAGAGGGGCTTCCGGCCAAATTTGACTGGAGGGACAAAGCGGTGGTGGCACCGGTCCAAAACCAACAAGCAGTAAGGTTTACACAAATAGATGATACATATACTGTATAGGTAGGAACTTACTGTACTGTACAGTACAGATACACAGCTTGGTGATGTCCAAACAAATGAATGTCAGTCTAATCAATCATTAACAAATAAAGCAATCAGATGGTGTCCTAATAAACAGTTGGGTAATATGCTGTCTAATGCGGAGATGCAGAATATTTCCAAATCTTAGCTGTAGGGGGGAATATGCTTTTATTTAAGATCCCCTTCAGGCATGTTTTAAGATGTATAAAAATACTGTACTTGGAATAATAATTTGTCCCAGATATGGTCTTTCCACGAAAAAGTTCAGTTACCTAGTTAAAAAATCTTAAAATGACAACTTCTCCTTCTCCCACATTGAAAATCCAGAATGTGCAAATATTGTTCCATTTAAAAGTTTGACAACTGGACACATGATAGGACTGGCTTCCAAACCCACTGGAAGTGGATGAATTTGATAGTCAAACTCAGAACAAGCATCGTTCTGCACAGGAAAGGTCAAACATCCAAGTGAATTAACGATTAACAATTCACGCTTTTGAGTGGCGAGGGACTTTCAGAACGGTCAAGGAAAAACAGGTGGAAAATGATAAACTAACCTATTACGTGTGACTTTTGCTAAGAGAGCAGAGTGAACCTGGGGACACAGACAGGGAGAAGGTTAGTGAGATGGAGCTGTTGCTTGTCCTTGCTGAAGGTTCACTCTCTGTTCCTTTTGTCCTTTATCTCCTTAGTCAGTCAATTTGCCGTCGGGGATAATGTTTTCACTGTAAAACTGTTGTCCTAAGGGAGAGACATAACCCACACAGGTTAAAGCCAACAAGATAACATATATTTTACTCTCTTACATTCAGGCAAGGCTAACCACTCGAGGGAGAGTATGCACATGACCACACTCAACCTAACACTCTGCTCTGCTGCAGTTTTTCTTCCCAGATTTCTTTTTCTCTGGCTCTGTCTGTGGGCCTGCCTAGGCTTAGTTTCCACAACAGATAGATAGATGGATAGACAGAAAACAAAATGCAGTACCATGCACTAAGACACAAAATATCAAGCCACTCACATCTCATAAATTCTTCTTGATCCAGTTTTCCCTTATCTTGATTCCAATTTTGTGACTCAAGCGCATTTCATTGCTTTAAAGGACAGAGCAGATTGCCCTAATATTTTGTATACTAGGCAAATACTTATCTCCAGTCCAAACAATAATGACTGATTTTGGTTTCAGCATTGATTTTAAGCCACAGAACCATATTGAGCAACAAAATATTGGATTTTTACACGGAGCGCTCAGGTTTTCATCACATTTATGGGAATTTATGCTGAGCATGTGAACGGAGCATAGTCTGATGCTGTTTGGAGAATTAGATTGCCTGTGCAAGTATTACACGGGGGAAAAAAGTGCCCTCTTATATGATGAAATACTTTGTTTTATCTCACAAATGGCTGGTCTCAGGAAATCAGTATAATCAGTACCAGATATGAAGTATAAGAGCGACATTTGATATCGAAATATCTCAAGTGATCCCCAGCCTTAAAGCCTAATGCATTAACTGAAGCATAAAATTAGGATTTTCTTCAAGAAACTACTATATAACCTCAGAATTATATTTTTCTTCCTATTTTGTTACCTGGTCTTCGTTGATTTATTGTAATATGTTGTGTTGTGTTGCATTATGTTGTTTATCTATTAGAAAACATGAATTGAAAAATAAGATTTTCCTCAAGCCACTATATACCTGAGATGTTTCTGTCAGTAGATGGCAGCAGAAAACAATTAGTCACAGTTCACTCACACTGGACAGATCACCTCAACATGTTAAACATCCACACTCACTATAGATTCATGATCAAGAGTCTAGTATTTGATTCCAAGTACCATCAAATTTTGTGTGGATATTACTGACAGGGTTTTTTTGAAAATGAATTACAGCATTTATTTGGTCAGCACAGGTTTTAGAAATGGCAGAGGCCATCCAACAGAAATCTAGTTTTTAAAAGCAAAATGAAAATGTTTTCTTCTGGGTAGCCTAAAATATGACTGCACTCTGAATTTGTCCATCTTTGCTTTGTAGTTTTGTTTTTCCTGATTGCTGTAAATGTACCTTTGCAGTGTGGCAGTTGTTGGGCATTCAGTGTGGTTGGTGCTGTGCAGTCCGTCCATGCTATTGATGGCTCGCAGCTGGTGGAACTCAGTGTGCAGCAGGTTCTGGACTGCTCTTTTCAAAATGAAGGCTGCAATGGAGGCTCACCAGTCCAGGCTCTGAAATGGTTGAAGCAAGTGTGTTGATTGTTTTTTAACAGATTCTTCCTAAATGGTTTATAGCGAGTATGAAGGTAATATCAACCTCAACGCCCAATACTTCACACACACAAGATATAATAGTGAATATTTATATTTAAGTGACTGTTGTTAACCTTTTAAAAATTATTGTCACTTATTTTAGAGAGATATGTAGTGGCAGTAAGCAGAATAAAATTTCTGTCTATAGTCAAACACTGATTTCAATAAATGCCTGTGCCAGGATCTGTCATAAACAAGATACATTGATATTTTGTATTCAGATAACACACTCTTTGAGATATACTATTTTCTTTCCAGACCAAAATGAAATTGGTGCCTCAGTCAGAATATCCCTACAAGGCCAAGACAGGAATCTGCCATTTTTTCTCTCAGTCACATGGCGTTGTTGCTGTGAAGAACTTCACTGCATACGACTTCAGGTAAAAGACAGATTTCTGCAAGTCGTCTATAAGTAATATTTTGGTATCATCACATGGAATTTTGGTTTCCCCCAAGTACCAAGGACAGAGGAGAGGGAAGGGGGGTTGGCCCCGGGCAGTGACAGACCACAGTGTTTACTGTGTCAACACAGATATGGATTGCTCAGTAGCACAGAGGCCAAATGACTGGCCCACAGTTACCTTGAGTTAAAGTGAATCAGATCTTCTTTATTTAATATTGAACAGGGTCATGACTCATACTCATGCATATTTAATTCCTGTTATTGTCGTATTGCTATCATAGCTAGGATAAGCGTCCTTTTGTCAGAGTTGATAAAGTTTTAATTAAGTTAATTGAATTTCCATACAATTACCAACCTAATATAAAACTTCCTTGCCTCTTATTTTTTGCATAGTTCCTTTCCTTACATACCATTTGTATTGGACATAACTTTCTAATTATATAATTTGACAATATAATGTTTCATATAATGACTTTTCAACGGAATGGAAAAGTAAAACGAACCATACAATCATTTTCAAACCCAGTAAACATCAATGTCATGTTACCACTAAAAGACCTCTTTATCTCAACAATCCACTGATCCAGTATAAAAATGTGGCTTTTGACCTGCCCCTGCTGTCAGAAAGGTCAGAGTTCTGAATCATTGAGTACATCAAGCTGCTGGAATTGGGCCCTTCTGCAAGGTGGAGATGCTGGGGTCATGGGGATGTCTTAACCTTCTGTTAAAGGGGCACATAAGCCAGTTCTTTACAGCTGCACAGCAAAAGAAAAACAGCATCATAAAAATTCAACAAGATAAAACCTCACCTCACCATGAATGAGGTGTAAAATTGCTTTATTCAATATAGTTTTGGCCCAGAACATAGACCTCATGGACCATATGTCATGAACCTGGCAGACGAGGGCATCACAGCCATCCCCAGTGTGTAATCTTCTGGTTGAAAGACTAGATGAGGTTTTAGAGGGTGCCTGCATATGTGCAGCAGAAAGGATGAGGAAAATACCAAAATTTCTGAATGAAAAAAAGTGTATTAGTTGGTCAGAAATTGATACACTGATTGGATGAACACGATGAGGAGGAGAGTGGAGAGAGCTGAGATGCTGATCCAGAGAAAATTGTACAAAAATGCACCCGGTGAAACATTGATCTTAAGTAATAACCTCCATACAGTGTATATGCTAATACATTTCACAGGACTATGACTTAACGGTATAGTTTACATAATAATGCAACAAAAAGCAGTGTTATCACAAGGACATTCTTGTTGCCTCGAGGACAATTTTCTGTTATTATTCTTCAGTGGTCAAGAGGAGGCCATGATGGGTCATCTGGTGGAGCATGGTCCCTTGGCTGCTATTGTGGATGCTGTCAGCTGGCAGGATTACCTGGGTGGAATAATCCAACACCACTGCTCCAGCCAACGGTCTAACCATGCTGTCCTGGTTGTTGGATACAACACTACTGGTACATGCTGTCACTACACTGGTGCGAGAATGGATCATATTTGAGAAAAGAAAGCAGGGATTTTATATTTTACTTGAGCTAACACTTTCCTTTTTAGGTCAAGAAAGTTTCACAAACCTAGGGCCTGTGAAAGTAATTTAAAGCTGCACGAGGCAAGAGTTTTTGGTAAAAATATGACTGTTTTAATCTTAAATTGTTGCTGCAACAGAGCAGAGTTTTTTATCCCCTCTAATTAAGTGCTAAAAGGAGATAGAGAAAAAAAAATGTTTTAACAAGACATTAAGCTTATTACTGAGCCCCAAAATTCTAATTATAGTATTATTATAATTATTATTATATCAAGTGAAATATGTGTTGTCTTAATTTTGTAATTTTCCGCAATATTCTCAAGACATAACTTACACAGTACTGAACTGCATTGGATAGATGTCATAATCAAACGCAACCAGTGAAATATTTCTTTAATTAAGAATTGAAAGGACATATGAAACTCAATTATTGTGAAAACAATTATTTTTTTTTACCAGATGTACAGTGTGTAGATATGACATTATTTCACCTTTTTGCCTTTATTGTCTGTTGGTCCTAATTTGGTACATAGTGATAGGGTAAGTAGCTGGGTTGGTAAACATGAGCCTTTTGTGTGCACCTCTTAACATCATGTTACAAGATTTAGAAGTGTAGAAGTTCTGTTTATTCAGGCAGTGACCTCCTGAAGCAAAAATCATTCAATGTGAAAAGTTGCTTAGGAGATATTGGATTTGAAGATGCAGGGTGTTATTTTAACAGCAGTTATAATGTCAGAACGTTACCACAGCTACCTACCCCGCAGTTCATTTCTTGAGATAATTCCCACACATCAGTATTTTGTATTACTTAGCATTAATTATTTCACACACTCTTGTGTTTTGTGGGTATTACACAAGGATATGAGTGATTATGTAACAGTCTAGAGTGGTTACAGCTGCA
The DNA here is from genome assembly GCF_905237075.1 of Dicentrarchus labrax. Lineage (NCBI taxonomy): Eukaryota > Metazoa > Chordata > Actinopteri > Moronidae > Dicentrarchus > Dicentrarchus labrax. The sequence goes on along the minus strand of NW_026136713.1, from coordinate 30,887,326 downwards.
GTACGTACCCACACACACACACACACACACACACACACACACTTAGTGCTCCTTTACCATATAAATAATTAAATCTGGAATGTTGTCTGTTTTAGGGGATATTCCGTACTGGATTGTGCAAAACTCCTGGGGAACCACATGGGGGAATGAGGGTTATGTTTATATAAAAATCGGTGGCAACGTTTGCGGTAAGTATGAGCTGTGCCATCTTGTGATCTTCTGTTTATATCTCCTTTTAGTATGGTGTCTGTATGTTGCTGTGCCCACTATTCCCTCAATAATTTATATTCAACTCTATTTTATTTCTATAGTACTTTACACACAACACAATTCATCCAAACCATCCATCATCCAGAACCATTTAACACATTGTAGACAAACATCAGAGTAGGAGTAACATGCTCTTTCTTTTTTGACCTTGTTAAAACTCTGAACAAGTTAGAGATTGGATAAACAAGACTGAGTGCTAAAAAATACAACAAGTTGCAATAGTTGAGGTGGGTGGATATAAATGGATAGATAACTTTCTCCAAAAATACACAGAATTAATCTGAGTTTGGAAATCATGTGGAACTGCATGAAGCTTAATTTTAATACCTGATTGATTGTTAGTCAGACTTAAAATCCTGAATCAAATATGACTCCAACATTTTTTACAAGGCAGTTGGCCTAGATATGGAGTCATAATTTAAAGTTATTAGTTTCTATGATCAGGTAAATCTGTGTACAGTCAAAAGATAAGTTTTTGAGTAATGTGGCCCAAAGGAAGCAAATACATGGAGAAAAGGATTGGACCAAGAATGGAACTTTGGGGGACACCACAAGACATGGGGCAAAGGGAGAGGATGATTTGCTAATAGAGACACCCCACTGGTTTCATCTCTGAATGAGAATAGTGTGAGCTACTGTATCAAAAGCTGTAGTTAGATGTAAGAGGAAGAGAATGGAAATGTTCAACATCCTTATTTTTTTCTTTCCCCAGGTATTGCAGATTCTGTGGCAGCAGTTTTTCTTTGACGAGTCTGTGTGTATTGTTGTCCTTGTATGTGTTTGTGCATGTGTTCACTGCTGTCAAATTTTAAATGATCTCTTTGCCTTCAAGTGTCACTTTAAATAATGTTTTTTATTGAAATGTCAACATGTTACATCACTAAAACAAAATAAATCACTTTACATGCTGATAAATGTTGGATCATATCTGAGCGATCAACACACAACACTGCAAAAAACAACAACTGTAATAATAATAGATGCACTGTACAAAAAAATGTATCTTATTAAATACATAAGGTGGATACATATTATAGGTGCTATGGCTTATAAATTTATCTATACAGTGATACCATCAATCACTGCATAAATACATAACAAAATTAACTTTACAGCATACTATACAAAACACAGTATTACACAACTACATTATTAACATTATATACAAATTTTATGCTTCACATATATGCTGTGCAAATTCTTCTGTTTTAGATGTTGGACATTGATTATACAGAGGTCTATTGTCATTTTATTGCATCTTGCATCTAAGCCACATCCCAATAGTCTGAAATGGCTTTTTCTCTCACACCTTCCCCGTGCTGACATGAAAGATAATGATTTTTCAAAAAACCCATCATCGCCACCAGTTTGATCACTTGTCTCACCGATCCGTTTGCTTTCAGGTCAGACACAGTGAATTTACATAATTTTATTGAGAAAACATCTAAGCAAATCTTATCAAGGAGCCATCTGCTATACCTTGTGACCAGTCAAGATTAGAGTAAAATAGTCTAATTTGGCCATTTGATTTATTCAGGGTCAGACACTGCGTCACAAGCTTCTGTGGTATGAACCTCTGTGCTGCAGCTTGATGTAACTAATGAGCTAGTAATTTGCTTTTCTGTTCTTTGTTACCATAATTGAAGGATATTTGCCATGCTTTTAGTGTCACGATGAGATGAAATTCTTTTCACCTTGCTTGACATTAACTTGAACAAATTTAGTTATTTTCTGTATTTACATGTCACAATCCCAATGCGTCACAGAAAAGAAGATATTTTAAAAAGCCCAACCAATAATACCATCACGGTACCAAATGTCTCTCACTAATGGATACTTTGGTGGTTTACATTGTCAATCATAGTCAGTCAGTTATTATGTTAATTGATCCCTCCTTGTGCCATGTTTCACTCCATCTTCTTTCAACTGATAAAAAATCCACCAAATTAAGATGCTCCAAAAATACTATCTTATTGGACTTTCTTTCATCATCCTATGTAGTGTTTGAGTGTCTGGTTTCTTCTCAGACACAGTGTTTCTTTGCATGTTCGGATGGCCACCTGTTCACTTATGCACCTGTCACTAAAACTCAAACTTTAAAAGAGATCTACTGTTGTGAGGTCAGTTGAAGTGAAAGAAATTAACCAGACTTCTGCGATGCCCCCTAGTCAGAGTCTTCACTGCTGCAGTAGGAGCTGTCGCAGCATTCGGCCATGTAGAGGAACTTATGGATGTTGGGGTTTAGCTTAGGCACCCAGTGGCGTGGCACCAGGAACGTTGCCAGGTTGAACAGATCCACAAACACTTTGTAGCGGTCACTTAAGGGAAGGAAAAAGCTTTATTAAATATTGAACTCATGTACTCTTAAAATATAATTGGGCATCTGTTACAAATTGTACTTTCTGAAGGACAAAAGCTAACTTAAACTACTGCTGAAACTTAATGGATGCTGAATAAAGAACTTGTGTCGTAGCTCCTTTGAAATTATTCTTATTAATAAGTATAGTTTGTGCATGTCAGAAAGAAGTGACCATATGACAGGTTAATTTAGATAAGCACAGAGTAGCAGTGTCCTGTCCTTATCTAAATGAACTCTGAAGTGTTTAAGATACTTGCAGTGTAAAGTGTTTAATCAGTAGGTTAAAGTTTATAGGATACAATACCTGACAGTAGATCTCAGGTAGTGGTAGCCAGATGAGCCCCCTGTGCCAGCTTTGCTGCCAATCATACGATGCACCATGCATACATGATTGTCTAAAGCAAAATACAGAAATATCCCTTTGTGATATGAGCAATGTTTTGATTCTGCATGTTTCATTGTAGCTGCAAATTGTTTAAGACATAAGTGAGACATAGGTGAGTAAAAAATGCATTTCATAGGAATAAATTGTTGGATTGATGAGCTGGTGTAGAGGATGTTAGACTATTTTTCTGCTTCTGAGGTCCTGAACTAACTCTATCTCTGCAAACTCCTGTTAGTCCAGCAATGCCTTTGGGCAAAGATTTAAAAAATGTGTTTTTAGTATAAATTAGCTCCCCCGCCCCCCACACACTTTTTCTGTTCTTGCTCACTGGTAAGCATATGCAGCAACTGACAGCGGTTCCACAGTACTTACATCTCCATTTTGTCATGAGGGTGTCAATATCCATGAGGGATGTGAGCAGCTGGAAAGGAACTTGGAACCTCGGCTCTTCCCTGAAAGTTGAAGATTTTATTATTTGAAGGACATCTTGCACAAGTATACGGAAAGGTGTCTGGGAGGTGTTCGCAGTACTTGTAAAACGAGAGTGACTATCACCTGCTCACTATCCGCAGTGCAGTTAACATGTTTTACAGAGCGGTTTCACATTAATTATCACCATCCAGTGACTTGACATTCTGTTGACTCTCACGTAGGTATAATTAGTCTCACCTGACGTTGTGTCTTTATCACACAGGTTTTAAAAGCTTGTTAACCACACCTTTTGGTGATACTGACAAATACCTGGATAAGAATTGAAACCTCACAGGTTCAATTACTAGTGTTTTACAACTGATGTATCACGTGACCTGGATGGCTGACGGTGTTTCAGAGATTGGCTTGTGACATGGAATTTTTAGATGGGGAAGAATAAATCAGGAACAAACCGAGCTGCTCTTAAGCAAGACGTTAAAACCCCAGCTGGCCCAGTAAAACTGTGGTCAACAGTGGAAGACTGTGTGTACTGTGCAACTCCCAGGTGTAGAAATGTAAAAAGTATATGAATCTGAAGCAAACATAACACAGATATACTGTGTCAGCACAAGTTCACTGTGAAGGAAAGCTAGTAAAAACTACATACCTGTAGAAGTAAATCATTAGGGCGCCTTGGAGAGCCTTGTAAGAGAGCCGTCTCTCACCTTGTGAGCAAAATTGAAAATATATTACTTTTAAAGTAAAAGTCTTTATTTAAAGTAATACAAAGGATTAATAGGCCTATAATGTTGAGTTAAATCTAGATAACAAACAGATATGTGGAGTCTTGACAAACACTGGATTATGACATTTGATTAATTGAGAAAGCACTCGCCTTTGCTAAGGAGATGGTCATGCCGCTTTTCATCAAACAGAGAAGTGAACAGCTCTCTCTGTTTGACCAGCTCAGACATCATTTCCTCCTTCTCCTCAGAATCTGGCATTTTCTTCAAAAAAAAAAAAAACAGACAAAAAAGACAACAACCGTGAATAAAAATACAGTCTCTGTCAATCATCTTTGCACTCCAAGGGGAGCAAACTTTTTTTTTTTTTCTTCGGAAAGCCAGAGTCATCTCTTACCTCGATTTTCTCCTTTTCCTTATTCAACCCATCAAATATATTGATTTCCAGCCTTTCCCAGAAATTGAATCCATCCACCTCCAAGCCAGGAGTTCTCTCCAGCCACTCCTGAAAAGAACAGCCCAAGGTTTTATCACTTTCTACCCTGTTCAGGAGCAGATGTGCTTATCTAGCACAGGATACAGTGAACAGTTGCTTTGAAAATACAGTAGAAGATGATACACAGTGGAATAAAATGATGCCTTCTTTAATTAACTGTTGATTAAATTTAAAAATCGTTGACCAAGTGCAGGTGTTTGGTGTTTGTAAGATATACCTCGACTAGTTTCAAGAGCGTCGGCTCCTTTTCAGTGGCCAGCAGCATCTCACTGTCATGACCCTTGAAATTGTCCCTGTAATGGCGTCTGTTGTATGGAACCCTCAGGTTGTCCGGGACCCCGATTTTGTTCTCCAGGATCCGAAACTGAAGGCTTTGGAATCCAGAGGCAGGAGACAGGTATTCCCTACAGACAAACACACACACACACACACACACGTAAGTACAAATTTACCCAATACAGACAGAGTGCACTATCATGGAGGAGTGCATCTTATAAAATTTTCAGTGCTGAAGTAGACAGAGCCAGAAGTTATTTATAAGCTAACCTAAAGTCAAAAAAGTCCAAGGCTGTCATCGTTTCCAGAACTGCAAACTGGTCGACCAACAGTCTGTAGATCATTACAATCCGGTGGATGCGAGTGTTGACTTTGAGCATATTGCGTTCGTCTCTGACCTGGTGGAATAGTAGAATGTTTAAGGAAATGATACCAAACCCTTGTAAAGCTTGTAAGTACATACCCTGACACAGGAAAACACAATGTATGTATGACTATTTCCTCAACCTAATGTGTGTCTCTTTCAGGAGAAAAAGAAGTAGATGCACAAAATGTCTTACTTTTCCCCGGCTGAACTCCAAAGCCAGAATGACTAAGACAAATAATTCCTATTGAATATGACTTTGTTTTAAACAGAGGCACTGTGAGATCTGATTACCATAGTGTTCTCCTGTGATGATTTTGTACTCTTCAATTTATTTAAATTGTTCTAATTTGTGATTTTGTATTTTAAGCAGCGTTCAATCCCCAACACTGACTAAAAGATTTGAATTTAGTGGTACAAAGAGTTCCTCTCTGCTTCAGAATCAAGTGAGAGTATTTAAAAACTGGAAAAATAAAACAAAAACACAATCACATAACCTTGTAAGATTTCTTCACCCAAGGATTGTGACTTACATGTCCACTGATGAAGATCTCGCGCACTGAGTCAAGTTCAAACAAAATCTGTTTGAACCACAGTTCATAGGCTGGAGTAAAACACAAACGGTTGAAGAATTTTAGTACAATATTACAAGGTAAACACAAAGGTCAGTAAGAATTCAGGGCTAATTGCAGACCAAAAAATGCCCATTTTGAGTTATTTAGAGGAACAAATCTACTTCTCTAACTTCAGTTTAGCTATGGTATTTTTTGGATTCCAGGGCAATCTTTTTTTTATAAAAAAAAAAAAAAAAGACTCAAGTTTCAATGCAGAAAAAATGCTCTTAAATGCTACAAAGCTCCAGTAGTTTTACCTTGGTGGGTGACAATGAAGAGGTGCTCATCGTGGATCTTATTACCCTTTAGTTCACTCTGCAACACCTGGGCTGAGACTATTTTGTCAAGCTGAGAGATGGAAAGAAATGAAGCACTTAAAAACACAAATCCAAATTCCTGTACTCATCTTTCTTTACAAAAGCTGTGCACAAAGATGAATACGTTTTATAGATTGTGTTTTCTACCTGCAGGTAGTCTCCATAGATGATTCCTCCTTTACTGGCCTTGTTAACCCCTGCCTGCGAGGCATCCTCATCTTCTTCCGTTGAGGGAGGCTTGTTTTTGAATAACCTGCAGTGTGAAGAGAGAAGGCCTGTTGTTACTTGGTGTGTTTTTCCATCATCGGGATAAGTAATGAATTGTTACAAGGCTCCATTTAATAGAATTGGAAAAAAATAAAAATGAAAAAAAATACAAATGAGGGAACAAGATCCGTTAGAGCCCTATTTTAGGTGCAATAACAATTTGAACGTACAAATGCCTCTTCTCAAAGTATGGACATCCACTCATGACTTTTCCAAATCAGTTGCGGCAAAGCTGTATTCTTCTTCCTTCACTGATATTTACTAAAATTGTCTCCAACGCAATCCACATTTTTAAAGATTCACCTCATCCAATCACTCATGAGGATACAGTTACCATCCGGCCCGCCTCTATTTGCCCCATGAAGTTGTTTACCTTGAACTGGGACCACCTTCTGGACTTTGCTAACGATCAGTCACAGGATGCTTTTCAAATATTAAAATGCATAATAAATATCAAACCTGATTCTTTTTATACAAATAATTAAATGAACTGTAATGTCAAATATATTTAACATGAGATGATTTTAAATGTCTAATCAATTCAATTCAATTCAATTTTATTTGTATAGCGCCAATTCATAACAGAAGTTATCTCAGGACACTTTTCAAATAGAGCAGGTCTAGACCGAACTCTTTATAACATTAAATCACTGCTCCATTATACTGTAGAAGAAGCACTGTGTTCGTGAAACTTCTGTGTGGACCTTGCTGTCTCGGTCACAGGGTATCTACAGTGTTTACTCTCAAGGATTTGGTGTTTATGTGTATGTAACGTCTTTTACAAATAGTGAACTTGGTTATGTAAGCATCTGACTGAGAGGAGTGGAGTTCTTGTGTGTATACAGTATATTGACATCACAGACACGATGTCCCTGAAATGCTCTTTAGATCTTTTTTGTTTCCCCATGAAAGTTTCTAAAGAATATATATATATATATATATATACTGTATATATTTATTTATTTTTTGCAGAGGAAAGATGCATAGAGGTCCGTCCTAGTCAAGGGCAGCATAGTACAATTATTTTTTTATATAGCTCCAGATTACAATTTGCCTCTGGGACAATCTGTACAGCATTGATCACTCTCTGTCCTTAGACCCTTGTTTTCACCTAACCACCTCAGAGGTTTGATTTATGTATGTTACTAAAAACACATCCTTAAATTATATTATATAATATATAAATATATATATATATATATATATATTATATATATATATATATAATTATATATATATATATATATATATATATAATTAGTTGATTTCACTCATGTTAACATTACCCATGTTGACAGAACTCTTCTTTTGACAATCCTTTAGCCACCACAAAAGCATAAACACTGAGTCATGAATGTAAGTTTTTCCTGTATCACAAAGCTCTCCTGGAATCATCGATGCCACTCTGTGGGTCATTGTACTCATCTGTAAATATTTGTATTTTGGTTAATATTTAATTTACTCTTCGGGACATGTGGTTCTAAGGTCATTGAGAGAGTATGTAGACTGCGCATAATGTGTTCTTAGTACACTGAGCTTATGTTTGTGTTCCTGTAAATCTGACAAATCAGATATACACACCTTTAAAGCTAAAGATTGTGACCATCCGAAGCTTATTAGAAGCTGAAAATGCCCTTCCTGTTACGCCTGTGTTATTGGCTGTCATATGCAGTTGATGTGAAATATTTGTTCAATTTCATTCTCAATCGGCAAGATTGGTTACAAATAATTATAGGCTTGTCTCTCCTTACCACCCGCACCACAACACACTGTCAATCGCAGCAAGCAAATTCTTTTTGAAAGACAGTTAACCCAGTTTCATCAGTGTAAGACTCAGAATCCACAATCCATTTTCTCTAAATCTCTCCAAGATCATTAGCGCCCTTGTTTTTTTTTACCCACACTTTGTAGACTTCTCAAGTGCAGTCCCAACAGCCTGTGCAACTGTCCTCAGAAGATCAGAGGGATGATAACAAGCAGCTATTTCTGAATTGGGACATGGTACAAGCAATATAAGGCTGCAGACTGAACAAGAGGAGCAGAAGCAGCCCCAAAATTCTTTGTTCTTGTTCCCATTTAGCTGGGATGAATGGGATGCTAGTGAGAGAGGGGATGCGGTGGATGAGATGCTTGAGACGAGATAAGAGCGTCAGTGTAAATCTTCGAAGCTTTAACAAACCTGTCCATCTAACTGATAGGAGACACGTGCCATTACGCATTATCTCCAAGGTCTCAGTGAGTCACTGATTAAAAGAAGTGGCCTGTTTTTGCCTTATTGCCATGTGAAACTCCCAATGAAAGTTAAACTGTTTTCCTCTGCATATGACCCTTGTCCTACATCTCTGCAGTAGGCGTGTTGTCAGCCCAGACATCAGCTACTTCTGACTTCCACATCCATTTGGATTTGAGACTCTCAAACCATCATTTTAAGAGCTTCAAGAACAATGAACTCAAACATAACCATTGTGTTTTTCACAAAGTGTCAAAAAAAGAACAGAAAAAATCTGACAAAAAGCAAATAAATATGTTAATAGTAAGATCAGCACGTCTGCTCCTACCCACCCTATTAGCAATAGTTATTTATAACTTGCCTTTAATTAACATAGCCTGATTTTCTAGCAATGTGATGTTTAGATAAAAATTTATGTTTTCAAGATTCTACTAAGAGATAGAGATAGAACTTGCTGTACGCCTGCTGCTTATAGATGGTTACTATATCAGGATCCACTTTTCATTAGCAATCATCTAATAAGACCAGATTGTTATTGTATGTCCAGAAGAAAACAGAGCTTATGTCAAAGCTCAGAACAAAGCTTTTTATGTCGAGATCATAAAATAATTATGTGATTACAAGAAAACAAAGCCTGCTGGCCCTACTTGATGTCAGTTGTTCAAACAGTATCCTTGTGTTTGGAGAAAATTTCAGCTCTTTGTTTCTGCATTTTGACACCTCTGTGTACAGAAATTTCCAGATACAGAAACATTGCTTTTCCTTTGCAGTAAACATACAGTAAATTGGTTTGTGTGCTACAGATAATTTAAAAAAATAATTACAAGGTCAGGAGGAGCATTGTTACATCAAAAAACATTTGTTTCAGGATAAAGTACACACATTACTTTTATTTTATTCATTTTATCCGCTATAGTTTGAGCCTCAGATAAAAGGTGTTTTCCTCCTATGAAGTCCTAGGTAGTTAAATTCATACTGTGTATATTTTGAAATTCTGCAAAGCCATACCTTTGAGATGGAATTTGTCTTTCTGTCACGTACCTCAGCTTTAATTTACCTCTACAGGTCCTGTTGATTTTGCGTCGAAGAGAGTCCACAAGTGTCAGCTGAAGGTGAGTAGAAGCAATAATGAACACCATCACCTTTTGAGAATCTATTAAGACTCGTTGGCACGTCTGATGAAAGGCATGGAGGCACATCAACACTGAGATGAGTTTCACAAAATAACATACAGAACATTTGTTGGAATGTAAACCATCAGAGGACGGGAATGTCAATTCAAGATTTAAAATGTGTGATGCCCTTGGAGAAGCAATCAGCTACTCACTTATTTTATTTACTAGATGCTCATTAGAGATCTCAATCTGTTGACTATTCCATGTGTTCATAATTATCTAATCAGCTCATTGGATGCACTTGATCACACATTTCTAATATCACATTACTGTTTGCTGTGTTACTACTGTAAATTTAACTTCACTTTAAATTACTGTAGCTCTCCTCACCCTCTGCTATACGTCATGTAAACCTAATTGAATCTGATTGGAGTAGCTTTGAAAACATTCAGAACTTGACTCCGAGCTTCTTTCTGTAAGTCCCTGCGCCCACCAAATTTGAATCTGTATTATTGTTTTTGTAATACTAATAGCATGTATTGTTTAACTTAAATAACAACCATTTTGACATGAGGCCAACCCAAAAATCATAAATCCAAGCTGCATGATGTCAAACCCAAGCTTCACATATGATGTAAAACTTCTTTCTCAGTGCAGTGATGTTTAATTTTGCCTCCAATATGGGTTGCAAAATCATTTAATGTTTGGTAGCGTGATTCCAAATGGCTACCTTTGTGTTACATGCATAAAATGAAGCTCAGTTGAATTATGGAACACGCCTCATTTTTTATATTTTTCCATTTCTCTGATGTGGTTACTGCATGATGCTTTTGGGTCTTTGATGTTCTTGAAAAGTCGTTCCGTCTCTTTTATATTAGCCTTTGAAGTAGGCCTAGTTGCACTGCGTAGTGATATGGCGCACCATTGCTTTAGCAGGGCCGACTGTGGTCACAGTGTGAAACTGCAGCAGTACTGCAGATCATTTTAATAACACTGGTTTATCTATTCTATTTGATGTCTCTTTAAATTAACCTGGAGTATCCAGAAGTAATTCTTTTCCCCAGTTTTTTTCCTGCTACGCTAAGCCCTAGCATTTGACAGAATTATCTGAAGTTGAGGTATTTTCTGACCTCACTGAAAGTACAGAGGTGGAGGCTGCTGTTATTGCAAGTGTTGTTACATGATATGTAGATAAACAGTCAGCTGGATGACTTTCTGAACTATGCACCTTGTACCACTAGGGAGCATCAGAGGACTTTTAAGAGAATCAGAGATTTGAATGCTTTAGATTTGTAGAGCTGAGTTTGTATTTGAAGATTTTTCAGCAGGGTTTTGGTTGGGTTTGAAACTCTTAGTATAGATACATCAAAACAAATTGGGGTTTGTTTAAGTTCACTGTAATTTCAGTGTGAAGGAACAATAGACAATGGCTCACAGGGGCACTTTGATAAAACATTTCATTATAGGTTGGTGGTGAAGGGGGGTGGTATACCCTTAGGGAGTCTGATGGCAACTTTTGAAAGCATGTATTTCTGATTTTGAGCTGAGCAACATTCAAAGAGATGTAGCTTTGTTGAGCTCTATATGACATAAAGCATTTTTAAATTTCAGAAAACCTTATAGAGTGTGTGATATGCAGGAGCAGGAGAGAGGTCAAAAACAACAGCATAAAACAATCTTTGAGCAAAGAATATTCTACTCCCATTTGGTTTGAAATGCTGTTTGAAGTTTACCATGGAAAAGAAATGACTTTCATATGAAGGGGTTGTTTTAAGAACTATGCATTCCATCATCATAACTCCTGTGCTTTGATGAATAACAAGTATCATGTGAGGGAAAGCTGATCATAACCCAAATGTATTTTAAAGAATTGAGCAATCAAATGTTCATACACAAACTTAAACCTAAAATCTTTTTGGATTCTGATGCCGAGTGAAAAAGTCATATTTAGGTAGCTGTCTACATTTCAGGTTAGTAACACTTAAAATGTCTTCAGCTACAATTAACACACTTCAGATCAGAACAGCTTCAAGCAGCCAGCGTAAAATTCATGCTGGATTTGATCTTTTTTCTTCTCCCTTTGTAGCTTAGAAGATGCATTTTTAATTATCAATGTACTTTGTGATATTTTTTGGAATACTGAGGCCATGCATACATAACTATTTGGAAAAACTTAACATTGGTGATTGAATTCAAATTAGTGTCTGAGTAACGCACAGGCCACACCGCCTACCTGAAAATGATCCGTTGATAGTCATATTGAGATCATACCAGCAATACTGCACCCTTACTGTAGTTTCAATGCCTATATTTGCAGTGTATGAGACATTATTTATAAACGCAACACTTCCTGTATCCATTTCAAGCCATCTACCATTTATGCTGCTAGGTCATTAGTGATGGCCATTATCAAAGGGAAACCTAATGTAGAAAGATAAGGGCTGGCAGTAGAAGCAGCGCAGCAGAAACACCACACGCGTGCGAGCTGCAGCAGTTCAGCGAGGTAGCCGTCACGCACAGGTAGGCGGTGTGGCCTGGGCATAACCCACCATATTAATTTTAAAACTGAACAATTAATTTGGGATAACAAAAAAGGAAAAACTATCTAATTCTTAAAAAAACAACACACCGAAAAGAACCCCAATATCATTTTAATCCATGAGTGCATTTAACATTCAAAAAAATTATATCTACTGAGAACATGGATGTGATCTATATTTGGATCCACTGTAACCTTGTTTATGTGAGATGGGTTCATGAAATATTTGTGTTGATGAAATATTCATTGGACAGGAAGCCAGGTCAAAAGGCATTATGCCCAATAAACATTAAATTTAGTGGAAATAATAGTTGACTGCATGTTATAGATACATCACCACTTGTAAATACTTGTCACTACATGCACAGATTTCTGTTAATTACTTGAACAGAGCATTGTGAAGAAGTCCCACATTAGCCACATTAGGAGGAAGGTAACTTAAAATAACCCCAAAACAAATGCATAAAAAAATCAAAGAAAAAAAAAATCAAATTCAGCCAGACTTTATTTGTCATGTATAAACACAACATAAATTACTGTTAATATGACTAGTACAGACGTTTACTTAATTCTTAAAAAAACGACATAAAACTCTTGCATAATTTACAAAACATGGTGTCCCTGTGCTATCCAAGACACGTGTGTGCCTTCCCCCACCCCAACAGAGTTTGTCAAACCTTTACTGTCCTTTTTTTTCCACAATGAATATTGGGTATTTAAACACGGAAACCATTTCTTTTTTTCTGTCTAAAAACATCTCAAAGAGCATAAGATTTTTTGATGTTTACAGTGCTAAATCTGGTATACATAGTGGTTTTTTTGGTGAGAATATCTCTAACATCAGAAGTCTCTTATTTTAAAAACAAATATTTGCTCAAGGACACTGCTTGCTCTAGGAGTGCGAACTCTCGAGCCCCGTACTTCTAGAGAAGTGCAGATATGCATAATGTAAACATTTCCTTTGCTCTTATAGTACTTTCTGTTGAGCTTGATGAAAACCAAAAAAAAAAAAAAAAAAAAACAAACAAACAAAAAACACCTAAGTTAGCTGACCAAAGACACCACTATTCCTCTGTTTCAGAGTTCAGAGTCCAGAAGGCTTGTGCAACAGAGGAACAGACCTGTAATTGCCATGTTAAGGCTTCGTGTAGTTATACATTTACTCTGTAGTCCCTAGGTCACAATGCACAGCATCGCGTTTGACCTCTTGTATGTTTTTTTTGTTTTGTTTTGTTTTTTACAAAAACACTCACATTGACACTCAGGGTACATAACAGCAACCTTTGATTACAGTTGCTTTCATTTTGTCCAATAGTGTGTCTCTACCAAAACTAAGTCTCTTTGGCAGAAAATGCACCTCGTATTGTTACCTTTTCCCAATTTCGCTTTGCCGGAGAAAGTGGATGTTATTAGAGCTGTCTGCTAACTCAGGGTACTGCTCAATGGAGAGCACATAGTACCCGTCATATCCCAAAACTTTTCCACTACTCAGAAGCTGCCTCTTCTCCCCCTCTGTCCAGGGGCGGACCCCCTCCTCGCCATCTCGCACTCGCTGCTGTTCTCTCGCCCACGCACCGGCAAGGGCGCGCTGACGAGCGAGCTCAACAACTCGCGCTTTCTCCTCGTCCACCGTGGACCCGTAACGGATATGAAGAGCTAGAGCACCGGCGCGAATCTCCACATCTGCAAAACGCCGAGTCCGACTATCCATGACTGTGGTGGACTGGGAAACAGTCACATTGACACCATTCTCCAGAGTCTTGTGTCCACTGGTGAGGTGCAATGCAGCAAGGTCGGCATCTGGAAGGCCTGGCTTGACAAAGTAGTGTGTGTCCCGCCCTTCTATAGTGAAGTGGAGGTCTTCCAAATAAAAAGCGTTGTTGAGGATTGTCGCAACCTTGATACAGTCCTCACTGGCCACGTTGAGTGTGTGAGTGTGAACACTGCCCTTGTAGATGGCAAACATAACGGCTCTTCCGATGGGAGACATTACCGCTGAGAACCACAGCCAAGACTTTTCACCTCTGCGACCTCGACTGAGATGGACCTCTGGCAGCCGCTCGAATGACAAGAGGGAATGCGCTTGTCTGGTTACTTCCTGCTGGACCCCAGAGATAGACTGTAGGAAAAGTGCAGTGAAACGTTAACGCCTGAACATGGCAGAACCTGACTCTCCAGGCCATTTAGAACCAGCTACTGCTCTGCTTCAGAGAGTTTTCCATCCCTGTCTAAGATAATGGTGTTTTCAAGCTGTGTTCTCAAGCCAAAAGTAGATAAATCCCCCATGACAATTTTACAGCAACACTTTTTGTGTTAAGGTCTTAGACCACAGAATCATAAATAGCTTCAAAAGATTGTTTTAACACTAGCGACACCAAAATATTACTTAAGTTAGACAATGTGTTCAACTGGTAACTAAAACAACAAGACAGAGGAAAATTTAGTTGTGCTTATTATGCGTATTATGCAAATACAGCCCAATTAAAAGTGATATTCTATGAAATACATAGCAATCCAATTAAGAGATGGCAGCTTCAAAATCCTGACGTAAGAGAAAAACAATGGAGAACAAAGATTTTTTTTCGTAGTCTGTCTGATCCCCAACACATTGAAAAGCATATTGTCTGTTGGCTGGAGAGTATAATTGTTGCTTTTCCCATTCAATTTATTTTGTGTTCAATATGCATGAGAAGGTTCATTTTACCCACCGGCAGATCATCCCAGAGCTGACTCTTCCTCAGTTCATAGGATGGCATGCTTAAATCAAACTTTGGGACTGGAAACCCAGGAATGGTGTTGTGCAGATGAAAGCCAAAGGTTACAAGCCAGCTGTTCACATCTGTGCAAGAAAATAAATTAAAGATGGAAAGTTTACAAGTTACAACATGATTACCCTTGTACCGTACCATACAGTTTTATTAGAAAAACTTTTGAGAATTTTGATAAAATGTTTACACTGAATAGAGACCCAAAATATAAAGGTTTTAATACAATTTGTTAAACAGGGAACACAATGACATACATAATTGATAGAGCAAAAATTCATTGCCAAAAGTTCACAGCTTCTCAGCTGTGAGGATCTACTGCTTGGCTTTGTCATGTATGATAGTAAACTGAATATCTTTGGGCTTATGTCAGATTAAAATAAAATAAAATAAAGATACAGATAAAAAATGCAAATAATGTAAACATTTCATCATTTTCTGACAGTTTATTAGATAAAATTATGGATAGTACCAGCAGCTTCAACTGTGCTATATCTTACCTGCAACATATTCTCTCATTTCATGGACTTTGCTGATGGGGTTGTTATTTCTGAACATGTATAAATTAAAAGGAGCTGGTTCCTTTCCAACTCTTTTCCAAGTAGAAACATCTGGAACAGTCCACCTTCCAGACATTATGTCATAATCCTGCTCCCCAAAGTGCAGCAGCTTGGTCAGGGGATCATACAGTCCTCCGTGAAACCCAAGCACAAGCTGGAAGTCTGGGTTAGAGTCAAAGTAGACCTCACCATATGCTGTGTACTGGAGCTGTTTGACCAGGAGGCCGTTGCTGGTGAAAACAGCCAGGGGCGTGCCGGTGTTATCACAGGCGATGTAGAACTCCTCCCCGCTGCTGATCTCCATAGCAAACAGGTGGCCTTGAAGGTCATAGTAGAGAGAAGTGATCTCTGAACTGGAGTGGTTGTATACATGTGTAATCCTGGCTGGGTAGCTGAGGTCTGCGTAGAAATACTGAAGGTGTTGGCCTAAGCTTGTCTTGGTGGACACTCTGCGGCCGAGTCCGTCATAGCGATACTGAATCGTCCAGCCGCTGCTCTTGCTGTAGACCCGCACCAGAAGTCCTTTGGAGTTGTACTCAAAGATTTCTGCTCCCCTCTGGCGGAGGAAACCATCTTCATCCATTCTGTATTGGATATCTCCAAGGCGGGTGATGCGGTCTCTCAAATCATAGCGCAAAGGAAGAAGTCTGGCACTATTTCCTGCATTCAGCAAGTGCAGATTTCCATTTAGGTCATACGTATAGCGCCACATCACTTTTTCATTGAGGTACACAGTCTGGAGCTGGCCATCCACGTCATACTCATAGCTGTACTTGGTGGTGTTGGCAAAGGGGCCAATCTTGATCTCTCGCTTGGTGACTCGGCCAACATCGTCATACTGGAAAGTGATCCAGTACATGAGTGAGCGGAATATCTCGTACTGGATCTCCTTGATGCGTCCATGTGCATCAAAGTGCTTGGTGTAGGTCATGACTGCAGTGGATATGATCTGATTTATATCATAGTAGATCACCCCAAACTTCCCAAACTGTTCAACCTTTCCTGAGATATCATCAAACTGGTACAGATCGATGGGTAGTGGTGTTTCGTTGATGACACCTTGCACGCTGGTCACACGCAGGCTGCTGTCATAGGTGTAATCAAAGCGTGCGTTAACCATGCCATCCTCACTGAAGCGGAAAATCTGCCGGTCCACTAGGGGACCCACTTGACGATAACGAATGGAGCAGATGAAACCTTCATTCTGCAGGTTGACGGTCTTAAGCACACCTGCCGTCTCATCGTAGGTGAAGCTGACCCTTGTGCTGTCATACAGGATCTCTGACAGTTTGTTCTGCCGGCGGTACCTGTACAGGACCCTACGGCCTGTACCAAGGTGTGCTACTCTCAGTAGGAGGCCATCTTCGCTGTAGTCCACAGCCACTGAGGCATTGCTCTCTGGAGGGTGATAAAGGTTCCTGTAGTATCCCACCGAACGGATGGTCTGCATGGTGTAGCGGGCTACGCTTGGCATTGTGACAGCAGAAAGCCGGTCCAGAGAGTCAAAATCAAATATGTACTGCCGTTGGCTGTGGAGCAGGAGTACCATGGACTAGAGGGAAAAGAGCAGAATAGCAAGTGTTTTCTTGAGTTGCATAATATTTATACATAATATATGTGTAATGACAGGCGGGTTGAGTGCAGGCAGAGCAGAAATTTCCTGTTTGAAGAAAGGAGAAACAGGGTATATGAAAAATGCACTAGGTAGCATTAACTATCACTTAACACTGAGACAACAGCTCAATAGATCAGTTGTGCTGTCAATTGTCTGATCTGTTAATACAGAAGTATAGCTTTAGTTTCACAAGTGCTTTGAAAATTATGACGTTAAATAAAATATAGACCTTCTGTCAAAAACATTTACTAAGAAAGCTGGTATGAAAGACAAATGCTTCTTTCAAATGCTGTTAATGATTGTCTTATAATCGACATCCACAAGTATCTGACATAAGAAATGTTTACTTTAAATGAAACTAGTTTAATTAATTTACAACATATGCAGTTTGAAGTGTGGTCTGTCCTCCAAAGGTTTACCACCCTTTCTGTTAAAATGTCAAGCCCAGTCATCCGTTGCTACACAGAGGTTCCCTGTGCTCCCTGAGCTCTCTGTGTTCCTTATGTCAGAGCGTTGACATGGCCTCTCCAGGTCACGCAATGAAAGGATGCGGCCAGGAGTGGCTGAGGAAAATCTCTGCATGATTTTATAGCCAAGCATCTCAATGCAATCTTAAATTCTCTTTACAAAACAACTAAAGGATATTTTTGTGGAAGAGATGGATAAAGTGATATAGTGGAAGAGGGATATTTAGCTGTTTTAGATGATGTAACAGCAGAATGTAAAGATCAGAAGACCTGTCAGTTTTTGTTTCTGATTAAAGTGTTTAGAAGATTTAAAGTTTTTGTTTTTGTGCAGTTTAAGTGTGCCACTCTTTAAATCTCTATGTACATAATTTATCTCAGTGTATTCTGTCATTTACCTGTTGGACTACCTGAAACCTACAGACTGGACAAATCACGTAACGATTTCCTCAAACATTTGCATATTTTTTGTTGTGGGGATCAGAAAGGAGCACATATGTAAACAACTGAGTAAATACAGTTATTAAATACATGAAAATTGGACTTGCAGGATTACATATAATAATAGCCTGCCAATCACCCAGTGTGTTCTCTCTGTATTTACTCCTCTCTGGCCGTTACGACTAAAGAACAGTGTCATTAAGTGTGGAGTGTCTAGTCTTGTCTTGTAATTTTCAGCTATGTATTTATTTTTTGTAAGGGACCGTGAACAATAATAAACTTAAAAGTAATTTGATGTATTCGGCCAGAGTAAGTTAATTGGAGTCTTCAGTTCCTTGGCAGGTCACAATTAAAACAAACAGTGACAGAACAACACCAAAGAAACAGGACAGGACACATAATACAAAATAACATACAGCAGTAACAGAGTTAGTCTTCAGGATTACAGTGATTTAAAGAGTACACTGTTCAATAGCACATGTGCTGTATACTATACACGACTGCCAATGCATTCTGAGTCTGTAAGGCAACCAGAGCTTAGGATACTGCCATTCATTGCTACCTATGTACCACAAATTTTCTAAGAAAATATGTTAATGTTAATTATGGCCCCAGGAATTTTTACTACTGGGTAGAGGGTGACGTACAGCTCATGGATGCAATCCTTCTAAACATTTCTAATGCTTGTAAATGATGCCCCTTAGTCTGTAGTTACTGTAAAAATGATTACTGTATTTTGCTAAGTACCTCTGTAAGACGCAGAATTATGTACATGGAGCTGGTGATTATTGTAAAATAAGCCTCTTCAGGGTGACCTCTGCTACATGTCAGGGTCTTTATTTACCCTGCAGTGATAATGACTATCCTGCTGTACAGTATATCTTACATATTACTTCCTCTGGTCATTTTCTCACCTGCTCCAGGTAGGTGTAACTCCATATCTTCCCATCAGCAAACACCCTGGAAACCAGGCGGCCTTGGCTATCATACTCGAGTCTCTCAGTGGTGGGACCTCTCTGCAGGGCACTGATTTGCCCGCTGCTAGTGCGGCTCACATTAACCGGCAGTAGCTTACTGCTGGGCACCCAGAGCACTGGGTGGCCTGCTGTGTCGTATATAATCTTTAAGAGGAACTTTCTGTGGTCATCATAAATCTTCTCTGTCCTCAGGGTGCGATCATAATCAACGGAAAGAATGTTCCGTCCATTCACCTGTGGGAAAGATTTGATTTAAGTTGGTTTAAAACAACAACTATTCCTACTACTGCTACTACTACTACTAGTTATAATATATAATAAATAACATAAAAAAAATAAAAAATCATTGAACCAATGAGAAATCACTGTTCTTTGTCTGGATGGCTCTTTAAACTATATTCACAATGATTTTCACTACAGTTGTCACAGAGATTAACACCCCCTTCACAAGGCTCATTAAACTGAGAGACACTCTGGCGATTGTTCAGGTACACTTAAATCACAACCTTCTAAATTTAGTGGAGACAAAAATTACTCAAAGGCAAAGTAACCACCCAAGTTAAGTTCATGAAGTACTGTAAATCATAAACCGAAGTGTCGGATTCTGAGAAGTAGGAATAAGAAGAGGTAGACTTCTTTACAGTACTAGAATATTGATAACCTTCTATGTCAGGAAATAAATGTTGATGTGACTCATAAATTCAGTGGAAAGAAAGGTAATGACTGACAGTGACAGCTACTGACATTAAATAACATCTGTAATTTTTTGGACACTTTGATCTGTCATCGTCTGTCTACCACCGAGGTGAGCAAGGTCACAAAAAATACCCACTTTTGTATGCATGGGACGCTGATAATTTACATGTGCCACAAGGAAGAAAAACAGAAATCACACATACCCTAAGCTTGCGTCCAAACACGATAACTTTCCCTCTGGCTTGTTCTTTGCGGAAGCGCCACTCAACCAAGTTTTGCCCACTCTCTCCTGGCAAGCTCATGTTGCGTCTGGCTACAGTTGGATTGGCAGCCCCTGCCAGGATGTGGGGCTCTGTCTGGTAGTGGGTGTCCATCCCGTTGGCATAGGTAATCCTCAGCGAGTTGTCAAAGCCCACTTGATAGCTACTTCTACATTGGTCTGTTGAAAGTGAACAAAAAGTGCAACTTAGAACAGAGGATTAAGTAATTACACACAGGAATTAATGTTATTGACAGTCCCCTGACGTAAGTATTGGCGGTACAGTACTTGATTATGCTTGAAGACCATAGTATTTCAAATGAGACAATATTCACACACAAAAAAAGAACATGAATGATGTGTTGAAATAACTGGACCATCTGGCTCTGGCAGAAAGTGGAAACCATTTAGATACAAGGTTGATGTGTCTCCCCCTTACACGCCAAACCCGCACACTGAGAGAGTAATCATTTACACTGTCGTCTGTCAGACCCTCTGAGCTGTAATGATACACGACTTAAGCTTACTCAACATTGCCCTGATGACCCCTGAAACAATGACAAATAACCGCTTACAAAATAGCTCCCCGAGTCTGGAAGATGAGCGTTCCGACCTTACCCTGAGCCAGAGTGTAGAAGGCACGAATGGTTGAGGTATTCGTGATGATGCTGATTTCTTCCTCTGTCATGGAGCTTTCAATGTCCACGGTCAAAGCGCTGTATATGTCTGTGTACAAGTTATTCACCATTCCAGTGGGGAACGTCACATTCATTAGCCGTCCTTCACTGTCATAGCTGTTTGACAAAAAGAACATCAAATGACAAAGCTTTGATATGTATGAGGGCGCTCAATGCATTCAATTATCAGCTCTTTTATACTTTTTGACTAAGACCATCGACTTTATTGTAATTAAAATGTCATTTCAAAAAAAAAAATTTTTATATGTTCAAATTTCAGGGGTATAAGTGATGGGCGCTTAGGCACAATCCAAATATTTTAAATGGGAGAATGACACATCTAATCATCTATCCGTTTTATATGAATTTTATATGAATGAATTCAATTATTTGGATGATTGATGTGTCATAATCTTAACTGAATGCTTTGTTTTTTTAGTTATAGTGAGGATATCATTCATGGAATAATGTGACATGACAGTAAATTACACAAGGGCGAAAAATTCAATCACAGAGAGGCCAGGCTAAAAAAAATAAAGTGTCATATTGACTTATAACAAAATATAATCATGAGTTGGTCATTTTGTTCAACTTTACTTTTTTAAATACATGCATGTCAAGACATTATCCTTTTGTAACTAACCATTCTGTTGCTTCTCTTCTGCTAATTACAACGTTACTGAACACATGATACACATGACTCAGTCAAGTGAAAAATATGAAGAAAAAGTAGAATACTTTATGGATATTGAGTTAAACTAGGCTATTTTACAGATCTGAGGCAAATTTTGTAATTAGGTTTCAATTAAATGTGCACCCTAAAGCATTTGCAGGTATATATGGTTACCAATTATAGAGTAAACTTGTACTGAGCTGTGAGACAAGAAACACACACAGGAATACACGCATGCAAGTACACACAGACATTTTTGTCTTTGAACCTCATGACTTGAAGTTTTAGTTTAGATAAGTTAAGACTAAAAGAAGGTGTGCAAATATTAGTGCTGTCCATCAACTGCAAGGCTGTTAATACTGCCTCCTCATACATGAAAAGCAGGGAATGCTCATTTTTGTATTCCCAAAAAATAACGTTGTTGCCAGAATGCGAAGGGCATTCATTTACATAATGTTCTAATTAGTGTGAACAAAGTAGGAGGTGTTTGTTAATTTGTACCATCGGAAAGTTACAGATGCAGAAGGCTTAAATGAAGTGCAACATAAATCCTGACTGGCAAGTGATGTAAAGATTTGCACAGAATGAACTTGCTAATCTCAAACATACTTACTCATAGAAAGTTGTCCAGCCAATTTCTGATGTCTTTGTAGCCAGCAGGCCATTGTTACCATGGTAGGTAAGAAGCACTAGCTCCTGTCCTTGCGCCGTAAGTGTTTTCAGTCCACCGTTGGTGCTCATGGTCAACCAGATCACTTGGTTATCAGGGGCGACAATACGCACCGGCGTGCGGTTAGGATCTCTACGTATTCTCAGAGTGTTGCCACTGCTGTCAGTAACAGCTGTGATGTCATTCTCTGTGCTGTAGCTGAACGTATATTTCAAGTCGCCAGTGAGCAGGCTTGCAGTGTGTTGGTGGGTTCCATTGCTGTCAAACATATACAGCTCCTGGGCATCGGGGGAAGCCACCTCATATGTACCAGCACTGGAAGTCAAAGTTGGCCCATTTCTAGAGATGGCTCGGATGCGGATGTTGCCTAGGTCTGCCACATAGAGTGTTCCATCTGGGGCTGCCACTAAAGAAGATGGAGCATTGAGCCTTGCATCTTTGGCATAGCCATCCCCTGTCTGATAACAGTCGCAGTTGGCATCATTTTTGCAATCGCAGTCGGAGGGAGCCCCAGCCAAATGCGTTATCTCACCATCCACAGAAACCTTTCGGATCCTGCTCATCTTTCTCTCATCTGTCTCCGCTATGTAGATGGTCCCATGGTAAGATACAGTAATGGAAACAGCAAATTCTAGAGGGGTTAACTGCGCCCTTTGTCCACCGGCCACACCACGCTCCAATCCAGCCAGTGGGCAGTGTATTGGTCTGCCAGCTGCAATGCTCACTTGACCATTCTCTGTGATGCGCAGCACAATGTTGTTGTCCAGGACAAACAGCGAGTTGTCCATGGGGCTGACTGCTAGATCTGTGGGCCACTCCAGAATCACCTGAAATAGAGGACATCATTAGATTGTTGCAAGATCAACATACATTTGAAATAAAAGGGAATAGCAACTTACTCAAAGTAATGAAAACCCATAATTGATTTAAATAAATATCGATCAATGAATAAATCTTCTTTATAATTGTGTATAGGTTATGCAGAATAACTAAAACTGTGAGTAAGCTATAAACGGACAAAGTCCTGCTCTTTCAAGCTATTCTCTGTTGCGCTAGCCTCGGATAGATAAAAGAAATCTTCTACGTGGATATACATTATCAGTTTTTCTCTATGGGTGAAATACATCGAGTTGATGATAGACATTGACTGGTGTGAGGATCATGTGACATTTTAGTTGCAGGGTAGTCTCTCTTTCCATTATGCTAGTTTGTCTAACTTAGAATATATAATTTAAATGGGCCAGAAGGAAAAAATAAATAATATTTCTTTTACCTTTGGGGTTTAAGATTAGTTCTTATCTTCTAGTGCTAGCACTGCTGATACATGAATTTAACAGTGACTGTTAAGATCATTTTCCATTCTGCCCCCTCTGCCTTCTTAACATCTCAGTTTTTTCATGCTGCTACTGAGATTTCAAACTAAGTGAAGTGTCAGGGGTTTATCCCCTGTGTGGCTATAATATTGCTGCCAAAATAACCCTGAGCACGCACTTCATACCTTCCTGCAACCATTTGCTGCACTAACTGGTGCTGCAACTTGAGAGAGGGGCTACCTGTTGGGTGATCAATTAAGTGTATCAAATTAAGTAAAACAATATTTCACACATACAAAAATGACAGCAGTATCAACCACATCTTGGAAAAATAACAAGTAGATATCACAATCCAAAGCTTTAACCCTGGCTGATCATTACAGTCTGCTTGTCAGAAACATCAGGGAATAAAAAGCTTCTTGTAACAGCACATATGACTGGCCTGGCCTTCAAATACATAACTGTGTCATTAAAACTGTCAAAACGCGGCAGAATTGTGCTTTTCCACAGGGTGATTAATAAGAAAACATACCGCCTTTAAGGCTGCCACTAGTTAAACTGCACAGAGCCAATTCTCTAGCTTGGATGCCCGAGGATCATACTGTCTCGCCAAAACCGTGTCTTTATTGGCTCAAACAAAATGACTTGGTTAATTAGCAAAAAGTGACAAGCTTAATCCTTTGTCTTTATGTTCTCTTATGTTCTCCCCCCTTCATGTTCACCGCCCACACACATACACACAAACACAGATTGCTTTCTCTTCTGTTTACGTTAAAAATGTTTGTGTGCAGCCAAAAAAAACACCCTTTCATTTCATCCCTAGCTCTTATTTCTGTTAATGCATTTCTATTATTATCTAACCTCTCAACAGGCCGCAAGAATATTTGTGATATCTGCCGTCAGGGTCATTTGGTTTTGACTGTCGCAGTCCTCCCCATCTACTTTTCAAGTGTTTTGTTTGTAGTTGTCTACTCTCTCTCTCTCTCTTTGCAAGCTGATCTGCATTAGAACATCAGAAGTCTAATTAAAATGTAAATTGCTTAGTTAAAAAACTAACCCCCCAAAAAAAACACTGTTATGTCTGGTGCACACATGTAAGAAGTGGGAGAACCTGATCCTGCAGCAATTTTAGTCTCGGCAGCCAATACACTTAAGAATTCACTTTCTGCAGAAACAGGAAACAGGCGCTATGAACACATACAAGTTGATATGATAAAAGCCTTTTTCTTGGTTTATATATATTTTTTCATCTTAAGTCAGATATCAAAACTCTAAAGGAGTGAAATGAGGAGGTATATGTATGTTTAAGCGCAGGGAGCTGCACTTCTTTGAAAGAAGTGTCATGGTATTGTAATGGTATAACGTATTGTGTAAGGAAACCTCATCCACAGGTAGATGGTAAATTTTGTTGGACAAAGCCGGCCGTTGTCAGGTGCTGCAGGAGAAAAGGTTCTGTGTGCAGCAAATCGAGCTCTGCTTCATTATCATGTATGGTGTAAGTGTCCTCAATACTGAGCATTTCTAGTGGAACACTAAACACTAATTCGGCTCCAGCCACATCAAAACAAGCCCCCAAAACTGAGTAATTATTCTTTCCTCCATATCATCTGCCGTGACCTGAAAACTCATCCCTTCAATAAACACTTCATGTCTCCACTTCCTGCCTAAATCACATCTTCCTCCTAGCACGTACTTTCAGAGAAAAAAAATGTCGAGTTCAGAGCAAAAAAAACCCCATTTTCTTCATCCCTGTTGTTTTTTCACCAAGCTCCTTATACTGTTGGCGTTCTAGAAATTGGAGTCTTTTCCACTGTCACTGTATGTTTCTCTGGATAAGATCTGTCAGTTAAACAGTAACGATGTTCCTAACATAATACAGCAGATAACGGAAAATATGCGAGATCAGAATTTAACAGAAATGGTATTATTATTATTATTATTATTATGATTAAACCATAAATAAAAAAAATAAAATTACAAGAACAACTTAAAAGATCAACCTAAGGGCAGTCAATATAAATAAGTATGCTAGCTGCTATTAAAGTATAGTATAGTATGCTATCAAACAATACATGAATTACACTAAAACATCCAGATTCTAACATTCTCTGAAGTAGCAGCCAGAAGGGAGAGCATATAGTTTCCGCAGCAGTGATTTAAATTATCAGAAAGAGACCAGTTTTTGCAATTTTAAATTTAATTGCAGAAGGTTCCAGACAGAGCGAGCAGCATGCAAAAAAGCTCTTTTTCCTCGTTCACTTAAGAGTTTGGGAACTGTTGATAATAATATAGACAGTGAGGTAAATTTGAGAAAGGATGGCACTTGCATGTCTCGCTCTCACTCGAAAATCCGCTGGCCGAAAGATTATCATTCATGAGAAGACATGAGATATACTGCATATGTAATATATATGCAGTTATATAACCCTGCATATCAATGATGATTCATGGGTGAGCAAACAAAGAGGGCTAAAGGGGCGGGGGCACAAGGTGGCGCTGTGACATGCTCGGTGTGAGCATACAGGCAGAGTTAACAACTGTCTGCTACTTGTGTGTGCAAGTCACCTGGTTGATGTCCATGCTGTTGTCACAAGTCAGAGGGCGAGCCGATGTCAGGTCGTTGGAGCCAAGGAAAGTGGAGATGATGCCGTTCTGGTCCACTTTTCTGATTGTGGTGCCATCGACAAAATAAATCAGGCCATTCTTGTCCACGGCGATGCCTGTTGGCATCAGGTTAGGAGGGGGGGAGAAAAAGGGAGAAAAGAAGGGACAGAAGAGAAAAAAAAAAACTTGTAATAACAGGAAAACATGGTAGATATGCAGCATCTCTGCTTGCATGACTCAGTGGACAGAACACGATGGATACATGTGTCAAGCTTGCCTTCCCATTATTCAGGTCACTGCAAAAAGCACAGCGGTCAATAATTCATGGGCTGCTTTTCTGCTATTAAATAATTTCTAAGGCAGAAGTGGGAAAGGCTGTATTCATACGGTATACGTGCACTTGCGGCATCTTGTAACCCTCCTCTCTAAAAAAGGACCTCAGGAGGTGGGGGTGTCAATGAGTGGTAAGTTTGGGGGATTTTTTGACATCGGCAATCATCAACAATCTGCACACCATTTGAGAAATGAATGAGCGAGGGAGCGGAAATGACAGCTTTGGCCAATTTTAGATGAAAAGGGTGAAAGACAGGCAGTTGCCATGGTGACGACTGTGGACTAAATTGTCACAATGATTGAGTGTCAGCTCATAGTTGTAAGTTGCAGTCGAGCCAGTGTAGAGTTGCAATAACCATTTGTCCCAAACTGGGAAAATACATTAACGGGCCATGCCAGCCTCCACATCGCTCTCTGTGTCACCGTGCTGCTTAATAGAGACCGGCACCTATGGGAATTCAATCATACCTCACATGCAGGGAGAGTGTTTTTCATTCCCCACATTGGTTTTAACACGCTGTGGTTTTGGCATTCATTCAGACAACTGAAAGCCGCTGCTCTCAGGGACATGTATGTATAGTGGAAGATAGTGATTTAGTTTTTGGAGGATTTCAAATGTTTTGAATAAGCTTTAACTTCAGTCTTACGTCCACAGTGTGATTTCTTTTTCAATGAAGTCTTTAAAAGCTTCTATGGAAGGTGAGTGGTTTGGTTTGACCTGTGGCTAGGTCTGCACAAGATTGCTTTCTGCTAAAACATTGACGAGCCGAGGGAGCCCACGGTGAATCCTTGGGAGCTGGCTATTTGACAGTCTGAGATTCTCAGACAGATGAAAAGTGTCACATTTGAGCAGAGTTCACCAAATGTCTGAGTGGAGAAAAAAATGGAGCCATCTGCTGTTTCTTCTCTGGTCTCGGCTTCCACCCACTCCATCATTAGAGTCGCTCCCTCAGATTGCCTTCACTCAAGCCTTTATCACCCAGCTGAAGCTGTGCTATTGCAGTTGGCATTCAGAGTGGGCAACAACTAGCGCAAAACAATTCATCTTAGCCTTTTCATCCAGAAGAATTTATGGAAAAGTGAGCAATCCAACCACAAATGGCCATGTGCTATTTGAATGTGGACAACTGGTTGTGCATAGCGGGTATCAACTTGTGGATAGTTGTTACTTCAAACTTTGAAAGGTCTGGATACTTTACTTTCACAAGAGCTGTGAGAAGACATCTTGTAACAGTTTTTCAAGTATACATTTGAAAATATATATTTTACAGGAATATCCAATTATGCACAATAAATAATGCACTATATTTCTGGAGGTAAAAACAACGTTTTGTTAGGCAGCAGCAGTACACAGCCTTAATTTACAGAGTGTCTGTCTTTTCTTTTTTTTTTTAGGTTGACAGTCCTACTTACTTTTACTTCAACATATGAGCCACAACTTAAATTCCTTCATTAAAATCTGTAAGCCCAGAGTTGGCACAGACCCCAGTGGAACATATACATTTAAATTCAGCAGGTGCTACTCTTGACTAGAGAAACCCATCAATGTGTCCCGCCCCTCCATTTCAGTACAACATCTTCATTAGCTTTAAACCATACCTTTGGGTCCGGTGAGGGAGGCCTCTGGAGCTTTGCCTCCATCACCACAGTGGTTCTCATCAAAGGGCAGACAGTGGTCCCCCGTTCCTGCCACCACCTCTGCATTCGATTGCAGATCCTTGCTCCCGGTTAGGGTTTTCGGTCGGTAGATCCTCCGGGAGTTAGTGTCTGACACATACAGCTGGCCGGTTACTGGATCAGTTGCCAGGTAATACCGGTGTGCAGGGTTGTTACTGCATTCAAGACAATAACTCAGTTAGAGATTATACACGGTCCCTTCAGTTTATAGACACTGGCAGGGTTTTCTTTACATGTACTTTTCTTTCAATGCAGCCAGATAGTCGTTTAATGGTGCTAATTTACCCCTGAAATGTAATCTAATGCAATAATCTCTGTGAAATACCTGAAAGGGCCTGTAAGCCCCAACTGACCCCTGATCAAATTTATCCTGATTTTCCATCTGAATTAAACATTTACAGTCAAGATATTATAGAGCTGATTACATTATACTTCCCCAGAGCTAACATTGTTTTCAGTGTACATTACATTTTCTAGTTGTGTAGATACAAAACACTTTTTAGAAACTACTCTCAGAACATAAAAATGTGCTGCGCCTGCGTCCTTCATACATTGTTTTACAAGTGTAATGGAATCAGGGAGCCTTCTGAAAACATTTTTTGAAATTTCATTAGATGACAGAAAGTTAATGCTAATGTTTGGTCAGGTTAAAGGACCAGTGTGTAGGATTTAGTGGCTTCTAGCTGTGTAGTTGCAGATTGCAACTCATTTGGCCTCCCCCCTCCTCTTCCAAGCGCAAAGCAGAAACTATGGTGGCTGCAAAATATGCAAAAAAAAAAAACAGAGCCAGTGTTTGTTTTGTCTGTTCTGGGCTACGGTAGAAACATGACGGTTCAACATGGCGGACTCCATGGAAGGCAACAATTAAAGGCTCATTGTAAGGTAACAAAAAGACTCCTATTTTCAGGTGATTATACACTAATGAAAATATATTCCATTCCATTTCTGCCAATATATGCTCCTAAATGGTACACACTGGATTTTAAGCCCTTAGCATCTAAGCTGTCATAAAGAATGTTATTTCCTAAAACACACACACCCTAAATGGCTAATCAAGTGTAACTTTCTTTTCAGTCTAGTTGCAGCTTAAAATATAAAGTATTTTTTAACTGAAAATTAGTAGCAACATTGTAATTTATATGTATAGTGAACTGAAGAGGGAAACAATGTCTTTAATGTTGTGAAAAACTGGGTCAAGAATTTCCACATCAGAAAAGAAAGGGTAGGGCCTTTGTGAATGAAAAATAGAAGACAGAAAGTGAGACAAGGTTAAAAAGATGGAAGTCAAACAGAATTGAACAGGATACCACTACAGTGAGCTTCCAGTTTACAAAGCAGAACTGACAACTTGTGTGCCAGATCATTTAATTTATTATCACTCCCCTGTGGGGAAAAGCCTTTGGAAATTACAGAAATGACTGGCTTATGTTAACAAAGTGCAACAGCTAATGGCATTGCATCTGGGTCTGCTTATTTGTGTTCTGTCTCATAATGGTTCTAACCCCTTTTTTTTTAATCAGAGTGCAAATGTGTCAAGGATTAGGAATCAAAAGATTTTAAAACACAGGATTTACTGATATTTAGACGAAATTGAATTGTCATGTTCTGTGACGGCCCCTTTTGAACAAATTTCTGAAAAAAACATTGAATTAACCTTTTCTATTAAGGCAGAGTTGATACATAGTAGGTCCTTCTGTCATTAAAGAGCTAAAAACAGAGGCAGTTAATATGAAAAATAGCTTGCTTTTTACGGTGCAGTCGTAAACATAGCTTCTCTGGTTGTACTCCAGCTTAATGGTACCTCAGTCAATAGTGGTTGGCTTTAGAAGAGGGATAATGTGACGGCAAAATAAATGTGGCAATGTAAAATGATGAAGATGGAGTCATAAAACCTGACAGCTATTATGAGTCAAAGTAAATGCCCAAAATAGGTGGTTGCTATCAAGTTCCTATAAAGAACTCAACAAGACTTACATTAGTAACCCTTTATTTTACAGTCAACCTTCAGGGGGTGGACACAATAAATGAAACACCTGTATGACATTATGCCATCCAATATAACAGCCCTGCAATAAAATATACATTTGTGAAGTTTCTGATTCTGTTCTGATGTTAACAGATGTATTTTAAGGCTTCATTATGTGGTTGTATTGTATCTAATATTTTGTTTACCACAAAATACCACCCCTAGCTACCTATCCACACCTCTTTGTCAGCCCATCTGACCACCGAATCAGGTGGTGACTGTGGCTTTTCCAAGTTTCATGTATCCTTTACATCCCCAAAGTTCCATCATACTTTGCTCCAGGTTGTGGCCTTGCACAGGTGCTAGTCATCACAATGTCCTGGTTGTTTTTCAGGCAATTGGAAGCCTCCAATGGGTCCAGAATTCAGCAGCCCTCATGGTATCAAACATTCACATTTTTGTCTCTACAGTCCCTTCACTGGCTTTCTGTAGTTGCTCACATTAAGTTCAACACCTTGTTGGTAGCCTATCCCAACACGAATATGGACATCAACCTGACTAGTCAGCCCACAGTTAAACCCAGTCCTGTAGCGAGATCCCTCCAATTATTCTTCTGCAAAGACACACTTAAACCTCTCCTCCAGTCTCTCTGCCTGACAGAGGAGCCGACACACACGCCTCCCAAAACGTGTCATGCTGACCTGCCTGTCAAGGAATCCGATTGATTAATTTAGCTCTTGTTGGGAGGTGGGCACGAAACAGACAAAAAAAAGTTGTCTTACTCAAATATAAAAGAAACAGCTACAGCTACGTGCAGCCCAGAGACGCATGTTTCAGCTTTTACAAGTTTTATTTCAAACATACATCAAGGTCAAGTTTAGCTCTGTTTCCTAAATTAGTGTGGCTACGTTCACACCTGTAGTTTGTATTCTTTGGTCTGAACAAAAGAAAATCTAATCTGTTGTTGCCTTTTAGGTCTAGTCCATTTTACAAAATAAACCTAAAGGAAACATCAGTCACATGGACTGACAGTGGTCATCTATCCTCCATCATCAGAGCTACACAGACCTTTGGAGGAAAATCAAAACAGGGTTTATTCTGGTGACTGATAACAAGTCATGTTGCACTTAACTGCACTGGACAGCTTTATTTATCTTCTCTGGTGGTCATGTGGAGCTTACAAAGCTTACAAGGAAATGCTTGGATACAGGCATTGGCAAAATAGTACGGCATTTGATCTGAGCAGCTAGAATTAGATGACGGGGAGACAATGCATCCTGCGTTAAGACAACGATGAGGAAACTGCTGCTAGCTTTATGAATAGTTTAAATTTTAAATTTATACAAAAGTCACATATCCATATCACATAATCCCATCACACCAGAGACACCACTTTGACAGCCAACTTAACAAAGTTAGTCCAGTTTAGTCTGTGTAGCACCTCCAGCACTTACAGTCCAGTTAATCACTGGGACAACATAATTGCCAACAATGTGCGTCCTCACTTGATCTGATTCTGTTGTCTTTATCATGAATACAAAGCAGCTGTGTAATCCCCTGTGGATAAGAGCATCTGCCAAACACCATCTCTGTAAATGTAATTATAAGCTTCACAATGGCACTGTTTATTGCAACGCTGTTATATTGGACTGCATTACATTACATTAGGTGTTAACTATATATATATGTTTTTATGTAATCAAGCTATAATTGGTTTGTTATAATTACACATGGTAATCACTGGTGCTAAAGGCGACTGTAAAAGAAAGAGTTATTCATATACTTATAAAGAGAATGATACAGATGGTGATGAACAAAGAATACTAATGCAACATGCAATGCAAGATAATACACCTACCTGTGTCTAAAGTCTTTATTTCTATGACAGGGTATAGAGGGAGCAGGAAAAGAGGGAAAAGGAATCAAGACAATGAAATTGGTAAATTGTAAAAGGATACATTTAAGGTTGTTATTATGATTTTTTGCGAAAAACCATTCAATGAGTTATTTCTCATTGAAACCATGAGTAGAACAAGGACAGGAAATTTAGCAAAAAATGCCTTTTTTTCACCCTCACAGTATCTAGTCAAGAAAAAACAGAGCTGAAACTCAGAAAGTCAAAGTATCCCCTTGAAGAATCAACACAGCCACTTGAGAAAGTCACAGGCAATGACAATCCGTTTGGCAGAAAGTGGAGAGGCGGGACTGTGGCCTAGAACTACAGCCCACAGAGACGAAAATATGTACTCCCATCTTTATAAAGCCCCATCCAGCATTACCACTGTTTATCTCAATTTGACCACTCATATCGAAATATTGATTCTGCCACTTGTTACACTGGCCACTGAAGCCAGAATCTAAATGCAGTTGAAAGAGGTTCAGGGAATCCCATATGGAGTATTTGGACTCCTATACAACAAGCATCCATCATACATATGAAAAACTGAAACCACTTTGGTCTTTAAATGTTTGGAAGAAACTAACATTAAATACTAAATAAGCCAATATTCTGCAAGCAATAAAGATGTGATATATTATGCAAAAAACACTTTTTCTACTGTATTGTGTAAAATCTGCACTGCAACTGCTATCTAAAGTAAAATAACATTTTTTAGTGTGTCTTTTCCGTCAGACTAAACTTAATTTGGCTCGCATAAGTCTTCATTGTAGTGTTTTGTGTTTCTCCTTGTAAACAAAGTAAAATAGTTGCTTGGAGACACAAACCATTTCTTAAACCATTATTTATCTAGGAAAGGGCTGCTGAGCATGCATTCTCCTTTACAGCAGCACCCTGCTTCCCACTCATACTGTTACACACTTCGCCACACAAGAACTTCGCTGTAGTGGCTGATCACTGCACAAGATACCTCGGCAGGTTCCTGAAGTAGAGAGAAATGTTTTATTTGTTGTGTTTTGGTCAATGGACAGTGTAGTTTTAACAGCAATTTACAAACCACTTGATATACAACTGCACGCCAACAGTGTGGTGACCTGTTTCCCTTCAAGGCAGTTTTCATATGTTTGTCATGTATGTGTCTCATGAAGGATGATGGCCCAATGTACATTTAATCAACATCTGCCACTGAAATAAGCCAACTGGCCGAATCAGAGTCATTGCTGAGAGAAGCCAACTTGGCATGAGGGCGTAAATCATCCCAATTACACGCTGAAGACAGGATGTCTTTCCTAATTATGGAGATGGATAGGGAAAGGATTTCAAATTTCTATGGGTAGGGGAAAGACTTGTGTGACTGGAAGTTTGTCCACCCTGCTATTTTAGTTCCCCCCTAACTGTCCATATTTTTCATATTTTTACATTTTTAAGGGTCAGCTACAGTATGTTGCATGTTCTTATTTGTTCTTGTTGAACTTGAGTTGGAAATAAATATAAACAATATACATATTACATACATATATAATGCATATGCAAGCACTATAATGTTGGTAATATAACACAAAACAGAAGCGTAACATTTTGTCCTTTCATTTTCAGTTTATACAAATTCCTTCATATAAAAGGTTAACACCTAAACCTTGCAATTTAACCATATTAAAACGACACAAGTCAACAGGTTGCACAATAACTATCCTGTTTTGATTTTTTTTAATCAAAAAACTAGATATGACATTCTCTTAAACAATTCCCCATAATGGGCCCTTGATCTTACCGGAGCTCCATGATACTTGTGACATTGCCAGATGGGTAGATGCGTCGGATATAGTTGAAATCTCCGACATACAGACTTCCATCGATGCCCCACGCCAGTGCCACCGGCGCCAACAGCTTGTTGCCTTGGGCCTGCCCATTACAGCTGGGGCACGAGATGCTTCTACGCCGCCCGTTCCCCATGACTGTGGAGATCACAGGGGGCTGGAGAGAGATGAACTGGTTCTCCCCGCTGCCTTTGTAAAGAATGCCTGGGAAACAAAGCAGCAGTTATATGCGGGTGTGAAAGCATAATTGGTGTTTGTCACTGGAAGCAAATACTGGACTCATTATTTAGGCAGGAAGTCTCCAGAGACGAAGCTCTTTTACAAGACCAACCTGGCCAAAATTAAATACAAAATTATGCCATCCTAATTAATGTCGTGTCTTGTTTGTTTAATCTGTAAACAGTTTAGATGTATAAAGTTGTGGCTTTAGTTAAGTGATGTAGCCATTTCTTCCCTTCTACTTCTAGTCTTAATGCTAAGCTAGGCTAACCCGCACCTGGTTCCAGCTCTATACTTAACACTTAACTGGTATAGATCTTCTCATCGAACTCAGAAAGATTTCCCAGAAAGGTTCGACTACTCCTTTCAAGACAGATATGGAGTAACAAAGCCTTGCCTATTTTGAATATTCATCAATTAATCTATGAGTAATTTGAGGAGTGAATTCTCACAAATACTGAGTAACTTACTGCTATAAAATTATTAAAGTAAATATATTTGGCTTGTTTAACTTAATAATCACAAATATATTAAAACATTTGTCTCACTTTATCTTAATACCCCCAAGTGTGCTCTAGCTGACTCTAGCTGTTATTACGGTCTAAATGCCATCTCACAAACTTGGAAATAGAAGTAAAACTAAGGTAACTACTCCTTTAGATCTACAGTATTTACACACTGTTTTATCATAGCTATAAAAAGATAAATGTGTTGTTTGTTCATTACATAATTTAAGGCTGTTTAATTCTATTCTGATAATAACTTGCTCAACCATAATCCCACATTGTGTCCATAACTAACTTCAGGTTCAGAATAATGTAGATCCTTTGAAATAAGACAGGCTGGCTGATGGACAGAAGAGTGAAAGGCCTTGTAAGGTTGCCTTCAGAACACATCAGTAATATGTTTTTTTTTAGAAAAGTGAAGAATTTGTGGTTTTAATGAGTTTTGTTTATGTTATCGTGAGTAAAGATCAGACCATGATCTGATTTAAATGGACTAGTGCAGAGTGGAGGGAGCACACAGGCAACCAACTGACCATCAATCCAACTGATATACTTCAGTCCTTTGTATTATTATTACAGAACTGCTTCAGTGGGTTCCTGAAAACCTTCCACAAAGCTGAAGTACATTTTATGTAAAATAATGTTCTTTGACAGGGAGCTGCTTTTCCCCAAGTCACAGAGAGGTGGTAAACATAAATACGGTGCAGTGTACCGCCCCTTTATAACGGCGCATACATTTTCACTGAGGACTCACCAAATTTAGTGAGTCACAACAGATTAATATTTTAACAAGAAGCAGATATAACTGGCTTTTTAGGGGAGGGGAGGGGGTGTACTGATATAGTGGGACTCTCTTCAAAGGGGAAAAACACATCAAAGGGAAGAAGTGCATGTTGGAAGCCCTTAATTATTCACATCCAGCAACTTGTTTGAATTCACACCGCCTCTGTCCTAATTAGTGGATCTATGGCACCGCTGAATGGTCACATAATGTCGTTCTCCCACAGCGTTATCCCGTAAGCCATCGTAACCCTCGACGTATGTGAAATCGAGCGTGCGGCCATGCTGCTTGTCCCTTCTCTGATTAGTTGCTTTTATTGATTTAATTGATTGAAGGGCAAATTCAAGTGAAGGCACAGTCCGGCGAGACTCTTGACAGGACGATCTGACCAATCCGTCTTTTGTATCCGAGAGAATTATACATGAGCCTCTAACAAAGACAAATAGGTCCGGGAGACGGCTTTATGCGTGACGCCATCAAACGCGCGACCTTGGGACTTTAATTGAACTGTGATCCATGCGCCTGCTCACTGAATGAAACGCACACTGTGATGAAAACTCTTACTGAGCTGGGAGGGTGACGCTGCACCCAGAAACATGGCTACAAATAACAAATAAGCTATGTAATCTGACTAGAATTTTAATGTCTGTTTGTGTAATAGCTCCTTAACATTCTCGGTGAAGACAAAGACATTTGTAATATCCAGGAGCCTAATGCAGTGTGTAGGACATGGATCAGTTGCAGCACTACAGCAGTCTAGCAGTTTGGCTGACGTTCAGCTTTAAAAAAAAAAAGAAAAACATTTAATGCTGAGGTCATTTTGGCATGCTGCCGTGGTCCTCTCTATTTACACTTCCATCATAGTTTACTGTACACACAAGTCTTACCATAGGCTATTAGACAGCGTAATGGAACGGATTAAGTACAATAATTAATCATCAGCTACCCCCCACGATCACGCCACACTTAGTATGGACACTATACTCTTTCACTTTCACACACACAATTCTGCTGCTCTTATGTGATTTAACTCGGAATGAACAAGCAGATTAAGGTTCAGTTTTCTTCCCTCAAGGACACTTGGTCATGACACATTACTGCTGATGATTGTTGCAAGGCTCAAGCTTGTGACGTCTCAGCTGGAGTGCTGCACTGATGGGAATTTTGGCTTCCGACTATCCAGTGCCCCAGGCTGAACAGGGGGACTCCAACAGCGTCCGGACTAAAATGACTTTGGAGTCACTCAATATATAATTTTTTTTTTTTTACTTTCTGGTTTTTGAAGCACAGTTTGGGTCGAAAATCGATGAAACTGTAAACAAGACTTTCTCCAAAAAAAAGGATACAGCTAGCATTATGTGAGACAAGCAGAAATACAATTTTATACAATTTGGCAAAGGTTTGTTTTTCTGCACAGACTGAAACAAGTAGTGCTCCCTCGACAGATTTTGCAGAGGAGATTTCAAGTCAAAGTATAAGTATGGCAGCTGAATGGATCAACCATTAGGCATGTGTCTGCTCATTGATTAGTAAACGAATGTGTGGAGGCGTGTTTGAGTTTTGGGTAGAAGTTGGTGAAAGAGACATATCAGTGTTTCGCTTGGCATAGTGAGAAAAGGCTTTTTTAGAGAAGTCTTAGAATCTGTTGTCTCTCTTGCTCCAAGATCACTCCAATGCTCCTCCATCTAGCAAGCCCATAATGTAATGTAACTGCACATCACGCAGCTTTTAGCACATTATCAAACACTCACACAAAGTCAGACTGATAGTAAAAGAAATTAAATTTGCCAAATGACAACAAAAATATATTGAAACCAATCCAAAATATGATGGTGAATGCGAGTGTGGAGACGTGGCTCAAGCATGAAGGCCATTTTCTATTATAGAAAATAAAGCAGAAAAAGAGTCATTACAGAAATATTTGAGCAAAGAGAGGAAATTGTTGTTCTGCTTCATTCACATACACGCAGCCTACCTCCTGACCTCCTGTGTATAGAACTGATAGTTCCTCTTTACACTGTCCCAAATTACAAGGCCACCATTCCACCTTCTCTGAATACGCATATTCTGCCATTGAATTGGTCACCGTTGATCAATTGATTCCTTTCTTAGAATCATTTACAGAAGGTAAACATGTCTTTAATAAAAGATAATATGAGTCATGTAGTCGGAAAAAAATGCTTAATGCCAACATCACAGCTTCCAAGATGATTAATGGTACAAACGCAAGGCCGAGCGCATCTATACCTGATAAAAAACTGGAGCGCCGTGAGCAATGTCACCTTGGTGACACAGAGAGAGCGCAGAGATTGGTAGGGGAGGCGCGGGAGTGTGTCTTAATTGCACCCTGTCCTTCTTTGTTCTCCTCTGCCCTGTATCATTCTCCCAGATACCACCCAGTCTCCCACTGATCCACCATGATAGAGGCTAAAAGTGGGCAGGAAACCTCTCAGTGCTTCAAATGCAGCATGTGCGTGAGCTGTACAGTAAGTACACTCAGATACTGAGTTGCTGAACTCTGGCTGTGTCCAATAAGAATCAGCTATGTTACCCTAGATAGAGACAAGCTGCAGATTGAGGGGAAGGCATATCCACTTGTAATGAAGAAAGGAGGGGCAGGAGGACACGACTAAAGCACAGACACCAGCAATTTGCCTTATCTAGCTTGACAGGCTCTAGAGTGGAGGCAGAGAGCGAGAGAGAGAGAGATACTGCTTTTGCTCGGGTCTTTTGCCACAAACTGTGTGAGAAAAAGTCCTCAGACGTTCGAAGTGGTGCGAAAATGAAGCAGGAGTCACAACACAGAGCGATAGAAAACGTCTGGAGCCAAACCGCCGTGCAGCTACAGAGGACCACCGCTCGCTAACATATTTGGTGAAGACATTAGTCAAGGTTTACAGCATTAAAGAATCAATACTGAAGCAGCAATGAAAGCAAACGGTGATATTTGGATTCATCTTCATGCCGGCTGAGGATATCGAACTGCATTCCTTGCCCAAAAGCCCACGTGGGCCATAAATCTCAAATGTCAAAAAGTGGCTGAATGCAAGAGTGAATAATTCAGTTTGGATTGAGAAAATGCAAGGGGATTAAAAACTAGGTGCCTACTCACAACCTCCGTGGTAAACATGTATGTGTGAGGGCAAAGGCAGATAGGATTACAGATAGAGGTATGAAACTTTGATGTGAACACAGTATAAACTAGCATAGCAAAGATAACAAAAACATTTCACTGAAAGAGCTCACCGTCTTTGGGTTGAGCTAATAGGATTGTGGCATGAAACCCTTTTGGCAAATTGAGCTCCTGTCAGACAGAACACCACAAGTTTGCTAAACAATTTTTGAATCTTTTCAATTTCATCAGACGTTGCAATTTATTTTTGGGGCGGCGCTGTAATAGGACATGTGAAAAGTGTGAAAAAGCCTCAGGGATACTGCAGCATTTACTGCACGAGAAAAACTCGACACCATCTGGTTGTTGTTTTATTTCTGTCATCACTGTTTCCATGCACAAGTACAACCGTGCACATGATGATTTTCCATGCACAGTAACATCCAATTTTCTGATAAATCCAAACATGTACCAAAGCTCAGTCTAATAAAGGATGCAGCAGACATTAGCATATCACACGTGCAGCACCTATCTGTTGATCACAAACGCATCTCACAACAACTACAACTCCAACTGTGATGCTGCCACAGTGAAGGCTTTGGAGATGGGTGTGCTACACTTTGAGACAGGTGGGATGAAACACAAGGCACCGGCAGCAGTCAAGCTAGAAGCATATTTCAGTGTTCTTTTGCACACTTCACAAACTTCACGTTTGGGATGGCTTGACAGATTGGGTACGGCAATGGGCCCCCGTGTCTCTTCTTTTATTGTTCAACAAAGAAGCAGGACAAAGTAGCATCAAGGTTTGAACAAAGTAAAGGAAGGCTTGGTTCTAGAAACTGGTTATGTGACATGTTTTCCGCAAACATATTCGACAAAAGACAGTTTGTGCAATCTCTGAGATGTGAGGAGACTGTTATACATGCGGAATACATGGATGATATTACTGTGCAAATCCACTGAGTGTTTGTGGGATGATTACTGCTCCTGCCAATTGTGGGCGTGCATGTAAGATGCTATAAAAGACTATATTCAAGAAGCAGGCAGAATGGAGTTCTAGTTACACACCACCTCCTCGGGTTGCCAAAATATCTGGTAACAGAAGCAACCTCTGAAGTTCATGTAAAGCTCGACGGAAGGGGGCAAAGAGACTGGCTGAAGTCAGATTTATACTTTTGTGTCAGGCGGTTGCAGAAGGCATCTAAGA
This sequence comes from Dicentrarchus labrax, assembly GCF_905237075.1. NCBI lineage: Eukaryota > Metazoa > Chordata > Actinopteri > Moronidae > Dicentrarchus > Dicentrarchus labrax. The sequence continues at coordinate 30,847,711 of NW_026136713.1, read as the reverse complement.
AAGGCTCTGTAGCTCCCCCAGAGCCCATGTAAACCTCCTCATTAATATAACTACACATAAGGGCTGTGGAGACACAGCATATATACCGTAATTGTGAATGGTCGGCTTTTTCTGATGTCAGTAGAAATGAAGAGGAATACATATAGCAATACAATATCAATATCAGCACCATGAATAAATATAAAAGCGGTGTCCATTTTCATGCACAGTTAGCTGCACAAACACTTCAACAGTGTGCTGTTAAACCAGTGAACCTCACTGACCTATGCAACCTCGCCAGACCCACTGGTAGTGCCTTATAAACTACTACTATTCTTTCACATACTGAGGTGATAAATACATACAATTTTATAATTGTAAAACAAAAATCCAAAGAGTTTTTGGATTTGGTCATTACTGGCAACATCATAGTAATGTACTGTACACTAAGGTGCTGATAGCTGCTCATGGCCAACCTGCTGGCTGATAAAAAACTCACTTGAAGCTAAATTTGTACATTTGCTGCTTTTTGAGGAACTGACTTCCTGTCAGCTTTACTTGTGCATGGCAACGGGGATCGAATCAAAAAAAGAGTGATACTCCTACCTGTTAGGTGAACTGTACGACCTCTGATTGAGTGAGTGTGGGCGTATGATACACATATGATGAGTGGAAGGTAGTACAAAGGCATGCTAGGTAATGTTAGATGTTTTGTAGGGATGTTAATACCAAGTCATATTGCCTGGAATATAAAGCAAAATTTCATCTTAAACTGAGATTCTGCACCACAAGACACAAGACATTATTTCAGCACAGATCAGTCTGCATGCAAGTATACTACACTGTACTTCCCAATGCCAAACTGATCCTGAACTTGTTATGGGACTGTGTAGAAACTTAAACATGAGAAAAGACAGATTGAGAACAACTGGTCCACATCTACAAATTATATCAGCTGTAACGACTGCCACCCTTTATGTTTTCTCTCCTTGAATAATGTAAATAAAGTTGAATCAGAAGAAAAATCAATCATAACCATGCCAGGCACTGCAGCATTGATGCTATCGCTGAAATAAATATCAAACAAAGTCTTCAGACTCTGGAGCTCAAAAGCACAAGAATCCATCTAGAACTAAGAAAACCATTTGTACAGGTATAATTGCCAGTGCATTTGTTGTTCACAGAACCTCTAACATAGCTGCCAGTGAAACAGAAGAAATCATTTTTATTTCTGTATGCCACTTGGAAGTCTTATTTATTCATATCTACATTATTTTCTACTATTTTCTATCCATCCACCCTCCAATCTGACTTTTCAAATGCAAGTTTCAAATAGATTAGCAAATGAGTTTGCTTTTAAAATGCATTAAAAATGAGCAAAAACACACATTAAGTGCATCAAAACAAAAGAAAAAAATTCCAGCAAAAAAAAAAAAAAAACAACAACAACAAATGGCTATATATCCAGTCACAAACTCCAATCTGACAGTGTGAGACTAAGGACTCTGCTGAAGGCCAAGACGGTAACCTTGACTATTTCAAGATGAAAGGGCCACAAATTGTGTTGGACAACTGGAACAATGATTCTGAGCCGGAGTGGGTTTAATGTCAAAACAGCAGCCTGGCAAACTGACAATGCACACTACCCTGAGGCCTGCTTCTGTTGATTGCAGTCATATTACTGCCTGCACAGTTGTAACGTGGCACTGAATTCTCCAGATTATGGCGTGTGATCTCCTGCTACTGGTAAATCAGCAACGACGCTGTCCTGTACGTATATTTGATAGTTTCATTATATACGTTTCACTTTCCCGCGTCTCTGCACCAGCTCGACAAAGACAAACTCATGTCCATTTATTGTACTTGCCGATTAAAGCGTTTCTGATTGATGACAGAGAAAGAAATTAATTTAGTTTATTGAATTCATGCAAGAATTAAACATGATGCCTGTTCATCAAAAGCGTGAGCCTTCATGAGCAGCAAAAGGCCGTCTTCTTCCTAAAATAGCTGAGTAGTGTGGAATCGTGGCAAACCCTGCACCCTGGTGACTTAGTCACTGATTTATTCCGTCATTACTGTGAATGATCGGCCCTTCAAAACTCTCCTCTATTATCTGCAGATGGGATGACGAACCATATTTCATTTTGATTCAAGTATTTATTGCGGGGATTCAGAGTAAAGACCACCTGCCTGTAACCCTAAGAGGCCACCTATCTCTGCCCCACATGCACACACTTACACATATACTGAATATATGACCGTTTCTTACCGTTCTGAATGTCCAATATGTGGTGTTTGTCTAGCATCCACCCTCCCATGTTGGAGGCATCCAGTTCATAGCCTTGCAACACCGCCGTCCTCTTCTCCCAGAGCACCACATCAAGGCAGGACTCATATTCATATCCCACTGACACTGAAAGTAATGATGGCAGATGCCTATGGTGAGCAAGGTTGCAACCTCCTTACCTGACACTTATGGCAGCAATGAGGCTTGTAGCATATAAGACATTCAGTGCACGTTATGGCTGTTTTCTGTATTTGCTGCTTCTGCTTTCTCTTTGACTATGTGATTTCTTCCAGCTGGGATGATTTTAGAAGACCCGTGGGGTTTCTGTGTCTCACCTGCACAGTTTGTGTTTTATGGTCTCTCCTCTCATTTGTGTGTTTTATCTTGTGTGTGTGTGTGTAAATGAAAATAAACCACAATGGAAAGTAGTGTGTAAAGTGGCATGAATTATTTAAACAATAAAGGCTCAGATAGAGCACATTACAGTAAATATCAAACACTGTGATATGGTTTGGGCAATAAGCCATGAGTGAATCCTGTTGATTGTCAGGGCGGAGAGTTTTTTTCTTTGTAATATATGAGCCTTCTTCAGACTTTGGAAAGAGCAGAACATTAAGATGTAAGTGTTACTGCATGTAGTTCTGTAAAAACAATGTGTACATACATTCAGAACAATCATTTAAATCATAATTAAGATATTCTGCTACATATGATCCAATCAAAATATTCTGTTATTATTTATCCTTTATTTATCATCATTTTTATTGTGACTATTGTCACTATATGTGACTCTGCTGAATTTTCTTTCATCAGGCCACTGCCTCATAGGCAGAATTTTAGTCACTGCTTTGCTGCTGAAATATCATACATGCAAAACAAAGAAGTCAGCAAAAGAGCAGTGGCCTTCAAAAATGCAGCACTGGGGGATTTCAGGATTTCACACCACCTGCTAAATCTTTATTGCAAGACAAAAGCAATCCCTGGCTTAATAATCCTGAATTCTTTAAAAATAAAATCAATCTTCAACCAAGGACCCAAAGTTCAACCAAGGTTCATTGCCTGAAGGAAGTTCGGGTATCTGACAGTGAACCTACGCTTATGCAACATCTTCAGTCGGCAGCTTCACAGCGGGTACTCACCCACAGCCTCGGCGAGGCCAAAGACCTTTTGATTGTAGGCGTCTGTTTTATCCCAGATGAAGGTGTATGAGAGGTCAGGGAAGGCAGGGAAAGACTTCTGGAACTGACGGCCCATGACGGCCACCATCAGGTGGACCTTCATCAGGCCAAAGGGGAGACGCTCCTGGGTCAGGAGCACCTTGAGGATGGGCTTGTAGCCAGCTGCCCTGGAGCTCAGGTAGACCAGGTTGAGGTCACTGCCTGGTATGGCCACTTGCTCATGAAGAACCTATGATTTTAATTAGCAGTCAGACTGGTGCCAAATAAACAGTGAGGAGTGTACACCTTAAGTAACAGGAACAACAGGGGGTTGCTGGTATTTAATGTAGGGAATGACTAATTGCAGTGCTTTGTATGTAATATTTATGTGATATAATATTAGAATACATTGCACTTCCAACATTGTAGTTCACTGTTACCATTCAGTTTAAAGCCATTCAACCACCTAAGAGAAATTTGGATTGTTGCCAAGGTAATACAGACATATGCAAGTTCTTATTTATACAAAAGCACAGAATATATTGGTCTTTCTTCAGTAAACACCAAACAATTCATCAATTCTTTATTATTATCTAAAGTCTATTTTTATTTTTGAGTCCCAGCTGTTTCACCTCACACTGCCGCTATGCTCATGCTGAAGCAGGTCCAAATGCATTTTTTTCCCCTCTCAAATGTAACACAGATCTATTTTTTCCCCTAATCAGTTTTAAACAGCAAAAGCTGCAGAGTCACATTTTGCATTCAGGGTTTTTCAACTCTGATTTGAGCCAAATGGATAGAAACCAAATCCTGAGGCATGTAACCTCCATGCGATGTGCCCTCAGAATTTATCAGTATTACTGTGAGGCAATTTATGGCTTAGTATTTGGGGAGACGCCTCAATTCAATCAAAGCTCAAAGGCAAACTGAAAGGCAAATCTGACTGTTTAAAATAAGCGAGAGAAGCCATGGTAAAAGGAAGATAACAGTATTATCGTCACTCCGTGTTTGTGTATTTCCAACACTGCTGCTTGTAATATTGAGATCAAACATGGGTCAAATTATTAAAGTCATTCAAAACAATCAGATATGAGCACAAATTTGGACATGACCATAAACACCCTGTAATATGATCTCCTTAGGTCACCTCTGTGACTGCAGTCTCACCTGGGTCTCAGGGATGATGGGACTGTCCTCTGGGGAGGTCTTGTACAGAGTGGAGAGGGGCGTAGCCAGGATGAGGGGGTTGGGCCTGATCAGGCCAGTAAGGTAGCAGCTGGGGATGTTGTTCTCTTCCCGCTTCATCACCACGGTGTCCATTACGTGGAAAACATTCCACGGCAGCCACACTGTACGGTGCAGCATTGGGAACGGGGCGCGCTCGTAATTCAGTGTCAAAGAAGCTCCTCCATTGGCCAGGAGGTCAAACCTTCAACATCAGGAAACCAGAAAGCATCACTGACAAGTAGAGTGTGTTTAGCAGTATCTGCAGAAACTTCCAGTTTTGTACAGCTGGGGTATTGTGTTCATGGTTTTGGCCATCTGTTCTATTTGTTATGATAATGTGCTCACTAGTACATCTGAGTTCTATATGAAGATCTGTATATAATTATTCATTCACAAGAACTCGTCAGAAATTAAGGACATTTTACACAAAAGTATAACATCACATAATAAACAATAAAAAATGAAAAGGACTTCAGTTCTTCAGTTTCACTTAAATCACCTAAACAGTCAGTCCTCTTCAGGGAGACTGTCTGCTTCTACAGCTAATGGTCTTGGATTTAAAGTTAATTCTGCCTTACATAAGGCTTTACACTTATTCATCAGACAATATGTTGTCCTGATGGCCATGTTGTAAATAAGGTTCGTACCAAACATCAACAAGTGATTTTTCCTTGTACATCGTGAGCAATTTGTGCTGAGCATCATGAATATTACACTATTAGACTGTCATCTGTTTTGTCCAACCACAATGTTCCAATTAAAGATCTCTCTAGTGAGCCGCTGTTAAGGCATATTCACAGGTCTGTTCACAAGTTGAATCATCGCATATATTTATGTCGAACATAAAGGTAATAATGCCTCATTGCACACACAGCACAGGAAAACTGTGTACACGCAAAACTGCGATAAGCATACTTGGCGGGGAGGAATTTGACGTCCTTCCTCCCCCTGCACATATCCTTTGAGCTCTATTATTCTCTGTCTTTTCCATCTGACTTCTTTTTAGCAAACTTACAGTGTTATTACTGTTAGGAATGATGGCCAGAACTATGTAAAAAAAAAAAAAAGGTTGTAATAAAGTGGAATTTCTCTTGAAGTGCAAAGTATCAAAGTAAATATTTCGTTTCCAGGAGTAAGCCTGATGATGCGTTTTCAATGGAAGAGAGAACTTTTCCTTATCAAGTGTATTCCCTCTGTACTGCCTCCATATATGATTATCATTCACTGAATCTAATTTATGACTTTTGTTTAACCAGGCATGGTGTAAGAAGACACTTTATGGTTGAATTTGGTTTGGAGTCTTGGGAGTTTCCTCTGGTGAACTGGTTTTAATTAGTACGACATTACTCAGGGAAAAGTTACTGGTTTGGAAATGAAGGGCGAGTCTTTGAAGTGCTGCTCTATATATTCGGCGAGCTCCACTACCCAGGGGGTACAGGATCTGTGTGGTGACATTGCATGCATTCACATGCACAAAGACACACACACTCACAGATTCAAATGCTTATGCACGTCGCTCATGCACGCACCCACACTTCGAATGACACACACACACACACACACACACACACACACGCCAACCGCCAAGCTGTGCAGCTGACCTAAAACAGCTTCCTTCTCAAGCTCTCTCCACTTTGGGCAGTGGGGAGCTCACAGCTGCAAGAGGCCAGGCTTTGATGCTGCCCCCCCTTCTTAACACACTGAGCGGATCTGTTGGCTAACCAAGTGTGATTATCCCCGACCATTTATCACGCTCCTTGTCAGAAGAGTTACAGGGCGGAATATCTGAAGAAATCAGCTAATCCTCAGCTATCTGGGGACCCAAGGATTGTGCTTCATAGCAACAGCTGTACAATTCTCTGCCACTCATAAGCCTTTTATTCCACACTGGCAACACATAAACACAGCCTCTATCTGCTGAATTTGAATGAAGGCCCGCTTCACCATCTCCGGCGACCATCTGCAAAATGAAGTTCCTATCTGAGGTGAACCCTTTCTGTAAAATATGTGACATACGTTTGTCTTGTATGTATTTGCACTACCATTATTAAGAACCCGTCTGTGGTAATAGCAGGAGAAGGTCAGACAGTAATCCCATGTTTTACTACACCGCGGGCAGATTGATTCTACCCTTGCTGATTCAATGCATTTTAAACAGCCTGGTTCAAAATGGCCTCCGCCACTGTGACATTTGCATGAGGAATTGTTCTAGGGCACAATGTGCTGCTGTTTCAATTTGTTTTGAGCACTTTTTGGATAACTGCCAGGACAACTCTCCCACTGTTGGACAGCTTTCTCTGCATTTTTCCATACTGGTCTGGGGACAGCGGTCCACACAGTAAAGGCTATGAGGGAGTCCTGTTAATCTGAACATCTAAACCAGTGTTGATAAATGCAAATGGATGGCTGTGTGTCCTTGCATGCTGTTCAAACTGATGCATCTGTGCATAGAGAGTCTCCCTTACATGCCGTCTTGCCGTGTGATGGTGTAGCCGTACTCCGGGTAGTGCAGAAAAGACACGTTGACTCCAATCAGTGGCGTCCCGTCTCCCGTGAGGACCTGACCCCGGATGACTGACGCCAGGCTGTGTGGGCAAACAAACACAGAAAGGGCTTAGTAAACAAACAATGCCAAGCGGCGTCAACACGTGGCCACGCCATCAACGCTGCTAACAACCATCATCCCTTCGCCAGAGGCAACAGCAGGGAGGTATGATTTACTGACCTGCAAGGAACACACACATGTCAGTGGTTGTTAGTCATGAAAATGTCACCTTACAGAGCACCTCTCTGTCTCTGTTTACTGCTTTTAAAAGCCAATAATTCAGTGAGATGTGGTTTTCCAGACATCGAGGACTGAGATTTTGCAGCATCTTGCACATGTATTGCAGCATTTATATTCCACGAGGACACAGAAATGGATGCATTTTTTTTTCTCACATTTAAGCCTTATTTTTATGAAAAGTGTTATTATTTAGAGAAAAGATGCACCATGCACAGCACTTAGGGCAATTCAGTTTTGAGGCCAGCCCATCAAACAGTGGGCGTCAATGTTAAGAGTGGAAAACACACAGCACATTAGCTATCCAACAAGATGCACATTTAAAATGATCAGTCTACTAAGTAAAGTCAACTTACTAAATGAAGTGTACAATGTACCCAGCAGTAGGCATATCAAATGAGCTTCCTGAGTGAAATATTCACAGTATTGTTATCACTCTGACCTCACTGAATCAAGAATTTCCCCTTAATTGTATTTTCAAGAGGGTGTGATCAAAGTGTGATTATTCTCGCAAGCACTTTTGCTTCCAAAAAGAGCGTACTGTCAGTGTCACATCCAAACCTCATGCTCACTACCGTGATGAAAGTCTGTGGTAATACTTGTGATGAAAGATAATTTATCAACAAGAATTGTGTTAGAACGAGCTCTTCAACTCGGTTACAGATATCCTCTTGATGTGAGAAGTTGCAAAGCTTGTTGGCTGACGTGTAGGAATTCAAAACAGCAAAATGCAATGCTGGAGGCAAACTGTCACGGAGAAAAATAAAATGAAAAGAGGTGTGAAAAAGAAACCCAATGCAACAATACAAAAGAATCGCCACAGCAGTTTTTAAAAGGTGAAGTTGCAAATAGTGTAGACAATTTGAATAGAGAAAAATCACAAAATGTTCAGCAGTGAAGGCAAAATGTGAAGGTTTCTGATGGTTTGAAAATAAATGTAGGAGAGGTTTTCTGAACAAAGACTCTCTTATCCACCAGGAGTTTTTCACGTACATTCACACCTGCTGCCTGCCTTATATAACCCACCTCCTATTGCTGGCCAAAGAGCAGTGCCACTGGAGCAGGTGGCGTTGGGTTAAATGCTTCACTTAAGGGCACCTCCATGGCAGTCCGTCTAGCATGGGAGAGCATTACTCATTCACTTTGCCCACCCAAATTTTCCCTGCTGACAACTGGATTTGCGTCCGGTCAAAAGCCTCTGCACCTCAGGCATCCCCTCCCCCTGCTTTCACCTAAAACAATGTATTTTCTTTGGCATTTTTGCTTCATAAATCACAGACATGGAAGGTTCATACATGATTAAAGCCTCAGATATCCTCTGCGATTATTCAACACGACTGCAGGTCCTTCAGGTAACACCGCTTCCCCCTCGTATATTCTTAAGTGCCAAGTAATTTGTTAAGTCAGTGCTTTGTTTGAAGGTAAGAAGGGGAGACAATGCGATTTTTCTCCATCAACATTTAATCATCCCCTACTTCTCAACCATAGAGCAGAATTTTAAAAGCATTCCCGCTGCATTTGTCACTGGTGGGCAAAAAATGTCTTATTTTGCCACTTTATCTCCGGGTCATTACGTGTATGAGACAAGGATGATCAACAGCTTTAGCCTCTCTTATTTCCCTCCCGCTCTACGCCTGGCACAACCATCTCCCATCCTTTATTTACCGGCTCGGGGAACAAGGCCACTTAAGAGCCCCAGCGAAGGTTCACTCTTTCTTCCCTGTGTCTCTATTAATCTTTTGAGAGGCAGAAGGATGCTGCAAGAGCTGAAACCCCCAAACAAAACGCCAAGTCACACCACCTGCTGAAACCCCAGAAATGAATCATATAATTCATGCATTCTTATCTGTCATTGTCTCACCCTGGCTGAAGAAAAACACCATCTGAAAACCCAGTGGGAGACTTGTGTGGGGACATGTGATACGGCTGGGGGACTAGTGGGGGAGGAAAAAAGAAAAAAAACAGTAACCACAACACATGTTTTATTCTTTGTGCTAGACGAGGGACAAGTTTACTGCCGAGTTCTGAAACCTGGTCGCACACAGAAATCCGCTCCCTTTCTGTTTCTCTTGGTTTACACAATGGCTTCCTAAAAAATAGGAGAGAAGTGACCTCTAACTGTTTCCCATCTCTGTACCGTTAAGACATCAGACACTCAACGACTACGCACACACTAACAGTCACCGCTGCTGTTGGAAGTCTTGATGCTGTTCTGGCATTGTTCCAGTGCTTCAGAGACTTTTTTATAATGTATACTCTGCAAAGGCTGTCAATAAATTATTCACCCTATAACCTCAAATGAATGTTTGAAAAATATGGGTCTCCAAACAAACTCTGCCACTACTAAAGTCTAATTCATTATCGGACTCTTTCAAAACTTTATTTCATTTATGCAGTGTTTGTACGGACAAGATACAGAAAAAAAGGTAATTAATTTTCACCAAATTTAGTGGTATGCATGTTTGCAGTGCCTCTAAAATGCAGCGTGATGTTTCTGACTATAAAACTAACTTCAACAAGGAGATAAAAAGGCAAATGAGTATTTTGAGCAAGAGAGCTAATGCCACTGCCAGACATGAAATCGACAGTAAGCTGAAGACAATGAGGATGAGGATTATGGAGAACTCGGCTGAGGGGGGGTTGCGGGTTTGCCTCATTCTATATTTTCAGTAAAGCATGCTATTTACATAAGGATTACTTTAAACTATTGGAGGAAATATTCCCAAAGCCTTGTGCACACAGTTGGCAATCATTTTCCTCTCCATCAGTCACAAAACAAACTACTCGTGATTCTGAACAGATGTGGAAGTGCACTGAGGTTTTTTTTGGTGAAAAACATAACTGTCAGTTAGTTTGCACACTGATGCAGCCCTGTAGTCTATTCACTGGGGAAGGAATTCTCTGCCTTTATATCAAACTTTTTTCATTAATATCTTCTACCTTGGATAAGCACCTTAAAACTTTTATTCTTGCAAGAAGCTGAAGGAAATGTGTAGTCACGTTTCATGATGAACAAAAAGAACCCAGCTCTAGAAGGTCACAGATTTCATGCATGTCCATCAAAATCAAAACGTCTTTGAAAGACATTCAAATTCAAAGGGGGCTTTATTGGCATGGAAAAAAAGACCTTTGCATTGACAAAGCAAGTATGAACATAAACAGAATAATTATGATTGTGCTGTTATAAATATATATTTACAGATAAGTAAAAATGACTTAAAAGACAAAAAACAAATGTCACAAAATACACTATATACTATATAAACACCTCAACATATTTTAGAAATGAATGTAAGCGTATATGTGTGTGTGTGTGTGTGTGTGTGTGTCTGTCTGTCTATGTTCATTATGCCTCAGGTTGTGGCATGTTGATATATATTGGGCACCAATATGTGCCCTGTCTGCTCTGTAGGTAGCTACTGTGGTTAGTGTATCTAGTGAAATGTGCAAAGGGAAATAAGAAATGACAAAAGTGAGACCAAGAGTCTACAGCCATGCTGGCAGCACTGTGGGGCTGTACTTAGGCACGATAGTGCGACAAATTGAAACCTGATGATGGAGCAAGATTGAAGTTAAGGGTCCACCAAAGTTATTAAAATTCATCATGAAGGGAACATGAATGTTGTAGCACATTTCATGGCAATCCATAAAAAAGTTCTCAGCATATTTCACTAAAAAAACACAACCTTTCAAGGCTATCCATCCAATAGTTGTTAGATATTTTAGTCTGGACTGACCAACAGATAGACATTGCCATCCACAAAACCATCTGCCACTCACATGGCTAAAAAGTAACACTACTAAAACACTTTACAGTCCTCTACCATCCAACAAAACAGAAAACGGCAACTTTATGAATTGTTAGACTAATGAAAGCACTTGAAACTGCCATCTAAGTGAAAAATGTATCACAATGTATATTATATAATACCAACAATGGGTATAATTTGTCTAAATTGTGCACCCAGTAATAATGTACAAAACAAAAATACATTTACCCTTGTTTGATGTTAAAGCGCAGAATACCATTCATTTGCTGGCTCTTGCAGACTCTCTGTGATGGGACTGGTTTAATGTGGTTTTCTGTTGGAAAACAGTTTCTAGAAAATATCCCTTTCAAGCAAAAATCAAAGAGAACTCTATTTACTGTAAGTGTGCCAGTCTTAGATATTCAAATATACTGTGATGGGCGGCCTGCTGATGATCAAATTTAGGTTTTTGATAAAAGATATACATTAATGTGCTGTGAAAATAGACTCTTCAGTGAAATGTTTGCTGTCCTTTCCAGTTTTCACAAGATCACACATTATCTTAGTGTTAAGAAACCTAATCCTTATGTTTTCAGTCATAAAGGCTGTTTAAAGCAAAGAACAAGCTCACTCTCAAGCTACTTCATCTTGACTGGTAAAAGAAATAAACGCTTGTGGCAGCGATACCACTGTAAACACACTTGTCACTGTGCCTGTGAAGACAAATAGATATGGGATTCTTTGACGTTTCGGAGTGGCTGCACAAACACAGATGTCTCTTGCAACCGGTAATGAGACAGCAAACAGCTAACGTGATCTAAATAATGAAAGAGCTGTCAGTAATTCATTAAGCTGCTTACCTGCTGTTGAACGGGTTGTCCCAGGGTATCACGTGACTGCCGCTGGGACCAATCAAAAAACTGACGCGGTCGTAAAAGCCCTTGGATGTGGGCTGGGCGGCCGAACTCTGACCCTGGCCGGCGACGGCGGCGGGGTCGGGCGAGCCACGACAGTAGGGCTGACCCTGGCAGGAGATTTGAGTGCAGCAGTCTGGGTCCATGCAGTCGACGAGCCCATCTGGAAAGCAGAAGGGGACAGTTGAGACAAGGAGGGACAAGCGTTGTTAACCCTGGACGCATTAGGAAATGTGTGAGCGTTTCCGTTATGGTGTTGAGCTCTAGTGCACAGACATGACTTCTAACGTCAACTTAAGTTCATTAAAGCGACAGCCGAGATCCCAAGCTGACACGATAGTGTGAACTATTTTTAAGCATGTCACCTAATATGATCCTCAAATGTTCTGGACTCGTTAATCAGGCTAAGAAGCAATTTATGAGCTCTGGAGTATTAATATATAGTCTCAACTACTCTTCATAATTGATCTACTGTATATTTTAAAGCATGCTGTTTAACAATCTGCTCTGCTGCAACATTTGCATATTCTTTCCAGTGATGTTTTATGTATGATTGATTTGTTTTGTTTGTTTGCACTGTCACAGAGGAGCCACATCAAAGCCAATAAGAGACACACAAGCCTTTCTGAAGCTAAAAGACTATTTGTACGAGGCTTTACTTCTTCCTACCTCCCTCGTTATCCTTGCCATCTGAGCAGAGAGTTTCGGTCGCTACATCGCATCCCAGGCCTCTCCATCCTGACTGGCAGATGCAGTGCCAGACGTTCTGATCGAGGACGCACCTCCCGTTGTTGTTGCACAGCCCGGGGCAGCCGTCTGTCAACACATCATGTAAGTGTCAAACAGCCGAGCAAGTCAGAACAAGGAAATCAGGAGGAGAAGTGGGAGGAAAAGGAGGGGGGAGAAGGCAAAAGCAAAAAGGAGGCATTTAGAGTGGACAGGGGCAGAGGAGGGACAAAAAATGATAGAAGACAGTATTGAGTGAACATACAGTACGATACACCTCTGACAGGACTGGGGGATGTGGGGGAGGAGGGTGTGAGGAGTTACTGTCGTTTCACATGAGTTTCAGGAGCATGTACAGCTGAGGAGTGAAATGTATGGGACAAAAGAAGAAGGAAATCTGCTGAGCTGTTTACTTACTGCTGAAAGGCCAATGGAAGTCAAATCCTTGTGGCAAATTGGAGTTTTTGTTTGCGTTTAAATCAAAGTTTGAGTGATTCTTTATGAGTTCAAGTGATGTATTTTGGTTGCCTGAATTCTCATCAAGGGCTTCCTTGGTGCCACATTCACAATTATTTTTTAAAAACAAGATTTAAAGGATTCTTTTTGAGTTCAAAGTTGCACAAATCCTATTTTAAGAGGCTGGAAATCACTGGCTGTCTTGGAAAGTTCATTGCCGTCGCCTGAAAATAATTATTGTAGGACTGGCCTATTGCAGATGTTAGAAACACTCATGTGAAGTAACACCAACATCAAAGGGAAAGGGAAGTATATATGTAAATAGGAAAAGAAGTGTGGGAAGAAGGGGGGAGGATCTAGAGTCTCCACATATACAGAAAACAGAGCATTTGCTGCCAGATCGCATTCCTTCTAGTGGAGGGTGAAGACAGGGAGCCGAAACATGACTAAACCACACCAGTTTTGGGGCGTTTAATCTGGCAGACACAGGGAATTAAGACAGGGAGGGGTGGGGGGGGGACCGTGGAGTCTGTGTGAGACTGGTTAAGACGGACAGGGGATGAGGGGACATATCGGGGGGGGGAGGCAGGATCACAGCAGAAACATTATGATCGACTCGGACATAGAACAGGTGTATATACGCCGTGCTAGGAAAGACAGAGAGCAGGGAGGGATTGTTCATGACAATCTCCCTTGGGGGGTAGTGGTTCAATTTACCTTTATATCCTATCTTGACTGCTCCTATTACACAACCGAGGAAAGGGAAACATTTGGAAAAGAAAATTACTTATCTCTGTGGTGGCAGAGAGCTAAGACTGACAAACACATTTACTTATTGTAACTTACAGGGAGCACAAAAAGTGGAAACGGTTGCTGGCATGAAGCTGATGTACCTGCCAACTTGGCTTAAATATTTGGAAAAGAAGCTCTGCAGATAGTTTTTCCCCAAGATTACCGTTGTCTTCGCCACATTTTAGCTCCTGCTCTTATTTCAATCTCTCGACTGCGTATGTAAATCACAGTCGTTGTGTGATTGAGCTGAATAGCTAAGCATGAGTGACAGGAAATGACTGGAAAGCTGCGAGCTCACCGATTTTTTTATTCACTTTTTGTTAACAGAGTTCACATTTTTTAAGCAAAATAAAAAAAAAAACATAGTTTGCACGAAGAGTGTAATTCTCAAGCAAAGTGAAAAGTATGATTTTTTTACCTGATACTCTGGAATCCAAGGCTATACATGTAAGCCAAGAGGGAGTTGGAGAGAGACAGATAGGTAGGCAGACAGGCATACAGACATAAAATAGAAAAGAGAATGGACATAAGTAGGAGTTAGGCAGAGAAATGCAGAGAGAATAAACAAGTAGAAAATTGGTTTGAGGAAGAGAAAGAGAGAGAGAAAGAGAGAGAGACAAAAGAGACAGAAGCTGCAGATTTACAGGAGTAGACTCAGAGTTTATCTACAGTTAGTGGAAAAATCCAGTATTTGACAAACTTAGAGTGTAGATGTTAATTAAAGCAGCAAGTGATTAATCAGAATTATAGATGCTTCTGTGGTCAAAATCAGCACATTTTCTGTTAGATGATTAGAATCCTGTCCATAGGAAGCAGCATAAATGAATTCATCATCTTAAGCTCAGTAAAATATTCACTGTTAACACTCTCCTTCTGCTTTGCTTTGCTAAAGCAAGACAGGCTAACACAAGCGAACGCACTGTTTCTCTTGATATCGCAGTGTTATAACACTCTTTGTTTTCGGACTATATGAGCCAGTTTCATCTGCTTCAAAACATTTCACTGTCTGCTTGTCAGGAGGTATGTAGTCTCACCCTCCGCCTAATATGAACGCACCATGAAGCAGCATACTCAACTCCTTTTTTTTTTTTCCTTTCCAATTTTGCTGTCATCTACACTTCAGTGATTTCAACAACTGCACAGCAATGAACCCGCAGTACACTAAGGCAAATCAAAAACACCTTAGTGGTAAACTGCATTGCTGAGAAAGCAGTGACAATGGGTTAAGCCTTGCATATAAAACAGGATCTAGATGCTTGCGACAAAAGAATGGCCGAGGAAGTTCTCTATTCAAGCTCTGGCCATGTAATGTGATTAAAAGGCGCTTTGTGCAAATGGCAGTCATTCAGGGTTTGAAAGACAAAATAAGCTCCCGGTTCTCTGAGAAAAGGTAACGCACTGCCTATTCATCCCCGCTGCATCCAATGCAAGGAGTTACTTTCCTGACGGGAGCCTTACACAGGAGAAAAAGAAAGAGAAAATGGATGGTGCACAGCCTGCCCTGAGGAGGAAAAGATTAATAAGATCAGGAATGTGACCCCTCCAACAACTCCCTCTCTGCAATCCCCCCCCCCCCGAGATGGAGCCGCACAGTGGACCTGGGATTGCTGATGAGAGAACTTGTAAATACATAATTAGGGTTCAATAGTTTTGGAGTGCCAGATCTTTGTTTCACGGGGGAATGTGTCGTCATTGAGAGGTTGGAGATGACACTTGGGGGAATTCTGTTTGACGCGGCGTGTCAGGGTTTAACTACAGGACCTTTGACAGGGGGTAAGATGTCGAGGAAGTTTGAGTTAAAGGTCAATAGGAAGTGACATCTCAGAACTCATTATCCTCATTAATGCCAGGTGAAGCACTGCCATTTCAGAAAAATGATATTCCAAAGAGGCCTACCCGTGGCTTTTCGGCTCCCTAAATACCTGCCCTTGACTCGCTAATATAGGAGCATCACTTCAGCAGTCGAAAAGGTGGAATATCTAAATGGATGATGGAAAAATTACAAAGTTGCTGTGAGGTGTTGCAAAAAGAAAGAGATTCTGAAAATAGAGAGGGAAAGTAAATGATAGCTGGCCACAACCAAGGATATATCAGGTTTTCTCATTTCTTTATAGTGGGAGAGATGCATTTTAACAGTTTAATTTAATTTTGCAACATTTTGATATAAATGCATTTTTGGTGTCGATGCTCTCTATTGCCTTTATTAATTTTAGTTTAACTGATACTTTATTTATTCAAACCTCTATTTTTGCCACAGTGCTGGCAATGCTTCCACAAGCAGCAACTAAACAGCAACAAAATGATAAAACTGAACTGTTAATATGTTAAGTAATCGTCACCATTGCTAGTACTTCAGTAAAAGTAGCAATACCACCACATAAATTGTACTCAATTACAAGTAAAAGTCCTGTAATAAAAATGTTACTTTACTATTACCAGCTATATATAAAATGTAAAAATTAAAAGTGGTTGAGGTGTTGTGCCTCTGGTCGAGGTGGAGGTCATTTAATATATAAAAATGCACATATTTTATAAGCTGATCACATGATTTGGACGTACATTATTAATCTGCAGAGTAAAAAGTATTCCCCCATGAAATCTGGTGAAGAAGGAGTATTAAGTAACACAAAATGGAAATACTGAGTACAAGCACTTCAAGATTGTACTTAAGTACTTTACTTGAGTAAAGTTACTCTCAGTTACTTTCCACCAATGGCTGTAGCTTTCAGAAAAAGAGTAAAATACAATGATGAAGATCTTGGTCACAATGTTTGATTCAGTGATCTACTACAGTATGTCTAAAACACTGAAAATATCACCAAAATGTACTCATCACTAGCGTGCTATGCAAAGGCGCCTGTTTGGAGTAGGTAGGCAGTAACAGACGTGTGTAATGATATGCTTGAAACCGCTCTAAAAAAAACACTGACATTCACACTCCAAAGTTGCCCTTTTAAGCCCGTCCATAAATGAATTTCCTCTGTAGTTTGTGCCCTTCTGTCAAGTGTGTGTAGGTGTACAGTACAGTATGTGTCACCGTGGCTCACCGATGGTGCAGTGTTCACCCGTCCAGCCCTGGTGGCAGTCACACTTGCCCTCTCGACAGACTCCGTGGTCGATGCAGCGTGGGTGACAGTCCCTCTGCTCACACTCTGGTCCTGTCCAGCCTTCCTCGCACTGACACACACCGCTGATGCACGAGCCGTGAGGACCACAGTCCACCACGCACACCTCTGTCGTAAAAGAAAAAAAAACGATGGGAGACATTGTAGCTTCTGGTCTGTGAAAAAGGCCCTTTTTTCCTTCTGTACTGGTGTATTTTTGTATTCCGTGCGGATGCATCTGCCACTGCTGGAAAATGCTCTGATGTCTGCTGAGACGCGTTGGCTCCATCGGTTAAAGTGGGCCAATAGGTTTAACTGTAAACAAGGAATGTTTTCAACACTATTACTGAAAAGTGTGTCATAGAAAATCCTGAATTTGTAAAGGCACATGTTTAAAAATAAAAACTAAATAACACTGCAATGTCTGATAATATTCCATCTAAAGAGGCTCAAAATTGCTGGCATCTATAAAAGAAAATTTTAAGAAGCATCATTTTATATGTGAAAATATTTGGACTTTACTGCTTTCTCATGCTTTATGGATTCCAAAATACTTGTCATGTACACAATTCTTTTTAAATGTGTGTAAAACACATGGTTCACACATCATATGTCAGGGCATTGAAACAGAATCCCCAATCAAATTTTATATGGCTGCCATTTTGCCAGAATACACAATGAAGAGTTGAGAGAGCGCAAAAAAAAGGGGATAAATCTTTCTCTAAAAAGTATGATATTAATCTTGATATATAGTATTATTACTTTTATGGGTTCAGGCAATAATAAAGTCCCTTAAATTCTCAGTGCTTGACATTTAATCTGTAAACCATCTTCTTTCCAATACAGCACAGCAACACAGTACTGTCAGCATTGCATTAAAACCAGTTCAAACGTAATGAGTGCATGTTAGAAGGCACACTGAAGAGATAAAACTTTAAATGGAGCATCAAAGAGGAACGCACTGTGCATTGTTATGTGTCCTTATGATGGCAGATGGATGATATCCCATTTTATGTAAAATTTACTCGGCAACAAAATCTGGAGGACTTTAATTAGCTTATCAACAAACGAGTCCAATCAGTGTAACAACCACTTTTTTTATATCTGAAATGACACACAATATATATACGCATTCCTCTGAATAATTACAGAGAATAAAAAACTTTTTTCCCTCCCCCATGCAAGAGCAACACAGGTTCTTATTGTCATTTTTGTTCCTGCAGCTCCATTAACTCGTCTTTATCAAAGACTCCATTTCATAGGCCGCTTTATTTCTCAGTGAGTGCAGAATGAAACGAAATGATACAAAACATGTCATCATCTGACAAGTCATCAAACAAGAACAGTAAAAGCACAGCAGTTACTTTGTGCATCTAAAAACCTCCAAAACAACCACTTTTCAAGCTTTCTATATTCTGGAAGCTCATTTACATGGAGTCTTGGCAGACTGAGACGAGGGTTATGGATTTAAGCTGGTTCTTATGTCTGGACTGGATGTTAGATCAACGTGTTTTCTACAAGTACGGAGCAACGGAAACAGCAGAAAAGCTGTTATGAATCCGTGTTATCTTCAGAAAAGTAAAAATTCAAAAGATTGAATCCATGGGTGGTAAGTAACTCAGTCTGTACCAGGCTAAAGCTAATGCTCAACAAGCTGCGGCTGCTCCTGTGAAGAGAATAAGAAATGTTCATTTACTGGAACCAAGAGCTTCGATCAAAGCTTTTGAACAGAAGAGCCATAAATCTTTCCGCTGTGACAATAGTCGTCAAGTATGCTAGAGGAAAGTAGCTCAAGTACGTCCTCAAATTTTAAGTGACTAGATGCTCCAGGAAATTTATATAGCCCCGTAATCAAAAAGTTTGTGACTTTTTAAAAACTTGGTATTGGCTGCAGGGAAGGCACATTAGCCAAAATGTAACAAGTCAGGATTAAATATCTACTCATTTTGTTCATGTATTTTTTTTTAAGTCAATCTACCCCCTCTGCTTTACCCACAACCCCCTTTACTGAGGCTCTTTTAGCTGCCTGTTTCCAGCTCTCTGAATAGAGTTTTTCTTCGATTGAGAGACCTTGGATGGTTCTGATTAAGTCGAGCCGACACTGTAGAATATTAAGCATGCCTCTGGAGGGGAGTCATTCGATTCCAAAGGGATACCTCCTTCCCATAGAATCTATGCAATCAATTTTTCATTAGCGCAAAAGTGTTTATCTGCCTTTAACATGCCCCTGACTCGAGCTGGATAGGGGTTGTGGGCGGTCGATCCGTGCTGCTCGCTTGTTAATTAAAGTTTATTTAATTGAAGAAGAATCGCAGCATTAATTAAGAAGGAATCCTCCACCCACCCAGGTGGGTAAACTCCCCAACTTCTAGACCACGCCGAGGCGGTAGCCCCGTCAGTTCCATTATTGACATTCCTCAGATATCTTGCTGAGTGAGAGGACTGCGTCTGGAATTTTGAAAACAACGGAATAACAAATTACCTCTCTTTAAAAAAGAAAATAAAGTGAGACACAAAAGTAAAAAAAAAAACAAAAAAAACAAAAAACAATCATTCTTTCTTGGGCACCTACCAAAACGGCTACAAGCTGCTTCAAAAGGTCTGCGAACCCATCTATCATCTCAAACACACCATCCAGGCTCCTTAAGATTTAATTTTCAATTGAATTTCAGCCAAGAGAAATACAACCAACAGCCTTTTACACTGACAGAAACAAACTGCAACTTCTGCTTTTAATTGTTCGACTCAGTATGGCCATTGTGTTTCTCTCTGGGTTCTCGCACAGAATGAGTCTATTCTGAGGGGGGAAACGGCGCATAAATCACCTGAACCTCATGCACAGATAACAGATGGGAGGA
Source organism: Dicentrarchus labrax (assembly GCF_905237075.1). Taxonomy (NCBI): domain Eukaryota; kingdom Metazoa; phylum Chordata; class Actinopteri; family Moronidae; genus Dicentrarchus; species Dicentrarchus labrax. The sequence continues at coordinate 30,827,680 of NW_026136713.1, read as the reverse complement.
GCCAGCCTTTGAACTAACATGTCACCTACCTGTGTCGAAAGGAAAACCCTCTGAATACAAAGCTGATAACAAATGAAGAAGCTCTGCTGGCGAGCAGATGGGAGTACATCTCCTCCTCTCCTCTCCCCTATAAAACCTGAAGCTGCTATAAAACATACGGGCATTTTTGGATACGGTTCTAAACAAATCTAGGAGCGTATTTCATAAAAACCGCACATTTGTGTTCAGTTTATAAAAAGAACATATGCTTGGTCGCACGAGAGTAATGTGTGGAGCCAAAACTTTGTTGTTAACATATGGTCTATTTCAAACCAACACGTGCTACAAGTGTTGATTACCAAACTTTAAGGTTGTGATCACACCCACACTCCTAAACATAATGAAGCAATTGTATTTCTGTGATTCGTTCATTTAGGTTCAAACTATTGAACTGCAAGCAAGTCAAAACATCTAACAATTGTTGCACAAGGCTTAATAATGAATATAATTTCCTGTGCCTTGATTTGAGCAAAATCACAGACCCTCATACTGTAGTGAAAACAAAATGCATAAACTCAACGGGAGCAGCAGTGCAGAGTGAAGATGGCCCTTTTTTGGTCCCTTTTGTTATATAGCATTTTCCAAGTATGAGGGTTTCCTCATACTTGTGAAAGCTTTTGCTACCGGCAGTGGATTCAGGTTACTTTCTTATTCCTACTTGAAGAATTTTTGTGGTATTTCAGTGCGTTTGTATTGTGCAAAACTAAAAAGTTTGTATTAAAAGTTTTAAACACGCTTGTTGTGAACACATCCTCACCATCTTAATAACAATAATAATAATCTTTTCATTGTGGCTTTCTTGGATTATAATTCGCTCCACCACACCAAAATAAAACTTTACTGAAGGTGATATAGGAGAGATGTAACATGGTGCTCATTAAACACAGCGCTGACAGTACTGTAACATGCATGCATAGCTCATGAGATGAAAAACTTCAGCCAGTCAGGCTTCCATTCATCATCTTTGGAGCAAATCCAGACTTTCAATTAATAATTTTGTTTCCTTCATGTGCACCTATGGGGAAAAGCTGAAAGATACTGATTTGACTGTCTATTTTATTCAAAGAGTTTCATTTCAAAATGTGACATATTAATTTAGGGAAACAAATTGTTCCTCGTTTGTTCACTAAATTTCAAAAACAGAGAAGATTAATAACCTTAAACTGGGATTTAAAAAAAAAACAATATTAAAGATTAAAGCATATATCACAGTTTTATGCATATTTTCAGTTTTTCAAAGCTGAATAATTATCACTTGAGTGTCTAACCAACACACCCACATGTGGACATAATGCACTGTACGAGAAAGATCTTTTATTTCAACCTATAGGCTGTTAATAATGGTGTATACATCTGCTGTTGCTGACACCTGGTGTTTGCACTGTCTATGGAGTTTATTTGAAATAAATAGTATAGAGTATATGGTGCCTCGAGAGAGAAACTCGAACACAATCCAAAAAAAACTATAAAAAAGACATTATAGAAGCGACTGCGCTGTTTGCAAGAATTTGTTAGTATAGTACAAACTACATTGCACTAATGGCATCAATAAATGAATGGATGGATGTAATAAAAGACCTCCCAGATTATAAATCTAAGTAGTCAATGTGAAGACACAATTTTGGGCAGCCTCAATGGTATTAGTACCAAAGAAGACACAAAGATTGTCACATATCTGTATGAACAAGATGTGCCATCAGAATGCTGAAACTGAAACGATTAATTGACTAATCGATTAGTCAATTGAATCTATTATGATAATCAACATTTGTGAAGATTTGCTGCTTTTCTCTGACATACATTCAATGTATTTGGGTTTAGGACAAAACATGCAATTTGAAGCTGTCAACTTGGGCTTCAGGACAGTGTGATGGGCAATTTTCACTATTTTCTGACATTCTATTGATATGAATATGAATCGAGAAAATTACCAAGTGATCCATACTGAAAATAATCCTTAGTCACAAGAAAAGGCCACACAAAATAGCTTTAAGTGATGAAAGGAAAGTGAAATTGGTTCTGACCTATGGAGCAATCAGCCCCTGTCCAGTTGGCCTCGCAGACACAGGTTCCCGAGTCGGTGTTGAAGGTGCCGTGACTGGAGCACTGCTCTGGACAAGTGCTCTTCAGGATCTCACAGCTGATCCCTCCCCAGCCCGGGTTACAGTGGCACTCACCATGATGACAGGCTCCGTGACCGGAGCACATCGGGTCCACACAGTCCACTGAGGACACACAGCGAGGATGACAGTGATGTTAGTTTACCACTTCTAGACAGGATATCAAACCTACTTATTTACCCGACCACTTTGACTCTGCTACCAGCCAAAATCATTTTTTCTGTGAGTAAGTGGAAGTGCTCCAGTGCCAGATGATGGCTGGGGAGCCACAGCTGAATATTTAGCAGTGTTCAGTGGTGGCTGGTAGTAATTTTCCACCCTATGTTCAACTAGCTCCTCTACGGTATATTATAGGGTACTTCCAATATACTGACAGCATAATTATGCTCCATTATAGGCACTAGGAAAAGGAGCACAATTAGTGTCTAGACAGATATAATCAATTACTATTAACAATTTGCAGATCAACTTGCTGATCTAAGTTAATAATTGGCAATTATGACCAACACAATCATCCCATTACTAACAAGGGATAATTTGCTTCCTCTGGAGCTGATTACTCTGTGCATTTCCATATATACTTGGACACTGATATTGATTATTTACCTGAACCAATTCATCACACCGGAGACCTTACATGCAAGCTTAGAACTACAAATGCTACCTCCTCCTGTCTATGTTTCCTTCGCATATTGCTTTACTTCAAAGAAAACCGCAAAATACTCAATTAGCGAACTCAATAGCCTTTAAGGTCAACCGCTAATGTAAATCTGAGCTGATGATTGTCTTTGGTATGCATGGGGATCAATAAAATTAAATGTACTGAAGTGAAGGGGGAGGTGGATAGGGGCAGCAAGAAAGAAGAAAAAGGTCTTTCTCAATAAAGGGAGGGACAGGTGCCATTGACGGATCAATTTTAACAGTTGTCTTCAGCTGTAGAGCAATCCAATAGGTGACTGCATCAACGGGCGCTGCACAATCTGTTCCAGCTCGTGCCCTCGTGGTCTAAACACTAAGAGTGAGTTAATTTATACACACGGTATCAATAACAGCATCCAAAGCATTATCCGCTCAGTGGAGTTGAAAACACCGATTGTTTCACCAATGGACTGTGTCGATTCCCCCGGAGCTTCACATAGAAATGTGTTGTATCTAGCTGCTTCCAATCCAATGGGAAGAACCTTTTTTATTCTTTTTTTTTTTTTCATTATTTACCTTGTTCACAGTTGGGTCCTTTGTGGCCGGTGTTGCACACACAGTTACCCGCCTTGCACAGTCCGTGTCCGCCGCATTGAGGATCGATACACTGGGAGGCAGGAACGTCACACTCTGTGCCCTTCCACCCGCTGTAGCACTGACAGCGCCCCCTCGTGTACTGGCCATTACCGCTGCACAGGACCGGACAGGCAGCTGAGGAACGACAACTGGTTTAAAGAATTCATCTCAAAATTGTAAAACGTTAAATAATGTTTAATGGCGTCTATTTTTTTAAATAAAAAACTTCAAATTGGAAACACCGCAGCTATGATCCATTTTTAAAAGGAATAGTTTAACATTTAGGGAAATCCGCTTACTTGCTTTCTTGGTGAGTTAGATTGATACTACTCCAGCAGCTAGTTAGGTAACAAAATCTGTCTCTAAAGCTTACTAATTGACATGTTAGATCTCGTTTGTTTAATCCGTCCAAAAACTAAAGCATAAAACCAACAATTAGCCGGACTATTTCTTGTATGGGACATGGGAGTGGTATCTAACTTGTCATTTAACTCTCCACAAGAAAGTGAATAAGCATATTTCCACTAATGCCAAACTTTTTCTTTTGACTCAGTGGTTCATTGAGCTCTTGAATTACACTGTATGATTTTTTTTTCTTTTCATATTATCTTTAGCTGTTATCTAGCCGTGCAGACAGCCATGGTGTTATGGGCCAGATTCTGACATATCCATCTGTGAGAATTTGGCTATAACTGCAATACAGTGGAGGTTTTTAATGAACACATTGAAAATGTTTTCAACAGTTTTCTTAGGGACAGATTTTGGTTTGAATGAAAACAGCTAGGTACAGTATGTGGATTAGTCAAAGTGACTGAGGCAGTAGCACCAGTAGAGCACAGTAACAATATGTTGATCTCCTTTATTTTATTTTTATATAAATGTATATTATTGATATGGATCCCATTCTACAATGGAAAAATAAACATGTCAGTGTTCTGTGGTCGACTTGACAAACTATGTAATAATGTTTTTGTGGCGTTTCCATACTGACATTTTTTAATACTTATCGGCTGACGAATATGCTAATACTGGCCACTACATCAGCACAGACAATTTATCGATCTAGCGAAACACGGACTTTTTTTTTTTTTGCCAATGCTTTGAGCACTATATACAAAATTCCATTAACCTTCATGTGTTGCGGTAACTGACCCTCAGTTATCCCCCACCAAAAAAAAATGTAATCATGTGCTGAATGGACAGAATAAGAGTAATATATGAGCTTAATAATTACCTCTGGAACAGTATGGGCCTATGAATCCTGGGAAGCAGTGACAGGATCCCGCCACACACTCTCCGTTCCCGTAACAGTTGTGTGTGCACTCTGTGACAGAATCTGCGGGTACAGCAGTGAGCGAGTCCAATTATTAATAACTCATCACATTGTCATATTAGAGCAAATCTTATATTCCTCCTCAATATAACATTTGAACTGTACAGTTTAAGAAATACTGCAAGACAACCAAGATACTAACTTATCTTTTTCCCCCCTGCATGAATCTAGCCTTTCTAAGCATCCCTTATCTGCAGTACTCGTATCAGGCATGGCATACATTTACAGCTATTTGTCCATGTCCCACTAAGGTCTAAGCCTCCATAACATGTACACTGCAGACCGACTGTTCCCGTATAAGCCATGTTAAGTAAAAGCCACACAGGCATTTTAAATTAGACCAAATAATTCCATTTCCTTGACACATTTTTCTTTCCTCCTGTCTCCTCTACCGCCTCATCCTCCCCCCCAGCCTCTTGAATGACTGATCATGCCCACACAAGCCATGCAATCTCCTGAGTGTTTACAGCTCAAATCCTCTCTGAGTTGAAGTTAATCTGACATATCCTACAGACAGATCTTGTGTTCATTCAACAGACCATCGCTCATAAAGGGCACCCCCAAAAGACGAGGACCCTCATTTTGATCGGCGTTAAGAGGGCAAACTTTTTTGTTATTACTCTGGCTTGTATTGGATGTTCATTGAGCCAGTGTCGGACCCAGGCAATTTTGACCTCACACATCAATACCTTCGTATTTGTAGGGCCAGATCAATGGGACTCCCCCCGAAGGAAATAGAAAAAGAAAAACGTTAACTCAACCTCAGTGTTTTTCCTACCTCAAAACCCACAAGGAAATTTCACAGACTTCAGAACACTGAAGAGGTTGTTAGGAGGGAAGGATCAATGCTGTGTATGGTCTCGTATTATAGTTTTAACCACAATAATCCACTACCCTCCAATGAAAACCTAGATCTGCCTCCTAGGTGGCTCAAAGTTTGAAAAGCTCAGCTTGTTTGTGTGTTAGCCAGAATTTCCAACAACCTAACTGTTTGTTCATGCAGACGCAGCTGTTTAAGGAAATTAAAGTCTTCCAAACATGTCATTACATATCATTCCAATCACACTCATCAGCCACTGCAGCAGATGTGTGTCCTCATACCCTGGATAATGGTGTTAAATGACACTGCCTCCATGTTCCGTCCGTCATTATAAAACGCCAGGTGCCACACCCCTGAGTCCAGGTACTGGATGAATCCGGCTTGGTGGACAGTGACCGGATGATCCAGCCGGGCCCTCGTTTCCGGTTCACTCAGAGCCCGATGCTCTTTAGCAATGAGCCGGCTGCCGTCCAATAGCTCCACAAAGTCATACTGCAAAACAACACCCAGAACAGATGCAGATGATTGTTCTTTTAACGTTGGTCTAATTAAATCATGCAGTACAGAGGCGAGAGAGTTCAAAAAGCATTTTCTTCGACTAAATGCTTTGTATGCAGCTCCTCTGGTGAGTTCCCTAGCAGTCTGATAGGAACTCTTCAAAGTTGTAATGCAAGACGCAACCAGAACAGGTTTGTGTACACGGCAAATATTCGAGTATAATAAATGTTGATTTTTCAGTGACAGTTATTTGGAGTTGAAAGATGTTGTGTGGAGAGTTGTTTGTATGCTGATAGAGCCGATATGGCTCTGGGGCAAATGCTCAGAAATTTCCCAAAAATATATTGTTAACTCTGAGGGGAGTGCACTTTAAAACACTCTGACAATCTGTTTATTATAGTCTGTTAAATTAACATTGATAATGTACTGTGTAGATGCACATGCTTAAAATTCAGATATTCAGAGCCAGCGTACCTGCAAAAAATACAAATGAAAAGGATCAACAAAATAAAAAACTAATTCAATGACATCTATACACAATTTAATTAATCTTCTAATTAATGTCAATACATAATTGGTACATCTGATCAACAGACTGTGAAAATTGTTACTAATGTTTGGTTGTTTTTATTTACTGTTATTTTATTGTTTGTTTTTAATACCCAGGACTCCCTGAAATACAGTATAAATACTGCATGGATTATCCTGGTATAATAAAATAAACTCAATTAAATTATTGTATCTACAATTAATTCAAAGCCAATAGGTATTTGTTGGTAAGGTCAGAATTTTTCACCAAACAGATATACAGCATTCTCAGTACATACACAATATATGATGAAAAATTAATGTGACACGGTATATAACACAGATGTATTTTTCTTTTTTATATATTTGGAACGCATTAAAACCGTTTCTCTCTGTTTTCTTTTCAAACATTGATTTACGGGGTAAACAAGGAGTAACGAGTCATTCCTGCCAAGTGAAACGAGTAAAGCGGAGCATCTGCTCTCACTGCACCTGCTCAACACCTGAACCTCATTTTGACTGAAGCTGTAGGATACAGAGCACTGCAGCAGAAAACAGTGTAACACATACCAGCAATCCCCAAACAGGCTATAGGCTGCAGAGGAGCACAGCAGATGCAGACAGATCCCCTGGCTAAAGCGTTGTTAGCTACACAGATGTACTGAGACTATAGTGAAGACTCGGGGTGGAAAAGAGTCTGCGGGTTGCTTAGGAGTGTGGTGCATACAGATTGGCACTGTAGCCGGTTTTTAGAAGAGCTTGGACTTAAATCCAATGATGAGGCTGTTTGCAGAGAGCTTTAATGAACTGTGAAGCCATTGATTTTTGACTTAAAATAAAAAAAACATCCCCACTATGTAGCAGTGTATCGTTTTTAATTCAAATGACTTATTATTGTTTCATCTGAATGTTATGTTCCTTCACATCAAATGGTTCTGTCTCCTGCAACAGGAGGACCCTGCACACTGAGGGTGACAATCACCATGCTCACATAGCATACCCACTCTTAACATCCAGTAATAAACAGTGAAGAGAGGGAGATAGGGGAAAATCCAAAATACCAAACTTTATCAAAAAATGTAAATAATAATAATATAAAGTGAAGTGTAAATATTATTTATAATATTTAGTCTTGGAACCTGCTTTAAACAAGATTTTAATAATAGTTTTCTAGTAAATTATAAAAAATGTTGTAAAACCCAATTTCAACATAAATCTGCAGCTATATTGAGCTTTTTAGTCTCTTTCAGCTCAGTTTTTTGGTTTCATGTCTAGCAATGACTCAAAACCACCCCTAACCAACCACAACTTGTAAAATCCAAACAACATTAATATGGAAGTGGAAGACAAAGCCACTGCCTCTTAACTTCAAGCTGCTAAAGTAAATGTTGGTCCAGAAGCACAGCTCCAAATGAATGCTGGCATTTCTCTTTAATGTGTAAGCTGACAACTATTTGCTAACACTTTAGCAAAAACAACTTAATAAGCTGGTTGTAGATTTGTTTTTCTCTTTGCTTTTTATCTGTCATCTTCCTAAAGTGATGATTTTTGATGAAAATCCCCCAAATTAATTAATGCCGCTTTAAATGAGCATGTGCACAGCATCCAGCCTCACAGAAACACAATGGAATTCAAAATAGTTGAAAGAAGGGTACAAGAAAATATATTAAAACCGGATTTGGTGTTCAGGAATGTGACAAACACTGACCTCAGCAACCTTTCAGTTGACTTGCAAACGACAGAAAGAGAGCATTAAGCATGGGGCAGGTGAAGTCAACACTGTGATTTAAACCCCTTTGAGGAGAGCAGTGGGGCAGGGGAGGGATATTAACCTGGCGGAAGTTGAATTCTTTGTGTTGTTGGCTTGAGGGGGAAGTAATAAAACAGTTCATCCCACGAGCCCTAAACCTACTGGCCAAGTGCATACATCTCGATTAGCCGGTGTGAAAGCCCCCTCAACTCATCTCAATCCAACAATACCAGTGAATAACAGGCAAGAGACCAAGCATGGAGAGACTGCTGAATGCACGACGGATAGAGGAGGAACGCTCACAGCCTGTAAATTCTTCAGCCTTTAGGTTGAGTGAACTTAGTCTGGCACTTGATAACAACTGAGTACAAATTCTTTGGAGAAAAACTACAAAAGTTTGTTTCTTCTAACTTGTTTGGTTTGTATTAGCCCAGACAGACACTCAATAGCAGATGGAGGAAGTCTATATTTGAGAATGGTGGAAAGGCTGTTGCACTTAAATGTTGTCTTGTCTTCCAAGCAGTGAATACAACGAACAGTCAATATCTCTCATTGGGGTCTTTCATGCTCAGTTAAGTAAATGTATTGATTTGTGCCCCTGGTCCCTGAACAGTACGTAATTTAGAGGTGGCCACAATGGACACAGTGTCCAGCATTGACAAGCTTGAGTGTCTGTACAACAATTGCCCAAGACATAAAAGTAGTGTCTTGTTAATTAGCACCCTTTGGTCTTTGATTTTGTTGGGCTTCCTTTTTTCACCTTGAAAGTGCAATCCAGCTCACCTGTTGTCACTTGCATCGGTCTTTCTTCCATCAAAAAGTGGCCCTAACTGTCCACACTTGAGTGAAGCCCATCTTTACTATGAGAGAATGTCAAGAAGGTGAAGCTAAGAGCTTTTGCAGTCAAGTGTGGTGGAAAATAGCCATTGTCTGAGTGCTTCCATCACCATCACCAGGCATTGGACTTTCGGATGCCCAGAAATGTCATTCAAGTGACACATCAGACATTTTGGAAACACTTCAATTTGCAAATGGCAGACGTTTAGTGGAAGTGAAAGACGTGCATGCCCGCACACAGGCAAATTAAAGCTGAGAGGAGAAAACTGAAACTAAACTAGTGCCCAGTTCTAATTTACAAGTGCCTTTATGTCCAGAATTGAAATAAGGGCAAAGAAAGAACCCCACTAAATATGTTTTACATTATTTGATGCAGCTTTTTTTACTTACGTTTTAATTCCGCTTTGAAAAAAAAAACTCAACAGTGAGATTGCTTCTTCACCTGGGTACATTCATTATTGTTTGTAGTGATTCATCCACAGAGAATTATGATTATTATTATTCATTCTTCAAATCCCCTCAGCTCTATGGAGCATTGTGTCCTCTTTTAGCTGACTGTTTTGATTTCACAGCTGTTTTGGTTTAGTCTCACTGCTCTCAACAGGGTCGTTGCCAGACACAGCAAGCAGCTGCTTCTCGCAAAAAAACACTAAAACCCAGAGTATAGATTCTATGTGCCCAAATCTGTTTTTTTTTTTTTTTGCTGAAATATTATATCATAACCGATCTGTGTTTGCACCAAATTCACACATACCTCATTTCCAAGTTACATAGTTGTACTTTAAAGGTCCGGTGCCTAACATTTTGGGGGATCTATTTGCACAAATAATATTGTATATATAATATTCAAAACTATGTTTTCATTAGTGTATAATCACCTGATTATAGAAACTGTTGTGTTTTCGTTACTTCCATGGAGCCTACCATGTTGAACCGCCAGGTTTCCACAGTAGCCCTGAATGGACAAATCAAACACTGACTCTGGATAGGGGCCTTTGAGTTTTTCGTTAATTTTGCAGCCACTGTAATTTCTCCTTCGCACTTGGAAGGGTAGAGTGAAGCTACAGAGTCGCGAACTGCAACTGTGCAGCTAGATACCACTAAATCCTACACACTGGAACTTTAATGAGTAACACGGTGTCAATTTCGTAGTGTTTTTAATCTCAAATGGATGAACCCGATTTAAAAACTTTAAAAAAAAGTGTTTACCTGAGTGTGAGATGGTGCAAGACCCTTTCTACCATAGACTCCGATCAGTGCATTCTTCTGTACCGAGATGTTGAACTTAAGGAAGCGTGGTTGCTCCATGCTTAAATGAGAACGCCAGAACACTCCTGGTGGGATGCTCTGACCCACCCTCTTCCCTATGTCGACCTGTCCAGTATCGATGGAGTTGTTTTCCTGATGAAGCACGCTAGTCCTTCCTAGATGACAGAAACACACCCCCACCCAGATTATGTAAGGTGTTACAGAATTAAGACAGTGCAGTTAAGGTGATATGGTATAAAATCAGTCATCACAGAGCCTTTCATGCCATCAACTAAAACCTTCACACCTGCGTCTTGAAATACAATCTTGGTTTTTATGCAAGTCTTTGATGTCTGGTTATCAGTATATGCTGTATTCTCTCTTGTGCTTTCCAGCATAATCTTATTCAAGCAGGGACTTAACAATAAGATAGTCATATCTTTTCCAAATGAGCGATGACCACCCAAGACAGGATTAAAAGTAATGGTTCCCTGTGGTCCATGATGCACTGCTCACCGAAAAAAAATGACCAGATATAATTGGCTTTTTATAAGGCTCTAAAAGGCCGCAGCTCCCATCTTTTCTCTGGTCTTGGTGACTCATAGAGTGAGGCTTCATCTCAGATAAGGTCTAAATGGAATCTGTCAGATATACTGAGCGCTACCTTGCCAGAGCAATAACAGCAAATCAAAACAATTTTGCGAATGATGTCCTTAAACTGTGTCCTTACAGCGCCAAAGATGGAGAGATGGCCAGTTTTAATATGAGTCATGCTCACATGAAAAACTGTAGACTGCAAGGTGCTATTACAAGAACAGATTTCATTGTTAGGAAGAAAAATCTGTGAAGTGTTTTCAAACCCTAGCTGTCTAAAGCTCTATTGTAGAAGGAACGCAGCTGTGTTCTTTATAGTTTACTGTGGCAATGACTAACTTGTTAGGGCGATGATGCAGAGTTGTCCTGCAATATAATAACTCAACCTTTGCTCCTGCATCTCGTAAGAAGTGTTTGCGTGTGTGGACCTGTGTACACTGTAGCCCTGTGTGTATCTATTTGTGCTCGACCTCCATTATTTGCATCCCTCAGTGTTGTGTGTGTAATGAGGCCATTGCCTGTCACTTTAGCTTCAGTCAAAGTGAAGACTGGAAGCCAAGTTTACCTCTGGGGAGAATAATAGCCGGCTATTGATTGCCTTTAAACAGTCCAAAACCTGCCTCATGCTATCTTAATTAGCAGTACTTATGAGGATTTAAATCTAGCCGAGTTTAAACAATTGAGCTTTTGCCTGGCCTACTCAACTCAATTAATGCTTTCGTGGTCATGCATTCTAAATACATGAGTGTGCTTAGAGATTAATTTGGTGGCTTTTGCTGTAAAGGTGAGTTGAGATCGCCTGCCTGCTTGTTGTTGAATACACAATGGTCCAAGATTATGATTAGGCAGTAAAAGCTGTCTGGAATTGGAAGCCAATTAATATTCAGTAGGTGAGAGATCTAAATAAACTCTAAGGGCTGACTGGGCATTGAGCACTGAACATTTCACTTTGCCATTCATGAGGCCAAATGGTGTGTTGTTGCAATTTGTCTTTCTTAATAGTCAGTTGAACTTTTACTTGATTTAATTAATTTACATTTTGGTGCTTTAAAGATCCTTTAGCTTCTTATATTTAAGTTAAAAGTTCATCTAAAAAATCCTTATAGACAGCCCTATTTCCTTTCAAGTTGAGAGTATTTGCACATTTTAAGGCAGTATTATTAGTGTTATTATTTTCACTTCTGAAAAGAACCCATTAACCGAAAAAGCACAATGTATACTCAAAAAGCAATAGCAATAACCCTGACCAAACTAAAATTCTTAGATACGGGGAATCCAACAGAAGAATAAACATTATTAATCTTGGTCATTAATACGGCAAATGTTAATTAGCAGTTTATTCAGATCAGTCTTTTATTTCCTCACCGTCAGCAGCCAGAGCTGTCACTATGCTCGTCTGAGTGGGCCCCGTCTTCCCAACTCCTCCGTTTTCAAAAGCCGGCTGGTTGTCCAACTCTTGGAGCTGCCAATTGAGGCCGAAAAGGTGCATTGCTGTGAAATACACAAAAAGGCTGCGTGGGCTTGTAGAAATGGATAAACAAATAAGCAAATAGCCACACAAAAACAATCAAGCCACTTAAGCACAAAAGACCTGTGGGAGAGCACAATGGATGGATCCAATGCAGGCAGAAAAAAAACAGTTTAACGTCCAACATTTCAGTTCACATTTTTGTTTTTGAGGCAACTCTGCCATGGGTGGCTTTTGTGTAAACACAGCACTGACAGAGGCCAGACAAAGTCATTTCAATCAATACTTAGGAACCCTGTTGCTCTTGCATGTTTCCATGGGGAGTGCTGTTCATTAACGTACCTGTGTGTCGAAGAGAGCAGAATTTCTGTTCTGACACAAAGCTTTCCCTTTTGACAAGAAGACGAGACACTGAAGAATCCTTATATTCTCCACGTCTAACACAAAGCAGAAAGGCCACGGAGATGCAGCCACGTGTGTGAAAAGAGTTAAGATGGACGAAGAAAGTGAGAGACTTTTGAGAAAGTGCAAGGCAGTTTATTGAGACAGACAGCCACAGCAGGAGGAGGAAGTGAGAGGGTAAGATGCTGCAACACTCCTCTAGTTCTCTTACATAACTAAACTGTGTCTGGCTTTCATTCAGCCAACCTGCTTTATTGTCACAGTATTGAATGCAATCAAACTGTGTTCTTGTTGTTTTGGGAAACTGAGGTGCTTCTGTGAGCGCAGCGAGAGGGCCAATCTCCTTCAAAGTCACCAGCCAGGGAACATGCTGAGGAAGCATCTTGATTTCCGACCATTTGATCTGCGGGAGGAACTTTTCTCCAACACCCGTCCCTCGCTGGGAAGATGGATATTGACTGCAGCAAATAACTTGAGAGGTGGATGTGGGGTCAGAGAGAATATCAAATGTGAAGGAGACCAAAAGAGAGATGGAGAACTAGTTTGAACAGTGTATCAGTCGCTGCTTTGTTAAGAAAGTGTGTGTTTTGTTTACAGCCTGCTGATGAATAAATTGGCATCAGTTGAGTGAGGGTACACGTAGCAGTGTCCTTGGTAGTTAAAATAAAACAGGTGCTCTGTAGCCCTGAATTTACATCAAATAATGCAGAATTAACATTGAGTGATAATGTTTGGCTGCCAAGTACATTCAGCCAGCATCACCCTTCGAGTCAGAATCCATTTCAGTTGCCAGCGAAACAAACCAGCAACAGAAATTACTGCTGACTGGTCCATCAATATTTTTGACAAGTCTGACTTTTCTAAACAATCTGAATGGACTACTCTGACAGTATTGTACCTCCCAATGTGAAAACCTGCAAGATCCGTGCACTTGCGGTGTGTTTTTGTTTCACATATTTGCTACCACAGTGAGATTTTCTGTTGCTATTGATATCGTGGCTTTAAAATGTTCTGAATTTTTCTCCATCTTCAACCAGATTTAGATCACTCTCAGCACCGATGCACAAATTCACTGGCAAAACACACAGCACAAAATCTCCAACTTTCTTGAGAAATTCTCTAAATATATTCTCATTATTTCCCTACAACACAAAATCCAAACATACAGAACATCCTCCTTGGCCTAGTTAAGCTGTAAAAATCCTACATTTAAATACCAAACTACTCACTGTGTAAATATTTTCATTTCTTAGACTAACATGTTGGTGTCTTTAAACTGAAAAAGGACACCAGAATCCTCCAAAAATACTCTGAGGTGGGTCCCAAATTGCAAGGATCAACTGAGGACACGGAGCATTAACCCGAAGCGAAACCCATTCCGCCTGAAAAAAACCACTCTGACACCTACTCTTGCAAAATGATTGACAGCATGAAATTAAAGCAGGTTAAGGTTATTACTTAAAAGGTCCAGTGTGTAACATTCAGGAGGATTTATTGGCAGAAATTGAAAATAATATGCATAACTATATTTTCATTAGTGTATAATCAGCTGTTTGTACCAGGTGAGCTACGAGGGTGCCCCAGAATGAGCCTGCACCTCTAGATGCCACTAAATACTACACACTGGTCCTTTAAAAGACAGCATAATCTCTTAATTAACAAAACCTATATTCACAAAATGTGCATTTAGTATTTTGGAACCCTTTCTGTAAAAAAACAAACAACAAAAAAAAACAAACAAAAGAAAAACCTCTTTCTAAGCTGACTAAGACACCATGCTTTATCAAGAAGAGATTGACAGACAGGGTAAAGGTTGGGGTTAGGGTTAGATTCTACAGCCATTCTAGCAGCTCTGTGTGTGTGTTGTACTTAGCTTAGCAAACATCAGCATGCTAACATAACATAGTGACAATGCTAACATACTGATGTTTAGCAGGTCATATTTACCAGGTTCTCCTGATAGGATGACAGGACAAATATCAGAGAGTAAAAGTCATAGTGTAAAAACAACTCGACTGGCTTGGTTCCAGATTGTAAATTCTAGTTCATTTCACATGACAAGTCCAGTGACTCTCCACAGCTTAACACTGTGCACTCCCATCTCCCAGTATCACCAGCTTTCCACCTGAAAGGCAGTGGGCTCTTGTGTATCACACATGGCACAGAACCACCAAGAGCCTTTCCCTCTTTACCGCTCTTAGTGCACCAGGGCCTGAATCCCCACTTACCTCATCAACAAATTGCTTTGAGGTGAATAGCCCTCAATTTATACATTTGCATAAGTTATTCCTGCAGCCTAGGCCAGTTCAATTAATATTTATGGGCCATGAGCAATTCTTCTCTTGAGCGAGAAGCTGGAAAAACTAGCCTCTAATCTCTGAAGTCCAAATTTGCCCTGTGGAACACCTCCACTGACAATAAACGGGAGGTTGAATTTGTAAGTTTACAAGGTGTTTGTTTGTGCTCTGACATCAACATGGTATTTAGTGTACAGAGGAACAAACACTTCTGAACTGGAAAATGTAACATGAGCCCCAGAAAATCCTCCTGGCTGTTCTCACAGCAAATTCCCCATCTTGTCGTATAATTCTTGGTAGTGTTGTTTCCTGGGAAACCCGGTGCTGATAATTGTGCTACAGGTGAAAGTTGTATCTCTTTATAGGAAAGAAGAAATAATATAACTCAGCTAAGCAACCTAAATGCATTACAAACATGAAAGAATATAAAACTTATTGGGTGTTTTCTGCTAAAATATGCAAAGTATGCCATTTTGATGGCCTTCGTCACCAAGCATAATTAGTCAATTTACCAGAGAGAGAGGTGGCCCATCTGGAGTCACAGTGTGCCAACAACAACTTGGAGCTCAACAGCCTCAAAATTATTGAGATAAACATTGTTTTATGCTGGAACCTGCATGCACATCTCCACAGAAACGTCCCAGAGGGACTCCTCGATATTAGTCTCACAGCTCAGAGCATGACTAAGATGTTCCTGTTTTCTGGGATAGTGTCTCCAACAACCTCAAATGGAATGACAAAATCTGTAACGCAAGATTCGTCCAAAACAGGATCTGTTTTTCGGTCCTGTGACAACTGAAGCAAACTCAATGTCACCTTCTGTTAGTCTCTGTGGGATTTCTAGATTTTTATATTAGTATTAGATGAAGGTATTTTTTTTAAAAGTACTTTATTCTGGTGTGATTTTTGTGTGATTTATATATTTATCTTTTTATTATTTTTTTAAGCACCATTGCACCAAGACAAATTCCTCGTATGTGTAAAGACCTACCTGGCAATAACTGTCATTCTGATTCTCTGATTCTGAGGTATTTTCTTCCCCCAACACAGTCCTCATCATTGATGAGTAGAGCCACCTGTATCACCCACTCTCCTCTGATGACTGGTATGACCTTGTTAAAACCATTCATGTCGACCATTTCAATAATTTCATGAGTGCCCTCACTTTAATCTGCACCTTTTACTGAAAAACCCATAAATAAATGATTTTATTTTTCTGATCAATTAAATTCTTGCGGTACAAGGTTTCAGGGAATTAGTGTTTTCCAACTAGAAATCTCAGATGCACTTTTCCAAAACAAACTGATAACATAACTCATGCTTCATTTAAAGATACTTTTTTTTCTCTATATATGTCTGACATTCAAAAGGCAAATGTCAGACAAAAGAAGTGCATCGTCTTCTCCTTATAAACATTTTGATCAAACATGGACATTGTTCGTATTTGGTTTTGTTTGTGCTGTTCAATTTAAAGAGCATTTCCAAAAATCCACATGCTCTTTCTGCATCCAATCAGAGCATCAAAGCTGGACTTGGTCCTGATTGGCCTCCTTCTATCTGAACAATTGCTGAACTCCTTCCAATCAGTCTAGTTTGCAGAACTGGAACTGGAAAGCCTCACCTCAGCAGGTTTGTGCCTCATTTGAATTACAGAAGCTGCTGTTGTCGGTCAGCCAGGCTCCAGTTTAGTGACTGTTCTGCATGTTATTCTTTCAAATTCTGACCATTAAAACATTTTTTATTTGAACTTCTAAATTATCATGATGTATAGTAATCTTAACTTGAGCAAAAATTGAGTAATGTGATACAGTAAACTTCAAACACAGTCCCATTTTAACATATAACAGATGCAGGTGTGCCTGTATTTGTCTGTGAGTTTGTCTTTGTACTAATGGGACAGCGCGAGCTGACAGTAAAAAAGTATTAAAGTACGAGTGCACATTGTAGCTATTTGAGTCATTGCACCTGGCAGGTGAATTGGCGGTGGATGAAAGAGAGAGGAAGTGGTGGAAACACTCTCAGACACCTGAGGCAAGTGGCAGAGGGCTGCATCTGTTTAACTCACACACACATACACACACCAAAAAGGAGCTGAAGCACGAGGCACACACTCTGGAATTGGGCCAAAAATACAATTCCCAAACATCCGACAGGTCTACAATTAAACAAGTCGGTGATTGTTGGGATGAAAATGTTGTAAATGAATCCAATCTGCTAGAACTGTTAGTGACAACAGCTGAACAAATGACTGTTTCTGCTCGCTTTCCCTGTGTAAACTGTGCTGATCTGTCATGAGCACAAGTACAAATAAAAATAGCAACTGAAACCTGCACACAGAGGAGCAGCTAAGTTATAAAGAGTATATGTATATATCAATACTAATTTTATGACACAAGATCATGAACGACAACGAACGAACGAAAGCAACAAAAACAGTTAAGTCAATGAAGGGATTGTGAATATTGATATTGATCTAGCGCATTTATGACCTCTCCTCCAAGAGAGCACTCCCCTCTCTATTTACCAATAAAACACTGGTTATAGGATCTTCCCAACAACCCCATATTTCTCCTTATACAACTGTGTCACATTTCCTGTGCCTCCAAGCTGGATGAATACTTATATATCCGCTCAGGGAGAAAGGCACAGTGTAAAGATTAAGGGCTTGGATGACAAGGGAAGGCATGAGGAGAGATGAATCTGTAACGGGTTTATTGCTGCGGTCAAGATTCTAAAGGTTAGCAAGAAGTCAGCTTTGACACACGCTGTAAAAAAAATAAAAACATTCAGAAGCCTTCTCATAGGAAATAATGCCCAAAGGAGGGGGAGAGGATGAGCATTAGTGTATCTTCCTGACCGAGATAAAAGCATTTCCTGTTTGACAGAATGAGCGAGTTTTGGATTCTAGTACAACAAAGGCTTTTTGGACCAAGGTCTTCTTTAAAGTTCAAGTGTTTGGGACTCTTCCTTTGTTATAAGAGTGCAGCTCCTCAACTTGTGTTTCATTTTGCCATCTGTGCCGGCCATTTGAACCTCTCTGCCTGTGTTTTAACAGGAACCCCCAAGGACATAAATTGGCTGTCGTTCTGTGAACCGGGGATCAGAAGTGTGGGGATGATGCACAGCCCCCTGTCAAAGGGAAACAGACAGGGATGTCTTGTTGGAAACTGCACTGGGGCCTTGTCTGCATATCTGACTGAGAGCTTAGTCAGACAGACGCTACTGAATCATATCAGGACATCTGCAATTTCTGCAGAAAGGAAAAGGCAGTGAAATAGAAATACTTCTGGCAGAGATCAAACTTCACTCAGATTAAGAGGCATGCCGGCTTCATTCACTCTAGGCAGCTTGTCTATCATTGGTTCCGTTTGACCGAATGACATGTCTAAAGATTGTCCAATGCCACCGCAGATAATGGAGTCATGTTTTCTCTCCCCAGAACTGAAAGAAATACGTCGCTTCTGGCACAAAAACTACTGGTTTTCATGCACATGGGTGACAGCTTGTGCTGCACCTCCACATCACACAATACCAACAAGTATTCAGTAGCTATATTTATGCCATATATAGTTCATTTTGTCTGGCTAGATGGTTGACTTGTTTCAAATGCACAGTATTAAGGTGTAAACATTCCATACTGTCAGCATCTAATAATTTGCACATGGTCGGCTCTACATAAAGTGTCATCCCTTAGAAAGAAAAGCTGCATAAGTTACAGTCTACGCGTAGCTCAGTCGGTACAAACATCAAGCCTAGAATATCTGTTAAAGTGGGCGGTTACAGATAAGATTTTCACCTCCTGAACTGCCTCCATACACAATCAGGGACAGAACCTTCTAAGTGGACCAACGTGAGGAGAAGAGATTACTTTTTTTTAATTGCTACCGTGGAGCTGGTGTCGCCTGCAAGTTTGAAGGACAGCTGCAGATAAAAGGCTGGTGGGAGTGTGGCCGTGAAGGGATGAGGCTAACGGGTTGTCAACCGTACAGATTAAGACTTGGGGAGACCGTGTGGGTAAAGGCGAGACAGACAAGAGTGTGTCTATAACTGCTCATGTCTCTCTTTCTGTCTCAATCATAAAGTATTTTGGGGCCCAAATTAAGCTTAATTTCCTTGACAGAAAGTCCAGGTCATCAAGGCTTTATAAACACATTTCTGAATGTTGACCATTAAAATGGCATGGTTTATGGTTTTGACATTTTCATTTCAAAGCTGTTGTAATTTGTTCCATCGCTGGGACAAAGTTCCTCCAACACACATGTCTAATAATTAAATACGCGAGGACTGACTGTAACTGTCTTGTTTATTTTTTATTGTTACAGGGTTTTGGCAAAGCCTCAAATCAAAACTTGAGTCATGAATGCTTTCATTTTTGAGTCTGAAGTGTCAAATCTCACATGGTAATATCTGTGAGACTGACTCTGAAGTTGTGTGTCTGAAACAGAAAAAATAGCTGGTGTGCAGTTCTCATTAATATGATAATCTTAATAATGCCCCATAATCTGTCATGCACTGTTTTTCTAATGTTGTAATTTGGCTGTGTTTGGGATTTGAGAACACATAATCTCTTAAAATTCTCCATATGAACGTGATGCAACTAGAAATTTAAAAATCTTCAACGCTCATACAGCATTATCTCAGCCTTACCTATGCAGTAGCAGAGAATGATGGACAGAACCACAGCTACCCCCACAGCGATCAGGGCCGTGCACTTCCAGGAGCAATGTTTCGGTGTCTTCTTGAACTTGAAAGCCCCTCTGGACAGGCTGTTTCTGGGCAAAGGGCGCGCTGGTGTCGAGTAAACTGTCCCCGTTGCCATGGTGTAACCAGGGGCTGCTGCGCCAAAGAAAGGTGTTGTTCCTGTGCCCGTTTTAAATAGGAAGTGCCTGGAAAGGAGGGAAAAAGGAGAAAAGGGTATTGTACAAATAAGTGTAAAATAAGTGTTGGTAAAAAAAACATAGCATCCAGAAAGTCAACGGCTCAAAGAAAGTCCAAATTAAATCCAAATACCAAAAGAATCTCTCAAATACAGTCTATGCTACAATACTCCCATGTGTATCACACTGCAAGAGGAACTGGGTTATATTCTGATATTCAGTATAATCCTGACATTGAAAGAGGTGAACAAAAAGTACCTCATAAAAACAATCATCTCCCACTTGCCCTTTTACAACTGGGCCTTTGCTAATAGCCCATTATACCTGGGGTAATTAAGAGGGTTTAATCAAATGCACTACGGAGTGATCGTCCTATTAACTTTTAAACCCCACGTGAAAAGCTCTTAAGTAAATGAATTAAGCCTTGTTGCCACTCTTGCCACTACTTAGAGTTTAATACCCAAATGCCTCTAGGCTTATGGGGACGGCGAGGGAAATTGGACAGATTGACCATGCATTGCAAATGCTCTTCCAATCCAATGTAGAATTTGTAAATTTTTTATAAAAAATAAAATACACTTAAAACAAGCTGTCAAGAAATATTTAGTATTTTATAGATTGAGTACTCTTCTTTTCAGATATATTAAGCCTTAAAGTCTTCACCAGGATTACATTAGGGGTTGAGAAAATACTTGACTTTAAAACATTACTCGTGCTAATTAATAATAGTAATAAAAAGTTAGAATAAAGTACTTGTACAACACAACCTTTATTACTCAGTCGATGGTCGTTCTACATGAGTACTCTCCTTGACACTCACTCTTACACACACAATTACACCTGAGAGTACCATCCCAGCACCACCACAGTAATACTTTTTCAACTGGAACAGTTGGAGGTTAAGTGTCTTGCCCAAGAGCACCTCAACATAGTGTAAATAAAGTGGGTGCAACATTTCCCTGTCCAGGTTTACTCTCCTGCAATCTGCTGTTACCAAAGGAAAAGTTAAAAACACTGTATAAGAGGTGAGGCTAAGGGGCCTAAAACAACCACTAAGAACAATAGAACAAACAACCGCTTAGAACAATAGAGCAAACATATGAGATTTATAAAGGTAATCTTGCAATAAAATACAGATTGCCAATGCAGCAGTAAACAAATACCTGAGTGAAAATGTAGCTATATAAATGCCACTTTAAATGCGTACAAGAAAGAGTTCAATTTCTGGGCATAAATGCGAGAAAAAGCACAGTCTTCCCTTGATCTCACATCCCTCTACTTTCTGCTAAAAGTCTTACACAACATTTTACAGTCTTGTGTCCTATAGATCCCAGAAGGAGCAGATTGCCATGGAAACAGCTAATTTAAATACACCAATAAACTGATAAAGCAGTGTTTACTCATCAATTATTTGTGCGGCATCTGTGAAGTCTCCATGTAAGTTTTGTAAAGGCTTTTTGAAATCCGGACTGTGAATCTGTACTAAAAGATGCTTGAGAACAGCTAATTGGGTGCATAATCTGAAGCTGAGCAGTTAAGAACCGAAAAAACACTTACTAATCAGAGTTTCCCTGATTATTTGATGGGAGTGGTGGGTCAACATGATTTAGGGAAGCTGCACCTAAAACTGTTCATTAACTGAAATATTCTTATAGTTGGACTAAATGCTTGGGAGGACTTTCCACTCTTATGGTCAAAGGTAAGGCTAAGGGAAGTTAATCAGAAAATGTGTCAAATTTAACTGATTTGTTTGAAGGACACATCATAAACCTACACCTCAATGCATTGCTCTTATTTCAGCCCTGCCGCTGATATTTCAGGTACTTCCTATCTCCTGTGACGATATCTCTGGGCTAAAACCTCCTCTGATCAATTCTCGACTCAAAGAACAAATGTCAGATTTGGATCGTCTGGCTCCTCGATGCCCCGATTGACACGTGCAGCCATGGACATACAGGGATTCCATTTAAAGGTTACTGCATGTCACTGCTGGAATGACAATGCTCCGGTCGTCTGCAAACCTGGAGAAGTTCAGATTCTCCAATCTGGAACAATCTGTTACTGCGGCAGACTCTGTAATACGCAGTTGGGTATGAATTGAGGTCAAAACTTGCACGACGTCGGAGGCGGCAGATGTGTAGTCAGAGACACGGCAAATAGACACTGCTGTCTGGGGAGTTAAGTGTAAGTGGATGCAATCTGATGAGGCAGACAGAAAAGGATGTGGACGTGTGAGTTCATATATGTGTGTGTGTTTGTGGGGAGGTCTATGTACCCTATTTGAGGGGAGGTGACTACCTATTGCAAGTGATGATGGGGAGATAGTTTTGCCTGTAAATACAGGTCGCATATATATATGTACCTGTGTTCTTATTTATGCAAATATATGAGTACATAATGCTCTCATGGCTTACAAGTCAAAGACACCTGGGCTAAGAACACCAAGGGAACATCTGGAGAAGCTACAGAGCCTTTCAAAAGACTTTACTAAACATAATAACAAAAAAAAAACTGTATTAATATCACCAATAAAAACATGTGTAAACAGATCATAAAATAGTGTTTATTTGCACAATTTAGTTGATTGAACAATCTGAATGCACATTAATTACCAGAAACATATGGCACACCGTGGGTGGTTTAAAATTAGAAAGTCAGCTATATTTCAGTCATTTACATCCCTTTCACTTGTACAAGAAAATGCAGAGGGAACCTGACTTTCAGGAACTTTCAGCTTCAGCATCCCCAAGACAAATCCCTGTGCCGGACATTTATTTGCACTCAGCGTTTAAAGTAATTCTGGTGCTGATGTTTTTTTTCATGTAGGCCTTTTTTTCCCCCCCTAAAGAGCAGACTGAAGGGGTCCAAAGATGAAATGCTGTTGGACATGATTAACAAACAGCGGACCAGTGTAAATGTCTGCAGCTATACACACTGGATGACCGGCTGTAATTGATTACAGCCAGTGTGATGCAACAAGGCACATTACTATGCTAATCCAGCCAGCCCTAGTGATAGCAATAGGGTGTGCTGTGACTGAGTGAGACAGCGAGAGTGAGATACAGAGAGAGAGAGAGAGAAAAGAGACAATCAAGAGAGTGTGAGACTGAGAGAGAAAGAGAGCAAATGAATGTGTGTCAGTGTGATCGCCGTGTGTTTGTGTGCACGCCTGTCTGTCCCATTGAGAAGCCTGTAACACAAAAGCGGCAGCCAGCCTGGTCTCCTCTGCTCTCACAACATTGCTTGTCATCAGGATGACATTTGAAAACATCCTCACAGAGGACAAAAGACTAAACAGTGAGTGGGTGGATTTGTCTACGGCTAAGCTCCTGCTGGAGGGGCGAGAGAGCACACTAGAAACAATGCAAATCGAAGCACTCAGAATATGTAATCTTTCTATTAGCTGCTGTTCTGCGTTAGCATTAGCATTTCAAGGTGAGAGCTGGAAAAATGGGGCCGGCTTTAATCCCATGACCGGGAAAAAAAAAAAAGGACTACAGATGTGGCGGGTGTCACAGTGGCTCGTTTTCACGCTCGCCGCTGTCGCCGTCGCTCTTCCCCAGATCACCACCTGCCCTCCCATCGGGGGGGCCTGCTAGCAGGTGCTATTCTGGTAGAGCTAGCTCCGAACCCGCGTGATGGTATTTCAGGCGAGCTTTTCTGTGCCGTCCTGCCCACGGAGATCAGCGTGGTGCCATCTTGAGTCGCTCCCTCTGAGTGCTCAGATTGTTTGCACATGGAATTGACTATATTTAACAAGTCTGATTAGGTTTGGCATAAGAGGAGCTCAGCTCTTATGTACATACATTTAAGATGGCCTAGCTCTGGGCATGAGACAGTTACTCTGTAGCTAAATCTTGAGGGACAATTGTGGTGAGGACATGTTTCAATACAACCCTAATGTCAGTGTGTTTTAGATACTGCAGGTTACATTTTAAATGTGTACTGACTTTTTATATGCATAACTATTAAGATTACTCTTCACAATCCATCCTCTGTTCATGAAAGCTTTTGCATTTGCTGGCAAAACTCATCTGGAACAGATGCACTTCGTGTTGCCAGCAGCAGCAGTTTGTACAGTAACCTAAAATAAGAGGAAAATATTGCAGAACTCTGGAATCACCACAGAAATGTGTGCTTGGCACTAAAGATGTTGGCAAAATAAATAAAAAGGAAAACACGTCTTGAGGATTACCACTTTGTCTACACCACCATCCACTTTGGCAGGTAACCAGCCAGCACCGCAAGCTCCTTTCTATTCCAAAAGGCTAGTTGGCTGGTATCTTACACATGACTAATCAGTCCTGGTGCGATCCTGACACTGAGGCTGCTGTACAAAAAAAAAAGTAAAATTTTCCTCCTGTGATGCAAAGCATGACTGTCTGACTTATGATTTACATGTGCATCCCACACAAACAACTACACGCGCACACAGAAACCGAATCCTACTTGGATTACCTCTGCTATTCTTTTTCAACCCCCCGAGAACAATTCTAACACATTTTCTATCAGCAAAATGTACTGTCTGTGGGACACTGTACCACATGATGATTTTAGAGCAGAGACATAATTTCATTTCACCAAAAGGACTCCCTTGACACATGAATCCAATGAGGATTGACAGTACATTTATAACCGCAACGTGTGGCTGGGCAAGCCTTCAAAAGACTCATTCTGAAATGTCATAATGACTGTTATAGCTGAATGTCATTGAATCTAAGTGAAAAAAAAATGCTGAAGTGGACTCCAAAGGACATACATATGTAAGAGAAGACGCCTACCTGTATGTTATCCAGTGGAGCACCTATAGAGCTTATAGCTCAAGCTATATAGGCTTCAAAATAAAAAAAAATCACACATACTGGTATAGTCTATTTTAAACAAAGGATTAAGTACAGCTCAAGAATAATTACTGTATATGTGCACTGGTCTCTTGAGGGACATGGCGATTCATTTTATAATGAAGTTCAACTGAATATTTCTAATTGAAAATATCATAAAAAAACTATTTCAGTGAAGACAAAGCCAGGTGGTTAGAAAGGGAAACCTGAGGGGGTTTATTAAAATAATTCCACACACATTAAAGATCTGATTGTCTCCTTGTGACATGAGAAAAGCAACGAACGGTATCACTGCTATGTTACCATCTAATTGAGTCCTCTAAAAGGAGCGGTCTTGGTTATCCTGAAGGAGAACAAAAGCTTCAGTAGAATAATGTCATAAAATGATCTGCATTTCTCATGGTGATAAAAAACTGTTCAGTGAACGACACCAGATCGTTTGGTCGTGGCATCATCAGGTTTGGGTTTCAGTTTATTTTTTAGAGATATTTTATAAACATTCTTCAGAATTGCTGTAATTTATGTATATTTTTAATAAAAAAGTACGGACATTTGTCACATTATACAGTTCATATACTGCAGTTAGGTCCCCGATATAAACTGTAGTTGGGTCCAAGTTGCAATACCAATTGATGATTGTTTAATTTTTATCATCTCAGAGCTGCAAAAAAAGGTTTCATTTGTCTGATGTTTGATCTTGAGTAAATGAGCCAAAATCAAACTTGGTGTCTTAACACAGCATTGACAGTGTGAGCATAGTGAGGATCAGTGAGTTCATTCATTCACTATATAATAATGAGAAGTAGTTACAGTAGAAGTTACTGAGTGCAGCACTTCACTCATTTACAAAGAACACTGAAAGCTATTCACAGTGAAAGCTAGTTGGTACTGAGTCAAATTAGCACACTTGTGCTTTGAAGACCAACACTTTTATGGGAGGTTACACACACACATAATTCATTACTGCTAATTGCTGTAAAAGTAGCTAATGCTGTCAAATGAGTGCTTTACTTTCAAGGAGATCATGTCACTGGAAATATATTAAACAAGATCATAACATTGTGATTTACATTTGACACTTTTTTAATCAACCGCCTTGTACAGAATAATTTACTGTCTGTACATTGTGACCACTTGTACTGTGCGGTATAAGAAATAAAATCCATGTCATTGATTCAAAAGAAATTCACATGCCTGTGCAACCTGAGGCCACCTACATATGTGCTGGCCCCAAACCCCCTGAAGGCAGCCTAATGAATACTTTCTGGAGCTTCTGTTTACATTTCCCAACCTGGTGGTTTTCTTGACATCTGCAATTATGTGGTGAACCGGGTCTTCCCTTTTGGCCCCGTTGGTTCACAGCAGCGCTCTGTTCCCACCCACTGACAAGCACTTGATTTAGAGTCCACTGTGGTGATAGTGATTTATGCCTCGGCTGATGATAGGTGCGCACATATTGTTTTGTCGATACAGCTAAGACAGCTCAAGGTCATTGCGCGGTTAGTATTCAATCACTGCATCTTCCCCAGAAAGTGAAACTGTCACCACATATCCCAATTGATTCAGTCAGATCATAAGAGGTTGTTACTTCATGCTGCCACAGACGAAACTCAAAGTTTACATTCATCTAAGCCTGAGAGAGCGGATTGCACTGTGCCAGGGAAATATCAGGCTAGAATGCAATCATCTACTCGAGGCCATTTCTGAGTCAGGGCGCAATGTACCACACTTCATTAGCCAAGATATTTTGAGCTCACTGATTAAGAGAAATATAACTGATGTTTCAAGAGTAAAACTTGGCAGAGGCTCTTATGACAAAGTAGTATCTTGCACAGCAAATTTTGATATAACACACAGTCCGCTTACCAAGTTCCTTGTTAAGTTATAGCCTCTTTGATTCGAACTGGCAAGCTTTCTGATATTCACATAGTTCACTCTAATCATGCAAACTCCTTCTGTGTAGGTCTATCTCATTTAGTAATCAGTCCTTGATCATGGGTGCATACAAAATTCAAAAAAAGCTATAAACACTTAACAACAGTATTCTCAACAGAGGCGAAACAATGACCATATTTATCATTTTAACAGGAACCAAATTATGTCATTCACAATCACTGATGATTTTTGATCATTTGATAATTTATCCGGATGAAGAATAGTCCTTAATATAGGTCTGGTTATTGCCAGGTGTCTTTTCAGCATGAAATGTCACTGCTGAAGTTTATTATGTGCTGAGGTTCACACCAATACTGAACTTCATTCAGTCTAGATGGGTGACATGTGCCCAGAACCTTTGCAGGTCGTACAAATGGTAAAAGGTGTGATGGAGCCAAAAAAGCACAAGCATTAATATAA
Source organism: Dicentrarchus labrax (assembly GCF_905237075.1). Taxonomy (NCBI): domain Eukaryota; kingdom Metazoa; phylum Chordata; class Actinopteri; family Moronidae; genus Dicentrarchus; species Dicentrarchus labrax. The sequence continues at coordinate 30,800,398 of NW_026136713.1, read as the reverse complement.
AGCTGATAATTTATGTTTGCCAACAAAAATCACACTGGTGGTTCAGTCAAGACTGAGTGAGTCACCATTAACCCTGACTGTGAGTTTTAAAAAGATGGGCCAATATTCATTATCTCAAAACACCAAACAAGCAAGTGGATTCAGCAGACAGGCCAGTAGATTTGGCGTAAACAAAATATGGCAAACAAACTATCAATTTAAATTAGTAAATTATAGTTATAGCTACGGTTTCCTTCTTTGATTTTCAATTGTATAGTGTATAAGTGTATACAATTCGAATACAGGGTAGGTCATGGAACACATTTCAAAAAATGCAAAATTTTAACTGAAAAATAAACATTTTAAAAACAGCAGCTTGGCCTCCCGCTCATTTGTTTCACATCATTTTGTTTTCTGTGTCAGTGGAAATGGCTTCATAATAACACCTGGAGCTGAATTTCCCAGCTCTGTTGTAGGTCACTGTGGGTCACTCACCTGCTCTCCAGGGCCACATTGCTGCCCAGGACCCAGCTGTCCTGCAGCTGGACGCATTCCGCCGTACTCTGCAAGTCGGCCGCCAGGCCGGCTGTGGGCGGCGGGCTTGGGCTCCTCTGATTGGCCAGTGAGCTGCGGCTCAGGGACGTGATGGACGGATGCTGCTTGTGTGGGGGCGGGGCTGGTGGGAGAGGAGGTGGGCCTTGCTGACAGGATAGATGGTCACCTGGAGTGAAGCAGAGGGAAAAAGATGTCAGAATAGTTTGTCTATTCTTAAAAGTTGCAAAATCAAAAGGTTAAGTCATTTTGTTTTGCCAATTAAAATTACAGCCATAGTAAAAGAGACTGCTTGCTAAGAGACAGCAGATGGATAAAAAGTATGCATCTGCCTTGTATGGAAGATATGACAGCATACAGCCACCTAACAGACCCAGAAAAGTAAATACAACCAAGAGCAAGACATTAAAATGAGATGCAACCACTGCAAAAAGAAGTAAAATAAGAGCTGCTTTTATGGCGACACACATAATAATTGTCACAAACGCCACACGGCTGACAGTTGGGTTCTCTTAAACAGAAGGTCACTTAGAGAGGCAGCTGTTCTTTTATGGGCGCTTAACGCAATGTTTCACGTTTGATTACAGCCAGAGAAGACTCTCAAATAACTAATGACCAGAACATCCATTAGAGCTCCGAGAGAACAGGTTTTCCAATTTCACACAAAGCTGTGTAATTGGCCCCCAGAATGGCATGTGGTGATTATCTATCCATCTTCCCTGTTTAAAAGGTAAAAACCCACAGTGCTGACAATTCTGATTTGCTCCAATGAGCCCCAAATGGGTATCGTCTTTCTTGCCTTAGAGAGGCTTGGAGAAGATTGAGAAAGCTGGGAGTTGCGTCTTTTAGGAGTTGTTGTTCTTGCATTGACAGCATGAATTTTTATAAAGCCTAAAGGAGTCACATTTGGAGCATATGAATACTGGAGGTCGGTTTTGGTGCATGATTTAACCTTTGCTTTCTCAGCCATGCATAAAGACCTTGTGGACTGTAATCCATGGATCAAAATCTGCTCTGTGCTACTGGCTAGACAGAACTACTTCACTGTAAAGACACTAGTCATTGTTTTGAAAAGAGCTTTTAATGACCATGCAATTTTTGTCCTTGTCTGTGTACATCCGCTTTTCACTGTGCCCTTTTATGCATAAAATAAGCTGTTCATTGCGAGCAAATGAGCCTTGCACTTGGTTCCAAAGTGCTAGGAGCAAGCACGTCTGCCATTCAGAGCAAGGTAATAATTTATACTGCTTTGAGGCGAAGTCCTTGGGACTACTGTAAATGCAGGTACATATAGAAGCTACTGGAACAATTTAAGATTATTTCTCTCATATTCAAAAGGGAGGAATGCATCAGAAATATACTGTAAAGATTATTCTAATTAGAATGATTACTAAGAATAAAACTCTTCTCCATGAGTTACTTGCAGGGACAAAGCGGCTGCTTAGCAAGGGCACACTATACCAATAATTTTTGCTGTTTACTTGCATGCTTTCATCGTTTTTTATAACTGAATACAGACAGAGAAAGACAGACAGATAAAATATGAATGGTGTGGTGCCGAATCAGGAGTGACAAGAGTGCACAGTGCCGGTGCACAAGGCCAATCTAAAATTAATTAATGCCCGATTAGAGTTTGATCAAATCCAATCAAATATGATCCCTTCATCACCCCACACCACCTTGTTCAAAGTCAATTCTGAATCCTAACGCATGAATTACCTGTGATCAACTGCGGTATTGGCATTTGAAAAATATAAGGCTGCCACGACTTAATGGTAATGAATACAAGACATCCCACTCATCTCCTGGGCTAGACTGTGAGCCCTATTAGAAAAGTGCTAAGTAGGCTAATAGAAATGTGGATTATCTACCAACACTGGATGGTTTTACTTCACCTCTGGGCCTTGTTCCACTGCATGAGCCCACAGCAGCCACCAGCTCCACTTCACTTTCCAGTAGAAGCATTTTTCATATAATCAGCGCACACTAGAACAATGTCAATGAGAGGCTAAAGGGAAATGAAGCAGAGGCGAAAATCAGATGGGTTCTGAAAAACAGAAAATGATCTAACATGGAGGTAAGTGGAATGTTGACGGCCCAAGAGGATTGTTTTTAGATGGAAATGTGAGGAAAAAATATATTTTGATTATCACTTGAAAAAAACCCAATCAAAAACAAGCTTAATGTCCATTTCAAGTAATCAGATTTCAGTTGTTGCAGCATCCTTTTAAAAACACAGTAAACGGTGCATAAAAACTGCTGTATGTGTTCTCCCACACAAACATCATCTTATCATCAAACCCACATATGCCACAGTGAATCCTAGTAAACAAACCACCCTTCTATTACAAATAAAGATACATGACAGATATTGCACAAATCGGTATTCATTTATCTTCATGTCTACATATTGATCTATTGGCATATAGTACAAGGCAACATCTTGATTGTCCTTGTTTAGTTTGCAGGCTGCACTGCTGGCACTGAGAGTTCGAAAATGCAGCAGTACACAGTCACCCATAAAAATATATGTGGTGCAGGTGCATTAGGGTTGATGGGAGTAGTTCCGGCATGGCGAGCACAGAGATGAGTTTGAACAGGTGCAAACATTCTCGCCATTACAACTTTATGGTCAATCTTGAATCAATTTCTGACGAATCAACGTGTTGCAATGGCACGCCTCAACTGTAACACGAAATGAACCGTGTTTTTAGGTGAAAGCCCATGCTGAGCATAACGTTCTCAAAACACAAAATCCCAAAAACCTTCAAAGGTGTAGGATTTGACGTGCAGCAAATCTGACGGCATAATCCCACAATGAACTAAAGGAACATAAAAGCCCATGAACTGAATTGAACCTACTGTATGCATACTTTGCAAAAAAGCACTCAAAGCTTTTGGGTGTAAATAAGGTCTTCCACTTGAAATGGTGTTTGAGTAAGCTGTAAAGCACTGAAGTGAAACAGTCAATCAGTTTTGGTTTAGAGTGAAGCTAAAGAAGCAAACTAGAACTACTGGAATACAACTCAAAAAACAATGTTTTAACACAGAGAATGCACAGTTGCTCTGAAAAAAGTGAGCCAAGCATGAATCAAACTAATATTTTTGTCTTTATCCTCAGAAGCTTAAAGATGCAATTCTTTGCAGATGGAAAGGTTGCTTTGCTAAAATCCTCTGTTACATCTTTAACCACAACCCAACAGCCTTACAAATCTGCTGCTTCAATATTTTAAAAATGATAATATCATTTTTCTCATATAAGTGCCATAACATATGCTAAGCATTTAGCAATTGGCCTAGATTCACCATATCATACCTGAGGAAGAAGAAGCAGCAGGGAGAACTAATCTAAAATGGCTTCTCCCTCCACTTTTGGTTCAACAAATATACCTGCACACCTCTTACTAAATGAGCTCATATGTAAGTTGGAGGCGTAACTGCACTGGTCACTTAAACCTTGGAAATATTACTGAACACCAAGTTATGCCCTTTTAACTATTTAGATCTGAAACTTGCCTCCGTGTGGATTTTAAGTGATTAATTATGTAAACATTTTTCTCAGTTAAAGGGTGATCTCGTCCCCTTAATCTTTAAATTTGCGAGGTCAAGATCAAGTGGTGCAGTAGTCACTTTTTTCAAAAAGAAGACTTGTTTACTGTTTCTCCTCCGTGCAACAAGTGAGGTTTGACTTCATGTCTGGATTTTTATATAAGAATTAACATTTTAATTGCTATGTGTTTTCTCATGCATTTGATGTCCTTGCCACAGTAGGTGTCTGCTCTGATTTCTGGTCTCCAATTTGAGGCGTGGGTTTGAACCCAATTTCTGACAAACAGAGTACACTCAGGACATCATGAAATGATGAAAACCTGTAAGTGTTAACCTCGATGTGATTCTGTGCAACTGGGTGACCAAAATCTAGTACTGGCAGTGCAGTGGTTCAGTGTGCATTCTCTTTGTACTTCATTGGCAGAGCTAGAGGTTTGAAAGCCTCTGGGACAAACTATGCTAAAATGTGGACTTTTGGCACTGTACCACTTTGTATTAGATTATCCACTGCCACATATGTTGGATTGTGTGTTTAAAACAAAAAAAGCACACTGAACAATGAACCTTTAAGAAAGCTTGGCATTGTCTTCCATCAAGACACACAGGGAATTAAGCTGGCCTTTAAAGTGCAGGCTCAGTGGCTGGGAAGGCAGATGAAACAGCTGTGTGGTTTATGGGGTTTTGCTTTGAAATCAGATCAAGACGGATGCCTCTTTTGCATAATTCCTCAATGTCAGCTTGTCATCATCTCCATCAGCAACATGCTTTAAAGGACCTTTGTGATTAATACTGCATGCCAGCATTGACTCATTCCCTTCTTAATGGTGCTTGCAATATCTATCAAATGATGCTTTATGAAGCCTTGGTATTTGTACAAAAACAACTCCTGGAGTGGATTTTTGTTTTATGTTCAATGTTCAATGTTCAAACCTCTAAAAACTTTACAAGAGAAAATAGCATTGGGTTGTATTAGTGAGCCAAAAATGTTGATGAAAATACCCCAGGAAAAGACCCCACATTATGCAGTTTACGTAGAAAACTGTTTTTTTCTGATATTGTAAATGATATTCAGAAGGTTTTGGGCTTGTCCATTCATAGAACTGAGCCAGTTTTAAATAACTGTGTCAGAGGCTATCACTGTCTGCAAACAGAGTTCACATTTCACCACAATTTTGTTGAACTTTTTGATGCCACTTCTTGATACTTGGATGTTTGGGCCTATTAGGATTATATGATGTTCACTCCTTTGAAAATATCTTTTTTTGATGAAAGCATTGACAAGCCTTGAGTACTGCGCATAATGTTCCAACACTGAGTCGGGACACAATTAAAAGCCGTTTTGCACTCACTAAGCTTGGCAAGCCTGGTGAAAGCCTTTTCATATTCATTGTGTAAGTACTGCAAAAGGTCTTGTGCCATTTTACTCTCCATTAAGAGACTGATTCAACTGCTAATGGAATTGAAAGGGCATTTGCTTTGACTGGCTTGCCCTTCACCAATAGGAAAATTGCAGTGTGTGTGCATCACAAGAATCCCATAAAAATAGATCACAGAACCCTTTAAGCCACAGCTTTTTTATTACAGCAAAGGTGTTTGTTTTTAGTCATATTTGCGTTAAATGCAGCAGCTCCGGTCTGCAAAGTTTGAATTTCAGACAACACATAGTAAAATAAAGAGACTTGACTGACAACATCCCGCTTTGATTTTATATGAGATTAATAATGGAAAAATTCCATGATGAAACATGCCATTTAGACCAGGTAGGATGTTTATAGATGTCAAATCAATAAATTAATTCTCATCAACGCCTGGTTTTCCATTCGCAGCAGCACACCCCCGGCGCCTGGTTGAAGGCAGTGACAATATTCCTCAGTAGAAAAAGAGACAGCAGCTTCTCACTGTGAAGCCTTGATGGTGGGGTAGGGGGTGGTGTTTTAAGAAAGGAGGGAGCGCACCCGGTGGAATTCGGGACCATTTGAACAACCTTGCCCTAGGTGAGTTTTGGAGATTTACTCTGCAAAGAGAGTTGGCAATTTTCAGGGGCTTGAGGTTTTAAGAAAAAAAAAGAGAGAGAGAGAGAAGAAGAAGAAGCTGTGTGATTTCCATCATATTTCCTGCCAGAGTACTGCCACTGCTCTCACAGCCTTGCCCACTCTTCTCCTGACTTTCGATCAAAGACAGAAATTTCTTTTAAGCTTTTTCTCTGCAGTGGAATGGGATGTAACTAATATTTCAAGGATTACATAATCATTGCACTATAGAAAAAGACATCATTCCATTTATCCATACATAATATGCTCCTACACTCAAATATAGAGGGCACTCACTAACTCACACTTGATGCAAATCCAAGACTGCCATTCATCTAAAATGTATGATTTGTAAATATACTTACAAAGTTGAAGCCAGTGAAGATGCACTGTGAATATAAGCAAGCTCACATCACTATTTGTCCATCTCTCTCTCTCTCTCTTTTCTCTCTCCCTCTCCCCCAGACATTGCTACAGATGGCAGATCATCATACAGATGATGACTGCTTAGCAGTTCTTTCTGACAGCTCTCCGATTACATAGCAATTACACTCCTTCTCAAAAGCTGCTTTGACAATTAGCCTGCTGACAAAACACTTAGTTGTATTTATTCATGTGTGGACAGCTTTGGCTTCCTTGTTTGTCCAGAGAGATTTTGTTCACACCTAGGTAAAACGCTACAGTTTCTAACTTTGGCGCAGCCAGCTCAGTTTCTACAGTTAAGTACAGACAATATATGTATCCCTGTATTTTGTTAAACCTGCAGAGCTAAAACTTGGCACAGTCCACAGGGAAGTAAGCCAGTCCTCACTTTTCTGAACATTTATACTTGAATTGTGTTCATACGGCCATTAACTTCATCAACTAGTCACGCACATAAGCTGATTTTCTACAGAGCTCAGTAAGCATTGGTTTTAGACATGCAGTTAGTATTTTGATTTTCATTCATAGAAAAACATTTTTTGCTATATACTCAAAAGGTGTCACAGTCTACAAATGTATCAGGTATCTTAACTATATAATGACACATTGTTTAGCTGCATATAACAATATTTTCACTTAAATCTAATCTTTGTAGCCACAGGACATCTTAAAGAAAAGGCACAAAATGTCAAGCACCACTTAACGTAACAGAAACATCAGCTGAAGTGATGGAGATTGTGTAAAAAGACAATTTAAATGTGGATTGATACATTTTTTAACCACTTGGAGGCAGCACAAGATGTAAAACACAATACTGACATATTATGACCTTGTACAGTTGTTGTGGCTACTGTGTTGCTTATTAACACACCCAATACATACATAGCATCAATAAGGATTCATTAAAAATCATTGCATACATTTCCAATCTCAGCCAGCAGCCCCCCCAACACTCATGTTGGCTTCAAATTATTGGTCTGCCAGTTTGCTTGCACCTTTGATGTATTGTTATAATCGCAATAACAGCAGCAACCTGCCACTTCCTGTCACTGCATCACACTCTTTGATCCTGAAAAACACAGTAGGCTACAATGTCTAAAACTGTATAATATAAACAAATCACCGACAAGGAAGCAGGAAATGGAGACACTGGAGAGACATGCTCTCATCCGAATGTGTCTCGGCTCAGCACTTTGTTGTGGATCTGTTTTGAAAGGTTGTTTTGGCATTCTTTTGAAAAGAAGCTGCCAGTTTCAATCTCCTGTGCCCGTATGAACTGGACTGGCATTGAGAGTAGTCATTCACTCCATCTGAATTGCTGTGGTGCCTTGAATGGCCTGTGCCTTCGGTAACAGCCAGTGGTTGTGATAGTGACTGGCTGTTGGAGACAACATGAAACCTTGGTTAGGGCGGTCCTGGCCACCTCAGGGAAGCTTTTGAATATTCAGAAGCTTACTGAAGGATCTTCAGCCATTTATTTGCAATTGCAGTGTCAGGAACAACAACAAAACACTGTCATCTAGTCTTGCTAAACTGTGAGTCACTTCTCTGACTAAAGCAATATGGATTTGAATTAGTAATTGCACAAAAAATGTTGCGTACATCATCTTAGGGGTCATAGAAATGTGACATGTGTACTCTGGAGAACTAGTCATGTGCCTCCCCATTCATTTACAGCTCGCTTCCCCCAATCACTTGAGAAAATGGTTGCAGGAAAAAAACAAACCACTCATGGTTGTAGTGGCAAAGTCTTTTCCAATGGCTTCTATAATTGCATTTCCTGTGCAAATCGCTCAGTTTGTGGGGAAACCAGACAAAGGAAACAGTATCCATCTAAAAATGGGAAAGCCCATCTTTTCCTGATTAATTGTTGGCATATTGTTCTCAACTGGATGCACTCAGCTTGCACGGATGACTAATTTTCACCTCCATTGTGAGAAAACTTGAGGAGAAGGAGATTTATACAGTGTATATGTTTCACACCACATTGAATAAACAAATAGCATTATGAGACCTTTATAATATTCTATAGAGGTTCATGTTTTTACACGCTACTTTTACACAAGGAAATAAAGTTTCAGATGAGCTCTCTCTATTAATTAACCATTCTATAACCACACGGTCCTATCAAGATTAAAACTCTATGAACTTTCAAGAGAGACCAAGATAAAAGTATCATCACCAATACAATGTAACAATAAATGAATAACTTAAAATGAAATAAAACATTTAATTTACAAGATGCTTAATTTAAATGAAGCATTAATGTGGATTTGTTGGTTTTAAATAAAGAAAGCTGACTGTTTCACTGATTGATAGCAGTTCATTTTGGCCATATGATAGAATTTCTTATATTACCACAACTAATGATTATTTTGAATATAGAGTAATCTGATGATTATTTTATCGATTGAGTGAGACCGTTGACCAACAGTCCAAACCCCCAAAGTATCAAGTTTATAAGACAAAGGAAAACAACAGATCCTCACATGTAAGATGAAACTGATTAATGGCTTTCACGTTTTTTTCTTGAAAAATTACTTGAAAAATAATTGCTTGTAATTTTCTGTCAATTGACTAAGCTATTAATCAATTTCAGGTCTGAACTAAACCTTGTTTACAAATCTCAGCATAGCATTTATCTTCAAAGACAGATACAGATACAAGATATAGAAATACACTGACAAACATACAAACAAATGTATAGTTTATAGCTCTGTATTATATGCCTTACAGCTGATAAATACATGATGCAACCTTACACACTGTACACACTTGTTCTAAATTCCTTTATCATTGTATTGTCACAAGTCTCTATTATCTGCTAAACTACAATGAACAAACAATGCATGTTAGTGCCTTTATATCTCCTCCTGACTGACTCCTCCAAACATTCCCACATATAGTTCTCCAAGCCAAAATTTCTTGCAATGTCTGGCACCAGAGCTTGAGCTACAGCACACAGCCTGAACATCCCTCTGCTTTCCAAAGAGCTTTCCTGAGGCCAAGCCTATGAATTGATACCCCACTGTTGCATTACTCTTGGCCACAGAGCAGAGCAAGTGAGGAGAATAATAATAGGACAAATTATTGGTAATGCTCACCAACTAGTGCATTATAGTGGCGCGGAGGGTCGTGCTGGAGCTGTCAATGCCCCCAACGGGCATAAACAATAAACTTTATGTGTGAAGGCACATATGTATATACAGTCCACACACATACACACATACACACAGAGACTTTAAAGCTCACTGAGAAAAGCCTTCCAGCACTACTGATGTTTTTGAGCTCTACGTCAGAACACCCTCTGCTTCCCTCTGCAAGAACTAAGATGCAACCTGCATACCCTCTGAGGCTTGGTGCATGCTCAATCAGCAACATGATATGGCCCACGGCTCTGTGCTGAGGTCACTGCTGGAGTCTCGAAGGCTGATCATGCATGAGGTAGCAACACAGTGTTTCCCACTGATGTGCCAAGCTAGCCATGCTGCTTCTACAGCTACTATTCAGCTGCATAGACTGAGCTCCACCCTGAGAAAACGAGGCTCTACACCTCAAACTCTGTGTTCTGTGCAATGAAATGGAAAGTGTAAAAGATTTCAGGCATGCCCGTCCAAATTATAACTAGCTCAGCTGTCAAATAATGTGACATAACAGAGAATTTTCGTCATGCTATAAATTACAGACATTGTCCTGATCTGAGGACCAATCCACTTTAATCAAGATGACTTTGCTTTTGTGCAAACTCGGCTGGAGACAAGGTCTCTTGAGCGGCCCGGCGTTACAATTAATTAGTGAAACTGGCCTTTTAAAGTTTAATCCGCCGTGCAGTCGTCCTAAATTTTGAATCGCATCCCCCTTTAATTTCAGAGTGGTTCTCAGACATGTCTACAGCATGTTAATCAATAATAAAAAAATGGTCAGGGAAGTAAGATGTACTGTCCTTCAAAATCAGTCTAATGCCGCTTTGCTTGACAACAGCAGACAGGGCTGCCTGCGTTCCAGTCTTCATTCACCTTAGAAAATACCACCCTCAGCCTCATCTGTCATGTATTGGCTGCAGCCTAACATTTCACTTTGTTTGGCAGACATTGATTTTTACCTCCAAGGTGTTGTCAAGGAGGCATCCAACTCATACATACCTCCTCTGCTGTCTCTCCAGAGGCTACTTTAGAAGGAATTGCAGGAACACACACACACACACACACACACACACACACGGAAAGCTCAGAGAAATTACTACATTTGAAGGTAGCCTTGAATATTGCCAGATCTCTTGGTAGGAAACCAGTGGGGATGAAATGTGTGTGTGGTAAGCAGGGGCTTATCAGAGCAACATTTCTCAGAGTTTATTCTTGTTGCGTATTTAAAAGGTGTTGTTCATGTACTGTAAACAGCATGTAATCCAGGTTCAAACATACACTGTAAATACACAGATGCAACCTGATAGGATGAGGATTAGTGTGTATGTAAGTCAGGACCTATTGTGGTTTTAAGAGTGCTGTCCATGCCAATTCTGTCAGCCAAACAGCTCTCAGGGCACCAGACTTAAAAGAAAAACCGCTGGTCACTAAAATGCCTTGAATCAATTTTCATCGGATTTATCCAATCCTCCATCCATATGTTACAGGTGTTTTTCACCACAACAAGTCAGATAACAATTTATCAACCACCTCTTACTACAACCTCTACCCCACCCTCTAAACACACACACACACACACACACACACACACACACACACACACACACACACACACAAACAACCTAGTTGAGCAACACTTTGTATTCATTAAGTGTCAAAATGTTGTAACAAATAGCTGGCTTGAAAGAGCAACAGTATATCTTATTTAGGAATTATTTGGCACCAAAGAGGAATGATCTATGAGGAAGCCTTGAAAGCAACGTCGTACCCCAGTTTGACAATAATATAAACAGCAACACTAACTATAATACAGTAGATATGCTTACAAGAAATTATAATGATTAGGCAGACATAAAAAAATACAGAAACCAAAAAAGAATAATTAATTAAAGTAATTAAAAGTACTACTGCGACATATTGAGAGCTGGGATATCATTTTAAGCTAGCTTAAAACAAGAGTCTACAGCCATACTAGTGGTTCTTTGAGGCTGTACATAGCAGTGCTTTGAGCTAACTATCAACGCCAGCATGCTAATAGCTCACATAACAATGCTAACATTCACATGTCTAGTGTAATGCAATGTTTCACCATTTTTAGCATAATAAGCATGCTAACATTTGGGAGTTATCACAAAAAACAATGTACAGCTGAGGCTAATGGAAATGCCATTAGTTTAGTATATTTTGACTTGACAATGTCGCTAGAAGAAAACTTAAGGAACCACTGAGCTTATTTCTTTTCTTTTTAAATGGGGGCATTAATGTTTCTACCAAATATCATGGTACCATAGATGAAAGGTAAAGGTCATTAAGATACATTGTCTGCACAATTGAATGTCTGCAAATGTCTGAATGGCTACACAGCTGTTGAGGTATTTAAGTCTGTATCAACGTTGTGGTCCAATCACTAGAGCCACAATGCTAGCTAATGCTAATGCTAGTTTTCAAAAGTATCTTGACCATCATAGACAAAGGTCTAGATATAAGAACACACAAACAATTTGCATAGTTTACAGTAATGACAACATGTTTTGGAAAAAAGGATTTAATGGCATCTATTGGTGAAGTAGGAGACTGCAACTAACTGAACACCCCTCGCGTCTATATTTAACAATCTAAGAATGACAACGGGCTGTGAAGTGTATAGGAATAGGAACTACAGGAAACCCTCGAAAAAAAGGAAAAGGCAATGGGCTACTGTCTGTAGATAAAAACAGCTCATTTTAAAAAGGTAACAAAAACGTAATTATCCCTATATTCAGGTGGTACAATAATGAAAACATACATATTATATTCAATTTCTGCCAATAGATCCTCTGAAATATTATAAACTGGACCTTGTAAAAATGTAATTTCTATCTCTTTGAAGTGTTAACGTGAACTTTGTGTGGGGTTTAATGTCTTTACGCTGTCACCAGTTCAAGAAAAGGACAACAAAACAATTTTACTTGAAAAAAATAAAAATAAGCCTTTATGATGGCACACTGTCAGCCTCTCTTTTTCCAAATGGGCTCCATAGAAAGAGAAAGAAAGACACAGGCGATGTTTGGCTGTGCGTCTCCCCCTCTGCTTACTTCTTGCTAAGAGCAAGCATCATAAACCTGCTGTGTTTTTAAAAGCGGGTGATAAATATCCTGAATATTTATGAAAATGAAAGAGACTGGGGAGAACAACTTCATCATGCAGATGCACAGCAGACTGATAACTGTTTCCTACAGATGACTGGCTTATACATTAGAATTCCTCTCCATAGAAGGTCAAAAGTTCAATTCCTGCGACAGCTAAATCTTTTTACTCTGCAAGACATTGAATTGTAACATGCCTACTTATTGTGACTCACACTGTAAGAACATCAACTAAATGTTTGATATGCTAAATGTATTTTTTACTGCAGCTAATAGCATACGTAGCAAAAACTATCATTTAGGTTAATGGTTGCAAATGCAATCATTGCTATTTAATGGATTTGATGAGTGTATGTATAATAAACTAATAAACCTGATGAGGAAACTTTGGGCTCCATAATGGAACTGAATCAGCATCTATCTTTACTGCAGCTTTAGCATATGATTTTAGTATTAAATTGTTTTTTTTTCTAACCAACAACACATCTGCAGATATATTTAGATGCATATACACATATATATTAGCCTAGGTGAACATTTGTTTGTGCGTATGACATAATATGTGAGTGGGCAAATGGTGTTAACAGGGTAAGAGCAACAGAATAGCAGGGAACAGGTAAAAGGCGTGCATCGACAGCATCCATTATGCTTCTCTGCACACATTCTCCATTTAGCCTCTTCATATGACTCCACAGGGCTGTGCATATCCGCAGTTTGGTTGCTGTACTTGTAAACTATGCAATTTGTGTTTCATGCCACAGCAGGCATCAATTAGCACCTCTCTCACGCCTCTACATCTGAACTGCATCAAATTTGGTTCTGTGCTGCTCGGAACATGATGTGAATTTGTCATGACTCGACTGAAAGGGAGGAAATGTTCAACACTGAGAAGCTCGCTTATTGCTCACCTTGGGCTTTTAAATAAAGAATAATTATCAGACATTGTGCTTCATGATTACAGATTGAAATAGTATTCATCTCCAACGCTCGATTATCTTAAAAAAAAAGGTACAGTATGATGGAAAGGAATAAAAGACATTTTGTCTGGGATGCACCTGGATTTTATAATTACATGTGTGCAAAACCTTTTTGCAGTTTTCAAGGTATTAAAATGAATGAATTATCCCTGAACCATGAATCCTTGAACATAGTTGGACAACACATTCACAAAAGATAATGAATTTTGTTGAAATAACAGATTCCCCCAGCTTGAACTGCACAAAGGTCACAATTTCAAAACATCTGAATTTGCAGAAAAAAGCTAACAATTGCTGACAATTCCTATCAAAAATCTAAAAACAACTGCTTTCTCATCAAATGCCACTGCTAAGGCTTAGAGTTCACATCACATTTTACGATACCAGGTAAGTCCATATTTATCAAATAAAGATACTGTCGGTAAATGACCCATCACTCTACTTACAAGTTACACAAACAGAAGATTCATGCATGACGCATGAAAGAAAACAAAAATAAATAAATAAATCACTGGACATCCAATGGTAATATTAGCCTCAGGTGAAAAGAAAAATGAGAGCAAGCAGTTACTAATGAGCTCTAATGTTGTGTCAAAGCGGGAGATCTGGGTGGATATTTGCAGGGACAAGGTCACCAGCTTCGACAATAGAGAACAGGATTTACGTCCCGTCTCCGAGAAACCATTAGTGTCTGTTTCCGTTAGCCATGAGGGAGATCTGTCCACTACCGAGCGGTTATCTAGACGTAGCTATATTTTCATCATGGGGGCTGAACACTTGTTGTTTATGCATGCACTGACAAACAACCTCCTTATTTTTTTTTTTTTTTTTTTTTTTAGGTATGAGGAATTTTTGGAATTGGTCTTAATGAAAAAAAAACCTGTGTTTTGCAGTGGCATCTTTTTGTTGAAACAGCTTGACACTGTCGTCAAACTGTGCCAGCTCGCCTCTCAGCAGCCCAGGCAGCAAGAACGTGCATGACTGTGAAACGTCTCTGCGGTGGAAGACACTGATCGTCCTTCAGATTGGGCCTAATCATGTTTGCTTTGCCCCAATTAGATAAGGGAGGTGCATCGTCAACACACAAGCTTTCTCATGTCTCCTCTGATGGCCCCTGTGCTTTTCCTCCCGCTCACCAAATGGCAGCAGTAGGAGGCAAAGGATGTCCACATTCACACCCGGTTAAGTCATTTCACACTGGAATACATCCATCAGAATTAGGATCAGAAAAAGCCAAGACGAGACTGACAATGGATACTGAGAAGTGAAATCTGAGAGAAAAGGCGGCAGCGGGCAGCATATGGCTTAGTGAAACCATAAGTTGTCAGTTTATAAAAGGCAGCAGCTGGTTAAGTTTCCTAGCTAGGATAAATATTGTATGACCGCACAGTATATTCTTCACTCCTGACCAGATTAAATGGCGACAGGCGTATTGATACAGCAGCAAAGCCACAGTTGGCACCACAGTCTGCAGTCACACTTGTTCCCAGTATCACGTTTCAGCCGTAATTCACAATGGACTGTCACCATTTGCATAAGCTTTCCTCGATAGCATCTTTCTTTTCTTGACCTCTGGAATTTCCAGCCCAGTATATAAATCCGGATCATGACAGGATACAATGCTTTAAATACAATCTGCGCTCGAACATTTTGAAGAAGCTGAAGCGGTGTTTTGCAGTTAAGAGAGGCCCGGTGATGGAGACGGTAACAACTCTGGACTAACATGCAGCAGAGACAGTCAATAGATACACTCCACAGTCGATCTGTAATGCTGGACACAATCTGATACCACGGCTAATCACACAACACTTTCTTTCTCCCTGGCAGTGCTAAAATTAGATCAAGATCTGATATGTTTAACATTGAATAATGATCATTTTATCACATAAAACATTTTTTCCACACGGGTGAGATATGCTCTGCTTGCTTTAAAACCTCAACAAGCTCTGACACTGGGCAAACAAGGAAAGACAATGAATTTTGACCTCATCCTGATGTTTATTCAAGGCACTGTCAATACTGTAATCCCTATGATTTAGTTAGAAATCACATCTGCCACATTCAGGTGAAGGCCACTTTGTCTCCTACATATTCATAGGCAACAATATTGACTAAATGTCTTGTCTGGCTAAGTATACAATGAGAAAGTGTGAAACTAGAGGATCAGTTAGTGTGAATAAAAGCTGAAGAGAAATGCATACAGGAGATTCTGGGATTAGCTCTGAAAGCTAGTATGCTAACACAATCCCCCCCCTCAGGTCTGGACACTGACTGACACAGAGGACTTACTGTAGAAGACGTTTGGCAGACAAGCTAATGCCGGTGTACAACTTCCCGAGGACTAAGGAGTTTACAAAGACTTTTCAGTATCCCATGACGTTGGCGCCTGGCGGCCTAAAACAGCGGCCGCCGCTCTTTAAGACTTTATGCAGTAAATCATACCTGTAGCGGGCTAACCCGCGGCTACAGTAGCACTCGCCGAAAGAGGTCAATAACTACGGCGAGACACGTTTAGCGAGAGTCTTTGTGTCTCCAGAGTGACAATAGAATCTCGTTGTCAGGTGTTTAGTCAGATAAGGTCGCACACCCGCAGGGATTAGCGTCTGCTTTTCATCAATGTAATGCTTTAAAAACAGGTTTAGCAAACGTGAGGTGGATCAACCAATTTAAATGCTAAACCTCTTTCTCTTCTCAGAAGATTGGGGCCAGGGGCTAAACACATACAGATAAACAAATCAACCTAGCTGTAAGGACTTGGAGCGAGAGAAAACAAATGAATGACCCTCACACCTTTATTTGTACAGGGTGTGCTGGGAAAATGGCGATATAGCTTGCAAAGTGTTAAGGTGAGTGGCTGATTCCCTTGTTTGGCATGATAATACTTCCAGTGTTAAGTTTCTCTGCTAGAAAGAGTCATCCTGAGGCTCTGTATTCCACGCTAAATATGCAAACGGAGCTTCAGGAGTTTGTGATAACAGCGGGAGGAGGTGATTCAGAAATGTCACTGGTTCTGGTTTAACATAACACAGTCGTAGCCACGTGTATGTACAGTAACAATATGCGCCACCACTGCTCATATGCTACCCACAGCAGTGGTTGACTTAGAAGCTGGCTGGATCATGCTGGGAAGTGACATTACTCTTTGAGAGCAGTATAATGATCACTATCAATCTCTTCATTGTCGAGTCACATTAGAGAAATATCAGGGAGGAGTACTGGAAAGGGGAAGGAGACCGCCGAGAGACATCCTCCGCCATGGCGGCATGGCAGTGCATTAATCACAGTGGCGGGACCCTCTCTGTGTCCGGGCTGAAAACTGTCAGGGTAAACACTTCAGCCGATAGAGATGCTACTGTTATGCCGGGAGAAAATGCCTTGCTGGTGTCCCACTACATTGGCAAAGAGCGGCAGCTCTTTTTTGCAACACATAGCTGTCACAGCTCTCTCATTTCAAATTCACATTTTTCTCTCAGGCCATTTCAAAACGTCGCTGCCGATATCTTCACTCATCTTTTTTTTTTATAACAAATACAGAGCCAGGCAATGAGACAAAACTGTCATTATTTTGTAATCAGCCAGGCTCAACAAAGATTCCCTGTTGCATACGTTCAGCTTAGTCGTTGTGAATGTAATAACAAGCAGAGAAGATGCTGTATTTAAAACTATAATACCACATCTGACATGCACCATGAAACAGCTGCATGAACGCTTCATGACTTTCAAAGCCTATATAGAGAGCAATCCTGGAGAGCTCACAAAGATTTCATCCATTAACTCCATCAATCTGCGTTTGCTCCATCACTTCCAGTTAGTGTTGACTGTCTCAGCAGTCTCTGCTTGCAGAGAGCTGCTACAAGTGCCCTTGCTAGGAGAAAAATTTTGGGGAGTGAAACTTTTGTTTTTTAGTCTTTCCGTCTAGTGTAGCAGCACACATGTCATAGTCAAGTGGTTTATGAAACCAGCCGCTCCCCGACTCCGCTACCGCCATCTAAATAATGAATACTCTGCCACTTGCAGTAATCCTCCAGCAGTCATCCCCAGAAATAGAACAAAGTCAGACAGAGCACTTGTTCTCTCCCCTTCACTTTTCAAAACAAATACTGCTGATTCCTGAAAAACCCATTCAAATTACTGCCACTCCAATCATACTGCATGTTAATGATGTGCAGCACTGAACGTTTGCAAACACAAAATTTTGTGAACTGTTGGTTTGTGATTCGTCATTCTTGGCCACATCTAGGTCATGACTTCAAAGTTTTGCTTAGTATCCATTTGAAGGCAACATCAAAGCGTGGGTAAGCCAACAATTTCAAAAGGCATCAAGAGCTAACCAAAAAGGTACAGTAACTGCGAAGGGCACCTTTGGGCTTCCTATGATGGATGATAAGAAAGAGAAAAGACAGAAGGAGGGAAGAGAGATGCAGGGGAGAGAGAGAGGTAAGAGAGATGGGTGAAAAGAGAACGTACGGGGGAGAGAGGTGAGCTTATATGAAAGGTATCCTTAATTAGATGGAATGTTTGCCCTCTTGCACATATTCCTTCATGTGGTGCCAGGAAAAAAAGACCAAAGCTGATGAGTCTTGGGAGAACTATCTGCCTAAGTGGCCTTTTATTGAGGGATAAAAAGCTCCTCTTTGCCTCTGTTCCCATCCACTGCCCCTGATTATGGAAGATGTGAAGGGGGATGAAAGGAGGGGCCAAGGATTTCTGACTTGTCCTATTGTATGCAGATGTGATGACAGGCCTGGCATTTGGCAGATGAAACCTATGAAACCTTCTGAGATCTCAGCCAATTATGATAGGAATGCAAAAATCTTTTACCAGTATTTTATAACACTTCAGATTTATCTGTACAACATTTAGTCTAGCCTGAAGGTTAGAAATCGATACTAAACACAACAACACCTTGTTGCAATCAAGCTTTTGGCAAATATTTTAGTCTCATAGGAAAACATATGTCAGACAGCGTCAAAAGTTTTACTTTCTTGTGTGTCGTACTGTTTACTTCAACTTTGTGTCTGCAGCCAAACTATTATTATAATGTCATGGGGGTGTCAACTGATGCTGCACAGCTTATTTGAATTCATATTAAATGTCAATTAAATTAGACACGAGGGCAACCTGCAAACAACAATGATCATCGAAACAGGTGTTATGGTTATGTGCTTTCATCTAAAAATGCGTCAAACTTTGGCACTTGCAGCGGTGTTGATTGATCAAGTGCCGCACTAATGAAAGCTGCGAGACTGAGGGAGATTAGATGGCTGCTAAGCTTTGACCCTGGACGTGAAAACAGCAAGGGCTGGGGATTGCTATCATAAAGCAGCTAAATGGCTTATTTCACCTCCAGCTCTGGTAGCCACCCACTGGCATCACTGTTTGGATAATGATATCCGTAAATGTCCACAGTAAACAGCTGAAGAACAGGGGCTCCGGCCCTTCCCCATTTCCGAAAACACGAGGTAGGGGCGATCATTATTGTGAATTCTGGTCACTGGTGATGTTTTAATAATATTGCAACCTTGCTAAGAATACAACACTGGAGCAAACACTGAATACACAGAATCTAAAGCTATAAAAAAAAAAAAAGGTCAAACATGAAGAAATTGAATATCAGAACTAAAAAAAGCCCCCACAGTTATAAGCATTCAGAACCTATACATGCCTTATCCTCCCTGTTGGTCAGACTGGAAGCAGACTACACAATTTAAAGCCAAATTAGAACCACACTTTGCTGATCGTGACCAATTTTCATGACAGTGAAGATTTTGCACTGCTCTGCAAAATATGAGATGAGACAGGTCACCATGTTCAGTACTGACATTATCGTATAGCGTGCAGAGATTTAGGATTCAGATATCTTGCCTGCCAGACTGTGTACCAAACATTTTAGGAAAAATATACTTTTTACTCCAATACATTTATCTGACAGCTGTAGTTATTAGTGACATATGATAACATTTGATAAGCTTATAAAATATGATGTATTGTTATGGATGAAATAACCTATATTTTTGCATTAATAATCAGTAATGTATCGAAATGCAATATTATATTATAGTATACTACTCACAGGGGAAATTGGGAACTAAATTAAGTTTTGCATTTGATACTTTTGAATACATTTTGCTTATACATACTCTGACCTAAATAACATTTTTAATGCAGGACTTTTGTTTGTAATTAAGTCCTTATTACATTGTGAGGAATACTTCCTCCACCACTGACAAGGGAAATGTGAAGTAAATGAGCTTTTTTTATGACTGTAATCTGTATAAGAAAAAAAACATTAGATGTTGTTTAATGCCACTCTTAATAGTCGGTTAGTATTTTAAGTTTGTGTTCCTGTCTCAACTGTGGTATACAAACATCTATTGCAACACTGTTAGCCTTCTTTTTAAAATCAATACAATCTTTATACTGGATGTAATTCCATCTGCCGACACATTTATTTCTTTCAGTCAATTTTTGAGTTTTCAAATTAGTTTTGAGCTGTGAGCAGTTGCACTCTATATTCCAACCATGCGTTTCTACACATAAAGAGAAAATTCAGCTTGAAATCACTTCAGCGTTTGACAAGGTGAACAGAAACCCGTCAAACCATCAAATAGCAACGTCTAGTTGTTGACCACTAATGTATGTCAATACTGCTCTACTGTGATAATAGTTGACATAAAACTCACTGTTATACAAAAGAAATCTGGAGCAATGTTTAATCTGTATTGTATATCTATATTTTGTTACAATTCTAAATAATCTACTAATTTTCACATTTACATTTTTCATTGTAATTATATTTCATATTTTAATTAACTTCTCCCAATAGACACTGGTTGAAGCTTTCAGGTGTGCCGATTTCTCATCCACATTATTTGAGCTTTAATTAAAAACAAGGGTTCAGTGTCTCCCAGATGACATCACTCTGTGGACAATTTCACACTCACATGCTTTCTGAAAACCTTATTAAGATTAGTTCAGATGTGTATAAGATAACATAAGAAAAATAATGTCAGCTTTGTATTTTGACAAAGCAGACACCAGCACTTTTCCTGCCTTTCAGTCAATCATGCAATGATCTATTCTCGGCGTATAATGAATATAAATGTACAGTATGTATACTGTCAGCATTTATATTTATTCATGTATAGTATATATGTATATACAATATGTATGTATTCATGTATCTATCCATCTATCCATTCTGAGGACAGAATTTGTATACCTATTTATGATCAATGCTATAAGTAATCCTAAGACTCTTTAAAATATAGATGCATATGGAAAAGAATCTACAGTTTTGGATGTTTGTTTTTTCATAGGGCACTTTCTGTCCATCATTATGTAGAAAATAAAGTGAAGTGAACAAATGGGATTATAGTAATTAAAAATAAACAAAGTATTTTGAGGAATATTTGCTGATGTTTCACTTTGAGAGCTAAAACTGCTGATGTGGTTCATAACCGGATATGAGTTGAACAGAAGATAAACTCAAGGGTCCACATGGAGAGAATCAGCACTGCCCAATAAAGAGATCCAAATAGTCCTCATTCAGACATTACATAAATTAAACAACAGTTCATCCTCTCATTACATAAATTATGGAACAGTTCATCCAGAAACCACATCATAATGCACAAAAGCCTTTGTTGGCTAAGGCTCTCGTCGGCCCTGATGTCCTGACATGTGTTTGCCAGTAAGACTAAAGAGGAGAATAAGACTGGCAGAGCTGCCTGGTGAAATATGAGATAAGAAAATTAAAACAAAAATTGCTCAGACCTCATTGTTAATGTGAATGCCGAGCAGCGTTAGTCCACTGAGAAAACCATGAAACAAAAGCCTGTGCAAAGTATTGATAGTCCATCAGCCCATTATGATTTATGGTATTGAAGTTATATTTCGCAGTATGATTGCACATGTGTTGATCTAACCATTAAAACTCAACCTCTCCACTAGCATATACCACTATATTGTATGGAGGTGCATTCACATCTTTCTCCAGACACATCAACCTACTTTTGTGTAATGTAATTACCATTGACACATATAAAGATGGCTGGATCACAATATTCCCACCTCCTCAGCAGCATGCCCACCCCCTCAATTACCCCTACACAGCTCTGCACAGGCGAACATGGCCAAAACCCAGCTATACCAAAACTAATACCACCAAGAGACTGCAGCTTTAAAGTTACACAACTGATGGATGTTAAAATGAACAAAATAAATGTACAATATAATTAATCATATCCCACTCACTCAGGCAGCTAAAAATATACCTGCGTTGCTCCACAACTCACCTTATGCCCCGCAGAATAATTCATTGTGATGCCTCATAACATGCAATGCCCGCGGAGGAACGGCTCATTGCTTTTACCTGCTCATATTTACCTGTCACCTGTAAATGTATGTGCGACTGCCACTGTATGACCCTTTGCGGCACTCAAGACTTATTCCTCTGTTGATGCATCTGCTCTGCTTACATTGGCCACCACTTGCTACACACCAATTACTCTTTGTCTTTGTAGCTATTGGTCTGCTAAGCACTTCAATCCATCTCTGTCTGCGAGGCCGTGACGTCAACCCAAAATGATTAATCAAAGGCAAGTCAGCACCCAAAAGCAACACCTAGGGTAGCCCTGTTTGCATACGTTACCCACAATACTTCACGGATGTCATGTTAAATATTGCATGTGTGAGGACTCTAAAAAAAGAGCAGAAGTTTCTTGCATGAGCCAAGAAATGCAAGTATAATGTCTTATCGCTCTGTTGCAGTTTAGAAAGCTTAAGGCAATATAGTCCAATATTGTATTTCATACAATATTAAAAAACCCTTTCTTCCATTTGTTCCACATAATCAGGCAGTGCTTCTGATGATCTAAGAACTATAATAATCATTGTACCTTGTGCGTTTATGTAAAATGGAATTTACCACAAAACCACTCATTAAAAATGTTTCTAGGTGACTGTAGCCTGACTTGACCCTGTTGAAGTCCAAAATGAGCCTTCAGTCATCCCTTACTATACATATTTCCAAGCCTGTGGATGTGGTTTCTATTATCAATTCACACGTGTTAGGCTGCAGTACCATTTTAAACACAACACACGCCGCCCCCTCATAAGGAGAAGAAGATCCACAAGGGGATTGAAAGGAATACAATAGACTGGAGCTTTCTGCAGTAACAATAAGGCCTGGGCTAACAGGAGCTGCTGTTACACAGCCCCTGTAATGCATTAAACATTATTTTGCCACATCCAAGTTGTTGACAGATGCAATTCATGCTCAACTCCGGATTTGTCAGCACAGATGTCCAGCTAAAAAGAACAACGAAAAAAAAAACCCAACACTAAGAAGATACATTAAAAATCAAAGACTGCTAACCCAGATTTGGCTTAATTTCTGACGCTCATTATAAATTGATTAAAAAGAAGTTGGTGTGTTACCTTAAAGAATGCCTGTAGAAATCCCCCACTGAAGCTTCACTGTATCAAGGTCCACTTCTCAGGCTGCGATGCTGCTTTGTATTTTACAAACGGATCTCCCAGATCTCCTCCTCTTCCCACTGTTGCTACACGAGCCTCATACTGCACGAGAACACTATCGCACTGACACATGGATGGCACTCAAGCGATGTCAAAAGGGTTAAAACCTAGTGGACCGGAAAGTCACACCAGCATCGTTCTAGTTGCCAGCCACCGCTGCCGCACTCTCCAGCAGCTCTCCACCTCCTCCTTCTCTCTTCTTTCCTTTTTTTTTTTTTTTTAAACTCAACCTATCTCATGGGCTTTTCTCCCCCTCCTTGTGTGAGATGGTAGACGAAAGCGCTGGCCGATTTGCACCACTCTATCATGGATCGTGTTACGCTGTCTGGCTGTAGCGGCGGTCACAGATGATAGGCTGAGGAGCTTTGCGTGTGTGTTTACCCCTCAAAAGAAGTAGCGGGAGAAGAGAAGAGAGGAGAGGAGAAGAGGGCGGGCGGGAGGGAGAGGTGCCACCCTTTAAAACACAAAAATCTGGAATTGTATTCAGACAGATTGTCGAGCTAGGTGACAGGCTTAGACATAAAGCAGTGATGTGAAGTCATGAGGGAGAGTGTCACTGAGTTACTGTCACATTTATATACAATCTATGATTAATCTTTGTTTTTCTGACATACATAATGAATATCCTTTGTCTCATTAGTTTAATATTTCATGTCATTTTAAGCATCTTAGAACATACAGTCGTGTATATGTGACACTGCTGCAAAGGCAATACAGAAACAACAGCCGCATTCACAATCTAGACTCCTAACAGTACATGCTCTGATAATTTGATCACAGATGAGTTTGCACATCGGAACAATGAGAGCACCAAAAATAATTAATTAACGGCATGCTTTTACACCATCTCTGTCAGAACTAAAGGTATCCAGTCCTTGTTTTGATCTCATCTCGTTGGCTAGGACTGTCAGTGTTGTTTGTTTACTTTTGACAGCATTTCAAAAAGAAAGCAAAATATTTCACTCCTTATGAGACACTCTTTCACAAACTGCGTTCATAATCGAAAGAAAATAGTTTATTTCACATAGTCCTCTGTAGCGGGAAATGGCCGTGTCCTCATTAGCTCCTCAAAAGAAGAGCTGGATTTTATTTAACGTAGCCTTAATAAAGAGGCATATAAAGTTTGTCCCTCTGATAGATGGTGCTATATCTTATCATTTGCTGCATCCCTGATTTTGATTGCATTATTTTGTCTCTGCCAAATATCATAAATGTATACTGACTTAAAATATCTATTGGCGTGTCCATTACTGTCTCCTTTGCCTGAATGAAAGAGATTATTATTTTGCTTCCAAGTGAAAACATTAATCTCTATTAGCAGTTCAGAAAACTGTGTCAACTTTGTTCTACTGAAAGTTTTAGGACAAGTTTTGAGCAAGTACTTTTTGATACTTTAGACATCGACAAAATTAACTTCAAGCAAAACTTACATTTCAACTTGAAATTGAATTCACAAGTCAATAAAAAATTCTAGGTAAGAATAAAGATTTAATTTTAATTTACCATTACCTAACTCAAGCAGGTACTCTAGCAATTTAATACTGAATTTCCATAAAGCTGGGGTTCCACAAGAGACAGATTAAAAAAGTTGCAGAGATAAGATACCCAAGATATGCTGACTTTTAGTTCCCAGTATGGGTTAAGCTCCAGAAACAATGGATCCAACATTCTCAATAATGCAACTGGATAGTATCATTAGACCCTCCCTGCCTCCTAAATGCCCACTTCTTTACTCCACTTTGTAACTCAGGCTTTGTGTTAAAAATGAGATAACTCTGACGACATCAGGGTTACTATATGGGCATTTTCACAGACTGAGTGATGCTCTATTAGTAAACTGGACCTCAGGTCAGGTTAAAATCTGGAGTAGCTCTGTGACTTCAGAGAAATAATTGGTTGAATATCTACGTTGATAATAAACTCCCTATACTCTCTTATTTGGAATGCCCAAATAACTTGTGCCCTCTAGAAACAGTGGCAATCTGTGAGTCTACAAAGATTATTGTCCATATATTGCAATTACAAAATGTATATCTAATCCGTATTCTTTTAATTGTGAAAATGAAATGATTATCAATAAAGTTTTAAAAAAAAACTGTCAGAGTTGTGGCAAGAGTAACTACAAGAGAAGTCGCATCACAGCGTCACCGTCCATCATGTGACTGTAAATGAGACTGTCAAGAGGTTGCCCTAGATTTAAAATTAATCGTATGTATTTTTCTTTCAATATTAACTCGTAGAGTAATAAGGTCAGTTGGTCATTAATAGTGGGTTGGTATTATTCTCCTACTGCAAATTATATTGGACTTTGACACACTACGCTACCAAAATTCATAGTGAACGTTTTCAGTATTTTACATATTTACACATATTAAAAAAAAACACATGTCCGACTTGGTCAAATTGTGTAATACTAATAAATAATCATATGATTAACATGAAAGAATTCCTCCACCCAGTCAACTCATAGAGAAGTCTAATAAGTCCAACAGTGCTGCTGTGCATCATATCTTATTGCAATCAACTGGGCATTTCATTTTTATAAATTATCATGTGGGTGCAGCAGTCTGTAATACTCCGTTTTCATTAATGACCAACAACTAAAACAGCAAAGGACTGATAAGACTCCTTTGAAGGTGGACATCAAAAGTGATGCCTCTGGGGTTGAGAACAAGGGAGTGCTTCTTTGACATTTCCCCAGTGCAACCACACATTGACTCAAAGAGCTTGGTCACGCCTGTGGGCTCAAGTGGGGAAATATGTTATGAGTTTGGACCTGGGTCCTTGTAATCCAGGAGTGTCCCACTTCCATACGGCTTGAGTGAAATTCATATTGAGTGGCCCAAATTATTATATTCATCATCCATCCTGAAGAAACGGTATTCGAGACCTGGTATAGGACAGGCTATTTTAAGATGGAAGCATTTCTACATTAGTCATTTCAGAACACCTTGGAGATGATGTCGATTTCTATTCTTTTGGGAATAACAAATGACCTCATTAAATTCCCATAGGGTGTGCCTTAGTGAGGTAGTAGAATTAAAACTAGACTCAGTCACGTGGGTGCGTTAATGCCGTGCTCACAATATCCTATTGGAATATTGCAAATGCATCAGATTTCGACACTGTATTTTTAATGATAACCTACAACAGAGCAGAAATTCAGTACAACACAATACATTATTTGTGCATGTTTTACCGTGTCGTTTGTAATCGACAAGAGGGCACAATGGGAATATGGTGTACAGCATTAATGTGTACAGAAGGCTTGGTAAGGAAGACGGTAATTGGGGTTGAGAGAGGGAGCAGCGGCAACTGAAGAGATAGTGGTCTTGGGTTTGGTCTGTTCAGGGAATAAATATGAATCTGTTGAAATACATGCCTTTTGACAGTCATCCATCTATGTTTATCCATCCACTGCCGAAGCAGGATTACCCCAAAAGCCCCCCTGGATACCGAACTACCTACAGCCAAGTAGCTCATTTTCACTACTGCACCATGTGCAAACAAAGAGGGTGGGAGAAGGAGGGGAAAATGGTATCCGCACTGGCAAAGATGCTGCAGTAAATTTCACCCGAGTAAACAATATGGGAAACGGGCCAGGGTCTTCTTCACATAATATGCGTAATTCTGCATTTAAAGGAGGAAAATGGACTCTTATTTCCATTAAAGAGCTGTTGCTAAATGACAGCTATTCAGCCCAGTTTCAATTTTGACATGCCAAAGCTGTCTGAGGTACTCAGTTACTGGGAAGTGGGCGGGGGTAGTAGGTCTCTTTGCTCTCCTTGTGCTCCATGGTCTCAGTCCAGCTGGCCTTTAGAATATGGATTATGTGTTGCCGCGGCCAGGCTCTCACTCCATGGGGGGCTGGACAGGGTGCCCAGCTTCAGCGGACTCCCCACCGAGACCCCTGGGTGAGAGGACGCCGAGAGCCCCCTTGGTTCTCAAGGCTGAATCATTGAGAATGCAGCGGGTGCTTCCCACACCAGCACCATACGTCAGCATGTGAAAGAAAATGTTGAAAATTTTAAAACAAGACAGAGAAAAGGGGGATAGTCGGTTGGTCGGTGGGGGGGATCGGGGTGTGGAACATCGAGGAAGAAGCAAAAGCAACAACCGTGATTGTGGCATAAGTGCGACACTGCATCACTGCCAATCACAACGCCTGCTCTGTCGGGGAAAAAGAAAGGGGTAAGAAATAGGAAAAGAACCTTGGGAGTGCAGCTGTGCAGCAGATTTACCTTTCAAAAAAGTCTGGGGCGATAATAAGTATCCAAATGACAGCTCTGTGCCGCTGCATCCCTGACTAAAGTTAACCAGAGGTCCTAATGTCGAGTGCCAGCAGCCGACACAAAGGTCTGAACAGTGGGGCGCCGAGGCAGCTAGCACAGCATGGCTAAATGGGGCAGGTGATTTCCCATCTCCTCCACTGCCCTCAAGGCACAGCCAATCACTGCTGGGGAAAAGTGGTGCCCCAGCCTGCAAGCCAGGCAGCCAGTGAGTGGAAGGGCTAGAGAGGGAGCTGGAGTCTATCTGGGACCATGCATTATTCACATGCACCGCTACGGCACTAAGACCTCCACAAAGGAAAGGCCTCAGGTTCCATCAGTGCCGACTTGTTTCCAATCTATTATTGATGGCAACACTACACCCTATACTTTTCCCTGATTTACTGGATTCTATCATTGTTTCTATAATAAAGGCCATTTCCAGTAAAGTCAGAGCAAATGAGTGGAATATTTCCAAGCCCGGTGCCAGTGGGTGCTTCTTTCATCAGAATGTTTTAGAATTGGCTTTAATCACACTAATCACACGCAGTATAGCACTGTAACTAAAATGAACAGCTTTTTTTGTTTTGTAATGGTGAAAGTGTATGCTCACCCTAATGCACACAGTACAACCAGAAACCTTTGTGCGAATCATCAATCATGTCAAAGGTAGGTTTCCGTGCAAAATTAATTTCAGTGTGGAGACCTCAAGCTAGACCTAAGTGAAATAAATGAGCTATCCAATTACCACATTATGATCACATGAAGCCACCGTAAAAAATGCACTGACCAAATCCCCCCCCCCACAGCAGCTTCCCAGTATCTAATAGTGACTGTATGCTAATATTTAAAACCATAACATTCTCAAAAAAATATGTATTACTTTAAGTCATTTGTGGTCTATTCTGTTTAATGTAAAGGGAAAGAGACACGGACTATGACTGACACAGGCTATGGAGTAATTACTATTATTCTATAGGTAACATCAGAGCCCATCAGAGGAAAAGTGCACTCATCTTGTGTTGTGAAATAGACAAAGAACTTTCAAAGGAGTAATTGTGATGTAGAGATATAAAATGATCTATGATTATTTATAGTCTCGCATTGTATCACAAAGCTGAATGATCCCTTATATAAAGATTTTATCACAATAAGTTAAGAAGCTGCAGCTCTTGAACTCAAGAGGCAGTCGCTTTGCATTTCATGTCTATGTCCACATTAATACCATGCACACATCAAAGATTTCCCCTAAATCTCTCCAGGAAACACAATCAATCTGCTCAGTATGCGTGGCTGGGACAGAGGGCCATCTCTCCCTTTGAGGATGTCGACGCGTTTGACCGATGTGCAGTCGATCCCCCAGATTGTGGCTAATCATCATTACCGGCTGCTGAAACAATGACTTTCCTTCAGCCCGCTCAGCTTCAAGAAGGACACAAGGGATCTGCTGGTTTTTCTTATGGTGGCTTAAGACTTGAGTCTGGATTTGAGGAATTAAGGCAGACTTGGACACAACAAAATGTGCACTCTGATCATCCATCCAAGTCATAAACTGTGGCCTGGCTCATACTGTAAAATCTGTCTCATGAATTACACAAAATTCAGCAGTAGGTATTGTATTTTTGGAAAAGTGTGATAAAGTTACAGTTTCAGTTGAGGGAATTTCATTTCATACATTTTGGAGCCTGAAAACAAATGATGACTGCTGCACATTCCTAAAAGGAAATAAAAAATATAAAACAATAGGAGGGAAATGAGGACAAATGCATAGAAGGCAGTGGTTGGGGAATTCTCCAAAATGGACAGCGGATTATGAAAAATGACTTCTTCCTTACAGTGCTTAAAGGTTAGGTCTCTATTACACAGAGAGCAAAATGTCAGCAGTATCCCCTGAAAGAGTGGACTGTGATATTAATGGAGAGTCCAGGGAATGGGCTTCCCCTGACTGAGTTTCCCCTCTACCAGACACATTATTCATTTAGTTGTCAGCCAGCACCTGGCGCATGTAACACTAACATCTACAAACTAAATGATGGAGAGAATACGGCCCACCCTGGTAGGTAGCCAGTGGTGAAATGAATGTTGTCCATGAAGTATAATAGAGAGTAAAAGCAGTTCCACTATCTATGCCTGCACAACTGAAGTTGTCGCCCAGGATGTATTAGCATAATGTCCCATTTTCTAACTAATATTGTACTTTCATTTGCCTCTGAGCTACCTCTGAGACTATAAGGACGGCGGTAACTAAGCACAGGGACTGAGGCAATGCTGCCATCAGGAACGGTGGGAAGAGTCGGTTTACCAGCTCACTAAACAAAATCTTTATCTTACAATGGAAAAAAGGGTTTCATCTCCAGTGGATCCTGCAACAACTGGGGACACTGGCTCGCCACCCAAAATAAACTGCCATATAAAAAATTAAAGAAGGAAACAAGTTATCTCTTGTTTGAATTGGTTTACATATGGTTTTATATTTAGTCCTGACCGCAGACAACCTTATCAAATTCCTCAAAGCAATCACTGAAGCTTTTCTCCATGTAATCTAACCGTGCAACATCACTTAGAGCAGAAATGACAAAGAATGTTGTGTTCTATGGAAATGTGATGGACCCGGACAGAATGACAAGATGATTTAATATATTACAGAGCGACTCATCAGTCACATAGCCACCACTTTATTTAAGATGCAAAATGGCTTCTTGCGTGAGGCAGACTGGGGCGGTGGATTATTTGTGAGTAATATTCTCTTGCTGTGGTAAATATATTGTGTCATGCAGCAGAGGGTGGAAGAAAAATTCTCTCTCAAGCTATTTTAATGAAGTCCCAAATGTCATCCTCATACTTCTTTCAAGAGCAAACTCCAAGAAACTCCTCTAGAAGCCTGACTGTCCCTCAGCGTGTCTTCAAATGATTTGAAAACAAGCAGTCTTTCAGTAAAAGACAGCTTAAATAGGAAAACAAAAAAATTATACCATGGAAAGGGGGGTCAGTAAACAGGTAGTTTAGACCATTAAAGTCTATCTTTATGATTGGAGGCCTTTGATGAATTGTCGAAGCGGCGATGAGCTTTGATTAGGCTCGACTAGGAGTCTCTTTCTGGAAAACTAGTTAAGTAAAAGAATTGCGAACCCTATGCCAAAAGGTACTTTAATCATCACCATCTTATAATTCATTTGCAATTACCCCTTACCGCTACATCTTTACAAAAAGGCTAATAGAAAAAGAGATTTCATTGTAACACCATTATAGTGAAAAATGTCAATGTATTTCAGTGTTTTTGGTAAGTGCAGCGAAGAGCGTCAGAGGCTGAGTTTAAATTAGAGCCAACACATTTTTCTCTCAACAATAGTGAGGAGCAGGGGGGAGGGGGGGGCATCCAATTACTGGAGAACTGTGTGTGTCATCTTGACACCACGTTTGGGTTCCTTCAACAATGTATTAAGTATATCAGACGTAAAGGCTGCACTGCAGTAATGACTGAAAGACTGAATGTTGCTGTTGTAGCTATTATTGAGGGGAGAATCGGTGAGCAGTTGTCACATAAACAACTCAATACGGTGTCAATATGTCTATTTTGATAACTTGTGTCATTATGCATTTAGTCACTGGTTCTATTGTGTTTTAAATCAAGCAGAAACAACACAAATGCGGAGTAATACTTCCGCTTCATTCCACTCGATAAAGCATTTTTAGCCAAGTAACAATTTCTTAAACCAACAGGAGTTATCACCCATATTTGAAGGTACTTTTTTTTCTATTCTTGGATGAAGTTAAAGTAGATTAGCCACAACTGACACTGTCTTACCGTCGCTATTTAACTTGTCTTAAATCTGAACTGGGCAATTTTGCACGCTGGCAGCTCCAAATGGCAGCAAATGTGAGATTCAACAACCAGAAATCATGTAACATGACATAAGCAAACTGTAGGAAGGAAGCTCATGTTTGCCCAGCTGCCCCGTCTGATCACTTTTTACCAAATGATACCAAAGACAGAGCGAGGCACAGATCAAACTTGGTGAGTCAAGCTTTCTCTGGATCGAGACCCAGTGAGTTTGTTATGAAGATAAAGTTTGCAATAAACTGAATATCTTGAGATGTTGAGATGTCACCTTAGTCTTTGGGAAAATGGGAAATTTAATTTCAATGATTGGCAGATTAATGGGTTAAGAATATGCCAATTGCTAGTTGCCATTTTAAAAGTTTTTAAATATAATAGGAAAAGTAATATTTTTTAATCAGTTCTGATTGAGCAGTGCCTTTTAGTAGAGATCAGTTTTCCATGTAATATTGATGAGGATGTACACCTGGTTTTATGATCTGCTGTCACTGATGTATAGTGTTTGCTTGTGTGGCGAGTATTAGCATTTGTTTCTATTTTGCAATATGCTTTATGTATTTATTGTGTTTTATGTCCAAGTCTGTTTTACTGTGACACAAATTCCCCCTCCGGGACAACAGAGTTAAAATTTAAAGATCATATTCGAAGGTGAGAAAAGCATAGGCCGGGAAAGAACAAGGTTTGGGCTAACGGGGTGAGTTTTTTAAAAATAGTTATTGCCTTTTCAGGTGAAAAACATCTTCAAGACTGAAAACACACTGGCATATCGTCTCTGACAACATTCAGGATGGATATGTGTTACAATATTGTTTTGCTATATTCACTTTGTAAATGCATTCTTCAGACAATCACACAGCCGGTTCCCATCTAGAGAGAATCTCTCTTTCTAAACCTTCCAACCTTTAGAGCTGCCATGCAAAACTGTGCAGACATCTCCTTCGGGTAATGTAGAAAAAGACAATAGGTGGAAACTGCTCTAACCTATTTGCCAAATGGTCTGTCATCTAATGCCCTGGTGTTGCTCTATTGTCTAATCCTACTGCTGAGGCCTCTAAAAGGATACATCGGCCTAATAAGATGAATGGGCTTTGACCCTGGAGCTGCTAAAAGCCAACCTGGCCAATTTATCTGAGTGACCTCTACTCTTGGCAGAGACTGCCCTCACCTCTCTTGGAAGCCTGTAGGCAGGATCAATACCACAGAGGCAAAACAATCCCAAACAAGTAGTCTGCAAGTTGGGATTCAACTCCTCATTGTCTTTTACAATTCTGAATTATGTACTTAGTGGCAAAAATCCATATTTTGTTTGTTTCTTTCTGTATTCAATTTCTTTTATATTTACTAAGCCGTGTCTTTGTTCTAAAGAGGGCAAAACCCCAACAACTGCTACTCTGTTCAATGTAGGAGTAACCACGATTGAAATAACATGCATAATGTGATTTGGGATTGAAGTGAGTTTTATTTTACCTAAAATATTTACATTACAGTTGGGATGCTAAATCAGCCCTAATCCAATCAGGTATTCTCAAATCGCAAAGGGCTAATGTAAAGCAAGATGAGCAGAGTAAAAAAATATGTAAGCTCTACACTGATTCATCAGTAATTTTATTACGCAAACCACAATCATGGCCCGGACTGTAATATTGAGAAGTGCATTTTGAGGGAAAATAAGATTTTGTCGACTAAATTAAGGATTCTGTTTCATGTTCTGTTTGTTGGTGTTGGGTTGTGTTCAAGCAAGATAAAAGGCCCGGCTCGGATAGGTCGAGGCAGGATACGAAGAAGAGACCCTTTTACAAGAGAATATGTTTCCTTTCTTTGAGCATGAATCAGTTTACATGGTATACAATATCAATCGTTGGCCTCAAATCTATATCTGCAAAGTGCTTAGGTTTGCATTGGTGATTAGATGAATTGAACTGAGAACAGTCTGTTACTTGAGCATCCCTTCATAGCCCGGATACCTAATGCCTTTCCCCTGCCTCTGAAGTGACCACAGTTTCAGGATGCTTTGCTCTGGGCACTTGGCCAGAAAGCTTTATGTATTCTGATACCATTCATTTTTAATCAGGACCAGAATATCCTTCCAAACCTCTTGCAAGCTGCCTTTGGCTACAAGACATCAATTTTGTTATATTTTAATTGATTTGGCAGTTCTCCTCGTTGTCGACTGTATACGGTGATTGTTAAATTGCTAATATTCCAAGCGAGAACGGCAGCACTCATTTAAAATGCTTTCTCCCTTTTTCTGTATTTTCAGCTGCTTTTCTCTTGTTGCAGAATTATGCATTTTCCCCACTATAAGCATAATAGTCTCAAAATATTGTGTGTGTTCAGCACATTTCACTTGGCTTTCCACTTTGACGTGCCCAACTCATCTCCGCATGCAGCGAAAGGGTTTCTTCACATGACTGCTGAGGAGAAAGGACATGCGAGCAGGGGAGGGAGGAATCTTCTTCTGTGGTATAATGAGTTTGACAATGAAAGTGACACTGCGTCCTCCCTGGACCTTGCCGTGTGATCAATCATAACAATGGCTCACCATTTCCTCCTCTGGATGCTGACCTTTCTCCCTTCAGGAAGGCAAGTGTGTGTAGGTGTAGGGTGTGTGTATGTTCCTCTAGATTTCCTTGTACCATCACCCTTTTTCCAATCAGCCCTTGAAGTCCCTCTACACAGCCATAAGAGTGTCCTTTTTTCCCCCGGACAGCAAAAATGGCCTGAAAAAATGGCCAACTTAGGGAACACTGATCTATTTCATTCTGTCGTATAAACTATTTCAAGCTTGGATAACACACTTAGACATTTTTTTTTTTGGGGGGGGGACATCAGGCTTATATCCTGTCACCTGCACAGCTCACAGGATGATTTGATGCCAGTGAGGAGAAATGCCAAGATTTCATGCAAACATGAATGAGTGAGATTATTTCAGGCTGTTTCTCTCGTAGTTCAGTGCCCTTAGCTAAAGAGTGACAGAAACAGGGATGACGTGTAGAGAAAGCTGTGAGCGTAAAGTGATCCTACAGGGTTTTAGCCGGCCTCGCCACCCTGTCCTTGTCTCTCAGATGAGCAGGACGTCTCGTCAGCAGCCTACTGTGGTTCAGTGTCTGTTTCTGAATATTAGCTTGACTACTTAAAACATTAAATATAAATCTTAAAATATTGGTACTATTAAAACTCTAAACTAATATGCTTCAGCCACAAAATGTCCCATGTTGGCAATAAGGTGTCTAGACACAATTTTATAGTCATTTTTATGTCACTCCTAATTGTTGTTTTATCTGCACGATGGATGTACTATACACTGTCTATAATGTCTCTAAAATAACATAAAAACCTGATCAATACGCAGCTTCATTTGGCAAAAGGATCTCCATTAACTCAAGTGGACACGCATTTTCAAAAAAAGCCTTTAAATTTTACACAGTAAAT
This sequence comes from Dicentrarchus labrax, assembly GCF_905237075.1. Lineage (NCBI taxonomy): Eukaryota > Metazoa > Chordata > Actinopteri > Moronidae > Dicentrarchus > Dicentrarchus labrax. The sequence continues at coordinate 30,765,542 of NW_026136713.1, read as the reverse complement.
TGTGAAATGTTGTTTTATTATACATGGTATTAATCTACAGGGTTAAGTAGTACATGGAAAAAAAATTAATGCACAATTAAGTCAATAAATAAAATTAAAAGTAAATGAACAACAAACAAAATAAATTATATAAATAAATGTACATACATTTTTTTCCCATGCTGCCTGATGATGTGTTTTATATTGTATTTTACAAGAGCTTAATTTCAACCCTACTACCCTCTACCAATACGGTATGGCAATCTGGATATATAGTAGCCTGGGAGGCAAGATCCGGGGCAAAATAGGTTTCAAAAGATTTCAATGCTGCTGGCTAAGCTTGCTAATAATTTAAAGCAACTGAGATGAGCATATCAGCATTTCCATAAGCTGTTCTTTCATCTGGACTATGGTAGCTGGACAGTCAGAGTGAAAATTATAGCCTTGATATTTTTATATTCAAAACTCTTCTATGCAGAGGGAACAGCACATAGCAGGCTGTATTCTGTGTAGTCTCCATCAACATCTTTCACCTTAATAACTCCTAACCGCCTAATATTAGAGACTATTTGATACAGTAAAAGTAAATCGAGATCAAAACCCTTTGATTTGTAGCATTGTTTGAGCCAGATGAAACGCTCACATGACGAAAACTCCCTGAAATCCTCCTGAAGTTCAATGAAACATTTATTTGTGTGTATAAAAAGACTCCAACGCACTTCCACTGCCGAAGCGAAGATCAAATGCTACAATTTGCAGTTAAAATGTGCTTTTAATTGCTTGTGCCAAACAGGAAATTAGAGCTGCCCAACACAATTAAGACAATACATTTTTGCATGTATTTTCATCATTATACTTGCTCACTTACTTGGACTGTTAAAAGTGTTGAGTTTTGTTTAGTCTGGTTTTACTTTGGTTCTACGATCATTAAGGTTTACATAACTGAATTAATAGCTCAATTCATATAATCCAGCAGTTTTGGGCCCAGAGTTTTACTCAAGGACACATTGGAACCCACAGACAAAAGACCTTTTTAAAGCCTGTTATTTAGAGGAAAGACTAGCGAGTGTGACATGAGATGTACGAGTACTACAAGCAAAAAAGAGAAATTTTCTACATTCAGATGAGACCGCAACACAAGAATCACCTTGACTTCCAACTTTTTGATTGCCAGCATCAAATACTGAGGAGCGCAAAGGTCAAAGCCACAGCACCATGACAATAGATAAAACAAATATTCCTGTGTCCCAAGATAGGGGAGAGAAAGGATATCGTAAAAGGAAGAAGACATGAATCCAAATAGATTGGTGTGTTGGTGCTAGTCTAGGGAAGACGTCTGAACACCCGGCGGAGCTCCCAGAAAAGAGAGAAAATCTATTTTAGCCAATATGAAACTAAAAAAAAAGACCTTGATACTACAGTCTATCCGACTTCTCCACTTTGGTTTCTTCTTTCAAAACTTAAAGATTATTATTTTTTTACTTTATATTTAAACTTAACATTATAGTTTTAACTTGCTTGCAATGAGTGCAAAAATATATAGTTCCTTTATCATCCACTGTACAAGCAATCAGTGTGGCATCTTTTTCTATATGTCTATATATTATTTTTATCCACATCTCCCGAGGCTTAAAGTGGATCGCTGGGTTTAGAAAAAAACATTGACGGTTGCTGAGGAGATACCAGTCAAACATGTAATTATGTGCAACACAATTGGACCAACATGCTAATCCATGCTTCTTCCATTGATATTCATAGAGTATAAAGTGGCTTCCTGACTATTTCCGTGTTGCATGGTAATACAATCAGTCAATTAGGCTGTGTGATGAAATGAAATGAGCCATTTTCTCTTGAGGACGGTAAATAGTGGCCCTTGTAATTGACAACTGCAGAGTAATTCCTAATCGTAATAACATGTACCGCAGTCAGGCTCCCCGCAAGTGATTACACCGAGCCAAGTACGGGCTTAGACAGTGTTGTCAGTCCTGCTCAGAAAAACTGGGTGAAACTTAAGTTGGAGAGTCAAATGTTGATATTCAGTGATTAGGTGACAGGAAATAGATGTTGGGCAGAGTTAACAGCTTTGTACAGTGCAGCTGCATTTCTGCAGACTTATGAAACACCAACCCTGACAGATTAACCCAAATACTCATTTACACACAAGTGCTCCACTTGAAACTGGACTTTTTATTGGCAAATTATAGACACAGCATGGTTACTGTGAGTGTCAACCTTTGGACTAAGGATGAAACAATTAAGTTGATTAATTACTGGGTGTAAAGCAAATTATACATCATATCTATATTTAGAATGGATTAATCATTGAAGTAATTTACAATGTAAAAAATATTGTTGGTTGTGAGGATTTGTTGCTTTTTTTTCCCAGATTGTAAATAGAATATCTTTGGGTTGTAGACTGTTGGTCGAACAGAACAAGACCTTTTAAGACACTGTGTTGAGATTAGGGATGTAACGATGCATCGTGACACGATTAGAAATGGGTACAAATGCGTGACAATTCACACCGGTTGACAGAAAAAATGAATCGCGGATGCGAGAGAAGTGGGATACATTCCTTTTTCTCACTGGTTGGTGATTCATTTGTTCAACGTCAGACATCAAGTCACGTGACTTACATCACTACGTAGGTATGGGCACAGAACGAGGGAAGACATGGCGACGGTAGGTAACAACTTTGAAATAGAGGATGCACCGAGTGGTTTTAAATCACCTGTGTGGCGGCATTTTGGATTCCCCATATACACAAATACAACCGGTGAGAAATGGACAGATAAAACCAAAACAGCATGTAAATATTGCAAGAGACTGCTAACATATACCGGCAACACGAGCAACATGCAGCCGCCACTACAGTGAGAAGCAAAGTAACGTTACGCCACCTCCTGAGCGAAAATTGCCGAGGGGGCAAACCACCCTGACGAGAGGCTTTGCATCTCCTAAAAAAAAAGTTATTCTTTATTATTTAAGTGAATAACTACTTCAGTTGCACTTTTTTTATAAGACACAAAAACAGTGTTTAACAGTGTTTCTGTAAAGAAAGGACCTCTTTTTTTGGTCAAGATTTTATATTCTTTTGTTATTTAAGAAATTGAGTGACACCAGTTTACTTGTGAGATTGTTTCTAAAGAAAGATATAGAGATAGAGATATTTTTCATGTATTTTGTTGTTTAAGATGACCATGTAAGTTTCTGTAAAGAAAGCGCCTCTAAGATTTTTTTCCTTAGAGTACAATAGAGTAAAAGATCATTTTATTTGGTCATAATTTGTCTGTAGCTCATTTTGATTAAAAAAAAAAAAAATCGTGAGAAAATCGTATCGTAAACAAAAAATCGTGAACCGTATCGAATCGTGAGTTGAGTGTATCGTTACATCCCTAGTTGAGATCTAAGAAGTTGTGAGGGATACTTTTTACAATCCTATTATGTTAAATGATTATTAATAGAGAAAATGCAATATATTTATCTGTATTATTGATGGAACACACTATCAACATTCTGTACTAGACAGAAACTCTGAAAAAATCAAATCATAACCATCATCACATTTAAGAATAAGTTATGCCAGTCTTGTATGATGATTAATGCATTCATTATCAATGATGCAGATGATATTAGTTTGAACTCTATTCTAAGTATTAAGGGGATATAGTAGTTTCAAGAAAATCTGTTTTCCCTTATTAATATGCAAATTTATACAGCAAGACACTCCAGAGTCTAATCAGATCATCCACTCTGTAGGGGGTAGCTGTGGTGTGAGTAGAGAGTTTTTCACCATGTGTTGCTGTTGTGTTAATGTGTTCACAAGAATGTGTCTGTGCGCACATATACTCCCACCACACATAAAAACTCCCACATACAATGCATCACAGTGTAGAGCCGTTAAAAAGGATACATTCATACAATTCCGACATCGGTGGTCAGCTTGTCATCTGCTTTGCCGAAGGCCCAAATGTCACCGACCTTTGCTCTCCACAGAGAGGAACAGAGACGCAATGACTTCCTCCAGGCGTTCCCAACTACTCCAAAATAGAAACCAGAGATCTTTTCACAGCACTGATGAGCTCAACGCCTGCTGTGACACCTTGGCACGTCACTGCCATATTCCACATCCCCTGCCACCCCGAGCACTAACAATATGAGCACTTAACCGGTGACAGGGCTAGCAAGCAGGGAAGTGATGACTATAAATGATGGCAATCAAAGCACGCCTCCTCCTTTGACGAGACACCAGATAAAGCTCAGACACCTTCCCAGCTCCTATTAACAAACGATGGAACTGTTTTCTCTGCCAGTTTTGGAGTGATCTTCAAAAAACATCACAGATGGCCAGCCCTTTTGACCAAAAAAAACCCTCTCTGATGTTATTTATTCTTTTTGTGGTCGGCTTGTGCCATATTGAATTATGAAAGTGGCGAGGGAGGATTTCTGCCTGCTACGATCAATAGAGCTGATTCCACTGTCACAATACAAGGCGCAGATCTGAGACAGGAGTTTGACAGATGGCGTGTCACCTTCGTCAGCGTGACGTCCCGCGTGCACGTGTGTGTTTGTGAGTGTGTGTAGATGCCTGCACTCGCGCTTGATTTTTCTAATCTTAGAGAGATAAAGTGTGAGAAACAAAGTGAGATATGCGAGTGTGCGCACGTGCGTGTGTGTATGTATGTGAGACAGAAGAGAGGGAGAGGTGCAGAGCAAGAGAACATGAATACATGCACACAGAGAAGCATGTTAAGAGGGTGTCTGATACGCTTTCATACTCCCACCCAAAAAGCCTTTGGTGCTTGCTGTGCTACAGCACACTTTGCTGTGACTCCTCTACTGATTTAATTAACCTTTTACTGGCACTGCTCACACAATGAATCTGTGAGCTACACTCAACTGTAAAATGTGTACGACTGAAATGTAGACCTGTGACTTGGACAAACTGAAATTATTTTCTGACACAACCCCTTGTAAACAGTCCCACACATGAGCATTGCAGTAAAGGGACTACTACATCCACACCAGCCGTTCTCCATGAAAACATCAAAAGGGACAAAGGGAGGATTTTTTTCCCCCTCAAAGATTACTTTGGACAGAAGGTGCAGGCCAGAGCAAGTGATGCTTCTTTAACAAAGGATGACAGGCATTGCAGTGGAAGTCCCCTCTCTCCTAACCAGGGGTCAGCAGACGTCAAGCCCCTCCACTGAATGATAAACCCTGTGTGTGACGGTTTATACAGCCGCGGAGAGCTGTCACGAGGTACTGCAGTGCTGTAGCTGCAGTACCTAACAAGTCTGTGCAAGCTTTTTCACACCCTATTAGGAATACAACTCAACTGGGCCATGCTATGTTTCTGTTTCGTGCAGTCATTCATGTTTTATGAGGGGTATAATATTGATTCTAAAGCCAGCGCTGTCAACATTAGGGAAGGGAAAAAAAACAGCTTTCTCCATAGCTGCGTTCACTTTTACATCCTAAGAATATATATGAATATAATATACTGTATATCACAACAACACTTGAACTTAAAGTATAATAATTTAATATTCAAACATAAAAAATACATTGCGGTTAAGTGCTGTAGCAGCCTGGTAACTGCAGAATGGCGACCCCCGTTGACAGCTTCTACGCCACAGTTGACTTTGTTTAGGAAGTGATTTGAAAATGGAGCATCTTCAGTGTTTTCTACCAGAACCGGCAGGACAGCACCGCCAAAGATGAGATTACACGTATTTTGAGACTTTAAATCTGAAATTTAAGGCATTTTAAATTATAATGCGTTGAAAAATTGCATTCCATCTATTACAGAGTACATAAAAATCCAATTTTACAAGAAGAGCAAGAGTGCATGGTTAGTCCAATTATCTATTTTCAATTTTCCAAGACATTTAAACAAATTCCTCACCGACTGCCTGCCTGCGTGGGGCTGAAAAAACACGAGGGACGTCTAGTGACCCACATTCTAACCCATGCAAATCCACTGTTTGTATAATTTCTTAATCTACAATTTCCAGCGCAAATATTGCTTTAGTAAAGAGCGAGGTCACCTTATGGAACCAATTCCGTGTCTAGGTATTTCCATCTGTAATTAGTGTCTGAAAAGCAGGTCCATTGTATTTTTTGCTCCTATGTGCATTTCTCTCATCCTTCAGTCATTACCAGTACAGCAGCATTTTATAATGCATTTAATAGATTTTCTCAGTTGAATTCGCTAAATTATAAGGTTCCAAACGATAAAAAAAAAAACAATTTCAGAAAACTAACTGCGGCAGCAGTGATTATATTACTCCATATAAAATTAATTTCATATAATGCAGATGTAATTAATTTATTACACAGTTATTTTATTATAATGTTGCTGTGGGAATGGGGCTTTAGTTTGGTAACTTTTTTTTCTTCTCATTTTCAGTAGTTAACGTGCTCTTAATATTATGACTCAGAAAAACTTAGAGTTAACCTCCATTTTATCTCACCTCATCTGCTAAGTGCAAACATTTCTTTTTTATCCACTTTTTATCCATAAGTGCCAGTTATAGCTGAGTTACACTCCCAACAGACGTGAAGTCTAGCACTATACAGCTGGTACATGTCACTGTACTAATATAACATGAGACAGTAGGTGAGCATATATATGGACACGTATGTGGGGGTGTTTTTTTGTTTGTTTATTTCTGTATGAGGAGAAAAAACAAGTTTCTTTTTCAGTACATTTACAAGAATAGCACTGTGAGCACGGAGACTTTAAAAAGTAAAATTATTTACAGAGTTACAGAAAAAAAAACATGAATTGTTTATCAGATTTTTGCTTTTCTATAAAATAAATAAACAATATATAAATATCTTCTAAGGGCTTTAGAAATGAAGGCTCTGTTTGGTTTATTTGGTCAAAGCAGGCTATGGTGTGTACTGCTCATGTTGGAGATACTAATACTAGTAAACAGGATGGTTTTAACTATTGAGTTATGCAAGGACTGCTTAGGATTCACATGGCCATTGTTACAACTAGAAAACCAATAAAACGGATGCTTTAATCAATCGATTTTGTTTTCAAGTGATTCTGTCAGTGGCAGGGGATTATGTTAAGTGTAAAATCAATGAAAGCTGCTAAACAGATTTCTTCTTCCCCCTTTTCCATAAAAAAAATCCAACAACTTCATGTTGCATCATAAATAATCTGTTATGACTGGTGTAAACAGTTGAAATATTATGGGTCTATATAATGCAATTAGGAGCTTGGCTTAAAAAATAAATAAATAAATAAATAATATATATATATATATATAAAAATTAGAATCAGGGCTACAACATTTCAGCCTTTATTGTTATTTCACAGCATTTCTCTACATGCAGATGAAATTTCTTCTCTGCATTTGATCCATCCTATATATTAGCAGCAGTGGAATTATAACAAGTAAAAATATAGATATGAAACAGTTTTAGTTAAAAATCACTGACACTTAATTGATAGCTCTTTCACTGAATGGATCCTTTTTATTCCAGAGAAATTGAAAAATATACTTCAGTTAACGTCATCGGTGCTGAAATGCAAATGCATCACTTCAGAGAACAACCACTCTTACTCTGTCTCGTGGCTGCACTCAGTGGATCATTTAAAGCTGCAGATGGGCAAGATGACCACTCTGGTTTTCATCTTTAAAAAAGGGTGGACCTCTTTCCCTTGGATCAAGGAGGTTAACATTTGCAGATGCCGTGCTCTGTGAATATGCTGAGGCTTTGGTACTTGTCTGTGTCGAACACTCTGTAGAACAGAGCAAATTAGAATGAAATATTGAGTTCATTTATGAATAAGTGGGGCTGAACGGCCCCTTGTCGGAGCTTCTGCATGCATATTCAGTTGATGGAAACCTTTAGATGGGTCATTTCTCTTAGCTGCTTCATTAAATAGTGAAAGTCAAAAGTGCAATGCCTCCTGACAAAAAAAAAAAAAAAAACGACTAAGATCTACAGAGGTGGAACAGTGGCAAGGTTTTTCTTTCTTTGCTCTGGCTCAAAATCTAGATGATGAAAAAGCACTTTAGCTCCAAAAATAGTTTAACCAAAAAAAATTGATGGAATTTTAAATTACAACACGACTCACATTGTTCTTCCTACAGAACATCTCAGCATATTAACAATGGGAAGAACAGAAAAACATACATATAAATTAATGAATTCTTTAACATTAAAAAGCATGGCACCTGGGATAAAGATATAACAGCTATTATTTATTTTCCCTATAATCAACCTAATTGAGACAATAGTGAGCTAGATAAAGTCTCAGTGGGACGTTGTGCTAACTAGAGCCAATCAGCAGCAGCTTCTTGAGACGTTTCCAAAAGAAACTCCAGAGGAGGTATGCCAAAGGGGCCTAGTGTGGTGTGTGTGTGTGTGTGTGTGTGTGTGTGTGTGTGTGTGTGTGTGTGTGTGTGTGTGTGTGTGTGTGTTTGCTCATGCAGTTGAATCGGCGGCAGGCAGGTGCAATCGAAGCTCAATATTGAAGCTCGACTCTGCATTGTCTAACAGGACGAAGCAATGACTGGTGGTATGCTTTCGTGCTCGGCATGTACAGCAACAAATATGACTGCAGTCGAGAGCTAAGGAGGTGAGGGTTATGTTTGCCGGCACCTCTGTGGTTAGTCTGAGCTTTTAGTGACTCATAAATGTATACAGTGTATTGGGCCAAAGCAAAGGCCAGACACTGGAACAAATACATAGGGTTGAATTCTGATGGCATTTTGAAAAGGTAAAAGACTTACTCAGCCCCCCCCCCCCCCCAAGAGACAAGCTCACTATGATGAATACCGCCATTAAGAAAATGACTTGTCTCAAATGTCAGACTGTAGCCAATGTTTTCAGAATAAAAATTGATAGCACATGAACACAAGACACTTTCCGTTTTCACCCTCTCCTTAATGTTCTTGCCAGGAAAGTGTAATCAACCCTAATTATTTTAACTGCCTGCCACTCTTTGAGATCATCGGTTTCTTAAAATAATAATTAGAGCTTTACATTGAATGTGTTGTAATGGTGACGGCTCACACTATGATGATGATGAATGATGTGCTATGTCAGGAGCACTTAACATCAGGGGAGAAATTTTAAAGATTTACACTAAAACATGCAAAGCTGAGAGGATAAATGCAATGATGGGGGAGAGATATAAAGCGAAGGCTGAAAGAAAATTTAAAAAAAAAGGAGAATACTGTTGATAACCAGCACTAAATGCAGATTTAAAGTGTATTACGAGAGATATAAAGGAGTTTCCAAACTGCAAACTAATCTTTTAGGAAGTAATGATAACAAAACCAGCCAGATTATATAAAAAAAAAAAAAAAACTGTGTACAACTTATATGCACTGCCTCCGTTTGACGCAACAAAGATTTGCCCTCTTCAAACAGAGAACCTCAGTACTCCGTCTCAGGTTTCCAGCATGAACAAATTTGCACTTCAAACCATTGTACCCATTTAATCAGTCATTGTGCATGCCCAGTCAACCACTGCAGAATTTCTAAGCAAAATCTCTGACTGAGGCACACAAAGCTATCTTTGATTTTACGCTAGCCCATGGGGAAACTTTATCAAACTCCTCTGCTTCCCGTGGAGAAGAACCAGGTGACTAGCAACTGCTCAATCGGAGGGCCAAATTCTTTTCCGCATGCGGCGAGGAATCACGCCTTTGATCCAAAGAAAAGCAGCTGCAAAATGCTTCTCCAGATACCAGCCCCACCAATCGCGCCTCCACTTCCCTCCACCAATCAGCTCCCTGTCTCCAGCGCCAACCATAATCCAACCTACCACTGCTGCTTTCTCTACACAGGGGACCTTTGAAAGGCAATGAAAGCATGAGCCGCAAACAAATATGCTATTTTAAAGATAAAAAAATGCAAAGTGCACCCTACTCACCCATCTCGTTGTCCGATTTATTGTCCATTTCTGTGTCAGTGAGGGTGAGTGCCGAGTTAGAGCGACTGGAGAGGCATGAATTCTGCCCAGACTTTGCCCCCGTTCCCCAAAGAGTCATGGTACGTTCCGGTGATACAGGTTCATGGTTTTCTGTAGCGACGGGTCCTCTGGAGTAGCTGCTGAGTGGGTGGGAGAGGCCCGTCTCAGGGCAGACTGCCAAGCCCCTGCGAGCCGGTGGCTCACATATCCCAAGTTGCCTCAGCGAAAATGTCTGCCCTGTGAATGACAGAAGTTGTAAAGTTAACAAACCAAGCAACAACGCGGGTTAATGGCCAAGAGCAGGGCTACTTAAAAAAACACTTAACCTAAGAGCAGGGTGGCGGGGGAGGGGGTGATTGTTAAATTAAAGCCTTAACAACATCCTCCCAAGCTACTTAACACTCATCAACTTATCAAGATGCTCTACAGATTTTTCTTTCACTTAAATCACACTGCAGCTCATACTTTTTTTTTATAATAAAGAGATTTTCAAGAAGACTTCCTTTGATTAGACATTTAAACACAAAACAAATCACCTAAAATCAAGCTTGTGTTCATCTACACATATAAAAAATTTAAGAAGAATGCTATTTTTCCATTTATTATTTATTGTTTTGAGAAATTGTTTCAGACAGTCTTTTTCACAATAAATCATTACCATAAATTTGTTGTCTGTTCATTTTAAATTACTTAAGACTCTGGGGCACTGAAAATAAAATAATAGCCTGCCATGCCTTTAGAGACACAGCAGCATCTAAGTAAAATAAATATTTATTTTTAAATAGACACAGACACACACATATTGCCAATAAATGAAAATAACTCATCTTGGCCTCATTAGGTTGCAGCCACAGAACTAACAAGGAAATATTCTTAATGTTTCACTTGCTGCATATCTGTTTTTAATAAACCTATATCCAGTCATACACATTATATTTTTTGTCATCTGATCAGTATGACACTGACAGCCAATGTAAAAAATATATATATGTGATTGATCCAAGACTTCCTTTTCTGTATTGCAATTTAAATGTATTTTAGATATGAATGGCATCAGGTAAGCTCGTCTAAAAGCAAATTTATTTACTATTCATTCACTTACATAGTAGAAATCATTGGTACTGCAATGGTATGAATCACTAATGATTTTTAAAATTTCAAGGTCACATGTGTCAACGTTGTGAATACACACAAAAAATAAAATCTACACAATTTAGAAGAAGTTTGTGCTGATCTGTGGATATTTAAAAATGACTATATGTCAAATATGAGGTCACAAAGTGAAACTGATTTGAAATGTATTTTGTGTTGTTGGAAATGGTGAAAAAAAAAACCCTCTTAAAGTACCATATTTGAAAATGATAATGCTTCAAAAGAGTTAAAATGCTACAGGATATAGATTTAACATTAAAGTCCATACCATTTAAAAGGGTCATTGGATTAATTGATGTTCATACACCATCTCACACACACACACACACACACACACACACACACACACACACACACACACACACACCGAGCAGATGTATCTATCGACACTCATCTACACAAAATATGTCCTCTTCACACCACCATATGAATAATATTAAATCTGACATTTACTGTGATGATGTAAGAAACAGTCGTTAACATTAAATGCCTGAATTTTAAAAAGAAATAAAGAAAAACAGCATTCTTCCCACAACTTCATCATAATCCCATTATTTCTAAAATGGGCACCAATTAGCACCAAGAAAATGTAAGGCAGTAATGGATAGATTTTCTAATTGCAATTTTATGAGCCAAAGGAGTGCCATAAAATAGAATAAACTGCTCAAACTTTTTAATTACAGAAATCAGAGCAGTTTCTAACAGCCAATTAAAGGAGAGGGTTATTTACTGAGCATTTTTCCTTATTATTTTAACATAGTCCAGCAGGGTATGAACATTTTATAAGGTCATAGTGGCCCATTATATTACAACCAGTGTGAGTTTTCTCTAAAAGTTTGGAAAAATAAAAAAGCTGCGCCTTTGTTCGACATTATTTAATTGTGTTTACCACTGTCTAGCATCCCAGCATCCTACTGCTATTTCTTGTCAAACTTGCACAGATTAAGTGGAGGATAAAACTGTAAAATGGTAGAACTTAGTAAACACAACAAACAACAAAATATTCTGCATCCATGTTCATTTAATAACCCTTCACAATGTTGAACATCAGCAAATGAACATGGATATAAGGATTTTGTTGTTTGTCATATTTACGTGTCATCTTCTTCTGAATTGGAGAGGCAAAACTTCCTAAATTAATCCTGAAGACATTTTCAAATAGAAATCATCATTTTTTGTAGCTGTGGTCATCACACTGATAATGTGGGCTTTACAGTGAAACATAATTGTCTTCCTCTCATCCATGGCCACACCACTTAGCTCATATTATAAAGATGCAGCTGCCATTATTGAAGATCATACAGTGCAAAGCTCAAGTAAACATTCATTCTTTCTAACCTGGCCTGCTGTACTCTGCACTTTCCTTGTGGACCATCTCCTTGACTCGGCCTCCAAACAGCATTCGTGAAGGGTCATGGTCAAAGGCCTGGAGCGTTTCGCTGGAGCTGTAGGATTTCTGAGTGGGTACGCGGCAGGCTCCCTCCTCCCGGTCAGCCGAAGAGGCTGTGTAACGGCGCTCCCGATCCTTGTCTCTCTCGCAGTATCTCTCTCGGTCTCTCTGGCTCTTGGACAGCGAGCAGAAAGGCCGCTGCTCCCTCACCCGTTCCATGCTTCCTGCATGCTGGGTATCCAACTCCCTCCCCTTCACCACAACGCTCTCCTGAGACGCTTGCTACTGGATTATTTCACTCTTTTCTCCCCCCTCCTCTTCCTCCTCTGGTTGTGATTCTCGTCTTGTACCGATTTCCCCTTTGAAAACTCTCCTCCCCCGCTTCTGAACCTCTGCCGGTCACTTCTTCAGTCCATTCAGTCTTCCGCCCATTCTACCTGGAGAAAGAGAGACAGAGACAGAGCTCAGATAACACTAATCCATTTCATCTACTTCATCTTCAAAAGCACACACTCATCCCCTTCTCACTGCCCCACCCCCTCTTCCCCACCCCTGAAACCTCACCTGTGAATTCTTGCCATACATGAGTGCCCCTCTTTAAAAACAAAACACCGCCTCACCCAACCTGCTTTAGCGTTCAAAATCAGGTTAATTTTCGTTGATTCATGAAAAGTTGTCCAAGCTAAAGCAGTTTTACTAAAACAAGTGGTCGTTTCACACAAAAATAGGTTTTTTTTGCAAGAAATCTTGAGCTTTTCGATTTTCCCATGACGAAAGTCCGAAATTAATATCTGCCAAGTGGAAGATGCTGGTTAAATGACAGATGAATCAATAAGTCACGCATCACGGTGGCCAGCGACTTTCTGACACGATCATACCATGCTTTAATTTTTAATTTAAACTGTAACTCATACAGAATTATACATTTGACCCATGATATGCATGTTAGCTAAGTGTCAGATTCTACACATAGAGCAGCAAGGATGGCAAGAGAGAGGACAGATAAATACAAATGCATACCAACTGTACATCTTCTTTTGTTTACCAGCCTGTGACATAGTGAAAAAACACCATTCCTCTCTTGCCTCCACTAACTTCATTTGTGGCGATCAAAAAATATATTTTGAATATAATCTACAACAATGTGTTTTAAAAGAAACAGTGTCTTTGTTACTCTGGATAATCCACACAATAGGCAGGCAGGGACTATTTTTCAGTCAAAAGTAGTTCCAATGAAATCTATTCAGAATGAGATTTTGGGCAAACTGAGTCTTGAAATTTTACCTCTTGCAGAACACGAATGATGCAAGTTTATTATAAAAAAAATAGATTGAATAAGTTAAAAGACATATTTCTATGAAGAAAAAAAACCCACACCTAAACTGTGTATGTTTGTAATTTATCAGCTTGTAAAAGTTGAGGAAAAAAAATTCAATGTCTGTTCACCCAAATCATGAAAAAAAAACAGAATTACTGATTACTGTGTGTCTGAAAGCAATGAAAAAGCAATGGGAATTCAATGCCACACACTGCCCATGACCCAGCTATGCATCCCAACCACTCTGCACGCACTGACTGTGTGCATTGCATAAGACAAAAACATAATTTGGCTCTGATAAAATCTTTAACTTGTTGAAAATTCAAAGAAGACACTCTCACAGGTGGAGACAGTGCTCTAAAATGTGGACAAGGGGGATGTGAATGTAACTAATCCGCAAAAAAACCCTTGAGTGGAATGTGGATGGGAGCCCCGGTGTGTCAGAAGTGTTTATTACCAGCCATTTTCCACTGCCTCCTGACACACACTCACACACACACACACGCCGCACACACCACACTTTCATTTCTCTCTTGGCTGAGCTGTAAGACTAGAGTATCAGACTCCTTCTTTCCCCAAATGAGATCCACTTCGTTTCACATCAAGCATCAAAAACCTTCCAATGAAGCCAGGATAGCGCACTGTCGCGCTGCAAGAAAGCGCCGGCCCCGGGGAGACTTCCCAAAAACTGAAGCAGTCGCGGGTGGAGTACAGGATGCAGGGATAATGAAAATTGTGAGCTGTTCTAGGCCTCTTCAACTCATTTTTTCCTCCCCTTCTCTCTGAGTTGCTGGATATCATTCTGTTCCCCCGATGGGCTGAGATGCAATCAGTGACACACACTCTTCTAACCCTGACACTCAACTCTCAACACCACCACACACAACCACACACACACACACCCACACACCCACCCACACACACACACACACACACACACACACTTGTTTTATGATGCCACAGGACATCTCACTCACATCTCATCACTTTCAGGAAATTGTGCACACCCGTCCAGATTGGCAGATTAATGTACAGGATGAGTGCAAGCAGACACGCCCAGAAGCCTCCCTGATTACGATACCCCCTCTTCTTTATGGACTTGTAAAGGAGATTCGCTGTCTGAGAAACAGCTAATGCTACAAGTCCTACCCACTGAGCCGTAAGCCCCCCCGCTTTAGGAGGAATTAGATTTGTGTCCTAATCAGCTATAAGCCCTTGAGTGACCAGGTCCGTCCCCATGTAAACATTTTCTGCTTTACTCCAAGGAGATGAAGATGCCATCTTTTTCACAGCTCATCAAAGTGTCCTGCTTGTGCACAGGCTCTGCACATGGGGACACTATCAGGACACAAGAGAGACATTCATGGTAGTTTAAATTATGTACAAAAGGTCATAGAGGCTCTTGGGGGGGATTCTATTGTGTTTCTGCAGGCTTTAAGTTTCAAAGGTTTTAAGTACAGTAGGAACTAGACTAGTTTAAGCAGAGGAATAAAAGCCAGTCTGTCTTTCCTTGGTTATGCAGAATCGGCCTGTAGTTACCCCACTGGGAGTACACACTAATGCACACCAATCTGTAAAAAGGAACAGAAGCAGAGAAAAGTCTAAGTTATACAAAGATGTGTCTGATTAAGTTTGAGGAGAAATTTTTGTAGGTAAAAATCATTAATTCTTTAGTAAATCCATGTTCCTTTTTTTTTCACTTTTCCAGTATCACTCACTGCTACATTCCCTGTACCTTTGATCACGCAGTTGAATAAGGGCAGTCAGTCACCCATGACCGCTCAGTGGAACAGTCGACACTGCAAAATTAGTGTCACACAGAGATCCTCTGGCGAGCCAGTGAGGCACGAAAGAAGACAGTTCATGATCTACGCAGCGCAGCTCCACACACGTCCCAACGACTCCCATGCCAGTTGACTACAGTCCCCCTGACACCTGGTACTGTCCTACACCTCTGCACTTTCTTCGCAGCATAAACCATAAACCATCTGTATAATATGGTGTGAAGAAATGTGTCCAAGTCAATTGGCTCTTCAGGGCAGTTGGAAAGGTTTTAAGGATCGAAGTGAGATTTACTTGTTTCATGTCTGACATACACTTATTCATCAAAGATGAGAGCGGGTGTGTTTTATGCTTCCAGCTTGGGATTTGGACGGGACGACCAAAGAGGAGAGCAACATTTTTAAGATGTCTTGGAACCAATAAGTTGTTTTATACAAAATTAATTAAACAAGGAAATAACATACAGTATTCATCAAAAGCACAAATGGGAAAGGGTATTTTTGATGCTTCAAGCAAGGATGGGTGACAAGGAGAGTAAGTTTCTAAGCAGTGCTGAATCAATTAGTCAGCTGATTAGCCCTGAAACAAATGATTGATTACTGAATTGACAGATGATGAATCCTCAACAACAGAGTAAATGTCAAAGTCATTCATTAAGGACAAAGTCCCTTTATTCTTCGGTTCTAGCTTGTTCAGTGTGAGGATTTGCGGCTTTCAAATTTTTGATAGAATATCTTTGGATTTTTGACTGCTTGTTGAACAAAACAAGCAATTTACCGATGTCACCTTGGGATATGGAAACTTGTGATTGGTGGTTTTTTTTTTTTTTACTGTTTTCAGACATGACAAACAATTACTCCCAAAATAGTTACAGAATGAAAAAATACCTGCAGTCCTACAATCGAACAGCCCAATATCAGAAAACTAAATCAGAAATAATTTAAAGACTTAAATCTCAACAATTAAGGTAATTTTAAATACTTATACTTATTACATAAACAACAATCAAAAGCAAAACATATCTTTAGGTATTATTTAGTAAGAGCTTAACACTCAAAAACTAATTTAATCAGCTCTGTGGGTGTGGTTGGATCAGATTTAATCAACAGTAACCAAGAACCCACCAACTCTCATCAGATTTAGATTCAAACGTTGCTAAATCCTGATTGGTGCATGGAAGTAAAAAAACAGAAATCTCTTATGTAACAAAAGTGTTTATCTGGAAACCATTATCATAGTAAGAACTTGATAAAAAATAATACATTTGCACGGCCTATAAAGTCCTTTATCGAGCAAACATTCGCTGGTTCCGCTTCTCAAATGGGAGTATTTACTTTATTATGAACTGAACACTTGATTTTGGACTGCTGGTTGGAGAACTAGGGGAAAATGTAATGGGTTCTTTTTATTAAAGTCTGACATTTAACTTAACCGTTTTTTGTTTTTTTTTAAATCAACAATTAAAATAATCGTTACCCATTCATAAGAAACTGGTAAACTGATAAAGATTTCTATGAAAAACTAACTTAATAAACAAATACACTGGCTTAACCCGAGTTGGTACATACTCCTCTTCAGCACACAAAGCATTTTTGCAAAACTAGAGTGGCCACCGCTGACCAGAATGCTGAAATGGCAACTCTCCACTAAGCCTTTGTTCGGTAATTATATTTCCGCGGGGGCTGCTGTACAAGTCAGCTCAGATCTCCCTGTCGGTGACCTCTGTAAATAACGGTAATAAAGAGCGCACTTGTCGTTGCCGGTGTGTCCCTCCAAGACAATCCACCTGTCACCAAGTGGCCTGCCCCCCCCCCCCCCGTCTTGTTATTGGCCATTTGCCAGAGCACAGATCAGACGGCGTTCAGCCATGGGGAGTGGTGAGAGTGGTAGATGGAGCTGGTGAAGATCAGGGCCGGCTCCCTTTAACACAGCCAGCACCTCCAACAATAGCCGTCTCTGACAGCTTTGCATAATTCATCTTGTCGAGTCTCTCTCCCTTTCCTCCTTGACGCTCCTCTCTCCCTCTCCTCTTTCAGTTTCTCTTCAGTTCTTCTTCTTCCCTTTTTTTTTTTTTTTCCCTGTGCCTCCCGGCGCTTGGAGAAGGGGAGAGGGAGAACCGGGGCAGTGTTCCATCAGATGCTGCCTGTTTCCCCCTGACACCAGTGATTTTGGAGACACAGAAGTGTTTGTCTGCAGCACGTTGCCCAGACCCTGTGAATTCTGGATGCCATCTGAACCAGATTGTGTTCGTTCTTTATTGAGGCTCAGTGCCTAAATCCCTCGCTGCAACATGAAGTGTGGAACTATTACCTAAAAATACACGACAACCAGAGTCAAGACAATGAATTTTTGATTAACTGATCTTTCTATCCTAGTTTTTAGGGAATCTGATCCAACACTGCCAAGTTGTTTAATTGAGCTGTATGGCCTTGTAACATGTATAGAATCATTTTTTTGTTTGAACTTTTTTGGTAGATTACTATAATTTGAGATGTCTTCAAATATATCGTGTATTGTCATTGACCATAAAAGAGAATGTCAAGTAAAGAGATAAAAATATACAATGAGGGAAAGGGCGAAAAAACGCTAACAAAATTATGACAGCATTTACCAGCAATTAAATTTCAGTGGCAGCTATATCCTTAGCACACTTTGTGACGGATGAGCTTACTACACTCAGTGAGACTCTCAGGAAAGATGATGAAATCCTGCTCCATCCTAAGTCTCTTGTCTCAGTGTATGATGCAGAATATTCACAAGTAGAGTAAAGTGATGCAAATCTCTGATACAGTCAGTTCAGATTATTCCACGCATATGGAGCTTGAAGCTTCATCCCTCATAGTTTCAGCACATTTAGGAGACAAACAAAGATACTGTGACTATGAAAAACAAATCACCTAAAAGCTGAGCTGAACTCAGTGTTTTGTTTTGTTTTTACTTTTCTTGTCTGTCACTGGTAAATCATAGCGGTCAACGTCTAATCCTAACCATTTTATTGTTCCCCTTTATGTCTGTGTGAATTAAATAATAAAAAAAGGCATCTGCCAGCGCCAGGATACAACATAATAAGCTGAGCAGGGATGTTTACAAATCCCCCAAATAACCCTTCACCAGTGACAGTATGAGTTATATATTCATTGAATCTTTAGTGGAAAAACCGCAAGCACGGCCAAATTCATTTTTTAAAATGTAATTGCTAGGTGTGGACAATCGGAATATAAAAAAGCAGGGCTTTATAATGTTTCTTCTGCAGTATCTTCCTCCATCTCAAATGGTAATAGCAGGTTATTCAGTGCATTCATACATACGGGCTCTAGCGTTTATCCGTATCCAAGGATACTAGTATTGAACCCAGCTCTTAACAAAATAGGCGCTCCTTTCCATATCACACACCCAATTACACCAGACGGTCTTAATTCAATGGGCCACAGTTTGCTATTTTCTCAAATTGGTATCACAGCAGTGTTATTTCACACGGGGGATCCGAGGAAGTAATAATGTTCATGTACATACGCTTAATTGAGATTCTTGCAAGATGGTGTCAACAATTGTCATCTAATGCCTACTCATAATGAATTGACTCCATGGTGTGCAAAAATAAAATCAACTCCGCAGACCTGTGGCAATTTACAGACAAATCTATGATCGACCCATTGTTATGGAAATAAATTAAATTGCGGCGATACCGTAGCCGCATTGTAATGAATCTACAGAGCAATCACGCCACGAAGCGTGATTGAAAGAATCAAATTCACCTCATATCTATCCACAACATATCTAGTAAACAAAACCAACGGTTCTAAAAAAAACTGAAATTATTATTTCAGGTATCTTATTTATTTGGATCAACAGCGGGGCCTTTTTAATTACAAATTCACAATCAAATATCGGTCTTGCTTGATGGTCTAATCTGGACATCTGGAGACTTTATTGTAGAAGTACTGTACCCAGTCAACAGAGCTCTCAGAGTGGCTAAAAATCATTACTCAAACTATATTTGAAATGCTGGGAGCATACAAACCTAGCTACCAGATAAAAATTCAAACACAAGAGAGATATTCGAAAGTGCTGACATTTGGTGTCATTCAAATGCATCTCACATGACGGTACAACAAACCAACCGTCCCTGTTTTAGCATGTGCAGAGGGAGATGCAATATACACAGCAATCATATAATAGTGGCAGACAACTGAAGACTATGAGGGAAAGCTTCAGTACTGCAATGGGAATGCAACGCTCCAGTGCTGCTGTGGCTGCTGGAAAATATCAAATCCGACCAAATAGAGACTCTGACCTGCTGCTGAAGTTGAACATCCACGTAACTCTTACACAAGAAATCAAAATACTCACTAAAAATATACGAAATTACAAGAAATACAAACTGTGTGCGAATAACGAATACAATTTTTGCACTTTACAGAGAATAATATATTGAGTGTGTCTTCTCTTTAGGCATATGGTGCCACATAACAAACACTATACATAAAGAAACTGGAGGGTTTTATTCTCTAGTTGTCAGCATTTTAAGGAGTATGTAGGTCATGATGGCACACTATCAGAATACTGAGAGACTGCAAGCCTTATTAAAGAAACATCAATCTAAAAATTCACCAACATTGCACTGGTTTCTCTCCTTCCAGGGGTGAAACTTGGAGTCTGTCCTGTAGCGATTGGCTCAGACCAACTTCTGAATGCAAACCGCTCTCCACTGGAAGTCAAAGATTGCTGACCTTTATACCATTAGACTGACTCCGAGGCGCCAGTTTTACACTCTTCAATGGTCTGATATTCAGTATTTTCCTTCTTCTTCACCCTGCTGACAATAACAAGACAGAAGTGTTGCTGCCCAGCTTCCCCATATGAACCAGCACCTCTGCCTTGTCCCCAATATCACTCGTTGTCACCCGCCAGACCTGCGGCTTTCAGCATCGCAGAGGTCGCGTCAAAATAATTATTGAGGCCGTCAAGCAGCTCCATCGACAAGCATAGCTGACGCCCAACGTCCCACTGGGCTGTCCAGGGGCCACAAAAGACTAGACATGAGGCTTTTGGCAGGTTGAAGCTATTCTGAGAAACCTGCTTCAAGGCTGATATCGCTTTGTGCAATTATAGCAAAAACAGCGGAAAAAATCCGTCCCAAGAATTTTGGCAAGGTAATGCACCAAGAAGGCCAGAAAAACTGCTTTGAACCTGTCAAAAACAAAATGACTTCTCATCAATATTTTAATGCGAACCGAGCTACACGTAATCATGAGTTATAAGGCAAATGTGTTCCTGTGTAGTTGAGACAGAAGGTTTTTGCTCTGTAATGTCCTTTAAATATGTAACGTTTCTTGACTTTGAATATAATGTCTGTATTTCACAAACCCTGAACCCTGGAACTGTGCAGGTATTCACCCAGGGCAATTTTCACAAGCAGAGAGCACAATGCATTTCTATTTTGTTCTCCCTATGACAGAACTAAGCGCATTTCTGTTTGGCTCTCCCTGCCAGGCTCAGCCCGGTGCACACAGAGAGAGTTGCACTGCTACAAAGTCAGGCCCACTCCTCAATCTTGCCACTTGGTCTTGACCCAGAAAGTCCACGAGAGCATGCTGAGCCATAAATGTTAATCTGTAGGTTGCAACAGTGTGAAGCGGTGCTGCTCCCAGAGCTGGACCAGCAGGACAGCGTCCTGTGGCTAATCGCAGGTGGCTTTCATCTCAGCCTGCTTTGGCCAGAGAGCAGCAGCAGTAAATGTTCGAAACAAAACCAAGAGAGGTCATGCTTTAGATCTTTGCCTTTCTTGATTCGAGCAACCCATACACAGCTATAGCAGGGCTTACACATCAAAAACAAATACCAGCTTGGCTGTTTTGTCCGTGAACACCTACACACAGTGCATCGCCGCCAACGCACTTGCACGTATGTTCAAAATGAGATGCAGGAATCAATTTCTGTTATGCACATTAACACATTAGGTCAGGAAGTGATTCTGTAATAGCCATGAGGCAGGTACAGCAGCTGCAACTTGGAGGAAAGCGCCGCTCCCCTTTCCAATCAAAATGCAATGGCAGGTTTCACATTATACTGAGCAGATATTCAAGATGGAAAATACTATAAACCCAAATCCATCTTTAGATTCATAGAAAACTCCATTTATATTCTTAGCTGCAACTCAAGCTTGTTGAGGCACCCGTATTTTAATTTAATAAAAGATGTTTATGAGTTAGGAAAAACAATGTATTACACAAAGCGATTTCAAAACACACCATTGTGCGTTCACAGACAGCATTAAAGCACACGCAGTCCTAAAACTGCTCGCATCCATACCATCCAGGTTTTTTTTTTCATGGTGTTTTTTTTTTTTTTTTTCCTCGTGCTGCATACAATGTAGTTAAGGACCACAGTGGTAATGCATCAAGTGCTGTCACTAAATATCCCTACTCTAAGCACATTTCAAGAGCATGCAATCCCCTCCCCTCAAATCCTAGGGTGACTTTCAGCAATAATTTGGCAACTTGCAGGAAAAACATTTTTTCTTTCCTTTTTTTGTCAGGATAAACTTTGCCTCAAGTATCACACCACTGTGCCAAACCCAAATAATCCTCTGACTTAAGGTCATTAAAGGAAAATATGCAAGCCTGTCCAGTAGTTGTGGTTTCGTCATCCCGAGGCCTGGTTTCTTTACACTTCTATAGTACTTTAAGATACTAGATGCATCATGGCATGCTTTACTTTCACGCCAACTATTTATCATGATGTCTGGCTATTCTCGTGAGAGGAATGGGAAAATGTACTGAGAGAGAAAACAGGTGAAAGAGAGTGCAGCAGACAATAGCCAGGCACGCTGTGTGTTAATAGTTACAGATTAGAGGGCAGCAATTATGTAAAGTAAATATGACATGGAACCGATCCGTCGAGCCCAGGGAACTGTGGGTAGTTTGTCAGGCTGCATTAACCTTCACATGTTTGCTCTGATGTGTTGAAACAGGCGACTCTGCCATGCTGTTTGCTATATCAAATGTTATAATTCATAAGGTCATCTTCTGAGGCACTATCGGCATCAACAAGTAATAAGAGATATTAAAAGGTGCAGGAATGTGCATCGACTCTCCCTCCATATCGCTCAGATCTTAGAGGAGTAATTTTTACAGAGGGAGAGAAGTCATCTTGATTGCCCCTTAACAATCTATAAAACTGTTTAGGGCCAGTATTCAAGCCGGCATTATCCCTAAAGGAGGCAGTTCTCATCACACAGAATATTAAATTCTCCACAGGAATAATGAAAGGGGAAATTACTTAAGGACAGGAACATGGAGTGGCAGTGTTGTGTACACAGTTCTTCTAATATTCCTGAATTAATTAGATGATTTTAAGCTCCAAGCGTAGTAAAAGCCACCCCGAGAATTTCCTGCTCTCGGCTGCATCAGAAATTGTAGTCACCTGCTTTGATTAGTGGGATTAAAGGGCAATGAAGTTTGAAGCTGAGGCATTAGGCTAAAGCCTCAATAAGGGGTCACAGCAGCAAGCTTAAACGTCTCTGTTCTAGATGTGCAATCATCTGCTACATTATGGCACAGTGTATACCAGAGAGTGGCTTAGTGCTTTTCACAGTAGAGCTGTGCAAAATGTGTTGATGGCCTTAAGGTTCTAGGTGTGCTTCTGAAAAAGTGTAAACCCACTTCATTTATCAGGATTGTGTGGCACCAGAACATTGGTTCCATAGATTGTGACGGGAATCTATTAAGGAAAGTCAGTTTAAATTATTGTCAGTGACTTGAAAAAGGATAATACAAGCTGTTCTCATGTTCTGGTGCCCTGCTACATGTTCAATATTACCCAATAAATGTCACTGTAATGCCTTTACAGGCTGGCACAAGGAAGACAGACCGTTTCTCTGGTAGTTTGGAGCCGGTTTTTGTTCTTATGTGGCCGACAACACAGCCAAAGGCTGGCTTCAGCTGGCATAAGTCACTGCTAAGGCCTGAAGTGTTGAATTTCTGTTTCATATTCCTCTTTGTCAAAGGAAGAATATGAAACAGAAAATGGCCTCAACTGCTGCAGTTCCTCAACAGCACTCCGGACAATAGCCATAAATCAATTTAGCTGGACAGATATACTTGTCCTTCTGGGCTATCATGTGGACTCAGATGCGTGTGTTTGCGGATGCGTACAGGCTGATCCATGGCACAGTGAAATCAGATCAACATTTCTCTCTGGCTCATGCCAAGCACTGAAAGTCACCATGTTATATAGCTGAGACACAATAAGGGGAGGAAATTAACCCAGCTGATGTCCAAACCATTTTATTTGATTAACAGCACTTCCTAAAGCTCCTCATATTTTACTACTACTAAAACACAAAATCAAATTACAAATGAAACATTGCATATCCATCTACTGGCAGTCAGGCAACGGCGCCTCCCTCCTAATGCAGAAAACGCAACCCAAAAGTTGTGACTTCCGCAAGTGTATGTCTGAACTGGGAGGCTTTGAATCCCTGTACCAAACACAACCATCCTGGGGGTCTCTTTCAAATTCACTGAAAGGGTCCGATGAAATGTCTCCACCTCCTGCACTCGAGGCTGAAACCACAGATTTGCTACAGTTTAGCAAGAATGTGTGCAAGCTCGTCGACACTTGAATTATTAGTGGATTGAGCGGGTTATCTCTGCAGGTGATTTATACCCCAGTGAGGCTTTCAGGCTTTTTATATAACATTTTATGTGCAGATAAATTCACTTATTGGCGCACAGCCATCCCACTGTGTCAGCTCCTGGTCAGATGTCTTGAGGACACTGGGGTGAGAGGTGATGGAGACTGGGTGGAAAATGATGTTCTTATTGTCACTGAGAGAATAAATGACTTCAGTGTAACCTGCAGAAAGCAGCAAAACACTCTATTAACTGTCTCCTCCTGTGTTATTTTTAAGGAGCCATCTAAAAAGATGGGAGACCAAGAGAATCTTTGAAAGCACAAAATTAGGTGACTGCATCTTTTTGAATGTTGAACTTCGGGTCATGGTGCATTTCCCTAAAAATTGGACCTGCTTAGAAACACTTGTACTCATCAAAGCAGTAATCCCGCTAAAAATCCACAGGGTATGGATTAAAGTATGATCTAATTCATCTGATCGAGATAGTGATAGGAAAGGCGGGTTGTTAGCCCGGCAGGTTTTGGCTCCACATCTTGAGATGGGCACTCGCGATATTGCGTACAGAGCAAACTAGACATCACTATTGAACAATTCGGCCGTTTATTTCAATCACACGGATGGTGTTTCCTTTATAGAGCCGAAGAAGAGAATAATACAGTGACAGCACACTGACCTGCATGAAGCTTCAGCGAGCCTGTCCGAGGCAGAGGCACATAAACTTCCAGCGGTGCGCTTTACTCCAAACTTACAGGCAGCGGCGTGCGTAGTGCGCGTCGCGGCGCCTTTCCCCTCTCTCTACACGCGGGTGCAACGTCGCACAGTGGAAATTGTTCTACAGACACCTCTTTGAAATCCCCACAGGAAAAACCTCTTGACTCGGTCTTCGATGCCGAGCGAGCGCGACTCGGCTCTGGAGCAGACTTGTGCCGAGGACGTTGTGCTGCGTTGTGATGTGTCTCGGCTGCCAGCTCCGTGTGAAACGTGTCTGTGTGGCTGTCCACAGTCCTCCCCGTGGCTCTGCACAGCCAGTACTTCCAACAATGCAGTTGTCCCCCTTTTTTTAGGAGGTAACACAGTTCGGGTTCCTGTCGCCCAGCAGCAGTGCAGGATGTTTTTTTGTTTTTTTGTTTGGAAAAAAAAAGAAAACTCAGTCGTTGAGGAGGATGCGGAGGCTCACCAGCCGCTCAGCTGCTCTTTTGTCCGATGTGCGCTTGTCAGCTGATAAACTGCGCATCCCGTCGCTTGGCTCGGCGTCGCATCTGCTCTGCCTATCAGCACCGGGGTGGCGGCGCCGGCCGTGAATAAAAAGGAGGGTCAACTATGACCTCCAGCCGGTGAGCAACATGCAGCTGCACGTGTTACACAGTTAGTTCCTTTTTATTATTGCAGAAAATATTTACCTTAATGGACCCCTAATAAACTTAAACTACATCCGTTTGATTCCTAAGTTCTAGCTTGCAGTCCATTATGGGCTAGAAGAATATCTCCGTAAATGAAATATGTAACAGTAGGTGGATTTACTTTGAGCTTCAGCCTGTTTTTCCCTCAGCCTGACTCTCCTCTTTTGTGTTGAGAAGCTGTTCATTAAGCTTACCTATGGTCGCGGCGCGCTGCCATATAATTGCAAATCTGAAATTTCTCACCTCCAGTCTGACAAAAGGAATGAAAAAAAAAAAAAAAAAAGGCAAAGGCGGACTGATTTAAATGTTATTTCTCGCAGAAGACTAGCAGCTAAGGGTTATTCAAGCTGTTAATTAAACTGTTAGATAAACAAGAAGGCCTAAACGACTCGGTGTTCAAATTAATATGTTGCTTCTAGACTGGCTGTCGAACAAAAAAAGCTTGATTCAAATTGTTCTGCTCCAGCCACCATCTGTAGCTGGGTTTGATCAATTGCAGCAGGGATGTGCAATAAGTATGCACAGCTTTGAGTTCTATCAACCCAAACCTTTGAGGAAATGTTACTCAAATGCATATCCATGTCTCTCACATTAACATACAATAGAATATGATCTTGCTTTGAGGGGCTTGACAGACCTTTAGTTGCTGGTTTCATAGACAGAATTGAAGTTCTTCAGTATTTTGTAAGTGTGAAAACTTCATCTTGATGAGCTCCAGTTACAGAGATAGGTGCACTTGCCTTCCGGCCATTTTCCGTGCCCGGTCTTAAACCAAAACTACATTTACTTTGAATTAGCTTTGTGATTGAAGAAAACATGTGAGACCCTATCTCATAGGCTTCAAATGATAGCATTTAGTGGATAGGGCGAGGAAAGCAGAGTTTCATTAATTACAAAAGCAACAGCCCACTAATCCCACTAGAAAGGAATTTTGAGGCAAAGTCGTTTTGGTTCTGAGGGAGAGAGAAGAGAGAAAGATTAACAATACCAGTGGTAGATCACAGACCTTCAAGCTATGGTCTGCAGGGCCCATTGCTCAATAGGGGGCCAACTATTGCAGCTCTGACTGGGCAATTTTTTTTTAAATCCCCTTCCTGAATTTACCCCACGTCCGACCACATGCGGTGATGAAGTTATCACTGAGGACAGCTTTTCTCCAAGCAAAATCAGCCCTGGCCTTCGATGCTTGATTCTTCTATTATACCCGGAGCACATCAAAAACTTGCCTTCATCAAATGGCATTATCTGCATGAAAGGCAACTCCCCAACAATCTATCTCCAACTCTGCCATTCAATCTTCAGTCAAGGGCATGCAAAAAAGAAAAGAAGGGAAAGAAAGAAAGGACATAAAAAAGGAGAGGAATTTTTTATAAGTAAGGGCCACTGAAGCCAGTACCCCCCCTGCTTCCACTCGTCCCTTTTTCCTCTGCTTCAAGTCAAAC
Source organism: Dicentrarchus labrax (assembly GCF_905237075.1). NCBI lineage: Eukaryota > Metazoa > Chordata > Actinopteri > Moronidae > Dicentrarchus > Dicentrarchus labrax. The sequence continues at coordinate 30,738,495 of NW_026136713.1, read as the reverse complement.
TACTTTTTTCACTCTTCTGTAATATTCTTGGGGGCTTTTCAGAGAGACTGTACGTGGTAGTTAGTTACTAAGCAACATAGGCTATCCACATGAAGGTTCTTTTAAGTTTGCTACACCAGAGGGTTAATGATAGATTAACAGTCCTTCACTTTCCTGAACCAAAGCAAATAGCTCATTCTGTTTCATAAAAATGCTCTCTTACTACATCCCATCTTTAGTTTCCATACTTGATACAGACTCCTTCTTTTGTGAGACCTTCAGCAAGGCTTTAGTTTCTCCCAGCTTCACTCGTTGCGCGTGGCCACGCAGTCAACTGTGCCCTCTATTGGAGGCCAGTCACTTTCAACATCCAAATTCAAAGACTTAAGCATGGTGGGATGAGTGTGCATATAGAGTAACAGTGCTTTGCATGATGAAGAGAGCACTGAAGGAATGTGAAACTAGAACTTGAATAATGATGGAGATAAGAGTGCAACAAGAAAAGAGCTTTATATCAAACAAATAGCCCACAGACGTGTTATAGATTGATGACAGAGTTTCTGAACAGAATACAGTTTTATCAGCACCAACACGCAGCACTTGATTCCTGCATCCTGTAGTGCAGTGCCTTTTTTAAGACTCGTAGATTAAAGTCAGGAACAAATGCAGAAACATACTACCCTATTATTTGCTGCACTTGCTTCCCAGGCTACCTACGGTTTGCATGGGAGTGTGCCTGAATACACCAAACATGAACCAGAAACATCACCATTAAAGCCCAAGTGCATAGCATACATTAAAGAATAAAAGCCCATATCTCTCTTCAGCTCCGTATGTTTTACACATGTTCAGAATCAGCAGAGAAAACAGATGGGCCACACCACAGGGACAGTGAGACCAGTGGACATTGTAAAAAAGCAGCATTGACAAATTATGCATACACTCCCTTACTCTTCCTGTGTATGCAGGAATTTGTCCCCAAGGGGTCAGACAGCGAGTGTGATATGTTCAAAACTGTGTCTGGTCTTGTATGATGTATGTTAAAAAGCATGAGCAACAATAGATGCACACTCTGTATATGTGCAGTGCATTATATTCACACTGAAAAGGCTATTGCCTTTTGTTAGTCTGGTATTGTGTTAGGCAAACTAAACGGACATGTATAAAGGGATTGGACAGTACTTCCCTTTTCATGTGGAAATGAATCCCTTCCAAAGGGGACAAAACTACTTTCACCCTTGGTTATACAGTGAGGATTTTAGGGAAGCACCTTTTTTCCCTTACATCTGAGGGAAAGGAGAAAGGGGGGGGGGGAAGCTGATATTTAATGCCCGAAAAGAAAGTTTATGTCAGGCAACATCAAGAATTTCTAAAAGTAAGAATATTTCAGTACAAAAAAAGGAGGTGTTGGCTTTTGCAAATGAGTCTCAGATTTATTCAGAGGGCCAAAATCTTTCACAGTCGCCTACAGTAGAGGAGGACGGAGATGGATGCCTCTCTGCCAAGCTTTCAAATCTCAGAGGACACTTTGAAACGAGGTGGGAGGGCCTTGGTTTTCTTCTGAGGCCATTCTTTACACATTTCTATTGATTGTAGTGGGTCGCTATAGCACCACTAAGTTGAAAGAGGGAACTGGAAAACCTGAGAAACCAGACAGCTAGAAAACAATTTACAGGCCAATGAAAGGTGATTAGAGCATTCCTGCATTATCTGAATCATTTGGGATTACCTTTAACATACATTTCCTGTACATGTCATCCCAAATTACAAGCTCTTTTTTTATACTTGATCAAAACCTCTGACTTTTTTGAATCTTTAACATTTTTCCAGGAAGGAAAATTTTTAAATTTGGTGTTAATAAAAGAAACCCACAACTCTTGATGATGTGAATTGAGTTTTTCAATATGTGGCTAAAAAAGTTAAATGAGCTACCTTTTGAAATATTAGACTGGCTCGGTGTCATTCTAAATGTTTCAGCTGGATGGACAGCCTCAAAGGGAAGGGACGTGGTAAATCAAAGTGGTAGGAGACCTCGTGATCTACATGCAGATCATTTGAAAAGATTAACTGTTAAGCAAAGAGGGCAGCACCCAGAGGTAAAGCACACTTTTTCTGAACCTGCGTATGACAGATAGTAGCAGAGTGGGCAGGGGCAGCTTTATTTACTTGTTCAGTAAGTAACTGATCATTTTAATACAGTAATAGAAAAAACTTCATGACTGTGTGCAGATTAATGGCAGAAAGGGCATGATCAAAACATACCTCCTCAGTGGGCAGTGTTCCACTTCATAAACATCTAATTTTTTGTTATTTTCATGTTTTTATTTAAGCAGACACTTTAGATGGCCATCAGGGTATCATTGGGGGTTATGAGTTAATAAAATATAATATAAAATGTTCAAAATAAGCAATCATAAAATGAAAATAATCCATTTGTATATTTATTCTCTATAGGATAGCTTGAATATAGTTCCTTCAATAGCATCATTTACTAATGGAAAATTGCAGTTTTTCTGCATAATTGCGCCAACTGTACATTACTCAAAAATGACGTTTGTTGTTATACACTGGCTGATTGCTTCGTACACATGAATAGCTTTAAAACTATTTGTGTATAACCCCTACTGCTGTATAGTAACACTGGCACGTGTGAACAAAAGGAAGAATTATGTAACAACAACAGCACTGTGGAAAAGCATGAAAAGCGAAAACTTGAACTTGGATCGAGTGTTTTGCTTTATAAAATGACAGGATACATTTGGAACTCGCTATGGAAGAGAAAGGGAGACACTGGCAAGACATGAAACCAGTAACTTCTGAAGGGTTGTGTTGATAGCTTGAGATATATAAAGTTGGTGGTCATCCGGTTTGAGGACTGAAGTGTTTACTTGGTCACAAACACACATCCCCTCCTGTCAGTTGGTAAACAACACAGACATTTTTAAGTCAAGTGTTAGACACTGAACAGCTGCTGGTGTCTGTCAAGGAAGTTATTGCTATTCTACGCATCTTACTACAATCACTGCCATTCTGTTAATGAAGTCTGACTCTCTGTAGGTGGCCCTGTTCTCTGTGACTGTTCAGACATCAAATTTTCTCTAAAAAGAAATATAAACATGATACAAACTATTTACTGACTGCAAACATACTGTATCAGTGGTTTTTCAGCTGTAGAAGTGTCCTTTTTTTGTATATATCTTGGTCAGAAAAGAAAGAAATAAGGGATCAGAGTTTTTAAAATGCTAAACATCAGTATCAGCCTCGAACATCCATTATCGGCACGGCTACGTAGTAGCACCAAGGATGATAGAGTCATATATTATTGCTTACACTTTTCTCGAAGTTATTGGTGTACTGACGTCTAGCATGTAGTTAGTTGCATGAACACTGAGCATTGATGGACACACTGTAAGGTTGTCACAATACCAGAATTTAAACTTTGATACAATACTAGTTGAAAAAAGTCTAATAAAGTATAAAAAGAGAAAGAACACAAAATAGGATATTTAAAAATGAAAATATTTCGTTTTAAACACATGGTATCAAAAAAGTATCAACACTTTTGACAACCTTAAAACAAAGGGCTTTAGATGTTGCACGACAGACCAGTTTAATGCAACGTGATGGAGAATAGACTCAACCCTCACTATGTCCCACCAAACTGTACTTTTCCAGTGATTCCAGAAGTCAACTGACTTGTCAATCTTAGAGAAAAGACAGAATTGTTCCTATTTAAATATAAAACCAGTGTTACTATACATAGCACACAACAGGAGTTACACTCATTCTCAAACTTTCAATAAAAAGATGTCGGGGGCAGTCTATTCCTGCAGTGCAGCTGAGTTTCTTCACATTTCAGTGTGTACTGTGTGTGTTTCCTTCCACTCTCCCATTGTCGAATTGTACTTCAAGACTAAAGACCTATTCAATGCTGAAGTAGAGAATAAAATGTCACATGTCTGTTCAATTGCAACATATTCCTTGAAGCAACACCATAATGAAAACACTTTCTACATTCCAAACAGCTATTGAACATTTGTTCGCATTGTGATGACTAAGTTGTAAACAAGGAGGTATATAATTAAAACCAGTAATACAGACTTTTGGTCAATCCCATCACTCCTCTTTTACTAAGTTTGTATTTTGTATTGATATAATTTTTAATTTAATTCTCTAGGAGGAAATTAAATCAGACATAATGTTGGTTTTATCCAAGATAATTTATTCTTTCTTTCAAAGATCTGAATCACAAATTACAAGGTGAATTTTCAGACTGTGACTAAAACATATTTAAGCGGTTTCTTACCTTAATATAATATTAGAAATAGCACTGCAGTGTAATTTTTTAGTTTTGCAAACTGATAAATAACACTATGGTCCCCAAAAAACACTTGGGGCCGCCTGTTTTCATCCATTTCCATCAAATCAACCTCTTCCTAACTGATATGAAATTGGTTTTGGACCAGAATGCACCAAGATCCTGTTTCCGTCACTAGCAGACTCTGAATATTATTAGATAACTAACTGGTTAGTATAAATGAAATGGAGGCAAAGCTGGATCTTTTGATGACTCTCTCACCAATACCAGTTTGATTTGTTTTTGCTTCTCCCCTGAGTCTGTGTCCCCCGACAGCCCATTCCAAGAGTTGTAGACATACCTGATTTCAACAAGAAATATCTCACATTAAGTAAGCAAGATGCTCTCAAAATAAATACACCTCTGTCTCACACTTACAGAGATTTGCAGAAATTCTTCTCAGGAAATGTTGGATAACAAGGCCTTTTGGAACCAGAGGCTGTTTCTTAATTGGCTTTGAGTTTAAAAACACACTCACCCAGAAAATACACCTCCGGTTTGTTTTCCATCTGGGTAGAAACAACTTCCCTTCGTTAGGTTTATTGTGGTAATGATAAATTGGATGAAAACTCAGAATTCAATAGTGTGTTTACAGCAGTAAAACTTTGATTTAGTGTATCAAACCAGACCAACAGCTTACAATTATGACATGGGAGGGAGACAGTCTGTCCTCTCATGTTAGGTACTGTGTCAAAATAATATCTCAAAGCCACACTTTTGAATCTGTAAAATTAATTTTGCTCTTAGTAACTAGTACACAAATAATCTAAGGTGGTGTACTTCAACTGAAATATTAATTGGGTAATAGAGTGATCATTTTCACATATACTACCAAATTGCACAATAGAAGAGGAATAAGCAGTTGCCAAAATGATGGCAAACAACAGAATGATGCGTCCAGTTAACCGAATATTGCAGCCATTCTTTATTTTTGAACCGAGAGCTGTCACTGAATGACACATTTACATTTTTTGACAGATTATACAGCCGTTCTGCTTTCTGTTACGACGCAGAACCACTCCAAATGAGTCTGAGATAGAGACGTGCCTGTATGAGATTAACCTATAATTATCATACTATAGAATAAATGTGTTGCTATTGAGACAAGTGTCTTTTAGCTTGAGACATTTCACTCCCAACATACATCCAACAAATCCCTCAGTGCTACCGGATTGAACTTATCAGCACACACAATCATACACAGTACAAAATCCTTGAAATAGTTTGTATTGTAGGGGAGGAATGACGGTAGAATTCAGACAGCACAAATTCCAGTTCAGACAAACACAAGACCACCTTGTAATAACATCCTGCTTCACCTAAACAGCAGCTGCACTGCCAAATTCCTTGTGCTGTAGTAAAAGTGATTCTGATCTAATGTTAGCTAAGTACACCATTATGCTCTCCCTTGCTGGTTAGTGCACTTAGTGCAATAAGCAATAACATTCACTCCGAGAGGACTTGGTTAAACGTAGGCAACTTTTGTGTGCTAAAAGTGCCAGGGTAAGAAAACAGCACTGCGTTTATCAAAGCCTGAATGAACGCTACTGTACTCCAACACAGGGCTAATGAAGAGATATGTCCTCCATTACGGGGCCATATTCCTGCTGCAGCGATTAGAAAACTCTCCAGAGGGGCTCTATCACAGGCTTTCATTGAGTCTGGACCTTTGCAAATCTTCATATCCTGCACAATTTTCATAAATTGAAGCCTAATGAGCGCAGTTGACATAACTATGATTTATTGTCTCACAGGGATACCAATTTCACCACTGCACTGCAAATTATGAATGTCAAGGGTTTAATCATATTCATATCTCAACAAGGGGAATATGATGTGTCACGTGAGTAAAAGGGCCTAAATGTCTCTCTCTTTTTATTGTAGGTGTGTTATGATAATACTTGCAAACATGCAGAGTACTAACAAGCTCCCTGAGGTGGCCTGATATTGTTGACGGCGAGCACAGAGCAATATCTTTCCAGGGATCTCTTTGGGACACACTTCAGTGTGTTGTGGCATGCTGCTTTATTACGACTGCTCTGAATTCAAAGACCTAATTACCACAACAATATGGTTAATGTTATGTGGGTAATTTGTAGTTTAGTATTGACATTGTAATTTAGTGATTGGTTTTACATTTTTCTATCTGCTGTGAGTTGAGAGTTTAAATGATTAACTATTAAACAGGGAGATGTAAAAAGCACTAAACAGAGAGATGTAAAAAGCAGTGAGCTGCTTTGATGCCATTTTTTTTAGACATAATTACATTTCCTGTGAGGGTTATTAGAGTGGTTTTAATTCAGGATTGACAGCAGTGAGTGTGCAAAAGTGGAGTTAAGATTGAACCCCCTTCATTGATAGCCTTAGATCTTCCTCTCAGTCTATGGCCACTGTACGACTGTGACTGGTCAATTTTTTCAATTAGCTTCCCCTTTCACCTTATGAACTATCAAGGGGGTCCACTGCTGAAGTCTGGATGGCGATGGATGGCGTACAACGGACCTACAGTGTTCGGCCATTGTGAGAGCGAAGCAAGCATTGATAACAGCTCGTAGAACTATTGACATTCTAACATTTCAGGCGGCTGGGCCACAGTGGCACTGAGCTGCAATAAATTGAGACGAATGATCAGTCGATGACAATTTCCATAATCGTTATACCTTCCGTAATTCATCAAGGTAATGATACCCGCGTCCCTAATGTCACATTTATTCCATTTTGTGCACAGCGGCAGGCACAGAGCGAGCCCCAACCAACCACCACCCCCCCGCGACTCCCCCTCCAAAAGGATTGATTACACACCAACTGCTTTTTGCTCCTGCTTGTGAGTGGAAGAGCAATGTGTTATTTGACCAAAAATAACAATGAAGGGGATGGGAAATGCAATCTAATTCTACTCATTCAACTTCCTCTCTCTCCTCCTGTGACAGGCAAACAGGAGGCCATTACAGTTCAGCACTGGCACCGTTTCCAAAACCAGAGGGAAGGCAGAGATCTCTGCTTCCTGGCTCTCTGGAACACATCAAGATTCATCATTACCACATCTCTCGTCTCCTCCACTCATTAATGACATAGTTTCTCTTTTGACAATTATTCGTCATTATTGGCAAACGATAGCGGTGTGAACGAGCGCCGTGATTCAATTACTGACGCAGTCATTCAAGATTAATTTCCTGGCCCCGGTGTGTTGCATATCGCTGCAGACATGCGTCAGCACACCTTGACAAAAATAACAACTCCAGTCACAGAGGTGGTATCCAAGGTCTGAGAATTTTTCAAAATACAGTTTCCATTTTGTGATCAAAACTTCATTACAACACTCTACTCCTTTCTGCTTTGAGGTTCTCATTTAAGAAAGCACTCCTGCATGAGGTATCAAAACATCATTGTTCAGCATCCTCTTTGACTGTGCTGTGCAGCGGAGCTACAATACAAGATGTCAATCTGCCAATAAGAACAAGGGAGTGCTTTCATTCAAATGGTTTTCCTAGACAGCAAGAGTCGGAGCATCAATAATAAACTCAACACCACTGCTGTTTAGTTTTTATTAAGCCCGTATACTACAGCCATGTTGAGATCATCAACGCTGACACTATAAAATCATTGATTTGCAATGTGCCAGAACAACCCTGTTACATTTATACTCACATAATGAGAAACCTGATTAAATTCCCTGACTGAAGGTCTAATGTGTAACATTTAGGAGGATCTATTGGCAGAAATTAAATATAACATTCAAAGGTATGTTTTCATTAGTGTATAATCACCTCAATACAGTTGAACTGCCAAGTTTCTACAGTAGCCCAGAAGAGACAAAACAAACACCGGCTGTGGGTAGGGGGGTTCACGTTTTTTACGTGTTTTGTGGCGAAACGGGTGAGTTGCAATTTCCAACTACACCACTAGATGCCACTAAATCCACACTGGACCTTTAATCTGAGTTTAATTGAGTTACTGTAAGATGTAAACATCTTACTCAATTTACTTTGCTGTTTCATGACCTATGCAGAATTGTATGAGCATATTTTGAAAAAAGAAAGGCGAAGAGGGTAGTTTGTAAAGTGGCTGCATCTTTTTCACACTTGCTGTCTGACATTTAAACATAGGTTACCACAGATGGGAAAAGATTATGTGTTATTAGCAGGTCGACTCCGTAGTCTGCATTAACAGGTAGAAGGTTGGGCAATAATTCAGTATTATCATTTGGAATCAGATTGTGCTGATGTGTTATCATTTAAAAAAAAAGATGGCATTTAAATGAATGATTCCATCCAACTGTGATTAAAAACTAAAGAAATGAATAGAAAGGTTTTTGTTCTACATAGGAAATGTTATTCTGATGTGCTGTTCATCAGTGGAAAATAGTGCATACATCCTCATACTGCGATATCGATTGTAGTCCAACCGATATTGCATTTTTGAGGTCGATACTGAAAATACTATTGAAAATATGAAATCTGATATTGATATATCAGCCTGCATGCTTTTGTTTTATTAACATATACATATAATATGACAAACATTCAGCAGGACATTTTACCCCTGAAAAATATATTTGTTAGTGCTCTCTGGTGGACATACTATGTAATATCATCACGGTTTCCAAACCGACGTACTGTATAGAAACACATGTGCAACTAGCTACTACTGTCTGATTTAAAATAGTGGGGCAGTCTTCATATAGAAAAACCTTTCTTAAAAACACTGTGATATTCATTTCAGTCATAGCTCTCAAGGGCATACACAGTAAAAGACCTGAACTCAAAAATGATCTTCAATTGAGTATGATCAGTGTCTGGTTTAGGATTGTTTTATATGGTATGTATTAGTCTATGTGGCTGCCATATGCATTTCCTGAAAATGCAACTCCAGAGCGCACATACAGCAGACAATAAGATTATTTCATTCCCTTTTTATTTTTTCAGCTGCAGCAGACTGTTCCTTTTGACCCATCGCTTATTCTCTCCCACGCCCCTGTCTCTATACAGTTACACAAAAATCACTTATCTTGTATTTTACTTTTCCCTGGGTAGACTTCAAGTAGAAGTTCTGTTGAAGCAGTGGACTCAAATTAGGATCACTTTGCAAAGAGAGCAGCATACTGCCTCTCTTTTTATAAGTCTCCGCCAAAGTAGTATAGCCATTTTTCTTATGGCTTTCCCACTTGGTTTAAATATAATTCATAGACTTTCATTATCACCATCTGCTGTGTGACATAAATTTACATTCCAGAGGTGTAAATTCACACACACCTGAACAATTCAGATTTCTGACACACCACAGGGGTATTAAACTATTCCTAACCCTGATAGGAGCCTTTTGACTTCAGCACATCATTCTTTTTTCAGTGAGAGAGAGTATGTAAGTGTGTGTACGTAATATCCTCCCTGAAGGCTCGAGCATCCAGACGCACACTTGATTGACAAGCTATTGACATAGCTCTCCAAATCCCAAGACAAACTGTCAATACAAAATGTCTTAGGAATGCCAAGCTAGGATCCGATTTGGTAGTGATGGACAAGTTTTGGAAGATGGCGGACAGTGCAGGAGCCATTTCAGAGCAGCTGATGAATCAACACTCCCATTTAAAAATAGTGGTGCACCAGGAACTTAAGTTTACTATTAAGAAAAATAATTATCTCAACATCTTTCAAAGATGAGAAGAACTTTCGCCGCGGCTTGGCTGAGCACTACAGAGGGCACAAGCAGCGGGGAGTGGATATAATTGAGCTGAAATTGGTCTCCCATGGCAATGATACTTTGTTCAATCTAATGCTCTGCAGTGATTGGACAGTCGGCTCTCTCATTCTCTCTCTTGAAAAGAGGTTGAAAAGAGGCCCATCTATTAGGTTGCCTACCATCAAATCTTTGATAGAAGACATAATTCTTGCCTTGAGGGATAACACAAGGTTTTTATCGGCTAGACACAGAACAGACTAGAATGCTTTGAATATTATCTGATAAAGCCATGTCTACAACAATTCTTTACAGAAATATGGATTTAACTCTGAATTGTGGCCTAACATTTAGTTCATATGCATTAAGTGAAGAACACACATGAATGGATGTGATTTTGAACACACTGTTACAGGAAGGCATCCTGTAGCTATACACCCCAAAAATGTGCAGGACTGTGTTTATGTTCTGTAAATTATACTGTGTTTCACTGAAGCAAGCCTAATGTTCTTATGTGAAGCAGAAAATCAAACTTGTTTATATATTTCTGACCTGAACCACCGTTTGAATAGAATAATCGATTTCTCATGCATCTCTTTTGGATCAATATTTACATGTGGGAGATCAGAAAGCAAAGCTTGCAGGGGTTCCACCGGTGTCTCCAAAGATACAGAGGCATTTTAAAAAAGAGAGGGGATGAGGCTTCTAAATAAAGGTCTTGATCTCTTTCTGTTTTTTTGTATTAGAGTAACGGCGTAGGTTTGGCCAACAAATGTGACTGTTAAACCTTGAGATAAGCCCCTTAACAGCCTTTCAATAATAAATGTCCTGGCATGTAGTTTGAGTCAGTATTCAGCGACACTGAAAGGATTTTCACAGAACTGTATCCAATGCAATTAAAACATAACCAAATTCCAAGGCCACAAGCTATTTTCAGCCATTGTAGTAAGGTTAAATGTAGCCTAAGTGACATATGGAGTACTGTCCAAGTAATATAGTGCCATAATCACAATAATACATTTTATAATCTGGATTTAAAGGATTAATAACCCCCTATAGAAAGTGTCACATTGTTATCAGTCGTCCATTATGACTAATGCATTCTGGGAGTTACTCTGTGATGACGTGTTTATATAAGGTGTTCTGACATAGAAAATAATTAGGATTTTTTAAAACAAGGTTCTGCTACGCTCTCTAGTACTGTGCAGTACTGTGTCTTCCTTTGTCAAAATAGACAAAGACATAAGGCAGACACGTGTATAGTCAACCTAGAACAGGTGTACAATTACCATTGGATACAGGACGTCAAATCTATTTGATAATGGATCCAAGGGTGAGTGCTGCCATAGCCAATGTACTATCATTACATCAGAAACAGTAGAACACATATAAAGTTACAAAGAGAGTAGTACAAAAGGTCCAAGTACTGCATCCATCAAGCATAATAAATTAGAGGGAAAATGCCAAGTTCAACTCTACATTCAGGCCAAAAGGTGTTAGGAGTGTGAATCCAACATACTTGTCTGCAGAGGAGCGAGTTGACAATGTCACCACCTCTAGGACAGGGTGACATTTTTTTTCTATTCATCAGAATTTTAATGATGGTGCAGAGCCGCAGTTAGCCTGTGCATAATGTCGAGCAATAGCATAATACAATAATAATAATAATAATGCTTGTTTTGTTATCAAGGTGACATTTCAGCATGTAGACAACATGTGTGCTGCTGAAGTTTATGAAGGATGTTATGGTGTGTTTAACAGTATGTGGATGTGCGAGCATTTGGTGTCTGACGAGGTAGAAGATTGTGCACAGCGGCCACAGCGGAAAAAGCCTGTAGGTTGATTAGACAGCCAGGAGGTAATGTTTGGTTCATTCTGACATGAGAAAAACACCAGTCAAACACACCTGGTTCTCAGAATGTGAATGGATGCTGGTATTATTTAGAGATGGATCACTACCGGGACATTTTATTGTTTAAGGATAATGTTTTTGACCCTGCCTGCCAGAGAAAAATACTGGAGAAAGTGATCCGTGAGGAAGTAGTTCAATCAGTTTTATTTATATAGCCCAGAATCACAAATCACACTTTTCCTCAAGGGGCTTTGCAATCTGTGTGGATGTTGAGCAGCATCGGGTATTACCAGATAGGTAGAACCTGAGCCATACAACCTCCTCCCCACCAACGAGACCTGGAAGGAAGACAGAACACAGGCGCATGGATAAGAGAGACAGACAAACACACAGAGGGAGGGAGAGAGACATGATGGCATGCAAACTAGGGAGAGAGGGAGATAAAGGGATCTGGATGAGGCACCAGGAGCTGGGGAGAGAGAGAGGGAGAGAGAGAGAGAGAGAGAGAGAGAGAGGTTTTTGTTTTCTTAACGAACAGGGATTCCCTCTCTGTATGTATCTGATGGAATAAAAAGGTTTATGCTGTGGGGTAACCCCCATGCTTTAAACTGCTTTGATTCACACTCTTAATACTCTTAAGTAGAACAGACCTTGTCCTGATTCCTCTAATTTATTAGACTTGATAGATGCAGTACTTGTACTTTCTGTACTTCTGTCTTTGTGACTTTAATATATATGTGATCTTCTTTTTTTTTTAATGATACCTGGGGTATGGTGCGCTCCAGTCTATTTCCCCCCTTAGCAACTATAATTTTTGTATGTCAGGATGTATATTTGGATCTGTTATTGAGCTTAGTAAAACTCCAAAAGGAAAGCAAGGAAGTTGAACTATTAATAATACTCGTAGATTTAACTTGTGATAAAGTATGTTCATGTGTGATATCTGGTAATAAAGCATCAAGCAGATGGATTGTTGCTATGGTTACCTGCAATTTAATATACCTTGCACACTGACTTAGACTGTTAACTTGTCTTTATTTGAGGTGTCCTTTAATACACCTGCTAGCCAATTGGAAAAATATTATATTTTATATTGATTCCAGGGCCTTGGCATAATTACTGTTTAATACTTTTGGGGAACATTACTATCCTTGACCTATCCCATTCATTTCTGTTTTAGTCAGTGATCTCCTACATTACCTTTGATGATTTTGATCAAAGGGGGCAGTGTCATCCTATGGCGAAGATACGGGTAGTTACTAGTCATTGAATAAATGAATGAATAATAACCCTCTGGTCAATTAAGGAGAATTGTGCATGTCAGATAATAATACTGATGATACATTTCTCTATTATTTTCTTCAAAGAAAATGTCAATTGGACTGTGATAACAAAAAAGGAAGGGAAAGAGATGGGGAACTCTGTGCAACAAAAGTTCCTGGTCAGAGTTATTGTTGCAGTTCATGGTCCACAACCCTAGGCCACAAGGGTCCTACTTTTTTCCCTTGTAAACAAAGGGGTACCTATTATCCTGCAACTCTGCCTGTTTTGCAAGTGTACCTACTGTATGCAAATAAATGAGACTAGATGGATAGCTACAGTATACAGACACAGAGACGTTACCAAGTGCAGTAAATCATAATCACTGACAGGAAGTTAAGAAGCAATCTCATAAAGTTAAATGAGACTTTAGTCATATACCACAGTATTTATCATACAGTGCTGTAAATTTCTGTATGTATTGTTTGACACATCATATTTTTCAGAGGATCCATCAACAATGTAGAAAAGGAAATAAACTTCTTGTTTTTGTTGTGACAAAGAAGTACATTTCCAAAACATTCTTTCAAGGAAAAAGAACAGTTGCATAAATAATTGAAATCCTTCCATGGCATAGATGTCACTGACAACTTTTGACAACAAAAGTGTATACAGTCAGTGGTAATTAAGGAGGAAAGACGTGTAGGTGTTCTATGTGTGTGTTCTTTGTGATGTTTGACGCAACACTGATAGAAGGTAAAACAGTTTGATAAAAAAGTGCCAACTATGCTGCTGAGTCCGTCGCTTGACTGACTGACATTTCTCATGATAAATTCATGGCACTGACAAGGCTGAGTGACTCCCGGGCCGTGGGTTAATTTGTCAGGAGGCCTACTGAGCTATGAGTGGTGGCACAATGACAAAGCAGAATGTCACCATTTCGTTGTGGGAGAGAGAGAAATAGGCCGTGAAATGGCTGACTGTTTTGGACCGGTGTATGATAGGCTACCAGAGATGTGCCATGCTCACCAAGCCATGTCTTAGACAGTGGGAGTTCCGGTTAATCTAAGTCTATTTTCAGCTCGTTGTAGACTTCTTCTGATCGATGATCGGGCTTTTTTTGGTTTTGTGTGTGCTAGTGTGTGTGTGTGTCGGCAGGGAAGGAGTTCTTGTTCAGGGCCCACTGTTTGATAAATCCTTGATAAAGTACTTGGGTACAATTCTGAGATACTTGTTCTTTAGTTGAGTATTTCTGTTTTCCGCAACTTTTACTCTGTTGTTTTTACCACACTACATGTACAGCAGGTTACTAGTTACTTTTCAGATTTTTTATCAAAATGTATGATTCTTGTAGAACATATTATACATTGTTATTGGTTGGAGCAGCAAATCAGTGGTTAAATTAGCCTTACAATCTGAAAGGGGCCATTCTGCCTACTGAGTATGCTGCATACTTTGATACTGACGAGCACTTCACTTTACTACTTTTAATTGTAACAGTCCTTTTGAATTATGTCATTGCTATTCTCACTTAAGTGAATAATTTAAATACTTATTTAATAAATACACTTGGGTGTATTTCTACTAGAATCTCTGAATTATGGTGGGTAACGCAGGTACATGGTTACAACAGCCGCAGCCAAATTTAGAAGGAGAGTGGTGAAACACTGATGCATGACTGGGATTGCTCAGCTGCTCTATCTTGTGCATCATCACATCATAATGAAAGACACTGACATTTTCCTGCCTCCATAAATTCTTAGACAAACAACTGTGTCTTTGTTTTTACCAGAGCTGGTCATTGGACTTTCTGTCAGACATCCCATGGGAAGCAAAAGCCACTTGAAGCTCTATTAAGTCCTGCAATAATCACCACGATACATTAACCATGAGCAGTTATGCTAATGAGGCCTAACATGACCTGCTGTATCAATGTCGTCATTAATTAGGCTTATTAATTTAAATTTTAATCAGCGGATATTTCTGTCAATGTACTTGTCTTCACCTGGGTGGTGATAAAATGAGCTGGAGGGATAAAACTCTCGGTGAGTGGCATCACCTGGTGAATATTAACTGTGTGTGTGTAATCAGCTCTTCATTCTCCTCTTGAAGAAAGAACTATACTTTCTCTCACCTACTTTTATTTTCAACACTATTTCCCCCTATTTAGTTGCTTGGCAACCAGAATTGCATAGCTTACACTACGTAATGCTCCTTGTATATCCGATGAGCTGTCTCTATTGCCAGCGATCCTCATGCGTGCACCTTGTATTTGAGCAGGAGAAAGATTGAGTCCTGCATGGTCAAGGCTTTGACCTGAACTTAGTATTTATTGTTATAGCAGGTGTATTTTTTCCAGTTACTGTTGGCTTTCAACTCCATCAGGACGGGTCAGAAAGCAGGAGCTTTGCTGAGAGCACCTACTAAATTGAACATCAAGAGCCAAGTCACAATCCATAAAGCACGGGTCCGCAGTGTCACGGAGTATGTTTCACTGAGATGGATGAGTGCTCAACCTACTCATCTTGACCAGACGTAGGCTTTGAAAATTACTGGAGTGGACCAGGTCTCCTGTCTGCTCTAAATTAGCCATCCCCAGCCGTAGCCACAGACGTCAGGTTGCTGCCGCCTTGTACAAGCTGCCCACCCACCACTGCTCCACTCCCGCCACCATATGTCAGGTGTTGCACCACTCGCCATTTCAGACCACCGTATCTCCACTTCCACTCAAGGGCACACTCCTCGGACAAAGGCTTAATCCAAACTGCTGTCCAAATACAGAATAGCTTCCCAGAGGAATGTGTTGGACAGATAACAGACACTGGTCTCCAAGCCTTTAAGGGCAGATGAATAGAAAACCTCCTGACCACACCGTTAACAAAATTTGACTGTTGAACGGCAGTGAACCATGTGATTGGTCAGCCAGTGTACTGTATTGGTGCATTTCACTAAGCTATTGATCACAATCACAATCAATTAAAAAAGAAAACTCCCAATCATACTGTTTGAGCTTATCATATGTGTTTTGCATGCTCTGCAACTTTGAAACTGATAAATGTATTAGAGGAAAAAAGTACAACATTTTCCTCTGGAGTGTTGTGGAATTAACGCAAGTTGTCAAAATTGTACTTAAGTACCAGACCTTTAGCGGTGTGTGTGTGTGTGTGTGTGTGTGTGTGTGTGTGTGGGTGGGGGTTTTTGGGGGGGGGGGGACTTTCAGAGTAAGTATGAAGACTCTATTAAGAACTGTTCTTCAGTTATTTTATCTGTTTGTCACATTGTAATATAAGACATTAATAATGGCAAATCTAAAATAAAATGCACTTAAGTTTAACTTAAGTTTGGAACTTGAAAGTTCACAAGCTGAAAATTGCCATCAAAGTGCACTCCAGCATGGTGGCACTTCCTAATTACTGCACATTCACGTTGAGCCGCAGAGAGGTCAATTGCCGTGTTCAGGAACACACTCTGAAAATTTGAATTAATAAGGCTTAAAAAGGGAAAACTTATAGTGTGTTTGTTCTGAAATATCCAATGAGTAACCCGTATCATTGTTATGACTAGTCAAGATAATATAGTCTCTTTGAGACTTGAGGCCGTCTTGTTACTCCTCATCAAAAGAAGTCGTGACAGACTGAATCCAACTAATCCATCTTCACAAGAGTTCAGAGGAGCTGTACATCCATATGCAGGTCACTGTGTCCTCGCCAGGGAATTAGAGAGCAGAGTGAATGTGTTGTGATTAGGATGTAAAAGGAAACCGTGGAGGTAATGGCCTCCCCATCTGCTGGGCTTTCTTCTGAGTCTGGTTTCAGAGTGAGCTCTGGTTTGCGAATCCAAACGTTGTTTTAGGCTTAGACTGAATAAATATAAGATTCCTACATACAATAGGATCCTGACACCCTCGTCCTGAAAACATAATTTTTTTTGTTTCATTTAATTACTTATCAAAGGAAGCCTACAGGCTGAACAGTGTTCATTAGTTCAAAATATAAAAGGAATCAGCAGAACAATTAGACATGATACAATACCACTCTATTAGATTAAGTGAGATTTCATGTTACGTTAATCACCCTTGGACCCCAAGGACCCAATCACCCTGCAATCCCCTCGAGGGTCCCAAACCTAAACTTCACTGCTACTGCCTTAAATGCTGCCTGGTCTGCTCACAGTGGGGTGTTGTAACAGATGAACCACCTGTACAATTTGTTTCATAGATACACGTGGTGAAGAGGGAATGCTCACAGTCTCAGCCAAACAGCACATTTTTAGGTGGTTGTTAATCCAAAACGTGACATTTATTTAGAAAATCCTTTGGCCTTTTCATCATGTCAGCTCCGTCGGCGTCTGCATATTTGTTTTCCCACCTGCGACAACGATGTCAAATGTAAAAAAAGACGCGGCAGCTGTATCCCGGGAGTATCAGGATGGTTCATCTATTCGATCAATTATCATTAAAGCGTGATGATTCCCTGCTGCTGTACAGGTGAGGGGTTGTGTCGAGGTTATTAAAGTTAGCTCGTTTCAATGAGTGAAATGAGGAGGAAAAAGTAGAAGACAATTTTGAGAGAGAGGCAAAACCAACAGAAGTGGAATCAATAAGCTGCCGGTTTTTAACAGTGAACCTGCAACCCAACAGCATGTTTATTTTTGAATAAATGAATATCACCTTTTTTTCTGAGCTGCTTTGAATACATAAAAGGGAGGCTATATTCCAAAAGCATTCAAATTCCGAGGCACACCTAGAGTACCCACAGCTCACATCCACTCTTTCAAGCCCATAATCGAGTTAGCACAGACATAATCATGTTATCGTGTGTTTTCTTTTTCCCAGTAAATTTACATGTGAGGCTGTTGTTGCATTGCTACGTCACATATACAGTATGCTGCTCTTTGTTTCTTATTGAACTGTGTAAAAAAAAAAAAAAAAATACAATAACATGAGAACTGTTTCAAACCGGCAGCTGTTATATTCCTCCTACACATGCACAGACATTGATTATGATTATATAGTGATTATGCATTCTGCATGCCAGCCACGCAGCAGAAGAGTGGAGGGGAGCATTAAGGGGCTTGGCGACTGTGGGACCCCCTGCTGAGATGAGAGGGGAGGTAAGAGCCAAGGAGAGGGGAGTGTGGAGAAGGCTAACCAATCGGCTGTACGCTGGGAACAGGACCAATCATGGCTACAGCTCAGGGCTCTGTTGCTCCCCTCTTTCTCTGTAATTCTCCCTTTTTTCTTACATCTCCGACTTATTTACTTCTCTCTTCCTAATCACACTCTCTCTCCAACTCTTACCACTCTTTTGCTTCACTGCTGTGTGCCTTATAAGTTATGTGATCAGGCCTCACATAGCCTACCTCTCTTAGTCTCACCCCAACCTCTATACTCCCGAGTACGCCCCTCCATTTCCCCCATTCCACCCCACCTTGGGTGTTTTATCCCCCTCCTCCACCGAGCACTTTCCTCCCTATTCACCGGCCACCCTGCATTACACAGTCCACTCCCCTTCGTCAGATTATTATTCTGTCTGCAGTCACTAAGGAGATGCACACACCATCCATCACAATGTACAAATTCTCAGTGCGCGGATTCGGTCGGGTCCTAATTAAAAAGCCTTTCCACTCGTTTTCTTGAGAGATAATTAGACTTTCATCTCACCAGGATGCCACATCCATAGATCCATTCTCTTCTTCCAGGAAGCCTATAGGAGAAAAAATAAATTCAAGGGTCTTTAACCACTCTCCTTCAGGGCACCAGTCAATAATTAAAGATATCTTGCGTTACAAAAAAGTCTGCCTTGTGTAGGAGAAAAAAAAAGAAAAAGACTAATATCTTCAATTCTTAGAGAAAATTTGTTAAACTGAATAGGGACTATAAGAAACTTTTCAAATAAATGGTCGAGGCTTCATAAAGCAGCCCACATATAGCCGTTTAAGACATGGATTTTTAAGTAACAACACTGGTGCAAGGGTCCACTTATAGTTGGTCCACTGCAGTGCCTGGGTATATCTCTGATGTGAGCTTGGAGGCCATGGAGCTTTGGGCCTGATATGAGACAGCTGGAAGGGTTGAATTATTGAAGAGCACGGACCAGCTCTGAAACACGGGCCATGTCCTCCCAGCTGCTCCGTGTGCTGAAGCCGACACTTCAGCAGTCGTCAGACGTGTGCAGTTAACAGGGTCCATCTGTTATTGAGGCGTAATGAACACAGTCAGAGCTGCGGAGAAATGAATCCCTGCCACTTTATTAAAGCGCGACAATAGCAATGATTGTGCCATCCGTACAGTCGCAATGGTAATAATTATGATATCTCTGATTAGAATGATGATTAGAATGCAGATGATGGCAGTGAGATGATGATGATAATGAAGGTGATGTGTGTCTGCGATGATGATGATGACGGCGCACAAAAACACAGATTGGAAAAATCAACATGGGGACAACATTCACTTTTATACTCATTATGCATGCATGGAAGAAAAATGATTTGCATATCTGCACTGGACGAGGAGGACCTGCAGGACCGGAGAAAAATAACAAAACATTGAAAATCATCAATGCTATAATTGTTGACAGTTTCATGTAAACACCTGCCAAATTGAAAATTCATCATTCTAATGTAGAACAGGCCGGCGATGAAAAGCATGCAGAGTGTAACCTCCAAAATCAATAACCAGCCTGCCTTTCATTACATAAGTGAAATTTGTATTCATCTCAGAGATATATATTTATCCCACTTATACCCTTGGCTCAGGAGCAAATTCATTTAGTAATGATTACCTGACTCAGGTAAAACCAATTTCCATTCACTTGTTACCCTGAGTCGGTGACAAGGGCGCAGGCAGGGTCACTTTTCAGCAGTTTTTGGTTGCAGTCGCACTATCAGCACTTGATGTCATTGACTCAGTGTGTGTGGGTGTGTGTTTGCATGTGTGTGAGGGGGGCATCCATTTGCTATACGGCCGTCAAAGTAGATACGTTGCAATGACACAAACTGAGGTAGCGCATCTCGGCTTCAGTGCTGTTGCTTAGTTTGAAGGCTGTCAGAGAGGCTGCGTGGGCGTTCAGCAATCTCACTCCCCTCGAGAACTGCATCCAGATAAAAATACTCAAACCACTCATAGATGCCGAAGGGCTTGTGGTGTATATACAATATGTTTCAGCGTGAAACTTGGATAAGTGTAGAAAAGTATCTTTTTTTTTAAGGAGAAATGGTGCTTGATTTAAGAATACACATTAGTGCTACAGCCAGGAAAAGCTGAAGTTATTTCTGTCAACATGAAATACTGTAGCCCAAAGGTAAGACACCATCGCTTTATGTCATTTTAAAGGCAGCTTCCTTCCTCCAGGATGCCTCACTAGGAACCTCCTTATGTGACTGTAGGTAGAAGAGAAATAAACAATTTGAGATATGCTGCGTTCCCAGGCAAAAATCATGTGATTGTAGTTGGTGCTACACTCTGCCAGTACAAAAAAAACCAAAAAACAATTAGAAAAGGTGATAAATACGTGATGTAAAATAAATAAATACATGAATAAGGTGGACATTGCACAGTTGTTTCTTTTAGAACGATCAACCTAGGAGATTGTACTACATTGAATAAAACATAGAGCATAAATAATAGCTGATCATTTGATGGGTTAATTGGTATAATATGTACCTTCATCCATTTGCTGTAACAGAACGGCCAGGGAATTCTTGCTTTGCATTATTAGTTTTCTATTCGCTCTCTTCTCTTCTAAAGTTTTACACAAACAAGAAAGCGTTTGAACATTTTATTAATTAATAGTGCTCTCTGCTAGATTAAGTCAAGATCACATTACACCCAAATGATCTAACAATTGCGAAATAGAATATGAATCTATAATTTTCAGTGACTTATTTGGAGTAACTTATTGGCACATCTGTCTGTTCAGTCATGTTCTATCAATAACCTGCAGCAATGTATAGTGTGATTTCACTCTCAGAAATCATTACACTTAATTAATTGAATGTACACCAACAAATTACCTCATTGACATTCATTAGTCAACAGACTACGAATGTGTTTTTGTTTTCCTAAAACAATACAAATCTAAACAAAAGGCAAAACCACAGAAGACTGTGGCTGTCTGGCACAGCGCCAACCCCAAGAAATTGGAAGTGGGCTATTTTATTCTTATTTTATCCAAACATATTCTCAAGCCATCCAAACAGAAGTGAAATGGGCCAAAGGGAAAACACATTTTAATACAGATTCTGGGGTGTTTTATTTTAACTAAGGCACTGATTTTACGGTGTGGTAAAGTGGGTAGGGAGTTACTTTCCGCTGCATTCAGCTCTTGTAGAAGTAAAAAAGGCTTAATGAAGTTTACTTAACACCTCAGGCTCATCGAGATAAAAACAGTTACCAGCTGCACCCCACAAGGCTGCATTTGGAATTTCACAGATCATAAGGTTTGCTTGCCATTTCATTTACACAGCTATTCAATTTGTTTCTCTCCATTGCAAACCAGAGAGATAATTGTAGCTGACGCCATCAGCAGTCATTTTGTCCATCGAGAGGATGTATCTTTGTATCGCGAGATATTGCAACACAAGTTTGGTCTCAAGTTCATGTAATTACCATCTGAATTAATGGTTCCCTAAGCCTGCGATCAGCACTTGCCATCATTAATAAGAGTCGTTGAACTCCCCGTGGTGTCAAAATTAAACAGTTTGCACTCTAGCAGCGAGGGCAAACGTTAGTTCCTACATGACATCTTGTTCCCACACAATTACTGGAGATCCAGTGATCGTTCTGCTAGGCAAGCGTGTACACCACACCTTCATGCTCAGAGATGCTGCTCCTACGATGGGAGTTCTCATTAGCGTTGGCATCAGTAGAAGTAGCTCAGCATCATATGCTTGATCACTATCAATTTCCTTTGCCTTCGTGAGGAGTTCTGTCACACATGCTTGGACTCATATCATTTTCTTTGGTTTATATTTGTGCAAATCCTTTGAAGTACATATTGTTTACAAGGCTGCTGAAAGCGGACGCGATTTTTTTCCCTTTAAACTACCTATGGCAAAGGTATTGGTTCTCTCAAATCATACCCCCTCTCTAATTAGCTGCTGTGAGCATCTGACAAGAACAACAACATCTTTGTTGCTCTGCGGGGGGTAGCAGGGGGTCAGACACCACGGAGCTGGAAGCAGCACAACAGAAACACATTGCAGCTTAACAGCAAGATTTAACTCCACTGCTAAATTCAGACAAATCTGGAGAACTAACTTTGTATACTGACATATGTTTGTAATAATCTAAAAGTGAACATGCATCTCCCAGTTTAGGAAAACCATGAGGAGCTGCCTGTTGCCGTGTCAGACATGCACCTCACCTAACAAGGATTTGTTATGAATAATGAACAGTTCGAGACAATTTTGGATATGGAACACTGTGGTGCGTAAGGCGCATTAGCCTTTGCTTTTGATTCCTGCCCTGCTTTAGGGAGAGATGTTCAAAGCTCTTCCACGGCAAAATGCCGCCCGCTTTCAAAGACCCCCTGCTGCTTGTGTCAGAGCACCAGTTCTCTCTGTACTCCATAAATTAAAGTTATCCCAAATGTCTTGTGGCATAAATGGAAGCTTCAATCCTCGGCGCGCATTAATTAGGGCCATAACACAACCTCACTGTATCCTCATAAACAGCAAGTAGCTTTGTAACAACTTCCATGTGCTTTTCTGAAAGAATTTTCACGTTAGTTGATGTGTAATACAATGTGTGGAATAAGAACATGTCTGCTGTTTGTGAGACAGCAGTTAAAGCTACTATATTAAATATCACCGTCTGTTATTGTGTATTATCATCATTATTTTGCTCCCGATGAACAGTAATCTAAGGAAGTTTTGGAGAGACTTTTCACAAATTATTATGACAAAATTTCAATTTTGGTGAAATCTATAAAATTGATAAAACTGATATCTATGATTACAAAAAAGGCTTTGTTATATAAAATATTGATGAAAATACTGTCCCACCGGAATATACATCATTGCATATTCCCTGTACAGAAACCCCAGAGGTGAGAGGATTGATTACATTTTCCTGTCTTCTCTTGCCCTAATTAAAGATCTAAGGGATAGCCCCTCATGGGAGGACTAACTCAACTGTTTCATCTGTACACCACATCTTCCTAGTTCATCCAACAATGGCACACCTCCTCTTTTACCTATGGATATATACTTAAGCTCATCTGTGTGACTGAGTTCATTGTAATTTGACCAGAGAGATTCTATATTTGGCAGGTTGATGGAAGAGCACTGTGTAAGTGAGAATAAAGTACACAGGGAGATTCAAACATCTACGTGATTTTCTGTGCTCCCTACTACGTGACATTATACATTATTTCATCTGCATGGAGAACTGGAAATGACATAGCACTACACAGCAAAATATGCTCATTTAGGCTACCGAAAACTGTCAGAAAAAATGACAGAGGAAGGGAATTATCATAGCTGCTTCCCACTCATTCATACTGCACAACAATAAAACAGATGGCGAGGCATAAATGTTAGTCAATTCCATTGATTCAGTGACAGGTGCCAGTCAAAGTGCTGTCGCTGACGACTTTGATGATGACGGAACGCGGAGTTAACATGCTTCATTATGCTTCCTCATTATCTGGAGTGACGCACGCCAGCGAGTTTCGACAAATGGACCTCTCGCTTCACAACAGCTTCATTTGAATCCAAATCAATAATTCTCTCTCCAACCTGAAAGAAAACAATGATCAAAACGGGGAGTCTCAGCACTCCAGAGGACCTTTTCTTTTGCTTGGAAAGAAATTGGCCTTAAATTGAATTTGGAAATCAACATGGCTAAAAAAAAATCTTTACTAAGCAAATGAGCGTACATTGTCTTTTGGTATCTGAAGTCAGCAGGGAGAGGAGAGGTGTCCAACCCTGATTGGAAGCTCTATTGCCAACAAAACAATTCAATTGCCGTGCACAGATTGGTTATTTGTCTCAATCGTCCAAATAATCCCTCCTACATTCATTCTAATTAACTTCAATTGAACTGGTTGTGTTCTAGGAAGCATTGGTAACAGTGGTCAGTACTGAGTGGTGATTTGATTACTTTGCCATAAATTCTATTCAATTTTCCATCCCAAGTGTGTTTATACACCCTGTGGAGTGAAAAATGACTCTGAAACACAACGTTTGAGCCATCATGTTATCTGTGCAGATAAGACAGAACAAATCCCATAAAGGCTGCTTTCAAGAGGTATATGTTCACTACAGCACAGGACATATTTCCTTCTCTTTGTGAAATGTTCCATGGTCAAAAGGCATTTCATCAACACAGAAAATAAACAACTGTAAGATATGAAACATTCGTACTTTTGTCTTGTGTCTCAATAGTGATAATGAATAGTGGCTGAATTCTAAAGAAACTAAACTTTAATAGACTATGAACGATGAAATCAATATTTATTTCAAATCAGTTAATTCTGAAAAGAAAGAAAGAACTGTGACATAGAGTACGTTGGCCTTGAGGAGGCACATATATACATATGTACAGTACATACTAAAGCTGCAAATAATTATATTTTCCTAATTATAATTATAATAATTCAAATAAAATTCCTAGAGCAACCAAGCAAGCAGCAACCTCCAGGGCTGTCAAATATGGCCAGCACAGAAGTGTCAGAAACTGCAGTTTCTCAAATGGCCACTTCCAACAGTGGAGGCTGGCTAAGTGATCAATGTCCATAAGGCCCCATATAAAAATGCCCAACTTTACAGCACAAATAAACATTACAACTGTATGAGGTGAGAATTTTAATATAACTCACCCATTTAAATTTGATCAAAGCTTAAAGTTACGCATAATTAAGGGATGGCCGCTTTGAGTGAAAGGTGGGTGGGCTCGCCTCAGCTCCATGTATTTGCCCTCCCAAGATGGCAATGGCCAGAGTCACCAGAATTGGAGCTTCACAACAGCTCTTCAGAAACCTATGGGTGACATTATGGACACTACGTCCACTTCTAATTTTACAGTCTATGCTCACAGCCTACAGTGACATCTTTGAAGGGAAAGTTTGATATTTTGGCAAATACAATTATTTGCTTTCTTTCTGAGAGTAAGATGAGAAGATTGATGCCACTCCCATATCTGTGTGATAAATGTGAAGCCAATGTCAGCAGCCAACCTTACATGGCACAAACACTGGAAAAAGAGTTGGACTCATTTTTGGTCAGGACCAATAAAGCAGCGATTTGATATTTTTTTGCATTTTGTTTTTTGTCCAGATTAAACTAATGAGATATATAGCATGTTAATAAGTGAGCTCTAGAGGTGCTGATATGTGGATTTTGTTACCTTTGGTTAGAGCCAGATCCCGCCGTTTCCATTCTTTGTGCTTAGCTAAGTTAGTCGACAGCATGCTGCTTCGCATTTAACATGCAGACAGGAGAGTCGTAATGAGCTTGTCCTCTCCACATGAAAGCCAATAATAGTGACCAAAATGTTGAACTTTAAATAGCTGGTTTTATCTGCCTAGCACTATTACATTAACAATAATGGAGTTCAATAATCAAACAATAATATAAAACAGGGAAAAGCAGCAAGTCCTGAGAGACTGAAACCAGAGAAGGAAATGACTTAAACAATCAATTGATTATCAAAATAGTTAGATTACGTTTTTGTTCATTAATTAATAGACTACTAGTTTCAGCACTAATACACACACATACTTTAAGTGTATCTGCCATTGTTGTGCCTCAGTTACAGGCTAAAATGTTGGATTGGCTATTGGTGAGTACACAAGACTATGCACTAATCAGTCCCAATGTTTTAACCCCTAACCCTACACCCATTTTTTTTTTACCCCAGTAGCATTTACTCTGATATTTTTACCCTAACCCTAACCATTCCAAACTAACAAAGGCAACAGGTACTAGCCAATCATAGTCAGAGTAAGCCAAGGTGTGTCATGTGTATTTTGGTGCACCCGGGCGCTGGTTACTGCTGTTTTTGAGTGCCAAAGAGAAGTTTATTTTCAGTAGTGTAACGTTAGCCAGAGATAGCAAAATGTCAGCAATTGAGTGTCAAGGTAATTGTTTATATAATAAAAGAAAGGTGTATGGCATTCCTTATCTGTATTTGTTCATGTTTTAAACCTGGGCTATACAACAATGATAGCAATTACCCAGGGATAGTACACAGCTGTTATTATATCTATCTAGCTTCCTACCTTTCCATCACTTGTGTTTTTAGCTTGGACGTTAACGGTTTCATATCGACAGGACCAGTCCTTCAGGACGGGTCACAAATTCATTCAGTCTTTAGCACCACATCTTGACTCATTGCTGTCTGTCTACTTGACAGAGCTTGGACTGACACTTACATTCCTCCATTGCAGAGTTTCTAGTCTAAGTTGTCAGGGGTCTAGACAAATTGCTTCATAACCAGCCAGTCAAACAGCAGCTGTTGTCATAGCTGTTAGGCATCAGCATGAATAGCAGCAAAAGAGCACTTTCTACTGTTCAGAACTGTCCACAGACACACTGTAGCTTGCCAACAGCCTTCCTGTTAAATTATTATCACTACCTGTATGCTGTCATATGTTGACGGGGTTCAGACTACAAAAGTCGGTCTCCACTCTGTCAGGGTTGGTATAAATTTTACATTTCTGTTTTTCTTTGTGATTTAAATTACTGTGATGAATGTATAATGCTCGGTCACAGTTCAATATGATACCAGGGCTTGTCAAACAAAAAAATCACTCTACAGCTGATAACTATGAAACCAAATCAACGACAATACAATTACTTACGTAGTCTAATATGTGTAATAGGGCTGTAATCTTTGTCCTTGTTTTTCAGATATTTTGTAAAGACTCAAGTACATTTTTCATATATTTCAAAAGATTCCTCAACTGGTATGCAGCATGTTTTCTCTTTTCTCATAATTTAAACATCTGAATTACATTCAGAGAGGAGAAAAGGTGAACAGATGCACTTGCTGTAACCTATGGCTGTAACACTTCTTGGTGAAGCACGGCATCAACTGCAATCATGTTTTTCTTTGCTATTTTAACTTAATATTGGATACATTCATCTAAAGGGCCGTGCAGCATGAACATGAGCATATAGATTTCTGGCACCAGTAGTCAGGCACAAACATTACAGAAATGATTCCCTAACCCTTATAGTGTTAGAGAATGGACTCTGAAGTATTAAAGACAAGCATTAAGCTTTAGAGGACAAGGATTAGATGGTTTTACACTGCCAGTGCAAGCATTGTTCTTGTTAATTAGCACATTTTCCAGCATAATTTCCTCTAAGTAGGTTATTTACAAACCCATTGACGGTCATTACTTTGCCAGCTAAATGAAGTGCAGATTTTATAAGGCGAGAAGGTGATTGAAACAGATTGACTACCGACCACTTTCAGGCCTTTTGTACATTTTCTGGGTTACATTATCTGAGCCATAGAGTAGAAACTTAAATTAGGCATATTTGACATTTTTATTTGTTTATTAATCAGTGTTTTGTTACTTAACAGGAACAAAACACTGATTAAAAACAGGAACAGCTTGAACTGCTGATACTATGCATTATTACACTGTACCAAACAGTTCATAAATCCTACTGAATTGACAATAATCTCTGTCCAATGCAATATGAATAATGTGATAGTAATTCACTTTAAATCCCCTTTTATACCAATTAACTGTGAATACATCTAAGCTAAGGGAAACACACTTCACAAACTACACCTTCCTAGTATCCTGATAGATACCCAAACAGCCCATTTTTTAGAGGGGACCTCAGACAAACACTGCACATCCATTTCATGACATGATCAACTGCAGAGGAACACTGAAACAATACCCTAATGACACCACAGCAGTGCCGTGTAACCGAGATATCAACTTCATAAAAGCCCTCAT
The DNA here is from genome assembly GCF_905237075.1 of Dicentrarchus labrax. Taxonomy (NCBI): domain Eukaryota; kingdom Metazoa; phylum Chordata; class Actinopteri; family Moronidae; genus Dicentrarchus; species Dicentrarchus labrax. The sequence goes on along the minus strand of NW_026136713.1, from coordinate 30,710,444 downwards.
TGATTTGTAATACATCAATCATGAGTCCGCTATAGATCAAGAAAGACAAGTTATTGATTTGACAAGGAAAGAGGAATGGCCATTACTCGCTTAGCAAAGAACCACTGAGGCCTTAGACCTTAGTTGTCAACATGTAAAACGATATGAGAAACTTGAATTACCCCATTTTTCTCTGCAGCTCATGATAGTTTGACCCTGGGGACTGATAAAGTATCAAAGTACAAAGTATTTATCACTGTGACGTTCTGTACTTTGTATGGTGATTATTATTTGTATAAAAATAATAAGAAATTAGTTTTCAATAAAATGAATGGAGTATTAGGCCCAGTGGTGTGCGGGTTTGAGAGTGAAAACAGTTCAGGTAAATGAATAACAGTGAACAACTGAATGGGAGCCAAACGTTTCATTTATCTGTTTGTACGAGTTTAAGAAAGATATTTAAATTGGATGTACTTTTCCAATTATTTGATAACAATCCCTTGTCAAAAAGTCTTTCGACAATTCTTAAAATCCTTAAGGAATCAAATTGGAATTTATCTTATTTTGGAACAAATCCTCCAAGATTTATAGCCCAAAGATGGATCTTTGGGCCCACTTCTCCCCTGCTCCAAATTCGTTTTGGCACTCCGAGGGTTCAAGAGTAATTTTGAGATAACTTCCCATATTAATAAAAGACATGATGACATAAGACCTAAGAAGCAATTATTTACTCATTAAATGGGTTAGCAGGTTGGCCTAAAGCTGCAAAGGCTAATTAATAAGGTAGTTGGCTCAATCCCTACTGGGAGGCTGTATTCCCTCTGTGAGACAGTGACTGAGGGCTTCCAAGTGTTACTTCTTTAGAAAAACACTCATACAAAGTCATCGACAAAGGCCCTTGACCCCAAACTCATCAAGACATAATGTCTTAAAATACAAATCATGGACACTGTGCTCTGATTAAGATTCCCGACCACAAAAGAATTACATGGAGGACAACAAAAAGGTAAACGCTTGATGTCAGAATCACGTGTAGGTATGGGACGGGTAGGGACTCAAGTGAAGAATTCTTACGTGTTGTTGTCTTCAGCGGAAAAGTTTTTAAAATAATGTTCTAATATTGAGCATGCATGGACATGTAAAAGAAAGGCTGACACTGAAACACAATATTACAGGAAATGCAAAATTAATTTTATTTATTTTTTACAAAATAGGTGTACTTGTTTGTAGACATTTTAATGTGGAAATATTAAATGTACTTTTACATAATACTTTTATTATATTAGAATTTTTGCATCAACCTGGATTGCAATTTTTACAACTGAACAAATTCATGTATATTTTCTGCAAAAGAAAGGACTTCTCAATATAGCTCTTCCATTACAGCCTTGAGAATGGCCCTACAGTAGCTGTGCTTGAGTGCCAATTATGTGTCTGCCAGTAATACAGAAATAATTTAATCCCTACCATCATATACAGTGGCTTGGCAGAAAACCTGGAATGGCACCACCATCACAACTTCAAAGGCCAGTGTCCCATAGCAACACCAGGGAGGTAAAAAATAAAAATAAAATAAAAGCAGTTAATCAGCCACTCCATCAAACAATCTGAATCCCACCTCAGCATGCTGAGGTTACTCCTCCCTAGATACTTGTGTGTCTTATCAGGACTTCTCAGGCAGCAGGGAATAGAGAGAGAGAGAGAGAAAGAAAAGACAGACTTGCCCCTGCCAATGCTGGAAAAAGTGCCTCTTCTTGCTCTCTTATGCTTGAAGAGGAATTTAAATCTCCAGAGTAATACCTGAGGTTTTGTGATACATTTACCAAGACGTTTTCTCCTCTAAAGACACCTCAAAACCCCCTTAGAACACCTTTTGAGGATGTTTAGGGATCTGGTTTTTGTTGCAGTTAGATGCAGTGTACTGGAAGAATCCTGAAGCGTTCTATGTGGTTACACTGTATTTTCAGTACAGTCCAACATCCACCTCATTTTATTTTTGTATTATGCTTTTAAAGTGGCTTTACTATTACTCAAACACATCAACAGGCTGTCAACTAGACCTTAACCACTTGGAAATCTTATTTAAAGTATCTAGTGGTCTTGATGTGAGCTGCAATTTAATTTACAATCGGCCTTGTCATGCGAGTACAAGACTGCAGCTTTATCATTAGACACTGTGTCATAAACAGAGTAGCAGAACGGCACTGTGTGGTTAATGCTTCAGCCCCATCCTCTGGATCAGAGGCACAATTACATTGTGATTGACTTAGCTGGATCACTAAAGCTACTGATGAGCACTGTTCTGTCGCTTCCCTTTGTCTAAACAGCGTTTTCCCCTCCCAGCAGAGTGACTTTAATAGACATGCAGTATGTGGAGTGCATCTAAATCCTTTACCGAGATGTTTAAATTGATCAGTTGTGACAACAAAAAGAGCAGTGAGGAGTGATTTCGATAAATGGATAGAGCAGCACAGAAATGTGCATAATAGAATTAAGGAACCTTGCCCCAGATGTAACTTTGCAAGGCGACTTTTAGTGTTTTTCCCCGCAAGTCCATTAGTCCATTTTTTTCATTGATGTGCTTGAGGGCCGTCTTTGTTCAACTTTATTCAAATTGATTCCTGAGAGATGAATCTCCTTTAAGTGAAATGCTAAATAAATAAGAGTAATGGCTTATTTCTTCTTGCCATTTTTCATATATTCAGCAAACAAGCTACAACTTATTGCATAATTTATCATAAAACTGCAGCACACAAAAGAGAGTACATTACACCTTATTACATATACTAGAGAGTTCAGTGTAAAATGGGCATACACACACTGACTAGGTTGAGATTATAAATTTCCCTGTATTGTCTTAAGACATATGCTAATATTATGGAAACTAAATCCTCAGTTGACACTTTTTGTACACAAACATGTGTCAGAGAATGAAAAATATGTCTGGACTGTATGCCATTACTGAGTATTACTCAAATATTACCAATTTCCGAGGACATGATGCTAACAAAAACAGATCTCGCAAAGGGTATCCTGTGTAATGTAAAAAAGGAAGAGGTCCGATGTTTGCAGCTGAGGAAATATTGGAATAGCACTAAATTAAGTTCAGGGAAGCTTTCAAATATTTCATGCTACAATTACCTTAAATCAAACTTGAAAGCAGATGTAACAGAGTACAGTGTGTCCCGCTCTACACACAAAACAGGCTCTTTATTCCTGGAGTATTGAGTTTTTGTAAAAGAAGACAAGAGTGTACAGTGGGTTGTAAGTTTATTGTAAGTATTCATCCGCCCACAGGCAGGACTGACAACAAACCATGATGTGGTCCACACTGTCAGGTATTGTCTGCTCTGAAACGTGTCTATTTTTCCCCTGGAGCTACAGTGTACATGACATCTAACTGGGCACTGTATTCCTGCTTGTTAGAAGTCTGACTGTTAGTTCGAAGTGCATGCATGGATTTATCTTTAATCCGGCATGTCTGACAGACTGTTCAGCAAGCTTCAACTAAATGAAAAAGCAAACATTTAACGGCCTCAAATCCTAGTTTGCAGGAGACTCAAACATTCAATCACAAATAATACAGCTGTATCTAAGCTCCTGAAGCCTCTGTAGATGGCTGACTGACTATGCAGATTTGCTAACATGATCTCGAGAGCTGACATGACTGGATGTTTAAAAAAAAATTGAATAGTTTATTCAATGGATCGGCTCAAATTCGGTGCTGTTATTGAATGACATTGACATTTTTAACATATGTGCATACTATGTAAAACCGTGCACATAGTGTATTGACAAGAGGGATTTTATATACAGTAAGAAATGCAATGTAGGCGTTTGTGTGACTTATTTCAAAGCTGCCTGAAAATATGAGCATAGGGCCAGCCCCCGCTGCACTGAGATAGAGCCAGGGGGCGCTTTTATTTTTCCCTCAACATTTCTGAGCAGAAAATGTTTGTAATTCAAACTAACTTTGAGAATCAGAGAAGTAAAATTGATTACTTCCTTTTCAGTTAGGTTTCGCACAACCTTAAGAATTATTGTCTGTACAACTTTTTTGACCTATTGTCCTGTTAATGTGCAAGAATATTTAATATAAGAAAGGGAACACCATAAAAAATATAGTTTGACTTTGTTTTCATGTTATTTTTTATGATTAAAGTGCCCCAAGACCTAAATCAAAAGCCCCTAATACTAATCAGTTCATAAAGGGATGTTAACAATGGCGTAAGTAGTATAAATGCAATAGTATAAATAACAAAATGTTGATTCACTTATATAAAAACAGCCAAAAGCTTATAATTAACAATCATCCCAACACTTGTTAGTAGTGATTAGCACAGTTGGTCACTAAATGTAAGAGAAGGTGTTTGAAATAAATTAGGAATTAGCTAGGTAATTGGGATTTCTTGGCTATGCTTTAAAGGGAAAAAAATGATTATTCTTCCAGTATTTTTAGTAACTTAATGGAAGAAAAAAACTTTTTTCGGTGTGAGCACTTTATTAACTAGTGTTGTTTGATCGATTTCAGTTAGATTTTCTCTGAAGACAGATCTGTTGCGCAGAACACTTCGTCTTGTGCCAGCCATCAACTGTGATTTTTTTTCTTCTTCTTGTGGCTGACAGCTGGTATCGCTGCTTACCTAGCTGACATTTTACTTCATTCATTGCCTTTGAGGTTGACTTGTCTTTCAACAGACCTGTCGATGCTACCATCTGAACTTCTCAGTTTGCAACTGTGTTACAAAGTCATGTCTCTGGACAGACCTTCGTACCATCTGTCTTGGACACCATGGAAGAACATACAAAAAGAGCTAATTGACTTCGCTGGCATTCAAGATTAGAAAAACGCATGGGATTAAAAAAAAAAAAAAAAAACGGGCAAACAAAAGTTATAGTGAGATGGTATTCCCTTAAGTCAACAGTCATTAATTGTTCATTCTAAGCATCTCCAACATCATCAGGCTCATGGAAAAGTTAAAATTCAATATCAAAATGAATTGCTACATTTTTCTTTGTGTTTTAACAGAAATAATTTTCCCCAAATCCTGCCCAGATTCTAATGCTGACATTGTGTATCCAATTTGTTCACAATGAAAGAGCAAGAAAAAAAAAACCTCAGTTTAAAATGATACGGTTGCTTCATTTCTGCTCATACCAAAGAAGTGGTTTCCCATTATTTATAATCAGAAACAACAAAACTTCAACAGATACCATTTCGTTTGAGAAACAAAAAAGTCTACTGTTCCTCTCTGGCCTTGAACAGAGAGTCCAACAGAGCAATTTTCAAAAACCAGAATAACTCTCTTTCTCGTCTGTACTGATACAAAAATGCTTTCTATCAGGTATTGCTGTCTTGATCTCTCTCACATAGTGTTGCTATTGGATAATTATGAAAAATTACTTTGGAATAATAATTCAATCATACAATATCCATGCATGGCATATACTGTATAATTAAGGAAAAGTTAGGAGAGCAGAACTTGTGGTTAGGTTATCTGATCATGTTACACAACCATTTACCACTACGATTTCTAATTTTTGTTTTAACCCCACCTTAACGGCACACTACATGTTGCATTAGTACTAATTGTTACCGCTTTTATACAAGTCGCTTCTAATCTTTTTTTTTTATGCTTTTGTTACCTTAGAATAAGTTGTTTTTGTCTACAGATGCCTTGGGTCTCCATGTTGAACCATTATGTCTCTATAGTAGCGTTTTGCAACACCGTAGTTTGTCCTTCATGCTTGGAATGGGAGGATAAACTTAACCAATAGATGTCAGTAAATCCTACATACTGGACCTTTAATCCACTAGCTAGGGGTTTATGAAACATTTTTGGGTAATATTCCAGTGAAAACAATGACTGTTGCTTCAAACCTTTAGCAGCTTCACTCCTGTCCAATTGTTCCATTACATGTGCTAATTATTAGTTGGATTACAGCAAGACTAATAAATTGGATAGACCCATATACTTTGGTCAGTATTGGCTAGAAATAGACAACTTTTTTGCTTTAACTTATTATGAGGTAAATGTTGCTTTCCACAGTGTAAAGGTTATAGAATATTGTTTAGATTGGTTCTTTCACTTCACAATTCTGTGTGTTCTCCCGGGCACAATATTTCCCAGGAAAATAAATATTCAATTTATGAGACTCTTTCCTGATGTTTTGTTAATGTTACTCCTACTTCCACCCTGATGCCAACCCCTACCACAGTTACTTGTTTCTCCAAAGCAATAAAGTTACTCTAACTGTTATTACCATGCAATCCACATCTTAATAGCTTTTTGAATGTTCCCAAATTTCAATTTACCTCTTCAGTAAACATGCTTCTTTCTTTTCTCTAATTTCCAAAGTGGTCCTGATTATTTCTTTTAAAAGTTGCCTGTTTCCACTTTATGGATATAACATATCCACGCAAGTGTCAGTACATAAGTTGACCACTAACAAGAGTACAGAAATAAATGTATTTTCAGTCATTTACAAAGTCTCTCCTTTACATAGTTTGTCTAGCCTAGAGCACTGGTGAGTTTTTTTTTAAATTACAAAATGTCCTGCTCAGTACATATTATGGTTACAGTTATTAGAAGAAAAGTATATATATATTTGTTTTAAATGAATGCACTATATATATTGCTACAAATATCTATATTGGTATTGGCCTGAAAAGTCCAGTATCACTCATGCTCTGATTTGAATCGCCTACTGTATGTTGCAACAACATTTTGTCAGCAGCTGTCAATCACTAAGCAGATACTGTCCATCAGGTATTATATACAGCAGTGTAGTGGCATGCATATGATGTCATTGCACTCACCCACACTGACATTGTGTATGCCCTCTGAGACAGTTATGAAGGACATTATAAAACAACTTAAAAGGGCATCGGTGATTGATGAAGTTATTATTAAAAAGCTATTCTTTTAGCTGCTGTTCTTTAATTTCGATCAATAACACAGGTGAAAGTAATAATACTCTCTTTCTCTGTCATCCATTTTCTCTCCGTCAGATACCCCTGTCAGAATCACGCTAGGACTTCCCATTGTTTAAGGAAAAACCAATGAATAAAATATAAGTGAAAATTGTATTTTTCATATGAATAATGTAAAAGAGGGCACGCTGTTGGCGTCCACGTCTCAAGGTTAGACTATATTGTTAGTTTCCCCGCGTGGTCCAGGCTTTGTTCTTGTTTGGTACGAAATGAGAGGATCCAATTCTATCAAGTTTTCTGTTCTGAGGGACACTTTGCCTCCTCTGCTGGGTATATGTTATTTCAGGAACTTGAAAGGCAAACTCCAGACCCAGCATGAGGTATGTAGTGTTAAGGCAGTGCCATATGGTATGACTTGGAGAGCATGCCAGAACTTTTCACCACAGCCTGCTTCCTTCACTCTGTCCCAATCAACTGCTTCCTACAAGGAGGTAAACTGAAGGAGATGAAGAAAGGACCGACAGAATATTGGGATAGATTTATATTCTAGAGTGATTGAAGATGACACTTAACTGATGACTTCACGCCAAAACTGTTCTCCAAGGGAATTTTAGCTTGATGTGTGACTTGTAATCAAAATCCAAACCATTAAATCTAAAGGTTTACATTCATCATTTGTTCATTCTTTGATAGGCCAATAATCTCTCCAATGAGCGGCAGGTAGGTGTGAGCGAGCTGTGTTGGACGGTCATGCAATTTATTTTTATGAACAGAATCCAGCAGGGAAAACAAGGAGTGGAACGCAGATTTACACTGGACTAAAACTGAACTGCTACTGTTTGATACATGCACAGTGGAAAAAAAAATCAGTGAGCCTGTTAGAATTTTCAGGGCTTCTGTATTGATTGTGTGCTCCTTATTTATAGCATACAGACAAATAAAGTAATCAATCATGGTACATTTGGGCTACAGTATATTCCATTACAAAGGGGTCATCTTCTCTTTCTCGCATTCCTCTAAAGGAAACAAAACCTTTCGCTATATGCCTCTTTCCGAACTGACATTTTTATGTTTTGTTGATTTATATTTGTCTGAGCCATAATTTAAAACTTTGACTGAGTCACAGTAAAGTTGTGGAGTGATTGACGTTACTCTCCTCAGCTTGATATTTGTGAGGAGTTTATGTGCTTTTGCAAGTATTTTTATCTCACTGACTTAATCTATTTTATTATCATCATAAGCTTGTTATACATTCGTCCATCATGTGTTCATGTGAAATTAAATGTATTAATTTGTACTGTAAAGTATTATGAAATGTACCATTACGCTCTCTGTCCGCTTGAGAGTAAATGCCTGGTAATAGACATTTTTACTGTATAAGTTGGAGAGCGCCGCTGCCTGTATGTACCATTAGTTTTGGTCTCTGGCTAGACCATCTCATTTTGAGAGGAGTTGGAAGCTCAGTTGAAATCTTCAGATCTTCTGAGACACCAACCTTTGTGGAGCCAATCTTTTAGAGGATCCAGCCTCTGAATTGGGACACAGCTATTTGGACATTCGGCTTTCATCAGTTTTTGATGTACTTTGTTTACATCAGTTCAGTCAGACACGTCAAGCATCTGCTTGAATGTTGTGGTGGTTGTACTGCTCTTTATGGAAACTTCACACAATCCAAACCAAAGCACTTCTCATTTGAGATGTAGCTCAGTGAGCGTTCTGACTACTCTCAGATGAACAGCGATAAAATACTAATATCTTCATAGAAGAAAAATATGCTACAACTTAATGTAGATGCATGCAACGTATGTTGCTGTTAGAGGCAATCAAGGTGCTCTCCCTTCCCTGAAAACTAGTTGAATTAGTGAGCAGTGAAGCACATAAAACCAATACTTTGAGTAAACATATTTTGCTTAGCTGAATATAAAGTATTTAGAGAAAAAATGTGACTGTGATGACTTATTGTATATGTGACAATAACCATTTTTTCCATGAAGCCAATATTATGCGTAAATAATGCAGCAGTCATTTGCATCCCTAAACCAACCACAGTCCTCTACCTGATTTACAGTGAGACAATAAGAAACCACCCCCCCAAAAAAATAATGACAGCAACATGAGGGATAACTATGCCGTAGGCCAAATTAGCACATATTTCACCAATGACATAAATAGCATGAAGGCATAATGCGTCTTCAAAACAGAAATGTAATAAAAAATCTTGGATGTTACATTATTTTTTACAGTCAGTACCCTTGAAAATATGCATTAGTACCTGCAGAGGCAGGACTGTATCTTGATAGAGATGCAGACAGCAAACCCTATTACATCCACTACAGGCAGGTCTGCAGGACAGCCATTAAGACCCTGCAACAAATCCATGCCTTAAACAAACTGAATCGTTGTTAAGCAAATGTCAAAAAAGCTTAAACTGGATGAAACAACCACCTAGGAGGGCAGCGTGCTGACATTTGCCAAACACACTGACCTGAGCCAAGACATCTACTAAAAGCAAAAGCAGCAACATCTGCTAAAAGCACATGCGGCAAATAGTACCTTGGTTTCCCAGCTTCTCTGCTCTAAATGAACCCCTTGAGAAAAGTCACCACGGTCCCAAGCTGCCAACAGCACAGACAGAGCTTACCTTTCACCCAGCAGTGGTAAAGTCTGAGCACTCTGGTGTAAATAATGAGGGTAACCACAGCCAGGTTACAAAGGCAACACTGCCCACCTGTATGAATGACAGGATGTTACTAGTCCAATACATGCTTTCCAGTCGCCCAACTCATTTTAGTTGTACAGTGGTTTTAGGTTCTTTAATGGAAGAATGTTGAAAATACAAACTCACCAGAGGGGAAGTGAACTTCTCAGCAATCTAACAGGAGAAAAAAAAAAAAAGTCAATGCCAGCCACATAAAGAAAAACTTATAGACCTTCTGACAGCAGACATTTTAACTTTTCATAGCAGGAAAAGCATAAGTGAAATGAATTAAGTTAATGATGGCTCAGTTCCTTTAAGTGTCCCAGGAAGCCATACCAATGAGCCAGCAGGCAACGGGTCAAAATGGCTGCTGTAAAATCCAAGAGGATACAGAATTTCTTCCTTGCGTATTCGCTGCTCTGCCACTGCTGGCTGGAAAGCATAACGCAACAGTCTGTGCTCCTCCAATTAGCATAACAGCTATTAGCTGTTAATATGCTGACGTTTAACATTTAAATTAGCATAATAGCAAGCATTAGCCTGCATACATAGCAGACAGTTACAACATGCTAATGTGTGTAAAGTAGGCCTATGTGAGGAAGTTTAATGCAAGACATTTACCACAATGCTACTGATTATCATAGGCTAACACTAACGTAGGTTAGGTTACTCTTGTTTACTGTCCTATCAGTACCAAATTTGCCTGTAACATTTACATTTACATTTCTATCAAACACAGGTGATACCAATGATACTAATTAAGGTTCAGTTACATTCAGGTCAGTATTATTCAGTGTTCAGTAATGAATTATAAAGTTATTTCCCCACAATTCTTTCCCCAAATTACCACAAAGTCTGCTATAGGCCACTGCGACATAAAGTATTATGTATGGAAGCTAATTTTTAAAATCTCATTTGTATCATAAAGTATGACGTACTTAAACTTGTACTGGCCCTTTAATGAAGAACCCGCCCTCTAAGCATGTGACACAACAAGGAAGTTTAAATGTAACGTTTCACGAAACCAAAGTGAAGCTCTTCTCTACAGCGACTTCTCCTGTATTCAATATTAGCGGTAACCACCTGCTCGGTTCGGCAGTCCGCGGGAATATTTGGCGTTAAAAACAGTAATGAATATAATATAACGACTAGCAGTCGTCTGTGTGGCGTTGTAATGTTAATGCAACGTTTTGTTTGGACAAAATGTTTGTGTGGCTCCTATTGTCTACCTGTTTAGCCTTACTGTTTCCTCTGGGACACACAGCGCTACCTCTCGTTATCAATACGTGGCCATTCAAGAATGCGACTGCTGCAGGTAGGACATACAGTACGGGACTGTCTGCTGGTTGTACACTTTCACTGTGTCTGGAGTTCAATCATGTGACACAGGGCCCAAAATCTGCACACTAATGGCTTATGCCGCCCAAAAAGCAGAAGGATTTAACTTTACTTAGGCTTAAGTAACAGTACCACAATGCGGAATATCCTCCACTACAAGAATACGTCGTGTATTTAGAACCGTCCATTAGTATTATCATTTAAGTTTAGTCCTACTTGAAGTATTAAAAGTAAAAGAAGACTCATTCTGCAGTGCCGTGGTCCCTGTCAGTGTTACATCTGATGCTTTTAGATTAATATCACCTCTGTGGATGTATACGGTGGAGCTAATTTTAACCTCTCAATGTGCTGTTGGGTGTTTAGTTTATATTCTGTCATGAATATCTAAAAGTCAACTTTTAATGAGCTCAGAAAAACAGCCCTGTTTTCAGCTTTGTGACATTTTCCAGCTAATCCATGTTTTTTTGGTTTTATTGGTTTAGGAAGTTGGATCATTTTCTCAGCACTTCATCTTTCAGTTTATCAGAAACATTCAAAATCAACACATTTGGAAATACAGGGTTTTCAATGGACAGTGAGGGTATGAAACCTTTCTGAAAAGGAACTAAAGCTGTCAGATAAATGTAGTGGAGTAAAAAGTTTGACAGATATTTTCCTCGGAAATGTAGTGAGTAAAAAGTTGCATGAAAGGGAAATACCTCAAATTTGGGCTTAAGTACAGTATTTGGTAATATTCTACCACTGCCCAAAATAAATATTTGATTACACTGGTTATTTATGTATTGTTAATGTTTTGAACACTGTGTGTACTTTCTCTTCTTATTTGAAAAGGAAAACAGTAGTCAGGTCACCAGTTTAATTGCTGTATTGGTGTGCCTCTGCAAAATGGTATCTTCTTTGTTTAATGGTCTCAGAAGTATTCTGTAAGGAGGTATCAAAATAAAGACTTTTTCTTTCTTCTTTCTCACAGCGCTCGTTATTGAGCCTCCCAGTCGAGCAACAAATACGTCGTTCACATCATTTTATATGCATGTAAACATACCAAGCGCAGTTATTTTAAGCTTTGAGAGAGTAGGTTGGATATTATCTGCCCTCCTCTCGACAGTCTGATGTGACAGCATATCGTCTGATATGCACATGCTTTCAATTCTCAAAGAACAACTACATGTCTAATGGTCTTGTTAGTTGCAGAGCAGCAGTTGTAGTTTTATAAATGACTTTTAGTAGCAAGCACGTCGTGGCTGTGCACACTGTCATTAGATGACTCATCATGCAGGTAACTACGGCAACTTGATTGGCCACTGATGACCTATGGTGGCAAAAAACAAACACTAATTAACTAAGGTAATTAAACAGGAGAAAAGTGAAGTGCATAAATGCCACTGATGTTTTTTAGTATTTATGATTCTTTTGCTTAATTTAATTTAATTGCTGATATAATTCTAAGAGCAGAAACAGCAAACAGTAAATAATTTGGCAGCTAATTAAATATGTCAGCCAGTCTCTGGTGTCTCTCATGCTGTCATATGTCTCTGTCATTTGTTATGAAACATCTTTGGATTTTTGGTCTGTCAGTCAAACAAAAAACATTTTAAGACATCTCCTCGGGCTTTTGGAAATTGCAATGGGGATTTTTCACTGTTTTCTGATAATTCATAGGCCGAACAATTAATCAGTGAATGAATGATTGATCAGCAGATGAATGATAAAGACAGTCATTTTAGTTGCAGTTTACTTTGTCTAATTTTATCATATATTTCTGACATAAATGTTGAGCCCCATGACCAATTTTCCATCATGAAAGGAGACAGAGAGCGTGTGTGTGTGTGTGTGTGTGTGTGTGTGTGTGTGTGTGTGTGTGTGTGTGTGTGTGTGTGTGTGTGTGTGTGTGTGTGTGTGTGTGTGTGTGTGTGTGTGTGTGTGTGAGTATATGTGTGGTGAAGTGCAATTCCTGGCAGGCTCCATAACCCGTATTTCCAGTATTTCCCCCTCAGACTATAATAAAGTGCTTTTTTTTTTTTCTTGCTATATACTTGTGACTTCACTACAGCTTAACCGCACAACTGTGTAAGATCAGAGACGTAGATGGGGAGAGGAAATGGGCAGAACCCACCATGGCTTCATAACTGCCATTGCCAGGTTTGCCTCCACTCTATTTGATTTCCTTCAGGATGATACATTGGACATGTTCAAATTGAAACTGAAAATATTTCAGCGTTGCCTGTGACTTATCTGTCAAGTGGATTTCCAACTAGGTGCACAGCTAACATGAAAAAAAAAAAGAAGATAGAACTGGTGTTCAAAACATCTCAAGGAACACATCAAACCTGTAGGTGATTCAAGTTAACTTAAAAATCTCAACATTTGATAGATGCATACCCTTTTAATTTATCCGATGTACATCCCTTCTTTTCCCCCAGGTGGGTATGAAAATGAAAAATGTACCCAGCTACCCAGTGTAGTCTGTGAGCCACTGCTATTGATCCGCCCATGCAGATCTCTTTTCCTTTGGGGGCTTACAGAAGCATCTGACAAAAACAGGCTAATCTTCCCTTCCATTCTGCTGCATTTCCTAAGTGAAAAAGATTGTAATGCTGAGTTTGATATATAAGACAAGAGCACTTACCAAAAATGGATAAATCATAAATGATAAGAGGAGGAATTTGTGGTAGTATCCCGCTGAACACAGTGCAATGGTCTGAGAATTTAGTGGCAAGCTGGTGACAGTGCTACCAGTTGGTATTTTGATCCCCCATGGGCACTTGGGGGATCAGTGACCAAATGCTTGTAAGCTTACATTCCCGGTTTATTAGGAATCCATCGTACTGGTCATCTTGTGCATCATCTGAAATTTTAACTCATCTGCCCAGATATTTGAACTAGGAAAATAGATTCATTTATTTACCCTACATATTTAACTCTGTTTAAAGCCACAATCTCCAATAAGGTGAGTTTGGAGATTTTTGCTGTTCAGCAAGAACGATTACCTTTTTTAACCCTAGTTTGATAGATTTATTGGATGTTACACTCAACCCAAGCAAAAATGTGTTCTGTGGTATCAGATAATTTTACAGTAGCTGTCAAAGTTAAAACAGGACGTTAAATTGTGTTTAGTTCTCCCAGTGGTGAGAGTCAAACGGTGACCTTCACCTCCTTTTCCCCAGATGGAGGTTAAAATCCACAGTAATATCTTTTGACTGGTGGGAGGGGGGTGTACTTCCCATCCCAGGTACAATGTCTGTGTTGTAGTATATACTGAATGTTTAACTGTGTTCTGCTTCACACTGTAGCATGGAGTACCCTGCAGTCCGGTGGATCAGTGTTGGATGCAGTGGAGAGTGGCTGTGCCCGTTGTGAAATGGAGCAGTGTGATGGCAGTGTAGGCTATGGTGGGAGCCCAGATGAGTCTGGAGAGACCACGCTGGATGCCATGATCATGAACGGGTAAACTATGGACCTAACTGCACTGTTACTAAAAGTAAAAATAGGACAATAAAAATACTTGTAATAATGAAGCAGTAAAGATCCAGCAATGTTCTCGTTCTGAATATTCTAAAGAAATAAGTATAAATGGGAAAATATTTGTGACTATCTTTTAGAATCAGAAATGACCTATATTTCAGTGAAAATGACCTAGATGTTGGCCACTCTAATTATGCACCTGCAGCTGTCAACATATTGTGCAACTGTCTTACAGTATGTGCTGGTGCTGTCTTTCCACCTTTAATGTTTGCAGCCATAGCTGGTTGACCTTTCCAGCCTGTGTTCTTTAATAAAGCACTAATTAAGGTGCTCATTAGGATCTGAAAGATTGCCAGTTATTAAGTCCTTAAGTACAATCATTTACACACTCAGAAGTTAGCGTGGGAGGCAAGCGTCACAAGCTCACGATCATGACAAAAGGCAAGCAGCAAGCTGTTAGTTATTACTCTATGGAATGTTCCTCCTTCCATTTTGCAGGAAAATTGACTTTCTTATGGTTACACAGTCATGAATACATTGTGGGGAGAGGATAGTCTCCCACACAGTATCCAATATAGCTGCATAAGAAATACTGTAGCTATCACCTGAGCACAAGAATCGAAACACCTGGCCAGTTTAACGCAATTCTGTACAGCATCCCTGCAAGAAATACTAGCGCTCTAAAAACTTTAAAGTAATGTTCAATTCTTTATTTTGATTTTGTCTGGGAGAATTTGACTCAACTCAATCAATTCCTTACATCACCACAAGCCACAACCTCAAAAACTAGTTGACTTCACAGTCTCAAACAAAACTGAACATTATGCTATAGGTTGATGTAATATGTATTATATGCATGCATTTCTAATAAAATGCATTACACTGTAAACAGGGTTTCTATTTTTTTCTGTGTGTGTGTATGTATATATATATATATATATATCATTCATAAATATAAAACATTGGAGACTGTAATGTTAGCCAGAATTACATTTTATGGGTCTGACTCATTATGCTAATTGGCTAATCACATCCACCAATATGTAAGAGGTACAATAATACCTAGAAAACACACTGCTACTGAAACAAAAAATGAAAAACACGACTGTTTTCATCATCTTTCTCTGATTTGCTCCATCACCTGTGTTATGGAAACTATGTCTATCAATCTCTGGCCAGCTGTTAATGAAGGGGACATGGGGTTATTGGGGTGGGGGCCGTGTTACAGACATGCAGCTATTGTTGGGAGATTACTAGCCACCAATACTGGTTTATAAACTAGGTCGATTACATGTGGTCTCTTTAAAGATTCCCTGTGGAGTTTTCTTGTACAAACAACAAAACAAACTGTTATGTTAACATTCAGTGTTACCAAAACACATGATGTGTATGTTCAAGGTCTGACAAATGCAATGTATTTCCTTCCTTGCAAAGCACTTATTTCTTTTTTTTAACTGGCACTTTGCTGTATCTAGGCACATTACCACCACCTGTAGATCAGTGGAATTGTGTGACCCTATTCGCAGGAATGGGCACTGCGGCTCCATAGCGCTTACTAGAGGTCAAAAACTCCACGGGGAACCTTTGAACACATACTACTTGTGCCCTGTAAACCAGTAGTAATGTTTTTTTCCTCTGTATTCTTTGTGACCAAGGGATACAATGGAGGTGGGTGCAGTTGCAGACCTGAGAAGAATCAAGAATGCCATTGGAGTAGCGAGAGCTGTAATGGAGCAAACTTACCATACAATGCTAGTAGGAGAGTCGGGTATGTGTGGATCAATGTCAAAGTACAAAAAAACAAAGTACAAAAAAAGAATTTGTGGTGGTAATCTTGAGATTTTGGAATCCAACCTAGTGTGAAAACTCTCTGACCAACATCTAACACTTTCTCCAAGTTCCTTTTTAAATGCAGTTCTGGGAATCACTTATGTTTTATGGGGACACCTTGATATTTGAATTTGCACTTGTCACATTAAGGCCATTTTAGGCTCTATATAATGTGTGGGTTTTTTTTTTGTTGCAACACTTGAATAAGCTTAAATCCCAAGATCCCTAACATCAACAGTTAGTGACGATAGGCTCCCAGAAAGGAAAGATTTAAAAGAGCGTTCTTTCGCTTTTTCACGAGGGCAGTAAATGATTCATTTCATTTAAACGAAAACTTAAGGCAAATATTGAAACTTTTTATTCCAGTGTGAGCTACTGCAACAAGAGCCCCCCAAAATCCAAAGCCACAAGCCGAAATGAGATGAGATTGCCTCCAGTTCCTCCTTTGTTTGTGACCCTGTTTTCTTATAACCCAAGGTCAGCGTGGTCCAGAGTCTGTGAGTTGACCTGAAAGTATTACTCCTCTCTTTATAGCCTCAGTGTTTGCTGAAAACATGGGCTTCGTCGCAGAAGACCTGACTACCAACAAATCTATGAACATTTTCTCACAGTGGCTGAAGGGCAACTGCCAACCTAATTATCGAAAGGTGTGTATGTATAAGAGTGTGTATTTTTCCTTGCTGGTGTTGGCTACAGGCATGCTGCTTCTAAAATATTGATATTAAGCAGGGGAATTGACAGGCATACTAAACTAGTTCACAAAAAAAAGTCAGCTTTTGTGGTAGAGGTGATGCCCTACAGCGCTGTTTTCTTTTGCTATTCTTTAAATCTAACCTGTTCACTTCCCAAACAATGCCTCTGAATCTCCAGAATAAGATTTATTTTTTCCTTTTAAGTCATCTTTTATCATTTCAGAGACGGTATGGCGTGTCCTATTGATTGGATTTACCATTTTGCACTTTACGCTGTCCACCACAATGACTACAAAACTTAAGTTCCTCGTTCAAGGACATCGCAACAGTAGCTGAAAGAGAGACAAAGCTGATCACTCCTACAATCCGAGTTTTACTTCAACTTTTGATGCTCATATTAACAAATACATTGTATTAATAATAGTTCTTATTATTTAGCAGTACAATGCATTTAACAAAATTCTATATAATAATATAGGGTTGAGCAAGTACTCGGCTGAAATGAGTGTCCGATATGGATAATGTGCTTTTGATGAGCATCATCACAGTGAAATGTGTCAATATCCGTTTTCTAATAGGGCGGCAGTAGCTCAGTCTGTAGGGACTTGGTTTGGGAACCGGAGGGTCACCAATTCAAGTCCCACAGACCACAACATGCAGTGTGGACTGGTAGCTGGACAGGCGCCAGTTTTCACCTCCTCTGCAAGGCAATCTAACCCCAAGAAACTGCTCATGGGGCGCTGCTAACGTGGCAGCCCATTACTCCACCATCTCTCTCTCCCTGTTTGCATGTCCACAAGTGTGTATTTCAGCCTGTGTGTGTGTATATAATATAAAATAAAATAAAAAGAGTGAAAAAACAATTTCCCCAATAGGGGATTAATAAAGTACATATCTTATCTCTTATGTAATAAACAATAAATATACTTTTATGAAGAAAAAAAAAAACTGTAGTGTAGATAGTAAACAGTAGTTCTAAATAATTATTTCATTGTTGTGATCAAAAACCCATATCAAATTGTATAATCTATTTGACAGTTTTATAATTTTTTGTTGCCGAGGTCAAAGGAGAACAACTGTACCTGAATTTTTTTATAACTAAAGAGAATGGTTTCAAGGGGTTTACCCTCACCTTCATGAAAGGGAATATAAGAGACTTTGCTTCATGAATAATGGACAGCCACTTTCATAAAGCAAGCTAGTTGATCCCATCTTTGGTTTATTGATTGCAAGATGGGAGCTCTGTAAAAACACAATGCTGATACAGATACACATTCTGTATGAAAAGACCTTTTGTTTCAACATTTCCCTTTCATGGCTCCATGTTTTATGACTGTTCACCTGCACTGTGAATCTGAAATTTTTTTAGCAGAACTCCACTGTAACATCATAGGAGAATGAACTTTTCACACCTCCCTGCAGGTCAAGCTGCTAAAGTCAGTCATGAGAGCAGAGAAAACGCCTTGAGGAAGAGAGACAGTGAAACTTTTTGTCAAACTACACTAGACACTAGGTGCAGTAGGTCGTCTGTCTCAATAAAATATATATGACTTCTGTACGACACATTTTGACTGCAGCAATAATTTAAACTGGGATGTTTTATCAATATGATGGTTCAGTCACTGGAAACTAGCGTTTATAGAGATTCCAACCCAAACAAGACTCCTTACTGCTTATCATTAGGGACAATTATTGGCTGTGTTTTAATTCATTACATCACAGCAAATGCCTGCAATTTAGCATGTGCCTTGCTTTTATGTCATTTGCATAATGCCATTATATTTGAACTTGATTATTCCAACTGTGATATTTTCTGTCCTGTCAAAAGAATGTGTTTCCAGATCCTTCCAAGTCCTGCGGACCCTACAAGCCGAGG
The DNA here is from genome assembly GCF_905237075.1 of Dicentrarchus labrax. Classification (NCBI taxonomy): domain Eukaryota; kingdom Metazoa; phylum Chordata; class Actinopteri; family Moronidae; genus Dicentrarchus; species Dicentrarchus labrax. Next base: position 30,691,635 of record NW_026136713.1, on the reverse strand, counting down.
GCAACACTGAGACAGAACAAGTGGGCACAGCATGCTAATACACACTCCCACGACACCATAGGTTGGTTTTATCTGTTAATACAGAATATGATGTTAGCTCTCCTCAGGCACTTTTATACAGTTTAGTGTTTAAGCACTTCATTGGAAGTAGACAGGGATAAGAAAGATATCTTACAACATAGCATGCCCAAAAGGAACGTTAGATAGCACTGAAGTAGAGGTTAGCAGGAAACAATTCAGTCTAGAGGTTTTAAATTTGGGTTTCTGTCCAAAAAGATCAAACCTAAAACAAATTCTTACTTGGCCCTTTTTTAATGTAGCCTGAGCTAGACTTATGTATTGATCAAGGTGCCTGCAGCTGCTCGGAATAAATTATATTATACTGATATTATATATTATGCTCACAAAAACCTTCAACAGGAATCTCAGGGTCTTGAAATGAACTGCAAGGATACCCTTATGCTGGCTGATGTTTTAATACCACTTGTTTTTGCACCAGGGATGATCGCTCTTGACCAAGATGGGCATGTGGCTGCTGGTACATCCACCAATGGACTAACTCACAAAGTCCCAGGGTATGTAGAGCATGTAAATGTAGACATTTGCATAACAAAATAAGCTTTCCTTCCAGTTTTTAGTTTTTTTTGTTGAAGTAAAATATGGACACTTTGTTATTAAGTAGCTCTCTCCAAAGAACAATAACTGCGTTGTAAGTACTTTAGATTTATGTTCAGGGCTTTGTTTCCCCATGTAACAGTTTTGGGTTTAGTTCAAAAGGTTCCATAATGAATTACAATGCTGAATGAGATGATGCTGCAAATCTTAGTGTCACAGTGGGGGATGTGATTCTGGACACATTACAGTAACACGGTACCATGACAAATACCATAATATAGTGCAAACGACGACACAGCACTTACTGTAACTACATACACAGAACCATTTGAGAGGTTATCCTTAGAAACATTTCGGGAAAAAGGGCAGGCACTATGAACCTCAATCAAATCAGTAAGCCAGTCGGGGGAGAGTAGCAAAAACCTCTTTGGATTCAAATTGCATACCCCACCTTTAAGCAGTACATGTAGTGTTGGTCTATGTTTGAACCCTGGTCAAATTCCTGTCCTGCAGTCGAGTTGGGGACTCTCCTATTGTTGGAGCAGGGGCCTATGCAGACAGCTCAGCTGGTGCTGCAGCTGCTACTGGAGATGGCGACGTCATGATGCGCTTTCTGCCAAGGTACCTCACCCATTGTCCTTTTTATATAAGAAAAAAAGTCCTATTAAGTTTTACAAAATGCATTTCCTGTATTGTTACCTTGAGCCATTGGATGCTCCTCTGCATGAAAGAATGATCTCAAAGTAATCAAATAGGACATTTAAAAAAGAATGTCAACAATCTTCACACCTACATATTTTTTTCTTATTTGTCTTGAAAAGAGAGGATTCACTGAAGTATGCAAGTTATGTGAAATACGGTTTATTTTCCATTTTCTATTACAAAGAAACATCCATCAGAACTTCTCTAACAGCGTTGCTGAGACATGCTGACTGGATTTCAGCTCCGCTCCCTAACCAGGGTTTATTTCCCGGCCACCTTGATGAATAATAGGACTGTTAAGTTTTTTTTCCTTGACAGAAGAAGTGTGTTTCAGAGAATATTGACATCTGTGACATATGTAGTTTTTAAACAGCCAATTTCTGGTGTGAACCTCTGCTTGCTGCAAGTGCAACAATAGCATTAGAAAGAGTGGAGGCGTGACTACATTGCCCCAAAACTGTCATTTGTACATTCCACAGAAGAGGCAAGATTTCACTTAAGCTGCTGTTTGTTTCCAGGCTGTGCGAATGTGGCGGTCTCAGAAGGTTTTTTATTTATTTTTTTAAAGATTTATTTATCCAGGATGGTTTGGCGAGTACACATGCTGTTTTTTTTAAGATGCACTCAGCTTTACATTCACAGTCACACACAACCACACCTCAGGGTCGTCTTTTTCAATCATAGTTTTCTGAGTCACTTTCTTCAACTATTGGGGTGTTGGATTTTTCAAGAAGAACTTGCCACTAGTGGACTGTAGAATGTTTATCATTCATTCTCCGTGCCCACATTTTCCAGCAATGGGCAGTTTTAAAACTACATCTGTCCTCTATGTTGGAATAGTCGTAGAATTGCCGGTCCAGAAATCTGGAATCTTCCTGCAGTGTGTATAACAAGTGTTATGAGAGGCATTTAAATCAAATTCAATTACTCAAACTAATTTGTTTGCCATCTTGTGTGGAAAATAACACCTTACATGGTGCATCGCCTGTCAGAAGTATTCACTGAGGAATTTGACTTTGATTAATTGAGTTTCGACTTGAAAATTCCAAACTTTTACAGAAGTACATTTTAGGAAATTACATTGTGTCACTCATTTGTTTTATACATTTGACCTCAGGCTGGTGGAGTTGATGGCACACATATAGTGTCTGTGTAGAGCAAGTCATTTGCATTGCTGTGATGGTAGATTACTCCCCATTTGCTGATTTTACACACTTGTGAGCACCTAGTGTCACAACTCTGTTGCATACCCCGGAGCGAGGGCGGGAATATTACATTTTCTAATCATATTTTTAGATTTATCCCACATCATAATCACAAGCACATCCCTATCATCATCCTGGTTGGTGGCCCTGACAGCACTCGTTAGCTAGGCTCATGTGTACTGCATGTAATCCTGCCAACAGTTACTTGGCCGTGGAGCTGATGAGGGCCGGGGCAGATCCCTCGGCAGCCTGCAAGACGGCCATTTCCAGAATCAAGAGGCATTACTCAGAATTCTTTGGAGCCATCATCTGTGCTAACACAACAGGCCATTATGGTGAGTGTCAAGGTTCACAACTACAGGCTGCTCCACCACTGCCAAAGGCCCACACCTGACGCACGCTCACATCTGCAGAGGTGCTGACAAGCAAATGTATATACATAAGGGCGGTTTTATGTTGTTGTTTTCTTAATTGCATTTACTTTCACTTTCTATAAAAGATTCTGATTCATCAAAAAATATCCATAATAATGTTTGGAATTTTTTTTATTTAAATGTAAAATTGATTTAGGTCAATCCAGTGTAATTAAGGCCTGGCCAGATAAAATATCAGTATGAAAATAAATCAGGTTGCTGTAATCTCAACAGTTTCCTGCTTCTTTCTAAATGGTCATTATTAGAAAATTGGAACTAAAAACATTAGAAAATTGGAACTAAAAACATTAGAATATTGTCACACATGCTTACAGAATAGGCCTGCACAATATAGTAGAAACATCATATTGAAATTATTTTGACAGATATTGCGAGTGGGAATTATCAGAAATGTCAATTTTACTGAAACCCCTCCCCCACATAAATTCCTGAAAATGTGACATTTGTTGGGGTCTGTACCAAACAAACATGTTTTCTTAAATCTGGAGAACAAAGTTTTGTATGCCAGGGCATCTCTTCAGAACTACAGGACTTTATTATAATACTGTTTGACACCCAGTTTTTTTTATTTTGGATATTGCACTTCTATTGTAGTTTGAGACTTTAAAACTTCTAAAAAAGAAAAAACTTGAAAAACTCTAAACTCAAAGGTTTAACCAAAAATAACTTCCAGCACCAATTATGTATAAACAGTTTCTCCTGTATAGCCTTGCTACGGTTATACTGTCAACTAAATATCTACATTTAAATTAGGCCTGATGCTGTTTAACATTGACTCTGATGACTGGCACCGAGCATAAGAGTGTGTCTGCCTGAGTGTATTTTAATTTGATTTCAAAAGGTTTTTCAGGAGGTCTTTTTACACAACCTGAGACCAGTGCAGAACATGTACAGTGCACCCTAAGAAAGGTCTGAAATTAGAAGATCAAAGATTTAGGTAAATTAAAGGTAAATTTGTCAACTTCGTTAAGACCCCAGTTTCTATAATGCTGCATTAAACGTCTGAACTTCTGAACTGAAGTTTAACATCCAGTCTCCACTGAAACTCTAGCACAATCTGTTCAATCTAGTAATTGCTTTGTTCTCATGACAACAGTGTGGCAGCTACAGTGCCATGCCATTTATTTTGCTTCCTCCATAAAACTCATGAAGGTGCCCTAGTTGTCACGGTGTCACATGGTGTGTACAAATAATTAGATCAGAATGTAATGCAGACATTTATAGCATGTAGATAAACAGGGGTTACATAAAGAGGGTTATGATCTTATTAGCATTTTCATACCAGCATTAAATGGGGCCTTAATGCGAAGGGAGTGGAAATTTACCTGTAACATTGTAATATTTTTCTCTTTGAAGGTGCTGCCTGTAACAAAGTCCCTGGCTTCTCCCAGTTCCACTACATGGTGTCAAACTCTGAGTCAGACACACCACTCCTGAAATCTGTTGACTGCTTTTAAATGGTGTATGATTGTGTGTATCTCTTTTATATACATAAATAAATTAACAGTCCATACAGTATTTTTAGATAGATGATTCTGGTTTTAATTCATAAATAAAATGTAATAAAAAAACGTGTCATTGGAAATTTGAATGGTTGCTGCTTTAAGTTTTTTTTTAAATTCTTTATCACTTTCTTGTGATAACTTTGAAACATACATCTTAAAAAGACAGACATTAACAAAACAGGATACAAATAAAATGCAAATTGATTTGGTTTGATCTCAAAGTCATACAGCTGGTAGATATTCTCCATTAAATGCATGGTTCAGGACAATGTATGTATTTCAAAGTTACCAGGTCCCTCTCTATATCAATTTATCTATAAGAACACATTGGCATCTGAGTTTCATTTGGAAGGAATGCATTGCAAAAACACATTAACAACCAGGGAGGATAGACACCCCTGGTCCATTGTTTGCCCACTGGAAAAAGTCACACTGTTTACCCTTTTGAAAGCTGCAGGTGTAGAAATTCCGGCCATTGTTAGGTCCTAGTTTTAGAACCGTCCTCATTAAACAGTGTTTCCCGTGGTGACAAAAAGGGAAGTGCAAGTCAGCCCACTGCGACACAGAAAATAAGGTTTTATTAACTTAGCTGTAAACTTTTATTCCAGGCATTTATAGTTGATAATAACAATGTTTGTGGATTGGCTAAAACCAAAGAAATATAACAAAAATAATAATTTAAAGTAATTTAGTTTTCAGGCTACACAATGCTGTAGAGATAAAAGATCATTTTTACCTCGAAAAAGTTGCACTTGGTCTCTCTGGGAAGCGAGCAGGTGTAGAACTGTCGTCCCTTATTCTCCCCCTCCTTGTGGACCACTCTGAGGACTGCTGGACGACGATGGGATGCACAACATGGGGCACTGGGACTGGAAGAAATGGAGGAACTGTGGCTTGCCGCATCTATTTTGCGTGTACTGACAGAGGTGAAGAAACAGTCTTATTAGTTTGAAATAAATTGAAAATAAAACACAAGTACACCTGTCACATCAACCCTTATTAGTGAGCAAACAACCTCCCCTCAACCGTGTGGTGATGTGTTGGTAACAGTGGTATTTGCATGGTATCTTCCTACGACTATTCATCAATCTGAGCTATTTTAACAATGTTGCATTAAAAATTCCACAGTCAGATGCTTTTTTATCCCACTTATCTCCCTGAAGTTGCAAAAAACTTCTCTTATTATAAACTTATTCATGAATAGCCAAGCAAGAGATTCACTCACTGTGAGTTGGGGGTTCCATTTTGAGCATTGTTACTGGGAAAGGGGCTGTGATCAATTCTCATTTTCTTGGATGGGTGACTGTAGGAGGCCAGTGATTCCCCATTGGAGAGCTCGGCACTTTGCCTCTGCCAGCCACCAGAGGCATAATTGGGGCTTGTTGTCCCTTGGCAGACGCTGTATTTATATAAACCTCGCTCTGCCGCCAAGGAATTCAAATGACTGTCGGCTGGGGAGAGTGGGGAGTTTACAGGCTTTGGCTTCTTGCTCAAGTCAGAGAAAACAAGGGTCGAAGTCCCAAATGCAGACCTCCAGTTGACTTTGAGCTCCTCTTGTGGCTTCTTGAAGGCAGTGCAGGGGTATTTAATCAAATCTGCAGTGAAGGGTGATGCTTCAGTGCTAATGTCGTCTTTGTGGACTGTGGAGACAGAGCCAGAGTGAGAAAACTCATTTCATGTTCAGCAGCTGCAGCTTATTCTGATGCACTGGCTGCTCTCATAAAATGCAGCTTGTTGTTAGCTTTAAGTGGTTAGCTTGCCATAAAATTTACCAGTAAGCACCAGACTGCTGCACTGTGTAGTCAAATAAAATGTCACACAATCTGTTGTGCTGAAGATGCCCTCATGCAAAATTCTGTGAAATGAGCCTCCGTATAATACAACTTTGAAAATAAGTAAATGTTTTTTCAGTAATGGTGAACTACCATGTCTGACATCAGCCATTAACTGCGAGCTGTGAACAAGTATTACTCTTCCATCCCTCAAAAGCTAGCGTTAATGTACAGCATCCTTAAGCAAGGCACTTAACCTCCAGCTGTTTTACAGGATGAACTAGAAATGCAAATAATGATATTACTTAAAAAGTTTCCCTGAAGAAATAAATGTCCATTATTCATTTCCACAGATTTTAAAGGAATATTCAACAATCCAAAAAATGACTCACACTCATTTCAGTTCAAACTACAGGTGTACATTTGTAAATCTAGTGGACTCATATTTAGTCCTTTTTTGCACGGTTGAAGACAACATCAGGTAAAAACAGAGCATCAGATGTCAAAATGAAAAACGATCTCTACAAAATAATCTAAATTCATTTCAAATATAAAATACAAAATACTTTTTAAAGGCACTATTAATGTAGCCAGATGCCAGAAGATGCAGGGTTCTGTCCAAAGTGTGGTTTGTTTGGATTGAGAACATTATGTGAACGGACTGCAGGAATCAATGCCATATGTAAAATATAACACTGACAGATGATAGTCAGCGATTTACACATGCTTGGAAAGCTCAGCATAAAATGAACCACGGGCAAACTGTAGTCTTGAGAGATTCTTCTATAGCTGTTCAGTCAGCTAGGAGACTTTTTTTAAAATGTTAGTCATTTGAAAAAATAAAAACTATACAATACAACAAATACAAAGCAAACCATTGAACTGTGGTTTGGTGATTGTAACAGAGTGATAGCGCGGACATTTCTTTCATACACTACTTCACTGCTACCATAATGCATCTCAGAATAGTCAGAGAAAAATGGCCAACTGACAGACGCGCTCATTATTTGGCAGCAATATACACACACACTGCAGTGTGTCACTTCAACAGCTTACTGTTCGCTGCCTTGCTCAGAAGTACTTAAGCATCGATGGCAAACGGTACTTGGAATCATTCAGCTAAACAGCAAAAACCACAGCTACAGTTATTTTTTTTCTCTTGCTAACAAGGACATTCTGACGCCCCATTAAATTCAGTGACTGTAGAAAAACATTTCACTCACCCTCAGGTCTTGGAGTGAAGCAGGCATCACAGGCTTTTGCTGCTGGCTGGTTGATGAGTGTGCAGAGTTGACAGGCCCAGTCCTCTTCCTCCTTTTTAGCCACATTATCATTGGTTCTCTCATTGTAGGCCCAGCCAATCAGGCTGTTTCTGACTGGTAGCTTACTGGAGAAAGGAAACACAATGACAATGTGATCCTAATGAACCTAAAACAGGCTTACTTATAAATTAAATGTGTGCACTGAGGCAGAAATAATGCTACTGTATAAAAACAAAACACAGGTTCCCTTACGGTTTACACATTAAGTATATTATTATGCAAACTTGACACACTTTGGTACCTTGCACCTATCCATTTATAGGATAACTACTATGATCACCTCTCAGTGTAACAAAATAAACTACAGCCTCTAAATTACCATACAGTTGAGTATGTATAGTATGGTTAGACAGAGTAAAACCTTCATGAGGGAAGTTTTTTTGTTCTATACTGCAGTCATTATAACTAGGTGTACCTAATAAACTAGCAACTGCGTGCATTTACATTTTCGGGGAAATGATTCTCCTCTACAGGGAAGTGTGACAAAAATTACTATTTATATTAAAATGACTATGTGTTTAGCTGAGGAATACCTTCAGAATAATTTACAATGCGTCCATACATATAATGAATTTCCTTGATTACTTATATTACAAGCAATTAGTCCTTGCAACAGCAAGTGCAAAATGATTAATACATATCAAATTATTTTATTCCAATTATAGAACATAGAGGAAAAGAGAAAACTTTAGCTAGACAAACATTTGAGGTTCAAGCAGAGGATGAACGTGTTTCTTATAATGGCTCTTAGCATACATGTTAGCACTCTGACATGAAGCTCGACTATGTTTGACAAGAAGGCAAATCTGCAGTGCCAACAGTCATGGAGGAGGAAAGTAGCAGTGGCTTTCAGGAAACTTTCCTCCCAGATTGCTTTATCAGCTGTGTAATGCGTTGTAAGGGCTTTAGGCTCTAACCCCTCAGAAAGCTTTGCTCAAACACAACCCAGGAGGTGTTGAGCCGGTGCCCTGTCTGGCAAACACAGCCTTATATGCGCATTAATTTCCCCCCATAACACTTCCCACTCCCTGCCAAGCCCATCTGCCTGCAAAGATGGCCTCTCTAAATTTGAACGTATTATCTAAAAGGCTTTAGAACTTTCTGCAAAGACTAGGTTTCTGAAAAATGACACCTAGCTTTACTGTGTTGCTTTTTGGTATCATTATGTCTTGTCATTTTCACTTGCTGGATTTTCTTTTTATAGAACGTATGAGCATTGCTGGACGGAGCCGGAGAACTAAGAATTTTATTGCCAATGACTGATTTACTGCAACAGTTGTGCACGTCATGACAATAAATAACTTGAACTATTACATTAAAATCATTAAAATGCATTAAGAAGAATCAGAAGCCTACATACACATCTTTTCCTATACTGCAACATTTCATTAAGCAAATAAATCAAGCATCATGTAGTTAATTCTTACAACATGAAATGTAACATTTATCTTTATCTATAGCTAGTACAGTAGAATTGTGATGTACAGTATGCATTCCCTTTACTGAAAAATGTTGTTTTAGTCTTATATCTTACTTCATATCCAGACCAAGCATAAAACAGTCCTTGCAAGAATTCAAGACAATATCTTTTCAAGTCAAAGTGCCAAAGGTCTATGAGGATTTCTACCTGATGTCAATCCCGCTGGGATCTCCTTTCTGACAGCGCTCGCAGAAGTAAGTCATCCTGCCGTTGTCTCCTAGGCGACAGACTGTGATGACATGAAAGCACTGGCCGCACTGGGGACGCTTGTAGACTTTGTAATGTTTGTAGAGAGGAGAGCCAGATTTGCGACACTGATAGAGACAAGGAAGGCAGGCAAGAGTGAATAAAAAGACGTGGATAAAGAGAAAGAGAAAAACCATTGACCTTGTCTATTATGCATGGACAGGAATATTTATTTTGTCTATTCTCTAGGCAGCAAGGCTTTGACTTTTGCTCTCCTTCCTCAGCAACACGGGATTTTACGTTAATCCATTATCGCAAGTCACTCTAAATGAGGTGTCAGCAAAATACCTGCAAGTGAATGAAAAACATGCACATACAGATCTAGAACTGCCACCAAAACTATTTTAAATACACTTTTTTTTTTTTTGCTATTGATTTACAAACATTTAACCTTGTAAAACAGAAGAGTGAAATCACGCGTCATCTTCACCAAGTGGCGGATCTGCTCGCCTGTCAGCTGCTGAACCTAAAAATGAAGCAGCACAGTTAGTTACAGTTCACAGCCAGAGAGTAAATAAACCTTATTTGTATAGCTCTTCATTTCAAAGCAGAGAACAAGGGTGCTTCGCAGTCAGCAAATCAATAATACAAGCATATAAACAATAAAAACACCACACATGAACAAAAAACTGGATTTAAAATGATGCAATGGAGAAAAATTACATGTCAACCCAACACTTGCAGCCCAGGCGGCAAGGACTTGACTGGCTCACACAGTGTAAAGCACAAACACACACCACTTGTAGCTCTTTCAGGACACCTAGGGGTTCAGTAATGGAGGAGAGGCTCATAAAGATCCTCTAGTCCCAGAGGAAGAGGGGGCCAAAAGTCATAGATTAATGTTTTGGTCCAGTGTGCTATATTCTTATTCCCTGTATAATACTTTCTAAAGGGAGCGGAGCAGAGCCCCTGGTAATAGTTGAGTAATAGAAGTATTCATGCTGCAAAGTGTTTCTTACTGGCAGTGAATAGGTCACTCTGAAACCCAATTTTTTTTTTCTATAGTTTGCTTAATGAAAATATTCCCTAAGAGCAATGTGAAGCACTGGATCATTCACATTTCACATAGGATTTCCAGATCAGGAATAGAAAGTATTTGAGTGATGTGTTATATAATATATAATGTGTAATAAATCAGAGGGAAGCCCCTATTTGAGTTTCAATAAAGACAAAAAATTTCATTAAAATAAATGAAAAACATTCCCATTTCCAAACTGCACCGGGGGGGAAGGCATATCTGTGCCGCAATGCGCTTGTTTCTCTTTTCCCTGTTTCACCCTCCTCATTGCAATGCATCACTCAATAATACAAGGGCTTAAACTTTTTTTCTGTGAGAGTTGTCTTGCATTTTTACCGTCTTTTTGTTCCTCTGCTGAACACAATCCATCATCTTTTTTCCATACCTTCACGGCTGGGTGGAGGCCCGAGTCAAACAGGGCTTCGTTTTTAATGATGTTGCCGACTCCCGGCATGACGGTCTGGTCTAGGAGAACGTCACAGAGCATCCTGCTACTTTGGCTCCTCACTGCCTCCTCAGAGCGGGAGAAGCTGAACTTGGGGGAGCACACATCCAGATTCTCCATAGCCCTCACCCTTTGCTCACAGTCCTCTGTCAACCTGCAAGCACACAGTTTTATAGCACTAAAGAAGAATTCTGAAGATTTGTTGCTGCTGCCACGAGGTCAACCCGTGCATTCTTGAGATTATACATTTCAAAAATTGTTTCTTTCATAGATTCTGTTTTCCATTTGTTATGAGATAGGACAGCATAGTTGCAATTCTCAGACAGTAGAAATTAATGTCCGTCTGGTTACTGAAGAGTACACCAGGACCTTGCAGTCAATGAAAAGGACAAATGTCAAGCCATAAAGACTGCGTTTTTCATGCAACAATAGCCATCGTCTTCAGACACAGTCTAATGTAGGACATGCTCACTGAATGAGACTCATACCCCAAGGTGAACTTCTGTCACCTCAATCTATCTAGGCTATGCTGGTGTCCCCGTTACCTTATTTCCACAGTGCTGTCAAAGAAGCACACAATGTCGTTAGTCAGGTGTATTTCCAGCACTGGTGTGGAGCCAGTCCTATCCTTCCTCTCAGCAGGGTTTATACGCATTGATCCATTCATACCAAAGTGGACTCTAAAGGATGAGAGCATGAAAGAAAGAAGGAAAGAAAAGACAAATTTTATGATTCCATGTCTCAATTTATAAAAGACTTGACAGCAAAAGGACAGAGATGTGGCCTGTTGGTTGGACACTACATTGTGTAATAGAAATTCCACAGGCTGCAACTTGGGAATAGCTTGTGTGTGTGTGTGTGTGTGTGTGTGTGTGTGCAATGCAATTCAATGCAATACAGTGGGATGTAAAAAGGGTATGATGCCACGCAATTCAAGGTACAAATAGTTTGATTTTGTGTCTTTGGTTCTTCTTAGGCAGCTTGATGTAACAGTTTAGAGAGGAGGAACCAATCTAAATATAAAATTATTGGTCATGTTTCTAAATAATAAAAAAGGTATAGGGACTCTCTACTAATAATTAAAAAATAAATTGAATTTCGCATCCCTGTTACATCCACAATTGTATCTGGTGCAATCCTTTTTTTTTTTTTAATTTACAAAATGTACCCCTAATTTACTTCTATCTAGGGATGGAGAAATTAAAATAAAATAAAATGAAGGGTTCATTTTGTTTTGACAGAAAACAACACAAACTATTTCAGTGAGAAAATAAAAGAAAAATTAACCAAACAGACATTGCACCAGATTTGGTGGGAAAACAATTAAGAGTTTCAGCTTTATTTCCACCACAAACATTTTTATCATACTTTTAAACAAACTTTTTTTTGTGATTTATACTTCATTATGATAGAAGATGTGACAAAAAAAAAAAAAAAAATAGTCCCTCCACAGAATTCAGAAGACAAACTGTATGTGTGGTCGTAGAAACTCTGTACCTAACCTCTCACTATTAGTATAGTTAGTGACTGTGTACAGCTAACATTACCTCAAAGCTCTCGGACCAAAGTACATGAACAGCTCCTTTCCCAGAGTCTCAACGCCGGTGTACTGACAACTACACAAACTTTGGAAGGCATTTCCCTCGGAGTTGTTCTTCTGTAAACAGACGCAAACAGGTTAGCATGTAGCAGCAACACCCAGCTGGTTAACGTTACATTAGCTTGAAGTCTCTCACAGAAGAATAGTTGGTTTTTTGTGCTGGTTATTAGCCCCACTAGCGTTAGCTGTAGCTTCCTCTGCTGCGTATTAGAACCTGATATATAACATAACATACCGCCGAAGTCATCACACTGCCTCTGGTCTCTTTCAGTTTCTGTCCTTTCTGGACTTTGGAACGAATTTTCTCTCCATTTAAAGTGCAGCCTGGACCTTCAACCATCTTCTTCTTAATTCACAATTCAAAATATTATTCTTTAAAAACTGTACAGCAGCAATCCCTCTACTAGCTAACGAGTAAGTTTGTTGTCCTCTTGATTCCCCGCCACAGTTTGAGTTTGCGCCTGCGTGGTACGGTTTGTTTCCGGAAATAGGCGTTTCATGAATGAATGAAGACAAATGAAGGGTGCATTAACCTATTTATCTTCAATCAGACTGGTGGATACATATTTTTACAATTAATTACCCCCTCAAACGGATTTTATTGGACATTAAGCAAGTAAAAATACTGCACAATTGTATTATTTATGGATGCATATGAATGTAGACTGTAGACCTAGGCCTTCAACCATCTGCTCATTTATTTATTCTTCACTGATCATCGAACATTGCACTAAAAAGTAACACCATAGGGAATGAAAAAAATATCAAACGATACTATATACATTTAAATTTAATCAATAATCAAATAGTTTCTTTAATATTTTATAGGCTACAGCTCAAGTAACAATCTAAAATAACATGTAAACCTAATCACCAGAGACCAGCTGTTACCAACTCCTTTGCAATCTTTTAGATTACTTTAAACTGTGATATATTCAAAATATCTGGCACTCTCACTCAGGCCTATACTCCAAATAACTCCTCTAACTTGTATATCATTCATTTGAATGTCTGCCTGCATATTTAAACTTCATAAGGGTTAGATATTGAATGTCATTTAAGTTCACGGCAAGAAATTACAATTCTTAGAGACTCATTTTGTCGTTATTCATACATACACACTATATTTTTATGGTAATAATAAATAACAAAATTATGATTTCAAAGCTTAATTCTTGATTCAGACAAAATCAGCTCACTTGCTATTTTCATATGTCATAAATAATTTATCAATATGAATCGATTGTTCATTAAACCAAAAACTGATGTGCTTTTGTTCTAATAATCTGTAGCATATTCATGGGTGTGAGTAATTTATTTTACCCTCCACTTGAGGGCGCTAGAGTACCATTGTTGGTCCTGCAGCCCAACCAAAGACTGTCTGTGATGTAACATGTATATAGTCAGACAGACAGACAGACAGGCAGGATGGATAGATAGATAGATAGATAGATAGATAGATAGATAGATAGATAGATAGATAGATAGATAGATAGATAGATAGATAGATAGATAGATAGATAGATAGATAGATAGGCCTACTTTATTTTAGCATCACTGATCCACACCCACTGATCATCATGTGTACATATATTAGTCTTTGTTGACAAAAATGTAACGCTAGCAAACTTGTTTAAACTCAAACAGTAAGTAAGTACTGGACCAAATCTTGACTTTCATTTAACATCAGACGGTGAGTTCAAGTTCTTTGAAATGTCTCCCCAACTCCATCCATTATACCATCATCCCAGGTTGAATTTAAACACCAGATGGGAGCCTTATGGCCTAATCACACAACGTTCCATACCTCTATCATGTTCATTTACGGCGTCCCATCTGGCAAAAAAAAAAAAAAAAATCAAAGGAATTATGATTTGCCTTATTGTCAAAAGATTTTCTGCATGACTTGCTTGTGTAATTGCAACAACTTGTTTGCTCTGCAGTTTTACCCTTCTGTGGGCCCAGATAAAAATAGATAGACACCGGGTTCTCCAGCCAAGTGTGCAGCCATGCCCTCCTTCAAAAAAGGCAGCACTCAGCAATAATGTGTATTAAAATCTGAAGCTGCTCCCTCACATTGGCTCCAAGGGAAGTGGAGCACTTGAAGCTGGGTCTCACCCAAGGAATTATAATGTAATTCAATCCAAGTAGCTAAAAACCGGATTGTGCCCTCTTGCAGTCCTCTCTCCAGCCTCAGGACATACAGTATCCCAGGATAAAAGCAAAAATGTTCCCCTGTGTGTCTGCAGAGTTCTCTTCCCTCCACAGAAGGGCAAGCAGCATGCCATGTGAGGTTCAGATGGTTCACATTTTGTTTAAATGTCTCACTTTTCCAGTTAACAGTACATGAAAAGTCAGATGTGTGATGACAGAAAGACTTGACACAACGTCTTAAAGATAAAGAAATAATAGCAGGACTGTGCACGTTAGTTCACTTATACTGTATTAAAGCGCTGTCTTGCATTAACTACAGCAAACAGAAAATAACAGTATTGTGTTAACTGAGCATTTGGCCTAGCTTTAACTGTGTACTCTGTGGTACTTGGATTATTTTTATGACACAAGGTTACGTTTGAAAATGACCAAAAAGATGAAAGTCAAATCTATTATACATATATCCAATGTTCATATCTATACAACATTTTACAGTACTTGCAGTCTGTAAAGTTTTACACAGTGCTTGCATCCAAGGATGGTTGGTTAAAAACATCTCATTTTGTAATGTTGCAATGGTGGACCCAATGCTTTGCTATTCTCTGTATTGAACTTACGTTGTATGAACAGCTAAGGACAGACTGACGTTTACATTGTTTCAGACTTTTTTCTTTCACTGTGTTCCACTCTATTGAGTTTAACGACTTCATGGTGACCTGGCTCAGTACATTGAACTCACCATATCTAATCTGCAGCTGTTACGTAACATAATATATGTACGGCAAGTACACTGTTTGCCATGTTTTCCGAGTGTAAACAGTGCTTGATAGCTAATTTGTACTGTGATATTTTTACCCCTCTGCTGTACGTCCTTCACTCTCCCTTTGCACTGCCACTGTGTTGCTGGTGTCCCTGCTTTGCTTTGTACAACAGTTTGAACTATAAAACTTTTTTGCTGTTGATGTGTGCCCCCACACCAACACTCACCAAGAAAGCCCCTGTTCATTTTGTTTTGCTGCAAGATCAAGACAGTGACATCTGCTTTGAGTAAGTACAAGAAAGGGCATACTGTAGGCTCTTAAAAATCCTTAAAGGGATGTTTTTGCTCAGTGAAACCTCTTAGACCCGATGGAGCGAGCAACACAGGGCTCTGCAGTTTGTCAGCTAGAATTTTAAAAAAAGTGCAGCTACAGAAGTACAGTATTCCAGGATCCTACATGATCATCCAGGCGTGGCCGGCAAACTGATGAGTGCTGGGGGGGAGGGAAGTGTCAAGGTGTGTCAAGATAAATGCAGCATTCTCTCAGGTGTGGCACATGGAACAAAGCCAGAGTGGCTCCTCAGAATGTGGATTTGGACAACTTCACCTGCTGCATGTACAAACAGGGGCGTGTATATGAGTGCATTTTTGTGTGGCTGTGCATGTGTGCTGAGTGCAGTACCTGGAATCACGCACTCATATACTTCTGCAACAACTCATTTACCTTATTTGGCCATTCAACTTAGGTTGAGTCACCATGATGATATGCATATAATATATACTGGCCTAAATGTATATCCATAATCAGCTACCGACATGTTATTGTTGTTTGTGATTGGATAATTATACCCTCGGTGACTATTGCATGGAGTCATTGCTGCATAAATATTGGATTTCAACTTACCTGTTATATAAATAGCTATTATAGTCATTTGAGGGGTGCAGTGGTGAAGAAAGTCTGTTTATAAAAACTGTCGGCTTCAGCAGCTGTTGTTTGTCTGTCTCAGGAGACTTTAAATGTACATTGACAACCTATTTGCATGATTATCGCCGCAATGTATGGGTCCCTTTTGATTTAAATTATTTTCGTTACAGTTGGATGAAATACATTTTACTTTATGGTTTCATTGTGGTTTGACTTAAAAAAAAAAAGGTCCACAGTGTCTACCGTTTTCATACAAATAAATGATCTGTTGTACATGTAAGTACCAATTTCCCTTTCATCAGCCTCCCATTTGACCGAGTGCTTATGTAAAAGATTGAAGTAATTACACAAAATCACATCTGGCAATCATTCAGTGTGCCCAGTGCAACAACTCTGCTACTGCTGGCCACTGAGCTCTTGACGTTTGAACATGTTTGTGTCCAGAAAATATAATATTGACATACCTGATGGGAACTTGGTGCCTTGCTTCAGGATGCTCAGACAAACTGGGGGTTTTCACAGACGTAGTGCCACGTCACTTTCTGACCTGTGTTTTATGTGTACACAGAGGAACATAAAGGTACACAGATGTAAGGCTATTATAAATTAAGGCCCAAAATGGCACACAAACTCCAGTCCACAGATTTCACTGAACCATTAGGAGACTCATAACTTATGAAGCAAACTGTCTTGAGACTAATTCTCTAAATAGACTCCTAATTGTCAGTTGCTGTGGAGCTCTTACTCCTTTTATGTTGTATATGTGTGTCTTAATGCACAGCTATCTGAGGACACATTTATTTTTTAGTTTGGATTCATGGCAGGTTTGTATGTGTATAGGTAGGATGTGTGAGAGGATATTAAAACACACATAGTTCATAAACTGCAGTTCTGTCCATCTTGGTGGCAGTTTGATGAATAATTCACGAGGTCTGAAGTGGAATGAGATTTCATTCATTAAACAAGAATCAAGAACCTATTCATCTGCTGGGAAGTAAAGCATAAAGCAATGAGCTGGCTATTGACTTGCAGTGCATAAGTAATTAGTTTACCACTGTAAGGAATGTTGGTCAACGATGTGATTTGATATATCTTATTCTCCTATTTCTGGCTTAAGGTATGTTCTGCTTTTGTAAGTTTACAGGGCCTTGATTTAAAGAAAGTAAATATTATTTTAAAAATACAGATTTACAGAGCATGTACGGAATCTGTGGTTGTTAATTGCTCATATTTGTTGTATTGAAAAGGTAACACACGTTTCGAATCTAGCTACAGTATGAAGACGTGTGAAAATGGCACAATCGTTTCAGACTGTAGAAAAATATGCCGAGAATCTTCAAACAGAATGATGTTTATGTTTTTCTCTGGAAAAGTTTAACGTTTAAAACTGCCTGTAAAGCAAAAATGACAGTTGTTTCTTTGGTGGAGAAAAGCTTAACTGCAGATGGAGATACGTTGCTATGCAACTGGGATTTCAAAAGTACTTGCAGCACCAGGGTCACATTTCAATGTCTGTCTCCACCAGCTTGGCAGGAACTGATGACTGCTAATAATGCTATTTTTACAGCGTCTCATTTGCAACCCTCCAAATGTGAATATTCTATAGAATCTATAATGTGGTAAGAATGTATGCTGTTTCTGCACAATATTCAGGAACTATACCTTCTGCTTTTCTCCCTGTATCTTGCACCTCTCAATCATACTTTATTATTCCAGGGACATGCTGTTGTGGCACTGTACACATTCATTATTGAATGCAATAATGTTGGCTATCTGGGAATTTAAGGTTAATCAAATGTTGTCCCTGTCAGTAGGAGAGGATAATGAAAATGTAGAATGAGATAGAGATAGAAAGGCTTTAAAAACCTTGACACCAATGAAGTTCTATTTCTGAATGTCATATTATTGACTTATCCTGTAATATTTTCATCCTCAACAAACCCCTCTACTACAAAGTACAGTCCATTTATTTCTCCTATTCCCTAATCAACAGGGGGGATTAAATGCACCATCATATCATAATATGTTCATTGTGTTGTCTTGCCTGGAGGATTTTTATTATTGTTCCACCAGTGTTTTAACTGGTCAAGGGCTGTGAATAGTAGCACACACTGGGCAAGGGAAAAAAAAACATGTAGTGACTCTCTCTACTCTACCACTCCATCCTGAACACACACTCAGTCCCTCAATACCTTCACAAGAAAGTCCCTCTTGTTTGGCCCTCTCAGCTGGAAACATCCCGAAGAGCTCTATTTCATCTATGTAAATGACAGAAGTCACGCAACTCACTGCGAAAAATATCAATTTGCATTTAAATCTCGTAGTTTTATTTTTGGTTTGTGTTGCAAAAGTACGATTTTAAAAAATTACCAGAGGCAAGAAATAATTTGACTGGTTTCTGATGCAACTTATACTGCAACCTTGACATTGCTATGAATAATGCAGAGTCTCCACTGTGATGTGTTTTTTGTAGCATTTTTTCAACAAAAATGAAAAGTGACTTGCTAAGATGGACATTTTTTGCAGTGAGCTGCCTTTTCCAGTTTCCACGGCCCAGTTCACCACATCAAACCAGATCCCGGCACTTAACTTACAGCCGGCACCTTTCAGACGTGGAGGCCTGCTGGGAGATAGAGAGGTCAGCTGAACAGGGCAGGGGGAGGCACGTGAAGTCCTGCACCAGTCCACCATGGAATGACCTGGAAAATAGAAAACCAACTAACCCTGTTTTTTTTTAATGTGAAGCCAGTCGCTGCAACAAAAACAACACACACATCACAGAAACACTTATAGACACATGACAGAGGCAGTCGAAGGGCTAAAAGGGCTAAAAATGGAAGATACACAAACACACTAGGGCTCTGTCAATAGCAGAAACACAAAAGCCAAGTTAGTGCATGGCTTTTGACATGATAGTGATGAATTCATTCAGAACAAAATGGCTGCAAGGAAAAGCTCCAGATCAGTATCTTGCCTCTAGGTGGCAGTGTTCCCTTGTTCATCTGTAAAGCTTTCCTCTGGAAGTCATTTCTTCCCCTCCACTCTCAGCAGGCTGCACTTGTCACTGGGAGAACTGGTGCAACATCAGGCATCAAAATAACTGCATTAGTTTAAAAGGAGACATCCAGCTCGTTGAGCTCATCCAAACACTCCTGTCAGAAGGAAAACTTAGTTTTCAGTTGTAATCTCTATTACCCCCATACAGTGCATTGCCTACTGTTAGACTAATTTGATAATCACACGTTTAATTAGATGTAAATAATGGCACTTGCAGTAATAGACATGAAACTATCTCAATGAGCAAATCTCAGTATAACTTTGTCAGACAAGCATAGGATCAGGGTTCGAACCCTGCAATGTTTTGCTCCCCTCTCTGGTTGAAAGCTTTCAATCCTTTTTCACAGTTCTGACCACACTCAGGACCACTGATAGGTGTGGTTGAGTGTGGTCAGAGATGTGTTCTGTTGTACCCGTAACCACCTCCAAAAAGACAAAATATTCTGTTATATTAAGTTACGCTTTTGACTTCTTGACCTCTGACCTGTCAAGGAGCAAAAGGTTTTACAGATGGTATTATTATCAGTGACACTCTTTTCTTTAAAGTAATTGTATCAATCTTTTTAGCAGACTCATTGCATGATGACACCTGGATGGCACAAACAGACGTACGTATGGTTGCCTTCCTAAGGGTAAAAAAAAAAAAATCAACGTTAGTGCAGAATATCAGTGCCACAAATTTCAGTCCACAGATAGTATCAGTGCTCACAGATAGTCAGTGCAAGAATACAGTGCCACAGAACGGATCATGCGCACGAACGGACGTGCCCAGATCCAGGATGGAGTTAAAGCACATGGCCATTTAAATATTAAAATTAGCCATGTGTTAATAGGTCACAACACAAAAGAACCAAAAATACTATTACACACATTTAAGCCAATACTACTACTATCAGTCGCACAGATACATCCATATGTGTGAATCAACACATGGCTAATTTTAATATTCAAATGATATAAACTAATTGCTGTAAGTAAAAAATAAATGTAAATTAATCGAACCTTTTTATTACAGTCCGCATTTAAATGCCGTCCTCCTTGAGAGAATAACAAAAACAGTCCACCTTGACACATACCGTTAGTTAATACGATGGCTAAAAGTGTCAAAATAAGTAATTCATGGTTACATTTCGTGTTGTGACCATTAACACATGGCTAATTTTAATATTTAAATGAGCCAACACTCATCCATACTAGTGCCACAGATATGGACAGCCACTAGATATGGATCAGTGCCACTAACGATCTAGTGCGCACAGATACTATCAGTGAGCACAAGATACATCAGTGACACTAGATACATCTAGTGAGCACAAGATACATCAGTGCCACAGATACTATCTAGTGAGCACAAGATACATCAGTGCTCACTAGACGTTCATTTTTTTTTTTTTCATGTCCCTTTAGGGGCTCCATCCTCCTGTGTTTTGCCAGTGTGGTAAATTAAATAACTTTACCAAAATAATCCAAGCCAACGGTCCACTTACTAGCTTTAAGAACTGCATCTCTTCGACTTCATTCAGCAGCTGGAGTCATGTGATAACAAGTGGTTGTATGGCAGTGCTTTAATCAAGACCAACTTTATAGAGTCCAAGACCAGGACTAGCCAAGACAGAGTCCAAAAAGGTTTGAGTCCAAGTCATGACTGACTCCAAATAAGAGAGACAGAGTCATGCCTGAGACAAAAACACTTTTGCCATTACCAATGACAGATGAGTTTTGGCAGCCAGCCAATGTCAATGCCCGGTCCGCACTGTTGTATGAAGAGATTGCGATATGCCTCAATTCAGCGATGGTTTGTCGTGTTTGGTGAGTTACCGCCATGATCTTAGTGAATTTATTTAGTTAGCAGCTTCCAGCACTTCACAAAGTGCTTCAAAATGAAAACAATAAGGCAACAGACGTAAGAGGATTCAGAAGAGTAAAAGAGTAAAAACACGATGGCACAGAAATTAATGACACAAAGTCTTTTTAAATGTCTCCACATTTTAAGTCCAAAGGGAGAAAGTGTTGGAGCCACATACTACACAGTCACCGCCTGATCAGAGAACCTTACAGACCTACTCAGGGACACTTATGTAATGTTCCCTATTGCAACACCATATCCTTGAATTTGTTTTGTTCCAAAGGTCAAAGCTCAAATATTAGTTTTTGTTTTAGTTTTTATATCTTATGAACACACACACTAACATACACACACACACACACACACACACAGACACACACACACACACACACACACACACGTAGGGACTTATATATTTATATACATATATATATACTTACATATTTGTGTATATTTGATTTACCACTATGTGTTTCCAAGTTAAATTCCTGTGAATGTATTACATCTAATGAACAATTGGCAAAGAAAATAATTATAATTATGTAGACTGTAAACAGTTACTGCAGCCAAAGATTAGATTACCCTTAATTAGATCTTAAAACTTTATTTCCCAATAAATCAGCAGAAATGTCTGAAAAAGAAACCTATTTAAAAATGTCAAAGGGGAAAGGGAGAGATGCATAATGTAATTTTTGCAATCGTGCAAGCAAAAAATTTGAACATGCCTCCCTCTTGATTTGAGGGAAAATGCTATTCGTAATTACATCTTGTCTCACAGATAATTTTGCAAAGCTCCCTGTTTATTAATTCCAAACAAACCAGCTCCTGCCAAATGACACTGAATGATTAACAGAACGTTTCCTGTGAGGCTGTAGAGAAGATCTGAGGGATTTTAATACTACAGTCAGTTTTAAGCCTGTTTCTGTCTTAAGAAAATAAACAGATAAATGAGTAAAAAATATTAGGCAGAGGCTCATCAGGTGTTTCATGTAATGAAACCGAAAACAAGCCTTATAAGGCTGACTCCTATTTCACTATCAATATTCAGTCATTCTAAATACATAAAACAGTCTAGTCGCCAATTTTCTTTTTTTAACCAGCAAATTCCCTAATTTATTGGTTCCTTTAGACACATATCCTGCTCCATTTGTATGTCAACAACAGCTGATTATACTGCATTGTAATTTGACTAAATATATCTTAATTGCACTGGAACACAGTGTCATTACAGTCAGTCTAACAACTCTCTTTAGTATCTTTTAGTAAACTATCCAAGTAGGGCATCACTGTAGCAAAATACAGCACCTACTACTTGACACTTGCTTTAAACAAGCCTCATTTACTTGTTGGTGGATCCCTAAATCTCTGTGACTAATGAGTTTACTGTACTTATCAGGATTGAAATGAGTTTATTTGAAGAGCAGAGACATGCACATAAATCTGTCTTGGTAATAACTGAGCAGAACCTTATTCACATCTTTATTAATAAAAGTACTGACATGCGGAAACAACAGAACAGAGGCTTTGGTCTCAATTAACTCGCTGAGATTTTTCAAATGTTAAAATGTCATTTTGATAAAACAGAACTCTTGATTTGCACTTGCAGGAGCTCAGGTCAGTGGTATGGGACAATTTATAGAACACTAGAGACTGAAACATCCTGCTCGACATTCAATCGAACCAGTTTTTGAAAGAAGGACTGACGTTGCACTGGATATCGATTTGATCATATGTGCATATTTGATGTGGTGCCCTGAATCATCATTTAATGGAGTTTGTGGTACCCACGTACTCTTTGAAATATTTCTTTTGAAGCAGATACTACAAAAGGAATGTTCCAGAGGAATTTAGAGCACATTTCAAGGCACTTGTCTGCCTGCTCCTCTTCATTAGCCAGGCTGAACCTGCCATAAACAGTGCTGATAATGAAGATGTTTCAACCTGCAACCACAGCCCTTGATAATTCATAATTAATAACAACATGATCCAGGCACAATCCACAAGAGACTCTGTAGAAAATGTTTTTTGTTTATTCTATAGCAGTTTCCAGCCTCAACATAATGACCATTTATTGGCTTTATGTTCAGCCCTATCTGAGATTTGATATCAGATATCAGATAGGCTTCCAGCAGACTTCCAGCTGTCATTCACAACCACATGAGTCACCAGCTGAAAATCCTCCCACTTGATGATATCCTTATACATTTTTCATGTCATCCGATCCTATTTCTGTTTAGCACAAGGATGAGTCAGTGCAGCCTGTACCTTGGCAGGGCCACCTAAGGCTTGAAACCTGTAAAGTCAATAAACTCCCATTTGAGTGGACACCTAACTCCCAAAATGGCATCAGTCTGACAAAGTGGAAACGGTCAGTAAGAGATCCAGGGTCCAGGATGCCCTGCTGTTTCCGTTTTCTTCCTGTGGTCTTCTCTGAACATATAAGTTGAAAACATAGCCATAGTCTTTTAGAAAAAAGAATGGCAGCCAGTGTGTGCCTAGCTCAAAGTGAAAATGGGGCAACTTGAAACAGAATTATTTTATATTTAGTTTTAAAGGCCTTGACTTAGAGGAATCCAGGAGACACTTACATACATTTAGTGCAATTGTATTTTCCTAACAGTCCACCAAGTCCAAACAGTATTCAGGAGATAAATTGTTTAGTACTTGATCTATTGTTTATAAGGATGAACTACAGTAGTAATCAGTGATAAAGCTTCAGCATGTAAGATAACATGAAGTATTCCTAAGAATAGAAAGAAATCTTCACTAACTTTATTACTACTCTGTACTCAGATTTATACTACAGTCTTCCTGGTTCAGCGTTTGAAGGATCTGCTACATTTAGTTGCCTCATGGGACTCCTTTCTTTTCTTCCTATTTCTTCCTTTCTCTCTCTGACTCTTTTCTTTATTTAGCATCTTTAGATATCAGATTTAAATAATTGATACCATGTTATAAATAAAAATATGACAAATGTTAACGGCACATTAAATGGTAGAACACGGATGTAATGAAATTAAACAAAACATCATATGTTAGGTGAGGCATCATCAAGTGAAGTTGCACAATAGGATAAGTTAATGAAATGAACTTCAAGGTCCAGTGTGTAACATTTGGGAGGATCTATTGGCAGAAATGGAATACCAGCCACCCTTGGCAGACTAAAGACAACTGTTGAATGGGTTGCCAGGAAAGACATTAATGTTCTCCACAGGATTAATAGGTAAAAACTTTGGTGATCCCAAATTACTTTTCATCTAGTGCCATCATCAGATCGGAACGTGTCCAATACTTTGATTTATGACCAGATACTTGCAAAAGTAATGATATTCCGACCCCATTGCGCAAATTAGCAAATGTTAGCGTGCTTACACTAACCTAAGACGATGAACATGGTATGAACTGATGAACAAAATTACCTTCTAAGCATCAGTATGTTAGCACTGTCATTGTGGACATGTTGACATGCTGACATTAGCATTCAGCTCAAAGCACCGCTCTGTGTAAGGACAGCATCAAGGAGCCACTAGCATGACTGTAGACTGTTAGTTTGAATGATGTTAACCTTTTACTGCTGATTAGCGTTAGTGAATCTAAGTTGACTGTAGTGTTAATGTTAAAAACAACATAGCAAGCATTTCTTTTCTTTTATATGTGTCCAACTATTATTATACTACTATATAATGATATTTATGGGGCATGGGTATCCAGCAAATATAAAATATACAAAACAAAACCTTGAAATAGAAAAAAGGAGCATGCGGTAATGGTTCCCAGGGTTAGGGTTAGTAATCCCCCAACAGTCCCTTAAACTAACAAACAAACTCCACCCTCCTAGCACGATGATCCCAGTCAGTAATTTGATAACAGGCTGACAACGACAACACAATGAAATCAGTCGTGACTCAATTAGTGCGACAGGTACAGCTACCATTTGCCATTTTAATTCTGTTTCTCTCTTTCTCTCTCTCTCTCTCTCTCTCTCTCTCTCTCTCTCAGTTCTGAGATCAACACACTCCCACACATACACACAGATGAAGCAACGGCCATTACTTTGCCCGGTGCATAGATTTTCACAGCTAATCCTTTGATCTGACGCCTTGATTTTTGGGGAGCTGCTGTGTTCCCGGCTGCCTCAGGCTGCATTTGAGTTCTATTATTTATCACTGAGCGTCACGGGGCCCGGAAGGGAAGGGAAGAAGAGGGAAAACAAGTCTCATCTTCTATTATTCCTTGATACACCTCCTCACTCACCAGACAGGGAAGCTAGTGTGCTCAGTGTCAGTGTGAATTTTAATTGGTCTGTTTCAGTCAGCAGCTTTGGCATTAAAGCATCTCCCACTGTCCATTTTTTATCACCTTGGATGAAATGAAAATAAAGTATTAAAGGTTTGAGTCATGCTTGTCAGCTTCAACATCTGATAGCTATATCTATCTATATTGGTGGTCAAAGTGTAATTAATCGTGTACTGTTATAATTGATTTAGTAGTAGTTTATACCAAGAATAATTAAACGACAATGTGACAATCAGGGTGCGAACTACGGGGGAGCCAAGGGGAGGTTGGCTGCTTTTCATAAGACATGAGCTTAATGAAAATGAGACATGATTAGTGAAAAGTTGGGGGTCTCTTGACAATATGTCCATTTTATTTGTTTTATATATATATATTTTTTGCCAATCATTTCTATTTTTCATAATGGATCATGTGTAAAATTAGGCTGTCATTAACAGATTATTATATATCAGATGTGCTGACATAAGGCAAATAGGCCTCTTTCCAACTAACCCTAGCCGACTCTATGATAATGATAATGTTCTTCCACAGCTGCTGGATGTATAAATAAGCAACTATGTAAAGTTTGCCATATCAACTTAAAAGGTAATGCTATGTCAGTGTTGTGTTCCGTGCTGCTGTTTCTACTGTCCCCAAGTGGCCAACAAAAATCAGTTTGCAGGTTTCAGTAAGACTTAAAATACAGTACAGGGTAAATACAGTTCCCAGGGCACTATTTCATCTTTTGGCTCTGAATCTATAATGTAACATAAGCTAACGATCCAGTACCTATAAATAACAAAAACCAAAGTAAATAAGAACGAGGCAATGCTTGAAATTAGGAGAAAAGTGTAATTTAGTTCCACAAAAGGCCAGTTTTGAGTGCATGCTATAATCCAGATGCATCCAGACATAATTATTCTCCACAGTCTGCAGTAGTAATGACTTGGGTTAAGAGAGTAAACAAATCCTGTGGTGTGCTGACAAAGACAAATGACATACTCCCTCTCCTTCCCTTAACCCTTATGTGCTTCCTGTGCATCAAGCTGGGCCTACACCAGAGACGGTTAGAGCTTTTCATGCTCAAGCTTAGAAATGTATTTTTGAGGTACAGATAGAGAAAGAGAAGGTGAGGGGAAGACATAAAAAAAAAGAGTCTCTAATTATCTAATTGGCCACTTGTGGTTTTCCCTCTGTGGAAATGGCCTTGTAACGGCTCTATAATGGGCTCTGTCTCACACAGGTGCTTTCCCAGTGCGACTCCAGCCACCAGCACAGATGGTAGAACTTCATCTTAGTCTTCCTCCCACAGTCATTTGCCATTTTTTGCTTTATCCTCTCCTACATTTAAATTGTCTATTAAAATACTTTATTTCATATTGAGTTATATAATTTCCTACAGTTTAATATATTCTTGTGGGACAGTTTATGGTCATCATTCGCAGTAGATGGAAAACAGTTTTTAATTATAAATTATAAATAATTATAAATATTAATAATATAAATAACCTTATATCCTTTATGTCTGCAGGTAAAAAGTTTGATTGATGTGTGTCATGTTTTACATTTTAATACCAGTATTTATAAGAAACCATATTTCAGCATGCATGGACATGATGATCACATACAGCCGACATGTGTTTAAGCCATCTTTTATG
Source organism: Dicentrarchus labrax (assembly GCF_905237075.1). NCBI lineage: Eukaryota > Metazoa > Chordata > Actinopteri > Moronidae > Dicentrarchus > Dicentrarchus labrax. The sequence continues at coordinate 30,664,616 of NW_026136713.1, read as the reverse complement.
ACAGGTTCGGGATAGGTTGGAGTTCATTCTTCAGATATTTCTCAGAGGCTGCTGCTCAAGAAGCAGAAAAAATGTATCAGAGATAAATATCAATGTGAAGTCAAAGAACCTCTAGTACCAGCAGTTAGAGTTGTCTGAGACAAAAATATAAAAGTAACACGCTGACATGTTAGTATTAACCAGTCCTTCCAAGATTTTACGTGAGAATAACATCATTAGTAGTTCGGTGACATATGGCTCAACATTTTGTGCTGTGGAGTGCTATGATTAGTGAAACTCATTGGAAACTACAATGATTGGTCAAATTTGTTGCAGTGATTGGACAAAATTTAAGGTTGCACAGAGGATTGATTCACAGGGATTGGTTGAATTTGCACTAATTGTCGCAACATTGCAATTGCTTTTACACAGATAAAAGCTGAGTGTATGATTAATAAAGTCTCAAATGTCTTTTAGTCTTGTTTTGACATTAATGACATTTATGATTGCACAGCAAGCGAGCTAACTGTCTTACCTAAACAAAAAGCAGTAGTTTAAGTATGTTAAACCTGGGCTTTGCTCATACTTTATTTATCAATTGTATTGGTGAAATCTGGGGACACTGGTGGACAGGGACTAGCCAGCAGCACAAGGGTCAGACAGTAAGACATGTTAAACTACTACAATCATTAAATATCCCTCTTATTTGGAAACAGAAACAAACAGAACACGCCCATAGCTGATGTAGCTACCACGAAAGGGCCTGCAATAATTTGTCTTGGTCCAACAATCTAAAAATAAGGAGCAAATGTTTGATACACTGGCATGTTTTTGCAGCTTTGCCCTGTCTTTCTGCTGTCAGCTGTGCTTTGTGCCCTTCATTTTAAGATATGGAATACAAATGCAAACTCTACTACAATAATAAGAGACAATTGAAGTAGAAATACGGAAAGAGAAATTAATAATGAATGATAATAATAATGATAAAGATGGATAGAAACAGATAGAGCAGAGGCAGGGAGACAGCTACACTACAGAATCTTAAATGCGTGGAAACACTGTTACTCCACTCAAGTACAGTCACAGAGGATTGATGTAGCATCCTGAGCCCCTTCGAGCCATCAGTCCACTCTCATACTGAAACCTCTGAGAGAGCATGATTACAAAGAGAGAGAGAGAAAAACACAGAGAAGAGGAAGGTGTGGGTGGAATTCATCTTCTGACCAGACAGCAGGTCTTTAACGAGGCCTGAAATATCTCAAGGCATTTTAATGGGCAGCTTTTCCAGGTCTCAACACTCACCCACAGGCACAATAGTGTATAATGTCAGAGCCAAGAAAAAAACCCACCTCATATTATAAAGTAAATTTGAAGCATGATGTCATTATCTTTGAGCAATGTCCTCATATCAGAAGAAAAAGTGCTTTAATAAATTAAAGGAAAATTGGAAGTCACAGAACTGGGACCAAATTAATTTGGGGTGGTCTATCATGGCAAAAACTTTCAAATAGACTTTTTTGTTTGACCAGTTTCTGACAAAGAGCGGTTTGAAGTAGCAGCTGTATTGCTGTTCAGATGGAACCATGGGATCAAAGGTGTATATCTTGCCTGAGCCAGTCATTTAAAATTAATTATAAAGGTAATATATGTCTGATGCAGAAACTATGCAAATTACTGAAATTTTCACTTGAGTGGAAACATTAACTTTTATCATGAATGTACTGCTTATGTGATTATATTAATACATTTTTAGACCCAATGATGTGTGTTAAAATCATATAGCACTAATTGTATACGAACACAGATACCATTCGGACCGAATGAAGAGAAAGACCAGCCACAATTTATAGTTCCACCTAGTTTGCACTGCTAAACAAAGCAAGAAAAGAAACACACAAGTAGAGTTTGGATAAAGCAACAGGTCCAACCAGATGAACATTGGTGTGGTTTTTCAACAGGGGTGAGAACTGAGGGACAGGTAATTATCTGGTTTGTATTGAGGGGAAATTATTATTTTCCTGAACTATCTAGTATGTAGAACTATGTAGCTACCGTCTCCAGCTCACGAAGTGAAGGAAAATTTGTGTGCTGTCTGTAATGCTCAAGGATAAATTCCACTGGTAATATGGAGAATAGAATATAAAAGCTTGCCGTTGAACCTATATAACTGGTTAAATGTGTGTATGTGCCCGTTCTTAATTGCCTTTTAAAAATCCAGACTGACACCATGTTCATCTAAGTTGTTAGAATTAAATGTTTGACTAGTATTTGGAAGGCTTCCTGTTGAAACCCACTGTGCAGGAAGGTTTAGACTTCAGTTCCAGGAGCTGGCAGTGTGGTTGCCTGGCAACCAGTTGTGTAGTCTCAGAGCAGAGCTGCAGTCTCAAAAATATAAACCCACTCTTTTTAAATTACCAAACGAATTTCCTCTCTGCCAAACTTGTATTCAAGCAGCCCTGCTGTAACAATGGACTATGTAATTTTATTTGCTTCCATACAGCTTTTTAGCGACATCTGAGACCCATAAACAATCTTTAATACACTCAAGATATAGATCAGTTTATTGGTGTGATTGTCAGCAACAGTAATACATATTTTTGCTCTCCAGGGTACATGTGACATTGCACTTTTATCCATAGTGCCTAATGGTAATTACTGAATATGACAGAATTCTGTGGCGCTGTTAAGACAGAAGCCTTCACAAACCGGAGGAGGATAACTTCCTGGGCTTGAAGAACGAAGCCTCTAAAGAGCTGCACAGCACAGCAACAAAAAGTCTTCTTTCTAGCAGTTCCTGTCTGTGGCTAATGTGTTATCAGGGCTATATGCCTTGGATATCTGAAAAGGCCCCCATTGAGTGGTGTTAAATAGTATTTTTTTGCAATTATCGTCTAAGCAATGCTAAAATTTAGGATGGATGTAAGCTGTTGTATGTGTGTGTGTGTGTGTGTGTGTGTGTGTGTGTGTGTGTGTGTGTGTGTGTGTGTGTGTGTGTGTGTGTGTGTGTGTGTGTGTGTGTGTGTGTGTGTGTGTGTGTGTGTGTGTGTGTGTGTGTGTGTGTGTGAGAGAGAGAGAGAGAGAGAGAGAGAGAGAGAGAGAGAGAGAGAGAGAGAGAGAGAGATGGAAGAATTTCCTATTCACTAACTGTCAGCAACCATTCACTAGTAATGCTGCACTCACATCAGACTCAGGCAGACAGTAGACGGCAAACCGGATATCATTTCAATGGACGAGAGCAGGACTGTAAAATTAAAACTCTTTGCTTTCCTCTGGGACAGAATTTACTCCCTCACACAGGAGAAAACATGGGTGATCTTGATGATAATATAATCATTCCAGACTGATGTAAAATCATAAATGTATTTATACATTATACATAACGCATGTCTGTTTTTGCCATCCTGGACACCACTGGACTGTGTTTCCGCCATGCCTAGGGGCGGATCTAGAGGGATGGCATGTGGTGGCAGCTGCCACCACTAAAAAGTGCCTGGCCACCCCAACTTGGTGTGAAATCCTGTCAAATTTAACACATTGATTTGCATTCAGACAGAAATTAACACATATAATTTAATAATCTCCTATGGCCAGATTTTAGATTAAGTGATAGGCTTAAATTCAATGAAAAATTATGTATTTGGAAAAATGTCAGATTATTTGGAAATTAAACAATTTATTGATTTCAATTATTCCTAATGCCCCACATTTTTCAGTTTAAATAACTTCATTTGGGGGATTTTCCAAGCAAATATTGATATATGTGACTGTTCGTAATTAAATCAGCATATATATATTTCTATGTCATCCAGAAGGTGCTGTCCGTCTGGCTGAATGCATGCATGTGAAAGCAGCATAAATCCTGCCATATTTGATGGCATTATGAGTTCAACCACTATGCCATCAGGCAGCTTTTCAGTCTCATTTATGTGTCGCCTGGGGGAGATGTTTGCATGCAGTAACTCTGCTTACAGAAGCAGTCTTTCCTGTGTGCTAGCCAGGATGCCTATTACCATAGCAACACAATCTCCAAGAAAGTTAGAGAGGGGCTTTGAACAGACAAACAGGCTTTTGCAACAGTCATTTGAAACTATGCCTGTTTGATCAAAGACAAGGAAAACACTTTTGTAAATTATAAATGCACTTACACAAGGGCATGGCATCAATGAGGATAGTGTATTCCATGCAAACATCTTTCACAGATTTGTTTAAGTGCTGAAGCATTGTGGCTCTTTTGCTATTGAAATTACAGGTGTGACTCCTCTGTCTTGTCAAGTGAAGTAGATATTAATAGTGTATTTAATAGGGTTATACAAAGCAGAAATGTCTATTAAAATGATTTAGTCTCAAATTCAGTGATTAAATCATCTTTTTCTGAAAAATTTGAAATTAAACGTGCCAGAAGGCTGACATAATTGCAGATGTTTTTTGTGCAGATTCAGTGGTTTCAATATCTGGTTGATATTGTGACACATGGCAGACAACAGTAGATCATTCCTCAAGTATGCAAAAAAATGCCACTTGATATGCATGAGAAACAACTGTTTGTAATGCTCACTGGAAGAAAACACTTTTCTCATCCTGCCATTGCTATAAATATGTCAGCGAGCTGCAGTATTTTATCTACTATGTTTTAGATGAAGTGATCAAAGAAAACATATATAACTCAAAATCTTTGTGCTCATTTTCTCACGATTAAGAAGGCCATTCTTGGTTATTTTCCTCCCAAACCAGCACAGATGTGGACACAGAGTGGTCAGTGCTCCAGTGGTCAGGGGTGTGGCCGACAGCATAGAGGAGTTTGTTTTAATATGTCCACTTGGAAAATCCTCAGGGGAAATATCATGGATTCTGCTGCAGATGTTTCACTGTGCTTGCATGCTTGGAATTGGGGTTTGGCCCTTTGATCTAAATCAAAACGCACCGCAGAGGTTTGCAGCACAGGCAAGTCGAAGCTCTGCACAGAGAGCAAATCAGAAACCGTTCCCACCTCCGGATTTTCCCAGGTTCCCCTGCAGAGTCTACCTTCTGTGATCAGAGACATGGGAATACCACGGCCCGTCGCCTTGATCCATCTCTCTCTTGGCACAGCCTGCAACCATTTGGCATCTCCAGTGGAAACACTCTGAGTTGGTGCCAGCAGTGGCAGACCACCAATGCATGCATACTTCCTCCCACAGAGTTCATTTTTATATCAACTCTGCTCTATCATCAGTCTAGTTTCACCACAAACAGGATTCACTTTTGAATGCGAAGCACATAAACAACCAAGACAATCACATGGAAAAAGTGCAACATCCTCCTGATCTTGTTGGCTATAATAAAATCTAATAATGTACACCCACAGTGGGTGTCACCTTAGAATCAAACTGCATTAAGAATAGCAAGGTTTTTAATCAGGTTTACACACAGGCATATGACTCACAGTCTCTCACTTAGGAGGAGCTAATTGTTAACCATGTAGTGTTGTCAAATACAAAACAGAGAGTGTAAGTGTATATATGCATCTCAGTATACTGTATGTGGTTATATCTACATCCCCTTTTTCCACATTTACAAGCTGTATATAAAAAAATGAAGATTTTTGAAACAGTGTATTGTAGTTTTATGCAGCTATAATGATGTTTAAGTGTTTATTAATGTACAGTTTTGTCAATAATAATAATAAACTTCTCCTATAAATACATAGTTTATATTATTACAACTACATTTTACACTATCTGTTTCTACACCAGCCTCCACTTGTGGGTACCCACGGAAGAACTATATACTTTATATATGTTTTCAACTACATTATAGTGTGTTATAAACCATAAAATTATATAGACTGCTTATATATACTAAATATGGGGACCTGAAGTAACGTGTTAAAGCTGTGATTATTCTGCCCAAACAGATCTCCACTGTGCCCTGAGTGATGCTTGGAGGGACTGGTCCCTTGGCAGGTGACTGAGACCTGTCTGGCTTTGCTATGATCCTAAGCTCTATTTGACTGCTCACACACAACACTGTCTCCCCTCTGTCTCCATGGGAATGTTCAGAAACTCTCTTTTAGTGGGTTATCTTAGGAAACCATTACTTGCAACACTTTTCAGGTTCATGTTTTTACAGCAGGGTAAGAAACTTATTTTTCCCCGGAAGGCAGAAAATGGTGCTATAATCTAATTTTCAAAGCATCTTAGAACCTTAGAATTTAATTCACCTTCTCTCTCATGGTTGGAAACTGAAATCAGGCCATATTGGAGAGGACAGTGTTGTTTATCCTGTTTTCTGTCTGCACTAGACATTGGTTGGTTTATTTTCTGCCAGTGAAGTGGTTTGTGGTGGTCAGTATTGTGTCGCATGGCTATTTGTTTTGTGTTTTTTTTTTTCATACAGCTACTGGAATTTCATATTTATTTGTTTTTTTAATTTAAATAAAGCTTTATTTATGCTTTAAGTAAGAAATTAGCGTGTAAATTCAAGTTGTGTTGAGGTTTATTCTATTTTTATGGTGTAACCAAATGTTTCCCAATTTAGTGCTGATACATGGAAATCTGTGAACGGGTGTCAACTGTGTTGGATAGCATGGTGTTAAAATGCTTCTGGCACCTTGATGTTGGTGATGACCATTATACTTTTAATAAATTATTCACAATAGATCTTTTTCACACCAGCCAATAGTAGGGTAAACTCAAGTGTTACCAATGATACTAATTAAGGTTCCGCTCCATTCAGGTCAAACAGAGTCACTGTGACAGTTAATTCCTGATGTCGCATGTAAAATCTCTTGGCTAGGATAACAGTTGAAATATTCTTAAATGTATTTCACATTCCTGCTATTGAGAACTGAGATTTGGCTGTTTTTCAAAGCAGACATTTATATTAGCAGATGTTATACGTTTATGAGGAAGTAAGTAATAAAGAATCCATATCCTAACACACAATTGTTAAAGTCATTTAGAAAATATGTGGTTTGGCTGGTGTGTCCCTGGCCTGTCCGTGCCAGGCATTTACATAGTGTTAATATAGTCTACACTGAACTGTAAATAAATTTCACTACCATTGCACCATTATCTTACAACAAACAGTATAACAGTAATTGCATGTGTGAAAATTGTTATAAATGAAACAATTTCAGTAAAAATAATAATAAAAAAATTTAAATAGAAGCTGTATGTCTGTATTTGCAGATCTGCAGTAAAACTGCTGTCGCACTTCCTTTTCCTGGACTACCGTATGGCACATGCTGACATGTGTGGAACTGCAGGTCTGAAATCTGCTGCCACTGCGGCTCTGCAAGTGGACATCAATCGCACACTGTTTAATCTTTTCCACTCAACATGTATTGTTATCGTTTACTATATCATCCTCTCTTCAGAAAGATACGGGGGCATTTGTGAATTTGGAATTTTCATTTATAAATACAGACATATTTACTGACTACATGAAAATCTGTCTTTCACACTGTCATGTCTTGTTTCATGAAAATAAGATGTTTAGTGGCATCTAGCAGTGTAGCTGCAGATTGCAGCTCCCTCACTTCACCTCTTGGGCAGGCCTTACCCAATGTTACAATGTTGCATTCTCTTTTCTTTTTTCCCATCTTTGTTACTTAAAATTAACCTATTGATGGGGCGCATGCTAGCTCACCTGGTAGAGTGCGCCCCAACAAATAAACCTATTGATTTTATGTGGCGTGATCCTTTAGACAGTGATGGTGACAGTTTTCATGTTAAAACTAGTCAGGATTAGTCAACCATAGATATAGACAGTTTTACAATGCAAGTCTCGCTTTGCCAATGAAATTCTGTGAGTGCAGCTTTCATCATTGTCCTATAATATCTCCACAAAGTGTACAGAGGCCTCATCAGCCTTCATCCTCAATAATCATCAGATACACCAAAGTGTCACGCATTGACAAGGTGAAAAGGTTTGATGATCTTTGCCTTTGGGCAACTTCACATAACAAATGTCTACAGGGGACCTTTGAATAGGGCTTTCTGTGCTGTGAGATGAGTGAGTACTGCATGGTAAATTCACCATTTACATCTTTTACACAGCAACAGCATCTGCCTTACACTACCCTCAAGTTATTTTGTCATTAAATACAGGCTCCTACCACAGATGCATTAAGTTGTAAATGAGGTAGCTGAGCCTCAGTCTTCTTTAATGAAGAGTCCCATCCCATTTGCCACAGTAATATTCAGTAGATCTATTACTAGACTTCATTGGTATGAGCTAGTAGCACCTCGTGCATCATGAAGTGTTGTAAAAACCCCAAACACATGTGGAGGTGAAGCTTTTATCAATTACGTGGAATGTAAATAATTGTTTCGCGGTTAAAATAATTACAAAGCGACTCACTCACTAGTGAAGTTAAAAGCAAAGTCAGGACCTCACAAGCTATTTAAGACACTGCAGGCTATGCCTGCTCAAGCTAAACTCTCCATGAGCCAAGCACTAAGGAGCCAATAAAAACAGCCTCATTTAAGCTGCAGTTACTTGGCACACTGTGCTTTCAGATGAAAACAGCCTCTACGCCCTGTCAACTTCATGTATTGCTGTGCATGTACGGTGTGCAAGCTAGGCAAAAATCATAGTTAGATGTAAAGTGAAGTCAGTACTTGTTCTTTTGAACAGGGGGACTAGAATCTGTTTAAAGGATCTACCAATACCAAAGTAAAAATTTTACCACTATTAAGAATCTATTTAACTCCTATGTCACTGGGAAAGGGAAATACAGATTCCTTTGTTGCTTGAAATCTATTTTGTATTTGCCATACCATTATCTAGAGCTTGATGATGACAATGTTGATCCCTTTTTGAATACAGTGTTTCTATGAATTGCTGGGTGCCACAGCAAATAGAAATGTGGTGTTGCCACAGAAACAACCACTTAGTTTTTTTTTTTTTAACAGATTGCTTGTTTGTTTTTGTGGCCTTCATTAACCTCAAGCTCTTCAAACTTGTTGAATAATTTAACTGCCATTACAGAGAAATGCTTTCTGTTGTACATCACTGATGCACAAGTCCTATCATAGTACTTTAACCTATTCAAGCCAGTACCTGGGGGAGACGGAAGGCTTTGATGCCTTTTCAGACAAAGAGAGGGCGGATAAAATATTTTTTTGATACGTTCTGTATTTAATAATTCTGTAACAGTTTTATATTAGAGTGTTTGATCTTATCTGAGTTAGACTTCAAAGACATTTTTATTAAGAAAACTTCAGCATTATAGTATAAAACCATGCAGTGCACTAAATGCCAGATAGTCTCAAGAGAGAAGGGAACTGGAAAACCAAGGCAAACCTTTAGATTGAGGGATTTGCAGCCTGTTGAGAGATTGCAAATCTCTTCAGTGGAAAATGAAAGATCACCTGCAACAAAGGGTAGCCTCAATTTACTGAAATGATCATCTCTACTAGATAACTACAACAGCTGCACCACATTACAGACAAAAACATGATGCAATTGTTTCAGTAATTGCAACATGAACTGCACCAACTGTGGACACAGTTGTCCATTTCATTTATATTTCAATATTTTAGAAAGGTTTCCAGAGAAATGTGATATAGTAAGAAGAGATTCTTAGTTAACATTTAATTCAAAACCCCTACTTCAAGCAGCTTGACATATATAGACTGCCATTAGCTATTAATTACATTTTTTTTATTTATTGTGCAACCTTGATGTTCAAAGTATGTCCAGAGATCTGGGGACCAATTTGGTTCCAGAACATGGTGGATTTTCAACACCCAGTATCAGGGAGTGTTTTCAGACATTACATAGAACAATTGCAAACACTCTCAGAAGTCTCAGTTGGATTTGATGGAAAGAGTGTTCATTTAAACAATAGCTGTGTCTCACTTCAGGGAGTGGATCTTCCAAAGTCTGCAGCTCAATAAGGCCTGTCCCATTTCAAGACAGCCTTCTTTCGCCTCACTTTGCAGCACACAGTCATGACCGCATTGACTCATATGTACCATTTAAACTGGTCAATATTTCACTTTATTTCCACCACTAAGAAAAATCCACTGGAAGGTGTAAGTCAAATGGAAATATTCATCATTAACCTATAATACTTGCCAGCAGGCCTGCTGTGACTCAGCAGAGGTAACTGATCACAGAAATATAACCTGACTGTGCCACTTGGTTTGTTACACAGAACCATCTGGGAAGTCTTTGTACAAAATTTGTTTGGAAAGTGCATAGCTTGAAACCTGGCAAAATGGGTTCTTGCATGATCTCGCGATTTCCACGTTTTTGGGAGTCCAGCTGTCTTGCAAGGTTCCATTTTATAATGATCTATATTTAATGAAGATGGAGTGTGTCATGGGCAATAGGGTCAGTATCAGCACTGAGACAAATCTAGCTGGTATCTGTTCTGATTTCACAAGTTAACAAACACACTCTTTGAGGTCAGACCATCTCTTTTTGGAAGGAGGTGCAAGTTCTGCCTGACCTTCAGTTTCACTTTCCATTCAAATCAAAATGCCACTAATCCCATTTCCTCATTTCAAAGGGTCTACACAATGATTGCTATGATTTTAAAGTTTGATGACATAGATAAGTTAAACTTCTACACACCTTCTGTATGATAGCATTAAGCAAATAATAAACCAGTAAAAAATAGAATACCTTCTAAATAATATTTCGGACAAGATATTTGTCAAAGCTCTTTAAAAATGAATAACTTTTTCTATTATGTGAATGAAAAGTGCGAGGTAAATTAGTTTACACCACATACTCCTCATAGCCTTCAAATAGTCACAGCTGAAGATATGTACCAACACCTGCAATGTCTGTAAGCTCATCTCCCCCAACAACTGCTTAGAGGAACACAGCTGGTGATCAAAGTCAAGCGCACCCCTTAGGACCAGACTGGGCATTTGTGGATAAAAATGCTACCACCAAACAAAAACTGAATAGATAAAAATGTAAGAAGCCAAGAAAAAATGGGGTGGTATTACAGAGTTTAAATATGTAAAAACTAGAAAGAGACTGAGTGAGTTTACGAGACTGGCAGGAGAGGAAAACACTTGGCATCTAATGTTGTGTTTGGTCTCCCTTCAAAGTACATGTTGCCCACCATTATGTTTCAGAAACGGTGGTATGTTCAAACATTGTTCTTTCTTCCTTAAAAGGAGACCAGCCGGTCTATGTTTACAAGGTTATGTGATGGGAGAGTTTATTTTAGCTTCACTCAGGACTTAATTTGAAATACTTGTCCACATTGTTAACAGGGAGAGCACACACAGAAAGGCTGGCTTATTCAGAGCTCTCCTTTGGTGTGTGTCTCATTAAATAAAACAGGATATTTAAGGGCTGCAGTGTGCTCGACTGATTAAAGTGAAGACAAACATTTGCTTCAGATTAGTTCTGCCCTGATGCTATCAGCGCTCAATGCACTGATGTTGGGTGTTCACCAGTACCTTGTATAATTATGAGCGATGTTGTGTTGAGATTTTCCAGAAGCTGAATGACTGGAAAGTCTGCAGGAAAGAAGACGCCCCATGTCATCAGCCAAGGGCTGGTTTCCTAAATTTGTACACCTTTGCTGCTAGAGTGTAAACTGACCCCGTCCGTTGTGTTTTTTTCCCCCAGTGACCACATCAGTCAAGTAGATTTTTAAGAACTGGCTCAGCAGTGCCTGAACATGAATGGGACATTTAGAGGACTGCTGACTGGGACCTGTGTTGTGCCTCACATGTGGTCTGTGACCCTCATTTCAAACAGCATCGAAAAAAGAAAACAGGATGTGTAAACCATTTGACTCGGCCCATTTGTGAGTGTGACTAAAAGTGAGGCAACGGGGCAAGTCCAGACTTGTAGAAAAGAAAATAATTCATTGCTGGTCAGAGTCTCCTGTGCCTGCTGTATTGCATCCATGATCTAATAATCTGCTCTTGAAATACAAAGCAAACTTTAAACCAAAAACCTTTTTATTATTCTACTTGTGAAACCAACATTCTTACGATCAGAGGGCTCTTCGGTCAACATAGAAATTATACTTTTGTTTCAACACAATTTCAAAATGAGATACTGCAATTAGACACCTAATTTAACATTTGTGTGTCATCCTTGGTCTAGTAATTTTTAATGCTAAAGTTTTAACTTTATGGCATTTTGTACCCTTTGTAGATAAGAGCAAAGATTAGTTATATTAATCTCATTTCATGCTTGGCATTATCAGTTTAAGAAACAATTGCATGAAAAGTTAAAAATATGATATTGTGCATATTTTTCTTGATCTTGTCCTTTTCACTCGTATCTGTTTACATGATACAAATCCGGAGATCAGCAATGCTTCCTTGCGTGTGCAATGCAGCTGAAGGCAGGTACTCTTACACATCTCTAAAATAACACTACCTGGAAAAGTCGAGTATACAACCATGTAACCCTTTCACCCTCAGAAAGGCATAACATAAAGTGGCATTAGAAACCATCCATCTCTGTCTAATGTGTGACAGAGAGCCCTTGTGTTTAGTTAATACTCTGATGTTAAAGCTAACATGGAGCAGAGGTGAGCTCTCTCTCTCCAAGGATCATGTCCTAACTAGTTGAGTAAAGGAGGCAGTCTCTGTGGCAACCTGAAAAAAGAGGTGACATTGCTGCTGGGGCAGAATGTGGAACTAATGTTTTTATTTGTGTGAACTATAACTATAAATGATCATGATAAATAAAACTAGAATTAATACAAAAAACCCAGCAACAACATTTGATGATTTATTGTAATGACTTGATCTAAATGAGAATGTAAGTTATGATCATAATCATAATGATTTAGTGGAGCAAATTAAATTCCCTCATTTTGTCATTATTAGCACTTTAGCATGCAAAATGATGCCTATGTACACTAAATGCCATGTGAAGAATCTTTATATATCAACTTGAAATTTGGGTTAGGGTTATCTGTAGACAAAAGGTGTACCCCCCAAAGAGCCAGTGAGAGTCTGCTTGGATATCTGTCAGTGTCAAAGCAGTATTAGGATCTACTGTAGGTCCCCTGGCAGCAGAGAGCTCCAAGTGAATAAATATCCACAGACCCCTGGGAGATCATGTGTCCTTTACTGCTAGGGTCATAAACTGAATTGCTTGCTTTGAAATTGTGTGAAAGATTTTGAATTTGAATTTCTTGAAGAGCTTGTGCTAAACTGAATTGCTGGCTTTAAAGGTTAAATAATGATAATAATCTGTAAAAGGTGGAATATTTGAATATTAGTGGAAAAGCTGATGCAATACTGAGTTGCTGGCTTTAATTTGTATGAAGGATTATTCTAGTTTGAAAGTGGGAAAAAGACTAATTACTATGAATGGGACGGAAAAGTTGAATAAATGCCATAATGTGTTCAAGATGTTTAATATTATAAGATTTACATTTATTTTAAAGCTTGAAAATGCTGCCCCCCTCCACCTCCTCACTCAACCAAGACCTTTACTCAATTACCTATCCATTTACTCAGTTACTGTGCCATTCACTCAATTACATAGCCCATTACTCCATTGCTTACTTAGCTTATTTATTACCAAGCCTCAATTGGACGTTTCCTAGGCAGGTTTAAACCATGAACCTTCTGTCTATGAGACCACAACTCTACCTACTGAGCTATGCTGCAAGCCCTTTACTCAATTACACAGCCATTTACTCCATTACTTAGCCATTCAAGCATTTACCTAGACTAAATTATTACATTTTACCTAGGCTGGGGGAGCAGGGGTTTAAATCATGACCCTTCTGACTCTGAGACCACACCTCTACCTACTGAGCTATGCCGCAAGCCCTTTACTCTTAATTTCCTAGCCAATTACTTAGAGTCATTTACCCAATTACTTATCTATTCACACATTTATCTACCTGACTACCTAGCCTCAATTACTTAGCCATTTACTAGGCTTACTAGGCCTCCAACCTTTCACTCTACTACTTAGCCATTACCAAGCCTTTTACTCTGTTACCTATCCGTTTATCATATTACTTAGCCCTTTACTCAATTACTTACTTAGCCATTTACTCAATTACTTGCTTAGCCATTTACTCAATTACTTACTTGTTGGCCATTATATTGAATGCATGTTTAAGAAGCTTCAGTGTTGGCTTCACTTCACAGAAACGGAAGCTCTGTCCACTATATATACTATACTGTACTATCAGTGGTACAACCACAGTGGTACTAGACCAATCAGCGTCCCTTTAGGAGTTACTGCAACTACAGCATGAGCTACGTGCGTGTTTTAACACTAGGTGTGTGTGACGACGTGTGGGAGATATGACTGTTGGCTCGCAAACAACAGTGACGGTTGCTAAAGAGGTTAGCGTAGATGGTGTTAGCATTACTTACATCAGCAAAGAACAGTACCGAAGGCAGGAAAAGTTGTTTCAGCTCTTCTGCTGACGGCTTCAGTAAGAGCTTGATGCCTTTATATGGTTTGCTGATCTGATTGGTTGAAGTTCACCAGCGATATACAGTGATAGACAGATGGTTCATCCAATCACCTACCAATTATTGTATTGCCCCTTTTCAGTTTCAACAACAACAATGACTTCTTAGATGGTTCTGTGTAACAAACCATCTGACACTGTCAGGTTAACCTAGGTCTACACAATTGTGTCCTCGATATGTAACCCTATTGGAGAAATGAGTTCATTCACACAAATTCGTTTCACTGTTTCTGATTTGGAGTCCAAGCATTTTTGTTTTACAAGAGTAAGTAACCCCCCACAAAAGACAAACAATGTCTTTCATGCTGTGGAATTTTATTGAATACATTTGTTTTTGCCCTTAGAATATTAAAATAGCATACCAACGACTAAGAAAACAAAGGGCTGCCTTCCCCTTAGTTTGAATTCATCATTAGAAACCCACAAAGTGTACCTCCAGGGTTAGAAAAACACATTGCCAATTAACTGAATGACACAGGAATCAGTGACTTTTGACCTTGCTCTCTATTAAGGATGCATTTCCCTTTTAGCCGTCGGTGGGATTGGATGTTTGTGAGTAATAGCATCAGCTGTGAGAAACTTGTCAGAGCTCATCAGCTCTGGACCCTTGGTACATCTACATCACTTCCACCATGTTGTGTGTGTGTATTGTAGGAGATATGCTATTACATGAATGTAGTTCACACACTATCACCGGCCTAGATGTGCTCGGGGGTAAAGTAAGGCACTCAGTCTGATGGCATTTTGCTAACACGATACAATGGAGGCAGGAGGAGGTGACAACTTGCTGGATTCAAATCCAATTTCGATGGCTCTGTTTTTTGAAAATGTTGATGTATAGAATTTAAATGTTAAACTTTCTAGTAGTTTTAGTACTATGTGTAGCACTCTATATTTCTCAGTTTGGTAAAATTGTTGTATATACTGTATACTTACATATTTGATTTATGGCAGGATGTTTAATGCACAGTGTTCTATAGAGTTCAGAATAAATGTAAAAACCTTTCATCCTGGTGTGGTAACGTGGAGTGGTTAAATGTTAGACGTAATGAGGAGATGAAGGCTGGAATGGGAGACATCTGTCAAATGACTTAACCTACAGTATATTTAACGTGGAGCTCTACTCGGCTGTGCTGCTTTGTAAATGATTCCCTGACCCATGATTAATACTACACTAAAGTCCAGGACCTTACATTCCCAGCAACAACAGCCGGTTCTCTGAAAACCGCTACTGCAGCACCCTATAATTATCAAAACATAACATGTACCCGACAATTTGGCCTTTCCATCCATATACTGTGAACCAATTAGGGATGCTGGAGATGTCATCTGGATGGGGCTGCCATATTTTCTCCATCAGTCAGTGCTCAAAGAACCAGCGCAGTTATAAACGACCTCAAGTTGCGATCGATTCCCAGACTGCATGTTGAAATTTATAGTCAGTTGCCAGTTACAGGAGATGGATGGTTGCAAATGTGAAGGCGCTGCAAAGGCTGCAGTGAATCTTTCAAGACTTCCTCTTGTAGATACAACAATATGGCTTGGGGGAAAATAGGGCAGGACTGTATCACTTCCTTTTCTGGATCATGTCTACTTTGTCCTGCAGCACAAGTGATGTAGTTTCAGACTGAATGTGTTTTTTTTCTTTTTGTTTGTGGGAGTACTTTAACATTTTCAATTTAGTTCACCAGACATATGTCACACTTGTGGAAAGAAAAGCTTATATCTGTGCTTTATTGTTCTTAAAATGGCTAGTTGGCTTTATTAGCATTCTGCATAGAGGTACAGCTAACTATCCATGTGTAGCAAGGTGTGACCCATGCTTTTATTGGGGGCATGTTAGCAGAACTTGCAAACCACTTTAGGGAAACCACTTGGAGAATAGGCACAAAAATGTCACAATATCCCTTGATTATTAGGTGTGTTGAAATTAAAATGTCAGTTTTCCTTTAAAGGTAAGTTGAGATTCATATATTTAAAGGTGGTGCATATGCACTTAGCAACAGTGTAGTCCAGTGCAGTTGCAGTCATGAGAAATGTCAGAGATAGGTGGAAACTGAAAGGCCACAGTTGTTGTTGCCATTGGCTGAAGTGTTGGTGGTTAAGGTATGAGACAGGGCCAGAGGGTTTTTAAGGCCTTGGGAACAGACAAGTGTGACAGTTTATTCGCAATACTCAAAACAAGCAGAAAGAAAGCAAGTGTGCAAACATTAACCAAGCTTTAATCTAAACGGAGATTCAAACTTACATCCATTTATCAGTTCTCTATCAGAAATCACTGAAGACAGCTTTATGTAATGTAATTCCACTGTAGACAGTGTAGACTGAATGAATGGATGATTTGAAAGAGTAGTTCAACCTTTTGGTGAATACACTTACTCAGTTTTTTTGATGAAAGTTAGAGAAGATCAATTACACTCCTGTCTGTATGGTGAATATGCTGTTACAACCACCAGCCAGTTAGCTTAGCTGACACACTACAAAACAAAATGGTTTTTACAAGGAATTAATTATCAGACTATTTTTTTGGCCTTAAACAGTTCCTTCCTGTGTGTAGGTGTAATAAGTTGTTAATTAGTGGGCTGTAGATGCAAATTGTTACCTTTGGACAGAGCAAGGCTAGCCATTCCCCTTGTTTTAGGCTAACTGCTGGCTGTTTTTTTTTTTTTTTTTGCTTCATCCCCAAATGGCAAAACATTTCTTTAAATGAATTAACTAAATTATTAACTAATTATAAATGAGGATCATTATGATCACCCTATATTGTGTGATATAACAAACTGAGGGGGCAGAACATACCATTACTTGCTTCATTACATTCTTGTCTTTTTAGACATTTTAGTGCAGAAATGTTACAAATCATATCTTTGAATGAATTTGTATGAGCAGTAAGGGAACCAGAAAAGAAAAATAAACAATGCAACCTCCACACTTTCCATTGGCAGAACAATTTCAGGGACAAATCTTTGCTTGAGTTTTGATTTATTATTTTCTCAAATTATATGTTTAGAAGTGTAGGAGGCTCTGTCTTTTCAGCTATTCAGAAATGCTGAGGAAAGGTCAAACCTGTAATTTATTGGAGGTTAGACCTTCGATTTCATTGAACAAGTCTTTGTAGGAGGAGATTTTTGAGCTGAGTGTATTGTGCGTGTTGTAGAAATGATTCATATGTAGAGGCAGAAAGAGACTGTCAGCCTTTGGTCAGAGCCAGTGCCGAACTACAAATGCAGTCTACAGTCCGTGAGATTCTGTCCTTTTTGTTATTTCGTAACATCTGTGGTGCTTAGCAACCACTGGTGTAGTGTCTACACTACCTTGAAATGCACTTCACAGAGAATTTCTATTCACACAGCTTCATTGTCTGTTCAGCCCACAGTGGCTGGTACCATTCATCTCATGTTTTTTATCTTTTTAGCAAAACTTCTAAGTTGATTGCTGGTTAAGAGTTTGTTTTTCCTCAGAGACAAAATTAATTAGAATTTAGTTTCTTGCATTATAGAGACACTTAAATTGCACCATGATGCTGCTGTCAAACCTCACTGAGGCTGCTTTGGTTTCACAGGAAAGAAGGCAATGATCAGAGGCGCATGTGGGTGAAGGGTGTAAGCGTCAAGTGCTGGGTTGTAGTTGCACACATTCCAACATACACACTCACATACACAAACACACTAAGAGCCAGACCAACTGCCCTTGCTGGGTCACATCTTGTGCCAGTGCAGTGAGGTTTCCTCTGCAAAGAAACACTGCACTGACTAAGGAAGGCAGTCTGTTTCATATCATAAAAACCACACTGGGAGCCGGCGGGTTTATGCAGTAGCATCTGGCGTCACCGCAGATGACTGCCAGGCACACATTAGATCAGAATAATTGGCCAGGACAGCAGCGTGAGATGGACAAATGAGAACCTCCTCCTGGGTGACCTGATGGCCGATGGGGAGAATGAACAACATTGCTCAGTGTCTGATAAGGAGTTTGTGAAATAAAGAATAAATAGATAAGGGACAAGTGCTTAGCATTTAGTTTTTAAGGTAATGTTTGTTTGTTGTATTATTATACAAAAACAAAATAGGGTGACTCACAAGTAATTCTATCTATCTTCTATGCAGATGATAAGTTAAAAGTCACAAAAAACCTAGTGGATCTACCTCTGTATAGTAGATAATCGTTATATATGCCCTTCTCAAATAAAACATTTAATGGCTCAGAACTGAAGAATAGAATTGAAAATGAATAAATAAACAAATTACAGTTGCTAGGTCCTTCTAGCTCCTCATTTGCTTTTTACAGTTCGGTAACACATCAAACATTATTCAAATGATGGTCCTTTAGAAGTTTAAAAAAGGTTGTTAATATATTTTTTTTAAATTTTGTTTCCACTTCTAATGAACTAAAACTATTTTTTTGGTATGTTTTAATTTAACCCCAAAGTATTTGGTGTGGATTTTCTATAAAGTACTTGTAAAGTGTATTTAAAGGAATTCTATTAAGATAAAAATTACCTGTTATTAGTGCTGTCAGTTAAACGCGTTATTAACAGCGTTAACGCAAACCCATTTTAACGGTGTCTCTTTATCGCAAGATTAACGTTCTTTTTGGCCTAGCACACTTTGTAGTTTTTCTCACATGCTGTTGCAACAACTAGTAACATTAGAAAAAACTACAACACCACACCAGATCTAGCTAGACCGGAAACAAAACAACAGGCACGCTGCACACACTTGTTTAAGAGTAGTAGACGTTACGTTTTGAGTGGATGGCGAGCGCGAGACGCCGAAATGGATGCCAATAATATTCTGAATGGAAAGTTTACTTTTAAAAAGTAATGCGATTAATCGCGATTAAATATTTTAATCGTTTGACAGCACTACTTGTTATTATGAAACTCCCTGTCTTGTGTTCAAAGAAAACCAGATTAATAATTTAAGGCAACATACCACATGCAAAAGACTCCTCCCTCACTGCTTGTTCATGTCCAACATTGGATATATTTGCTTTAGGACTTAGTTTCACTGCTAACCAATGCCAAGTACTGTACCTCCACTTAAAAATGGAAGAATTTATTTTTGATGAAATACACAAACAATTATTGCAAAAGTAGAGATAAATAACTTTGGCATACAGGAAATGAAAAACATCCATGACACAATGGCAATGTAAAATGACTAACAATGACAATTGGCAGCTAATCCTACTGTACACTAACATATGAAGCAAACAAGACATTTTGGACCTAAATTTCCCTTTCATTAAACAAATAAATATTTAATATCTCACAATCTCAAATGTAGCAAGATTTGCTTGACGGTAGGCATTCCTGAAGCAAGCAGATTTGACATTGCTGAGATGGGATAAATGAAGAGTTGTAATGAACAATACCCAACTGATTCTACATGTGCAACTTTTATCCCCTCCTTGAGAATCTTTGGTAGAAAAGGCATGATGGTACAGAAAAAAATTTAAATGTCATATTTACACATGATACAGTCTTATTAGCAAGGCATTCAGCTGCGGCTGTGTTTCACCACAGATTAAACCTGTGTAAAAACAATAGGGTAGGAAAGAAAAACTGCTCATGAAAAAACAACTTTCTTTGCTTTGATGGTAATAATAGAGGGGCAGAGGGAGTAAGGCAGCTGAAGCCAACTCACTTATAGACATAAAAAGTACTTGAACAAAGAAGCTCCCATTTTCCATGAGAGTATCAGCCCACACTGGCTGAACTTTAACAAAGACCTCAAGAAGAAGAGGCAAAAATACCTCAATGTTCTTATCTCTGAGGAGCAGAAGAATATAGTCTTCAGAGCGCATAGGTTATAGTCCAGATCTGCTCCAGTGTCTTTTTGTCTCTCTAAAATGCACTTAGAGCACACTATTGGTATTCCACAACGGTCAAATCCATTCCGGAGATTTATTAAATTCCAGTCTGTTCTGCTTAATCCAATTAACGAAAGGACAACAGGATAAAGGGAGAATCTTGTTAGATTCCAGTGGAAGTGGATGAGATACAAAACATTTCAAACATCCTGCATGACTCCAGTGGCAGCTATTACACATGTCCAAGGTCAGTCCCAGTCATCTTTACACTCGCAAGCACACTCCTCATGGTGCTCTAAGGGCACATCAGTCATGGATTTCTGCAGACCTCTGCCACCGCTTCGGTGCTTCAACAGTAGAACCTGTCAAAAAGTGGGACATTTTAGTTAATAGCTGGACATCAAACACTAGATGTAAACAAGCAACTTATGTTTAAAGGTTGTAAAGGTCCAGTGTGTAACATGTAGGAAATGGAATATAATATGCATAGACATGTTTTCAAAAGCGTACAATCAACTGAATATTGTTATGTTCTCGCTACCTTAGAGTGATCCACTTATTTTCTACAGATGCCGCAGGACGCACTCCATGGAGGTCACTATGTTGAATCATTATATTTCTACAGTAGCCCAGAAGGGACAAACCAAACACTACCTCTAGACAGGGGTGTTTGCATTTTTCACACATTTTGCAGCCACCATAATTTCTCCTTCGTGCTTGTAGAAGCAACTACACCACTAGATGCCACTAAATCCTACTTAACAGACCTGTAAAAGGCCAAAAATTATATTTTTGACCCAAAGATTATTTTGTCTTAAACGTTTCAATAATATTAGTGACTTAATCTCATTAGATGCTTACATTTCTGGACTTCAAATCTACATTTCCAAGCCATACCGACTGTCATTACATTGCTGTAACTTTTGTGCAATTAGAAATACTGGTTAAAGGGTGGAACTAGGAAAGACCACAAGGTCATAGGACACGCATAGCAAATTCTGTATTTTTTTCATGAAGTCATCCTGTCTATAAAGTTAATAGTAAGGTTGGTGGAAGGTTAAATATTGAACCATATAGAGGGACCAAACAACATTGCTCATCCTGTGCTGCCAGTGGGAAAAAAGTTCCTAGATTGATCCTGAATATCTTTTTTCATGCATATTCTGCTATTGGTGTTCTGATTTCCTATGCTTTCTCAGAGCTGAGAAGAGGCTATTGCTGGTCATGCTACATTGATTACCATATCCTTAATTCCAAACATACTGCTGTTAATGCTACTGGACAAATGCTTTTCTCATTTTGGTGAAAGACCAATCCAAAGCTGGATTTTTAAAATCCAGTGTAAATGTAAAAACCTTAAAATGAAAAAATTGTTTCAGCTCTTATGTTAGTTGGAAATAATATAGTGTAATAAAATCAATAATTTCATAACTTCAGAGTCTGTAGGTAAATGTCTCAAAATGATTCACGTAATACACGTTCTATGTTCCTTGTTTTTCATGATCAAGTTGATGTTTACCTCATGATATTTCTTTGTGACCCTGGTGGGAATGCATTGGCAGTCATAGCAGCGGTGAGAGCAGCAGGCACAGTTTCCACCACAGCGTTTCACCAAGAGGCAGCTTGGCCAGAAAATGGCATCTGTCTTCTTTAGCTCCTCCCGCAAGGATACGGAGAAGTTGCGTGGAGTGCAGCTGTACAGCCGAACTTCCTCCCTCAACATATTAAGATCAGTTCCTCCTGAAAGACACAGAGAAGACATGATCACAATCACTTCCTGTCAAAACAAACCTTGCAATTCTCACATCTGACAAATAGTATTTAATGGCTACTGTAATACCACAATTTAAAACTATCCTTTATCAATATTTTGTATTTAATTTAATTGTAACGTACAAGTTTAAAAGTGTCCTACCTCTGGCTTTCTTATTATGGATGAAGGATTTCCCCAGCACATGCCACGTAGGTTTGTACAACTCTTCCATATCCACCTGCCATCGCTCCGGCTCCAGGTACTTCATGACCTCCTCCATGGTGTTCAACCCTGCCACAGCCTCTGACAACTCCTCAATACCCTGCAGGGTTGGAGGGAGAACAGCAGGGACCTCTGGTTCTGATACACTCTGCAGAAAAAACAGACGAGATAGAGAGTGATGGAAAAGAAAGGTCATTTATTCAGTATATACAGTATTTATGTACGAAATTACAACAACAACATCTTAGATGTTACGGTCCTGCTTTCTCGACTTTTAATGCCACTGAAAAAGTATTTTTCTCTTTTATGTGGCAAGCATACAATGCTTGTGTGATAGAAATATACTGTAGCTTCCACACCCAAAAACGTATCATTGCACCAACTGCCTTACAGACCGGCCACTTTCCGTGACATTTAAGAGCTTTTACTGTGAGCCTGCTCTAGGTTATGAATACTAAAACAGGAAAGTTACACAGAAGGAACAATTTTGTCAGCAGTGACAAGATGTGTTTTATTTCTACAATGTGAAACACTGTTAATGTATAAAAGGAAGGAGTTTGACAGCACATCAGTACATTTTATGTGATGGTAAGAAATTGGGTTTAAATTGGGTTCAGGCTCATTAAATGCTACAGTGGTTTGGACTTGAGTTGAGTTAAACAGAAACCATGGCGGTCCAGGCCAGCTAGGGCCCAATTTAAACCCTATGTGTTAGACCTGGTAATGTGTGGAAGAGTTGAGACTAGAGCTGCTGAAGATTACGGACAGATCTTGCTAAGCATTCCCACGCTGGCCAATACACTGGATAAACACACTGATTCTGAGAATTGATAGGGAAGTAGAAAACCTACTCCATAGAAACATTTATATGTGTATTTCCACTTAAATCTGTATTGGCATGATATTTTTCATTATTCATACATCATGTATTTGCTGCTGCTTTCCAGTTTTCTTCCATTTGTGCTTCCTGTTGTCTCAAGATATTTGTCCATTTCCCCATTAAGAGGACTTCTTCAACAATTATTGGTTGATAGACATTGTTTTTTTTTTTGTCAATGGCAACATCTTCCTCCAATTCCTTGTAAAAATGTTTTGCTATTAAAAGTATTTAACCAAATGTCTGTTGCTCCCATTAAGATAAGATAAATTATAGATATAAAGTACTATACAATGCATAGGGACCTTATTGTGACAAGATATGTATACATCTATGTAACTGTATTCTTTTCACATTGGGGTAATTAGGAAATTTTTTTAAAATTTTTGTTTTACAGAATTCCCTCCATGTTTTTAAATTAGTGAATATGTATCTTCTACATATTTGACAATTATGATCTAAAATTTCACCATTAAGCTCTTTTTTATGATTCTCTTTCATATATTTAGCGCATCCTTAATGTTCAATATTTGATATGAGACAAATTAATATTTTAATAAAAAATTCCACAGAGCTGCTCAGTTTTCAATTGCACAACACGGTCACTGTGGGTATGTTGAGAATATACCTGCCTAAGATACAGTCTGTTAACCTCCATTCAAAGATGCAACTTTGCCAATATAATCTCTGGTTTAGAAATAAAAGCATCATCATGCATTTATACTCCAGTGAGGTACATAATAATGTACACTGCATCTGAAATTGTTCCATGCACTGAAGTTGAGAGGCAAATGTGAATAAATGGCATCATTTTTTAAGTTGTCAAATGTGATCACATCTCTGTCACCTTCTCTGCTCACTTTGCATAACAACATTTGTCCCTTTAGCTCCCATAGGCAGCAGTATTATTTCTTCCAAGCTCCCAACCCTCCAGGCTACAGCATGCAGTCAGAGAGAAGATTGATACCTGGGGTGTTGGTCTTCCCACGAGAGAAGAGGCTAATCTGTTAAACCTTTCAGTCCTGTGACGCTGCGTTTGTCCAACATGTCAGCTCGCTGGTCTCTCTAATCTTATGTGACTGACAGGTAGAAGGCAACATTGTGACACTTACAAAAAAAATGCAGCTTGTGTAGCACTGAAAAACATTGGCTGCTGGCAGCTGGGTCTTTAAGCTTCTGGAGAGGCAGAAATGTTTGAAAAGAAAAAAAAGGATTCCAGGAATCTGTATCTTCCCTTTGATGACTTATAGGGGTGAATTAGAAAGGAATCCAGTGAGAAATGGAGGTTGGAAGAGGAAAGGTTTACCTTTTATCAGAGCCCATGGCACTAACATTGCAAGGACTTGTGGTTTCATTTTTATTTACCACTGACACTAAAACATTAATGGCACTGTAAAACCACCTTGACAAAAGTTATCCATAAAGTGACTTATATAATTTTATTTAAAGGTTTAACAAGAATACAGATATCACCTACAGCTAACATAGATATTTAAGATGGATGTATATAGTCCATTTTTCAGCTCAACTTGACACAAGGCACAGGCGATTAATTAATTAAACACGTATTGACATTTATACACTGAATAATAGATGTAACACCGTAAACATCCAGAAGATTTATTGACTGCGAAAGTCCATGCAATACTCTCAAAATCCATGTCACTTTGGCATAGACTTTAAAATAAGATGCCAGTGGTTTGACATGGCTGCACCACAGGCTACAAAAATACAGCTGATGTGCAGCTGTGCTCATGCCACAGATTTGACTCATTCTAATGAGGCTGCCTTCATAACCATTCAACATATCTTTGGTTTATTTGGAACCTACTGAGATAAACAGACACAAATGTGAAAGGAATATTTGTGGAGAAAACGACTGGACATATAGCGTCATATAAGTTTTTGTAAACTAGAGTAAATTGAATAGTTCTTTCTTGGAGCTGTATTTCTAGACAACAGAAGAAAGCTGTTGTTAGTTGAGCCTTGGCCGTGGCTAACAGCATGGACTGGAAGCCATTAACAGCTTGTGAATGTCGACGGTGCAACACTCCCCCAATTAGCGGAGCTCTGCAAGCTCAGCTTTTAGATAGAGAAGCCAAGCAATCCTTCAGAGACACATCAAAATGGTGTGAATAAAGCTATAAGTAGCAAATGAGAGCTCCCATTAAAAAACTTCACGAACAAAGTACTTAAATCGACCACCAACTTCCAGCTGGCAGGAATTCAAAGCGGTGTCCATTGTGTCAAGTTTCACACAAATAGATGTGACGCATGAACACATTCAGAAGTTGACAATAAAATCATCATGAACTAGAGGAAGAGCAAACAAGACTTTTGAATTTGGCTCAGTGAAGCCACAATCTTTGATTTGCTATAAAATAATTCTACATCTATGATGTAACATATTTAGATTAATGATGGATGTATGATTTTTAGCTAATAAACAGAAAAGAGCTGTTTGAGTAAACATAAGCTCTTCATTCATTGCCATTTTTGTGATAACACTTTAAATAAGACACTCAAAGACAGTGAGTGGAATAGCATTTAACAAAGCTTCGGAACAAACAGGATGCTGATTCGACACAACATGCTGCGATGACAGATGAACGTTGGCCACTGAGGCACTAGTCCAGGTCCTGTTGCAGGTATTTTCTTTGTGTCTAGGTGTCTGACAGTTACTTTCCAAAGGCATAAGCATGTGCAACACTGCTTGTTTCCTAAAAGCTGACACTGATGGGACAGGTACACAGTGAAAAGAATGTCCTGAATGCAAATGTGTAGTTAAGAATTAGACCTTTCGTATATAAGAAGTCTTGCAGTACTTAACAGAAGCGCATGAGGTTAGAGATTACTATCCTTATTTCTGAAGAGAAAAACATATATAAAGATTTTGAACTATCTATGACTAAATAAGAAGATCCTCTTGCATAATTCTGCACATTACAGGCTCAAATGAGCTCCTAATTCCCCTCAACCTTAGAAACAGCTTGCTATTGAAAATTTAGACTCAAGGTATTAAGGCTGCTGTCGGTAACTTATAAAAATAAGTCTTTGTCATATTTGCTGAAACTTTCATTATATCCTGACAGTAGTGCATGAGCCAGATAACTTGTGAAAAAAAACCTGGTTCCTCTGGCTCCTCTTAGTGCTCCTAATGGTATTTGCAAGAATCCACCACGTTTGAAGGAAAAAGAACCAATCAGAGCTGAGAAAGCTAGTTGATGGTTGAGTCTCAATCCCAGGTCGTCAAATACAGACACTTTGGATTGGTGGCTTGAAGATAGTTCATGGTTGAGTCTCATTCCCAGGTTGTGACAACCGCAGCTTTAAACTCAAACATGCACTGGAAGAGTATGTTCTTCAGCTGCCTTAATAAAAGCAGTTTCTTGTTTCTTGCAGTTTCTATCAATCATTTATGAAAAATAGCTGAGCCAGCAAACCAAGGCAGGCTGAAAGTAGGAATTAGAGACACAGTGGAGGTAATATGCTTGAACCAATGTTCCAAAATATGTGCAACTCTGAACATAACAATATACAGGCAGCAAGAGGATATTTTCCGAGACTGAAATGAACAACTGTGTTTTCAGAACTTAATGTTTTTTTATTCTTCAGATGACCTAAGACAGAGTCAAAGTGTGAAAGCTTGTAATGTACCTCTTACCACTGCCAAACTCCCCTGAACCCCCTGCCCCTCAAGAAATAACCTTGTTTCCAAGCTGTGATTACCTCATTTCCAGCTCTCTTTGTTCTCACACAGCACAACCACATGGTCTTATTTCTGGTGACTAAAATGACAGGTTGAACTAACTATGTTGAGATGAAAATTCTGAAATAGCATCTTGGGAGAGCTCTGGAAAACAATATATTCTCTTTTACATGGAGTTGCAAACCACTTCCTTGCACAACAGAGCTTTGAGTAAGCAACAACGTCTGTTGTGTGTGAATAAAGTGCTTTTTTCTCTCACTATACGCCACACACTGCAATTGAGGTTGGTGTAAAAACAGACCTCAATTTCATCATGCCAACGGTAAGCCTCCTGCAATGCTTTGCCAGTCATTACCCTCTGCTTTAACTAGGATTTTACTCCTTACTTCTTCTGCCCTATCTCCTTCTATTCAAGTCTGTAAAACTCTCTTCAATCCATTAAAATAAGCAAAGCTGGTAGAGAGATCATTATGCCTAGGTAGAAGTGGGGTTTAATTGTGGATTGGGACCTCACAGAGACAATGATGTATGTTTTGTTTTCTCCTTTAACCCACCACTCAACACCCCTCATGCTCCATTCAACAGACTCCTTCTCTTCGATGTTTTAACAACCTCTTTGCCTCGGCCCTTTCACTTTCCGAAAATCTCTTCCTGTGAATTACAGACTGGGTCTTATTTTTTTCCCCCTTCCATTCCATGCAAGTGGTGGGGAGGAATTATTGCTTGTTTAAATATAAACTAAAGTGCTGGCCCCTGCGTGGCACGAGGTTCCAGTAGCTGCTGGTTGACCACAGAGGAAACAGAGTGCTGCTGTTCTAGCGTGCTCCTCCTGTGTCAGAAGAAAGTTCAAAGGGAAGCCAGACTGAACGTGCAGAGGCCAAAGCTTCCTTTTCCCCCCTCATGGTTTCCGCACCTTCTAGAGTTGGAAAATGAAAGACAAACCCGGTCTCCTGTTCCGTAACATAGTTAGTGGCAGACATTTGAACACCGCAGTAGAATAGCTTCATTCTGCTGCAAAATAATTACATTTGAGTTTTAAATTCCAAAACATCCCCAGTTTGTGGAGTGTTTTACCTTCAAATTTAAATATTTCTGAAAGTGTAACATTTTTTTACACTAAAATATATGGTGTAAATTTTTTTTTGTGCTGATTACTTGTTCTTTGACCAGTTGTTTCTGATTTAGAACATATTATTGCCAGTTTCAGACTATTTAATTCAGTCAAACTTTTAATCTGCTCTTTAGACAAAAAAATATTTTGTTAATTTGGTTTTGTAGAAAAAACTGTTTAAATGTCTCAAAGTAGGGTATCAGAAAAGTATTATTGTTATTAATGTTAAAGGGGGGAGTTTTTCTGCATGGGTCTAAGGATAGAGGGTGTTGTATGTTGTACAAATTATTAAGCCTTTTGAGGCAATTTGTGGTTTGTGATCATTGTTTAAAATTTACTATAAACTGCTAACTGACATTTCCCTTTTGGAATCAACTCCTTGTAATAATGTCTTATTGGATTAATCTGTCTCCATAAGATAAAGCAAGGCCTTGCTTGTACATCAAACATCACAAACTACTGCAGTCTATTGATGGTGAATATGCTGTTCAATTTGAAAATTATCATGAAGATAAGATAAACATTTATAGATCCCTGTTGGGGAAATTCAAGTTTACACAGTGCAGAGGAATGTAGTACAAAGAAAAGAAAATACAATACAAAACAATGATAAAATTATACAGTAAAAAAAATAGAATAAACCTATGGGTATTTAGATGTGCAATGTTTCTGAGAGCATACTTTGTGTATTACTGGAGATTGACTGAGCAACCTTCTTTTCAATAACTTATCACAGGGAGCTCGTACATGTAATGATTGACTTTTCACTAATAACACATCTGTATTTTTAGAAATACAGCTTTGACGCCCAGTATGTGTTCAGCATGTCAGTGAATCCTATGTCAGTTAGTGCTGCTATCATCAATGTTGTTTTAGGTTTTAAGGCTGAAGGAAGAATGCAGTAAAGATGTGTATGAGGAATAAAAGAACAAAAAGCTTTTGAGGCAGAAAAGAAAGTTGCAGAGAGAATACAAAGCGCCATCAGTGACCTCAGTTGCCTATTTGTGCTTGTCAGATTTCACAGTGCTGCAGGCCATTAGGGATTAATGAGGAGTAGAGCTGTTTACTTAAAGCAAGTGAACAGAACTAAAACATGACAGGTTAAAACATGGCAGTCGTCTCTTCAGTTTATCTCTGGGCTTTTGTCAGCGAAGGGAGCAGGGGCGAAGGGATTCTGTGCGTGTGTGTGGTCTAAAGACCAGGACAGAGAAGAGTAAGTGAAAGAAAATGAGGAATGGGAAGACGATGGAGCAAGACAAAGATCGCTAGAAGTACCCAAGCTAGAAGTACCCAAGCACAGAAGTATTTTCTAACATATTTTACTGTCGTTCTGCAAGGACTGCTAAATGTAACTTAAGAAATAAGTTTTTCAATTGCAAAACAAATGTGTTGCATTACTTGTTGCAACAAAAAAGTAATCTTTAATGCGTTACTTTGTAGCGTGCTGATTTTGTTAAAATAATTGTATCTTTTCTTCTAAGGTAGTCTTGATCTCTGAATCACTGCCCACATTTTCATATTGTTCAGCAATTTAACTTGGTCTTATTCATAGATCCTTGTTTCCATTGGTCGTAAAAACAATTGACCAATCAGAACTTTGTAGGCAGGAATAAGAAGAGGATGCCTCTTTCCTATTTACTTTGCTCGTTAGTTAGCTTTATCAAATAAAACCTGCAGAATGACAGAATGACCACAGAAAGTATGGATGGGACTGATGCAGCAGTACAAATTGTTGTAAATTGTCATAAAAAATAATGACTTATATTACTCTTATTTCCATTAACTGTTTGAAACTGCTGTGAAGCTTCAGTGTCAACTTAAGATCAGCAAGATGGATATGTCAGTCATGACTAACCCCCTTCCTCCCAACAAGTTAAAACAAACTAATCTCTGACTGACAAATGAGAGTCCACGAGGCATGACATTACGTATGCTCTGACAAATATTGGTACTCTTGGCTTCACACACTGATATTTAACTGATATCTTTTTTATGTGTGATCATGTGTATGATCACACGTGTGACATAAACCTCAAGGCTGCAGTTGCTGGTTGTTGCTGATGTACTGAATGAGTTAAACCTTATGCTATGTACACACTTCAATTTCATTGGGTAAGTTGCTGCCAAAAGTCTAAAAGGTGTATGGAAACAAAGATTAGCAAGGGATAGAAGTAGTGACTATAGTTTATGTTACAGGCAAAGACAAGGGAAAGGGAGAAATAACAGGAAAGAGCTGGTTGTTGCCAGAAATATATTTCAGTCCTAAATAGAGTAAGAGTAAAATAACACAGGTTTCTGTGTGAAGTGGGGTATTGTAAAAACACATAAAAGGGGATATTACTTTTGAACTACTGTACGTGATGATAAAAAGCGAACTGAAAATGAAACAGACAGACAGCAGCGTGACAATTTTCCACACAAAAAGCACTTCTATCTCTTAATTCCTACTTTCATTTCAGGGGCTTGAATGAATCCCCCCGAGGGTCAGAGGACCTCTTTGTGAATGTGAAACCACTTATTTTCTCCATCTCACTCTCAAGCAGCACCATCACTGACACTGAGACACCTCGTCTGTCATCTGACTGGATCTATAGATACAGTACAGGTTCAGAGGGTAGAACAGCAATATGGAACACAACAGTTTGATTATTTATAAATGGGAACAATACCATCTCCAGAAAATGAGAACATTTTTAAGTGGATATCTTTGATCTGTTGTGTATTGTCTTACGTTTTAGAACTATTATAGGGTCCATTACAACCAATTGCCATTTTAATCATTGGCAACTTGTTTGTACTCACCAATTTCATTGCAGACACTGTGGACATATTGTTTTGTCTGCGTAGAAGTGTATGAGCTGCTCTGGCTTGTGTCTATCTTTATAACTACAATAGATAATAAAACAGGTGCCAGATGTTCCAAAGTGCTTAAACACAATTTCTCCCCAACGATGCTTAAAACTTACACATAAGCATAAATGGATGATTGCAAATTAAGACACCATGTTATGTAACAAGCAAACTATTTGGAGAGGCATTGCTTACTGCCATGTGAGAGAGGCAGAAACATGCTATGACAGCTAAGCACTCAAGTGCCTACAATGCACATTTTTAATCTCCAAAGCATGGATGACGTTTGCTACGTACCACAGGAACGAGGGAGTAGCGGATGCAGAATCCCGGCTCCAAAGGGAAGTACTCATCAGAGATGAAGCGGATCCTGATCTGACTGCCTTTAGAAGTGTGACTAGCTGGTACCGACTGTGACCCACACCAACGACCAAGGACTGTTTTCTCAGTTGGATCCTCTATTTCCACAAAGTCGTACCTGGTAGATTGAGACAGAGAAAGAAAGAAGAAATTGATTATTTTAGTCTCTGAGACATTGCCAGTTATTGATTGTTCCATTATCATGAAATTGTCTTTGTCCAAGTTATAACAACTACTTCAAACTACAACTGGCTATGTTTGAGCTTTCATATGGTAGATTTAGGCCTCTACATATGCATGTCCGTTGACTTCAGCTTGTCAGCACCTTTAACATTGTGCCATGTTGTCCCCTCAGCTCTATCTCACCCATCTGAAGGTGAGCTTGGTAATATCAATAAAACTGCCTGGGGAAATAAAAGTTTAACCTCATAAAAAAAGAAAAAAAGAAAATAAATATCTTTAACAGCAGGTTGCAATATCTCAGTGGCGACAGATGAGATCTTACTGTTATTTACAGCCTGAATTAATGACTTGTATATTGCCAGTGTACTGAGGACAAATCTCAGGTTGGTTGACAGTGCAGCATAAGCAGCTGTTCTTACTATTTAGCGGTTATGGTTGCTGATGCAGCCTTTTGACAGGCCTATTACACTCCAGCTCCATGTTGTCATTGACATATAGTTTTTAATTAAAACTTGAGCTTGTTATATTGTACTGATTTGAATGTTGACTGCGGGAAAGCCTCAGGCCTCTTTACTCGGACTCGAAAACAAATTCTCAGTTGTTTGAAAACTCCCTTTGTTAATCATTAAATTTACATGATTGCTGTTTTATGCTGGGGAGACTACTAGGTCTGGATATCAGTGTGAACAAAAAATTAATATGAATAGCTCTAAGAGGGTATTTTTCAAAATAATTTGGCAATAACGTGCTTTTATCTCTTAATCTTTATTATATTGAGTATTCAGAATAGTTTTTCCACTTTCACTGTCACCAACTCCTCTTCAATACCCACAGAAATAACTGAGGTAAATGGACTGAAACCAGGTTTAAATGACACAGTATATTCCTGGCTATAAACCTAACAATCACTGAAAACTGCAGAAGCGATTGGTGTCTGAAAATCAAAGATTGTATCTGAAAAAAGTCCATGCATTCCTGAAATATTATTTAGTTTTAGCAGGATGGATTTAACAAGTTTCAAGGATTTCACAAATTTCACTAAACAAAACGATGATACATTTCAACTGAGAAAAATATAAATAAAAGCACCATTTTGTTTGTTGTGGGGATCGAACTTTGCGACCCTGTAATTACATGACAGTGTTTCTCCCCTGGCCACCCTGCCAACCCATAATACCAGTAAACATTATGAAGTGCAGAAGCAAATGGCCATGCTCCAGACTCCTTTGGTGTGCCAAGGCTAACATCGACCAACCTCAGCACTTAAGACACGCGGTTCAGGAGTTCAGTCTTTATTATTTATACCTGTGTGTGAAACCAGTGGCTGCAGTGCATTCAATACAGCCTTGTTTCACTGACTCTTCACAGTCTGGGATTAATCACTTTGCCATTTGCGTCAACAGGCACGCTAACCTCTCATTCAGTGCTGCCAATTCGGATATTTGGATTTCAAGGACATTGTTTACATTTTGCACCGGCTTGACAGATTCAGTTCAAGCTGGTTTCAATAAAACAACACGGAGGGACATGAGCAAGACTAAAAATGGATTTTCTGTGAAGTTAAATAAACTGAAGGGGAGGGGGGTCGATACATTTACTGACTCTGCTGCCTTTGATTTGGAAAGTTATACAGGAAGTTTGTAATCTGCACAAACAAACATATTGGCAAAGGTAAAACTGAAGCTGTTCTTTGAAATACCATTCACAGTTTAAATGTACAAATGTTAGGCAACTGCATGAGCTATAAAACATTCATTCATATAAGTGCAAACCAGACTGGCATGAAATGGTTTTGGAAGAGTATGAAATATCAGTTTAGATTCTCTCTGCCTTCTCGATGGAGGTCAGTGAGGAGAAGAGCTTTCCTCTCTAAAAATCAGCCCTCAGACAGCTCCAGAGCTTTGACAGATGGCTCATCAATAATGCAGGATGCCCTGATCATTACACATCGCCATGTGTTCAGAATCACCATGTCGAACAGCAGTTTTTCAGATTTACAAATGCACTAACATACATACCAAACTGTACCTACAGTCACAGTGAACAGGACGAGAACGACAAAGGCATCTTATATACCGTGCTACCAGAGAGGAAATTCTTCCTGCACACTGCAAAAAAACTGTTTAATATTCACAAAGCTTTCTCCTAAGTAGTTTTTTCCTTGTACATTATTAATAGATACAATATCTACCACTGAGATGATGCAGATTAGCAACATGAACATATTTTTAATCTGCTCCTTTCAGACTAAAGACAGAGAGCATAAATGCCTTTCAGAGAACAGTCCTGTCTGTGAGCCGCCAAGCACGACTCTGCTGCCATGCCAACCAGCAGCAAGACCAATCCCTCTCCAATATGCCTCTCCTCCAGTGGATTTGGTAAGAATGCTTTTCATCGCGCCACAGACAAACAGAATAGCAGATGAGCATCTCGACTACACAGCCTCCCTCTCATCTTAGCAAAGACTTCTCGCTCCAGGCTCGGTACCAGAGCCAAACACTCTCTCTCACTGTTGTTTGTTTTATCCCCCTGCCATTCCTGTGAATCACTGGACAGGAGATTACATTTTTGTTTATTTGCATCACATTGTGCAGTGACACAAGTATAAGAGCAGCCTATCAATACTATTGTGTACAAATGTTTTTTTGCTGTAACACCCATGGAGTAAAGGTCTAAGGGCAGATTTTGTGAATACATTTGTAAACACACACCAGAGATAAAGTAGATAATGCAGACTAGGCCAGAGGCTTGTTAATGTATGTGTGTGTATGTTGGACAGAGTCTGTGCATCTGTTTAAGAGAAAAAAGAGAGAGGGTGAGAGAAAAGTAGATAGACTTGTGAATGTGTGTCTGTTTCTGCTTGTGATTGCATGCTGCATTCATCCGTCTGCCAACCCTGCCAAGAGCGTGTATCTTGGGATCTGATCAAAACCTGTTGGGTCCGGGTGACGTGGGAGGAGTGGAAGAGGGGGGCGAAGAGAATGAAAAATGTGAGCGCTGGGGCAGTAGACGTGGCGATGACTTGCATGACCCTAGAAAAGGATGTTGTTATTGTCTCTCGCCCCTCTCCCCAAGGACGCTGACTAGTGCAGTCTTGTAAAGGCAGGACGGCACAAAAGTTGTCAATCTGCACCCTGCCCCACTGTGGAACTAACAGGGTTTCAACAGCAACACTAACCTCATTCGTCAACGTGAACCCTGCCCACCATGGAGGTGTGCTGGCTCAAATTACCTGCACTCACATACTGTTTTTTCAGCTTTTTTTTCTGATAAGCAACAACCAACAAAGGCAGGATACATGAAATATTATGTGGAGGCATGAATCCTGGATGGCAGAACATTAGACAATTAAATCAG
Organism: Dicentrarchus labrax; assembly: GCF_905237075.1. Lineage (NCBI taxonomy): Eukaryota > Metazoa > Chordata > Actinopteri > Moronidae > Dicentrarchus > Dicentrarchus labrax. Next base: position 30,629,982 of record NW_026136713.1, on the reverse strand, counting down.
CTGCAAACCCTCCAGACCCTGGAAGAAAATCTGAGTCAGAATCTCAAACACCTCATTGATCAATGAAGTTGAATGCCCAGGAACTGTCAGTGGAACAGGAGCATACTGATTCATGGTCACATATTCTTTTAATTTCCTGATATGTGCAGTGATTCTTTCAAAAGATACATGTTCATCTATTGCTGCCCTGTCCAACATCTAAACTTTGTGTAGAGAACTGTCATTCACCTTGTTATCCATTAGGGGGCTCTCCAGGAATGACTAGCGAGGTCACCCTCCCCCAGCTCTTCTCCTCCTTCCACTGATTGGGCTTCTCCATGCTAACCAGTCACTTGTGATATATTGACAGGGCACTGAGCATAATGCACAGAGGGTAAATCGATCGTAACTGGGGCTCGGGATCCCCGTTTAAATTGAATGACAACAGAGGCAAACCCTGGCAGTAATTGAAAGTGGGCTTCTCAATAAGGCAGAGGATGTACAGTGTGTGTATGTGTGTGTGTTTGTGTTTATGTGTGGCCAGTCAGAGGGTGAGGCGCGTGTCTTTCGAACAATCACATGAGCAGCTAAAAATATCGACTACATCAAGTATAATATGCTGGACTGGACCACGTCATCATGGGGTCTTGGGCGAAACAAATCACTCTGCTGCTGGGTTTTCAATATTCACGAGCTGCCACGGCAGACCAAAGGCAATTTCACAAATGGCCACACACTCTGACTATAAACCTTTAAAGCTGGACTACTAACACAGGCAGGACACGTCTTTACCCCAGACCAACACATATGTGGCATGCCAACATGGGGAAGCCCCCAATTGATGAGACCTGGTCAAGGAAGCAGGGAACAAAAACTATGCACTTCTACAGCTAACTTCTGAAAGAGGTTATTGTAATGGGTAACATTTTCATTTAGACAATAAAGGCCACTTTGTCTCATCTTTCAAAATGACATTAATAAACAATTTAAAGAGTACATTGTTTTTTTGGGGGGAGGTTGGCACATTTATCAGATCAGTGAGGAAGAAAATAATCAATGTGTCCAAATAATGTGTGTATACAAATAATCCAATATCTATCGTGCATGCAAACCTTTTAGCACGTGTTACACTGGCCCGGAAAACCAGCCTAGTTGTAGGATAGGGAACAGAGAAAGGACAGGAACATCTTACATTGTAATACATTATCATACTCTTTGTTACATAATTAGCTTTATTTTGTCCCATTGCCGGATCCAAGTCTACTGCTTTGAATCACAATGTTAGCATAAAGCAACACTTACAAGATGACCAGCAGGCCATTGCACCTCCAAATTATTATTATTGTATGTTCTTACTTGCATATGCCATCTTCGGGGTCTTCCAGACCAAACCTCTCATCAAAGGTGAGCTGGATCCTCATGTTACTGGTTGCCACTAGTCTCCAGACCAAGACAGTACTCCTGGGATAAGTGTGTGGAAAGTCTGGGCTGTGAACCATTCCCTCTCCAGACACTGTTATGATCTTCTCCTGATGGGAATCTTGCACTCCTGTAACAGAAAATAGATTAGAATAGATTTTGTGTTTTGCATAGACTGTAGCAGTTTGGTTGGTTCAGGTTAAAAAAGTAAATCATGGGGGGAAACCCATATGCATTATTTCACTGACAAGGGCTTGGTTTTGAGAAGACACTGATCTTATGATTTGAAACATAAACATGTCAAGCAGCATACGAAGAGGATGAGACTTATAAGATGGAGCACCAGATTGATGCTTCTTTTATGTTTTATTCACCCTTAGATAGTCTTGTCTGAAATATCTGGCTCCAAATCAAACCAATGCATTAGACAAATCATACAGGTAAAGTGGCCAGTTTAATTGTTCCATTGGGGTTTATCTTTAACCTTACGGTCTGTAACTGACCTTTATACATTTATCACATACCAAAACACATGCAGGAAAAATATATCTGTATCTGGCAATTAGATAAAGCTTCAGTTTCGAAAGGAATAATTTAAGGAAAATATATTCATCATTATTGATGTTATTTTGAGTTTTATTGATTGCAATATGGAAATCGCTGAGGAGGCAAACACAGTCTTACACCTCCCTGTAGCCCATGAAAAGAGGCCTGGACCTGCAGCTGAGTCACACTCTGTGCTCTAATAAACAGAGGAGGTTGAAGGGTAAATATGGTGGCAGGACTGAAAGGAACAGTGTGACAGCAAAAAATCAAAGCTAAAAAATGCCCCAAAAAACTGTTGACAGCTGACAGATTGAGCTGACAGCATGGGAAGTCCACAATCATTAACTTATTGTCTTATTATTGGTATATTATATACATATCTTGTCTTTAATTGCGCTTTTACATTATAACTCAACAAATCTAAAACATTAGCTGAGTGCAGAGTACCTCGAAGGGAAACTGATGGGTTCTACCAAGCTCCTCTCATAAAGCCATTAAGGCCCACTGGGACTACTGGCTGCAGATTTATTTACAGTGACCAAGCTCGTCACTCAGTCCCCCAGGGCTCCATCAAGCCCTGTCAACTTCAGGAGAAGAATTGCCTGGATACCTCCACCTGAGCCTCACAACCATTGCAATGACAACAGCCCAAAACCATGTTGATTACCATGCTGAGGACTGTTTTCAATTCACCAGGTCAAAATAGTAGATCACATCTAAGTGCAAAAGAAGACAGATATTACCATTTTCACTTTTAGGCAATCAAAAACAATACAATGTATTAATGTATAATTTCATCACCTTCAATATGTTAGCTTACTGCTCATTTTGTAAACTACAGTATCTATTTTTTTTCAACATGTGAAATGCACATACAAGATGTTTAAGGCAGATTTAGCACTTTTGGTGAAGCGAAGCTCCCCTGCATCCAATCTTTGTGCTAACTAGGCTAAACCTTTATTGTTTTCAGAAGTAAAATTGTCTTCAGAAATGTATATTTAAGTGAAAAAAGGCAACTAGAAAGCCAAAAGTATGCATAGTAGAGAAGAAGAAAAACTGGGCATTCTTGTACCCCACAAGCCAATCATAAGAGTGGGCACTCAGTGGGCAATCAAAGCATTGTGCTCTACAGAAATGCCCCGCCGTGGCTGTATCTACACTAGCTTCCACATATAACACTTGTCAACACCCACGTTTGTTTCACATTGCAAACATTGTCATTGTTGATTACTTTTTTTCTCAGAGATTATCGTGATAAATTTATCCCATCCCCAGCCTATCCTCAATTTGTTTAAGCAGTATTTATTTCTATACCACTGATGATGATCATTCAGTATTCATAAACCAATCCAATACGTCTAGCCGTCAGAGGAACCAGCAGGGGTTTAATGTGCTCAGGAGAAGGAGTGTACTGCTGGAAGTTTGTCAGTGCATTAAACGGATGAGTAACCATTTCCCCAGTGCAACTTATACAGACAAATTATTATTTGAAACACATTTTGAGCTTGATTACTCTTTATTTTGCCATAAATTTGATTTAAGGATGTGATTCATACCCAGCAGGGTGATTCATTCTGAGGTTCTTTGCTTGCAATAGAAACAAAAACACAGGCAAGTTAAGTTTGTGCCATATGCTCACCCTGTATAATGTCAAATAACAGTTCCACAGAAACTTGTAGTTCCTTAGGGTGGTTCCAAGGAAAACAAATCTGCCTGAAGGAGTGGTCAGTGAAAATAAGTGAGAGTGAAGTGAAACCAACTTCTGCAGGGTACTGTCTGTTTTTCACAATTTTCTGATCAAGTCAGTAACAATTCAAAGACAAATGACAATCCCCCCCTCTGTTGCTACGCCTGTCAAGTTCCATTCTCACAGGGCACAGATGTTTACAATGATATTGGTGGCAGATTCACCACTTGAAATTCTTGAAACAAAATGTGTCCTTGATTTCAGACAGGGTAGACAAAAAGCATGCTGAAATTGTCAACCGTCAATGGCAGATTTGATCAGCTAGCTAGCCAGTCTACCTAACATTAGCTTCATGAGCTCTTTAATATTTCAAGCGTACTCATTTTAAAACGAGAACCCTGGAAAAGGGGTCTTGCGCTTGATGGCTACATACTGTACATGATATTGTGCTAAAAGGCAAACACACAAATACACAACAATACAAACAGAATTGTTTTTGCATTGTAGTATCGAGCAAGTCAGTCCTTATTAAAGGTACAATAGGAAAAATGAAAAATCAGAGTCATGTTTCATTCTAACATTACTCTACTGAGTTAGTAGAGGTTAGAGCTATGCTTTATTCATTTTCAAACAGAAAAGTGACACAACCCTCTAAACTCTTCTACAGCCCCATGAATACCACTTCAACATGTTGAGAAATCCAAAGATTGACAGGCCTGCTGTGCCTAGTTTCGGTTGCTAAGCGGTGATTGGGCAATTGCTGTTCAGTGGTGTTTAGACGAATACACATTATTTTTCAAAGTAGTCTGATTTATTTAATATTTGTTTAAATTTGCCTTTCAGGATACAGTACAAACATATATAGCTTTGTTTTATGTTGTTGATAGAAAGGCACCCAACCCCTCTCTGATCCAATATAAAAGATCTTCTTTTATCAAGATGTAACTTGATGACATGACATGTGGACTTTGTCTCCTGGCATCCCGACTGATGCTGTCTATCAAACTGAATAAGTACATAAAACAACAATGACACTTTCTTTTAAAAACAATTACTTCAGATTGCAGATATCACTTTGATGTTTTCATTTGGGTTTGGTGGTAAGCCAGGCGGGAACAGATTGAATGACAGAGTGCCAGATGCAAAGAAAAGCAAAGCCCAGGCGTGACTTCTCAATGAACAGGCTCTTTCATAATTGTGTAAAGAGATTGACCTCAAGTACAAACTATCTCACCAAATAAGGGCCACTTTCTTCGGGCAGATCAAATCTTTTGCAAAAAAACACATGCACTCCTCGTGGACAAAAAGAGAACATTTTATATACCACTGAATTAAAAAAAAACCTTAAAGCCATATTTTGTTATTCAGGACTACTCTTTCTTTATGTGGTTAATAACAGCATGATGATATTCAAATACATCTACCTAACTTTTTATCCCTGCAGTCAATATTTCTTTGATTTCTTTGCATGAACTACCGAAAACAATGGCGGATCATTCTTTTAATCTTTGCTGCAAGTAGCAGCAACACACAAGGTTTGATTGACTGTTTTTATATCCATTTGCTGGCTCAGGAGGAAACAAGCCGGTAGCTTTCATGCTATTAAAGCTTGGCACTCCATCACAATGACATGTTTTTAATTACATCCCTATTACTGTGGGCTCCAACATACAGGCTCATAAAGTACATAATGCATAATGTGGAAAAAAAAACGGGATTATTTAATATATGAGTCCAGATGTACTGCACTGCATGTGTGATAGTAGTTGTACAGTACATATGTTATTAATAGAAGTGGCTAAAAGACAACAAAAATCTACTTCTATAATTAGAAATAGATGTCTACTTATTAGGGCTCTCCCTGTGCATAATGCCTTGGTAGAATCTGTTAAATGATGACTGGAATATCTCTTTATTAAGACTGCAATTAATGGGAAAATGTGAAAGGAACATCTGAGCTTGCTGTAGAGAAAAGGGGAAAAAGAAGGGTAAAAAAAAAGAAGGCCTTGACGTGAAAGCATTAGGTCCTGATGAAAAGGTATTCCAGAGATCTCCATGGATGAAATCATACTTAATCCAAATAGTCTGCAAATATCCTTCTTAATCCTTAGACACTCATCACAAGTAATTGCAGTAGGTGGGGGAACAATGTGTTTGCATTCCTCTTTGGTTCAGGTCTTTGTGCACGAAGATCAAGAATGAAGCATCCAAGTGATTCTTCGCTGTGGATCTTTTGTTCACTTGCATCAAAGCAGAAACTCCTTAAGAGTGTTCTCCTTCAGAGTGGATCAGCTGACAACCAATATTTGATTAAAGGAAGATACACAAGGTCACAAACCAGACTCCTTCCTTTTTTCCTGAAGCTTTTCTTTATCTTTTTTTTTAAAATAAACAATACAGTCTTTTCATGCTTCTCTCTTTTCAACCTTCCCATTGATGTCCTCCCTCTCCAATTTACCCTCTGTGCACTGTAAAATGCAGAGACACGCTACCAGTAGGGCTGGATTCTGGGTGTAACTTTGACTTGAAAATGACCTCACTCTTGGGGTTAACCAATGTCATCTAATGATCAGAGAAGCGGTCCCCCAGAGTGAATTACCTCAAACATGACTTTTCTTTGACCTACTTTTTTTTCCTCTGTGGGGAAAGTAGAGCCTACTATTAAGGGAGGAAGTGACTCTGAATAAATAGGAGCCTATACAGTGCAGCCATTGTGCTTTGTTCACACGTTAGTGGGTGAACCATTCATGCTGTTAAACATTAACCTTTCCCCTGCCAAAACAAAAGTGCTGCACACATGCAGAGAACCATGGACATGTGTACATTGTAACATTAGTGCACATGAGCATTGGACAACTATTACTACTACTACTAGTGATGATAATAACTAAAAATCATAATAGGATTAATAGGATTCAGTACAGTAGTATGTACATATCAGCACAGCCCAAAGCGATCACACAGTACAGTGGATACAGTGCACACAACCAAACCTCCACCCCCTCACACACTCTCACAAAGCCCATGCACACATACATACGTGCATGCATACCCAGATGCATTAATAAATGTTAGATGCCTTCGAGCCAAGATTAACTAACGAGAGTAGCCCCTTTGTCCAGACTGCTGCTGCATGTTTCCCATAAAAAAAAGAGCAGGAGGAATGAAAACCATTCATTCTGGCTTCTGTTAGGCTCACTAAATCCATCTTTCTTCACATGATATCATTACAGTGTCTCACTACATTGGCCTTCAGCTTTGGAGTTTATCTGGTGGTCATACTGCATGATATAGTGTAGTGGACAAAACGTTGCCTTTCTTCTGAAAAACTAGGAACATTTAGGCCACACCACTATTCAGCCCTGAGAGAGAGGCAATTTAAGCAATAAATATTTCTGCCTCCCTTAAAAATACGAGGTCAGACAAGACACTTTTAAAGGGGGACAGCCATTATTTACCATTTCTATAGGTCCTGACTAAAATTAAACACACAGAAATTGTGTTAAATTCTGAGACCAAGTCTCATAAGTCTGGCCAAGTCATATTAGTATGGACTACACTCCCATGGAGGTTGTCATTTTCTGTAAGTCGGCTAAATTGTTATTTTCAAACATTATGAGCTAAAGATTGTTCCAGTACTACACCATGTTCTCCCAGCAGGCTCATGCATCATGGATAACCATTCACGACAGCTATTTCCTGTCCGGTAATCGACAGCCGAGTCACTGTGACACTAAATCCAAATTGTTTTTAATTTCAGCCCTGTTAGCCGCTGATCAAAATGAATGTGGGGCCCTGAGCGACAGAGTTGAAGCAGCTTTGGTCAGGTGATGAAACTGTACCCAACAAAGAATTCTCTTTTTTCAATGCATGCGTTTCAGGCTCGATGCAATCACTCTCACATCTGTTGCTTATTAAGGCGGTGCAGCGGTTACTACAGGTGCAGTAAATTCCCGACCCTGCTTAGGATATTTATTGCTTTTGGGTTTACAGTCGGTCGGGCAAAAAAGGGGCTGAAACACGCCATGGGAATCTTTCATACCATTAAACAATAATTTGGCTGCGTGGGAGCCTTGTGTAGTGATTTAATCTGCCAGGCACATGCCCCTGTGTGTTGGGCTGAAGAGGAAGCAGGTTTGACAGGTCTGACGCCCAGATTGCCTGCAGAGGTCACTGAATAAGGGCGGAAAAGATAGCAGGAGCTGGTGATATAGATAACTCATTAAAACACAAACACAACCTAATGATTGTTGAAGTGCTAACTCTATAAGTCCTTGTAAATAATCATTTATTCAGTCCAGGTATTATATAATAATTTAATGTGATCCAATATGAGATGTCTTTACTAATATGTGTGTTTGACACTATATATATTTGTATACAATGTGTGTGTACATTGTGTGTGTTTAATAACAGTATAGTTTAAAATAAAATTATTTTGTTTAAATCAATAGTATGATTGACAGCAACAGCATAGTAGCATAATCGTTCTCATCTCCACATGACTAGTAAAGTGTTTAGAGACCATCTCATGGTAGAAATTTCACAGATTATATTGATCACTGTGTCCACCAACAATTGTGAATACTGTCTGATCTGCTGAAGCACCCTTTGTATTAGGCAAATGTGTCATGAAATTTAGAGTAACACAACTACTAAAAATGCAAAATGTGTAGATGCAGTTGGGCCATAAACCTCTAGGGGGCTCACCAACACTAACTGTCCCACAATTGCAACAAAACCACAATGGCTCTACAGCACATAATGTAGTCACAGTATGAATACTGTCCATTGAATAACATTTACTTATGTTTTTTAAAAATAGATTTACATTTTGGGGGTTTCCCAACCCTTTAGTTCTAGGATTTGTACCATTACAAAACAAACTTTTTCAACCTGTTTCACCTCAAAAGAGAAGAAATAGGTGTGTATGATGCAGGAGGACAGTCTGTGTCCCTGTGTGATGGGATCCATGACAAATAGGTTACATCACTGGTCATGGAAGACATAAGAGCATGTCAGAAAGTTTACTGAAACTTGTGAAGCTCAATCAAGACAAAGACTAGCAGGTGTCTCAGACAAGCTGATTTACACATCACACTAATATTTGTGCATTTGGAGAGTAAAGCTCCTTCTCCTGCCTCATTCACTTTTTAAACCCCTTAAACTTCAAGTCCTGCCGTCAACAGGTGGACAGTTATGACCCATGAAAGCCCTTTAAGTGATGGGGTCAAAGTTCACAAGAAATGTAATCAGTCCCAGCACTGAAAGGACTGAACCCCTCGGTTTTGCCATGTCGTAACAGAATAATGTGATACTTTATTGATCCCTGCTAAGAAATGCTCAATTTCCATGCCCCTCTATCTACAGGGAGGCCAGAGCAGTGACTGTGGAGGGGGCAGGGTTGGTAATGACCTGCTCAGGAACACTTTAGCAGGGCAGATCATTTCCAGCAGGGGTGCTGCACTCAGAGGTCGCCTGACTGAAGGGTGGTCTCTCTCTCACTAACCAAAAGGTCAACCTGGCCAAGTGGGCAGGAGGGACATCTGTTGACACCTGCTGAAGAGGCAAAGCAAAACATCTGCAGATCATATTAGATGGCCCAACCTGATACCACTGGTTTGTGTGTGTGTGGATTTGTGTGTACACATGCATGTGTATGTATACACTGGCATATTATCTTTCCCACACATCTCTAGTGAGTATAGTGTTTATATTTTTATATTTGGCTGTAATGAGAAATGATCAAGGAATTAAGGGATCTCAATCTCCTATTATTTCATAGCATATAAAACAGATTGGGACTGTACTTGTATATTTACTGCTAAAACAGTATGCAATGAAGCTTACAACAAATTGTAATCGTAATAGGATATAGTGGGAACATGGGAAAAGTTCTTGTTATCGTGAAACAAGTTTTAACTAATCTCATCTAATAAAAAGGTCTTGATATTTATGGTTCAAAATCTGTAAAAACAACAACACAAACAAACAAACAAACAATCAAACAAACTTTAATCACAGTTGCTAGAAAACAATTAAAACACAAACCAACATCCATTTCATTCTTCCGTAAAAATAATCTGAGTTGAATAACATAAGAAGCCCTCAAGCCCAAGAAGGTTTTAACTTCCATAACTGCTATGAAATGTATGCTACCCTTAAAGCAATGCACAAAGTGTTATCTGAGAAGTGATTACAAATTGTGATAAGGTTTTATAAAGCCACAGCTGCAGGCTGTTAATGATAGTGAATGCACAGTAGTGTGCAAGCACATGTGATGCTGTGTGAAAAGCAGACACACCAAAGCTAAACTGAAGTCTTTCAACCCCTCAGGCTTCGGCCTGTCCAGCAGAGCCATTGAAACTCGTCGCTATACAACAGCTTCTCCTCAGGTTACAATGGTTCCCCCACCCCTGAATGATTTCTTGGAGCCTCTAATTAGTGCCCACACTTGTGTTTGGCATCCAGAAAAAGGAAGATTGAGTGTCAGTCTTTTCACTACAGCCGTCTATTAGTTGACCCTCTGGTGTTCTGTGTCTGAGCCCCTGAGCCTGGATTTAGACATGATATCAGCACCAAACTCAGCCATTAAATGGAGAACAAACCAATCCAACTTATTATTAACTTGCTATTATTATTATGCGTATAGTGTGTAGATGTTACACACTGGCCTTTTTAAATTATTACTTTTTTAAATAAATATATATCATTTGTTACTCTCAATTGCCTATGCCTGTATACGAGGCAAAAACTCTGGTAGCATTGACATTGATTTGTTTTTAATTTAAAATACAAAAAATGGATAGCTACCAGATAAAAAGAAAATGGTGGCACCAATAGAAACCTCCAGAGGCAAAGACGTCACACTGCAACTCAAAATGATTATGCTCCAGGACATACGGTGCAAAAACACAACACAAGGTCTTTAGTTTCTAGAGTAATATTTGAAGTGAGCTGTTATGTTTTGCTGTATGTTCAGTTGGGGCACACCACCAAAATTGAATAGGCCCATATTATACCCTTCCACCAAGTTTCATGAAAATAGGGCCAGAAGGTTTTCTGCAATCCTGCCGACAAACAAACAAACAAACAAACAAACAAACAAACAAACAAACAAACAAACAAACAGCACCTTGGCAGAGGTAATAACAAAGAAAACAAGGAGAGTGTAAAACAGAGAACCAAAACAGTTGTTAAAGCCTTCAATAAAAAGAGTCTTATATGCACAGACTTCCTGTTTGTTTGAGTGTAGGTCCACACAAGTTACAACAGTGTACCAGCCCGTCTGTCTCTGTTTATCTCTTGAAATTACAATGAAGGCCTGTTCCTTCAGTAATGAAGGGTGTCCCATATCAAACTCAATTTACAGTTGTTAAACTCAGAATCAGTATCAAAGTTAATTACTGTTAAGTGGGTGGACTGATAGTTGAGCACAAAAAGAAAGTAAAACGGCTGTGAGATGTTTCTCACAAACAGTGGGACACGGGCCTAAACTCCCCTTCTGGCTGGAAACCATGCCGTTGACAGATGAACCACGTCTTTTTTAAACTTCTCTCCACAGCTGTGGACAGCAGCTCCAGGCTGCTTTGTAGTCACATCTGTGAGCTGGACAGCTGGATGTTTGGAGAAAATTACAGTTTGATCTGTGGCGAGCCAGATTGGAAGACAGCTTTGCCGTACCAGATCCAGACACTGCGATTAAGACTGATCAAAGATGCAGGTTTTGGAATGAACGTAGCTGAGAGGATTGATAGCTGATCACAATCCACTTTGTAGCTCCCTGGCTCCAGGACAACAACACTCAAATTTGCAATGAACAGCTTGGAAGAGGTCAATAATGTTTTCAACTAATGATTTCTAAATTGATCTGGGACCGCACATATCTGCACTGGAATCTCAGTAAAGCTTAGGTTGCAACTTGGATAACGGCCAAATTCACACACTGAGTGAGTTTGTCTTCACACATCTTCCTCATCTTCCTTGTCCCATTACTTTAATCTTATCTTAAATCATGAAAATCCAAGTAACATACACTTCCCAGTGTCCTTGCTCTTAAAAACTTAGAGCATTATAGCCACTAAGTAATAGCCCTCAAAACACAACAGCTGTCTAGAATTCAGAAAAATCATACAATTTACATAGCAAATGTAACCTCTGAACAACCCTTTAAGAAGCTACGAGCAATGCAAGCAAATCTGGATAAAGCCTTAAAATGTCTGATGAGATTTTCAGCTGTGGCAAATTAAATGATTAATCTGAAGCAGCAGAGAAGGAGACAAGTAAAAGAACATTTTAATTGTGGCAGTTTAAGAATAAAAGTCTTTGGTCTCTGGCTCTGCCTACAGATACAGATTGATTTCTTTAAGCGGGTTGCCCTGGATCTCTAATTACTGCCACCCCACCAAGCCTTCCTAACCTTTTTGCCCAGCTGTCTAGAGAAGAGGAGCCGCAGTGCAGAACCCTGGGTAATGAAAGTATATTCCTTTCAACCTCTATTTACCAAGGGAGGGTTTGCTGAGCACAACTGCTCTTTTCCTGTAACATCCTGCTTTGGCGCACACAGATACAGGCCTGTTGCTACCCACTACTGCTTTGGTCAAAAGCACTGTGACAGCAGTTGTTGAAAGAGGTGAGGAGTGTGTCTAATTTTCTGCCCAAAAATTCACACAGGATTCAAACTGATGACTCCATGGTCAAAAGCTTGCGTTGCTAATAATTCAGTCACCCACCAACCCACTCTCCTGCTTTCAATGCCTAAACAAAGTGCATGCCCTCCAAACTCCAGAGAACAATGTCTGTGCATCCATCCCAGCACAACATTTTACCTAAGGGCTGGCTTTACTAAACCAAGCAAGTTTATACCTGGATCCTCAGAGTTGACATGAATAGCAATTTGAGGATTAGAAAATGGGAAAATTGATGTTTCTGAGGGGAAACGTCTGTAGGCGAGGGCAGTGACTTAGTGTCTGCAGGTTAATTCCCTTAAGAGGGGAATACAATTATTGTATAATTGCAATGCTGCTTACAGAGCAGCTCTCTATGGATCTATTCATCCAAGGATTTCCAAAGGATTTGTATTTCAATCATTATGAGCACTGTTTAAAGAAATGCACTGGAGTGTATACAAGTTTTGGAAAGCAACAGAAAAACTTGATTAAAAAAATGTGTGAAATTTTCAAATGGGATGCCATAGAATAGTATCACAAATAATATCAGTGTAGAAACAGTAGGGTAAAAAGGCAAACAGGGCATTGGATATTGGTTAACGTAAAATATTCTTGATTTCAAGATTGGTCATAATGTCAACAATTCCTGGCTCCATAAATAAGTGCCTTAATCTGTAATTAAGAGTGGGTCATCATTTTCCTAAAAACTAGTTAGCTACTTAGCCACATTGATAAATCAGAAAAATGTCCACAAGTGTGATTAAGATTGTCGCAAATCAATGATCAGTGTGAACCTCTACTGCAACTTTTGGAATAACTTACGTTAAATTACATTGATGGGACGGATTTGCCTCTCCTTGTTGACTGGTTAGGGAAAAGCAAACAGAGAACACTCACTGTCATTGTTATCCTGGTTACATAGACTCAGACACATGCTTTAAAAACATTTTGGCAAATAAAAAGCATTAAAAAAGAGGTTGTCCAAATACAGATCGAATGGCAGACGGACCACTAAGGGATCCGTTCTGGCAGGGGCAATGAGTACAAGTCAACTGTACAGTTTAAGGGGACTGTCAGCCGCGTACGAGCAGCGGAAGGGTAGCAGACACAGAGTGGTTATTTTGGATTGCAGGCTAGGTCCTTGCAAATTATTAAAGCAAGATTATCATTTGAAACAAGTCTGCTCCGACACCTCCAGCAACTTAAAAAAAAAACCTGCATCTGTAAATGAAAATGGAAAGTGATTATGATTTACTCATATCTCGTAAACCCAGTGGCATGTTATTTAATCAGTTGTTCTCTACAACAGGTGTAGTATTTGTTACTCATTAAAATACTCTCTCTTTTTGCCCGGGTAGAATTTTATTTCTTAAAAACTTGCTTGACCTTCAGTCCCCTTTGCATCCAACCACAAACAAGTCACCCTGACTAATATCTGCTGAGGGCTGCTGTGATGTCACCAAACTCAGTGGGTCTCATTTTAATGTGCTAGTTTGGGGAATGGTTTGAGAAATGACAAATAAATGGAGATGCTAAGCACTTAGCAGCCAGTTTGCCTTTTTGATGAGTCTACACAGATCATTAAGCCTCTGACTGTCCATCGTTTGACAAAAGGCCTCCCAGCACTCCTCTCCGACTCTCTCTAACTGCTCATAAAAAAAGGCTTTTCAATCATCTGTGTCCATTTGCCTCTAAACATAACTCTGCCATTTGATGCAGTTGTTATCAGAAAAACATAAACAAGTAATGGTTGCACACAGCCAGCCGCTAAAAGCCTAATTTTATCTTTGGAAACAATGAATATTCATGAAGCTGCGTTTAAGGAACAATAGCCGTGTAATTACTTCCTGAGATAAATTGTTACAAAACAGATGCCTTTCTCTCTAGTGTTTGCAGAAAGTGAATATGTACAACTTCACAATGCATTTCCTGAACTAAGCAATGATGAGCTGTGGCCTAAGCAGCAACCAATAATTTACATGTACATGAGCTGCAGAGTTAGTTTCTATTAAATCACAAATGTGTTAGTGAATTAGTGGGAAAGGTTGTTCTACATTAGACCACCAAGACTGAATATTTATTTACCTATGATACAAGTCAGTATTGTACCTGAAAGTTTTTCTAATCAATATTTGATGACAATAAATCAAATTACTATGTGTTTTACTATGTCACTTGTAGTGACCAACTATCACCCGACTGCTGTTCCCTTCTGTACTACTGTACAAAGTGCTTAAGCGTATTTCAGCTTCTTGTTTTAAATCTACAACCCTCAGTTGTATTTTTTTGGTTCAGGTACACCACTCTCATAACCCTTGCTTTCAGCAGGAAGCTGTTCTGAGTGAATACGCTCCAGTAAAGTGAATGCACCAGACAGTTAACAGACACAGGTAACAACTAGCTGGTGAACATGGTGGAACATCTTGCAGCTAAAGACAGATTTTTACCTCATGAGTTGATGGAGAACAAAACAGAGAGAAAAGGGGAGTGAATATTGGACTTGATTTGTTGTTTGTTGTTGCAGAAACACGACTCAAAATAACTGATAATCTTCTATGTAATTGCAGTAATCTATGCAATTATTGGATGTGTAAATACTGTTATACAACTTTATAAGGTCACAATATATCAATGTTGTGTCCTCCAGTGCATATTTAATTACTCTTTGATTGAGTGTTTGATTTCATCACACCAGTCACTATCAACAACAACATGCTAAATCATTAGTCATCAAATGTCCTATCTAGGATGCCTACTGTCAGTGCTGAGCAGTAGGCTAAGACATTAATGAGTAAAAGCACAGGTGACACCTTCACCTGCTATGACAAGCCAACATTTGAAAAAGATCAGTCAACTAATGCAATTAATAATGCTTCTTTGTTTGTACAATACCCATTATTACTCATGATTTAACAATTCATGATATAATTATATGATGACAACCCATAGTGTTATGAATACATGAGCTATTCATCTTACTTCTTCTATAGCAAAACTGGATGGAGTACTTTTAAAGGGTTATAGTCACAGCCCTGAAAGGAGGGTTCATCAGGTCATAACAACATATTATCTCAAACCCAGTTAATAATAACCCATATTTGGCAGTGCACAATCTCCTTTTTCATGTAGCCCAAAAGCAACTGTTTATCACATGGTGGTCTTTGATGCATCATCATTTGTTTGATTCTTTTAACTTTCAATTACTTTTTAGGCCATTTTATAATGGCAGCTAACTACATTTTTAATGACCATGTTTTAATGATGTAGGTCTACGTTATTGTGAATTCAAGTTGTAGCATGGTCTCATTATTTTAATTTGTATTTTTGAAAATACTTGGTTTTGAAATGTCCTAATATGCTTCAGTGCTCTCTTTGAAATGTAATGGCATGTAAAAAAGAAAATGCATGATATGTAGCTACAGAACTGGGTTTCAACTGCACTATTCTCATCATCAAAAATACCTTGTAAGAGCAGAGTGATGAATTCAAACACAGGCAGCAACAGAGTGGTGAAAAATGTTTCATGTCCACAGCATGCATGTAAACATGCCAATGATCTGCCCGAGAATATCAGTCACCACAAACATCCAATGCTGCAAACTATGCCAAAAAAAGCCAACTCAGTGACCTGCTTTAAATCTCAGTTAAGGCCTGTCAACAGGTGTGAAAGCAGACAAAGTGTTAAACAAACTTTGGCTGTCAAGGTAGAAAATGAAAGATAGATGCACGAAAGATCTGCCTTGTCAATGTAGTCTCATTAGTTGGCGTGGATCCTGGGCCATTTTAATGCTGTTGTATGTAAAAGCCCTAATTGGAGGCAGCTGGACAGATGCTGATATGATATGGAAGGAAAGGCAGGAGGAGGGGGGGGCTTAACACCTTTTGTACAAACTAGTTGGTAACCTGTCATACTCTTCTTGTAGAGTCTATCTTTCTCTTAGCATTCAGAAGGTGTCCCTTCGTGCTGTTATCACACAATCTTCCCTGTGAAGAAGCAGTGAGAAAAGTCTTGGAGAGACTTGAAGACATACAGTATAATGTTTAACATTCTGGTCAGACCGTTTCATTTAACTTCAAAGTGGTATTGTAGAGAGGAAACTGCATGTCTCTTCATATTATTTATTTAATCTGAGCAGTTATTGCATGCTATTGCAAGTTTTTGCACTTTTTTGAACTGTTGAGCGACTGTTTTTATATTTTATGTTTAACTCTCTGTAGATGGCTCAACAAGGTTTCTGTGGAGAACTGGATAAATCAACAGCAGTTATTTTCTGTGTACACTGATGCATTAGTGCAGCCCTAAGTGTTTAGCGCATGATTTAGGCCCCACTGAGGTAGATAAATCTAAAAACCACTTGCTTCTGCACTACAATGCAAGGCCATCAATTTTAGACTTATCCAAAGAGCATTTTTAAAAAGCACCACTTTCCGATGTGAAAGAAAGAAAAAAAACTGCATATGAGTTCATAACTGAGATTTTACACCAAACTACTGACAGAACAGACAAGACTGCAACCGCGTGTGTGACATACACACTAACATAGGGAAAATGTGCCAAGGTTGGAAACACAATGAAAACACTAATGAATAATGTTTTCCTTTTCCTAATGCCCATTACTGACTGGAGTGGCAAACTGCCCAGTTTATGTCATGTTAATTATCACCTGAACGGAAACACAAACTCACTCCGCACTCATTCCAGACCAAGAACGTTATCTTTAACTAGGTTCAAGATTAAAGGCCTCGAACTTCCATAACACAAGCTTTTTGACATTTGAAGACTTTCTTAGGGATTTACAGACACTCTCTTGTTTCTACTTGCTGGTCTCCAGCTGTAACACTACATTGTGTCACCTACAACACTAAATATACTTTTCTCACAATGGGCATTCCCACCTGTCAATCAAAAAATGTCAATGAAAGCTGCACTGTATGTAGTTGTACCAGGTTTAGGTCCATTGTATTTTGCATTCTGGCCTGCTGGCACAGCTTACTGGTAACACCAAAATGGAGTTTAGCCATAATCAAGGTTATTAGTTAAACCTGTGCTTTTCTTGCTATGACAAGTTCAAATGTCTACTGTAAGAATTGCCTGTTAGTTAGCTAAACCCTCTATGACTATTTGTTTCTAAACAGTCAAGTCAAAATCCATCCTACCTAGCAGTATGCTCCATACTTCCAGTGCCAATTGGCATATTTCACATTACTTCCAGTTCTAAGCTTATTTGACATCCTCTGATTACACCATCTATCCCTGTATGTAATTCCAGATCCTTTTTAAACTTGCCTGGGTTTTCACCACCTGACTGAATATGTCATATATTGTATGCCTCAACTGGTGCCGAGCCACTCAACATCTGGGCATTGAGCCCTCTCCTCTCCACACCTCTACACCAAGTGCTTAACCACAACCAGAATCCGATTCCTTTTTAATCATCAAGTACGATACTTTTACAGGCATTTAGCATGGCAGCGTGTGCAGAGACAAATCTGCTACTCATAGAATGCACTGGCACACAGTGCAAGGACTTGTAGAGAGAGTGTCGCTACTTCGGCAGTCAACTAGATGTCCAAGTAACAAGAGAACCAAATGTGAAAAATAACTGGGCATCACTGACTGACTTACTGGAAGAGTCGGCGTGTTTTGTTACGGAGCTGTTAAATGAATAAAGTGCACTCTTCCAGTAAATCTGTCAGTGTTGCCAAGTTGTTTTTTTTATTCGTACAAGGACAGCAGCTCCTCAGGCTGCAACAAAGTTACAGATTGCACATTGTATCTTATTCCACACAACAGCTTCCTCAATGAACAAGTGGGAGTCCAACAGAAAAGACCAAGCCAAGTGTCAGGATATTATGTATATGCCTGCTCTTAAAAAATAAGTTTGAAAAATCATTAAATGGGTATTAAAGTATGTCCTCATAATATTACATTAGAGTAAAATTCCAGATAACCAACAGTAAAAACTACATAGCGACATGGTATGAAGCTCTGGCTCCAAGACAAAACATTTTCCAGTACCACAGACAATCATGTATTGCAGAGGAGCTGGCTCGAGTAAGAGGTAATTTTACTGTTTTAAATGGAGATTGCTGCAGATCCTGTTCAGTGCGCAGACCGCTACACATAAACACACACACACAGTTGGCAAAATCATTCCAGTCAGTCATAAGACCTGATAGCTAATGTTCATTTTCATTCCATTTGGGCCGTAGAAATGGATACCCTCCCATGAGGACCGAAGTGTAAGCATGCCGTTGCAGAGCGTATCCAGTCTGCACCGAAAACCTATTTGTGCTTTGGGAAAAGCCATACATTCTCAAAATAGTATGTGTGATTGGGTTACCGTCTCTGTATGCCACTGACATAGTGTCGTATATCACATCTCACCATGTGCTAGGTGACATAATCCAGCCAGCATGGGACGGTGCTGCGCAAATGATTACTGGGACAGGTGTGTTTTTCATTTCCCCCCCTAAATGCATTGAGTCGGGATATTTCACATCTCCATTTAATAGCTTCTGGTTCTTTTCTCACTCTCCTCCAATGGCACATAAAGAAGACACAGTGGTGGTTTGATTTCCATTGGCATGCATGAATTATGAGTTTGTATTGTAAGTATTTTAGGTAATGGGCAATGAAAGCAGGAAAAATGTCTCCATATAAACTTTGGAGGGATGCGCCATGCATCACATGCTGCATGAGCAATACAAAAAAAAGGCAATTCTGTTAAGATTTACATTGATTATGCATGTTTAGCAAGCCAAACACGCCCAGTGTCCCAGAACCTAAAATACTGTACTGCAGAAAATACACATCTAACATTTACTTTAGTATTGGGTCTACAAAACTCCTTAAAAAACAATTCTGAGGGGGAACTGAAAGGTTATTATTAGTTGACGTAGCCCAGTCCTCTCTGGATAAGCTTTTTTCCTTTTCAGAGCTGAAGCTAGGGTGGGCGTATCGATCTAAATATCGATAGTATCGATACCAAGATGAGTAATGGTATCGGATCGATACTATCGTGATGAGATTGATACTGTTGCTGCAGTTTCTCTCTGAGTTCATGCGAGCACAGCGTCTCTCCAAGTCTGTCAGCGCCGCTCTCGTCACAGCGCAGAGCACAGCCAGGCACTCCTCTCCCGTCGGACGGAGCAGCTGGAAAGGAGCGCCGCAACGCACAACCCCCCCACCCCCCCCAGCCATCGGACGGACCAGCAGGGGTATCGGTATCGGTATTGGTATCGGCGATACTGACTGGTATCGTATCGGTATCTGATCGATACCAAATCTCGTGGTATCGCTCACCACTAGCTGAAGCACCATTGGACCAAGCACTAAAATAAATGACAAACTAGTACTGACTTTAAAAATACTAAATAAAGTCAAGTATGAACATGTAACTTGCTGTGGCCTACATAAAGGGCTGCTGGTTCATGTAAATATAATGTAGATATAACGTAAATATAACGAGATAACTGATATAAGGTCATCAGCTGGAAAAATGAATTTACTGGTGAGCTTACAAGTTACTGTTTTTGACATTTACTAGCAATTTATTCAAATCAATCATAGTGTGTGATTTCAATAGGGAATGTAATCGCACAAATCAAGAACAGTGCAGTGAGAAATAAACCAACATTTGACCTGACAAGCAAGTCGTAAATCCTTACAATCTGACTGAGCACAAACCTAAGCAGTAGTACACTGTAAGTCCATTCAGTAACTGTACAGAATACAAGTTGGGCCTCAGTCTACTCTAACACATTCTGTAAGTACAGCACACACTTTTTATGTGCACACTAATGTTTAGAAGTCAGTAAAATGCTGTAATTATAGTTGCATCCTCATTTTATCGTCAATTCATCTGCTTAAGCTAAACATTTATATCATATCACCACTGAGGCATCCAGTTTGTATTCTAAACTGTATGAGGCTTCTCACGCATCAGTAGCTCTCACTGCTGCTTTCTAAAATTAGCATCATTAATGAGGGTGCTTGATAACCATGAAATGTCTCTGCTGCATTTGATGAACGTAGTAGCTCGGTTTCACACATGCAGAACCCTTCATATTATAATGAAGGGGGAGGGAGGCATAAAGTGAAACCAGTTGAGTTTGTGTCTGCCAGAGTGATGGGTTTATAGACTGTGGCCTCTGACACAGTGTCGGTTTTGTTATCAAGCAATGCAGCTACCTTGTCGAGTGTAAAATATTAGAGAAATGCAACATGAAATAACAATTATTAAGTGATTTGTTGATTACATATCCATATCCATATCCTCATTTTCACAAATGAGGGTATACAATACACAATAATGACTTGATTGGTTATTTATTACGTTTCCTTTACCCCCTGATGTAGAGCTCATCAGGAATGATTTATTAAAATAGTGGCCAGCATGTAGATCATTATACACTCACACAATCTGAATTTATTCCCTATATAGACAGATAACCTTTCAAAATGACTGCATTTATATAGAACTCATTCACCCATTCAAACACACTCTGCAAGATGCTGGCCTGACCATTGGGAACAATTTGGGGTTCAGTGTCTTGTCCAAGGAGTCAAAATGAGCTGGGGGTAGAACCATTTTGTCTACCATTTGTGAAGTGTTACCATGAAACTCTCATTCTATCATAAAGCCACAGCTGTGGGATTCTTCAGCACTTGATCTGGGTCAAGCTCCTTGTCAGTCAACTGCAAGGTGATGCCCATGAAGAGCAGGGAATTGAAAAGTAGAGTCATTACAGGACACTTTGAAATACCTCTGTGATAGGAGGTGATGACATCTGCCAAGCTATGCAGACATGCCCTCCAGAGGCGGTATCCAAGGTCAACTCATCTCGCTGCCAAGATATTTAGTCCAGTGGAATTCCAGTTGCCATAAGACAACCAATACTCACAGGACAACTGAGGTCTGTATAAAACAGCCTCACACTGATCCACATGCTTTATCATTGGAAGCTTCTGTTTTAGAGGGAATCAGTTCTGTAACAAGATAAATAATCATGCTTGCCAACATTTACAGCAGATCAAACAATCTTTCAGAGCTCCTCTTTTCCTCTAGTTCTTTAGTATATACATTTGCTTGTCTTGACATGCAGTGCAAAATGCATATAAATTACCATTGTGTAACTCAGATTTTCTGTTTTTGAGCATGTCTGTTTTATTTTGTGTAAAGTTTCATGGCCCTGAAGCCCTTCAGAGCAGCTAAAAAAGTAAGCACACCTTCCTTTGTAGATATGTTGTTGACCCACAACAGCAACATGTCAGTGAGAGCAGTAAAACAGTAGGTCAGGACAACAATCAGCCCAGTAAAAAAAAACAAAGGCAGCTGAGGAAACGATGCTAACTCACAGTGAATGACAGGTATTTGCTCTGACAAGTAATCTTGACTTTAGGCAGACATACTCCAACCTTCATGTTTAGACTGCACCAGGCAGACACTTTCCTCTGCCTGTCAGAATCAATGTTAGCATTGGGACTATTTACAGCACCTTGTTTAGAAGTCTACATTTATATACTGTACATTCTTCTGCTCTGGGAGTCTCAGAGGCATTCACTTGGCTCACAATTGCTCATTTTCTTTTTGCTTTGTTTTATTCAGTCTGCTTTATGTGGCACTGCTTTGCTCTGTGCCAGATGGTCAGACCATAGCTACTTGACTCATTGTGCAGAAACAGCTGATAACATTCACCAAGTCCTTCCTCTAAGGAAGCTAAATTGCTTTTCAATTCAAGTAATTTCATTCAGTAGATAAGGAAAAAAACATGATAGAGATGTTATCTGTATTTATTTTGCTGGTGAGGAAATGTGATAATATAAAATCTTCAACTCCAAATGAAATGGTGACTTTCAGATCAAGCATTTGTAATGAAAATTTGACAAAACCAAACATTTGAATACTATTGCCAAGCAGTTGGTGCAACACAATCCTTATCTGCAAACTAGTAATATTTCAGAGAGTGGGTTTCTTATTGGAGGGCAGCCGATGGAGGCCGCACATTGAGACCACTGCAGAATCTGAACCGATAAGAAACACTGTGCCACATGAAAGATATTATTTAAAGACATTATTTATCCAGGCGATGTTTGCTGAGCATGAATGTGTTTTCTCACCAACACCCTGAATTCTATTCAGACAGTTACAGACACACCTGGGAGCTGCACGTACACCCACTGAACTTCTGATACTAGCCAACCATTCAGGTCAAGTGTCTTGCTTAAGGGCACTTCAGTAGTAGCTAAGATACGGTGTGCCTCATTCACATTTCCAAATAACAAAGAAAGAAAAGATTTTCTGGAATTTTTTCATCAAGCTTTTAATCTCAGTTTCTTGCACGTTTACTTGCTTCATAATTGAATCCTCTTACCCTCCCATAAATGGAGAGATAGTTCTTTAGCAGTTTAACTGTATCATCAACACCCTTTTGACCGTTATCTACTATCCAAATATTTGGAGCATTATCTCTCCCCCCTTTCCTGTCACTTTTCAGTTGTCACTGTCAATTAAAGGCAATAGAAGCGCAAAAAATATACAAAAACAAAGTTTTGAATTTCCACTAACAAAACAGACCTAAAACAAAAGTTCATATTGTAGATACTTCAGGTAGGCAAAAACACAAACACATGTTAACTGCTGGATGTGTGAACTGTTTGCTAACACATTCACAATATCGAATATATTTTTAATTTGTGTTTACAGTTTGTTGCACCGCCCCAAAGTGGCCAAATAATCTATCATTGTAGGTTTAAAGCACCATGCTCATCTACTTTTTGGAGACCAAGCTGGTACTGCTTTTTTGACTTCACTACACCATCACTGACCAAAGCATTGACTGTAAGCAAAGACAACTTCACTAACATCGATTGAGCAAGGCGCAGACAGACTTGGTGTCTGTGGAGAACATTTCTTCTCCAGTCGAGCTTAAACATGTGACCCAGATCCCTTGAAAACTCCCTTGGCTGCTTGAGGAAGCGGGGGAGACGGTGCTCTCGCTGCCTGAAATGACAAACAGCAGGCAGGCGGTGGCATGCTTTACTTGCCAAATACAGCACCCCACGTTCAAATAGTGCTGACAGGGAAAACATAGACACTGTTATCCAGGGTCTCCCTCTCTGGAGTGAGATGTTGAGGGGAAAAACTCCTCCCGCCACAAGACATAGACCTGCCTGTATTCAGTGGTCGAGGGTTTCTACTGCTGCTATCGTGGAAAAATCATTTAAATGCAGATATAGGGATTTTCTTTTACTTACTTACACTGGATGTTTACATGGAAACTGGTGTGTTTAGTGACTTTCAGGATTCGAGGGGCCTGTGAAACTAGTTAAAAATCAATTTTCTTTATTAAGAAAATAAGAAATCATTTAAACCATCCTGACAAACTATTTTCCTCTTATGTGGTTTCCATCTAACAATAGTGATATGTTCAGTGTAATTGTTGTCCTCTTTTCTCCCCGCTAAGTTCATTGAACATTCGAGCCGTCTATTTCCTTTGATGGTTTTAATTCAGCCAAGCATACCGGCTGCCATTGCACTGCCCACTACAATGATTAACTGCAGAGTGCTGCATTCATTCATTCAAGCATATCCATCAAAGTACAGCCTCTTCTAACTGGAAACAAGCTTTCCCAGGGAAGCAGGCTCAGGAAACATCTGACGTGTATTAAAGAATGAATGGAGATTCCAAGACGGGCTAGTTTTGTTTCACTGGTTTAAGAGGCGTATCGTGATTTCAAATTAAAACATAGAGTTAAGCACTATGGAAACAACTTAAAATAACATAGTGGAAACTTGAATACCAGCTGGCCATACTTGTAGCCGCCAGCAGAAGAGGCTTGCACCTACTGTATATAAATCCCTATGGTTGGTCTTGTCAGGACAGATTTGGTAACAACTGGCTGAGAATGAGGAAAAAAAGATTTTGATTGATTGATTGTGGGAAGAAGCAAATTCCATAATGCTCTGTCACTGCATTAGTTACTGAATGGATGGAACCTCAGCTCACTGTTAGTTGCACACCCAACACAATTTTAAGCTTTGTGATCAGATGGCTCTTATGAAAATGCTTATTGGGAGTTGTAGTTGACTTCTTCCATAAAGTCTATGTGCAGATATGAATGAACCAGATATTTTCTAATGCACTTGCTAATCTTCAGCCATTAAAACATGAGAGTTTTGTCCAAACCTTAAGCATACTTCAAGTATCAGTCAACTGACATTTTTGCTGACCCCTGAATGACCAAAAACTTCCCACTTTACTTCTTCACTTCACTCATTTTTAAGTGTGCTATCAACAACTGTTCTCAGCTGATGTATCCTACAACTCACATTACCCCTGAAACAGTCATGATTTCTAACAAGGCCACCCACTCTCTTTCCTGTTTTTTAAGTCCCCACTTTAAACTGCTTATTTGTCTGCATCATAATCTAATGAATGCACAATGCACCTCTGTATCTTCAACACTCCCTGTATGTATATATGTGGAAAACTGCACACGGTCCACATGGGCCTGTGACCCTTACAACCTCAGTCCTCCCCCTAATCTCGTAATCTTTAGCGGAACAGCAGCCTCTGTGATCACTGGCAGGTCTAACGTGTTGCATACCTTCCTTCAGTGGCGCTCAGGGGGGATATGTGGGAATATCTGCAGGTAATCCACATCTCCTACTAATATTTGCAGCCGGATTTTTCTAATAAGGCCTGGACCTGTGCTTATGGGTGGGCTAGGTGGGGGTGAAAACATGGCCTTTAGCAGGAAAGTGAGGGCCAGACCACTTAACTAAGAGAAGGGATATGAAGAGACCTCCCCTAAGATGACCTGTGTGATTGGGAAGCTGAAATGCATCTTCGGCTGGATGTGCAGTGTTATACAACTGGCGGCTCTGCCAGCAAATCACAGCCTAATGGAAAAAGGCATTGTAAACACTGTAGCATGAAGATAGGCCATCTCAGTGTAATGAAACAAGCTTATAGAGGCCGTTAGTTAATATGCTTGAAGACAAGGTGCAGCAATAGCTTTATTGTGATATGCCTGAGTCTATTTGCTTTAACGGCAATACCACTCTGTTAAATACAAAGACTTTAAATCCTGTAGTTTTATAACAAATCACAACTCTATTTCCTATGAAATACATTTATATACTAATACATTTATTTTCAAAATGCCTTGTGGTAGAAACTGGAATGCTGTTTGTGGTTCATATGCTGCATCACATTTAGGTTTAGGCAAGTAAAAAACAAACAAAAAGAAGAAGAAAGATTGTAGTTTTGGTTGAATATGGTGCCACCACATTCAAATCATGTTATGTTGATAAAAAAAAAAAACCTTAATCTGGTCGGCATTACATTGCTTACAAAACATATTTGGCAATGCAAATTAGTTGTATAGAAATGTCATTTTTAGGAAATGAAAACTGCATTAGCATATTATCAATCATCATGAAAGAATGAACCTGACAACATCCTCTGAAAAATAACACAGCCACCTTGCATGACATAGTAGGGTAAACAAAGGTGTTACCAATTATACTAATTTAGGTTGCATTCCATTCAGGTCCAACAGAGTCTGGCGGTCAGGGTGCTGCAACTTTGCATTTTGGATCGCTACACTAAATGGAATGACACTTTAATTAGTATCAGCTGTAACACCTGTCTTTACCCTATTCTTTCATGTTAAAATGGCTGCTGTGAAAAAGGTATTTTATGAAAGAAAGGAATTTTTCACAGACACCATTGTGGTAGTGGTGGTAGTGGGTACATATAATTGCTTTCAACCATACTTCATTTCTAAAACTAAATCCATATTGGTAGTGCAACTGCAGATGTCCTTTTTAGCAATGTTTTTTCTTAATAACCATGAAACCTTATAGCCATGTGGCAAACACATGAAAAGGACATGAGCTATACATGTTATTGTAACATAACCCTCAGTGGTGAAGGAAGGAAATGTACACATTATTTATGATCACAACACACTAAATTTACATTTCAGAGTTCATGCCCATTCTGTTAACCTTTTTGAAGCTTTTGTCCGAATCATTTATTGTGACAGGGGGTTACTTCTTACAGCACTGGCCCTCAATGGGAGACAGCCCCCTCTGATATCTTATGGAGTCATCAACAGCCGCTTGCCAAGTTTAATACGACTGGGGACTGTAACTCCCCAGGCAACTACTACTAAACATGCCAGACAGGTCTGGCTCCCTCCCCTCACTCAGATCGATATCAAATTGTCTCACAGACCATCAGCAATCAAGCACGCCAGAACGGTGAGCACTCAGACACTCCAGTCAAAGGTTACAGACAGCCTGGCCAGCATCGCCCTCAGCCAATGTGTGACCGCCGTTTTAAAGAGTTCTCTGACAGTTTAACATCTCTACACCCCACAGTTCCCCCTCCTCCTCATCCCCCTCCTTCATCCTTCTCCCTTCCCTCTCTCCTCCCTGTTGTTTTCCTTTCTCAGCCGTCCTGATTAAACCTGGAGATCCCGGCGGGAGGCTCTGATTTCCTAGCCCTGACTGTTACTGTAGTGAAGTCAGCACTGCATGTCCTCACAGAAAGCCAGTCAAACCCACTGGCTATAAACGACTGAGTAATGAATGAAGTTTGACCATTGAACATCTGCAGGATACAGGCATGTTGGTACTTCGAAGCGCAACCTGTGAGGTCCTGTTGTTCCTTTATGCTGTTATAAATCTCTGTTTATATGTCAGTGAAATGCATTTGTTTGAGTATTTATGGCACCTGCTTTTTAATAATTAATAAATAATGCATTATTGCTTTATAGATAAGTTAAAAGCCATTCATAAGAAACATTTTTTTGTTTTTAAGTTTGAAAAATCCTTCGAAACACCACTTTCTTTGTCTTTTCAGCTAACTCTTTAATTAATCAGGAACACTCAGAAGAGTTGTGGGACATCTGGACCAAAATCCATTTATGAACAACTTATTAACATGAACTTATATAGTGGTTGAATAGTCCAATGGATGGGTTTTCTGATGAATTTAAGAGTTAAAAGACAAAGTGTCATGTCTAAGGGTCGAAACTAAAAAGTTGTTTTTAAGAGGGGTTGTATGAGGTACTTATCCAGAGTCATCTACAGTAGATGGCAGTTAGCACAACCCCAATTTAGAGAAGCAGACAGGAGCACCAGCATGAAAGCTATACACAGCTGTGGATGAGGGCAGCAGAAAAAGGTATTTTAACCACCTATAAAAGGCCCATATAAAAAAGATGACAGCTTTAGAATATTTTTACTGCTTTACCTTGCTGTCAGACAGCCATTCTTGAAGGGATCTCATCTATACTCTTCTCAAAGCCACAAAACTGCTTTGACAAAACAGTAATTTTATTTAGCAGAACACAGGAGTTGCTGGTGCAGTGCTGCCCTGATTGAAAGGAGCACAGATTGATATAACAGCTTCAGTTTCCCAGCGTTAAAGGACTGTCTGGCGGCAAGGTAAAGCAGTGAAAATATTCTAATTATAGCATACACCTAAACCGATGTTGATTTTTTCAGGTGGCTAAAATGCATTTTGTTGCTGCCTCCAGCCACAGCAGTGCATTACTTCGGTTCTGTGCCGGTACTTCTGTCTACATCTCCAAACTGGGGGCATGCCAACCACCATCTACTCTAAGCAATACACTGAATATGGATATAAAGTACCTGATAACGACCCCACTCTAAAAAAGTATCCCTTCAGCTGATGGAGAAAGGATTGCTATTATATATCAAGTTATTAACTATTAATAGAGCCATTAGGTATGGCTTATAAACCCTTGTTTGTTGCATTATGAGAAAGTGGTACAAACTGAAGAAAAAACATTACTTCTAGACTTGAATAGACTTGAAGACTGCTCCTGTCTTGCAGGTCAAATATATTTCTATTGTCAATATATCCTGATTTGGTATTATTGCTCTTGTTTTCTTTTCGGATGCATATAAGCTCATGCAGTTTATAATATAACTAACTTGGTACCATAATGTATGTAATTCAGTGCCTTGTGGGTAAAAGTAAAGAATCAGTGGATTACTCTGCCCAACGCACTCTACAACAACAAAGACCTTGATTCCCAACTTGCCAAGCACGATGGCAAGAAATCATTGGAGGGTAATTATTGACTTATTCCAACTCAAGGTAGCTACACCATGGACTTCAGCCTAACATTAAACATGGACAAAAGTGGATTTCTGAATTTGATAGCGCAGCTCAGAGGGTAAGTAAATTACATCGCCCGGAGCCACTACTGCTGCATGAATGGAGCCTTTTTTATGATCACAGGGAAAACTTCTCCCGGGGGACCTGGAATTTCAGAGGGTTTTCCCCCTTAAACATACACGGGTACACTTTAAAGGTAAAAGGTAATTTTGCACTTCCTATCCTGGATAATGCTGTTTGAACTGAATGAAACGCGTTCATTCATTGCAGTTTAAACTCAAGCAAGATGTGCATTTTAAAAGAATGGCTTTAAGCCCAGCAAGAATAAGCATTCCATTATGAGAGTGAAAAATACCCAAGTTCATGTTCAGTCTAATAACTTTTCTAAATGCTGCAAACAGCAATGAAAACTCACCGTTTTGCTCCTTTACACCTGGAGGGTGAAATTTGCTGACGTGACTTGATTCAGCTTCCGAGCCATACTGTTGGAGAAGCGGTGCAAGAAGGAATAATAATGGAAGGATCATTTGGATGAGTGGTGGTTGGCGATCTCAAAACGCTGTTGACGGGATGGTTTGTATCACCACACACATGCGTCGTTTACAGGACAGCGGTGCTGTTTTGGACACATTTGGAGAGGGTACACGCAGAGTAGAATCCACATAATCTTAATCATCAGTCCGTCTGGAAAAAAAAGTGAAATTTATATCTCCCTAAATCAATACAAATCCGACTCCAAAGCCTCCAGAGTGGCCGCTTCTGCGCAATGCAAGTGCGCACCTGTTGGTTCTGTGGAAAGTTGGATACTGAGTTGGACAAAGTTTGGCTTTCAGTAATTATAATCCTGGGATTAGTTGTAAAAGCGTCCTTTTACTGGCATATCATCTATGGAACGAGGTCATTAGAGAGGCACAGATGCATTTTGGTTAAAGCGCGCGTCCACGGTGCGTTCTCGACTCAGTCTGAATAAATCCCCACAGATCTTTACGCATTACAGCAAAAGCTCACACACAGAGGCAGCGAGAGAGTCCAGCAACCTGATACAGTCTGTACCCAGAAAACATTCGCAACACCGAGACGAGTTCTGTTGTCTGGCGAGGTCTCGAGTCATAACTTGGTGGAGACTGAGATAAAATATCGCTGCGCTGCGAGGGTTGGGTTTTTGGAGACTGCCAACTGACGGCACAACAGGTGCTATACATAAAGTACAACTTCCCAGACGAGGAAACTCCCCGGCATGTTAACTATTCCGTTGCTGCCTGGTCCAATGAGGTGTTTCACCCATTTTCAGTCTCAAATTGGCAAACAGTTTCACATGTTTCCAGTAGTTTCCAGGGAAAGTGTCGAGTCTCCAGATAACTGAAGCAGCTCAGTAGAGCCAGAGAGTGTTGATAAGAGGCAATTTTGAATAAAAAAAACACACACACACACACACACGTTTCAAAAGTCTAATATTATTGGTTATTTACTTTTTCCAGAATAGTCTTTCCACAAGTGCTGAAATCATTACAATTACAAAGATAATCAAGAAATGAATCACATTACAGCAGCTGAAACTTTCACTTTATCCAAGAAAGTTTAGTTTTAAGACTAAAGATGAGAAGATGTGTGTATTCTGTGTATAATTTTTCAGTCTACATATTGTCTTACAAAATATAAAACATTTGGGGAAAGAACAATTAAATAGGACAAAATTCACTTGCTACTGTGTATATCCCATTTGCTCCTACTGTGTTAGTGCTCACAAATATCCTTTTCCCCTGCTGTTTCTATTGGGCTACATCATTGTGCCCTTTGTAGGCTGCTTACATTTTTATGTCGGTGCATCATGGTCCATCAAATTTAGAACATATACATGGTCAAACAATGAAGTCCACAGTGCATATTCACATCAGGAGCTTTATCATTCAAAAGGAAACTTTCCATAAGAAAATATGCCCAAATAAGCTTGTTTTAACCATGGAGTGACTGTTTAAAGCCTCGATTCATTTTCCCCACATAGAGATGAAAGATAAATGTGTACCCACACAAGACTTTTCAACACACTGTTGTGCATTCTGCCTAAATGTTTCTGTGGAAGGAAATGTTTAAGGGCTTCTCAATTTGTCATATCAAAGCAGAGACACCGCTTGGAACAATACTCCCTCCTGTTCCCAATTTCCTTTCTCCCCGGCACACTGTTGTACCTCATCAACTGCGTTTCATGTGGTTCCTCCCATTTCATTGTTGGCAAAATCCACCAGTGTATCCCCACACTGTATGGTAAGTCTGCCGCAGCACAGACACAACAATCAAAGGAGAGCTGGAGACATATTGAACCCATTGAGCCAGACACATGATGCAATGCTGCAGCAATTTACCCCCAGTCTCACATAGCTCAGAAACTACCACCTCAAAGAGAGTGCAGAGCAGCCATCTCTCCAGCATCAAGGTATGAAGGAAGGTTTTGTGGTTTTAATCAAAGTTAATGGCTGGGAAAGGAAGGCATGGGGCATTGATACAGTCATTTCATACGTGTGTTGCCCCCGTGGAGAGGGGCATATAGAGGTCTTCTTGTGCCTGCTGCAAGGGCCAAGGCCCTTTGTGTAAAGGAGAGTATCACATTCCATCCCTGCAAGGGCCTGCAGCAGATGTCAGCACTTCAGCATTGTGGAATCCCTCTTTCTTCCGCACACACACTCACACACACACACACACACACACACACACACACACACACACACACACACACACACACACACACACACACACACACACACACACACTCACACTCACACTCATTCACCCCTTGAGGTTTTGTCTGTAAAGGCTGGGTATTTTGTCTCGTTGTCCACATTTGATTGCCGCTTCCACGGTGGTCTTGTGAAACGTTGAGGCTTTGATACAAAGAAATATAATAAACATAGGAAATTAGAAACAAGGCAGACCTTTTGGGTCACGGCTAACGTACAGAGACATGCCAGCCAGGAGGGCTCTGTGTCCAGTGAGCAGACTGGAGATACAAATGTATACAACAGAGAATTCACAGTCGGTGGCTCCCAGCTAAATCCCATTAGATTTGCTTGCCTTTTCTGGACACATACTGTCAAACAAACAAATGCCCTCTCCCAATCAGTCTGTATTACACAATGCATCTGTCACAGTGTCTGTGAAAACACCAGTTTTTGTTCCAGGTGAAATGAAGTGAAACACAAGGGAGCGGACATGTTTTGCTAAATTTGCCAGATCGCAGCTCATTATTGCACCTTCAAGGAAAAAGGCCTCTGAGATTAGTCAATTTATATGGTAAAATCTCCTGTGGCAGCAGCGGGAGATTTTGCTGTGTGGTCCTGCAAGGAGTTGCCTTTGGTTTTCACTATAAGTGGAAAATGGGCCAGCAGAGGAATTTAGAAAGAAATGACTCACATTTTCTCAGAATTTCTAACAAATGGCAGTCTTTCACATTCATTGTTTTGCCTGATGAGTTCTTAATGAAAACACAGATACAAGGTTGTACTAATGTTTGCTCTGAGGGTGCTCTCTCCTAATATGTTGACACCCTTTTATATGTCGGTGAGATCCTGAAGTTGTGTGGATATTAATGTTGTATGCTTAACTTTGAGATGTGAAAAGTGTGACATCATGGTGATTAATTGCCCCTGGCTGCACTTGGCTTTGAAACCAGAGCCCCCTGGTGGTGCCCCTGAGGGCTACAGTCAGGCCTTTGCAGCTTCAACACTTGTTGATGTGACTCCAAGTACTTGGAACATGTCACCGTTTTGGACAAAATAACTCTTGTTTTGATTCCACTCTCTGCTAAAGAAAAGCATGCCATCATGTGATTCAAATACATTCTAAAGCTAAACTTGCTGTTTTCTAATGGAACCATCCATCCATACATTTTCTAATCTTCTTATCTTGTTCAGAGTCACAGGGGGCTGAAGCCTTCATTTTCACGCATATTTGATTTCCACCTCTAAAAACACCCATCACTACTACAGCATAACCGGTTATATTTGTTTTTCAGTGCTTGGTTTGTGGTCGCCATTCAGAGAAACACACTTTATGACTCAGAAACCTGAGACAATCATCATGACGAGAACCTGCTGCTTCTCAAATGGGGCTCGACACAAAGGATATCATCTGCATTAAGAAGATAACCTGCAAGTGAGTTTTATTAGTTGATGATAATCTGGAAATATAGATTTATCCTGCTGTTGCATTGTTGCCCTCAACATTGGTGCTCTATTTTGTAAGAAAATGGAACAATGGTTACATTGTTCCTGGGTAGTATAGTCTAATAGAAACATCAGTTCTAGGTTGTGTGGTCACAGTAACATGGCCACCTGTTTAAAATGTAATCAAACACATGAACTCCACACTGACAACAGTCTCACAGATTTGACTGGAGCTGATACAACTCTCTGTCATCTGTCATTTTTAAGTAACAGTAGCAATACTACAATATAAAAACATTCCAACTAAAAGACATGCGTTCACTGTTTTACCCAAGAAAAAGTATATAGGCATTATCAACTAAATATAATCAGAAAATTCAAAGTATCCAATATGCACGTTGACAACTTTAAGAGTATATATATATATATATATATATATATATATATATATATATATATATATATAGTATTATACTATTTAGTTTATTAGTACTGCTGCAGGTATGCAATCAGCTGTTTTAGCTGGTTGAGTCGAGCCAATTGTAAGTATAGTAATAGTCAGGATTTATAGAATCATTATCTGCAAAGTAACCATAGCTGTCAAATGAATGTAGTGGGGCAAAAAGCGCAATATTTCTCTTTGAGTACAAGTATAGAGTGGTATAAAAAGATAATAATTAAGTCAAGCTTTGTGTCCACATCCTGTACAATTCAGGTAAGTGAGATAGTCAAATTAAAGAGCCACTTTGAGTCTTTAATCAGTTACTGCAAGATATGCAAAATTATTCCAATGGTCAAATCAAAAGCACTTTGTGCCAGTGCTGTTAACAAAATACAGTTATTGTAAACAGTTCTTACTGTACATGAGTTCCCAGTGGGGCAGTACAGACAGTATGTTTGCGTTGTGCTCTACCCATTAATTCCACCAAAACACTCATATTCATGTCCAATAAATGTACCCATTACATTTGTCTGCAGCCAGTGTTACACAGCAGAACCTGAAGTGAATTAGATTTAAATGTACTTGCTACTTTTGTGATGCTGTCTGACTCCATCTGTTATTGCTCCTGAATGCTCAGAAAAAGAAAATTAAATAGGGGTGTATCTGCAGTGTGTTAGTACAAGCTGGCATAAAAACAAAGATACCTCATTTGAACTTGTGGGTTTTTCTGTGTTGTTGAAATAATATAAATACTGAAGAAAGTCATCTCAATTTCTTAGGAATTCATCTCATTACATGAACAGAGGAGCTATTATGTTGCAAGAAAACCAGTTTACTAGAAACTTCAACAGCAAACTGTCATATTGTGAGAGTAACATTTAAAAAATGCTGGACATCTCATTTTGGAAAGAACCTCTTGCTCCTTGAGGATTTCCCTCCTTACTCCTGAGTAGTCCAAAAAGGAGCTCTGAACAGCTTCCTGGCTCGATGCCTCCATCATAATCTCGGTTAGTGTTGCACTTACTAAACATCTGCTGACTGGGAAGACTCCGTTTCCATTATGGCAACCTGCTTATTTAATGATCCAGCGGTCAAATCTACTACACTGCCAAACTTCATCAATACAGTATTGTACTGGAGCCCAGCACTATGCAGTAATGAATTGTATGAGGTAGAACATCTGCAAGCCTGCAACCCTATGCATATTTCTTATTATTAGAGTAGAAATATGCACAGAATTTGAATTTACAAAGTATGCATACTAAAGATGTACAGCTTGGATAGTGTTTGGTTTGTGTTGTTGATAGATGTTACAAATCTGTCTCACATTAAAGTCTTCTGTTCTAGCATGTGTATTATGGATTAATTTGGGTTCATGCATGTTTTGTACACAGGACAGATAGAGGAAGCACCATGCAGAGGTGAAATACCTTGATCGACACTCAAAGCGAGAACTCAGCAACTACAGGACCATATCACTACCTGAACATGTCAATGTTCTGTAAAACTGCCAGTTTACTGCTGTAATGAGGGAGTTGAACCACAAAATAAAGGACTTTTCCTCTCGAGCCAGCAGAATTTGTGATTTTACATTCGTTAGTCTTTATTTGCACATTTTTTGCACAATGTCCATTTGAATGCTCCCTTTAACAAACTATACATATGGAAGCACAAAGCCTCATGCCTCATTCTATCAGTGTCAACCACTGTAAGACCCCAGTCTCACTGCAACAACAGTTGCCTAGTTTGTAGCAGGGGTGAAAAAAAAACAGTAAAACTTTTATTGAGAATTCGTCATTTGTTTTACTTTTGATCTAGAGTTCCCTTTCAGAAGAGACCAAGATCAGGACTATAGTAAAAACTTTCAAGAGCAGTAACCATTTTATTCTGGGCATGTCTATTTCAGACATGTGCACAAAAAAGGGTGCTTGCTAAGAGATTAAAACTAAACTATAATTATTATAATAGACATGCTGACTCCCCTTGAAGAGTACACTTTAGATCCTGTGAACAGTATTTACAGTGAGATTCACAAATAAGAATCACACATCCCCCACCATTTAGTTTTTTTATTTTCATTTCACAACAATCTATAATGGTGCCATCCATCAAAATAACTTCAAATCCAAGTCAAGTCAAAAGTATTCAAATCCTGCTGCACTTTGTTTTCTTCATCCTTCGTGATTTTCATCAAAGTCTTATTCAATTTGACAGCTCATGTGCTTCGTCCCCTTCCAAGGCATTTATCTTGTCACTGATCTGAATTTATGTCCATGAAGCTTCTCTGGGTTCAGTTAAATAACTTCCCATCACTTCTGAATTGAAAGCAAACATGTTACTTAGCAGCACATCATGGAAAAAATGTTTAGTAGCAACACTTGTGCAAGTCTCCCTCAGTCAAAATCTTTATTTTCATTTGAATATGAATGTGACAACACATATAACTCTTCTGAACTACAGTAGTAGTAGAAATGTGGTCTGCATACCAGGTATAACCACAATAGATTGGTTCAATCCAGCCTGACATATTTCTGGAATGGCACATGGTTGTCCATCAGCCACATGGCTCATAGCCAGCCAGTGAACATTTCTGTAGACAACACAAAAGGATCCTTGTGCTCGATTGCAAGCCTCTTGATTGTAACACCAGAACCATGCCCTGTGACATAAATCATTAATCTCTATGCATATGGTGCTGATTAATTTGTGTATGCAAATGGAATGCCTTGTCAGTCAAAATTATACCACGGGGATCGACGTGGAAAAGGCCGCCCAAGTTGTTTGACATAAAGTGATGAATGAAATATGGATCACAACTGTGGGAAACACATCAGCTCAGTTGTGTTCTATGATGGGTTTTACTTGCACCGAAAGAACAAAAGATCGCGCTTCCTGCTCCGTTCTTTTAATGTGATCCCACTAAACAGTTCTGACTTTTGTAAAGGTTCTTTATGCAGAGAAGTTATAACCGAAGGCCGGCAAATGTGGTGGTTCATAAAAGAGTTCTATTTGTGGCATGTAAAAAATTAAAAGTAATTTCTATCATCGCCAAGATAATCAATTCTATTTGTGACCAATTTGTAAAGACTGACTCAGATTTCATTACACTATAATATTTTTTTATATGAGCCATTTTGACTTCAGTTAAAACTGAAAAACTCAGGTTCAACTGATAAAAATACTGATATTTAAGTTGCTGATATCTGTTATATGCAAAAGAATGTGTTTGTAAACTAAATTCCTTTAGGTGAGGCGGGGTACTCCACCTAAACAAGTTTTTAAAGATGTTATCCGATCTCACAGAGGAAACTCATATTTGCAGTTGTAATCTGAGCCTCAGACACACAGATTCCTGCACACACACATTGTCAGACAAGTGTTTTACAACTTCTCAGCCTCTGATTTGTAGAGAAACGACAACATAAGATTACTTCCTCCCCACCAGCAGAAAGCTCAGCTCCAAGCACAATGTACTTAAGAGGAACATTAATCTTTTGTCACATAAAAGTCCTTAAACTCAAAATCAATGGTGTGACCACATTAAGTGATAATATTTGATGAGCTTTGTAATAGTGTGGACCTTTTCCAAGCTACTCATATAAACCATTCATTCATTCATTCATTCATTCATCACTCACTGCTTCTGTTATCTGTTCTTCAATTCATTCATTCACCAAGATGTAAACAAACAGACAGATTCACAGCTAAATCTCGGCACCACAAGGTCCATTTAGTGTTAGCTGTTCTGGAGCTTTTAATCATATCACGTGATCTTCATCAGCAGCTGACTTCTCATGGAATCGTAGATGGCCAACATTATTTATTTATTTTTTCCTGCGCTCTTGAAGGACTTTAATCTCCATCTGCTGATGAAGATCATGTGACATGAAGAGATGAGAAGATGAAAACGTCTGTAACAGCTCATAAATGGACCTTGTGGTGTGATCGTTTTCTCTTTCTCTCTCTCGTTCTTTAATGATTAAATGTTTGTCTATATAATGGATGTTTGTACACACATCAGAAAAAATAGGTCTATAATTTCCGTTAATGTACGGTCGGAGACAATTACAGATTGGTCCTTAATTTGTTCATTTATTCGTGTATTTTCACATTTAGAATAACTAGATTGTATAATGGCATAGCCTACGAATGAGTCTATGTAAAGCCTTATGCTCTTTATATACCAGTAAACACAAACAGAAGCCCTGAGCCTGAACTGTATTGCATCCATAATTTGCCGTCGGTCTCTGCTTTATGGTCTATACAGCCCTCATTGTTCACGTCTATCTGCCGCTAAATACCACGCAGGCCACTGGCCATAAATAGTGAGGCATTTGCGTCCATCACGTGAACGAGAACATTTCTTTTTTTCCCCTGCCGTCACGTCATGTTTGAGCGTTCAGCGGCGGCTGTGGCTGTGGAGGCGGGCGGGGAGCGGCTGTCCGTGGTGCTGATGGGAGGACTGATGATGCTCTCCGGCTCCAGTGCAGCCGCTACTGCGCATGTTGCATGACAGGTACACGCAAGCCTCCATCTTGGGCATCCCGAGCTGAGGCGAAAGGGCAGCAGCCATATACACACACTGATTCCAAAATAACAACAAACCAGGCGCGGGAATAAAAAAAAATTGGCAATTTGCCGAGATGTAACTTTTTTCCGGCCCCCGAAACCCATTCAACAAATTGCTTCAGTGAGGGGAGTGGACAACAGAATGGGAAAGAAAGACGGCGACTGGTCTGGAAGGCTCTGTTAACGACTACTTGCACTGTCAGCTTTACTCGGTCTAGTTTTCTAAGGAATTGACAGGTGCCAAAGCCGAACGGTAAGTGGGAGTGGGTGGCATGTGTTCGTGATAAACGACTTTCGTGTTATTTATGTTCGTAACGTGCACTCACGTAAAGTCAAGTCGCATGATCGCGTTCATATGTACAGGCATCTTCTTCCTGCATCCCCCCCCCTCCCCCGTCATGGTGGTCGCTGTTTGCTGTGTTGTTCCCACTCCAGCCCCTCTCCTCTCCTGATGCTCGGGGAAGTGTCAGCCTCTGTTACTTACTTTTCTCTTGCCAATGTGATGTGCAGCCACAGGTTGTGAGTGCCCCGGTAGTCTGCCTATAGGCTGCTGTTTGTTTTGCATTGCATATGATTATTTAGATAAGCATAGCACAGGCCTGTCCTCGTGGGTTAAAGCATTGTGCAGTCAGATGGGGACACCAGATACTGAGCTTAAGTGTGTTATATTATGAAAACAAAGAAGTGGATGTTAAATGTTTTTTTTTACACCAAATCACAGCTTTCTTGTGGTCCATAATCTAAAAATGCACATCCTGGGGAAGTGATGTGGGCGGAGCAGAATTTCTTATTGACCTTGGACCCATGGGGGAGACCATGTAAGGCCGCTTGAGTCACTGTGAGCCACTGTATGATGACAAAGCCTCAGCAGTTTTAAAATTGCCAGTAGTAAAACTAACAGCGAGGGCAGTGTTCTACAGAGTTGACTCAGGCAGTGCCAAGGTCAATTTATGGACTCGTACTCAGCCTAACCCACAGTTCAGCTTAGAATGGGTGTGTATGGTGTCCTGGTTCTCTCAAAAAATACATACAATTATGAGAATTTAAGGTGCTAGTGTGATCTTCAGTGCAAGATCAACTAAATTAAACAAAACAAATCATACATTAATTGCCCCTAAAACTGAAAACAGCCTCTGATAACAGCTTGATTAAGGCTGATTTAAGGCATAATAACACTTTATATTGAAAAGGAGTTGTGTAACTTGTGTAGTTGTGATGAACTTATCTTTTAATGTTTTTTACAAAAATGAATGGTAATCAGTTTTTATATTGTGATAATTGCATGAAGCCACAATACTGTGCTTCAGAGCCCGCAAGGGGTTGCTACACAAGATAGGAAAGAAGACGAGACAATATTTCCGCACTATAACGTTTATTTGTATGACTTTTCTATGTTTTTCTCCCTTATGTAAACTAGTTTAACCTTTTCAGGACTAAAAAACTATTAAAATTTAAAAAAATCTGAGAGAGGAACGACACTCCTTAGTTAATGTCACATATTAAAGACACACTCTACCAATCACAAAGGGTTGGGATGGGAAATTGCTTGGCTATTAAGGGGTTACAAGCCAAAAAGTTTGGGAGTTTTGGCCATAATGCACTGTATGCCAGTGGCAATGTCAAGATCTTGAAATGTGTCTTATTTTGTAATAAAACTCCTGCATATGGACCAGTCCTGTGCTTCCTCTTCCTCCCTGTCAGGGAGACTGGAGTAGATTGTCTGAGAAGAGAGTTGCCATGTATACGGATGCTAGAAAGAAGATAAGATGATAACATAAGAAATGCTTTCTAAGAAACGTGATTGCTTGCCAAGTTAAACATTTCCCATCACTCCAGCTGCTGCCATCCTATACGTGTGTGCCAGTGTCGACGTATGTTGGCCATCTTCTCCTCCTCAATGGGAACACCAACCAACCTCCCATTTTGCAGGAATTTTCCAAACTGATGAAACAATGTTGACTTAGCTCGGGGTGAGACAAGGTGTTTGCATGGTGACAAAAGGTTCTGAGTGGAGCGCTGGAAACCATTTCCAGTGGAGAAGATGATGATCAATGTGCAGGCGAGGAGCAGACAGGGAGTTACTGGGCCAAGGCAGTGAGTAAGAGAGAGAGAGAGTGTCTGTGTCTAGACAATAAACTGCTTCAGTTAATATACAATCTTGAGCTGAGACTGCTGGCTTTGCTGTTGGTCTCTGTGTCCCTATGCAATGAAAGGGCACCGCTTTCCTAGATGGGGATTGAATCACACAGGTACTATGGCTGCTAGCTGATTAATGACCCCTATCAAGAAATGCAAAAATGCACTGCCTTTGCATAGAGGTGTGCATTTGTAGTTGTGTTACTCTTAGACCTGGCTTTAGATTTTTCTAACAAAGTTGCACACACAGGACTATATTGTCTCCTGCATTTGAGTCTTTGTGTTGTGAGAAAGTATTGACCTGTAACAGCTATCATAGCTCAAACTCAATGAAACAGTTTGTAAAGATCATGACAAACTACTGTGGTGATAAAATAGAGAATCTAACAGCTCTGTGCAGAACCAACATTATTACTGTTAGACTTTCCTCTGCAGGTTCTAGAGCAAAGTAGACGATATTTCAGATAATATTTATTTCAGCCATCCTTTAGAGGTCACATTCACCTGAAGAGTCCTGAATGACCATCGTTATTCAGCTACATTACTCTACTGATTGGATTTATGCTTGATCTTGCACTACTTGATTTAACCATGTCAGATTGATTAATTTACATTTCAGACATTTACTGTATGTGACATGCATCCAGAGTACATGGGGATGCAGCATGTCAAGAATGCAAGGGGCAAAGTCACAGTGTTCAGGGGCTAGATAAAGCACTCTGAAGCTTTATACTGTCTGCCACTCAGGGAAAAGCTTAAGTAGCTTCTGTCTACATGTGCAAATGAATGCTGAGATTTGTTGAATGTGACGAGAAAACGATTCAGTTTGGGTTATTGAATTGTACGCCATTAAGCTTGAGTAATTTAAATGCTGTGGCCCCCTCTCTTTATTTAAACAGTTTTTTTTTTCGTCCACAGGCTCAACTCGCACCAGAATGGGCATCAAGAAGCTCGCCATCTTTCTCCTCATGCTCTCTCTTTGTCTGGATGGAGGATCTGCCAAAGAAAAAGGAACAAAGAAGGGAAAGAAAAAAGGGAAGCAGGTTTACTGTCCATCGTAAGTATAGAATAAACAACACCTTGGGTTGTTATATGGTGCAAAAGACGACAAAACATTAGGTACCTCATGTAGCATTCATTGCAAATACTAAATGCAGTAATAACAACATTATAAGGTGGCATTCAAGGTGACTCTCTTAAAGTAATTTAAATATATGAAAAAATCTAACAATTTTATTTTGATTGCAAGACTGAACTTGCAGCACCACAAAAAGTGGGGGATTCACAAGATTAAAGACAAAAAAAATTGTGCAAATGAATGAAGCAGATTGGATGTCCTTAACTTTAGTCCCTATCAGTCCCTCCAGAAAAAGAGTTTTATTGTGATTGTTGCGGGCAAAAATCCTTGATTATGCGTCACGTTTTCTTAAAAAACACGATGGAAAATGCGGGATATTTATGCAATTTTATGCGATGAAATTGCGGGAACTTGCAAGAATTGCGGCTTCATCGCGGGGTTTGCAGCTTTTCGAAGACATTCACGTCGCGTAATTATGTCACTTCATAACGTTCCCATGGCAACAGGGGAAAATGGCTGCTCTTGTGTGAAGTAAACGCAACATTTTTCAACTTTCTGCTAAGATATATGTGACTTTTTTGGAACGAAAACGGGGGATTATTAAATCATGCAAGCCCTGCATATTTTGCGTGGAAATCGGCAATTTATGCGGCGAAAGTGCGGCGTATTTGAAAAAATGCGGCCCCTGCATAAATGTGTGGACTTTGCTGATTATGCATTGAATCATGCGATCGCATAATCGCGTTTTTCTGGAGGGACTGCCCTATGCTCCAAAACACTGGGTAGTACATTTCCAATAATTCTGGCAATAAATCCATAAATATTTTCATTAGAATCTTCTTGCCTGAGACTGATGTCTTTGATACTCAACAAAGTGAATTTGTAGTTTCCAAGCCCATGCTGAGATAACCCTGATCACATCACCAGGGTTGTTTTCTCAGTTTGTTTTGACAGAACTCCTCCAGAGCCACAGAAGACGTTTAACATGTAACACCTGTTTTCACTGACTGCCTTTGACAAAAGATTTTCTGAGTCAACTTGAAGTTGTTCAAGCCATAAGTCAACTAGTCATTGCAAGTTTATGATATTAATTCAAGCCACCTTTTAAATGCTAACAGAAAAAGGGGCATTGATTGAATGGGTCGGAGCAACCACTAAGGAGACTGAATCTGACACTGAAAAACCGAAGGATCTGTCCTAGGTTTCTGCCTTTTAATAGGCAGTTTTTCCTTGCCCTTGTCACCAAGTGTTTGCTCATGGTGGTACTGTTGGGTCTCTGTAAATAATGTTATAAAGAGTTCGGTCTAGACCTGCTCTATTTGAAAAGTGTCCTGAGATAACTTATGTTATGAATTGGCGCTATACAAATAACAATGAATTGAATTGAACTGAATTGAATATTTTTACACAATAAAAAATCTCAGTTAAAAATGTGAGCAAACTTCCAACTTCACAAAAACAAATACTTGCAAAACTTATCAACATGATGGATGATGCACAACGTTAACAGTTACTCACAAATTAACTTGCTACATACTCGTTCATCTCCTGTTTTATGCCTTTCCTCTCCTCGCCTGATTCTGGACCCGCTCCCTAGGGCCTGAAAATCTCCTCCTCCCTCCAGTCCAAAACTCCTACTCTTGAAGTGTAAACAAACCTCCCATCCTTTGAGCTCCCAGTCTGTGTAGAGTCAGCAAATAAGACTGTGACTAATAATAGGAAGTAAGTAATGGCAGCTAGTACAGTTAGCACATGCAACAGTGCACCAGTAAGTAACTTCCTGTGTTATTCAGCAGGTTGTGAAAGACTTTGTCATCAACTTTTAATGGGCAGCTCTAAATTCCAGTGACTAAACTGTCCTATGTGTGAAACTGGTGGAATTTCCCTTTAATGTCCTTTTGAGCTGCCCCCATAACTTTCTATTTTACACCTGATGGATCTTACCTTTTCCTCAGCTGGTTCAAGTCTCATATGACGGTCAGTTAGGAACAATGGACATCCCAGAAAAACACGTAAAAAAGTACTCAATACTTGCAATGTGACATAATTAACCCTGATACTACTTTGGCCGCAGCTTTAGCACTTCCTTATTTACTCTTTGCTGTCTGTCTGCTAACAACTGTGTCAAATAAGTGGTGAAGTTGTCAGGTCATAGATAAACCAAAAAGGT
Organism: Dicentrarchus labrax; assembly: GCF_905237075.1. Lineage (NCBI taxonomy): Eukaryota > Metazoa > Chordata > Actinopteri > Moronidae > Dicentrarchus > Dicentrarchus labrax. The sequence continues at coordinate 30,586,963 of NW_026136713.1, read as the reverse complement.
AGTTTCTGCATATCTCTCATAATAGAAGGAACATCAGTATGTCCTAACATGCCTCTGGACTGCCCATTGTCTCTATGCAGTGGAAAGCTGCACCCTCTACTTCCTTAAATGGTAACAAATGGCTCGACAATGAAACTTTCTGAAATGAGGGAGAAAGCGTTTGATGTAGTCCCAGTATTGGCAAGTGTAAGCTGTATGACATATTTCGTGTTTAGTACTGCGGATCCCTCTGTGGATCAAGGGAACCACTTGGTTCCAGTTTAGCCGTTGTGCTCGAGGTTGTCAGAAGGGTCTGTTAAAAGAGAGGGAAAAAAAGAGGTTTAGTGGATGGGAATTATGTGTTTCACTTTGATCAGACGAACCGCAGAACGTACACACACTGCGCAGCATTCCTGTGGAGCACTTTAACTCATCCTCAGTGTATGATAAGGTTTACATAATGATATGTAAAGTGCTTTGAGAAGGGGAAATTCTTTGGCAGGAGAATTCATTGCCACCCACAAGGAGGCTTTCTTTTTCTCCTTCCTCTTCTGCCAGATCTTGTTCTCCCCTTTCGCTCTGTCTGTCCCATTGTTTTTTCATCAGTCAATCTCAGAAAACAAACAATGTTTGGCTGACTGTCTTTGAAAGTCACCACTTTATGTTATGGTGGTAATTTTCAGTAGACAGCTGTTTTTTGCTATTTTGCAGGCTAGTTCAAACAGGAAAAATTCCCTTTGAGTTCAATAAAAAGTGGATATACACTGTACAAATAATGAACTTTTTGTCATTTTTCTTCAAGTCATTTTTACTATTTGCCAGCCACATGACAGATTAATTGGCTGAATTCTTTAAAGGAGTTTTTCTTAAGACAACTCAAAATAAATCTAGAAAAATGTGCTAAATTATTTCTAGTTGTTTCTGCAAATAAGAAAAAATGCCATTTTCTTAATAACAGTTGAGTTGCTGTCAAGCATTTGACCACTGTATCAGCATCATGTGTGCTGTGTTTGGTAACACACTAAGATGGGAAACATTACATTAAAGGTCCAGTGTGTAACATTAAGGAGGCTCTATTGGCGGTAATGGAGTATAATAATTATATGTATATGTTCACTAGTGTATAGTCACCTGAATATAGGAATCGTTGTGTTTTCGGAACCTTAGAATGAGATGTTTTTATCTACAAAGGGATGGGGTCCTCTTCTACGGAGTCTGCCATGTTGAACTGCCATGTTCCTACAGTAGCCCAGAATGGCCAAACTAAACACTGACTCTAGATGGGGCCTTTTGAGTTTTTTGCGAGTTTCACCGTAGTTCTTACGGAGGTGAGCAGTTTTAATTGGCTACAATCCGCATTCTGCAAATTCACTACTAGTTCCCGTTAAATCCTACACACTGGTCATTTAAACATCAGTTTGCATTGTCACTGTGAGCATGTTAGCTCGTAGCATCTAACTTAAAGCCCAGCTACACCTAAGAACAGCCTCACAGAGCCACTATGGCTGTAGCCTTCTTAGTTTTGTTAGAAATATAATGCTTATTGACTTAAGGGACCAGTGTGTAGGATTTAGTGGCATTTAGCGATGAAGTTGCAGATTGTGAACGTTTGCATTTCTGTGAAAGAGGTTCCACTGTCCCTGTAGAGCCAAATGGCTCATTGTAAGGTAATAAAAACAGAATAATTATTATTTTCAGGTTATTATACACTCTGTAAATATACCTATAAATATGTTATTACGATTATGCGAATAGATCCAAAATGTTAGATACTGGACCTGTAATACAGTACAGATTTTTAGTCAAAAGGTGTTACGTAATTGTCCTAGAAGGTTGAAATAACGTCCTCTCTCTGCCTGAAGGATCAGGTCAACTCCCCCCACCTATTTCAATTGTTAAAAAGCCAATTTAATCCTTAACTGGTAGCTCTCTAAGGTTATAGTTTAATCAAAGAGTATACACAGTAGAGTTGGGTGTACTGTGCATCTGGACTGTTCATCTGCCAAGAATTTGACCTGCTAATGTAATCGTGCCTACAGTTCCCTCTGTCTCTTTTGTTTGCAGACAGCTGTCATCTGAGGATCTGGCCCGAGTCCCTGAAAATTCAACCAGTAACATCTTGAACAGGTTACTGATCACCTATGATCCCAGAATAAGGCCCAACTTCAAAGGCAAGTCTCTTTCCCTCTTCATCTGTCTATTTTTAATTTACATTTTTGCTGCAGTGCTGTCATGCTAATTAAAGAAACCAGTATACTATGAATATGTACCTTCAGATTTCTTCCACAAACTTGGTGCAGGGGGTTTTCTTCATGAGTGATGCTTGACACATTAATATAAATTATATTCCTGTTATGCATAGACTTTTATATAACACAGTTATAAAAGGCGGATGTTCTTGGGGTGTTGATGGTGTTGATTGACACAAACAAGCTGTTATGGGTACGAAATCTGTGACAAAAGCCAGTCTGAAATCTTAAAAGTCTGAAAAAAAACATACAGCATGAACTTTGGATATTATATCTGACTTTTTCAGTGAAACTGTTTACTTGATATTAATTATAAACAATTCAATACTACAACAAAGCAAATATCTGCCATTTCATTCGTTCCCGTCTGAGACCATTCCATCTTTACAGTGTTTACAGTGTACTATAAATGTCACACTGTAGGGAGCTCCAGGCCTCAGTCTCACAGAAACAGCCATAAAAATAACAAAGAGGTGATTGCTGACCGCTGCATCTGACTGATGGTCTTACCAGTCTTCAGGTAGACCCTCAGTTAGTTTCCATCCTGTGGCACTTGGCAGCAGCAGCCGTATCCGGGGCTCGATGTTTGATGTGTTGTGAGCAGAATCAGTTCCCTCTTCGACTGGTCTAGCAGCCAAACATCTGCTCTTGATTTCAGGGTGGGCGGAAAGCTCCCCGTCCATTAACATCCATGTCATAATCTCCCAAATTACATCCTAAACTGTGCCTTGTGCATTACTTTGGCCAGACCTATAAAGTGGTGAGCTGCTTTTATAGATCGTATAGAGAATTTTAAAACAACACCAGAAGTGTTTCTTGAATATGAATTAGTTTGCTTGGTTGCATGGAAGATATGAGCTGTATACCACCTCCATATTATGCACATTAATTTTGTGAATTGCTTGATAGAATTTGTCCTGTGAAACTCCTGCGCCTCCAGTAAACACCTCAAAGGAACTAATTTATTCAAAGCGGGGTGAGCAGTCTGCATTCATCAAGGATTTCATTATTCTGTGCTAAAGGAGGAGTGGAGAGAGATGCAAGTATATATGTTTATAGTGTTAGCATAGCAGATTACTTTGCAGTGTTGATAAAGTCTTTCCCAAACTCTGATCATTGACACAATCAATTGAATTACCGGGTACAATATGTAGAAATAAAGACTTAGAAGGTTTTACATAGCATACTGACACTTACTGTAACATACAAGCACAGCGGCACCCTCACTCTCATTGTAAAGTAACAAAGGACTATAATCTCTTCTTAACTCTTTCTAATTCTAGGTATCCCTGTGGAAGACAGAGTGAACATTTTCATCAACAGTTTTGGTTCCATCCAAGAAACCACCATGGTAAGAATTCACTTCAATCCCACTTCGACCTGACAGTATTGATAGTCAATACTTCTGCCAATCAGAGGCAGTGGATCAGAGCTGAAAACTGCTTTATCCTGCAAGTTCAAGGAAGAATGCATGAGCATGTTTTCTAGACAGTATCAGGCTGTTTAGCAGTGAATCATTATGAACACTGGCTTTTTCATGCCTCATTTATCTGATGGCTTAATTGCTGATAAAGGAGTGCCGTTTGAATGCAAGTGAACAGATTAAACTCAAGGACGGAGCTGGGTCGACTCTAGATCACTTAGGAGACAATAAAGGGAACATTCCTGAAGCTTTATAATAAGTCTGGCTTACCAGTGTGTTTTAATTTAAAGCTGCTGGGAGGAGCCAATAAACATTAAGTGTCTCTCTCTAAGTAAATATATTTAATCATGTGACAAGCTCATTAAAAACATTGCAACACAGAGTGATTCTGTATCTGAACAGACTCTATGCAGTGCTTTAGTTTTATTCCAAAAGGACCCAGATTCTCACAGAATAACTGAAAGCAAAGTAATAAAACAAGACTTCACTATTTTGATTCCCACAAATGTTGCACTTCCTGGACCTCTGACAAGATGGATAATCAGGCCAAATCTGATAAAAACATAACATTTTTTTTTTTTTAGAAAAATAACTGAACCGACAACTAAAAAAGAAGTCAGAATTTGGTGTGTTAACAAAAAACTGTCAAACTGCTGTCAAATACAGCCCTGCTAGCAAATTCCACATCTTCCACAATGTGAGTATAGAGCACTGTTTGGTCAATGGAATCCATGCAAGATAGAAACACGATTTGCATGCTCCTCAAAAAAACATGAAATAAACATAAAATCATAGCAACAGATACAAGCCTTAAAGAATTGCAAGGCATATTGTCCGTTTGTGAAACGAGACATGTCTCGCAGGAAAACGTCAGCCGAGGTATAATTTAAAGTTTTTTCTCACAAAACTGCCAGTTCTCTTGTATGAGCAATCCAATTTTAGTCATGGAATATACCGCCAACCTCAGTCTTCATAGGAACATATAGAGTACTTGATTTTAGACCTTTGCTCTCAGAGTCCTGTTGCAGGTCTGGACAGTGTCTCAGTATAAAGCAGTGATAAATGTTCTCCTAGTGACACTCTGAGCAAAGCCTTAGATATTATATCCTGGAATTGGAGAGGCATTAAAAACTACGCTGGAAACATTTCTTTGGCTGCAGATCAGTTAGTGTGTTCACTTATGAAGTCTTCCAGTGGAGAGTTTCACACCAAGACCAATTACAGACCAGTTAGACCAGATAAATGCTGAAAGCTGAAAATCCTGAAAACTCAAAGTATAGAAGTGGGTTGCACGGATGGTGGGAGAAACGAAAAACAATGGGGGGGTTGGGGTGGGATAAGGAAGAAACAGAAGATAGGACAGTAAGACGAAAGTGAAAAACATGGTCAGGAAGTCTAATAGAAAGGTAAGGTAAAGTGAGCAAAGATGTTAGAGAGGGAAACGGGGAAAGGGGGAAGGAAAAGAAGACCAAACAGATGAGAAAGAGGGAAAATCAGGAGGAAATTTAGCAGAGGAAAGATGGAGAAAAAAGAATAATAGAGAGGAAGGTGAAGAAATGGGATAGAGTAGAAGGGACAAAGTAAGTAAGAGAAGTAGGAGATAAGGATGAATTGAAAGAAAAAGAAGCCAGGAGTAGGAGATGGGATCAAGAAAAAGACTGAGATGGGGAAAGAGAGATGACAGGCTCCCAGATGGCAACTTATGTCATCCCTCCTCCCCCATGACGCCCAACGAAAGACAGAAAGAGAATGAAAGTGAGGAAGGCTCAAAACGCATCAGGGAGGAGACAGAAGAGACAGCTGGTCACCTCTCCCCCTCAATTTATCACTCTGTGGGGTATTTCATCTCAGGAAACTCTCTCTCACCATTTACACCTCCCTCGGCCAAATACCACCCCGCGTCTACTTGAGTTAACACATCTACTTTCACTTTATGATTGTATTTATCAGATATATAGAGAGAGAGGATGACTAATTTGATGTTGTGTGTGTCTTTTTTGAGTCTTTACTGCTTCTCAGCATGAGTTTTCCTTGTTGATTACAGCGAGCGGTTGTGTTAAATCTCCCCAGAATTGAATGCAGTACTGGCAGCTTGATAGTTAGCCAGAGAGAAGATATATTTCCTTATCCGGTTTTTAGAAAGGTGAAGGTGTGGGAATCGGCCTGAGAAGAGCCAACAGGTATTCGTGCTGTCGCTTGAGGACTAGTTGGCTATAAGATTCTAAAATTAGGTTGTGTAGAAATGACGGCTTGCTTTCCAAACTGAGATATCAACAGTTTGACCACAGCTCTCCCTTCCAAAACTGTTTTCTGGCGGGAAAATAAAGCACATACTGGGTTACTGCTGAATTTATAAACCATCCTAAGACCAGTGCGTAGCTTTCATGAAGAACAGATGAACTATAAAACCACATTTAGGTCAATTGGCTGTCTCTCACTGTCAAACCTGGCTGTAGCTCAAATAGTTTCCATGCAGTAATGTATTTTGCAAGTTGACATACTGCTTACAAAACGTTTGAGAAAACCTTAAAGAGATAAGAAGCTAAATCTGCTCTACTCTCATTCAGGCTTAACTGAAATATGTTTCAGCAAACACATTACACATATGTTGTCAGAAAAATAAGACTGTGCAATTCAAAAATGGGGTCACTGTGGTGACTGTGATGGCTGGGTCATGTGTTGTGAGTGGAGGGAGGTGGCATCTCAAAAGGTTGAGCTGAGCTGAACTTCCAGGCATAGAAAACATGGAAGAACACCTAAAAGAGCAAAGGAAAGCATCCAGTCGAGGGAGCTTGTTGTGGCCTAATGTCCCACAGGGGCCGAACAAGATTTAGTTAGGGTTTTCTCATTTGCTGTGGCTCATTTTTTGAAACAGTCTTAACAATGCTTCAGTATTTAGTTATTGTGTCAGTAAATTAGCCAATGCCACCAAAATGAAAAGTTTTTTTTAAAAATGTTTAGATGTTTTTTTCACCATGGCAGTAAACTCGAAAAATGTTTCTTATATACAAATCTCTGTTTTGTTTGTGTACACTGACACTGTTTACTGTACAAGAATGTTAGTTTTGTCTAGCTGAATGCTATTGTGTATAGCACTTTTAGATTAGATTAGAGCTTTTTAGATTATAATTTCACCAGTAGACAAAAGTTTACAGGGAAAAGTTAATTGTGTAGAATACTGCAGTACACAGAAAAAGGAAATTCACATTTGGGTGTATATATATAATACATTTACTTGTGTAGTAATGTGTAACATGTACTGTAAACATAATGAGAAAATCTTGAGGAGGGTAACTGAATTTAAATCCAACCCCCAGAGAAGAGTTTAAAGATTTTTGTCATAATATGATATGATGATCAAACCTGGAATTGCAGATCATCTGACCCCATCCATGACAGAAGAAACAGCTGTAATATTATAGTGTAAATATCCTAAGCAGCAGACTTCCTAAAATGACAATTTGAACCATTAGGTCCATTGTTCTTTTTGAAGACCACCAGCAGCCGTATTAATATATTATTCGCGTGTCATTCCCCTGGGCCAACAGTTGGTCAGACTCAACCAGAGAAAGACAATAACACGCATTTGTGTAGCAATGACCTGCGTGAGCAGATGTTAGTGGAATGCATGCTCAACCATGTTTGGATACCTAATCCAATGTTTACTACTTGTGTGGTTTGAGGGGATAAGTTCCTTTGAACTGACTGACTTGAAGTTTATTCTAGTTCTATTATTTCTATGGCAGTATAGTTTAATATTAAGTCACAGTTTTTTGAGTCATCAAATATGCACATGTGAATGCCGATCCATTATGAGCCCTGCTGCTGATTTCATCAAAGCCTACAAGAAAAATTGCCCCCTTTAATCTGAAAACACCTGAGTGCATTAGGTGATGAGAAATGTTGGCTTTTAGCAGACTCAACATGAGCTTCTGCATCATTTTTTTTTCTTTTAAAGACAGCCGATATTATGAAAAGTGGGAACAATGAAGGGATGGAAGGTGGAAGTTAATTTCTTACCCAGGAGCACACACACACACACACACACACCCACACACACACACACACACACACATAAAGCTGGTATTTTGGCGGCATTATTTGACATGTCATCCATCTTCACACTCAGCATTAATAGTCGCTCCTAACACCTGGTCCCAGAACAGCTTGAGGCACGCCATCAAAGCAGGCACAAAAAAAAAGAAAAAAAACATTCTCAAAGCCTCACTGACTCTTTCTCACCAACAAGAATGTGGAAATTTCACTAATAAGCTCTCTAATGAGGTATTTGCTGTATCACATGTCCGCTGTATTGATAACACTTGACCCTTGGACTGTGCAGCTTTCTGTATGTTAACTGTTCGAAAGGTAGATGTCAGGAGTGCTTTCGCTGCAGCTGTAGGGTCACTTGGCACTTTGAAGTGGTCTGTTGAAGTTGTCGTTGAAATGTTTGCTGTGAGAAAATGCTGCTCGTCACTGTGTTAAAAAATCTTAAAAGAAGTAGAAAACATAACCAAGTGTCAATAAAGTGGAACTGCTGTATACTAAAAGGAGTTGTTGTCTTAAAAAGGAACATTTTCACTTTTCAACTCTTAATCTTTTACAACCATTAGTACCAGAAGTAACTAAAATGTATTTAGGAGGGTTAAAATGTTTTTTCAAGATACCTCTTGCAGCCTCTGGGAGTTTTATAAATCTTGACCAGATCAACCCAAAGGTCGTGATGATAAAAATGGCCTTCCATCTGGGCTTCCTTCCTTTTTAAAGATTCATGGAAAATGTGAATAGAAAATAAGCATTAACCAAATCCCATTCAGGGAGGTCATCAATCCCCCTAAAAGCATCCAGCTTGTGTCCGATAGCCCTAAAATGAAACAGACGTTAACCATGTTTGTACTCGTGTGCTGTCGTACCTAACAGGATTACAGAGTCAACATCTTCCTGCGGCAGCGCTGGAATGACCCCAGGCTGAAGCTACCGCAAGACTTCAAGTCCGATTCTCTCACCGTTGATCCCAAGATGTTCAAATGCCTCTGGAAGCCTGACTTGTTCTTTGCTAACGAGAAGAGCGCCAACTTTCACGACGTCACCCAGGAGAACATCCTCCTCTTCATTTTCCGGAATGGAGACGTCCTCATCAGTATGAGGTAAAGAATTTTATTTAGATTTGCCCGACTGTCTTCTCTGTTAAAATGTGATCTGCAAATTTCAGGTACATGCCATCCAAAGATAACACAAGTCCTTCTTCCAGCTCTGGAATGTTTAAATATCACAGTTGATTAAAAGACTAATTAAATATGCTCTAATTGTTGTTCAAACTGTTGTTGTTCCAGGAAATGTCAAATCTGTTATTATTTAAAAATCCTCCACATATTGACTTAATAATAAAAACTAAATGTTACTTACAAACTGCAAAAACTTTGCAGAATAATCTTTGCCTTTCAGTGTGCATCTCACAGTAAACCTCTACTCAAATGACATACACCAGTAGAATGAATATAAACTCTCCCATTAATTCATTTTGGTGTGTGAAGTTTATTGATGTTACATTTCCAAATGTTTTGAACTTCCAGCTTTTTATATAGTCATTCCATTTGAAACCATAGTGTATATTTATATATATATATATAATATATATGTATATATATATATATATATTTATAGTATATTTCCTTATATTTCCGTGTATAAGTGCCAAGTGAAACAAAATGGCAACTCAGTGTCATTATTAGGCTACATGGAAGAGCAAAGTTAGTGCTTAATGTAGCTTCAAATACATGATACTAAACAAACACATCATATGATTTAAAGCCAAGTTGCATATGACTATTACCTGGAGACCCTAATGTGATAATGTAATAATTGATCATTTGTGTTCTTAATGCCCTGCAGGTGTGCAATCAGTATTTTAGTCCAGTGTCCATCTCAATCAGTTAGGGAAGGGTTTTTTTTTTTAATATTATTTGCAAATATTCCCTGGGTTTTCTTGATTTTTTTATATTGTTTCTGTGTCAAGAATTATTGAGGCTGCGGGCTGCAAGAGCGAAACCTCAAAAGATAATGAGACCGTTGACATGCGCAGCATTTGGTAAAAAAACATCTGATCTTCCAAGGGGCTCAATGTAAACTTGTTGGGGCTACAGCTCTGCTGTGGTAGGCTTCCATCATCCCCAGAGATCCTCCTTGTTAGTTTGCCTTGAGTGTACATAATTGTTTATCCCATGCAAATGCATCTTTCAAAACAAGACACATGGGTAAAGAGATCTCAAAGAAATACTTGTGTCACGCAAACAAGGCTTCTGTGTGAATGTAATTGGATGTAAGGGGGTAACAAAAGCCTTGCATAATAGAAAACTGAAAACTGAATTTTCTTCATTCTCCTCCAGGTTGTCCGTCACCCTTTCTTGTCCGCTGGATCTGACATTATTCCCTATGGACACACAGAGGTGTAAAATGCAACTTGAAAGCTGTGAGTTTTTCAGAAATATCAATTGCATTTTTTTTGTCTGCTACAGCATACATATACTGTGTTCTTTGAGAAAAAACAAATCAGAAACAAAAAGGCAGAAATTAGTATTCTATATTTTTTTGAAAGGTTATGATGGCGCCCTCTAGTTTTGCATTAATTGTGTGTCTGTTCACATAGATGGAGACCTTATTTTGAGGCAGCCAATTGCATTGCATAAATGCCTCTGAGCCAGACCACAGCCTGCTACACAACACAACAAGAGCCACAGATTCTGAAGAACAACCCAGATTAGCTTTCCTGCTAAAATCTCCTTCCTGCACCATGTTGTTGAACAAACCACCAAACAAACACTCACCGGGGGGGGGGACTGCACTGCTAATCTCAGTTTGCAGGCTAGGTTGCTCATTAGCTGCTCAGCTGCAGCACATTAAACAGCATGTCAACATACCTTTAAATGTCACTTGGGTCCGGTTTGGATGCTGGTGTGGTCCTTACACTCTTTATCACCACTAAAAACACTGTGTCTGCCCATTGGATGTAGGCCACAGCACAAGTTTGTTTACCTTCTTTCCACCAGCCTGCCAGCTGCTGTCAATCAAACACAGGGAGACAAAACAAGCTGATATTTCCCAAAAGACTTTTCTTTTAATAATACAAAACTATTAACAACACTTTAAAAAAAGCATGCTGTTATTATTATTTGTCTACAAAAAAGTTTGATTTCAGTTGGACTTAAACACATTTGCTCGCTGGTTTTGGGGATTTACAGTATTTATGACTTGGGAATATATTTGTTGTTTTTATAAAATAGTTGTTTTGGGGTAAATGAGCTTTTTGCTTGTGTTTATGAGCTAATTTCAGTGGCAAACACTTAGAGAAGTGGAATAAATCATCATATTTTAAGGTTGTTGTGAAAGTCTCACAGCTAATTGAGCCCGACTGTGGTTATTGCATCTTGTTTACAAAGCAGTTTAGACTTAAATGAGCAAAATAACTTAAAGCCATTTCCCTCTAATGCCAAACCTGACAGCTGAGACTTATAGCTCTCTGCTAGTGTGTGTGCATTTATATTATATTACTGTACTCTGATTGTATGTTTCTGTTTGTGTGCTTAACATGCAAGCTCACATTGTGGGCGTTTACAGGACCCTATATGTATCAATGCATTTGAGGACACACCAATGTGGCTTCAACAATGTATGTGTGTATTTTTATGTAGGAGAGTCTCACTTTTTATGTGCCTTTGTTTTACGTCTTTCATCCAGTTGGCTACACCACAGATGACCTGCAGTTCATGTGGCAGACAGGAGACCCAGTGCAAATGGACGCCATCGCTTTGCCACAGTTTGATATCAGACAAGAAGATATTGATTATGGGAACTGCACCAAATTTTATTCAGGAACAGGTACCATCCTTGTCATAAATCGTTTTTAAAAAACATATTTTTAAACAGCAAGTTGCAATGCATATTAGTAGGGAAAGTAGTTATTTAATCATCAAAATACTAGCCAGCACTATCCAAATGTAGCCAGGTCTCCCTTTTAAATTTGACACGACTCACTCTAGACTGACGCTGGAAACGGATCATTTGCAGTGAAATATCTTGAACCAGTAAACTTTTTTTTCCAGCATTTCCATCAGCTACAAAGTCTTTGAGCTTAACAAGGTTTTGACTTCAATGCTGTTCATCTTTGGGCTTTCCTTTCATCCATTCATTTATTATTCTCTCTGAAATGAGAATATTTTGTTCTGGGTAGGCTCAAAGCTATGCTGTCCTTAAATTTAAAAAATATGTTCATGTGCCTGGTGCTTGCCATGATTGTTATTGGCCAAGAGGTTCATGTATTCACCCATCCAGTAAATTTGTTTTGTATGTCATTACATCTCAAAATTTGGCACAGTAACTAATTACTTTATTGTCATATTGGTCTCAAATTTACTTTACATCAGTTCTCTCTGAGTTGTGTGGTGACAGATTGGATCCTTCTGGCTGCAGCCATCACACAAGAAGTGTTATAGGTTCCTAAATAGGAGATTTTGATGGGTGTCTTTGTTAAGGTAAGATTAGTTGGTGCAGTTAATTTAAAGATGAAATCTTAGCAGATCAGACCCGGGGCAGCAGTGAGCAGGCTTCAATTGCATGTTCTTATCTGAGCTGAGGTAATGCTTTGTGGTCATCTTTCTGGTAAAGGCATAAAGATTATTACACCTTAATCTTTCATTTGTTGAAGGAAATACAATTTTAACACCTTAATGGCCTATGTAATCTTTGTAGGAGATTTGTAGTCTTGTGTGATACTCATCACTATCACACAAGGCTACATGTATATGCACTGTTGTGTGATCATACAGTCAACTGAAATGAAATGTCCAGAGATATTTTCCACAGCCACGCCAAAACTGTTAACTCTCTGCTCCTGTTAAAGTGAACTGATAATTGCCAGAAGAAAAAGCACAGCACATAACAATCGTCTAAATTCACTTTTGTTGTGGCACACATTTTGACTTGTCATAGCAGGAAAACAACAGGTGTTGCTCATATCAGTGATTCTGTTTATTTCACATACAGTGAGCCAGCATGCACAAGCAAGACACTGGCTCTCAAAGAGAAAGAGCGTACTTGTCAGTTTCGACAAGTGCTTGCCTTGAGAAAACTCCACGTTGGAGTTATATTAGTTAGAGTTGGGGTTATTTTAAGAGTCTTGGGTCAGAGTTAACCCATGGTAAAAAAAAACAACAACATAAAAACACACCCAATAAAAACCCTGCTCTTCAAATAAATCAAATAAATTAAAGGGTTAGGTCAAAAGTTAAAGGTGTTCTGTGGAGATTTTTAATGTTTTGAATTATCGATTGCCTACATGTTTACTTGATTCAGAACCAGCTTTATTGCCAAGTAGGTTTTCACATACAAATTGGTGCATAACAGTAAACACAGTAAGAGAAAATAAAAATTAATAGAGATAAAGGGCAAGCACATTGCTACGTGTCTTGGTTACCGCTATTATTTAATGATCAGTGGAATAGTTGAAGTAAAATGTATTCACCTCTCCAACCCAAGTTACTTCTCTATTGTCTATTGTTTTTGGATTGTCATGAAGTCACTCTTCGCATGGAAAATCTGACTGTCTTGTGTGGCTTCATAGATCTTTCCAAGATGTTTTGATCAGAGATAGTTAGGATAAACTCAACATACTGAGACTAATGGAGAACACGACCACACTGACCTTTTGTTGGCAAGGGCTAAAACTACTGAGTATTCCTATAATGAAATAAAGAAAAACTACAGAAAGTATGTATTGAGACCAATGTGAGTACAAAATGACATTTGCAGTGAAATGGAAAATCTCTATCAGCCAACAGAGCTAGTGTGACCTCAGTGCGCTCGCACTAGGGAGGCACACTGCTGGCAATGAGTCAGCCTTTTAACGGGTTTCCATGGCAACCTGTTCAGACACAAAGATCACCTCTGTGTACGACTGGTTCGAGCCTGCTCTGCGACACAGGCAGCCCTTATATGCTGTATAAAGCTCACCCAGAGATCCCCAGGCTAGTTAAATATTACTTCAGTCCATCCACTCTACCATCCCATTGGACCGACTGACGAGCCTCAAAGAGCAGAAACACAACACGGCTGTAGGAGGTCTGAAGTGTATAAATGCATATTCCATGCTGGGTTGAGCCCAACTAATAAAGACCATATTTCCATCAGAGAGATTGATCGGTTCAAATTGATCATTTATGAATGTAAATTTATGCTGTACTGTTACGAATGATAACCTTCTGAGAACAGGAACATGTTTCTATCCACTAGGAACTTTGGCAGAGGACAGGTGTTGGTCTCCTACATAGCAGGCATGTTATCAACTTAAAGCAGTGCTTTTGGGGGGTGCTCCCCTTTATGCTCAAACAGGTCATAGCTTTAACAAAGTCAGCTGAAATTATGTTAAAGTCCATAGGCCCATTGACCTTTTCCTTTCTCTTCCCCTTTGCTTTCTTTATTACTAATGGTGTGCACATCTGTGCTTTGCTTTGTGCTTGGGCAAAAGGAGGGAGATCAGATACTTGACTTAAGCTGGCTCTTATACCTGTCCACAAATGCGTAATACAGATTTAATAGACCAAGTCAGTATAGGGCCATTTCTCTCACCTTCTCTGTTTCAATTCAGGGGCTGGATCCTCCTAAGTTCACATTTCTAGACTGATTAAGTCATAATGGGACAACTGTGAATTGACAAAGATGGTATACTGATGAAAAACATCAGCTACCTTGTAATTTCAAGTCGGAGATATCGGGAATTCCTAACGGTTAAAATACCTACCACTTGTTGAAAAGAACTACAAAATCTAATATTAACACTACTACAATGAATTCAGGTAAATTAAAAGTAGCTATACACTGTCTCTTTGTATCTGGTTTCACTTCAAAGTCCAATGTGTAACATTTAGAAGGATCTCATGGCAGAAATGGAATATAATACGCATAGTTATGTTTTCATTAATGTATCACCTGAAAATGAGAATAATTTTATCTACAGAGGAAGGTCCTCCTCAACGGACTCCGCCATGTGGAACCAACATGTTTCTACTTTAGCCCAGAATGGACAAATCAAATGCTGGTCCATGATAAGGGCTTTCATATCTGAGTTTTGCAGCCACTGTAGTTTCCCCTACATGCTTGGTAGGCGAGCAGTATTCATTTAGTTGTAATTTGCAACTTTGCCACTAGATGCCACTAAATCCTACACACTGGTCCCTTAAACAGCTTTAGTCTGTCCTTCAGTTCCTATAAAGACGACCCCCTCTCATGGGACCCCAGCCTCTAATTTGGAACACAGTTACCTTGTGCATAATACCAGCATCTTATGTTCTCTATGTCTGCCTCTCATTGTTTTAATTTCAAGGCAAACCGTGTGTCTTTAATTATATTTGACCGCTGTCTCCTTCCACATGCAGGGTACTACACTTGTGTTGAGGTTATCTTCACCCTAAGGCGACAGGTTGGCTTCTACATGATGGGTGTTTACGCCCCCACGCTGCTCATCGTAGTCCTCTCCTGGCTGTCCTTCTGGATCAACCCTGATGCGAGTGCCGCCAGGGTCCCTTTGGGTAGGGATTATTTAATCAATTCTATCATCTTCCACTGACGTTTACCTATACATATGATCTGTAAATATTCCTTGTGCTGTTAAACTGAGATGAAGTGCATGGTGGGTCGGATCAAAAAAAGGGGTTGGTGAGAGTGTTCATGTCATGGAGATAATAAGGTGTGAAAACTCCTGTTGTAAAAAGCCATAAGAAAAAGATTGGGGTCGATCAAATACAAACCTCTCTGTTGGATTTATATGTTTGTAGGGATCACTGACATTATGGCCCTAACATGACATCATCAATCACTTTGACACCATGAAGGACTTTATCTATCAAGCATGGTGCCATGTCCAGTGTTGTTCTATATGTGATAAATCACTAAATACAGCTGTAATTGACAGGACCCACTACAGTGGTGCTTTAGGTCAATAAGCTTTTAAAAGAGCTAGTGTAGGTCTAAATACATAGGAATCTGAGCATATGTTGAAGTGCAATAAATGCACTTTTTGCTGGTTGGTCCATGTAAAGGTTATTCGTTTTTAAGTCGTTAGGGTGACCAAAATGTAATCCATTGTTAATAGACCTATTTTGTACCTTTTGAACTATGATGCGATGCCTCTTTAGCCACATAAACATATTTCCGCTGCCAAAGTTTTACATCATTTAGTAAAGTTTGGCTACTCGTGTTTAAAATATGCAGGTACACGGCTTAGAAAATGGTAGGAAACAAGTACAAGCTCTTGTACTCTGGTGAATCCTTATGTTAATCAGTGTAGGCAGCAAGGGTCTTTCAGGAGACAGAGCGAACCAGGACTGAGACACTCAGCTGGCCAACGAGGCACACCTGATCCCTATTAACCCAATTAATGAAGGGCTGTGCTGAGGAGCATGAGGATCAGTGCTGCTGTTTTTCCAAACCAGAGGAGCACACTGTGTCTAGCCTGAAGAAGGTCCAGATAGATTACTAGACTGTTAGCCTGAGCCTCGAGGGGATGCAAGAATGGTTCAGGACTAGTAGTACTTAATTTATGTTGTGCTTTTGTAAGCACTGAATACATCACAGGCAAGGAACAGATGAGCGTTCCCTAGTGTCTCTCTTGCTTACAGTGTCAGTGACTGGCACAGTCCACCTAGAACTGTATGATGGAAAAGGGACAGAAACTGTGTTCATTGACTTTGTTTGGGCCAAAATTTAAGAAGCTGATATAAGGTCATCAGATATAAAAGAGTTTCATCACTTTATTAAAGCACACTCTTTGCAGCATATCTCTATTGTTCACCATTTTAATTCATACCTTTTGGACTGACAATGGTCCAACTGACAACAAAAAAACGTAGCAATTTTCTTTTGCTATGAAAGAATATAGCTTGCACAACAACATCAAAATATTAATTTTTACAATTAAAGTAGCCATGATCGATTTTTTTTATAATAACGATGTATGAAATGACATTGTTGGGATGGCTGGTAGTGAAGAACCTACAGAGAACTTTCACCTGAATCTGCAGCTCTGTTGTTTGCTCTCCAGAAACTTTGTTGATTTTGTTTCATTCTGACGATTGCATCATTTTAATTTCATTTCATCAATTTCTGACACTTTTGCCCTTGCATGGTTGGTCACTCTGACTAGAACCCAGTTCACACCTGTTTTGCATGAGAAGCTTGACACACCTGCCGTGCTAAGCTGTTGTTGCTACAATGAGCTGTAGATCTAATTATTTGTACAGTTTACATACAGTATCTTACGTATGTGCTAAAAAAAACCAATACACTTTTGTAAAAAATAAAACAAAAACAAGTAATTTGTCAAAGTCCACGCAGTAGGCCCAAGTGTGTTATTATCCATCATAATGATTAGAAAGCCTCCTCTGGAGAAATAGTTAGTGGCCCTGGTCTCTAATATGTTTGTCTATGCTTTATAAATATCAATATATTATCCCATGTGGGTTGGTAGAATTGATGTTTGCTGGAAAAATGTTTATTACACTTCATACTTTTTCCTCTTCCTCCTCCATAACTCAACCTGTGTCTAATATGTCAGTGTCACCCACAACACATGGGCACCTCTGTGTGTGCAGGGCTGCATGGATAAGATAATCCATTGTTATCCCACTCCAGTCGTCCACTGCCTCCTTTTCTCCATCCTCCCTTCAGTTGTTTATCACCACTTTCATCCCATCATCACTTCAACTCCTCCTGGAAGCCTCCTCTGACTTCTCTTTAAATGGGATCAGTCCAGGTCAGTCAACACCCAGGTGTGGGACTACTCTCATTTATTGCTCTGTGTGTTTGTGTGTTCATGTACATGTGTGTGTATGCGTCCTTGTGTTCATTCAACTGTGCATTTTCATGTATACACACACATTGTGTTTTCTTTCCACATGTGAGGTTGTGAGGAAATGTAACAGTTAAAATTGATACATTTACAATACATTTAAAATCTACCACTGCATTACAGAAATAAATGTTCTTGTTTTTCTGTCTGATACAAAGGCCAGGTTTATTTTGTGTCATTAGGGAACAAGGCAAACAGAGCTATTTTAGTGTTGCCACCTTTAAAGTCTTTTTCTACTCGTGGATAATAGGTGGGCTTCCAGGATGACAATGCTCTCCTTAACGGTTTGTTCCAGTGAGGAAGGAGTGGTTTGATTAGAAATCCTGAACCCTGTGCGAACTCTCCCTTGACGAGTGACCATAATGAGGCCTCGAGGCAAAACCCATCGGTCATTCCATATCTTTCTAAAGAATCATTGCAGTAAGGGAAGGGGAGCAAAGTCCTTCATTGGTGGTTGTAATAGCGTCCAAAGAGTCGTCGTAATTCTTTCTGCTGTGGCCTGAAAGAATTGCTGCCGTGCAGGGGGAATCTCTAACCTGTAATCCTGTTAGCTATCAGAGATAAAAACAATTTAAAATTACCATCATTAGAGGCTGTCTGAGCTCTTGGAGATGTCCTAATAAAGGAGGTAAAGGAACGGTCATGAGTTTATAGTTGCATTCATGTTCTAAGAAGCCCTGTGTGGATGTGAGCATTCTATTAAAGCTTTTATGCGTATTGGAAGATTAATTTGTTCAGTATTTTGTACCTTGAAGTCGAAATACTTCTCTCTCAGCAGTAGGTGAATCGAATGCATTTCCTCACTGGTAACAAACATGTAGGCTACACAAGAAGGACTGTCTTATGTCAGTGGTGTGTGTTGACATTCATGGTTACACACATGATTAACCAGAGCTGAGTATTGAAATCCTCAGTACCTTATTTTCTTTCAGTTTGTTTTTTGTGTGTGTACCTCCTCTGACATTGTGGAATAACAAAAATATACATAAAATAAAATATACTTTTTTGGCACAGACTGAAATGTATCCATAGCAACAAATATCAAAGATGTACCAGAAGTTGAAATTGAACAACTAGTCAGATTTATTTTTTTGTTTTACTTATTCTTTTATCAGATAAGCAGATTTGAGTCATAATGGTATGAATACCAAAGCTCAACAGTAACAGTATCAATCATGTATCATGGAAAAGTAACAATTGAGATTTTTTTTTTTACCTTTCCTTTCTCTTTGCTGACTGACATGGTTACATTCCTCCCCCCTTTGTTTAGGCATCCTCTCTGTGCTCTCTCTTTCCTCTGAGTGCACCTCCCTGGCTTCGGAGCTGCCCAAAGTGTCCTATGTCAAGGCCATTGATATCTGGCTCATCGCTTGCCTGCTGTTTGGTTTCGCCTCGCTGGTGGAGTACGCTGTGGTTCAAGTGATGCTCAACAGCCCGAAGCGCATCGAGGCCGAGAAGGCCAAGATGGCATCCAAGGAGAAGGCTGCAGGAAAGAGCCCCGCTGCCAGGAACAACACAGTCAATGGGACCGGAGGGACGCCGCTTCATGTCAGCACCTTACATGTCAGTGGATCTGGTTTGGTAACTTGAGTGTGTTTTTGTTTGTATGTGTGTGTTTGTCACTATTTATCAAACACATACCACTGAAATCAGTGGAATCTCCTCTTTCCACTTATAGCAGTATTTCCAATAACAGTTTTAATTTTGGTATATTGATTAAAATGCATAATTATAACATGCCTGGTTTGATGCTGACAAGTTACTTTCGTTGCATGTCATACCCATTGACAGTATATGAAAAGAAACTTCTGGGTCTGTAAAGAGAAGCCACTACTGAAGGACTTTAAACCTGCATTCTTTCCAGTGGTCAGCAGTGGGCGATTCCACTGGCTGCGAAAAGAAGTGGATTTGCATTGACTGTAATAGCAAAATGAGCCCACTTCTCACTTGTTTTATTCGCTCAGCAAACAGCTTTCTTATGAGTTTAAGGTCTCAAGCGCTAATTTAAAGTCTTCTTCCATACAGCATGATGTTCATTAATAAATTATGGTCCCAGTAAAATAGAAAATAAAGCAGGGTATGCTTTAGGGCGTGGCTACCTTGTGATTGACAAGTCATTCTCAGTGAGTTCATCCAGCGCACCACACAAAACTGGGATGATACTGTCAAACTAGGCAGTGCTGATCAAATATGAATAAAATATTTTCAGAAATGTAATGTAATACAAGTTTGAGACTGCCTTTTTTCCTGCTTGAAAACAGAGCCCTACTCGCAGTACGTCACTCGCCAGCTCCAAGCTCTCATCCAAATATGGTCACTTCTGGCTTCAAACTACCAACATGATGGCCGTAATGACAAAAACTCAAGGATTCAAAATGTTTGTTCCCAAACCAATGAGTAATTTCACTGTGGGTTTTAACTTTAGCTCATACTCATCTCTTGCTGATTGCTTTCTGCACCTTTACTGTAGTTACAGTGTAGTACTGCTGTAACTGATGCAACATGACCTGGTGCAGCAGGAACAGGTGTAGACAGCATCTAACCCACTATTTACACTGTAGTGCCAACATTTAAAAACATATTCATCCTAACTGGAAATAAGAAAAGGATAGGAAACTATTTTTATTGCACACAATCTATACATATATTTTGACATAACTAAGGAATTTGGTCCTAACGTCGTTCCTGTAACCTTAGAACACTGACATTCTCCTTTTATACATTCATAGAAAAATATTAGCTTTGTGTTGAAAAACAACAAAATAAGTTTAAATTAAAACCAAGTAAAAAAAGTTTGGGATCCAAAGGCTAGTTGCATATATCTTTCTAATGTGAAATTATCTATTACCTTAAGGTTCCTGCTTATAATTCTGGACTTTGATTGGATTTGTGAACAGACTGTCCCATACATGATTTCAATATGTAATGTATTACATTCATACATTCAAGTACAAAGAATGTCCCCATGGGTATTGATGCTGTAGCTAATCACCACAACAATACACAGTACAATGACAAAATGCATATTTCAGATCCAGCATCCTCAGGCAAAGAGATCTAATCTAAATGCAAAACACGAAAATTCAATCATTAAAATTGTCCATTGTCTCTGACACACACAGACTGTAAACACAGCTCAGTCAGGACTCAGGTCTGACACTCACATGCACATCAGGCATGCAGTATGTTGTGCAGGTCTTCCAATTGTACGCCTAATTGAAATTAATTTACTTCTAGGTCTACGTCAGTCTGGACCACATTTGGTTTTAGAGGATTACATTATTCTATTGAGGTTTAATGGGTTTTCTTGTCAAAACCAAATCAAAATAATGAAGCTTTAATGAGCTTAATGACTTCAGTGAGTAAGCATCCATAGTCTGATTAGATCCTATTCAACCCGTGGGCCTTTAGGGAAGCTGATGAAAGGTTTTTTTTTGGATGACATTAAACTACATCCTTTTGCTGATAGTTCTTACAAGCACCGGTTGTCCAATGTGGTAGCACGTGGAGGTGTAGAGAGGCTACAAGACCCAAGATGAGAGGGAGAAAAACCATATTAGGCAAAACTGTCGAGCACAAAGTAAATCTAATTTTGGCACAAAAAATCTTTCTTTTTTCTCTTAAAATAAAAGTAGTTTTGTTGTATCAGCATGAGTTCTGTCCAAGATTCAGGATCAAACAGCTCCCTTTCTGAGTTTTCAAAGTCTAGTCTGTTTTCAGTCAAGTCCAGCAATCCTAAACAGCCTCATTTAAATGTTCCTCACAGATGAAACCTGCCTGCAGTGTGGATGTGACGTCTAAGAGACATCTTTGCCACTTTAGACACACTCACGCATATAACTTTTTTATTAATAGCAAATATGTAGCATTCTGTTGGCTTTGGCCCAGTCAGCGGTGGCTCTCAGTGTCACTGATGCTATATATATATATATCAATGTCTCAATCCATCTCTCCATCCTGTGCATACATGAATACAGTATAGTACAAACACATTAGATAGATATACCAGCGGGGGAGACAGTGAGGTAGAGAAAGGGGACTAAAGTAAATGGATGATATCCGTGGGTAAAATCCAGAAATAAGCACCAACATTTCAGAACAGAACAATTCAGATTTGAAGACTCAAGACTAGGACTCTGTATTGGCAAGAATCTGGTGGTACGATATGTATCACGATATAGGGGTTACGATAAAATGTATTGCAACATATTGCAATACTGTGAGCAATGAGATATTGTAATTTTTATTTTTTAATTGAGTCAAAAAATCTTTATCACAGTGCCTGTAACATCCAATATAGTGCAATCTGACCATTGGAGTGGAAGAGTCAATTGGCTGAAGACTGCTGTCTAGCAGTCAGAAGTTTAAACACAACAAAAAAAGAACCACTGCCAAAAATCTTTGCATGTAAACTATTAATAAAAAATCGATGCAGTGATTTTGAGAATCGATACAGTATCGCAAATATAATATTCACTCAAGTGTATCGATATTTACTTGGACCCCTATTAAGATGTCTAGTTGGTCAGGTTTTGGAACAAAGGTTGGTAACAGGTAGTAAAATTAGTAAAGGCAATCAAAAACAAACAAGGAGCAGGGAGGTGTCATCAACAGGAAGGCAGACAGCAGCTGAATGTTAAGACTACTGAGCACAACAGGTGATCTGGCGAAGAAATAGAGGCATAGAAATTAGTTTAACTGGAGTAACAGGTACAACAATGTTAAAGACGACTTTATTTAATCAACATTTTTCTTAAAAAGTATTTATTCTGTGAATGGAACAATCTTTGGTCTGCTTTCGCTGTCTTGAGGGCTGCCAGCAGTGCTTTCAGATGGTTAGCCTAATCTTATCTTGGTTTATATGTTTCAGATAGATACATACATTTTGGAAAGCTGCAGAATTTAATAATTAATTCTGTTTTCCCATGTGTTGTTCTCTTGCACCCAGGTGGCAGAGACCCGTTGTAAGAAGGTGTGCACCTCTAAATCAGACCTGCGGACCAACGACTTCAGCATTGTGGGCTCACTCCCGCGGGACTTTGAGCTGTCGAACTTTGACTGCTACGGGAAGCCGATTAATACCGGCGCTGGTGCCGGCAAATCCCAGTCGAAGAACAACAAGAAACCTCCTCCCCCAAAACCAGTCATCCCCTCTGCTGCCAAAAGAGTTGACCTGTACGCCCGAGCCCTCTTCCCTTTCACCTTCCTCTTCTTTAATGTGATCTACTGGTCCATATACTTGTGATTATCTTGAAATGATCTTGTATTATTAACACCCCCACTTCACTCACTTGAGTTCTTTATTGATCTAAATACAGTCAAAATGTTTTATTCCAAAGTGAACTTTGAGAAATGCCAATCAAAAGGATTGCTGAGAAAATGTGAAACTATATATTGTTATTATTACATTTATCTTTACGTAAAAATATTCAACTACCATCATTTGTGTATTAAAATGATTAAAACTTAATTTTAATTTACTTAAAATGGATATTATAGCATCTTGTATTAAAATACTTTATTTATTGATAATGGTACTTGAGAGGCTAATACAGGATTGCAGATATAACTGTTGTGATGAATGGTGTGTAAACAAATCCACTAAGATTGATTGCGTAACGACCGAGCAGAAGATGCACAGATCTATAAAAGAGCATTTGTAAATAGCTATTTGATTTTTTTGCCTTTGCCAAGTTGGAGTCTGCCCGCGGAGTTTAATAAGTTAAAGCCTTTTATTTAAGCTTCAATGCAAAGTGTAACATTGTAATTACCTTGCATGTTAAAAAAAGTTGCATGTATATGAAGATAAAATCTAAGTCTATATATATACATAAAGTATTTATTAAATTTTATTATTCTTATGATTTGCTCTTGAGAAGATATGTGGATATGTGAAACACTCTCTTCCTGTCCAGATGGTCACGTGACACTGCCACTTCACCTAATGTAACGTTTGACATCTTCCACCTGTAGTGTGTGTAAATGGGTCACTAGTGAGCTGTGGCCATGTGTTGTATGGAATTTACAAAGACAAATAAATGACTTTTCACCATTTGCTGTGATTAAAGATGAACACATATTTGAATACTTAAATGCTGTATTTGTATTTTTGTTGTATGACAGTAATTAGTGAGTGCAGCTTTTTGATTTTGGGAGATTTGAGGTTTTCACTGCAGTTTTGTGACATGTAATCGGTATTTATGATGGAAAAAGTCTATATCTCCATCTTCCCTTTGCTCCGCCAACATGCATCCCACACATCACACAACAACACATCTGCTTCTTCCACCAAGGCTTGACCTCTCCTAATCTGCCAAACCAGCCATCTATTATTCATGCAAACCTGCTTGCAAAATGACCCCTGACTATCATTGCAAGACTTCTCGTATGAAATCTGTCTGCGGCTTAATGAAGCAAGATAGATGCTGACCTTATGTCACGACAACAGGGTCATATTAATGAAGTTTGAGGCAAATTGGCGCAGGGTTGCTCATGTAAAGAAGAGCATGGTTGTCATTGCTGGGATTTTTTTTTTCTTTCTTTTTGGTTAGCACAAAATCAGAAAACAACATTTCTCTCTCTCTCTCTCTCTCTCTCTCTCTCTCTCTCTCTCCCGTGGCTGCCATGGTTACAGACATGGGAAAGAATTTTTGTCTGTCACTACAAACACCTGCCTAAGACACAGAGTGGGAGTCAGACTGAACCTAGACTTCGAAAATCGCAGATGAAACATGAATCATCAAGAGAATGTTTTCACAGATTAATGAAAAATGTAATTATTTGTGCTTAATTTTGACTGATATGAAGACTTACTGAAACTGAAACTCAAATGAGAGTGATTCTGCATTGCAGTGCCCTCCAATGGCCAGATATATATTTGTTTAATGTAATGAGGAGACAAAATGCTCTCCTGGGAGAAAAACAGATGTAGTGCCAGGTTCTATGTAAGGTATAATAATAGAAAAACAAAAGATAATCTGATTTCTACTTCACTCTAAAATACATATGCACTAAATGTTTTCAGTTTGGTAAATAAATCATAATTATGAGACATTTTCAGTGGTGATACATTAAATTATTCATATCAAAAACCTTTATAGGCTATGAAGTTCTGTTTAGTTGCTGCTTATTCTTAAAATCTGTTTAACATGTTACCCTCCTGGTTATTACCTGAGACTTTTATCTGCAACAAACATAAGCATCACAATACACATCAGCTCATAGATCACAAATGATGAAAGGATAGCAGCACCAGGATCGTAGCTGTATCAAACACAGCCCTAGTCACTGATGTGACTCATGTGTCTCTTTGTGCGTGTGTGTGTGTGTATGTGCACTCTCCACCCCCACACCCCAGCACCCTGCTAGCATCTCAGTGCTGTAACCTATATCACACAGGGTGCTTTCTAATCCAACATGACCTCTCACCAGGCTGCCACACAGGCCACCAAGGAAACCACCGTGACAGTCGGGCAATGATTAGTGGAGGAACAGTTGGGGAGGAGAGGCCACGAGGCTTATTGGAAGCTCATTTACTGTGAACAAGGCTTTCACACATGAGTGTTGTGCTTTTACAACCTTATTCTAGCCTCAAAGGTGAATACATACAGAGAAAACATTGAAGGAAATAGCATTTGTACCACCATTCAGTGGCATGTTATCAGTCAGTGTTTTAAATAATTTTTCTTTATAACATAGAATGAAGTGTTAGTGATAGTATGATGATATCATGTTAAGCTACATCACACCATCAGTACTACCTAAAGTCCAGGGACCTCAACAATCTATGTATGACTGTATCTGTTAGCTGGTTCGTTTGTTTACTCACTGCCATATTTGTATGTCACAAGAGAGTTTTCACAGTTTTATTTGAAACCTCAGACATAATAGGCTATTTTCCAAATGCCACACTGGATTTTAGGTCAGCCACAATTTTCCATACCCCTTCCCAGGCACGGTGACTGTTTGGTGGCTGATGAATTTTTGGCATAGCTGGAAATGTAGAAGTCTAGAAAGTGTGGAGGATGCCATTGCCTGTCAGAGGTCAAGGTGGAGAGAAGCTCAGTTCCAGACTGAACCAATCTGTAAAATAGCCGTGGCTCTGGGTCCCGTCATTACGGTTAGTTCTGCGCAAAACAGAGAAAAGATAGAGTGAAGACAGACAGGGTGATGACAGGGTGAAGGTGAAATAATGCTTGATAGTGGAGGAAATAATGGAGAGAGGATGATAAAAGCAGAGAAATTGAAAAATTACTGAGGTATGATAAAATACCATGTTCCCCTCTCAAATTAAAATGTCATGTATTCTATTCTAATTACATTTTAAAGAATTGAAAACAATTTGACTATTTCTTTAATGCATCTTTTACTGTTTTGATGTTCATGGCCAAAGGGTGATAAAACAGCGACTGCTCAGCTGGAAACATGAAAACCATCAAGCAGCACGGGGTTCAGGAGCATGCCTCATTAGTAAGAGAACGAGGGAAATTAAAATAGATGTAACAGATGAAATACACAATGCAGACAGCTGGAAACTATTACGCTTGTTGATGAGTGAATAGTTTCCTGAATGCTGTTCATCGGCACTTCACATTTGCATGCTTTCATACCTGGGAGCCCGGTTTGAGCACACAAATTCTGCTGGCTGTTTTAGTAAATCAAAATCCCACGTGATTTACTTTATGCTATTTTATAAGTAAATATGACTCAGGAACCCATTACACAGCAAACCTTCAAGGCAAGAATTAGTTTCAAAATGGCATCCTCACTTTTAGAATAAACATTTTGCTGTGTTTTTGAAACTCTGTGCGTGTGAACATGAATATTTCCACTTTAATAACGACCTTTAAGTGTCTTACTTATATAAGGAGTGAATGGGTTTCATACCATCTGATCCAAGGCTGAAAGAGTGTTTTGGAGGTCATATATAAAAGGAGCTCTGTGCAACATTGGTACAGATTGAATGCTATTGACGTAAGCTGATGCAGTCAAAGTGTCCATGTCTCAGCACTCTCTCTGACCTTGGGACCAATCCCTGCAGGTTCAACTCCCCAGAACTGTTCCAATAGCAGTATATGCTTGGCTTAGCAACTTCTGTGTGTCCAAAGTCCTTGTTATGTATTCACATCACCTCTTTACTGTATGCTCAAACAGGCTTTAAGACACTGTCACATCAGCAGCGAATATAAGTCACTGAGGCACCGCCGTTTTCAATTTCGGTATGATTGGTTTATATGCTGTTTTGGTGTTGGTACTTCATTTATTTCTCTTTAGCCAGAACTTCCAGTTGCAGTTCCTAGAATTGCAAAAAATGTGTGAATATCACAAAATACCTATTTATTCCAAAACTTCCTGTGATCATGGCTGATGTCCATGATTAGGAATGTTCTGCTGCTCCCCCCCGTTCTGTTGATCTGTGCTGTAGGAGTTTGTTATGGTTTTAGGAGACATGATATGTCTATGCGGTTTGTTTGTGTGTGTTCTTGTGCTCAGCTGCTTAATGGCATGGTGCTCTTGGCATCAGTTTTTGGGTAATAAAAATGTTATTGAACAGTTATGTAATAGATCAAAATGCACATTGCACAATCAAATTGCAGCAAGGTATTAATCACTAATGAATTATGTGCATTATTTCCTGTAATTTAATTAATATCCTGCATTCTTCTGTCAGTTGTCATTCTATTTGTCTTGAGAGAGATAGGTGTTGAATTTTTAACATAATGTCGATCATGCATAATGTTTCCATTTATTTATGTGAGTCTGGAGGGCAGCACAGTGGCTTGATGGCTAACATTGTCCCCTCATGAGGTTTTCTCCCTCGAAATGCAGTTCGGCTGTGTTAGCACAGTGTTTAATTGTGGACATGTCTGAAATACAGTGTCTCCTTGCTTCCTGCTTAGAGCGTGCTTGGAAAGGCTCCAGTCTTGTGGAACCTTCTGAAAAGGAATAAGACAGTCATGAAAATGAATGACACAGATAAACATTATTTTATAAGATGGAGCCTTCGCATTCATACTTCATGTTGCATAGTCTCTTGTCCTCCTGTTTTGCTGCGTCCAAGTGGATTGAGTGTTCACCTCATTTTAGTTTATTTTTGCTAAATAGATGTAGGGTAGCAAGTCTCTTGAGATTATCGCCAAACCAATGTTTTAAGGTCAGTCTAAACATGGAAGATCATTTCCAAAATATGGAATAAAACAAGGTAGCTGAGAAGAATGTGATAAGGCTTCATTTTTGGCTGCTAATGGACTTCCAGAAAATACTTACAGAAACATGTATTCGCTGTTTCTGTATACTACAGCTAATGACAGCTTGGGAATCATAAAAATATGCATGCAGTTACCGAAAGGTCATGTGTCAGATCCCCACCACAACAGTCAGTGTTTATCCATCACAAGCTAAGTGTCTTGTTGCAGAACCCTTGAGCGAGACACTAAAATGCTGCCTATTGTAAGTCTCTCTAGATAAGAGCACCCACTAAATGCCAGAAATGTAAATGCTTTCTAGGAAGCAGTCGCACAGGATTTCTAGGACATGCAAATCTGAGTGGTTCAACATTTCTCAAAAGGTCACTGACTTGGTTGTACCAGCTACAAAGTGTTCGATTCCCAGGACTACCAACTGTTTTCATTAGTACGTGTAAAATTTCCATCTCACTCATGTGGTTTATTTGTGTAAATTGGCTCAAAGGTAAACATACTCACACAGCCAGCGGGTTCATGATTTGATTATGAGTTACTCTCATTTCACTCCTGAAAATTCATCAGAATGCTCTTCAGCGTTGTGACAGTTAAATTATCTCGCAGGCTGCAAATTCAGTACATTGCAGAATGTGCTGTAAGATAATCAAACTGAAATTACATTTCAATCTAGCAGCAACAGAGTGAACCCATGCATGGCAGAACCTCCAGACAAGGTCAGACAGATCAACATATGTGAGTCTGTGCAACAGAAGCAGCTGAACTTACAATTGACTCTGCCATGAGTAAGATTTCCTATGTGACTGGCACCCGAAAGCAAAGACTTGGGTATCAAGTGCAATGGATAGAGCCTCATTTTTGTAGTTTTGGCCATTGTTCCTATTGCTAATGATGATATTGTACCCACCAATTTAATCACTGACACGGAAAAGACAAGGAATGCAAGCACTATGACGAATCAAGGAGTACTACAGGTTTTAAACAAACCCCGGCTTAGCCAAACTGATGCACCCTATAAAACTATTAATAGCACTGTATTTTATGTGTTTGTAATTTTCGGGAAAGAACTCCAAATTTGCACAAATTACAGGCAAAATAGCATAAGTGATTAGTTACTACACTTCCAGTTAATAAATTCCATCTAACTATTAATGTAGCTTTGAGTCTTTTGGTCAGTGAACAACACAAAAAAGGCCAGCATACAATTCAACATGAAATGTTTCCAATAATAAGTATATGATAGATAAATTTGGGTTCAAAAACCTCTAAAACCATTATTCTCTGCCAAAGCATAAAGGTTTCTATATTCGTGCTTTGTGCCATGGGCGGGGCTCAGTTGGAAAAAAGTGATGCCACAAACTCCTGTGCATCAATTAGTTTAACAATATTTAAATTAAGTTATGTGACAGTTGTGGAGTTGTTTGCTTATGTTGCCAGCACAGTCCATCAAACCACACCCACACAATCCCAGTGAAGCAGATTACTAGAGATTATTTTACTTTTATTTAGTTTAATTCTCAAATAAAGTACTTTATATAACCAGAACTATCTGCTCATCGGACCACCTGTGTTTCTTGTTGTTACACTCTACTGTAGCAATGTCCCTGATTTCAGCAGAGATTTTGGGGACTACAGTGGTATAGAAATGATTGACAAAAGCGAGAAATTAACCCAGGTTATAATAAACTTATCATTCCCTTTCGTTTCCCACCCTATTTGTACTTGTAGAGCTTAAGACAACGTTACATGTGATGTGCTGCTGTCCATGGTGCTGAAATCTGACGCACACTGTTGCCTCTCGCTGCCACCACCCTCAGCTCCCACTCACTCTCAGCCTCATTAGTTTGCTCCCAGACTGCTATCTCACACCGTCCAATGATTAATATACATCTGTCTGTGCTGGCTGAGATATGCATATCATAAAACCAGGGGACGGGCATGCCATTTATTTCCTGTTGCTTGTGAGGCAGCTCTCCTCCATTTAACCCTGCTCAAAATGGCAGTAACAACCAGCCATCGATTTGCATTAGATTTGTATGCAGAGGGTGGAAAATAAGTGCTAGATCAAAGTTAAAGAGGAGATTCATTTGATAGTTATTCCTGGAGGGCGTGAGTGATGGCCTCCAGCTGATGCACTTGATGAGTTTTCTCAGTATGAAACATTGGCCTTTAACACAGTTTAGAGGAGACTTGTTTTTCAAGTTACTAAAAAACATCTGAAGGTCTCAATTCCAATTGTCTATTCAATATATATTTGTTTGCAAAATTGCTGCTGGTCTGATATTTTGTCAACAACAGTTCTTAAGGTGGCAAATATCCTCAGTAGTATGCCATTGTGCATTCAGGAACTATTAGAGGAGAACGGATTATGTCTTCCAGATGGTTAAACGACTGTTAAAAATAAGAAGTACATCCTCAGTGTGGAAATTATGCTGTTGGACTTATCTTTAGATGTCAGAGGAATGTTTTCATGTGCCAGACACACAGCTGTTGCTGCTGTTTGGCTCCGATGGTAGTTTAGCTAAGGGTGCCTTCACAAGGTCATAAATCTAATATCTACAAAAGCCATATTAGGTTCACAATCCATTTGACCTCTTGAAGTGATCTTAAGTAACCTTTATTTGTCACTCATTATGAACTTCCTAGCTGAAGCTGTTAATGGATTGGTCGATGGACAGAAAATTCATTCTGATAATAACTTAATTGTTTCGGTCCAACAAAAATGCTCTGCTTCCAGTTTCTCCATATGTTTCTTTATAATTCTGTTCAGTAAATGTGCCACTTTGGACTCATTAATCATAATGTTCATTTCTCACCATTTTTGTTCATTTTATCAATAAAATGATTAGTCAAGAAAATAACAGCAGATTGTTGGTAACATAAGTAAGTGTTAGTTGCAACCCCAATAAACTCTATACATGATGATATCATGTGCATGAAATGTTTAAATTGTCAAGGTAATAGACACATATGTGCCTCCATGTTTCTAAAGAGTAAACCTTTGAAAATGAGGGTGTGCTTCATATTTATCCCTCAGAAATATGATAACTGCACACATACAGTGACACTATGACGTTATGACTCAACAGTGTTCAATGTATCCACGCCTTACTCCCCCTATTTAAAGCTTGCCACGTGTAAAACAAAGTAATACTTTAGACTTTCTTCCAGTGCTGGGTGTGAAGTGTGCACTCTTGTCACCAAGTGGTTGCCGCTCGGCTCTTTTCGTCTATGTCCGCCGTCTCATTAACATTCCTCACTTGTGGGTGTGATGCTGAAAGGATCTCCGGCGCGCCGAGCGGAGACGCGCAGTGTCCCTGTGCGTTTAGAGAAGGTATCAGCTGCCGGCAGGAGGGAAGCGACGAGGAGGAGCGGAAGAAGAGACACCAGACCTACATCGCAGGCGACCATTCCTTCACTGCTGATGTCCTTTCACTGCTAGCCACCTGCAGAAAACCGGTTCTTTGCTGCAGATTATTTTTGTTTTCTCCCCAAGGCTGAAGGTCTCCAATAGGCTATGTGTCGGATCTAACATCTCCGGAGAGAACGAGGAATATCAGACTCCCCTAGTGGATGTGGACACCTGAACTGGGGACATGGAAAAGATAGTGAATTTATCCGTTTCAGTTCTGCTGGTTTTATGGGGATGCGCGCTTGGAGGCTCGCCCAGTGTTCAAATTGGTAGGTATCCATTAGTTCAAACGAAAAAAAAAAAGAAAATAAGTAAAAAAAGAATTGGCTGAAAAGCAACGAATTGGTGCATAAAATGTTGAGAAATTGTGTAATCATAGAAAATTGTGCAGGTTTAACTGATATTTCGTGTCGGTTTCAGGGGGACTTTTTCCAAGGGGCGCGGATCAAGAGTACAGCGCATTTCGGATAGGAATGGTTCAGTTTGGCACCTTGGAATTCAGATTGACGCCTCACATTGACAATCTGGAAGTGGCGAACAGTTTTGCTGTTACCAACTGCTGTAAGTGACAAAAACGTTGCCCCCCCCCTTTTTTTTTTTTTTTTTTTTAAATGAATGACTCTTTCTTTTGTTTAAGTGTTAATGTCATCCACCAAATGCGGATGCCCATATTGTGCGTTATGAGATAAATGTATCGGCTATTATGATGGAGATGGAAATCATCTGAGCTGTGAAATCTATATTCTGTAAGCAAACATGTCGAGGCAGTAGCTGGGGAGTTGAGGATGAACAGCATCGTGTAGGCAGGGGAAAGTTGGTTTCCACAGTAACAGTCAGTCACATCCATCCCATTTTCATTCCTTCAGATTCAGAAATCAAACAAGACTACACTGCAAAAATATCGATCCTACTAGTTCTTTTCATCCATCAGTCTTTTAAACCGACAGTTTTTTTTTCCTAAAGTAGACTAAGTGTAGAAACGAGTTGAGTGAGATTATAGGCTACTTGATTCCAATGAATATCAACCTGTTTCATGAATTAAATGTCATTTCTATAGGCTGCCAATGTAGATATCTGACTTTTTTTTTTTCTTCCTTATTCCTTGAAAAGACATACAACAAATAAATTCAATCTATCTTAATTGGGGGTTTTCATGTTTCGAGAGGCGAAAAATGAGAAAGACTTTACTGAGATTACCTTTTTTTTTTTGCAGTGTGTACCGCTGTCACGTCTTTTGTCAGCTCAGAAGGAGCGGTGTTCATCTATTGTTAAGCCAGCCTACACACACAGATTCACACTGAGCGTCACACGACGCCTTATCATATATTGAGGATTAAATGTGATGAATTAACAGCCGAGATTGGCAGTTCCTTGGGGAAAATGCAGGGGATAATAGCTTTCGCCCAAATCACGACTCTTGAGTCAAAAGACAACCTGTCTCACATCCAACTTCAGGGCTTCATGTTCCGTTTTTCGATCAGACAGCGGAGAGTTTGCAGTTTTAGTCATTTCTTTCATCAAAAAAGCCAAGATACAGTCTGTTTTCTTTGGACATATCCGCAACAACAGGCAGCAAATAGGTTCTAAGGTCGCTATTTTTAATAGCCACAGCTCGAACATTTCATTAGGCGGTTGCCAAGCGACTACTCCTCTCAACAGTCCCTTACACATAAATCAAAGGCTTCTGATTGGTGCGCGCATCGGTCCAATCGATTTCATTACCATGTAAAAGCTTCCTGCTTGGAGAGCCTCATTGTGTCCGACAGATCACAGCGAGAGCCCTGCAACATACAAATATATCTGTCCGCTGTTTGTTATGAAGACACAACAACATTGCATACACTACTGAAACAGGAGGTTTGCTGAGACTTCAAAAATTGTTGCTATGTACTCTGTGTATATCCAACAGTTTTATCCACTCCAGATGCACTATGCATTAGCTGTTTTATTGTTTGACTTGTATCACATTTACAACAATTGATATATGAACTATGTCCTGAATACACCTGTGTGTGTGTGTGTGTGTGTGTGTGTGTGTGTCTTTTTCCAAATTTGCTTCCCTGTTGTGTTACATAAACACTAATTTGATTAGAGGTAGATTAGGTCCAAACCTTTGAAAATAGTTGCTTGTAAACACCTAACTTGGTTATTTTAAGCAGTTATGATCAATATTCAATTAATCCTAATGTGATTTACTTACTTAACTTAGGCTATTTGGGGTTTTAAGTAACCAGTTACCTTCTTCATGTGTTTTGACTCGGCACATGCTTCAGATAGGACAGAGACTGAACCTGATGCAAGAAAATCATAAAGTAAATAAAAAACAACAGCGTAGAACAGGTCTAGAAAATATAAATAAACACCAGCAAATAACTGCTGGCTTCCAAACATCCTTCTAGAAATTAGCTTGATCCCTAAACAAATCATGTAAAGTCAGAGTTTGGCTGAAATCAATGTACTGCAATCCTTGTAAATGCTTTGAGCCATCATTTCAGCCAGTGTGCATGATGTAATTCACTGACTGGAGATTTTGCATATTTTTTTTTTTATGGTAAGCAGTTGACACTGGCAGGGTTAGGCTGATTCCCCTCCACTTCAACACCACAGCTTTATCTCACTTATTGTGGGGATAACATGTAAACAGCAAATCACTAAAACCTGCTCGTGGTTTGCAGTGACCCTGAATTGGGAATGAATAGGTATAGAAAATGAACAATTGATGTAAATCTGATTTCAAGTTGAGTAAATGACTCTCATACTAAATATTGAAAGGGCTGCTAATAGTGTGGGGGGGCTCTTTGTTCCTCCCTCCACTGCACCCAGGCTGTATGCACACCTTTGGTGTTTCCAAAATGTGTGTGCATGAACTCTACCTCCTCTAATCGACTGCTTGAGTGGGAGTTATGAAAAGGCAGGGGGGATGGTGAGGTTGGGGGGCTGGGGTTGCTTTTAAGCCGGTAGATGGCAGTCTGCCTCACAATCCACCTCCATGTGTGATTATAGTAGATTAAATCCACCACTCTGCCTTTTGTTAAAACATACTTGATGAGGCAGCACGCAGTGGAGAATAAAAGGAGGAATACTGAAGCATGGCATAGTGAAAGCTAAAACATTATAAGCGCAAGTTCTTGTAAGCTCTATGTTGAGCTCCCTCACACTCCATTACCAAGGAGCTGCTGCTGTGAGCTTTCATTTTGGATCCAGCAAAAACACATGTCTTCAATGCAGAGGGAAACATGGAGAAATGAGAAACTGACTACAATTTGTATTGAAGAGGACTACAGGAAGTGTTAGATTTGTATATCTCCTAAAATAAGGAAGGAGCAGATATTTTTAGTTCTGAACAGAGATATTCTGTTGAAGTATATTAGACTTTTATTTCCCTGCAATATGATCCAGTAAATGCATTATCTAGGATAATGATATAAGACTCAGAACATATGGATCTGTACCCCACAGACACATTACACTTGGGTTGTACTTGGCCTGTGCAACAGCATACTTCATCAATGCAGTGTGTCAGAGACAGTGGGAGGGAGGATGATACATTCCTCCATCAATAACAGTTCATCTGGACAGGCCTGCATCTGCTGCCAAGACCGGGGGAGTCATTCTGACTGTGTATGTGTGTGTGTGTGTGTGTGCGTGTGGATGTGTGTGTGTGTGTGTGTGTGTGTGTGTGTGTGTGTGTGTGTGTGTGTGTGTGTGTGTGTGCGCAGTTATATTGGTGTGCCGTCTACCCAGAGCAATAAATTGAAAAGATTCTTGTTCAAAGTTCCTTGAGTGACTAATGCCCCCTGAAACACTTCAGTGCTATTAAAAATAACAGATATTTATACTTAATGTGGATTTTCTGGGGGCATGTTATTGTTTGTTTTATTTTTCAACTTGTTAATAGTCCTAACAAATAGTTTGTTAGTGCTTTTTATGTCAGCAATAATCAGTTACTTAGGATAAACTTTTTGGTTGCCATGTAATGATCTATAATGCATCAATAAATTATTATATTTTTTACCTTTATAAAATGCATTAGATACATGTTTTCCTTATAAAGTAGACCTTTAGTGTGACTTTCTTATTTTGTTTATGTGGACAACCTGCTAGTGTAGACATTATGGCTTATGCTGAGAAATTTCTTGCATGGTTTGCACAAGATTAAAGGGACAGTTCACCAGTTTCAGAATCAGAATCAGAAATACTTTAATAATCCCAGGGGGAAATTGTTTTTGTTACAAACTCCAGATATACATACAACATATATTATACAAACAACATATATTAAGAACAAAATATAAATATATATATATATATAACTATACACTATATATATATATATTATAATATCAAATGTACAGTAATAATGTGCAAAAAGTGCAAAAAGATGATTGTCCGTGTTTGAGTCAGATACACGTGGAAGTCAGTTTACTTGTCACGAGGAGTCAAATTCAGCCTGTGAAAACAGTTGTTTAGGGTCTGCTGTGCCTCTGGAGGTGGCATTTAGTGTGAAATATGTTGGAATTAACCAGTAAGGGAGGGTCTAATGAAAGATGTTATCAAGCTGCATTATGGGAAATATAGGATCATGTTTTTTCAGCCTCAGCTGCTTCGATCTTTTCTTTGTGTCTTTTGCAAGTCCATAGACAGAAAAAAATAGGATTTAGTTTCACTCTTTGATTGAACTGGACACAACCCAATAACATATGCCCTGTAATGAGGGGTCAAAAGAAGACATTGCTTTGCATGAAGGTGTCACAGCCTAAATTCCACATGAACATCCAATAATCAGTCTCCAGAATGCAGCTACAGCTCAAACTTATGTCATCGGCTGTGCAAAAAATGACACCTTTTCGGACAACTTTTGTGTTACTTGAACAACTGAGACACACATCACAGCATCATCCTTCGAATGCACACTCATTTTCTAATTGGACAAACCACCCACGCAATTGCAGCACAGGATTATTGAAAGGCATTCTGGGTAACATTGCAAATTGTTAAATTATTTACGACAAAATGGACATCACCAATTAATGATAAGTAGTGTACACTTAGAGGGATGGACTTTTCCTTTAATACAGTGAAAAATGTTTGCATTACACAGTGCATGTGCTTTCCTGCCAAATAGAACTTTATATTCTGCTATAGTACACTCCCATGCTTTTATTTCTGACGCCCACCTCTTTCAAAGCAAACCACTCTCTCTCCTCTGAGAGCAACAGAGCAGTTTAAGGTCACTGACTGCCGGCCAGCGATTTAACACTTCAAAGTTCTAGTTTGTCATGGTTGAATCAAGTCATACTGTAATTTCATGCATATACATGCACATAGTATCTCAGGGACGTATGCATTCAGGGACCTCGCTGGATGATCAAAAGCCTAAACCGACCATACATGCACAGCAGAGCATTGGTTATAGCCAATTTATTGTTCACACTTAATTAAGTGCATTCTCCTCCATTTCAGAGGGAGCTGTGAAATATTAAATAGGCCTGGGAGCTGGCCGGTCAGAAAATGAGGCTAAAGAACCCTCTGTGGATCTTTGCTTGCCCTGAATACAGCCCCAACCGAGCCCTTATCACTCTGTCCTCAAAAAACACAAGACTGAGATAGCATCAGTTACAACGTGATTCAAAGGCTCTCAGCTGGAAGTCGGCTGCTGTCTCACATCCAGTAACTTAGTTTTCTCAGTGCCTCCAGGGCTGGCAGCTCAAACATATTTTTGCCCTCAGGTGGGCAGGAAGTCCTCCACTGACAGTTGTTGGACTAAATGTTTAAGACAGAATACCTTGACATTTTTAGTAGAGAGGCTAAGGAGACAAAGCTAAACTTCACAGAATGTACCAAACTCATAAAAAACTGCTAATAACACAATCTAAAAGATAATCTAACCTATTGCATTTAGATTTTTTGTGATACATACAATTATAAACATAAAATGTACATAAGACAAAGTGAAAAATATTTAAACATAAATATTTGACATGATACTAATAAAAGTTGCTGTTTTCCAGAGCTTTCATCTGCACTTGACAGTCTTCATCAGTGAAGAGTGTATTAAGTTGTCATAGAATTGACTTATTGTCACTTAAACAAAGCATGGTTTTTAAAGTGATGACAACTGAGTCAACTTCATCCACTAATGAAGACCATCAGATGCAGTTGAATGGTTTAGGGGGAAAAAAGCTTGTAAGTGGTCCTCTCCCAAGGTCAAGAATACATTTCCATGCTCAGTTTCATCATATTTCAGAGCTACCTTATCATAAACACCATTTAACTGAAGGCTCAAATTTAACGTGACAACTGACTTCAGAGTAGATATCCTGTTTTCAGTCAAAAGACGATAAGATTTCATTCAGTCATTCATTGACAGTATTGCAGTCTACAAATGGCTCTCTTTTTTAAGCTACCAGCACTCTGTATCTCTGTGCCAGCTCCACAAACATTGTATCTGTGCATTTGTTTGGTTGGCAAACAGAGATCGCAACCTCAGAGCACAGATCCTTATCCTAAAAAGAAGTAACCAAGGCTTTATCCTTGGTCCTCTATCTAGATGTCCCCTCTCATATCATTTATCTGAAAAATAAAAACAACTCGTTCATTCTTCTGCAGCCTTTTAATCAAACCCTGAAAGCTTGTACAGTGACAACAGCATCAACACCAACAACGCCATTCACTCTCCATTTCAACATGTGAATAAGTCATGTTTTAGAGCACGCTGTCGCTGTGGCAGAAGCTAAATGTACAGTATCATAAGAGTCAGGCACTGTGTCAAGGAGATGCAGGGTAGCTAGAATGATTATAGATCAGCGGTCATGTAGAGTTCATCACTGATATGATAAAGAGCATCATTCCACAGCCGATCCATAAAGTTTGTGGTTGAATCGAGTTTTGCGGGTCATACAGTCTTCTTTTTTATGTGAATCTGATTAATCTTCAAATATTTTTGCAGTCAACTTAAAGTTCACTTAACTGAGAATGAGTACAATTTCCTTTAATTCACAGAATAACCTTTTCTGCTGAAGAGGCGATGCTCATTAGCATGCATAGGAGAGAATCTGTCCTTCTCATCATCGTGGTGATTAAGATTTGATCCGGTTGCCTTGTCTGGTCTTACAGGGTGTTCTTGTCAAACTTATTAGGAGTTGATTGTGTGTGTATGGTGTGTGTGTGTGTGTGTGTGTGTGTGTGTGTGTGTGTGTGAGTGTGTGTGTGTGTGTGTGTGTGTGTGTGTAGAGAGAGAGAGAGAGAGAGAGAAAAGGAAAGAAAGGGAAAGATAAAGAAATGGAAAATTATGACAGGACAAAGCCAGAAACATTGTGATAAGCAGGAGGCAGAGCACAGTGTACAGACAGACATGTCCCTGTGCTCTCTGTTGTTGTAATGTTATGTCTCACTGAGCAAAATGTAAATGTAATGTGAATGTAAGAGCGACTGTCTTTGGGCTGGCTGTGTCCTTTAAAAAGGACAGGATGACTCAGGCTAAAGGTGTATACAATCAGGGCCATGTTTTTTAACCTGCTGTGTAACCCAATAATAAATACATTCATCTATTAATACTTCATTCACCAAAAAGTACATTTGTGCATATGGACAACTCCATGGACAACTGACAGCGCTTTCAGCAATATAATGATTTCACATTTTCTAATTAAGAAGCATAATTCACCCTCAGTCTCATTCTGTGTAATGTTGATTCACTTCAACTGTTGTCTCACCTGCTGAACCTTTTGTTAAAGAATGTGATTCTGTAAAAACCAAAAGTGTTTTGCCTCCAAGTAACCAGCAAATCAACATGGAGGGCTGATAAATACATTTCCTTGCAGGTCTGCTCTTTTCTTCAGCCCTGTCTCTTACCTAGATCTCACTTTGTCCACTTCATTTAGAACTTTGATCCACTTGAAATGTTTCTTTATATTGTCAGCAGTGTTGTTAGGCAGTGTCTTTTTTGCAGACAGGGCTATTGTACTCTTGTAAGAACTTGTTCCCTGATGGTCTGCCTGCTTAAACAAAAGGTCTCATCTGGACTATAGCCAGCGCATCTCAGCAGCTGTTGGCTTGTCAGTTGCATTTTCTATAATCCTGCAGAATTTCTTTTCATGCATCACAAGGTGCAAGCTGTGAAACTGATATTACACTGTCTCATACAGAACATATTTAAGAAAAAATATCCAGCTTTGGAGGCTTTTATACCTTACATGTGGATTAGCAGTTATTTTGCTGTAACATTTTGTAATCTGTGTATTTATTGGGCTCACATTCTCTTTGTCTGCCTTGTCTACGTCTTCAGTCACGGATTTCCTACATTTCCCAGAATGACTTTCAACATTCGTCATAAAACAGACAAGAGCTGTTTGAATTCAGCTGTAAGATGCATCTGGGTGGAAATAGTGCTTGCAATTCCAGAAGCAAAAACCAAAAAAGTTGTGAAACAAAGAAAAAATAAATAAATGTAGCATGTCTTGTGGCTATGAATTATGGTATATTGAGGCTAAACTGATGTTTGTATCTTTCTGTATAATTAATAAATGCTAGTGCAAGATGGTCTACAAAAATCTTTAGGGACCTACACCAAAATCTGATACGTCTCAACTCACTTTGTAACATGTGCTGTGTAAGTTATCATTACAAATGAGTGACTGAAGTGTAGAGCGTTTAAGAGTGAACTCTCACAGGGCGATTTGGTTTTCAGCTGGTCTTGCTCTCTCACTGCCTGGCTCTGTGATGATGTTTATCCCTACTAAAGGAACCATGGGTGTTTCCCCATGTGAAGGCCTGTAGGGCCACTGTCTGTGGCGGTTTCTTTGATCTGCCTCATCTCATGGGTCAGTCAGGGATGGATTCTGTGGAGGGAGTTCACAGAATGGAAACAGGACAGTTTTCTGTTTCCCAGGGTGGCTATGCAGTGATTGTTTCATTGTGTCTTTGTTTTGGAAAGGTTTGTGGGTTTTTTATGCTCTCTTCTGTTTATGTGTAGTTTTTGGTCTATTACCTTGCTTCTCTGTTCAGAGATAAAAAGGAAAGTGAACAGTCTGTCTCCAACTTGCAAGGTTACTGTTAAAGCTTTTCAAAATCAGACAAAGGGAACTTTAAGTGCAAAGGTGGCAAAAATGAGTCCAAAAGTGTTTTCCAAGATAGATTAGAAAAAGCTTTTATAGCAGCTGCAGGTTAGAGTGCAAAATGACACAGCTCCATTCTCTGTTTCAAATCTGTTTTGTTTTTGTATATAGAGTATATTAAACTCGTACTTTTTCTGCACATTAGCCAGAAGAATGGGTTTGGAATAACATTGATTATCTGTATATATAGAGAGAACTGTTTTAAAGCTAATGTGTCCTTCTTATCTACAAGCAGGGACACATATCTTATCCTGCAACACCTGACTGGTCACTTTAGTGAAAGTCAAATGGTATGGTCTTTATCTTTCATACAGCTGCTCACAAAATATTGTCTGTCCTTGGCTTGTAAGCAATAGTCTACAGTTACCAGTGAAATGTGTTTACATTGTGTCTCATTGCCCCTGCCTGCTCAGCTGTCAATCAAAAACATATACTGGCTTGCCCACTCAGAGGCCTGGAGGCTAAAGGAGTATTTCTGAAGTATGTCCTAAGACTTTCTTTTTCATAGCAATTGCAAAATATTAACAATGACATTATTCTCACTTATCTCTAGCCATGTAGACGTTTTCTTAAAAATATTTATATCTATTAAATGTTGTTCTATGTTCTGTAGATCATCCATCATGTTTTTGTAGGTTTCAATGCTCTGAGCACCACAAATGGAATTGAACCTGAGGTGATTTCTAAAAAAACCTGGGCACATTAAATCAAAAACCTCTATATGGCGAGATACCACTACAGTGGTATATATTGTTTACAATGTGGATGAATTAACCCTTCAGTAGGGCATTAGTACTTTTTGATCTTTGTGGACCTCCATTGGTAGTAGTATAGTAGTCAGCAAAAATTGCAACACTGGTAATAAGAAAGCACTTAATCTCCAGGTTTTCTGTAATAGCCAATAAATCACCATAACAATATGATACAGTGCTTTGTGTCAAAAAAAGGCACAAAAAGCAAAATGTTACAAATTAGTCTAAGTAATCTAACTGAATGTAGCGTACTCAGCAACGTCAACTTCGCACACCCAGATAAGGTTAAATTCCCAACAGTAAAACCAATTCAAAGAGGGATCGACCACAATGACAACCATGTACGTAATAGGTGCTAGGACGAAACCCTTCAATG
This sequence comes from Dicentrarchus labrax, assembly GCF_905237075.1. Lineage (NCBI taxonomy): Eukaryota > Metazoa > Chordata > Actinopteri > Moronidae > Dicentrarchus > Dicentrarchus labrax. The sequence continues at coordinate 30,545,560 of NW_026136713.1, read as the reverse complement.
GACAATGACATGGACAATTAGGAGTATATAAGAAAACAAATAGGAGAGAAATATGATGAGGCAAAGAGAGATGGGACTTCAGCCAGCGGCAGTCCACAAAAGCTAGACACTATGTGTCCACTGGCATGTGAGATTTCTGTGTGTGGCAGGTCTCTGACAGAGAGGGCAGACACACAGACACACACACACACACACACATACACACTCTCAGAGAAGATATATTCGTACACACTCCGGCAGCAGACAGGTGGAGAGTGTAATGATGCAGCAAACTGTCGCCTCCTATTTCAACACATTGAAAGTAAAGTTAGACTGTTGGTCTTGAGGTGGACAACAGTATGGTTGCTCACATACAGGTAGGCACTGAGTTTGAAACATGTGGGTTTTTCTCTTGAGACCTACAGTATAATGTAGCAGGCAAGTCCAGCACAAACATTTCAAAATGACACGAGCTGAAAAAAACAGCCCTCACATCTCTTAGCAGCTCCACGTCCCCCCTGCTGTGATAAAACAGCAGGAGAAACACTGGGAAAAGGGGCCAGCTGCATAAATTATCTGACATTTTCTGATTTCACCATTTGTTTGCCGGAAGGAAGTCAGGGTAATAGCATTACATCCAATAAAATACATCCAAATGCTGACCTTTTATTCTCTGAATGAAAAGGATTTCAGATGATAGACACATGGATTTTCAGATTTGTGTCATAGTGTTTCTACTTGTAACTCGGTTAAATTTATGGGTCTTTGATATATGCAGTTTAGGATAGCTGTCAGAAAAGGCATAACAGCAATACTTATCAAAGAAAGGTAATTAAACTACTAACTCTTTAATACGAAGATGGTATGCAGACCAGCAGGTGGTTCTGGTGGCCAATATAACTGTGCCACGGTCCATCACTATTATGCAGTAACATCCTGGCTTCTAACTATTAGCACTCAGCAGGAAACAGGTAATTGTTTAGTTTGTTGTTATTTTAGCACTAATGGTGGAGTCGGGAAAGTTTGATTATATTGTGAAATATACAAAATAACACAATAATCTTAGCAGGAAATATTGATACTGGCCCATCTTTAGTCGGAACCAAATTTCAGGCAATTTGCCAAAAGTTGTAGAGAAATTTCACTAATAACCACAGATGTCCACCTCATTGTAACACTAAAGAAAAAGTAAATGGGTCACCAAAGTCAGTGGGCTGCTTCCTCATGAAGACATGACTCTCTGTACTCTCTACTAATTTCCTGACAATCCATGCAAAAGTTGTTGATATATATTAGTCTGGACCAAAGTAGTGGACAACCTAACTTACACTACTACTACATAATACTGTTTTTTAAAGAAGATTTTACCCTCTCATCTATTCTCTAATCCAATATACAGTAATGTCAATAAAAGAAAGTAGAATATGTACAAAGGAACATACTTGTTGCATAGATCCAAACAACAAAACAAGATGTCTCTGCCAATAGTCATCACAATGCCAAGTTGTTGCTGATTCATCACCCAGACTTCATTGTAGATACCTGACTCAGTTTACCATCAATTCACCAAATTAAGCTGTACATGCTCAATCAAGGAAAGTTTGCCTGAACAGAGTTAGGAAAATACCTATTGAGAGTAAAACCATCCGTAATCCTCGCAATTTCTACAACATTACTATCCTAATCACATTTAATACCTTAATACACAGCTATTCAGCCATGCAAAAAGATTACTGTTGAGCAAATATCAGTATGCCATGGTCCAGTGTTCTGTCAACATAAGTTCTGTTTTGTGTTGTGCCTTCACAACAAAGCAGCCTTCTATATAACATGGCTGTGTGTCGGAAATAGTCCGATTTGCATGAAAATCCCCCACAGTAAGGAAGACATCAAATCCCATGAAAAGGATTGCAGCTGCATCCTCAATCTTACTTTTTATACTCACTTTATTGTTGAAAACCTAGGCCTCCGGAAGGTCACAACTCCACTTGCTTCCTTTTGAAGTAGAAGAATTGTGTAATCTCCAACCTTTTTATGGGACTTTTCACTGGCACTAATTCAAAGTGTGTAAGCTTTGATGAAAACACAATGTCAGAAGGGTTTTTAACAGTACAAGGGCACACTGTGTATGGAAAATGAAGCCATTCTCAGGAGTTGCTGTCTTCCTCTCACTAGGATGTTTCATGCAAATAACAGTCAGTGTGCATCTCATCATCTCCTTTTTGACATTCAGAACTGTTTAATTATGCCATATCCTCAGTAGTATAGTATACCATAAATTTAGTTATTTACCTCAACTGCTCCTTTTGGCTTATATAAGACACAGATCTTTATTTCTAATTTCTCCTGTTTTATAAGTATATCCTATCATATTTTAGTGAGAATCCTCCATATTTTCTGATCTGTTCCTATTTTAGTTTGTAGATGATAATGTAGTTGAAGCTTTGCTGTCAGTGCAAACTTAAAACACCATCCATGTTTACCTATTGCCTTGATACATTTTCATAGTACTTATTCTGTCAGTACAATAACAGTTACAGTATGTTTACTCACCAATCTATTGCTGAGGATTTCCTCTCTAACAAAAATACTGTTTCATTCACTAATTAGTTGAGTTACCATCAATTAAACTGAACACTTCCTGCAATAATGTTTCATAAAAAGGTCACAGTCACTTTAGTTCTTGGTAAGCTTTTACTCTGGAAAAAGGACAGCAGAGGTGCATTCACTCTTGACTATTTGCGGTGCAGGCATAAGAACCAACAAAGCTACAAAAAACATCACTCCTCGCTCAAAAAAACAGCAAAGTAGAAATGATGATATGAGTCAATTAAAACAGTATTTTTCTTAAGAGGCACAACTTGGAGAATCAGAGTGATGTGACTCTGTTGTTGTACTGATGGAATTAGTGATTAGATGGAATTTAGATTAGAATCTAAATCAACCTAATATGGTATAATGGTGAAGGATACTTGATTTTGATAGGCAAAAGGATGTGCTCGTTTTTCCAATAACTACCCAGCTCCACCCTGCTGTAGTTTCTGTATGTTACATGAACGTTATTTTCTGTAAAATACATCACCTCTGAATGTATTCATTCAAGTATTGAAATGAAGTGAAGGAAGGAGGATTGTGTGAAGGTCAGGGACAGAAGTATGAACTAAGGGCCGAGGAAGAGGACATTTGTCAAGGGTCAAATGGAGATGGTGAGCTGATGAGAGGCCTGGGGTCATCTTGAGTGCCCCAGGGAGTTGATAATCAGGGTGATGGCAACTTCTCATTGATGGGACATCTCATGGCGCCACCTCCCCCACTCCCCACCCCCATGATTCCTCTAATGAGAAAGAGAAAAAAAGAGGAAAAAAAGGGTTTGACAGAGAAGTCAGAAAACACAAAAAGGGTTCGGTACAACTAAATATGCTGTGTCTTTTTGCAATGTTCTTGAAAAAAATATATATTGATATTCAGTTTAGCTGTGATATTAAAAAAAAGCAGCTTGAACAGGAACCATCAAACACAGGATCACATGTATTGTCTCTTTGCTTTGCTCCACCTCTCTGAGTTGATCCTTAGTCATCCTCAGCAAACACTCAGAGTGTCTGGTTGCTATGGCAACAGATGCTGGATGAAGCTGTGTTTTTATAGATGTAACTAATTTTGCTCTGGCAGGTTCCGAGATCATTAGAACAAAAGAACAGCAGATCCAAAGTCTGCTCTGGTATTTCCACTAAAGGTCAGTGGACATACGATATGTTTTATTACAGGAGGCAGATGAAATGCGAACAAAGAAGCTTTGTGTGATGTATGGGCCGACTTCACAGAATCAATACGGCTGAAGAATTCTGTATTGTGCCTAGTGGGATGGATTGGTGTGCCTGTACATAAAAACACAACACAGTGCTTCTCTTTTTTGAGATCTAAGATGTAATATTAGGAGATATTTTTAAAAAATGTGATTAAAGCACTGCATAATTGTTGTGTATAAGCTACAAATTATCCTTTACAGCCTGACTGCTACTAGTTGGAATTTGGTTTAATCTTATTTACAAGACTAGATGTTACTAAATTAGAGTCTGAGTGTCTCACATTGAACCAATAAAAGTGTTTCTCTGAAATATACACTGTTTATAAGTGAATGTCCTCCAGAAAGCTATCAGTTACAGTCCGGATCAGTGTTTAAAACAGGTCTTATATGGCTGAACAGCGAATTACAACACAATTGTTTTGGTTTGCACTTTACTCTGAGGGCAATACCCACACTCACACACCTTCAGTTTCTGAATTCAAGTTCATTTAAAGGTAATTGGGTTTTCCTGGCTTCGGGAAAGCTTGCTGCTGTTATTTATATCATAAACTATACCATAAATTATACAACTGTTACATTAAAGTCTTTTTGTGCTTATGCAAGATTACTTGGTTTTGTTTATCATTTTAAACAAAGGTAGAGTCTGTTTAGCCGGCTTTGTGTTATCTTAATTGCTAGTTATTTTTAGTGAATTTATTGATTTGACGTGTACCAAGAAAACTAGAAATAAATAAAAAACTGAATGGTTAAAAGGCTGCGACCTACCAATTTTATCTCCTTAGAGTGGGTCAAGCTCCAAAAACCTTGGATCCTACACCAGTTTAACTTAAGAGCATCCTTTTGTTATAATTTGATTTGAATACTAATCAGGACTACACTGACTTTGATGCATAACATCTGTGGAGCTGTTTTGATGGTATTTATGGTACTGATTTAAGATACACAGAAGAAATGCTGATGAAGTGCAACACACTGGTAGTTATTGGTATGCGATGTAGCTATAGTCAGCAGTCCAACTTAGTCAATAACTGGCATAGATGAGCTGTGTAGGCAGCTCCTGGGAAAGCACTCAAAAGTGCGTAGATAAACAACTAAATGCAGAGCTGAAATGACGATTGGGACATTGGGGGTGCTTTACAATGATCACACATTGTGTATATTTAGTACATTTAGTATAGAGAACATTCATCAGACTCTCATTCTTGTGAAACCTCCATCCTCCATCCACTGCCATCAGAAAGCCTTCAGGAAACAGGTCAGTGAACAAAAGGAGAGAGGGGGAGAGCAAGAAAGCGACAGAGAGAAATAGGATGGGAGGAGGGGGGGTCAGAAGTTGATAAGAACTGAGCTGCACTGTTCTTCTAGAAACCAGCTGCCGGAAGAGCTGCTCTAAGGCAAACAAAAACACTTCCCAGTGCGCCTCGGTGGCCCACAGTGACACCTCCCAGAAGTCTTCCTATCGGCCACTCAAGAGCGTGACTGAGAGCTGTCACCAGGCAACAGCCCATGGTGCTGCATTGCATGTCTCCTTCCCAATAAATGAGTTTTATAATTAGTTATTGACAGCTGTATCATTTTCAGAAGTTAGTTAGTTTTGTCATATAGTAAATTCGAGTTTAACCTTTCTAAATGTAAACCTAACAATTTCTAAATGAAGTGTTTGTGGTCAATAACCAGAAATGTAATTGATTTGGCCCAAAAATGAGATTTAAAACACTACATGAAATGATGTGTCGAGGTGAATATTTTCTGCAGTGTAGAGAGGGAACATGGCTGAAATATGTTACCGTGGCAACCGTCTACAGAGCGAATGAAAGCATGCCAAGCCTTTATGGGCTGCAGACAAAGCTCTTAGAAGTTATAAAACACTGCCTACAGGCCATACATTTCATACGTTATTGATAAATATGTTGCTTCACCAGCCGGGTGAAGCATATCAGGTCTTTTATCATCTTTTAACCGTAAGAAATCCTTTGGCAATTGTGAGAATAGGAATTCAGCTCAGGGCAAAATAGCATATTAATTTAGATGAGAAGAAAAGATGAAAGTCTCAAAATTGCTCTTATGTCAGAGCCTCAAGTCAGAGACGTCTCTGACTTGACGTCTCTAAGGTTTAATGATAGGGAAGCAAATACTTAATAAAGAAAGAGTGAGTCTGATTACAGTGTTTAGGAAGACAGAAACAATTTTGGTCTCAAAAACATCTTTGAGTTGTCCTTGCTTTACCTACAGCAACACAGGACAGATAAGAGGACTCTGAAAGACCTTAGAAATTGTTGAGAACACCTAGGAGAGCTAAAACATGATGTTTTTTAAATGCTTGAAAAGTTGTCGAGGTGCCTTGGATGAAGTAGAAACATAAAAATGCTCTTTTCATTTGGAAAGTCTGGCAAATATATTTACAATCCACAATAGTTTTGATGATGACAATGAGCATGCAAATGTTCATTAGTGAGCTTCAGAAGTTCTGGTAGGCTGGTCAGCAGATTTTGTTGCCTTGGAGAGAACCAGGCTTGCTGTTTCCCCTGCTGCAAGACTTTATGTTAAGCTAAGCTAACCAGCCGCTGGCTGCAGCTATACTTAGCATACAGACTTGAGAGTAGAATATGGGTAGAATCTACGCTACGTCAGCCAATTAATCGAACAGTCAAAAGGATAGTTCTGAACGGCACTGACAAACCACCTGGTTTGTCCAGTTTGCTGGACACAAGGTGAAAATCTATCTGTGTAGCAACTATATCAGTGACAAATGTGTTCAGGCTGCTCTGACGGAAAGAGTGGTGGCAGATCAGTTTTACATAAAATCCCCAAAGCCCAGAGGCCTTTTTCTCTGTGGTGAGAACAGGAGTGTTAGAGAGGGTGAGATATCTAACAGTCAGTTCTGTTAGCTGTGACTGGACTGCTGATGATCATCACCACAGTGACGTGGTCTGTGTGCGTGTGTGTGTATTAAACTGATTCATCATTTTGTTGATGCAATGGGCCTCTGTTGGTCTTCTATTAAATATCAGATGTCCACTGCTGATTTAATCAGTGTCCTCTCTGATCACTACAACTACTTAAACATCTATTGTATTGTATTGTATTGTATTGTATTGTAAAGCATGAGATTAATAATTTTCTTGCTTGTTTGATTTCATTTTCCATGAAACATGTGGTAGGCAGCAGTTGTTTGGGGTCACTGAGCAAGAATGACATAATAACCTTTCAGCATTTTGTAATTTAAGTGGTCTGAGAGAAAATTAGACTGCTGCACTTCTGCAAAACACAGCCCATTATGGTAGACCTTGGCCAATCAGTTCTTAATTAAAAGAAAATGCCAAACATTTTTTATAAGTCACTATATTTCTAAATGTTGTTTCAGATGTTTTTAAATATGATAAAAGCCATTGCAAATATCTTAAGGCCTACATATGGTATGACACCTATGACATTTAAACATACCTAAAAATGATGTATTTTTAATCATTTTATTGTCACCAAACCCTGGTATACACATATGTTAGTCTGGATGTCTCATTTGACACAGTCAGAAGTGAATTTGCAAAAAAAAGTTTGCAACACAGAAATAAAGTTTGTTAAAAGACCAAATAAATTGCCAGTATCCGTCATCCTCTCGTAAAGTTTCAAACTGATGCAAAGCATATTGGATGTGAGCTGGCTTTGGATGTTTTATTAGCTAATTAGTTAATTTATGCAAGTTTAATCTTTGATCAGTGACAGAGCAGTAATGTAAACAGTGGTGGAGTGTTGGAGATGCCTTCAGTGCCACAGTGGTGAAAACGAGGTCAGCTAATTGGGACGGCTAAATATATTTCACAGGGTACACCTTCTCCTCGGAAGGTGATGCACTGCCAGAGTCACTGCTGCAACAAACTTAACATGCTGGTGAGAATGAGGTGATTAGGACCTTCTGATGACCATGAGTGTTTAATGAGTGCTTATATGAAGCGTGGTATGAAATATGTTCAGGAACCGCAGGAACAACTCATTAAATTGTTACAAAGAATTGAGAATCTTTTCCAGGGTGCAGACATCACTCTAAACCCAACGTTAGACAAGCAAACACAAACTAACATAACTTCAAGTGATCCATCTTGTTTTCTGATTAATGCTGGTGTGAATATACTATAAGTACTTGTATATTTTAAGAGATAAATGTCTTATTCTACTCTGCTAGTAGGTCTTTAAACATATCTCTGGGAAATATTAACTTCCTCGGTGGAAGGTAGAGCAGTCACATCTGTTGATACACTATAAGTTCCAGTTGAATTTGGAAAATTCCAACAGAACTTTTTAAAGCAGCCAAACAATAAATCAAAAGATCTGTTGGCAAAACCAACAATCTTACAAATATTTTAATGAAAGTCCCAAAAGTTGATTCGACAACTTGATTTCTCACTAAATGTGAATGTTGGAAGTGTCTCCTGCATTGGGGCACACGATCCACAATGAACCACACTCACAACCACATATGTGACCAGGCAGTTTCAATCAGACAATCAGTTTCACCTGCTTGTAGAGATAGAAAACAATCCCACATGCAGGAAGTGCAAGTAGATATACAACCTAAAAAAACATAATAGGAAGCTATTTTAATGACTTATTTGTTCTTTTTTCCAAATTTTAAATGAACTGAAGTCTCATTTACTTCTCAATTACGGGTTCACAGATTAAACAATTGAGAACTTTTGAGACCAACCAGCTCACACACCCACAAACAAACACAACAAAGACAAATGAGACACACATGCACACATGCACATACAGTGTATTATGCACTATGTACTACTGTCTGTAACCACAATGTTAGGATTATAAGTCCCCAAGTCAACAGTGTGTTTATCTTACTTGAACATTCCCCCAGATTAAGTGAAAATTGCATTTTTTTTAAAATGTTATCTTTTTAAACATGAAGCTAGAGCAGAAAACGGAGTCCCTACCACAGCTTACAGACCCAGTAGTGAGCGATAATAAGATTTGTTTCAACATTTCGCTCATGGTGCTTAATTAGGGTGACCTCTTCAACACTGTAGAAGAAATACACCCAGTCACTTCTTTTCTTTTGTGTTCAGATTACCGTGGGCTCCCTGGTTTCATTGAAAAGCAGTCAGATGTGACAGAGGCTTAATGGCTTTTTTTCACAATCCTCACTGTTTCGAGAAGTTCTTGTTTGTGGCTGGCTTTTCTTCCTCAATTAAACATTTTCTGAATTCCTCATTGAAGAGGCACACGATTGCCCATTAAAAACCTCTTGCTCTTCATTCTTTTGCTGTCACGTTCCAGCAAAATCCCCTCCAAACCGTCGCTGCATGGAGAAATGGGTAGTGCATTGCTTCTGGATGTGAATTACCATATTTGGTAATAAAGTAACATGTTGTCAAACTGTTCGCTCTCGCATAAGCTGCAGCACAGTCATGGGGATATCCAGTCTCTAAGCATGAGCTCAGAGCATTTTAATCCTGGGCAAACTCAGCACGCTCACCAGTGCGATAGTGTCAGCAAAGACAGCCTCAGAAACATGACAATGCAGAGAGTGACACAGAGACAGAAGTAAACTGTACAGTTCTATTGGCTTCAAGGAGGATGAGAAGTAAAATGTTAAACAAAGGATAAGTATATTTGTATAAGATATGATATTCTCTCTTGTTGAGAACTGGGCACTCAGCATCATTAGTATTTTCATTTTTCTATTTCTAATATTAGAAAACTGGATGCTACATTAATGTGTAAGCAGCATTTCATTATTGTAGTTAGTTGAACTGGAGATAATTCTAACTATTGTATGTAGTGTTCAGTAGTATAACCTATAACAACATTATATATAACAATCATATTTTATAATATCATTGTTAAATTATAATTTAAAAAGAAACTATAACAATAGTAGACAAATGTAGTGGGAGGGAATGGAACAATATTTTCCCCTCAAATGGATATGAGGGACAAAACAAAATCCTACATGGCTAAAAATCCTACACCACCCACAAACACAAGTTTAAGAGGTAATCTAGAATGGATATAATCTTATAGTGTATGTTTAATTATACATTGTGTAATACACGAGCCTATATAGTACTCTGCAGTAGAATGACCCCAGGGATGACCACAGTACCTAAATGTAGATCAGTCACTGTAACCATCCCTTATCTTACCTCGACATAGCAAACTACATTGCAAAAAACAAATGTTCTGGTTAGGCTTTAAGTGACAAAATTATTACAATTGTAGACTGAAATTTGGTTGACTAAATATTCCCTATCTCACCATTAGTCCTACAGATTTTTAGACTACATTTTATTTGTAAAAGCAAATTCAAATGAAAACTTTTCATCATTGCTCTCATGTTTTTTGAAGCTTTGTTCAGTTCAGTCACCTGTTTCCCATGTGCCATCACTTGTTTAACATGTAACTTAACCTCTCCTCTGAAGGAATATTTTATCCTCTTAACTGAAGTGTACAGAATCGTTTTCCTATTAGATTGTGATTATGTTAACAAACCCAGTTAGACAAAAGTAAAATTAGATTAACAAGGTCTGATCTCTCTGTGGCCTCTGTGGCCACTTCACCGACCACTGTCATCTGCTAAAAAGATTAGGAAGGCTGCCGTAGACTGATGGAGGTGATCAGACTGCTGGTAACAGTTTGTCTCGAATGACTTTGATGAACATTTATTTTCTCAAGTTGATGGATGTGTAAGATTTTGGAAAAACATAAAAGCTGGCATTGCCCTGCTTATTTTGGCCCATTCTTGATGAGCTCTGCATGTCTTGAGGAGGTAAAAGGCAGAAGGGGTTGTAAGTATCCTTAAACCCATAGAGCTTTTGATTATGGTGTGAATGGTTTGAATACCACAGACTAAGTAGAAACTCTGAGTTTAAAGTGTATGAATAACACTCTCTGCATCACAAAATATAGCCTCATGTACTTAAGTAGAGCATTCAACCTACTTTTAAACATTTTGGCTCACTTGCTAAGGGATGGTACCTTTAGAAAAGTATACCTGCCAAGTATATATTAACCAGCAACAATTAATTATTTATAATTATTTTCCATTAAAGAACAACTTAATCCCTGAAAATCCTGTTTCTGCTGACTTCTTGTGCTTTAACTTCTGACCTCACAGCAGTGATGTAGCAGTCTGCTCCAGAGTGGGTGAGTCAGTATACTGTGATCACTGTTGGGTAAAACATGTGCAAAAGAGCACACAGAGCTGAAACACACTTTTATCAGCATGGAAAGTTATTTATTAAGTTACTTTTTAATACCTTTCTCCTTATTTTTCCTCATTATTGTTGCGAGAACAAAACACTGCCACAGTTGCCAAATTCATTCAACACTCAACTAGAAGGTGCAGTAAGCAATTCTAATCCAATACACTTTTTCATCTCCTCGCAGTCTGCTAGCTGTCTGTTCTGTGTGTTCTCTAGGAAAAAAAATCTTGTTTGTACACAGTCCTGACTCTGTAAATTGGAAACAAACAAAGTGGCTAGGACTGAGCCACACAACACAATTCTAGCCAATCAGCAAAGAGGGAAGGGGATGGGGAGGGGAAATGGGGTAAGGCGGTTGTTGAAGATAGGGTGCCGGTAAATCTGGCACATGCTAACGTGCTGAACTCCATAAAATGGCTGTTGATTTCAAGCATCAACTCCACCTTTAAGATTCAGAAATTATGAGTTTTCTAACAAATGTATTTTTTAGTGACTGATTTTCATTACATGCAACATAATCACTGTACAGAAGCACATGTAACTTTTGGATACATCCAAAATGCTAATTGGGTGGGATAATTAACTTCTTTACATTCTTACACAAACTCAGGCTTGTACATTAGTTTTTTTTAACAAACAACAAGATATTTTGTGACGCAAATGCTCATCTGCTGACTTTCAAATCCATTCAAGCCTTTGAAGTTCTCCAGCTATCAGCCACCTACTCCAACATTGTCTGTGCAGAAAATAAATGGGACTTTTACTACAGGAGCCACCTGAAATAACTTCACAACCCTATTTGAGACAGGAAGAATTAGTCTTAGTTTAATTTAAGTTCTTCATGGTTCAACTGAGTCTGTCTTGCTCAACAGGGACAAAGTTTGAGAATAGATGAACCCTGAATACTGCAGACTGCTTGATTCATTCGCCAGAGACAAATTTTAATGAGCTGCAGTTAATTTCAATCCAAACTTCACTAATGAAGCTGCTCGGTGCTTAACAGTACAAGAAAGTGGCTGTAAAGAGTGCTTACTGATTGTACATGTGAAACCTTTAAGCAGGAATTGAGTAAACCTCTCCATAACAGCCCCTCTTAACATGAAGGCTGAAGAGCAAAGCTTCTATGTGAATCTGTTGATAACATTCCCGCATTCCCATGTTGCTAAGGCCACAGCAAGTGGCAGGAGGCCTATAGCACTTACACCAAGCTAATATCTGACGTATGGACTCCAGTTCCCTTTGTCAGCAAGTCATCACAGTTATATTGTGGAAAAGGAAATGACTCATTAGTTTAATTACACTGGAGGACACATATGTCCAAGTCAATAAGCCTGATTAACTTACATTTGATCAATACACATTTACAAGCAGCATGCCAATCTGCTGACCCTGGTGCAATGTTTGAGAAACAGCCTGCAACCTCAGGATTACTTAGACATTCAGCCTTCATGTTTACCTTCAGTCAACGGTGCCCTTTTCTGGTCTGTGCATAATGAATGTTACAGACTAGCACAGGTACTGTACTGTATGTACCTGAGTATGGATCGTGAATTATTTAACAAAGATGATTTTGCAGAGTCAACAAGATGAGGATGTGATACAAATAATTCAATGCAAACACCCATAGTCATCATCAATGCTTTTTGCATATAAAAATAATCATAACAAAGGCAATGATGTTGGTTTATTGGCCTCTAAAGAATTTCTCTAAAGGTTTCTATTAATGCTATGTAATTTACCACGGACACATCTAGTGCTAGGTGGTGGTGAAGCAGTGCACTGTAGCATATGTGCTCTGCTACATATTCTCATAGGGGAAGCCGGAAATGGTTTCTGCCTGAGTAGAAATCAAACACAACACATCAGCATTACAGCATATCATGGCACAGCACAGATGAATATCCCATATGAAGAATTAATGTACAGTTTTGGTGTACTCAAACTCAACATTGTTTATTCCCACTGTATCAAAAAGTCATAGGGACACTCATAAAAGTTTCACATAGTAACTGGCACAGTGGATCTTTTACCACTGAATACAAGCACTCCCCTGGCAGAGCTTATGGAAAGCTATCCATTAATCAGCAGAAAGAGAAACTGAAAGAGACCTCCCTTAATGCTTGTGTGCAGCCCTAATGTGCACTAAAGGATTGTAATAAAGGTCTTGGATATAAACATTGTCATGAGCTATGGCAAAGAGGTGTGAAAGCAACACAAATAAATATCAGAAGAGTTTTTTTTTGTTGTTGTTCTGACAAAATACTTCCTGACATTAAAGAAAAAAACTCACTACAAGGAACGCTTTACCATAAAAACAGAAAGATTTAGTGGATGTGTGCAAACATCAACCAGCCTCTTAACAAAAATCTTTCCTCTGCTTCAGTCTGTTCACAGTTCTCAAGAGGAGTGTATGCCATTTTCGGTTTCTACGACAAGAAGTCTGTCAACACCATCACGTCGTTTTGTGGGACGCTCCATGTTTCCTTCATAACGCCCAGCTTCCCTCTGGATGGGAACCAGCAGTTTATCATCCAGATGAGACCTGATATCAAGGGGCCCCTCCTCAGCCTTATCGAGTACTACAAGTGGGACAAGTTTGCCTACCTGTACGACAGTGATCGAGGTAAGACATGGACACCATTTTGTCTCTTTGAAAGCATCTTTCTAGATCTGATTCCCCAAAAGTTGCCACCAGTGCTGTCTTTTGATGTGTTTCCTTTGGAAATTTAATTGGGAGGACATTACAGAGTGTAATGGAATACATATGAGGTTAATAGCTACATATTTAGAGGCAATTATAGCTCGATGATTTGAAATTACATTTTCTTTTTTTTCATTTCAAATTTCCCTTTGCTTAAACAATGTCATTATGTTTCTTTCAAAAAAAGGGTTTACTGGTTTTACTGATTTGATTGATGAAGATTGTATTCAGACTGCTTCTTTCAACACAAACACCAGTTATATGCAAAACAAACTCTGCAACTGCATGGAGCACAACGCAGGTAAAGCAAGGTAAAGGGCATTTTGGTTCATGACAAACAGCTTGTCACATAAAATCAACTATAGCACCTCCTGTGTTTGAGAGTCTGTTTTATGTAATATCAAGGGGAGTGGAGGCAGTCAGAGTTATCTTTGACGTACAGTAGAGATGATGTGCCCTGCAGATGTGGACTTCCACACTTGTTCTTCACAGAGGCATGATTTGTTTGCATTATGTGTGTATTATATGAACATGAACACATTTTCAGCTTTGTTTATAGAAAAATAATTTGAGCTGTACCAAAAGGTCAGATTTTGGGAGTCTTTTTTTTTGTTTCCAAAAATAAAGAGAGAAAAATAAAAACATAAATGTTTATTTAAACTAAAGCGGGCCATCTGGGGGAAATATACATCTTAAAAAGCATATTATAAACTACCAAAAGCAAAGTAATAATTGGTATCATGGAAGGGTACTTACAGTTATCTGTTCAGCACATCTAATATTGAACAATTTGGTTTTCTTTTCTATGTAAGTAACATTCGTTAAGCATATACTTTATGTTCTTTTTCAGCTCTGCACTGCTTCACATTCACACAATAAACTTACATTCACACCTGGGAGCTACCCAGTCTTGTGTTGTTGGCCTCTGGATCAATGGTGCTTTTTAGTGAGGAGACCACCCCACTTACCCTCTCACCAAAGACACACACACATACAAACACACACGTCCAGCTGGTTAGTGGTGACTATCTGGTCACAAGCTCTACCTCAACATGATGCATCACCAACCTCCCGGTCTATTAATCAGCAGACCTCCCTGAGACCATTAAGAGATGCTTGAGGGTCAAAATGAGTGCATTCTGAAAGATAGCACTCATTCTTTATTAATCTGCAAGTTTAAGTAAACACAAAGTCATTAAATACAGCACAATGATGTCCTTGATAAGAAAATACTCTCCCTTTTTTATTTAAAACGTGAAATTTTGCAGTCATAAGTAAAAGCCTATGCACCTGTAATTGCGATCCTGGATAAGATCATGGATTGATTTTATGAAAGTCAGTCAATGATGAAAAATTATCCAACCTCGAACTGTAATATCTAGACTTACTTCATATTCAAATCTATTCTGTCTCTATTCTTTGATCCCTTTCATCAGTGATTTTTTTTTTCTATTTGGCACTAATATAAGTCTGGAAATTTACATATTTTTAGCAGATGTTTTTCTTCACTCTCTGAATGTTTCTGCACACAATCCAAGACTTTCGAGTTTTCTAGTCTCTGAATATTATACGGCAGAAAGCTGAGTGCAAGAAAGCTAAAGTGTAAAAACGTTATCTGGCTTTGCTGTGTCATGTAACTAATTTTGTTGTGTCATCTGCTAATTATTTTGATTTTGCGACTTGTACCCTTTCAGAACAATGCAGCCTTCTACACAGAGGGACCATACTGCAATGAAAGGAAATCTCTTTACACAGATAATTCTATTTGAATACTGTTACTGCAATGACAGAATAGAATTAAGACCTCTGTAGTACAGTAGAATAACACTATCAATTCTTTTTCACAGGGATACTCCACTTTAAGGTTACACTTACCTCCCATTAATTAAGGAAAATCATTAATTATTTTTATTTTCAGCACACTAAAAGGAACAGCCGTTAAATGATACTTGATAAATTCCAAACGATGGCTTACCAGAACATTTAAATGACTCTCCGAGTTGCTTAAGGTAATAGGAAGTGAATCTACTCAAAGAAGTGGGATCACTACTTTTCTATACACTAGTGTTAAGGCTAACTACAGTGTGGTGCCAATGGTTTAGGAGGGATTTGATGCATTTTGCTCTGTATTACCTCTCTATTGTTTCCCATCACTTAAACTCCCCCGCTGCACCTTTTCCCCTCACACACACATTCTGTCTTTCCTTCTAACTACAGATCTATCTAGAGTTTTTTACATTATGCTGAAGCCTCCCTCTCATTATTTTCCACAAGCTCCTATTTCTCTTCTCCCACAATCCACTGCTAATTTTCCCAGTCAGCCCTTTCTCTGACTGACAGCAGAATCAAATACCCTTCCTCTGCAAAATCAGAGGGCAGGTTTCAACTAGCTTCTTTTAGATTGTCCTCATGCTAATGCTAACTCTGACCTGCTGTCTCTACTGTACAACCGCCATGGCACTAAAGGCCCTGTTGTGCATATTTCATCATTGCATGGCTGTCTAATTAGGTCAGTGTGATCCACTCATTCCCATGGCAACCAAAGTGTGGAGAGAGACGGAGAGAGAGACAGAGAGAGAGAGAAAGAGAGATTGTAAGTGACTTAGCTGGCTGGTAAATGATGCAAGGATGAGTGTGTGGGTGTTTCTCCGTCAAAGAGGGAGCCGAGGGAGAGAAGGCAATAGAGTTGCCACTGGTTATGATGAATTCTATTCGCACATTGAGACTAATGGATGAACCAACACCACCATGTCAGCTGTTGTCAGTAAGTCAGTTTAGATAATGGATGTATGTATGTGGGTGGATAGGCACTCTTTTTTGTATTCCTTTGTCTCACTGACTGCAGATGTAAGTTCTAAGACTTTACAAGTGCATTTTTGCAGCAAACCCTTGATGTTTTAGTACTGACAGATGGATTAATAGGAAAGGAACGAAGAACGAGAAAAAGGGAAGAAAGAAATGGGACAACCTGGGTCACCATTCCCGTAAAAGCAGCCCAATATTCTTAAGAATTGCATTTAATTCTACAGCTCACATGTTACGCCCAATGCCAATGTTAAGTGCCAATGCAAGAAGTAGTGTGTCCTCACAGACTTACAATACATTACTTTTTCTTTTAACCATAGCCTTGATCTTTCCCCTACCTTAACTAAGTGTTTTTGTGCTTATCCCTAGCCAGGCACTAACCTTACAGCTGCTATTATCAGTGTTTTTAACAAGTGGATCCAGCTTGTTCAAATACCATGTAACAAATTCAAATAATTTAGAAAGTCATGGGTCTTTTCTTTTCTGAGGAAATTACCATTTCCAGATTCAAGTTCTTTCTCTAATGGCAGCAATGCAGGAAATCACAAAATTATGTCCTCATATCTTTCAAACAGAGCCACTATAAACACTTACCAATTGATTTCAGTGGTGCTTAGTATTATGCCGAAACTGGACAGGTATACCTGTGGGATGGATGTTAGACCTTTACCACAGTGGCTGAGTGAGGAAAAAATAGCTTGAAGCAAAGAGATTATAGCTAATGTGAAGCTGCATTTGTACGTAGGTATGGAACTGCTTTTCTTTATGCATTATTTATGAGCATTTTCTTGCCTAATTTGAATAGTTTTGCATCATATTATGCATATGCTCATACATTCACATACATCAACTCATTGAGATGTTTTTGATCAATGAACATGAAGTTAAGCTGTAACAGTCAAGGCTGCATGTGTGATCACTAAGAGAATAAATAATCTTCTCACAAAAGGAAGTTATGGTTTCTGTTACTCCAGCATCACAGTTGTGATTACCTCTATGCTTTATGCTTTACAAAAATGATACTTTGCCCAGCAGTTTATGTCTCGTTATTCTCCCATGACCTTTTAAATCTAGGACAACTTCCAGGGGTAAATGCAAGGTCACGTCACATATCTTTGGCCTCCAACGCAGTAGTAGCTCTATGCCTGTTTGAACGGGTGGCATAATGTTGGTTGCAAGCCAAGACATAACATATGTCTCATTTTAAACAGAAATGAAAATAAGCCTTTTTTTTTATCCAAGGGGAATATCCATCATACAGGAATATGGGAACTGCAGAGGAAATTCGTGGAGCCAAGTCTCTGCTTGAGTTCTGGATTTAGAGCAGCAACAAAGGTTTTTATTATACAGTTATCAGATGGTTCATAGTGTAGATAGTTATCATATCTAGAGTAGACTGATGTGAGGCAGATTGAAGAGAGAAAGCCAGATCATTAGAATTGTGTAAACAGCGGTGTAGTGACCTTTTGAGGATTTTGTGGGTATTAACTCAGCGATAAAGACAAGCTGTTGCAGGATATTAAACTGATAATGCAGCTTCAGTCCACCCTACTTTTTATTTTAAATGCCATGGGGAGTAAAGCATTACTGATTAATGCCATACAGTAATGCCATTACTTGTTTTACTTACTCATCCCTTGCATTAGGCGTACTCCAACATGTTGGGCGTAGACTTGTTTGCAATCTCACCAGGAGAGATAGAGTTGATATCAGGGTTGTCTCTGTCGGTTCAGTGCAGACTGAGAGGTGTTCACTTAGGGGCTGCAGATCAGTGGAAAGGGCTATCCTCAGCCAAAAGAAGAGGATTACACCTTTTTAACTCCAAGATTGCCTTATTTACATGTTTGTGGTCTTAGTTGGCCAACTGAGCCACTGGTAAAACCACTGTATATCAAGGAATGAGGTAAGTTCAGAGTTGGAGGCTGTGTAAACCCAGAGGATTCACTGTGTGGAAAGAACTTTTGGAGGGTTGTCAATCTAATGTTATGACTATGAGTCAGTCCTTCTCTTTATAGTCTATTTTTACATTTAAATGACATACGTTGGATGGGATATGTGGGTCTGAAGGCCTTGGTTTTGGAAGGCATATTTGACGGAGCAGAGGAGTAAAAAGTAATGTAATGAACAATCTAATTACTTTTGCCATTGAGTAATTAATAACGTAAGCACATTTTCAGTAAGTATAGGGTAAGAAGTGATTGATTACATTTTTCAAGTAACTTGACAAAAAACACTGAAGCCCTCATACCACAGACAAACTCTGTTCAAATCTTCATCTATTTTTTAAAGATGGCTTGTCGCTAGGTTTAGGTCCTTTTCACCAATGAGATTTAACTGAAGATAAAACATTGTTGCTACGGTTACCTTGTGCCCTAATCTAGAACACTGGTTAAACTGTGTTTTAAACAGAAACGTTCTGTGATGCCCATCTGACAGATATAAATATATATATTATTCATATTTTGGTCAATATACATTTTTCTTTTAGTTAAACTGTGTTGGTCTTTTTCAACCTTTGAGTAAACATTACTCTCTTGCTGTAGTGCTGTAACAACTAAAGTGAGAAGCCTTCCAGCTATAAGTATTCCTTTAGAACAACGGCAGAGGCTGCTACATCGGCGCCTTTTTCTAAAAATCGATAATGCAAATACCATTCAAAATGTGAGAAAAAAAGTATAGTAAGAAACAGTAAGAAATAAACAGTGATGTTAAGACATGCATACACAGACAGACCAATCCTCACATACAGTCCAAGCCAGTCATGTAAAATTATAATATAGCCTCAACCGCCATTAATGCATAATCAACATTCATTCTAACATTTGCATTTTGTCCTTGCTTAATCTTCACTGAATCACTCTAAATTCGAATTATTTCATTTAATAAGCGTTGATGAAAAAGTCACATTTAACCGCACTATAATGGCCTTAGTGTAATTATGATGTATAGTTCATTCAGATAAAACTGCAAGCTTCCATTTTCCACCCAGCCATCATAAAACCACAGCAGTGTCGCATGAAATTGATTACATCTGTAATTCACCTCACTGTTGCAAGGCGGAATGAAACACTCAACTCTTTTATCAAACCACTCTCCAACTGACTCTGCAGACCAGGGATCAATATCAGCGGAGATTCAACTGTGAAACTGGATAGAGAGGGTGATAGGAATATAAGTTAAAATGGAGACTGTAGTCTTTGACTTGAAAGGGCTGTGCTTCAGACTGATGGACAGGTGCTACATGTTATTGAATTTCTCAGATACGGCATCATGTGTCTGTTCTTCAATGTATCTTTTTTTTTACTGGTCTTAAAGTGAGAAATAACATGAGAACATAGGATGGTATTGATGTAAATATTGTTTTATTAACACTTACCCACTTCTACAAAGAGAAGGGGTAAGTTGCCTCCAGCCTGGCTGAGTGCTTCAATTGAACACATTCAGTCATTCTCACAGGTGGGAAGCCAGTGAGGGATAAGGAAGAAATGGAGGAAGTGACTTGATTGTGTACACCTTCCTTAAGGCCAAGAGAATGGTGAGGACAGGAAACAATTAAAATTTAACTTGACAGACCTCAGAAACAACAGCTGTCAAATGATCTTCATTCATGGGCTGTAGTCCAAAAATAAAACTAAACACTTTTTCTTGACATTATCAGGGAAACCATGACAAGGTCAAGGAAAAGTGTAAATGAGAATTCATAAAGACAACCGCGGTCCTAAAAGAATCAGACTACGGTGGTCTGCCTTGGTCAAGCCAAAATGTTCAGAAGATGGACGACTAAAAGTACATCTTAGATATTTCGCCCCATGCTGGCTTATAAACATGAACATTCCAGTGAAAAATATTACTTCATTACTGAGGTTTGAATGGAAATAAAAAGAGGATGGGCCACCAGTCACAAAAGTGAAATGAAATGGTTGTCACGTTGACAATGGCACAATCCTGTTCACTCATATAAGATGGCAAATGCTTAATAAGCAACTACGACTTACAGTGCAGGGACGCTGAAAGTCAGTCAAAGTTGGGGGATGCTAAAAGACGGTCAGTCTACACAATAACGTCATACTAAATGGTCTTTTTAATGGCCAGGATAATAACTTAAATCTACTTACACTTAAAGCAATTATTTAAGTTTAAAAGGACATAATAAAAGACAATTAGACTGGAGCCTAGGTCTGTTTACTTTGTTTGCACAGTTATCATGGAACTCTAGCTGTTTTTCCATCATGCATTCATCATTCTGTGGACTTTTAGGACTTATTCTCCATGCCTGCTTAAACATTGAGCTCTGGTCATTTTTGACAGTTTGAACATCCACAGTTCTGTAACAACTGAGAAAATGTCATGTGCTGCTGAAGGCTGTGTGATATGGTGAACCTTCAGAACAAATGAGTAAGTGGACCTTGAGTAGAGATAGTTTTGTCAATGACTAAATTGTTTCAAAAATTGAGAGGAAAAACACAAAAGGTTGTATTCAAAAAGGCAATCATATAAAACTTTTGGTTTTGATGCAGTCAAGTGTATTGTTAGACCCACTTTCCTCCCACATGTTGGTCAGGTTCATGCCAGAACACCTGTGATTCATCTTGATGAGCTCTTTACATAAGGCATGAATCTCTGTAAAACCTCCACAGGGCCTGAATAAACAGATAGTGAATGCAGCCAATAAAAAACTGTGTTCATCCATGGTTTTGAATAAGTCTTGTCTGCCACATAATTTGTTTTGAGTTATATTTTTTTCAGCTTCTGCCATTGCCATTGCTCTGTCGCCACGACTTCCCATCTTTGTGGCTACTTAAAAAGATTGTTTGTGGCTGTGCCCATACAATAAGACCATAAAAAATGGAATACAACCGAAAATACCCTGTTTTTTAATTGAATGCATAAAAGTCAACAAAGAGTGCAGACACAATGTATGATATTCTTTTTATTCTTTACTACCTGTTTTGTGTTATTTGTCAGCAGGATATCTATTAAACTTCAACAGTTCTCTAAAAGTCTTCAGTACCAAAGAATACTAGGATGAATCAGAGAGACAGAGAGAGTATGAATAATGTTTTAATTCCACTGTATTTCCATCCTCAGGCCTGACGACACTGCAGGTTGTTCTGGACACAGCAGCAGAGAGGAAGTGGCAGGTGACAGCTATCAACGTGGGGAACCTGAAGGATGAGAGGAAAGATGAGGCCTACCGCTCACTGTTCCAAGATCTGGAGAACAAGAAAGAGAGGAGGGTGATCCTGGACTGTGAACAGGACAAAGTAAAAGACATCATGGAGCAGGTAGAGTGTAAAGTTTTTTTTCCATGTTGAACTACTAACAGAGCAAGGCATACTGCAGACTTCATAGGCAAAGTGTTCAGTGTCCCATTGGGAGGGATCGGAGTAATTCCATTATTTTACACCACTATACAACAACAAAGGAACAATCTGTAACATCTTTCATTACTGTAACCTGATGAACCATGAGAGCTCTTCAGCAACTTCAATACATCTGCAGAAATACATTGAGGGCCTACAGCACTTGTTATCTTGACATGATTTGGACAGCACTGTTACAATGTTAGTACAGGGGTTTTGGTGTTGTCTTTCTTTGATCTGACAGTAAGTTATATTGGTCTGACACCAGACTTTCAAGCCGGTTAGGTGAGCTGGGATTCAGGTAAAGGAATAATGGATGCCGCTGCCATGTTTTCAACTGTTGGAACAAATATTGCACTTAAAGCTGCAGCTGCTGTCAGGAGTCAGACTGCTGAGGGTCAGGTCCAGCTTGTCTACTTTTAACTTTTCCATTCTGAGTGTATGTTGCTTCTGGATTTTGTGTTGAAGTGGAATTTAAGATTGTGATAAACACTGGATGAGGCAGGTCTTGGGTTTGACAGCAACTCAAGTAAGTTATTATCTTCTCTTTTCCTATGAATTCTCACTTTACAATCACTGATGACTACCCAGGCCTCTGGTTGAGTTGTTGCTGTTGTGATAACATGTACTGAGTGGTGACTGAATATATTCAGCTGCCAATTGGTCTTTTCCAAGGTTTTTTTTGGTCTTCCTGTTGGGAAGGAAATAATTACAACCGAACATTTTTGTGAATTTCTAGTGTTTGCTAAGATTTTTTAGAAACAAATGTAAGTGAATGTGATGGGGGTCTTCCATCATATTCGATCAGTCAACACAGTGCACTGATTGTGTTTTCTGGTTCTCAATTATGTGGTTAAATTAAGATCCACTTGAAAGTAAGACTCTGTAACTTCTGCTGAATAGCAGCGTTTAAAGAATAGTAGAAACAAGTCATAAAATCAGTGAACTGACTCCTTAAACAGCAGATTCTACCTAAAATTTGCTGACGTGGCCTAACATCAGCCAACATAGCATACAATAGCAGACCAAGTAAAGCTGTAGCAGCAAAACCCCTAATTGTATTGAATTGAGCATGAGTGAATTGCTTAGGAATTCAACAATTTACTTCATGTAAAGAATCACTTGTCTTAAATAAATCACAAATCAGTCAAGCAAACAGACAAACCAAAAGTAGTCCATAACACTGAACAGAAAATAAAGATGGATTAAAAAAATTAAAGCACAAAAGAGCTAAGCACAAAAAAATAAATCTGTGTGAAGTGTAAATAACACTAGGAAGTTTTTGTTTTTTAAAGTAAAGCAAAGGAGAAATGCTAACAACCTTATTGTCCTTTAATACTCCTGTAGGACAAAAATGGATATTTAGCCATAATATGTGCATTTGATATAGCACTTAGAAAAACAACATTGTCACATGGACCCGGCAGTCCAGCAGATGTAGAAAGGCCCCATAACAATTACACTAATTGTTCATTTAGGCTGTAAACAAAACTGCAATTAAAGGCAAAACAGATGCACATAAACAGGTTATTTTTACTCTCCCTTTTACCCAGGAGAGAGGCTTATCGATTAGCATTTAAAGCATGCCAAACGTCTGTTTAACCGAATGCTGAATAAAATCAATGCCCGCAGCCTCGGTGCCTGTTTATCGGGGGAAAACAGAATCCGTTTAGGTGGAAGTTTCTTGCATCATGTCAAAGACATTTAAGTAGGAGATACGAGGAGTTATTATTCAAATCTGCTTCAAGAAGCGGTCCTGACAAACGGAGGTGCCAGTCAAGCAGCAGGATTAGTTTTAGGTGTGCCATTTATGTTAGGTACTGAAATGGTACGTAGCTGAGATATTTCTGTTATTTTCTGCTTTTTTTTCTGTTGCTCCACTGATAAGGGAAGTGAATTGGGAATTGGATATCTCTGTCTTGCAGTATTTGTGAATGTGAACACCACTTTTTTTCTTCAGTGATAATGGCCAGGACTGTAAGGGTTGACATAGTGACAAATTCTAATGTCTGAATATAATGGTAATCATCTGTTTAGTTTGGATATAACTATTATTACATTTATGATTGTCTTATCATTGGTTGTCACACTCTTGGTCTATTAAGGAATGGATGTAAAAAAAATAATATGATCTGTCTTAACTGTATTAGCAAAATCAAAACCATATAGAAGGTCTTTTTTCAGAGACTTTTATTATGCTCTATTGTTTGCTTGAGACTCATTTCCAGTGGAAGCCTCTGTTTTATATTTGTATGTCTCATAACCCTGCAGGTCATCACAATTGGCAGACATGTTAAAGGCTACCACTACATTATAGCCAATCTGGTAAGTTACTTGTATTGTTTAACTTCAATTTGTTTAAGGATTGTGTTATCACTTAATATGTTTCAGAATTACCTCACATACACAGTAAAGAGATAATATCTTGGTCTCAATTTTATGTTTTTAGGGTTTCATTGATGGGGATCTATCTAAAATCCAGTATGGCGGTGCCAACGTGTCAGGCTTTCAGATTGTTGATTTTGATGATCCTTTGGTGTCCAAGTTTGACCAGAGATGGGAGGCCCTAGAAGAAAAGGAGTATCCTGGAGCCGATAGTAAAATAAGGGTGAGTGTGCACACATCATTTTTTTTCTTTTTCTTTATTTGTGGGGTGGCATTGTTGGTTGAAAATGTTTTTGTAAGCACTTTAATGTGCCTGAGTTGCTCTAATGCATTTGTAACCTCAACATGAATTATTCTGCCTCCACCTGCATCACATGTACACACTGTGTGCATTATTCAACACAGCTCTGTGTAAAGATTCTTTTGCACTGTTACACAAACACATGCATTTCTCATGAGCTGAGTGCTAGCATTTTGTATGAATTATAGTATTTCATGTGCATGCAATGTGAATGAAATCAGGATATTGAATTGAGAAAATTATTTTTCTATTCACTACCTGTACTAGCCCTTTAATGTAACTAATATAATCTCAGCTCTCTCAGAACTGAACTTGCCTCCCACTCTTCATCTCCAAACTCAAGAGACACTGTAAACTACTCACATTTGAAATATCAGCCGTCGCCAAAAATATTCTCCCACCTTTTATCCGCAAATTGTCAAAGTTCAAGTTCTTTTTATTGCCACAGAGCCCGGCTGCTGCAAGTGGTTCAAGTCTGGGTGAAAAATCACTCTGACATTTACAACATAGTGCAGCACAGAACATAAATACAACAAATAAAAAAAATAGAAAGACCACCAGAACCAGACATGCAATGCACTCTAATTAGGATAAGATGCCAGGGAGGATAATGAGCAGGAGGTGTGTGTGTTACTTCAGAGGAGGATTTCTTCAATAGGTGAATTTAAGTTTATAATTTATATTAATTATTCTATCTCTAAAAAGTTGAGGTTGCGAGGTTGTGCCTGTCCATGAATAGACTTGACACTTCCAATGTAGTATGCCTCAAACCATCACATAATATTTAGATGCATGTATGCTGTTGAGACTGCACACAAAGTGTCACAAAGCATCTCATTCCTGATAATTGAGACCCCACAGATTTGCCTTTTTTGCTCAAATGGAATTTAGTTTCTCTGGATTTAGAAATCTGTCCACCCATAACAAGTGACAAAAACACATTTTGCACATAACTATGTCCTGCAGTATCTCACCAGTGTTAGATCTATTGCTTTTCATCTCTCCGGTGTCCTTTTCTATAAAGCAATCTTTGACCAGCTGTGCTGGTAAACATGGACATACTGTGCTTTCTGCAGTTTATTGACATCACCTTTTGTGATTTCTTGGTATTAAAAGTTCAAATATTTACCTTTGTCACTCCTATTCAGAAATGATAAAATGTTAAGTTGTATCTTTGAAGGATAAGGTATACTGTAGATTTTGGTTAATGCCAACAAATCCAGACCAACAAGTCCATTCCTCAGTATTATGCGACTTCCCTCCCCAGTCCATTCATTGATGATGATCCAGATGTAAATCTTAAAAGAATGCGTCACAAATATTAACTAAATATTTGTAAAAATGCTAAAGAAAGAGGGGTACTGTTTGTAAATGTTACTCAATCAAGTGCAAAATTTGGTGGGGTTTTTTTTTGGGGGGGGGGCTATTTTCTGTCGCTGATTTGGAGCTATGTAGGATCAACTACTAAATACACTCCTTTTTTTGACAATAAGTCTATTGCACAGAAATAAGCTATATGAGGGTTGGATGAGGGTTAAAAATTATGGATAGGGTTAGATATGCCTATTCTTAACATCCTTTTCTATTATCCTCCCCTAGTACACATCTGCGTTGACCTACGATGCCGTACAGGTGATGACAGAGGCCTTCCGCTACCTGCACAAACAGCGTATCGACTTCACCAGGAGGGCCAACAATGGTGACTGCCTGGCCAATCCCGCAGTTCCCTGGGCTCAGGGAGTGGAGATCGAGCGGGCACTGAAACAGGTACTACATTGCACATACAAACATAACATCCTTTTTGTTGGTGAATACTTGTTGCCTTGGTGACGGCAGATCTCTCTTAGGAAATGCAAAAGACAGACGCTGACCCAAAAGACAGAAAGTACTGCACAGAGATTGATTAAAGACTGGTTTCACCATACACGTGGACGCACACACATATACAGCTATTCTTCAGAAGAGAAACAGAGGTCTACCACAGACTGTCCTTTGATGCAAGGCAAGATTAGCTTCACTCTTGCTGAGAAATGAAGCTTGACATCCAAAGTGAAGCCAAAGAGGTTTTTTTCCCCTACATTTTAGAGTTTTCAGGTTTTAGCCACAGGTTCTGTACTTGGAAAACAAGTCAAAATTGAAGTGACTTTGTCTTTTAAGCCAAGAGCAACTGATAACAGATCTCCACAGAATCCCAGGTTAATTCTCCTGACAGTGCCTTTAATCAAGGCACTGGCATACAAATGGAGTGGGTCTCCGGGACCAGCACCAAGGGTCATCATCTTGGATTTCCATATGAGCAATCAACTGACAGGTTTTACCGTTTAACTAAATCTCTGCCACTCTAAGTCTATCTGAGCTGAACCCACCCTATTGGCTGTGAGGCAACATGGAGATGTATCCAGGGTGAGATTTGTTTTTTTAGATATGCATATACAAGAGAAATAGCAGCTTTTGAGCCAACACATGATGACAAGGATATACCCAGTCTGTTTTATTTTGGTTGGAAACACTGCATTTAAACACAACTGTTACCAAGAAAACTCCACAGGGTAACTCTATGCCTCCACTGGTCCTTCCTGTCTTGGTCTTGTTATTTAAGTTGGCTGCCAATAAGAGAAGAGATAGAGAATAATTTTCATGTTCCTCAAATCATGCTGCGTCTATGCAGTCCCCCCCCCCAATCTGGACACAGATAGTTTCCTTGTGTGCTTCCTCTGCTTTGTAGCCCAGCATGAAACCTCTTTTGAGGATCTTATTTAGGATCATAACATACAGTATGTTTTTCACTGTATAACACCCCCTTCCTATCAAACCAACCATACAACTCTAGTAGCTGGCAAGCGGGAATGTATTCACGTTTGAAGGACTTAAAATTTGTGAGAGTTTAAGATTAAGGAACGTGTTTTGTAGCTCTTGAAATTGTGCAAATTGTCTCTTTCCGCATGAACTCACATCAAACTACCTGTTTAAATCAGAAAGCAGTACAATGAATTACAGTCTTCAAAACACACCAAAAAGCTGTTTTTACATGACAGAGAAGAAGCTGCCATTTTGTAACAGTCTGATGTTCTGTCTTGAAGGTGCGTGTGGAAGGCCTGACAGGGAACATCCAGTTTGATCAACATGGCAAACGAGTCAACTACTCAGTGAATATCATGGAATTAAAGAGTAATGGTCCCGTAAAGGTAAGCATCTGGGTGGTACCCTTCTCTGGAAATTAAGTTATGTAATTGAATAATTGTTTTGATTTTACAACGTTGTGGGTGATTTGAATTTGAGAATCAGATATGTACAGCAGCACTCTTAGCAATCAGTATAAACCATATGCATGTAAGTTTCATGAATTTTACTGTTTCTTTTCTCCTGACAGATTGGATACTGGAATGAAGTTGACAAAATGGCCGTCACCAAATCTGATGTCTTTGCAAACGACACAACAGGAATGGAAAACAAAACTGTTATTGTCACCACTATCTTGGTAAATATTATAATATTATAATATAATATGATTGTGTAACTAAGTATAAACTGATGGTTTTTGTAATAGCACACCACCACTGTATGAATGTATCTTCAGACTGACAACAAGAATAACAACAGGCCACTAATTTCTTGCTACAAGGATGTGCTTTGTTTACGAGCAGTGCCCTCTTGTATTCATAATGACCTGTCAACCTGGTGTAAAAAAAAACCCCTTGTCTCTGAAGCTGCTTTTTACATTGTAATTCAAACCTCTTGTGCTGAACAGTGTTTTCTGTTTTTGTCTCTGTCCTTCAGGAAGCTCCATATGTAATGCTGAAAAAGAACGCCGACCTTTTTGTAGACAATGAGCGCTACGAGGGTTACTGTGTAGATCTGGCTGCAGAGATAGCGAAGCACTGCGGCTTCAAATATCAACTGAAAATAGTGGGGGATGGGAAATATGGAGCCAGAGATGCAGAGACCAAAATCTGGAACGGGATGGTTGGAGAGTTAGTGTATGGGGTGAGTAACTTCAAGTCCTTGACTAACACCACAAGTCTCTTATTCTGTATCATTAATTTTGTATGTTGTAGCCTTTTGGAAGGTAATCTATAAAATGAAATATTTAATACACCTAATAACCTGTTTGTTTTGTCCTTTGGTTTTATAGAAAGCCGACATTGCAGTGGCTCCTTTGACCATCACTTTGGTCAGGGAGGAGGTGATTGACTTCTCCAAACCCTTCATGTCTCTGGGAATCTCCATCATGATAAAGAAGCCTCAGAAATCCAAACCAGGAGTCTTCTCTTTCCTCGACCCGCTGGCCTATGAGATCTGGATGTGTATCGTTTTTGCATACATCGGTGTCAGTGTGGTGCTGTTCCTTGTCAGCCGCTTCAGCCCGTATGAGTGGCACACTGAAGAGTATGAGGATGGGCAGATCCAGACCAATGAGTCGACTAACGAGTTTGGCATATTCAACAGCCTGTGGTTCTCCCTTGGAGCCTTCATGCGCCAAGGCTGTGACATCTCACCTAGGTAGGTCAGAAAAATCAACAACTGCCGTGTTTATCTCAGTTTAATTAACCAGAAATAACTGGTGACTTCATGCATTTCTAACTGGGAATGTAAACGTGCTTTATCTCATTTCACAGTAACTGCTCCATGAAGTAAATTTGGTCTATGCTAGCAGTGTGTTTGTATGGATGGCAGTTTTTGACTGACACTTTGGTCCAGAGTGAAATATCAGTATCTATTTGATGGGCTAGCATGAGTGGAAAGGAGGATGATTAATGTCAGCAATTTGTTAGTAGTTTTGCAAAATGTCTTGCTTTTTGTTTCAGAGCCATTGTTAACAGCTTTGGTCAGCTACACTGCCATGTGAGCAATGCATCTCATGCGCATCTCAGTCACAGCTGCAACATCAGTTCCCACCAAAAATAGACAGTGAAAATTACCTGTTCTTAGTCATATCAATAATAATATAAGCATTCTGTAGAATATATCACAGACATGTAAATAATTAGTTTTATAACATCTCCTGTATGTGTTTAAGATTAAAAGCTCTCTAGCATTGCTGTGGACAGAATACATTAATTTGTTAACAAGGCTTTTATTGTATTTTATTTTTCAAAGGCAAACTCAATGTCAATGTCAATCTGTGTGGATACCACAGGTGCAGCACTTCACGCAATGCTCACTCATGCAGTGTGGTCATCCAGTTGTTTCAAACATACATGTTGACATACTTACTGTATGTTAACAAGATAACGTTAGCTACCATACTAAGCTTTGTTGTACGTTAGCTTTGTCACAGAATACAATACACTAGATTTAGCTGACAAGACCTCATAGGGCCAC
This sequence comes from Dicentrarchus labrax, assembly GCF_905237075.1. Lineage (NCBI taxonomy): Eukaryota > Metazoa > Chordata > Actinopteri > Moronidae > Dicentrarchus > Dicentrarchus labrax. The sequence goes on along the minus strand of NW_026136713.1, from coordinate 30,515,685 downwards.
TAGCAGGGCTGTAGACTTTGAGTCTTGTTAGGTGGCTATATTAGGCACAGTAATAATAAGCAAAAGCAACAGTAAACTAATTAGTAACTTTTTCAATGTATGCAAAGTCACTGTTGGTGGGAGTAATCCTGCTGTGCAATAATTATTAATCAGTGACTAAAAAGTGATTGGTTTAATTGTGATTGTAAATGCTTTCATTTAGTATTCTTCATACACATCCTGTAAGTCTTGTTTTTATAGTTATTAAAGAAGTAGGTAGAGTAGAGTAGGAGTCGATAGTTAATGAATTTAGTGTCAGATAAACTTTTCAAATATAGATTTGATAAGTTGTGAGAGCAGACACTTGTGGTCAGCAGTCATACTACAGTCTAAGGTTAGCGTCATATATTAGATGAATCAACATGTCTTCTACATCTCATCCCGATTATGTGAGGCGTGTCAGCAAGAATCCAAATCAGGAGGCAGTGTTATATATTGTTACATAATGTTCGTTTATTCTCCAGCTGAAAAAAGGCTGCACTTCCTCTATTATTAAACCCTACATATTATACAGATAGTATAGATTTATTTTTATTGCACACAGCAAAGGGTGCATTGTCTTCACAAGTCATTCCACTATGATGATATCAGGGGTAGAAATAGAACAGTTACTGTAGATTAATTTGTTAGTGCATTAAAATTTTAACAAAACTCAAGCAAATCAAGCATAGAACCACTGCAATAAAATGTTTGTTAGCTGAAAGGTTAACTGAGGTGCGTTGCAATTATAAGTCAAATCAAAATGGCATTTGCTATTGATTGGGTTAAAGGGGGGTTAACTTGTAAGGAACATCGGGTTTACTTTTAATACCCTTTTTTGCTAAAATAATAGTAATAGTAAACAGCATTAAGAAACAGTTTTTTAAGAGTCAATTTCTGGTGTATTGCTTTACTTGCTTCACAATATAGGTATTTCACTCATCCTACTACAGCTACAGAATCTTATGTTGATAGTGAATGATTGTTAAAACAGTGCGAACCTGCGTTGAATAATAAGAAATATTTCTTTATGTGTTTTTCCAATAGATCTCTGTCTGGGCGTATTGTCGGTGGCGTTTGGTGGTTCTTCACTTTAATCATCATCTCCTCCTACACTGCAAACCTGGCTGCTTTCCTGACTGTCGAGAGGATGGTCTCTCCCATTGAAAGTGCTGAGGACCTGGCAAAACAGACTGAGATAGCCTATGGGACTCTGGACTCTGGCTCCACTAAAGAGTTTTTTAGGGTAA